>NC_069708.1:12204661-13429626 GCF_023699985.2 Odocoileus virginianus
AGGAGATGGGGACGAGAGACAGGGAAGAAAGAGCCAGCCAAGGGTGTAGACGCTGGGGCTCCCTCCCTGGGGGCCCTCTGAGGAAGTGTGTAGAGCACGCTTTGGAATTTTCCAACCAAAGCGTGGGGAAGCTGACGTTTTTTCCAATGGTCCTCATTGGCTGAGAATTGCTCAGGGTGACTAAATTCCTGGAACTTCTGGGCTGCCCACTGCCTAGGCTGAGCAGCTCGCCACAGTTCCAAAGACCTCGAACAGTGTGGGTACCAAAGGCAGGACGTGCCCACCGCTGCTGCAGGTGAACTCAGAGATGGGCAGAAGGGTGTGGGGCGCAACATTTATAGCAGCCATAGAAAAGCCTTGAGCTCCCACCAGCCCCTTCCTCATTCAGGCTCTTCTTACCCCATTGCCTACATGTGTGCTAAGTCGCTTCAGTGGTATCTGACTCTGCGACCCCATGGACTGTAGCCCACCAGGTTCCTCTGTCCATGGGATTCTCCAGGCAAGAATACTGGAGTGGGTTGCCATTTCCTCCTCCAGGGGATCTTCCTGACCCAGGGATCAAACCCAGGTCTCTTATGTCTCCTGCATTGGCAGGCAGATTTTTTACCACTAGTACCACCTGGGAAGCCCTTTTACCCCACTATTCATGCCTAACTTCTGGTCCCCTGCTTTTTTCCCCCATTCTCAGCCGATATCAAAACTCAGGCCCACATCGTTTCTCACCTAGAAATAATGACTTACTCACTGAATTGTCCCTCCCCCAAATTCTTATGTTGAAGCCCCAACCCCTAAGTTGACTGTATCTGGAGATGAGACCTTCAAGGAGGCAGTTAAGGTTAAACGAGGTCATAAGGGTGAGGCCCTAATCCCACAGGACTGATGTCCTTATAAAAAAAGAAAGAAAGAAAGAACTACTAGGGCTGATGACTGGAGCTCACATGCACACGCAGTCTCTCTCCTGCAAGGTCAGAGGAGAGGCCCTGTGAGGACACAGTGAGGAGGTGGCCATCCATAAACTAGGAAGAAAGGCCTCAGGAGAAATCAATTCTGCCAGCACTTTGACCTGGGAATTCCAGCCTCCAGAACTGTGAAAAAATAAATGTGTGCTGTTTCAGCCACCCAGCCTGGGATATTTTGTTCTGGCAGCCCCAGTTGACTAAGACACTTACCAATGGAACCCTCCACCTCCCATCTCATTTGCTCCTTTTGTGAGTCAAGTGACCTTTCCAGAAGGCAAATCTGACCCTGTCAGTCCCCAGTGCAAACATTTTGGAGCGCTCTGCAGTGCCTCCAGGATCTAACCGGTAGCCTTGACATTGGCCCCAAGGCCCCACACATTCTATCTAGGAGTCCAGCCTTGTCCCTGATACTTCCTGGCTTGTTTTAGATATTCCAGCCACTCAAAACTATTTTTAGTTCCCCAATGCTGCCATGTCCCTGAACTTACTCCTAAAGTATCTCTCTTCCCCTTGTCTCCCGGATAAATCCCTGCTCCTTCCACAAGGGTTTTTGGCTCTCTCTTGACTCCTCTAGCCAGAGTCCCACATGCCATGGCCTTCCCTTGCCTTCTAACATCTGCTGGAACTGAGTTTGTCCCTCTACCTGTCTGCCTGCCCTCCTACATATCCTGAGCATGAAGACCAGCATCTGGCCCACAGCAGATGCTCACATATTTACTCAAAAGGAATAAAGACTTGTTCTTTTATAGGTTGCTGATTGTCATGATGGAAAGGAACTATACAGATGCTGTGGGGACTTCCCTGGTGGTCCAGTAGCTATGACTCTATGCTCCCAATGCAGCAGGTCCGGGTTCAATCCCTGATCAGGAAACTAGATCCCACATGCTGCAAGTAATATTAAAGAAAAAAGATGCTATGGTGTAAGTTCCATATTTCACGGCAAGGAAAGGTAGTGGTAGTCAATGCCAGGCCCCCTTGCACTCTTTGGCTTTCCTATTTAGGCAGAGTCCAGCCAGTGTTGCCACTCCTGGGACCTCACCTCTGCCCATACGTGCAGCAGACCAGGAATACCAGGAAGGAATGCCTATCACCACCCACCAGCAGCCCTCAAGCAATGACTGACAGTACTTGGTGGATAAATACCCCAGCTCCCTCCCCCTCAGTCTGGCCATCAGTGAGACATGTTCTAAACCATCTCCCAGAGGTTCCAGCAGGACTGAGCTGCACACAGGAATGACTGATCTAAAAATTCTCCCTTTACTGATTTCCTTCTCTTCCAGGCCTTACTTCCCCACATCTCTGCCAGTGAGTAGTTCCAAATAAATGATTTGCCCTTGAATCTTTGTTTCTAGGTCTCTTCTGGGGAAACCCAAGCTAAGGCAGAGACTGAGGCCCAGAGAATACAAGGAACACGGCCAAGGTCACACTGTTGTTAAATGTCAAGGCAGGGTCTACATATATGTTTCCTGGCTCCTCCTGCCCACAGCTCACCACACCACTCAGCACACAGGACTTTTATGAGAACCTAGGCTCCAGGCTGGGCAGTGTAAGCTTCTCCCTGTGTGAATCAAGGAAAGAGCTCCTCGCCCCTAGTGAGTGGTGGACCCAAGCCTGTGATTCACCTCAGATGCCAGGACTAGGGCCCCATTCTCTTCCTTTACCGCCTGGCCCATGCTTTCACTCCCAAACCACTCCTCATCTCTTCTCTTTGGGGTTCCAAGCTCTCATCTCCCAATTCAGACAATTACAGCTGGAAGAGACTGTCTTTGGAGAACCTTAATAGGTACAAGCTTCTCCCTACTCTAGCCCTCACCCCCACTCATCTTGATTTCGCCTGAAGTGGGTGAGAATATCCCATGGATTTGAAGCTAAAGATGCCAATTTCCAAGTAAAAGACAACAAGTCACATTTGAAAGCCCATTTCAAACTCCTTGAACTTGGGGGTTAATGCTAAAAAAAATAAAAACTCTCATTCACACATGGGCACACACACAGACATACACATACCATAACACACATACAATGCAAACATGGAGTGTATACAACACACAATACATAAACATAATACACATGTACATGTGACCTACTTAATGCACACAAACAGGGGATATACAACCCACATAACAATCGCAGCACATGCATACAACACATACATTCACATACCAGAGGTGTGCACACACTTACACACCACCACCACCTCATTTCTCCCAGTCCCTTGCCCACCTGAGCAGGAGGTGATGTCTGGGACAGGCATGGCACTAGCTCCTATCTTGCCAGTAGATCGAGGCTGCTCTGAGCGCCTCGCTGAAGAGAAGGTTATGCCAGTTCATTTCCACCAGGCATTTTATCCGACTTTGCTCATTTCTTTTTCATGCCTCGGTATTAATTAGCCCCAGGATTTAAATCTGATGCATTAGGCAAAAACAATTCTAAATGCTTTTGGAGAAACAAGTTCCAAATTAGCTGTAGCTGAACGTGCATCTATTTGAAAGGCAGGCAGCATGAACACTGACAGCATAAAAAATAGAAGCAAAACCCTCTAAGAGGGAAGGCCAAGATCAGCAGTGTTTGCTGACTGCCTGGTTCACAGCCCAGCCCTGGCACAGGCAGTGGGGCAGGTTCCCAGACCACCAGAGGGTAGAAAGAGAAAAAGACATTTTCCATCTAGGTTACAGGTAAGGAGGGGGCAGCAACAGCCATTCTTCCTCCTTCCTGCTTTCCCATCCCCAGCCCTCTCCCATCTTTGGAACACACAGCCTTGCCTGGAAGTCTAGAAAAGATGAATTCTCCTAAGCATGCTATAGACAAACATCCATCTCCAATTTCTCCCCACTCCAAGCAGTCATTTTCCTTACCTGCCTTACCCTTCTCTGAATGGCCCATAGGATGTAGGGTGAGGTAGCCCACTGTGGGACCTTTCAACCTAGCCTAACACCTCCCACCAGTCTCTAACTGACTGGTGAAGCTGTCTTCCCCCTCAGGAAGAATGGAAGTCCCTTAAATGCAGGTATGTGGCAACTTTGTGGTTAGGGACCCCAGGCTTGCGATTATTTTCGGTGTACCATTGTCTAGCTGGTTGTATCAGCCTGAGCTGATGGGGAAGCAGAATCTCTCTGAGTGACTAGAGAAGGGGGAGTTGCGAGAGTGATCAGCCCCCAGATGCAGTGGAGGGAGCTGGTTAAGCAATCTCTACCTGGCTACCACTCCTGTGCCTGGTGATGGCTCAGAAGCCAGCAATCAGGAAGGTAAGATGGATGTGAAGCGAGGGAGGCCAAGGGCAGGCTGAACCTGCAGGGACAAGCTGGGACTTGCATCTCTCTCTCACCACCTCCAACCTCAAAGGCACAGAATGACCTGCGGGCCAGGAAGGTGGCCTCTAGCCGGAAGCCACACATGCACCTGCCCACCCCAGGGCTTGGGGGAGCGGTGGGGAGGAGGTCTGGCAGGTGCTGCAGGGGCCACCATCCAACACCAGCCATACAAGTGGCTGCTCTTTCACTCCCACCTTCCAAGTCTCATGCACATCTCTCCTGTGTCCAACCCTAACCCAGAAATATAGAGGAAAGTGAATTCTGGAACACATCATCCAGTCTCATTCCGTTCAATTCAGTTCAGTCGCTCAGTCGTGTCCCACTTTTTGCGACCCCATGAATCGCAGCACGCCAGGCCTCCCTGTGCATCACCAACTCCCGGAGTCTACTCAAACTCATGCCCATCGACTCGGTGATGCCATCCAGCCATCTCATCCTCTGTCGTCCCCTTCTCCTCCTGCCCCCAATCCCTCCCAGCATCAGGGTCTTTTCCAATGAGTCAACTCTTCACATGAGGTGGCCAAAGTATTGGAGTTTCAGCTTCAGCATCAGTCCTTCCAATGAACACCCAGGACTGATTTCCTTTAGGATGGACTGGTTGGATCTCCTTGCAGTCCAAGGGACTCTCAGGAGTCTTCTCCAACACCACAGTTCAAAAGCATCAATTTTTCGGCCCTCAGCTTTCTTCTCAGTCCAACTCTCACATCCATACCTGACCACTGGAAAAACCATAGCCTTGACTACATGGACCTTTGTTGGCAAAGTAATATCTCTGCTTTTTAATATGCTTTCTAGGTTGGTCACAACTTTCCTTCCAAGGAGTGTCTTTTAATTTCATGTCAGTCTCATTATGTGACTGCAAAACCATCAACTGGAAAATTACCTCCTGGTCTACTCAGTGCCCCCTACTCACTCACGTTTGCACCAGATAGTTTATAAGCTGGGTGGGTTATTGGTATATCAGCCAACTACTGCTGCATAACAATCTCCAAATCATAGCAGCATCCAACAATGAGCATTGATTTCTTACTCACAAGTTCATGGGCTGGCTAGGGGGCTCATCTCTGCAAGTCTCTCCCCTCCTCCTGGGATGGGTACAAGCCACGGTGTGCTCTTCTCATGGCAATGGCAGAAGCCCAAGAGGACAAGCAGAGACTCATGAGGCCTCGTGGAACCTAGGCTCTGGCCAGAACACTGTCGCTTCCATGCCACCCCCTCAGCCAGCATGTCACATGGCCAAGCCCAAAGTCAAGGGAGGAAATGTACATCTACCCATGATGAAGCCATAACAAGGACATGGATGCAGGCAGGGGGGATGAATTGGGGCTAATGACTCAACCCACCACAAGGGGACAACTCCCTACATCTGGTCATATCTCCCCCACCATCTCCGTCACCAACCCAAGGAGAGTTCATGTCTCCTGAAACCTCTCTTTCATCAGCTTTGCTCAGTCAATGAGTCACAGGCTACTTCTGTCTCCCTTTTCCTCCTATTCATCTACTCCCCTCTTCCAAATCTTGTCTAGGGAAAAAAATCTCTTTTTCTTTTCCTTCATTCCATATCTGAGCTAAAAAGCCATGTGATGGCCAAATTCTGCAACAGACACAATCGAATGGAGGGAAGGAAAGGCTATTCGTTTTGAAGTGAAATTAGACAAAATAAACAGTCAATGTCATCAATCTCTACCAACCTTTGACATTTCTGGAAGTGCCATGCATCATCACTGATGTCTCTGTGAGCCTCCTCAGACCCAGCTAATTCATGCCTGTTTGGCTTCAAGTCACAGCACTGAGCTAGAAGAAAACTTTCTCCATTTCAAGTTACTGATGGTCGTATTTGTATTTAGTGACTAAGATTACTTTCTATTAGTTTACAGCAGAAGAATGAATGAGTTAATCCATGGTACCTGGTATACAGTAAGCCCTAAACAACTGTGAGCCCATTAGTAGTGGCCCGTAGTGCTTTGAGCAGCTATGCTATGTAACAAATTACCCCAAAATATAGTGGTAAAAAACCCACAACAGCCATTGTATTAAGTTCACAGATATCATCCATCAAGAATTCAGACAGGGCACCCTGGGGTGGCTTGTCTCCTCTCCACGATAACCGGGTATCAGCTGGCGAGACTTGAATGGTTAAGAATGATTCAAATGACTGGGAGTTCATCAGGCATCTCTCATCTCTCTCTCTCTGCCCCCTGACATGGTGGGCTCAGGGCAGCCAGGCACCTTACATGGTGGCTCAGGCTTCCAACAGTGAGTCTTCCAGCAAACAAGGCAGAAGCTGCATGGCCTTTGGCAGCCCAGTCTGTGGGCCATGACATGTTACTTCTGCCATACTCTTGACTAAGGCAATCACAAGCCTATGCAACTCAAGGGGAGAGGACACAGACCCCATCTCTCAATGAGAAAGGTATGAAAGAATTTTCTGCCATGTTTTATAGCCACCACTCAGCTATTTTTGGTGCACTGACAGTTGAATTGGCTTTTGTGGGTTACCCGGGAGCCTCACAACTCTTCTTAGCACTGTTTCTATGGGAACCATGTTTTGAGGTCCAAATTATAGACTTACAAGTTAACATTGGGACACAATTTATTGATAAAGTGGGACTTCCTGAGTTCTCATCCCCCACCCCCAACATTAACACTGTGGACATAGCTACCCATGTTATTTATTTACCAATGTTTATTGAGTACCTCCTATGTACTAGGCTCTAAGCTCAGCACTCTACATGGATCATGTCATTCAATCCTGCAAACAATTCCTATACATGCTGTAGCTATTTCCATTTTACATATGGGAAAACTGAGGCTTAGAGAAGCCAAGTGACAAGCCAAAGGTCACAGCTAGGACTGTGATATGATTTTGAAACCAGGTCTGTCTAAACCTCAAGCCCATGCCTAACTACCACAGTGCATTGACTCTATGAAGACTGTGAAGAAAGGAAAGCTTCCTGAGATGTGTAAAGGCCAGAGACCCTGGGGAGCCAGGCGATTGGAGCTAACAAGGAAACTATCATAGAGGTTGCCATCGGTCGTTCTTGTGCCAGGAGGTCAAAGAGGCACTAAAGGAACGCCCTCCTTTCTGTATGGATGTGGGTCACGTGGTCCCTCCATATGCTCACCACCAATGTACATCCCTGTCTCACCCCTGGGCTGCCCGTCTTCTCTCTCTGTCCCCACCAGCTCCATCTTTCCTAGACCAGAGCAAACCAGGCCACACTCAGCTTTTTGTCCCCAGGCAAGGGTGAGGAATGAACGGCCGTTTTGTCCCTTGCTGTACAAAGCCATTTGTGTGGGGCAGCTTCGCCCACCACCCCGGGGGGTGGGGGTGTCTGGGGGTTGGATAGGAGGCAAGGCAAACACAACCCCATTCTCCCAGGCTGGTTAACAGACAGCAACTACACTCAGGCAGGAGGCAGGGCTCAGGCTGGAACCCGTGGCCCCAGGGGCTGCTCAAGAGGAAAATAAGTTGTTGCTGGTGGGCTGTCCCCAGAGGTTCACAGTCAAGTGTCTGTCTCCCCCGCCCCCAACTCCCTGTTTCCCCAGCTACCTCTCCCCTGCCCCACATCCTGCAGTTAGAGATGAGAAACCCCCTTGTATGGGGTCTTTGCAATAACCATGAAAGCCTTTTCCCCCCCAAGAATTCATCTCTGCATTCCAGAAGGGGCATTTATCACCCGTGCCCAGGCTGCAGACATGTCCCTGCTTCAGATCCTCCTGTCCAGAAAGGCAGCCTTGTCAGACACATGAAACCAGCCCCTCCGGACATCTGGACAAGGAGCAGCCCTTTGGCTGAGCACGAGGCCGTCCTGAATGCCACAGACAGTGAAAGGAGAGCCCTTGTTCCTGGTCCAAACAGCCTCGCTAAATGGATGCAGCTGGACACAGTGGGGGCGTCAGTGGGGAGAGGGGAGTCAGGCCCTCTTGGCAGCCGCCCCAGGCACCTCCATGGGGCAGCCTGGAAGGCAAGCAGGCAAGTTTGCTTTTGGAAGAAGCTCCTGGAGCTGCCTTAATAACACCATTTCCGCCAATAGTTAAGAAAGCTCAATGGGTAACTGCGGTTTTGTCTGCCCAGCACCCTCGTCTTCTAGAAACAAGAATCTTTCCTGTGGGCATGCATGTGTGCTCAGTGTATCCGACTCTTTGCAACCTCACGGTTGTAGCCTACCAGGGGCCTCTGTTCATGGAATTTTCCACGTAAGAATACTGGAGTGGGCTGCCATTTCCTTCTCCAGGGGCTCTTCCCAACCCAGGGATCAAACCCATGTCTCCTGTGTCTCTTGCATTGACAGGTGGATTCTTTACCACTGAACCACCTGGGAATCCTTTCTTGTGAGCAACCAATTCCAATAAAGGGTCTGAGCCTGCCTCGGCTCTCTCGGACTTCACCCCCCACCCACCAGATTAGGACCCAGCCCTGGTCGTCCAATCAGCGTACTCCCATACCCAGGCACAGTCATTGGGCGTTTGACACTAGCTTGGCCAATCAGAGCCTTCGTTGGGCGTTACTCCCAGAAATAAGGACTCTGTTTCCACTAAGGGAGCAGCCATCTTGCCCACCATGTGGCTTGAAGCTGACTAAGAAATGGAATGACAGAGACCTAAAATTATTGTTTGAGTCCCTATGTCTGAAGCTATGGGCTGGAAATTTCCCTTCCCTGCACCAATCCATTCTATATTTTGCTCCAGTTGGGTTGATTTGGGTTTCTGTCATTTGCATCCCAAAGAGACTGATTCCTAATTCCTTCTCACATAAATATCAAGTCTTCAGGCTGGCATTGGAGACCCCCTGTGACAAAGCCACAGCATAGTCATCTTGGGTCCCTGGGGGTGCAATTAGGCCAACCTCACCCTCCTACTCCAGGAGGGCCCACTGGGTGCAGGCACACCCCTGACCAAGTAGCTCTGGGAGAAAAATGTGAAGATCTTTGGGTCCAGGGTCTCTGACCAGGTGTGGCCCAAAGAAGCCCTGGGAGGAACCCGTCACCCTTATGCCTTGCCCTGTGGGCTGGGCCAGACTGTGCTGCTGGTGGCAGGTCAGCCACCAATGCCAGACACGAAGCTCTCACCCAAAGCTCATCCAGTGCCCCCAATGAAGGCAGCAACACTCAGGGAAGTCCTGAGACTGCCCAGGCCCCAGCTGCTCCCAGAAGCACCTGGGAGGCAACTACCTTCAGGAGCAAGTTATCAGCCCTCCAGCACAAAAGAGGCTCCTGGCTGGAAAACAAGGCAGGCACATAGGACCAGGAGACAGGGCCTAGGAGAGCTGGATTCTGACTATCTAGGCAGACGGGCTTGAGTTGTTGCTGTTGTTTTAGTTGATCAGTTGTGCCCAACTCTTTTGCGACCCCATGGACTGTAGCCCACCAGGCTCCTCTGTCTATGGGATTTCCCAGGCAAGAATACTGGAGTGGGTTGCCAATTCCTCCTCCAGGGAGTCTTCCCAACTCAGGGATCGAACCCAAGTTTCCTCCATTGAGGGCAGATTCTTTACTGTCTGAGCCACGAACGAGGGAAGCCCATGGGCTTGAGTGTTGAATTTTTTATTCCGCTAATGGGGCTGGAATTTGCTTTCCCAACTCTGAAGCAGGAGACTGTGCTTACAGTGATAGCTCTTTCTACACCAGCACCCCACCCTAACCCATCCTACTCCACTCCCATGTCCTGCACACAAGCATTGTGGCAATGCTGCTGAAACAGAAAGTAACCTTTAAGCTCAGAACTGATTTTCAAACACAATGGTAAAGTCAAATCAAGTGTTAAAATGTTGAAGTACTACATAAAGGGCAATCACCACTGACCCAAACCCCTTGAGGGTCACCCCTGCCCCCAGCTTTCTTACCTTCCTTAATCCACCACCTAAAGTATTAACTCCAAAACCCTGCCACAGCCCTGATTCAGTGTAAAGAAGACACCTTGTGATGAATGCATGCCCAGGCTTTGTGCGTGCTGTGTGCTAAGTTGCTTCAGTCATGTCTGACTCTTTGCAACCTTATGGACTGTAGCCCGCCAGGCTCCTCTGTTCATGGGATTCTCCAGGCAAGAATACTGAAGTGGGTGGTCACTTCCCCTTCCAGGGGATCTTCTCGACCCAGAGATCGAACCCGAGTCTCTTATGTCTCCTGCATTGGCAGGTGGGTTCTTTGTCACTAGCGCCACCTGGGAAGCCCCTGCCCAGGCTGTGTGGTAGTGGTTTAGTCACTGAGTCGTGTCTGACTCTTTTGCAACCCCATGGGACTATATAGCCCACTAGGCTCCTCTATCCATGGGATTTCCCAGGCAAGAATGCTGGAGTGGGTAGTCATTTCCTTCTCCAGGGGATCTTCCCAACCCCTGGGATTGAATCCGGGTCTCCTGCATTGCAGGTACATTCTTTACCGACTGAGCCACCAGAGAATTCACCACCCTGGCTCTACTGGTGCTTAAATATTCTCTCCTCTCCAGTTAAGCAGAAAGCCAGTGGTTTGAGGTAAGTGAACCCAAGTCCCGAACCCTCAGGCATGGAAAACAGGGCCCCTGTCGAAGACTGAGGTAATCATCTTCTGGTCCTGTGTGTGTGTGTGTGTGTGTGTGTGTGTGTGTGTGTACACAACCAGGCACAAACTCACCTGTGATGGATACAATCCATTTGGCCTCATCTGCCTCCTTGTTCCCCTCCAGATCCTTTTCTACTTTATACCCATCACCTCTCATGCTCTTCCCCTAATGACCACATTTGCTAAGAAGATAGCTGGGAGACTACTTTACGACAGACTCTTCACTCTTTCTACTACTTCTAAGTTGGTGCTGCCACGCCTATTTTACAGAAGAGGAAACTGAGGCTCAAAGGGTTAAGTTCCCCCAAACCATACAGCAGAGTTGAGATCTGAACCCAGGTCTGATGGAACAGCAGCACCCACGATCTTCCACTGGATCCTACCACCTCCAATAGTCACGTGTGGAAAATGCTGCCTTCAGTGTGGCTAACTGTTCAGAACTACCCTGAGAACAGCTTGGCTTTCCTGCCCCACCTGGACTGCAAAGCCCTCAAGCCTTACAATCTTTCTCTGTGCTTTAGGGCCTGTCTTCCTCCAGCACTGGCATTATTCAGGCACTCAGTCATTACTGATTACATCGAATATCTTAAGATGCCCAGGAGTAAACCACAAAGCCAGGGGGGCAGCAACTCTTTTTAAAATAGGGAGCTCTGGGCCATGTTCCTTATTGTTGTTGGTCTATACAAGGGAAACCATAGTCATACCTACTTCATAGGTTTACTGTCACGTTCAAATGTGGTGGGGTGGGGCATAGGGCTGGCACACAGTAAGGGCTCAATAAGCATGAGATAATATTACTGTTGTTATTACTTCCATGCAATGGTTCAAGCTTGAAGCAAGGTTCTTAATCCCCTTTACTCCATGATGGCTCTGCCAAGGCTTCATCCAATGAGGCAGACACCCCAGAAGAGAGATGTATGCATCCCAGTAACTGTCTCCGGGGGCGGGGGCAGGGGGTGACAGCGGGTGGGGGGATGCTCCCAGGGCAGGATGCAAGCAGCTTTTAAGGGTTCTCATAAACACACTGCTCTACTGAGACTCAGAGGACAGAGGGAGGGCTGGCCGAGTGAGTGATTTTGTGTCTTATTTAGAAACAGTCTTGCACGCTAGTGTAAAGGTCACTGTCATGCCACCACGTGACTGAGCCTGTGCCCAGCCAAAGCTGCGCGCTGGGATCCGCTGTTGAAGCCACTCCCGCTTCCTGCAGGTCACCAAGCACAGACCTGCTGCGTGCCTGAATGCTAAAATCATTTAATGATTTAAAAAGATCGAGATCAATGGCTTCAGCAATTTCTGGGAAGCGGTAACTCAGCGAGCTGTGGAAGGTTCTCAATTTGCTGTCTCCAGCCTGGCCCTGTGGCAGGATTTATGCTGAATGGGCTCCATGAGGCAAATATATGCTGGGATGGGGCCCCATCCAATCACCCCACCCAGGAAGTGCTGGCCTGCTGACATCACCCTCACAGTTGCCAAGTCTCCCTTGCTCTGAGGGGCACTCTCTCATTTCACATTAATTAGAAGGCCATTTTCCAAGCATTTCCATCCCATAATGAAGGACTTTCTGCAGTGGTTCAGTGAAATATTAAAACAACTGACTTGGAATCTTTAAAAAAAAAAATCAACATCCTGCCTGCTCAATCTGTATATTGTATAACCCTTCATATTCAGGGTGGGGGCAGGATAAGTTCAGAAATAAGGACTTCTTGTCCAAGATACTGAGATACTGACTGGGGAGGTGGTGGCTGAGGGATCGTCACACCACTGCCATCACCACTGACCACTGTGCTGCCTCTGCCCACCCTACATGTGCCTCTGACGGGAAGAGCAGGCAGCTGGAGGCAAGAAGGGAAGAAAGAATAGGGAATACAAAATAACAGCCTCTAGGAGCACAGAAAGGGTTCCCAAGTGGCACAGTGGTAAAGAATCCGCCTGCCAAACAGGAGACTCGGGTTTGCTCCCTGGGTCAGCAAGATTCCCTGGAAGAGGAAACTGCAACCCACTCCAGTATTCTTGTCTGGGAAATCCCATGGACACAGGAGCCTGGCGGGCTACAGTCCATGGGGTCACAAAGAGTCAGACACAGCTTAGTGACTAAATGACAACAAGAGGACAGAAAAAGCAGTCCCCTTGTGATAGGCAGTGGTAGCTCCCAGTAAACTGTACTTTCACCCTCTGGTCTAGTCCCCTCTCACTCTGACTGTAAGACTTGCTTTGGCCAATGGAACCTTAGCAAGAATGATGCAGGAAGAGTGGATAAGCAGGTTCTCTTGGATCACTCAATCTTGGAATCCAGCCACCACACAAAGAATTCCAAGTTAGCTACATAGAGAGAAAGGCCTCAACCTCCTGGCCATCCCCTCTCAGAGAACAAGACATGGGCATGAAGCCATCATAGACATTGCAGCCTCACCCACCAACTGACTTTAACTACAAGCAAGACCAGCAGAAGATCCACCCAGCTGAGCCTTAGTCAACCCAAAGAATCGTGAAAAATAATCAAATTATTTTTGTTCCCAGCCAACAAGCTCTGGGGTCATGAGTTACACCTGCAATGAAAAACCAAAACATTCCTTTATTCTCTAGAGGCTTCAAGGTCAAGATCACATTTCCTGGTGACCCCTATAATGAAAGGTTCCCAGATATCTGTCATTAGTAGCCATTGATCTACTCCAGCTTCCCACTAACTGCCACCTTCTCCCTGTGGTAGACTCATCTCTCCTGCTCAGTAAAAGTGGGGTTTCTGTTAAACCATAGCGTCTACATTTCTCACACACTGAATCTTGATTATCAAATGCTTCACATGGCCCTTTACTGTAATAACAAACAAGGGCTCTGGGCTTGTAAGGATGTAAAAGAAAATCTCCTTCATTCCACCCTGTGTGGCAGAAGGTATGTTTGGGTAAGGTAGCGTATGGATGCTGAGAAATGAGATTTGAGTTACTGAAGACTCTAAATTTTACATATTTAGACTTTATATGTGTGCATGTGTGTAATTATATATAGCTGTTATAGTGATTATATATGTAATTTCCCAGCTCATGCTATATCACAAACTAAGCTAAGTACTGGAAAGCTGTTTTGCTATGTGGAAATCCTTGCTATAATGAATTAATAAGAATGCTGTGCAATCAACATATTAATTGTATGTAAATGGTATTTTTTAAATGCTTTAAAACAATTTATTCCCCTGAGCATTTTAAATAGGCCCCCTGGAAAGTTGTTTATGTAGTCATTTCCTTGGCGAACTTCTCTCTCCTAGTGGATTCCTTCAACCCACAACTGAACACTTGAGTAAACCTTACAGTGGCCCTTCCTCTTCCTCTGGAGGTCCTGGGAGCAAATGAATGTCCTGCAGGGTGGGGCCTTGGACCTGCCACAGTGGTTCTGAAATTTAAATCACCTGTTCTTGGTTCCAAATGCCTCTGGTCCCTTCTGTCAATTAGCATCTATCCTACATGAGATCTGGGTAAGATGAAAGCATTGCTGACTACCAGGGGCAAAAGAGAGTGCATCAACGCACTAACTTGGCCCTGTTGTGTCCCCATCTTGGAGGAGAAAGAGAAGTTTGCTCTGGCCAGGCATCCTACAGGTTCCCAAGAGGACCATCACATTACAATGCTGGACTTCCCTTGCAGTCCAGTGGTTGAGACTCCATCTGCCAAGGCAGGGGACACAGGTTCGATCCCTGGGCTGGGAAGATCCTGCATGCTACGGAGCACCTGGGCTCGTGTGCCACAACTATTGAGACTGTGCTCGTCAATGGGAGCAGCCGAGGCAAGGAGAAGCCCATGAGCTGCAATTAGAGCAGCCCCCGCTTTCTCCAGAGAAAGCTGGAGCAGCAATGAAGACCCAGTGCAGCCATAAATAAATAAAATTAAAAAACAACTTAAAATGGAAAAAAAAACCTTCCTCCAGAAACTCCTGGATCTTTTCACCAAGCTAAAGCAATAAACCAGGAAAACCTACAGTGCCAAAGCCAGATGTGAGCTAAAGAAAACGCCTGTGCTCAAAGCGCAGAAAGAACCACCATTCGACTTTTGGTTTTGGCTCCAAACAAATTAACCCCAATTTCCAAATTAACCCAGCTTTCCAAGGACTTTTCTGATAAGCAAGATTTCCAGTAAGTAAGGCCTGATCTGAAACAGGCCTGTTGTCCATCTAGAATTTTGCCACAAGCCCCACAGAAGTATAATTCAATTTATGTTCTCGAGATACGTAAGACGCCAGTATAGAAGAACCGTGCAGAGCCCCTGGGCGTGTGTTTAGAATCAACTCCTCACCTGAAATGTTTCAAGGTGGATCCTCAGAAAGGCTTAAGTCTTCCTTCCCCCTTGTGCAGACTCCACTTTTCCTCCAGGTTCCCAAGAATCAGAGGTTTAAAGGGACAATTAGTGAAGCCGCCGTACACTGTGGCCTGGGGCCACGACTGCAGCCACAGTGGGGACAAAGGTGGCATTTGTAGGGGAGTGGAGACGGCCATCCAGCACTCCTACAGGCTGGAAGCCACTCTTGGGGAGTCCGAGACCAACAGAAACCTGTAACCCCTTGCTGGGGCTGAATTCAGTTTTTGATGAGATTTGGAAAGACCTCTGTCACCCGGTGTCACCACGGCAGCAGGCCTGGAGAAGGCCTGGCCCTTGCACTGGACAAATGCCAGTTTGCTTCCTGCCCCCGTTCTCACCTGCCCTGTACCGCAGGGAATCACAGTTCATGGGCTCCCTTGCCCTGGCAGAACATAAGAGTGCAGGAGGAAGGGAGAAGCCAGGATGTTTTTCCCCTCTCATTCTGCTTCCTGTGGCCTCCCCAGCAGCAGCCTTGGTTCTTTTCTGTGGCTCCAAGGTCCCTTCCTTCATGAACCCACATGCCATACCAACTTGTTTCTGGGTTCCAATAACAGCATGTCCTCTGTTTAGCCCTCCGCCGAAGAGCAGTAGCTGCTCTGTGCTACTTCAAGTCTTTGGATTGATTGCCTTCCCTGCGGGGCTTCTCAGCAATCCTACCACCTGTGTAACCAGTGCCCTAGATTAGATTCTCGCAGCTGAAAGACCTAGCAGCTTTTTGCACTAGCCATCTACTCTATCTCTTCTGCCAGCTCGTGCTTGTACTTAGTCGCTCAGCCGTATCTGACTCTTTGCGACCCCATGAACTGTAGCCCACCAGGCCTCTGCGTCCATGGGATTTTTCCGGCAAGAATACTGGAGTGGGTTGCCATTTCTTCCTCCAGGGGACCTTCCCAACCCTGGGATCGAACTCACCTCTCCTTTGCGGATTCTTCACCTGCTGAGCTATTGGGGAAGCCATTTTGTCACCTAATTAAAAAAAATTTTTAACCTGCCACCTAATTTAACTCAAATTATCTATGATTTCTCCCACAGCTCAATGTATTGCATTGAGCTCATAAGTGCAGTGAGAGTTTTGAAAAGGAAGCAGGGAGGGAGGGGTAACTGACACTGAGTGATTATCTTGTGAAATATATATATATATATATGCATTACCTTATTTAATCCTCACAACAACCTTAGGAGGTTGGGACCTTTATTATCTTCATTATACAGATAAGAAAACTGAGGCTCTGAGTTCGGCAACTGGCCCAGGAGCACAGAGCTAGGAAGCAGGGGTTCTGGAGTTCAAACCTAGGAAGGATCCTGAGTAGCCTTTCCAAAGGGAAATACTCCAAAAGCGGGTGGGGCCAGCTTTGTATTGTCCACTTCAGGAAACCTTCAGCAGAGATGCGCTGAGGGCATCTCTTTCTGCTTTCCTTCTGGAACATGTGTGTGGGAAGGGGACAAGAGCCAGTTGCCACTTCCAACACAGTCACCCATAGCAGGCTGTGATCAAACCCTGCAAAGGGGTTTAGCAGTTGCTCTGGATTTCCCTAAGCATGAAGGCCCAGGTGCTGAGAACCAGGCGGGTCCCCCCCGCCCTGCTCTGAGACTCTAACCTCAGGGCCCAGGGCCCCCAAAGGCCCCCACCAGACCACAGTGTCTGTATCTTCTAGCTGAGCAGGCAGTTACATCATCCCCTGCATCTTGCCTCCCACTGGCTGCCCCATGCCCAAGGCACAAGATTTGCAAAGACGGAGATGTAAAGAACATTTGAAAACAGGATCACAGAGGAGGCCGAAGCTGAATGCAAAACAATGAAATCATGGGAGAGATATTTGGAGCCTCTGCAGAAGGGAAATTTGAGGGTGAATTCAGTCTCTCAAGTTCACTGATAGGTCATCAACTGGCCACCTAATACTTTTAGTAAAAGCCGGGTCTGGGGGCAGCTGTCATCCTCACTGACCATTTCCACTGTCATCCCCACTGAAGGGAAGCAGGCTAGAGCAGGGTCCCAACCCCCCTCTCCCGCCCTGCACCTGCTGTTAACCTTTTCATTGCTGGATTGGCAAAGGTCTTGGGAGCAGGGCATTTGGGGGTCGGGGCTATTTACCAAGGAGCAAAGAGGGATTTGAACAGGTGCCATCCAGGACAGGTGTGGGAAGCTCCGTAAGGCAGGCCATAAGCTCCCAGGCCACCGGAAAGGAGCCCCCATGAAAGAGAGTCCCTTCCGGAGCAGACGTTCTTTGCCCTCCACACTGCGGAAACGCGGTGGCCTGTAAGGCTGGCGCTCAGAGATGTCTCCCCATCCCCTACCCCACCCCTGCTGGGAGGGCACGGTAATTGGCACCAGGCCTCTCAGGCTCTCACTCCCTCTGCCTCTGGCCCAGCGCCTGGCCTCTGAGGCCAGTGTTAGTGAGCAGAAAGGCCCCCACTGGCTATTCTCTGCGAAAAGCTAAGTGGCCAGGGGGGAAGGGGGAGGTGATGTAAGGAAGACCTTGACCTCAGAGCCCTAAGCCACTGCAGACAGCAGACAGCAATGTGTGTGTGTGGGGGGGGGGGGGGCTTGGGAACGGCGCTTTATTGAGGGACATTTGTCTTCATTTGAGGCAGCATACATCTCATCCCACAGGCGTGCCCCAAGGCCCAAGTCTCCCTGACCCCTACCCCACCGTCCCTGCGCTGGATTGAAAGGGAAGTGACCTCTGAAAGCCCCTCAGGACCAAGGTGATAGATGTCAGGGAAGAGTTAACAGAGGAGCCCCAGGCAGCACCCCAGAAAGCTCCCAGCCCCCCAACACAGGAAAGCAGACCTAGGGCAGGGTGGGTGCCACCCAGACTCGGCCCCCAAACTCCAGATCCCCCTCAGCCAGAGCCACTTCTGGAAGTTCAGACCTCACATCCAGCATAATAAACCTAGATTTGAATGATGAAGAAATGTCACCTATTGTTTTTCATAATGCAAAGTAATAAAAACTAAACCTCCTCCAAATCTTTGTGGCCAGATCAGGGAGGTCCCCGGACCCTGTTCCTCTCTTTCATGTAGAGAGACTCTGGTGGCAAGGAGTCTCCAAGGGAGCTTTAGAATTGGAAAGTATCAGAGTGCAAGGTTTTAGTGGGGTTTTCTCCCTGAAAAAGGATGTTCAAAATGCTGGCAGACCACGAACTATGCCCTAGACGCAGCCACTAATCCATGGAGCTTTGAATAAATCATTTCATCTCCCCATGTCTCACGTTTCCAAATATTAAAAAAAAAAACAAATCGCCTGATCACAAAAGGAGCTGGCCTGAAGATCGGCTACCAAGGCGCGATGCTGAGTCTGTGTAACAGACCGCGGACTCAGGCTCCCAGCTTTGCTTAGGAGGCGCGAGACCCTCTGGGCCTGGGGGCGGGGGAGGGTGGCTGTTGAGGGGGAAAAGTACGCAAGGCCTGGATTAGCTGCACCGTGCCAAGCACAACCCTACAGCCACTTTAGGGGCTGCAGAGAGCAAGTCACCAGGCACGTGGCACTCTGGCTCCAGCTCTTTCCAAACGCCAAGCCGTGCGGGGCGAGCGGCTGGCGTGCCGGGGGTGACCCGGGCCCCATTGCCTTCATCTGCGGGGCGGGGGGTAGGAGGGTGTCGTCGCGTTCAAAACATGGGTCCGAAGGGGGCGAGCCGCGTCCGCCTCGGGCGCCCAGGCTGGGCAAACCGCCGCGATCGCCTCCCCAGCTCACCGGGTTCATTTCCATGTGGAGCGCGGCGCATCCCAGGCGCCCTTATCTCGCCGCCGCCGCCGCAGCGGCTCTGCAGGCGCGGGCGCCCCGGGCTCCCTCCCCTCCCTTCCCCGCCCGCCGCCCGCGCCTTTGTCTGGCCCGGCGGCGCGCTCGGAGCCAGCAGGGCGGGTAATTGGCGGCCGGAGGAGGCGAACGGGCCGGCCCGGCCTCCGCTAATGAGCGGGCGGAGCCGCGGGGAGGGCGCGGCGGGGGTGCGGAGCGGGTGAGGGGGCTCCCGTGCCTGTGCGCCCTCCCGGCCCTCCTCCTCCCCCCCCCCGGCGATGGTCGGCCGGGTCCCCGCAGCCCCCTCCCGGGCTGTGGCGGGGACTGGCGTCCCGAGGGACCTCCCCTCCCCCTCCCCCAGGCGGTCCCCGGCGCGCTCCAATTACCCTGCGGCCGTGCCAAGGCCTCCGGCTGCCCCCGGGCCGCCCTCGCGTCCCCGGAGAAGTGCCAGGGACGGAACGCGCGGGCGGGAGGGCCGAGGTGGGGGCTCCCTGGGGCTTCGCCGCGCTGCAGGAGAGCCCGGCGGCCCTAGGGCAGGGGCACTGAGGGGAGGGGATGCCCCGGGGGCCCGATGCCAGAGTGTTCACCTAGGGAAGCCCGCAGGCAGCAGCGAAACCCGCTCCCCGCATAGATGGTGATAAAAAAAAATCCAGCCTCATTTCTAAATTAATAACGCTGAATCCGCCACGCTCAGCGGCTGGGGCTACGGAGGGCTTGGATGGTCTGAACCAAGGGACACCTTGGCCCCTCGCTAGGGGAGGGGGCATCATGTATTGTGGGCTCCAGAAACCCCCTCTCCAAGTCTGAGGGGCGGTGTGGGGTAGGGCGCGGGAACAGGGCGCTTGGAAAGAAAGCCTTTCTCCAGCCAGCCCTTCTCCTCCGGGAAGCCCGCCGTGCTGCCAACACCTGACCCGAGGCCCCTGCTCCAGAAGCCGGCTCCTTCCTGTGGCTCAGTCCCCAGCTGTCAGGAATCATTCCGCAGCAGGCTCCACGCCGTGCTGCCAACACCTGACCCGAGGCCCCTGCTCCAGAAGCCGGCTCCTTCCTGTGGCTCAGTCCCCAGTTGTCAGGAATCATTCCGCAGCAGGCTCCACGCTCGACTTCCACAAATCTCCACTGGGTCCCCCTGCATCTCCATTCCTTTTGTGGCTGCCGTTGTGGGTTCTTGAAGTCACCGGATGCTTCGTGTTAACAAGGCTGCCCTTTCAAACATTGCTTCTCAGACTTAGAGGCTGAGAGTCTACTTGTGGAAGGAAGGGCCCAGGCTTGGGGAATTGGAGAATCCTCCTGGGAACCCTACACTGGCCGGATGGCAGCCTTAGGGAGCCACAGGCAGCTCAGGACAGCCCTCGAGGGAGAGTTCTCCACTATGAGACTTAAAGGGGGACTGCCACCTCCCAGGAGGAAAGGAGATATTTTCTTCCCACCTAGGAAGACTCCTCACCCAGGAATTCCCCCCCACCACCACCTTTTCCCAACTCTCTTACTCTGCCCACCTAGGAGCAACTCCCACACAGCGAGTTTTTCCCCCTTTTTATTTATGTTTTTATTGGGGTACAACCGTACATACAGTGGAAGTGCACAGTTTGGTTCATTTTTACATATGGATCTGCCTTCCCTGGTAGGGCTTCCCTGGTGGCTCAGGCGGTAAAGAATCTGCTTGTAATGTGAGAGACCAGGGTTCGATCCCTGGGTAGGGGGAGATCCCTTGGAGAAGGGAATGGCTCCCGCACTCCAGTATTCTTGCCTAGAGAATTCCGTGGACAGAGGAGCCTTTGCAATCCGTGGGGTTGCAGAGAGTCGGACACAGCTGAGCGACTAACACTTTCCCTTTCACCCTTTCTGCCTTCGTAGTCACCACCCAGGTCAAGCTATAGAACGTTTCCAGCAGCCCAGAAGGTTCCCTCAGGCCTCCTCTTAGTCAACATCCGCCAACTATTCATCACCATAGATTCGTCTTGCCTGTTTTTATAAACAAAATCATGCAGCGTGTGCTCTTTTGTCTGTGGCTTTTTTCACTCATTGTCTGCCAGATTCATCCAGGCTGTTGCATGAAACAGTGGTTCATTCTTTTTAATTACTGAGTGTTATTCCGTTGAATGAACATACCACAATTTATTTATCCATGTGACTGTTGATGGACATTTGGATTATCTCCAACTTGGGGCTGTCATGAATAAAGTGGTTGTGAACATTCTCCTATGTGCCTTTGAGCGGAAATGAGGACCTATATCTGTTGGGGATACACCCAGGGATGGAACTGCTAGGTCATAAGGTAGGTATGTGTTTATTGCCAAACAGTTTTCCAAAGTAGTTGTACCGGTTAGCTTTTTAAAGCTGCAGTCAGGGTACAAAGGCTATTCAGAGAGTTAAGCTGCAGGCACAGCATAATAGTAATGTGCTAGGTACTGTTCTAAGAGATTTGCATATAATTAACATGTGTGTGTACGTGCTCAGTCGGTCCGACTCTTTGCGACCCCATGGACTGTAGCCCACTAGGCTCCTCTGTCCGTGGAATTTTCTAGGCAATTAACATGTGCTTACATGCATTTGTATGCAGACATTCTCACAATGCCTGGTTTCATCTTAGAATGGGCACAAGATCTCAAGGGCTGGCTTGTCTGGATCTTTGCATTGCCCACCCCAGTTGGGATTCAGATACAATATTCTATGTTTGTGGAATAAATTGTATCCATTTTACAGATGAGGAAACTGAGGCCCAGAGTGGTGATAACTTGCTGAAGACTCTGGGGCTAGTGAGTGGCAGGACCAAGCCTACATCTCAAGTTTCCAGGCTCCTGGTCTTACTACTGTTCTTATGAACATAAGCCTGTAAAAGCTCCCTTAATTTTCTCCTCCTTACACCCCGCCCAGGTCAACACTGTCAGCACTACAGCGCTTGACTTCTTGGAGACCCTTGTCTTTCTTTTTCTGTTATCTGTTTTGTGTAACAAACAACTCCAAGGCTTAGTAACTTAAAGCAACAGTAATTGTTTCTTGGTTCTCTGAGCTGACTGGACTCGGCTGATCGTTGAGGCTGGCTGTGAGCCAACAGCTAAACTGGAACTGTCAACTGGAGTAGCTCCATGTGGCTCGGGCTTCCCCCTGCATAGTGGCTGAGTTCTGAGAGGGTGTGTCTCAAGAGCAAGAGTCTCAAAAAGCAGGAAGAGGAAGCCACTAGGTCAGCTAACGGCATAGATTCACTTCCATCGTATTCAGTTGGTCTAAAGAATCACAGGGTCTCATTAGATTCAAAGGGGTGAAAACAGACTTGATGGATGGGTGGCTGGTCCCAGTGTGAGAATGAGAGCTATAGTTGTGGCCATCTTTGTAACATATACACCTTCCTTGTCTACTAACCTTGCTTGCTGATGAGGGGTCTGGTAAAGTCAAATCACCCCTCCACTTCTTTGGTTCTTAAAGATTCAAGGTTCTGAGGACTCCTTCCGTTTCAGGTCAAACCATAGCACTGAGTCATCTCAATACCAGGCCCTTGGCTTGCTCCCACTGTGCCCAGAATGCATTGTGCCCTGAGCCAGCTCACCATTCCACTGGGCACTAGGCTCCTCTGGGTCCCTGCCCATATACCTCAGTTCCTCTTCAAGCTCTGAACACTGTCACCACAATGGAATGTCCCAACCTAATTCTTGCCATCTTGGCTCCCTGGCTCCAGCTGCTCCCTGCCCAGGTCTTCCCGTCGTTACAGTCATCTCATCTGAGACAAACATAGAACCCACTGGGCCCCCTGACCAAACTGGGATTTCCCTAATTTGAAGCCCTCTGAGGTGTCTGAAAGTGAAAGTGAAGTCGCTCAGTCGTATCCGACTCTTGGCGACCCCATGGACTGTAGTCTATCAGGTTGCTCCGTCCATGGGATTTTCCAGGCAATAGTACTGGAGTGGGTTGCCATTTCCTTCTCCAGGGGATCTTCCCGACCCAGGGATCGAACCTGGGTCTCCCTCATTGTAGACAGACGCTTTACCATCTGAGCCACCAGGGAAGTCTGGGGTTGGTGTCTGCCCCTGTTCACCACCTGTTTGAAAGAACACAGGCTTTCCAGCTCAAAGACCCAGGTTTGAATCCCTGCTCTGCAGCTAACTGGCTGTGTGGTCTTGGGCAAGTGGTCAAACCTCCCTGTGACTTGGCATCTGTATCTACAGAATAGATGTCTTTATTGGATCCAGCTCAGAAGACTGGTGTGAGGATTAAAGGTGGTAACATAAAAAGCATTTGGGACAATGCAAGGGGAAGAATAGTCACTGGTGGCTCAGACAGTAAAGAATCTGCCTGCAATGCAAGAGACCTGGGTTCAATCCCTGGGTTGGGAAGATTCCCCTGGAGAAGGGAATGGCTACCCATTCCGGTATTCTTGCCTGGAGAATCCCATGGACAGAGGAGCCTGGCGGGCTACAGTCCATGGGGTCACAAAAGAGTCAGATACGACTGAGCAACTCACACTTTCAAGGGGAAGAATAGACACTCCCAGATTTCAAATCTTCTTTCCCCAGACCCCAAAGCCAATTTTTTTTAAAGTAAACTTTTTCCGTGTCATTAGACTTTACATTGGATGAGTTTTCCCAAAGCAAACACCCAAATCAAGAAACAGACGTCCCTGCCACCTTCTAGTTCTTACCCACCCTCCTGGATTATCCCGATTTGTAACACCTGAGATTAATATCAGGCCCTATTTGTGGCAGCCAACACCCCTACACAATTGGCAAACAAGATAGGTATCTATCTGGTGTGATTTAAAAGGAACCAGCAAATCCAGCTCCCACTGTGCCTAAATGTTCTCCATTATGGAGGCTTTCCTTTGTGTTAAGCATTGCTCCCTTCCACAGTTCTCTTTTAAAACCCAAATCCATCTGGCTTGTGGTAACCACAATTCCCTTGTCCCATAGAAAAAATATCTGGTCGGCCTTTCCACACTGATTCCCAGGACAGTAGAACCTCCTTCACCAGCAAAGAAATGCAGAAAAAGGGAGAGCACAGACCCAGGAATGTGGGTTCTATCTGCTTCACAACTTTGCCCAAGGCCAGTTCAGGCTTTCAGCATTTTATAAAGTATGTTTTAAAATCTAGTGTTTAAGGGATGCTTAAGGAAATGAAGAACCCACACCCCACTCCTCCCCTCTCCCAGCCTTCAACCCCAACAATTCCAACAAGCCACCAACACATAGAAAAGAAGCAGGTAGAGATAAAAGTGAATCTTGGGGGTCAGCTGGGGCGTGACCCCACCCTGCTCTCCCAGTACACCTTTTCTAAGCCAGGCTGAGGAGAGCTTCTGGCACTATGACGTCATCAGATGTCAGGCCTTTGACAAATGAGTCCGGCCTGCAGCTGGAGCCTTTGATAAGCCATTTGCAGGCGTCTGGGAGACATCCACGCTGGTCTTGGGAATGCATCCTAGCCCCATCTCAAATTCACATCTTTTCATGTTTTTTTAAAAAGCGTGCCATGTGTCTGTGAAGATTCATGGCTTCAAATATTTTTTTCTTTTTTCTGACATTTCACTTTTTCTCCTTATTCTATTTTATTCTTTTTTTTTAAGGAAAAGAAAATATTCACTCCAAGGTTTTTAGTTTCTGGGTAATAACTGTCAGATATTAATGGATAGCCCCATACATCCAGCATAAAATAATAGAATTTGTTGAGTGCATTAGACATCCAATAATGGGCAGGGCGGACAGTGTGGTGGTGCTAAAGAAAGGCTTCTCTTAGGAGAAGAGAATGCATGCTATGAAAAACAAGGCAGAAAGGACGTTTGTCAAAATGCCCTCTTGTACCTTCATACATTTGCACATACAAGTCTGCCTGCTTGGAAAATGTTGTCTTGACTTTCTCTCCTTTATGCTGCCTCCTCATCACATCAGCCTCATCTCTTCCAGGAAGCATGCACCCTCCCTGCCTTCTGTATTCCCATCCATCACAACCCTGTCCCCATAGAATCCTGGACTTGTTTCTGCCAAGACACTTGTCACACTTCATTGTAACCCTCAACTGACCTCGACCTCTGCAAACTCTAAGTTCCTTGAGGGCAGGGCTTGAATTCCCGGCACCGAACAGTGAGACTCAGCAGCTGTCAGAGCCCCAGCCACTTCAGTGAAGACTGCCAGTTCCACTGGGCAGCATCTGCGTCTTTGCCTGCATCTTTTCTCTGGCTTCTGGAGCCCACTTTGCTGCTCCTGTGGCAAACCAGAAGCACCAGGATATCTATGCCCTTCTCAACAGTCCTCAAATGATGCCTGGAGGGAGTTGGCACACTCTTACCCCTCCTGGTTGGGAAAACAGAGACCTGTGTTCAACGTTGACTTCAAAAGTTCACCAGTGGTGTTAAATCCTAGTTGTCCACAGAGGTAATGGGCTTGACAACACGCTCTTCATTGCCTGCCTGTCCATCCCTGTCTCACTTGCCTACTCTCCTACCATGTTTCCTCAAATCACCCCCCACTGCCTTCCCAAATAAACTACTTGCATTCAAATCCTTGTCTCAGTTTCTGGACCACATAATAGGTGCTCAATAAATGATCTTTGAATGAATGAAGAAAAGAGTGATAGAATTTTTAGAGCACAAATGTCCGAAGGAGATCGCTCAGGTTGGATTTTCTGTAGCATCTATATTATCTACTTTAAGTGATGGCACTGAGTCAGATTCCATGTCTCCTTGAACAGTTCTCCTTCACTTTGGACCAAGCGAACAAGGCCAAGTGCCAAGGAATGGGGAAGATTGCAACGTGTGTGGCAGAAGCCATGCCAATTCAGGTTTGATTTGGGTCTGCCGGCTGCCCTGGTTCCCTCTTATCTTTCTTCTGTCATCTGTCACACTGGACTTCAATTGGGTCATGGGGTTCTATTTAAGTAAGAAGCTGTCAGCCTCCATGTGCTAGTCCTTCCCTCGGGGAAGACATCAGCGGCTCAGAGTCTTTCCTCACTGCTGTCCCCATGTCCCTTTAGCTAACACCAGGGGCCAGGAAAGAAGGACACAAGTGAAGGCACTGTCAATAGCACACAGTCTGAGTTTACTGATTGCCTTTTTCCACAATGATCATCTGTCCATTAGACCCTAGTCTAGTTCCAGAAGGCCATTTCCCGCCCTGCCTGATGTTTCTGCCACTTTTATGGGGGCTTTTTCTGGAAGTACTCAAGCTTATTGAAGACAAAGCTGACCACTAATGTTCTTTCTACTTCAAAAACTCTTTGAAACTCTCATTATGTCCAGATTTGTAATCAACTGAATTTTCTTTGCCATTCTCACCTCCCTGTGTTTCCTGACAGAAGTCCAGAATTAAGATTTTCTTTCTTTTTTTTCAAAAGCCTTTTTGTAGGCAAAAGTGGCTAGACACTCACTTGAGCGAAAGGTGGGAAAGGAACCCAACAAAAGTAGCGAATTTTTATGGGGTGTGATACTATGCTAAGAATTCTGTCTATATTATCTTCTCTGACCCTCACCAACCCACAGGACACTATTATTATCTCCATTGGACAGATGAGAAAAGCAAAGCCCAGAGAGACTACAGAACTGGCCCAGAGTCTTTTCAGGATTATAGACGTCAGGGTAGGGCATGTGCCAGAAGCCTGAGCTCTTAAGCACAGCTCTCAACTGCCCCAACACTCGCTGAGCTCCCATGATTGCTAGGGGTGGTCACATAAACTTTCCTGGCTTTTCTTGTCTCATCTCCTACTCATTATGCCTGACTCAGTAGTACTGTCTTCATTTGTGTTCTCCCAAAAGGACATTGTGAGATAAGGATGTGAGTGCAAGTCATTTATTTGGGAGGGGATTCCAGAAGGCATCAGAAAGGAAGTGGTGAGGTGACACAGGGAAGGGAAGGTGGCCGGCCACTCACAGGTATGTTATTGAGTTACCATCATGGGTTCTAGGACTGGGTCCTTCTGGAGACGTTGGGGAGATGTCCATTCCTGCCTCACAGGCACAGAATCACCAGCCTGGAGTGTCCCTGGGTTTTGCCCAAGCCGGTTGGGAATACATAACACCTGAGATATGGGATGTGACAAGCCTGCCATGTCTTTGCCTGCCTCCATGAAGGTCTCTCTTCTCCCATTCTTTCCCCCTTCCAGTCTTTTCTCTGGCAGTTGTAGAACATGCACCTCGATTACCCCATCCAAGCGCCAAGAAGACTGGGGGATCACCTACTCTCATGGGTCATTAGTTGAAGGCTGGGCCCCTGGCCTGCTGTATGCAATGGGGAGAGGGTTCTAGTTCCAGAGAAAGCCAAGAGGTACAGATGCCAGCAGCTGGAAGACAGGCCTGCATGCCTTGAAGGGCAAGGGTGTGGGGAATGTGGGCAAGGTGCCTGCTACGTGTTGTTATCCTCGTGGTACAGATGAGAAAATGGAAGCTTCGTTATATACTGCAGAGGTTTGCTGCTGCTGCTGCTGCTGCTGCTGCTGCTAAGTCGCTTCAGTTGTGTCCGACTCTGTGTGACCCCATAGATGGCAGCCCACCAGGCTCCCCCGTCCCTGGGATTCTCCAGGCAAGAACACTGGACTGGGTTTCCATTTCTTTCTCCAATGCATGAAAGTGAAAAGTGAAAGTGAAGTCGCTCAGTCGTGTCTGACTCTTAGTGACCCCATGGACGATAGCCTACCAGGCTCCTCTGTCCATGGGATTTTCCAGGCAAGAGCAGAGGTTTAGGTATTTATTTATTATAAATTTGTAAAGGTTGTGCTCCATTTACAGTTACGATACGATATTGGCTATATTCCCCATGTTGTACAATACATCCTTATAGCCTGTCTTACACACAATAGTTTGTACCTCTCATTCTCCCAACCTTATGTTGCCCCTCTCCCCTTCCATTGGTAGCCATTAGTTTGTTCTCTATATTTGTGAGTCTGATTCTTGTTTGTTATATTCACTAGTCTGTTGTATTTTTTTAGATTCCACATATAAGTGATAGGAAACAGTATTTGTCTTTCTCTGTCTGAATGTCTGACTTATTTCACTTAGCATAATGCCCTCCAAACCCATCCATGTTGCTGCTAATGGCAAAATTTTCATTGTTTTTTATGGCTGAGTAGTATTCCATTGCACACACACACACACACACACACACACACTTCTTTATCCATTCATCTGTTGATGGACACTTAGGTTGCTTCAAGATCTTAACTATTGTAAATAATGCTGCTATGAACATTGGGGTGCATGTATCTTTTCAAATTAGTGTTTCTGATTCTTTCAGATATATAGCCAGGAATGGAAATGTTGAATCATACACTAGTTCTATTTTTAGTTTTTTGAGAAACCTCCATACTGTTTTCCACAGTGGCTGCACCAAGTTACGTTCTGCAGGAGGCTGGGTAACTATAGACGGAGGCCATGGTAACTAGAAATCTCGAGACAACAAGGACAGACAGCACTGTCTCTGCCCTTAAAGCACTTCTCATTTTAAATCAGATCAGGATGACTCCCTTTCCTAGGATTAGGGTGTCACAGGGGTGCTGAGACCCCTTGGGGTGCCCCAAGGAAGACAGAGGCAGTAGACAATACTAGCAGAAGAAATAGATACAAATGACAAAAATCAAAAGAAAGATTCTCAGTATGCTTGCTATGATATTCAAAACCTAAAAGAGAAGAAGAAAATTTCATAGAGCATGAGGGCAACGTTTTTCAATTTTTTATTATTTGAAAGCAACAGAACCAAATGGCCTGTGCTTAAAAGAACTATCTCCAGGTTAAAGAAAGGAAAAGGCATGTAATAAATGACTTTCCATCAGGGAATTTCTTGCTCTCATACCATGTCCTGGGGCAACAAACCCACCTTGGCCCCAGTACAGAAAAGAGGAATTGCCTTGAATGAGAACCCTTCCTTGAACTGGTCTGACTCCCAAAAGCAATGGTGCGCTCAGCAGAACGTTCCAAGAAAACTCCTTCTTAAGAGAGAAATGACAACTCAGCTAAGGGGATGGCTCTTGAATCATAAAAGTTCATGCCCTTTCTTTTATGACTCTTAGCAGTGCTGTATGGTGTGGTAGGCAGAATAAGGGCCCCCAAAGATGACCACATCCTAATCCCTTAGATGGCAAAAGGGACTTTGCCCGTGGAATTAAGTTAAGGACCTTGAGATGGGGAGATTATCCTGGATTATCCCCTGGGTTCAGTGTAACCCCAAGGGTCCTTGTAAATAGAAAAGGACAGCAGGAGAGGAGGTCAGGAGGCTACCATTGCTGCCTGTAAAAATGGAGAAAGGGGGCCACGAGCCAAGGATTGTGGGTAGCCTCTAGAAAGTGAAAAGGAAATGGATTCTTCCCAACCCTCCAGAGAGGAACACAGCCGTACTAACACCTTGATTGTAGCCCAGTGAGACCCATTTCAGACTTCCATCTTCAGAACTGTAAATTTGTGTTAAGTTACTACCTTTACGGTCACTTGTTACTGTAGAACACATCAAGTATAATACACCAAATACAACATACCAAGCAGTATAACACACCAAGGCCCCTAGGGAGCTCCCAAGTTGACAGGCTGTTCCCCTCCATGAGTGCTGTGGAGAATGGAGTAACCTCACAATTACCCCTTCAAGAGATTTCCCAAAAAAAACCACAGAGGGTCCCCACTTCTGGGGAGACAGACAACCATGGGCCCCAGGAAATATCAAGCCTAAAGAGGATTCCCAGTGCCTGCATCCATTCGGGAGCTAAACGCCACAAGAATTAGCAAACAGTTCCCTCGCAGGGATTTACTGAGTTAACGAAAAACTCTACCCCAGCTGTTTCTCATCATCTTCAGATGGCTTTAATCGCATCTCGAATCATAAAACAGTGGTTTCCAAACCTGTTTGGGCCTCAGAATTACTTGGGAGCACTTGCTAAAGGAGTCCAAGTCTACCCCTGTGTCTGCCTCAGTGACTTCATCCCAGGCCTCTTGAGTCAGAGTCTCTGGGGGTGGTGTCTGGGAATCTGTGTTCTGAACAACCATCTTCAGAGATTCTGGCACGTATCTGTGGACCAGGATTTAGAAAATACTGCCCTAAACCGCTTAGCTTTCAGAGCCTTGTGGGATGTTTCAACCAGCTGAGATAGCTGGATTCTAAAACGCTCAGGAAAGTGAAAGTGTTAGTCGCTGAGTCGTGTCCGACCCTTTGCGACCCTATGGACTGTAGCCCGCCAGGCTCCTCTGTCCATGGGATTTCCCAGGCAAGCATACTGGAGTGGGTTGCCATGCCCACCTCCAGGGGATCTTTCCAACCCAGGGATGAAACCCAGGTCTCCTGCTTGGCAGGCAGATTCTTTACCACTGAGCCATCTGGGAAGCCCAGCACTTGCAGCTGAAGAATGTTCACATAGGTGAGAGCATGTTCTATGGACCAGCGGACTGCCAAATTTTTTCTGTAAAGGGCCAGATAGTAAATCTTTTGGGTTTTGCAAGACATGTGGTCTCTGTTGTGACTACTCAGCTCTTCCATTTTAGCATGAAAACAGCCATAGGCAATAAGCAAAAGAATGGGTGTGACTGGGTTGCAATAAAACTTAATTTGTAAAAACAGGTGGTGAGCAGGATCTGGCTGTCAGGCCATCGTTTGCTAACCCCAGCTGTAGATCAGGGCTTCCCATGTGGCACTGGTGGTAAAGAACCCGCCTGGCAATGCAGGAGACTTAAGAAACGCAAGTTCAATCCCTGGGTGGGGAAGATCCCCTGGAGGAGGGCATGGCAACCCACTCCAGTATTCTTGCCTGGGAAATCCCATGGTCAGAGGAGCCTGGCAGGCTACTGTCCATGGGGTCACAAAGAGTCGGCCGCAACTGAAGCGACTTAACACACACACTGTAGATCAAGGCCATACATTTTACTTCCTCCCAAGCCTGATCCCTTCGGTTAGTCCTTGCCCTGGTCCTCATGTCAGCCAAGAAGAGACCACTGGACCTGTTGTCATCATCCATCATGATGTTTTACCCAGCCAGCATGGGAGAGGAAAAGCACAACTTTCCGCTGTGCACTGAACCTGGGGCCTAACCAAAAGCTTTCCAAAAGCCCATGGTTTCTCCCAGGGAGCCCAGACATCAAAACCATAAAGACTCTTCCCCAGGCAAATTGTTACCCCCACTTGACACTCTATTTAATGGAAAGCCTTTGCCAGAAATAAGTATATTAAAATAAGCTTTGCATTTTTTACATTAACTGAAATTTGATGCAAATTGATAATAAATTACCTTCCCCCTACTCATTCATTTGGGAATCACATAAACTAGTTTACAGTTATGTATTATTACATTTCACATTAATATAGCCATAGGAAGCTAGGCTTTGGAGAAATTTGCTTCCCAGCAAACCATCAGAAATTGAAGAGGTGAAAGTGGGGTTTGGTGGGATAATCTGACTCTTCTAATGTGTTCGCCACTCAGAGTTTGCAAAGTAAGGCATCAGTGCACTGCTCAAGGCCCAATTAATTCATCAAATGACCACCGTTTGTCTTATTTATCTGGCATAAATTTTCCCACATTAGGATCTTACAGTGTTCCTTCCTTCCCTCTTTCTTTTCTTCCTTTCTCCCTTCCTCCCTCCCTCTCATCCTTCCTCCTAGCCTTCCTTCCTTCAAGTTACATGGATAAGCCCAGATTCAAGAAGTGGAGAGACCAACTAAGAGATGGAGAGGTGGCAAGATCTTATTGCAATGGGGTGTGCGTTCAGGGAAGAGTTATTGCAGCCATCTTTACAAATAATCTACCTCCGTAAGAAGTGGGTAAATGCCACAGTATAGTACATGACTCAGCTGTGGATATTGTTGACATTGTCATAATCATGTGAACACTGACTGTTGATCTAAACTAAATTAGAATACAAGTATTTTGAGAGGAAGTGCAACAGGGAAGAATGAGTCTAGGTGATGGTGGTGAAAGAGAGCTAAATACTCATTTTCCATCCTAGGAAGTCAACACTAATTAAAAGATAGTAACACCTTAAAGGAAAAATCATGAAATCACGGGGTGAGGGTATTATTTGGAGTTGGAGAAGCAAATACCCAAATAGACAGTTAAAGGAGATGAAGGGTAAGGGAGACAGGTTTGCCAGAGACTTCTGCTTGCTCCTTAAAAGCCTTATAGAACTCTTTTACTGTTTAAAATATATGTGCGTATGGTACAACAAAAATACAAACCAGTGTTTTGAAAGCAAAGTACACTACTTCTCCTGCAATAACAAAATCTCTCATTGACAATCCAAAACCAATGCTAAAAACTGTGTTTTTCCCTCACTAATATACAGGTAAAAATAAACTTGAAAGGCAATGTTTTATACAAATACATGTAGATAAAATGAAAAGGCCTCAAGTAGCAAAGAGAACTCCAAACTACATAGCCTGGAGGCTGATGAAAGGCCACCGTAATGTTAACAGGCATTTGCCTGATAGTTATAAAGGTAATTTATACCCAGAACATTCCCACCCATGTGAAAGAATGACCCTCCATTTTACTACATGTTGTATTAATGTCAATCAATATATGTTTGAGGGCTTTATACATTATGGATAATAACGTTGGAGCTTTGCAAACCTTTCCTCTTGGGGGAGCCACACAAAATTCTACAGGAGAGAATAGAGCAAAGCTTCCAAGACTTGAATGGCTGAGCTCTTACTGAGGGGTCAGCGGACCTTAATCAGCTCAGCTATGCAAATGAGATCACAGCTAGCCCACTCCTGGGCTGAAAAAAGGAAATGCCCATGGGGGTGAGGCCATGTGAAATGGGAAAGCAGGGCCTGGATCTGCTCAGGAAGGAGGCTCAGTGGACGGGACTTATTCCTGGGCCATGCCGAGAACTCTGTGGACAGGCTGGGGGACTTGGGCCAAGTCATTTAGTTACTTTACACCCAAGTGTTACTTCTTAAAATCTGATGTATTTGTTAATTAACTCAATGAAGAGAATCTTTTTACAATATGTGTATATATATAACAAATCATCACATTGTATACTTTAAACATCTTACAATGTGATTTGTCACTTATAGTTCAATGAAGATGAAAAATAAAATAATAAAATAAATTAAAAGAGGACAACATAATCACCTGTACTTGGAGTTGTTGAGAAGATTAGAAAAATCTATGTGCTACCTATTCACTTTAGAAATTTCCTATTTTCCCTTGTAGGAAATGAATTATTGGGCCCAATTCTTCCCCTTTGCCTGTGTGTAACCTTGCAGTCCATTGTACTTTTCTTAACTTGACTTTGGGCTTGGCCATATGACTTGCTTTGGTCCATAAAATGTTGCTGGAAGTAACAATGGTCTGTTCTGAGCTCAGATTTAAGAGACCTCACTTGTTTCTGCTTGCCTTCTTGTGCCTCTGCCATTGCCCTTGGAAGAACGTGCCCCCAGCTCTCCCGCTGGCCCACAGAGCATGAGAAACATGTAAAGCCAATCTGGACCCCAACTGCTGCTTAGAACCCAGCCAAGCTAATCCAATCTACATTAACAAGGCCACCCCAGCCAACTCACATATGTGAGAGAAATAAATGTTTATGATTGTGCCACTGAGATTGTGTGCTTGCTTCTTACCCAGCAATAGCTGACTAATGACACATGGGACCAAGCCAAGAGACTATAAGGACAAGATGACCAGGAGCTGGAAAAGGAAGGAAGCCAAATCAGCTCACCTGGAGGTGGTAAGCATCCGGAAAACACATAGAGTGATACAATCTTAGAATAAGAGATGCTGTGTGCTGAGAAGCTCAAAGTATCTTACTAGAATTCTTGAAATAGGGAATTCATACTCCATAAGCAGATAGTTTCATGCCTTTTTTAATGCTTATATTTTAGGATTTCTTTTTTACCCCCTTGGCTTTTGCAGTGGCCTGTTGACTTTGCCAAGAACAAAAGAAAAAAATCTGTGTCCACAATAGGCCTGGAGAAAAAGAGGAATTGTGAACTCCTGGGGTCCAGGCAGTGTCATGGAAATGAATATAAAAACGTTGCTGGGAGAAAAAGCAGAAATTCAGGGAGAGAAAATCAGGCAACACAGGTGTCTCTTCTTGCCTAGAGTTGTTTCTCCTCAAAGGTCTTCTTTTATCCACCGGAGCACTCAGCGCTGTGTTAGGTTTAAGCACATAATTCTTGTATGCAACCAAAATTTACTTAGGTTTGAATCGAAAGCATGAAGCAAAGTCGTCCCACTAGACCCTTAACTCCTTGAGTGGAAGAATGTCTTAGTCTTCTGTGCATCTTCTGTGCTTTGTTACATGGATGAATGGATGGATGGACAGATAAATACTTACTTCTTGGAATTTGTGGAAGTGTAACCTTATACAGAAAAGAGATATTTTTGCTTGGAGATAATCCTATTAAATAAAGACTTCATCTAAAGTTCTTTAAATCACTCTGTATAAGTGCTCAAATATCTTTAACATCATTGCTAGCATTTAATAACATTTTGGAGCTTTCTCCACTATCTACTAACTAACAGAACTCATTTAAAGCAAGTTCTCTGACATCTAGGACCTTACTGTGTAATGGAATGTTAATGCAGTCTTTAAATTGCCATGGTATTCATACCTTCCGTTATATGTCATTTGTCAGTCTCATTAATTTCTATTTTTTGTAGTCTAAATGCTAAGGTGTCCACGAGTATAGCCGTGTTACAGCTGAGGGTGCAGTGAACCAGATGGCTTCGGAAAACAGCTTCCCTGCTGCATGATGACAGAGTACACTGGAGCCTCAGTCAGCTCATTCTCAGATTGGAGCTGTTGGTCATGAAGATGACATGAGAGCTGGAAAATTCATGCATTGAGCACATCCAGGTGAAGGTGACTGCCTATAGCATCACAGATAAGAGACAGAGCAAGTTTTTCCAAATACCAAGGAGCCTCTGAATATTTCCTCTTTCTGATCCATTCCTTACCTCTCTGATACCCACACTTCTCTCAACACTACCTGGTCCTGCCTCTAGGCTCTGAATGCCCACACCTGCCTGACAACCCTCCTGTCTGCCACCTGCCCTCCTCTGCCACCTCAATCCTTAACATCAGCACCTGCCCCATGCCAGATGAGTCTTCTCCCTGGTCCAGGACCTCCCAGTGGTGACAGCATAGCTAATGTGACTGTGAAAAATATCTGCAAATGTCAAGGCATTTATTTCTGTTCCTTGATTTCCATTTGCTGTGGAGTCATTTCCTGGGCTCCCATTGGCCCACACACTCAGAGCTGTCTTCGAGGTGCTGCTGAGAGGGACGGCTCAAGATCCCGGGGCAGGGTCTGAACCTTGATCGCTAGGCACAACCCAGAGCTTGACCAAAGCAGCTTCAAGATGTGGGCCGCTGCCTAGCAAATGGGAAAACATTTTGAAGCCGCAGGCGTCTCCGGAATTAAATATTTACTCATTTCGTGCCTTTCCCTCTGTCCATGGAGAATCCAGCTCAAACTAAATAACAAAGGAGGTCAGGCTTGTGATCTGCACAAAAATACTTACCCTGCAATTATAGGAATATTGGGCCATACAATTAATGCCAGGCCTGTAGAATTTGGAGAAGGCCCAAAAAAAGCCATGGAAGTTATGAAGGGACAGAAAGATAACACTGTTAAGAAAAACTAGAGAGGTGGGGCTTGTTTGAAATGAAAAAGACCTTGAATGGGGCCGTAATGACAGTCTTCAATATATTCCTGTGCTGGAAAGTAGCAGCGTGGGGCCCCACCCCACTGGAGACACGCTTACCCTCTACCACCAGAAGTTATGTTCAAACTTCTTGCTCTCAGTTCCCTACTAGTAAGGACCTATTGAGCATTCACTCCATAATATGGTTAAAATTATTTACTTTCAACTTATATCATTCTCCTGGGCTTCCCCAGTGGCTCAGTAGTAAAGAATTCCTCTGCCAGCGCAGGAGACCTGGGTTCAATCCCTGGGTTGGGAAGATACCCTGAAGGCGGAAATGGCAACCCACTCCAGTATTCTTGCCTGGGAAATCCCATGGACAGAGGAGCTTGGCGGGCTACAGTCCATGGGGTCACAAAAGAGTCAGACCCAACTTAAGTGAGTAAGCAAAAACATTCTCCTAATATTATCTTCATGATGAAACAGGCAGAAAAATAAAAAATATTAAAGGGCGAGAGCAACACAACTTGAAATAGACATATTGTTCATCTCACATCTCAACCTAGACATCACACCCACTTTGGAGTCCGTGGTATAGATTGAAAATTTGCCCAGCCATCAGAGACCTGGCCACATCTTTCTCATCCAGAACAGTGACAGTTTTCAACTGAGATCCCCAGGAGCAGATCCTGAGATGAGAAAGGAAGGAAGCAAGACGGGGTAAGTAGGGGGTGGTGCTCAGTAAAATGTGACTTCCAGTAAGGTCCTGGAAGAGGGTACCTCTCAGCCTGCTCCTTTGGAGGCTCTGGAGTATGACTCAGACCTCAGAGCATTCCTGACCAACAGCAAGGGAGCTGGGCTTTCCTATTCCCTCATTGCCAGTCATGGGTTAACTAATGTATGCCTGGGGGCTGGGGGAGCAGAGGTGATGCCAGGCAGGCAAGGTTGCTCCAGTCACCTGGGGGGAGATGCTCTGACAAAGAACCTCCAGTGCTGGCTATAGAAAAGCACACTGCAGGGGTGAGGAGATGCAAAAACAAGTGGTAAAAAATGTATGCCAGGAGATCTGGGGAACAGTGTACGCCGGGAACTAACATGGCATATGCTGAGCTGGGAGTCCCCTGCTCCCAGGTCAGTCTCGTTGCTCTCATGTGAGGCTGAGAGGGATGAGGTGGGTCGTTTTCCCTGCTGGGCTCTGGATTGTCCAGGAGGCAAAGTGAAGAGGGCACTCAACCTCTGTGTGTGTGTGTGTGTGTGTGTGTGTGTGTGTGTGTGTGCACCCTCAGGAGACTGAGACCAAGGCGTCTCCTTTGTAAAACACCGACAAGGTACTGCCCCAGAGGTACTGGAAAGCTGGAACAGAACCAGCACTTTCTAAAAGCATCCCTCTAGGGTTGGCTAGGCAGGGGGGACCTGCCGCCCCTGGAAATTTGGGCCAAAGTCCGAGCACCCCATTTGCTCCTGCTGTGGCCACATGACCTTGGGGACAGTTTGGCTTTTCTCAGTATGGACATTCCTGCCTCTATGAAAATGAGGAGGGCTGTGCTCACTTCCTGCCTAATCCACAGAGAAATATTCTGTTTCTGGAAAACTCAGGAGACCTTTGTTGTTGTCGTTGAGTCGCTCAGTCCTGTCTGACACTTTTGCAACCCTTTGGACTATAGCCGGCCAGGCTCCTCTGTCCATGGAATTCTCCAGGCAAGAATGCTGGAGTGGGTTGCTATGCCCTCCTTCAGGGGATCTTCCCAACCCAAGGATCAAACCTGTATCTCCTGCATTGGCAGGAGGATTCTTTACTACTTAGCCAACCGAGAAGCCCTCAGGAGCCTGTGGAAGAAGGAAAATCAGCCTGCAGTACGGGGCTGTATCATTTGTAGCTTGGATGGGCAACCACCCACAGCAGAGTGACTGGTTCTGTGTTTGACAGTGTTTAGAGGATCCAGAGCTGGTCGTGTGGCCATGTTCACAGAAACGAACACACGGGCTCCCTGCTATGATGTTATCATCCTCTGTCCTCCACTCATCCCCATCTCAGAAATATCACCAGGAACATTTCACCATTCTTGCAGTGATCTTTAATGAAGTCTATTTCATCATCTGAGATGCTGTAGAGATAGTCCTGTGTGGATGTGGGTTCTAAGGTGACTGGATTTCTGACTTACCAGACAATGATCACATTTCTTTTTTTCTGCACCATCTACCTTTTTAGACGGTGTTTATGTTTCATGTTAAATATAATTCTCTTTGGCTTCCCTGGCTGCCTGGGGCCTAGTTCTGCTCTGTCCTAGAGCATCTCACCCGGGAGCTGCCTCTCCATGTGGCCTCTGGGGTCGATTCATTTTTCTCCCGATGCCTTAATGAGTGATGATTTCTCGAGACAATCAGATCGGCTGTGTGGGAGATTCAGCTCCATCATTACGACAGCCGGATACATCACAGGCACCATTTTTCAAACCCATGTTTTTCATCACACAGATATGACTTGATTAAACCTTTGTGATATTACATTGGGATATTTGAAAATAGCCTTTAGTGGCCAGCATGTGGATCTTGTTTCTGATCAATCTGTTACTACTGTTGAGGTACTTTTACAAATGTTTGAGAGCAAAAACTAGAACCAGACTGCCTGGGTCCAAGTACCATCTCTGCTACTGATCACTGTGTAACTTTGGTCAAGTTACAGGCTCTCTGTGCCTCAGTTTTCTCCTCAATAAACTGGGAATAATACTGCTAGTAAAAGATAATACTAATCATAGCAAGATACTTACTTCGTAGAACAGTCTCCATGGTGAAAAGAGATAATACTAATAAAGTGCTTGGCACATAGTAAGAGTTAAAGATGTTTTCTACTATTGTCATTGTTATTATTTACTCCTCTCTACAAGTCCTCTGAGGTAGAGTTAATTTATAGATAAGGGAACTGATATTTGAGAAGGATTAAGTAACTCAATCAAGCGATATAGACATGGCACCAAATTTTTGGTTCAGAATTGAATGGGCTCGTGGCTATTTTGCTTCTCTTTTCAAAGTTGACTTTATGTGAAGGTAAAGCAAGGAGGTTCCTCCTCCTTGTGGAAGAGGGGGACACCAGCCCCAGCCCCATCAACAAGCAAAAAGAACAGCTGAGACATACATCAGCTTAGTCAACTAGTCATTGATTTAGCACCCACTATGTGTCAGGCTGAGCACAGAAGAATTGATGCTTTTGAACTGTGGTGTTGGAGAAGACTCTTGAGAGTCCCTTGGACTGCAAGGAGATCCAACCAGTCCATCCTAAAGGAGATCAGTCCCGGGTGTTCATTGGAAGGACTGATGCTGAAGCTGAAACTCCAAAACTTTGGCCACCTCATGTGAAGAGTTGACTCATTGGAAAAGACCCTGATGCTGGGAGGGATTGGGGGCAGGAGAAGAAAGGGATTGCAGAGGATGAAATGGCTGGATGGCATCACCGACTCGATGGACATGGGTTTGGGTGGATTCCGGGAGTTGGTGATGGACAGGGAGGCCTGGTGTACTGCGATTCATGGGGTCGCAAAGAGTCAGACACGACTGAGCAACTGAACTGAACTGATGTTTCAGGCAACGTGCCAGGCGCTTGAGGATCTCATCAGCTATTTAGACACACAATTGGCCCCATATACCATGAGTGCCTACCTAACTAGGAATGCTGGGATTTTATTGAATTCCAGTTTGTCTGTTTCCAAAGGCTTAAATAATGTTCTCTCTCCATCTTTCTGTCCAAATTTTCTGTGTCATGGGAAGTCGGGCTTGTCAGCCTGAGGATTTTGTGCTCTTTACAGTTTGAGATTCCCAAGAAAGTGAAAGTCTCCAACAACATTCATATAACAAATCTCAGGGAACCTTCCAGTTGGCTCAGTTTACCCCATCCATGGGTCCCTGAACCAATTAGTATCACAGAGCAAAGGGGGTGAAGAATTGAACTATTAAACACTCCTGGACTCAATATGAGGACATTGAGTAAAGTTGGATTAAGAAGTAAAAAATAGCAGCTTCCCCATGTAGGGGAAGTGGTTACGAATCTGCCTTGCAATGCAGAGGGCAAAGGTTCGATCCCTGGGCTGGGAAGATCCCACATGCCACAGGGCCACTAAGCCCGTGGGCCACAACTACTGAGCCTGCACTCTGGAGTCCTCGAGCCGCAACTCCTGAGCCCACCTGTTGCAACAATTGAAGCCCTCACACCCCAAAGCCCGAGCTCCACAACAATAGAAGCCACCACAATGAGAAGCCCATACACTGAAATTAGAGAGTAGCCCCTGCAACTAAAGAAAAAGCCCACGTGGCAAGGAAGACCCAGCAGAGCCAAAATAAATATTTTTAAAAAGAAGTAAAGAATACTGTCCTGATCTCTGCAAACCACAGGCGTTCTGAGCTCTCACTGACTTACCAACCTGGCTTTGCTCCATGGGACAATGAGAACCAAGCCCCAAATGTCCTCTTGCATTCCATTCAGTTCTGAAGGAGCAGGAAAGAGCAACATATTCAGTTCAGTTCAGTTCAGTTCAGTCACTCAGTAGTGTCCGACTCTTTGTGACCCCATGAATTGCAGCACACCAGGCCTCCCTGTTCATCACCAACTCCCAGAGTCTACTCAAACTCATGCCCATCGAGTCGGTGATGCCATTCAGTCATCTCATCCTCTGTCGTCCCTTTCTCCTCCTGCCCCCAATCCCTCCCAGCATCAGGGTCTTTTCCAATGAGTCAACTCTTCGCATGAGGTGGCCAAAGTATTGGAGTTTCAGCTTCAGCATCAGTCCTTCCAACGAACACCCAGGACTGATCTTTAGGATGGACTGGTTGGATCTCCTTGCAGTCCAAGGGACTCTCAAGCGTCTTCTCCAACACCACAGTTCAAAAGCATCAATTTTTCGACACTCAGCTTTCTTCACAGTCCAACTCTCACATCCATACATGACCACTGGAAAAACCATAGCCTTGACCAGACGGACCTTTGTTGGCAAAGTAATGTCTCTGCTTTTTGATATGCTGTCTAGTTTGGTCATGACTTTCCTTCCAAGGAGTAAGCGTCTTTTAATTTCATGGCTGCAATCACCATCTGCAGTGATTTTGGAGCCCAAAAAAATAAAGTCTGACACTGTTTCCACTGTCTCCCCATCTATTTCCCATGAGGTGATGAGACCAGATGCCATGATCTTAGTTTTCTGAATGTTGAGCAACATATTAGGGCTCACCAAAAGTGGCATTAGGTAATGTTAAGTATCTCAGCCATCATCATGAACGAGGCCAATCTGATATTTGCAATACACTGTGGGACGGGGTGGCTCCGTGCTAAAGAATCTGCCTGTATTGCAGGAAACACAGGAGATGTGGGTTCAGTCTCTGGGTGGGGAAGATCCCCTGGAGGAGGGCGTGGCAACCCACTCCAGTATTCTTGCCGGGAGAATCCCATGGACAGAGGAACATGGCAGCCTGTAGTCCATGGGGTCACAAAGAGTCAGACACGACTGCAGCGACTGACTGAGCGCACACACATGCACATGGGACTCATGTAAAAAAGGAACTTAACTGAGGAAGCAGCAGGGGTACTGCTGTGAGCTCTGTGGAGTCCACCTCCTCCCCCACCCACTCCTACTTTCCTCCTCCTCCTCTCTGTCTGGCTCACTCCCTATCATAGTCTCTTTCCTTTTCTGAATTCCGCTTTTAGATTCTCTTGGGTTTTTTTCTTTCTATTCTTCCAACCTGTCTTTTCATCCTTCAATCTCTTTTTCCTCTATAGCTGACAGAACTAGACAAGGAACTGAAAAACACTGAACATACACTCTTTTGTGGGTGGGCGAGTGGGGTGGGGGTCGCTACTCATTTGCTTCAGAACCATCCTGCTTGATTTTTTATTTTAAAAAGTAAGAAGTGAACCAGATTTCTAAGGGAAAATAATAAACGATATTCAAATCACAGATAGTCATAAGTTGCCTTTGTCTGTGGTCTTCATTAGGTATTTGTCTGTGTTCACTCTTATCTGAGTAGGTAAGGAAAACAGGGCAAAACAGTCGGGAAAAGGTCAAATGATACAGGTAAGCAATTCCTAGATAGGAAACCCTTAATGGCTAGCAAGAAGATGAAGAGATCATTACCCCCCATAAGTGATTAGAGAAATGCAAATTTAAATAGCTTACACCAAAGACATTGGCAAAACTCACAGAATTGAGTAAAACCCAATGCTGTCAAAGATGTGGGGAAATGGGAACTCTCAGGACTACTGGTGGGACTTCAAAGTGACATGGTCATTCTGGAGGATTATCTGGTGGGGCTTGGAGAAATGAAGTCAGGGCAAACCCTATGACCTAGCAATCCCCTCTTCATCCCAGAGAAACTCATACAGCCCATGAAGGGGCATTTGCAGTGCCAGAGAGTGGGGCACAACCTAGGCATCACTCACAAGGGGATACATACAACGGTGGTAGATACAGATGATGGAATTTCTCTTAGCAGTCAGAAGCAATGGACCAGATTTACATACAACACATGGACAGATCTTTAAGACATAGTGTTGAGTGAAAAGGGAACAAGATCTATGGCTTTATGTTAAATGACTGTTCTTATAAATTAAAAGCACATGTATGCCATACATCACATGCATCACACAAAACATACCTTGTATCTTTCAAAGAATATACATTAGAGTAGGTGCCAGACCTGAAGGTAGGCTGGGGAAAGAAGAATGGAGTAGGGATGGGGGATGTAGAGGAGAACCAGAAAATAAATAAAACAAGAGGGGCCTGTGCCTGAATCAACGAGGATGGCAGTATGACATGATCTGTGCTGTTTGATTAATTCAACATTCTGCATCTAAAGGCCAAAGGACAGAAGGATGAGAAGAAAGAGGGGAAGGAAAGGAAAGAAGGAGAGCGGACAGCCGACCAACAGGGTCATCGTCCTCAAGAAGTACAGAGCAGGTATGGTAGAGCCTCTTTTATGTTGTGATTTATTTATGTCTGAATTCTGTTGTTAATTTTTTGTTTAAATATATCTATTTATTTTATTCAGTTCAGTTCAGTCACTCAGTCGTGTCCGACTCTTTGCGACCCCATGAACCGCAGTACACCAGGCCTCCCTGTCCATCACCAACTCCTGGAGTCCACCCAAACCCATGTCCATCGAGTCGGTGATGCCATCCAACCATCTCATCCTCTGTCGTCCCTTTCTCCTCCTGTCCTCAATCTTTCCGAGCATCAGGGTCTTTTCCAATGAGTCAGCTCTTCACATCAGGTAGCCAAAATATTGGAGTTTCAGCTTCAACATCAGTCCTTCGAATGAACACCTAGGAGTGATCTCCCTTAGGATGGACTGGTTGGATCTCCTTGCAGTCCAAGGGACTCTCAAGAGTCTTCTGCAACACCCCAGTTCAAAAGCATCAATTCTTTGATGCTCAGCTTTCTTTATAGTCCAACTCTTATATCCATACATGACCACTGGAAAAACCATAGCCTTGACTAGATGGACCTTTGTTGGCAAAGTAATGTCTCTGCTTTTTAATATGCTATCTAGGTTGGTCATAACTTTCCTTCCAAGGAGTAAGCATCTTTTAATTTCATGGCTGCAATCACCATCTGCAGTGAGCATTTTTGGAGCCCCCAAAAATAAAGTCTGACACTGTTTCCACTGTTTCCCCATCTATTTGCCATGAAGTGACAGAACCAGATGCCATGCTCTTAGTTTTCTGAATGCTGAGCTTTAAGCCAACTTTTTCACTCTCCTCTCTCACTTTCATCAAGAGGCTTTTTAGTTCCTCTTCACTTTCTGCCATAAGGGTGGTGTCATCTGCATATCTGAGGTTATTGATATTTCTCCTGGCAATCTTGATTCCAGCCTGTGCTTCATCCAGCCCAGCATTTCTCATGATGTGCTCTGCATATAAGCTAAATAAGCAGGGTGACAATATACAGCCTTGATGTACTCCTTTTCCTATTTGGAACCAGTCTGTTGTTCCATGTCCAGTTCTAACTGTTGCTTCCTGACCTGCATACAGGTTTCTCAAGAGGCAGGTCAGGTGGTCTCGTATGCCCATCTCTTTCAGAATTTTCCTGGAGGATAATTACTTTACAGTATTGTGATGGGTTTTGCTATACATCAACATGAATCGGCCGTAGGTATACACGTGTCCCCTCATGCTGAACCCCCCCCACCTCCCTCCCCACCTCACACCTCCAGGTTGTCCCAGAGCACTGGCTTTGGGTGCCCTGCTGCTCCTGCTGCTGCTAAGTCTCTTCAGTCGTGTCCGACTCTGTGCGACCCCATAGACGGCAGCCCATCAGGCTCTGCCATCCCTGGGATTCTCCAGGCAAGAACACTGGAGTGGGTTGCCGTTTCCTTCTCCAATGCATGAAAGTGAAAAGTGAAAGTGAAGTCACTCAGTCATGTCCAACTCTTCACGACCCCTTGGACTGCAGCCTACCAGGCTCCTCCGTCCATGGGATTTTCCAGGCAAGAGTACTGGAGTGGGGTGCCATTGCCTTCTCCGATTAATCTACCACTGGTTATCTATTTTATAGTGGTAATGTATGTTTTAATGCTATTCTCTCAAATCATCCCACCCTCTCCTTTTCCCACTGAGTCCAAAAGTCTGTTCTTTAGGTCTGTGTCTCCTTTGCTGCCCTGCATATAGGATCGTTGGTACCATCTTTCTAGATTCCATATAGATGCATTCATATACAGTATTTGTGTTTAAAGAGGAGAATAATGAAGGTCAAAATGAAGGCATTGAAGGACTCATCCAAGGTCACAGATGAAGAGAGTCTTGGTCCCAAGTCTTCTCTTTTCTGGTGCAGGCTCTTCTCTCTGCCTCTTATAATGCAAGGAAGCAGTATGTTCTCAGTGGCCCAAATTAAAGCATTGTGTCAGATAATCAACATGGTGGCCAAAAGGATGAAGGGAGAAAGAAGGTCAGCCACTAGACTTGGTTAAGTGAATGTGGACCTGCTCTGACCAGGTCAGACAGCTGGGTGGTGGCTCACAGTAGCTGGTTGCCACTGCTAAGCAAAGTAGCAAGAGTACCAAGGCTTGAGTGTATACAATCCCCATATTCAGAGACCCTCTTAAGAGGTTTTCTTTGCCACTCTTTTTGCTGTTCTAGGTTGTTCCAGATATTTCCTTTCATCCTAACTCAGCTTCATGTAAATATGTATGCCATTGGGACTTCTTCAGTTGTAAAGGACAGAAATTCCACTCTAATGGACTGAAGGAAAAAAAACACCAGGTGAGGGTTATCTGCTCATATAACTTGTCAGTTCACAGAATAAATCCTACTTCAGGTACGGCTGGATCCAGAGTTTTGAGCAATGGCAAAAGATAGCCTGTTTTCTCTGCCTCTGTGTGTGTGTGTTCCTCTGTTTTTCTTTCTCTCCCCTCCCTCATCTCCCTCTGTTTTCCTCAGTGCTGGCTTTATTCCAAGGCAGGATCTCTCCTCTCTCCCACCAGAGATAGTTGCTGACTGAACTAGACTGATAGTCTGCTCAGTCAGCAGTACCAGGCATCAGCGTATGTCTCTTTACTCATCACCCTAACCCAAGTTGCAGGAAAGGCTTTCATGGTCTTTACTGTGTTCTATGCCTGAGCCCAAACCCATCATGGCAGCCAGGGGTTTTCCCTGAACTCTGATCGGCAGGCCTGCATCATACACCCACTCTCAGAAGTGTATGTGGTGGGAGTGGGGGAGGTGTTCATGTCAATACCATCCAAACTAAAGGAACTGAGAATGGGGGTAGAGGTTACCCACAAACAAAATCAGGGTGATGTGTAGACACTAACAACAGATATCTACTACCACGTATATGTATTTCCTTCTATTTAGTTAATTTTACACAGCTCATCAAGTCACATGGCTCACAATTCAAAAGGTACAAATGAATACACAGTGAAGCCTCCTTCTGATCCTTCTCCTAGCCACCGGCTCACCTTGCTGTGGAAGCCACTAGTACTGGGGTCTTACCTTTTTCCACAGACCCTGCATGGATATACAAGTCAACCTGTAAACCAGTCTCTGCCCCTCCTCCGCATGCCCTTTATACTCAAATGCATGCCTTCTATTCTAGGGTCTGTGACTCTAGGTGTTTATTCTGTGGTTTAGAGGGGGCAGTTTGACCCCGGAGGAGACCTGCCTCAGTTGCCCCCCCCTCATCCCCTTCCCACTTCACCTCCATCCCCACCAAAAGGCCAGGCCAGGCTGGGCGGGGCTGCAGGGAGGCCAAGGAAGACTAACTGGCTGGGCTCCACAGAGCTTCCTGATGGCTGTCTCAGAGCCATTTGCTCTCTGAGGAGCCTCCAACCCCTGAGGGAGAAGTTACAAGGAAATGCCACCTAACAGGGTGGTGCATCTCCGTATAGGGGATCCTGGCCTGCCTCTGACCTGACCCTTCCTTCCAGGTCGGGACCGGGTGCAGGTCTGGATGGTGGACCCGCCCCCTGAGGAAGTGGGCAAGAGGGATTGGCTGAGCAGGTTCTAATGGGAGGAGCAGTGCAGGGGAGGGGCAAAGAGAGAAGGGTCCGCTGGCCCAGAGCAGCCTTGGAGAGGGCAGAGAGCCAACACAGTCCTGACCTTGGCCTCTCCTGGAAACAAGGCCCACCCTGAGAGTGACCTTCATAATCAGCACGCCCCCTTTCAACACATCCGTGATAGGGGCTTGGCTTTGATGCTGATTAAGGGCCAACCTTCCATAGGTGCTTTATAATAGGAGCCCATTTAAATCTTACAATCGGTCTATGAGTTAGGGAGTGGCCTGATTCCATTTTTACAGGTGAGGCAATGATCTTTAGCTGGCAGTACTGGGCGAGGATGTAGACCTGGGTCTGGGCTGTACCACTCAGTCTCCTTAGTCACCACCACTCCCCTCACACCCGGCTCCCCCGTCCAACCCTGTTGGTAGACTTCCAGCAGATTGGCAAAAATCAGAAGCCTGAAAATGGCCAGTCAAGAGAAAGGGATGCTTGGGCCACACCTGTTGATGCTGGAACCCAGGGCAGGTTTCCCAAAAGGACAGGGACAGGTCCTCCACTTCCTCCCTGTGACCTCGGTGGCGTGGAGAGGTGGGGAGCAGCGTGGGTCACGGCGGTTAACTGTTGTCATAATTCTCTCCCCTGGAGCAATGAACTCGGTCTCCCTCCATCTGTGTGGGAGGAATGTAATCCAGTTCTGCTTGGAACTCAGAACACATAGTGATGCCTTTTTCCTTTTGTGGTCAGGAAATGAGTTTTGCTCTGTTTTTTACTCGGGGGCTTATTATGCAATTGCTTAAAATATGCAGCGGGATGCAGATATTTATATGAGGATGTTGAAATGATGACTTTTTAATGGAAGCAATCTAATTATGCCATATCTGCGCCCTTTTCATTTTTTAAAAAATTATTCTTACGGTGTTTGAAAGAAGCAGCAATTTTTGGTGCGTGCGTCTGGGTTGTGTTTTTGTTTTTGTTTAGGGTATGTGGTTTTATTTAATCTCCCAGACTGTTTAAATGGATTGCAAAGAAAAAAAAATCCAAAAAGTATATGGCTGTGATTTAACAAGATAATTAGCAGCTGCACTTTATAACAAAATCTAAGGCAATTATCACTTCAGGAGGACCCAAAGGAATCCCAGCTGCCGACATCCTGGTTCTCTGCCATAGGGAATGACATCATAACTGCTCCAGACAAAGGGGAGGTGGTTTCTGGTCACTGTGATGTCACTTGCTCCAACAGACAGTCCCAGACAGCTGGAAGACTGGTGGCTGCTTCCTAGGACATGAAAAAGGAGAATGGACACCAGAAGGACATCAGTTAATTACCAACCCAAACCCCATCCCTGCTGCCTTCTGATGGTGTCCATCTTCTTCCCCTAGTCCTGCAGTACCATCTTTTGAGAAGTCAAATCATTTGCTCTCCTCCTCTCCAAGGCTTCATTTCTAAATCTTTATCCCAATGAATCCAACATTAGTGGCTTACTGAGCCTTAACAGTCAAGTTTATCACTTAGCCAAAATATGTCCCTTCAAAGATGAGAATTCCTAAGTTCAGTTGGACAGCAAGTCAAAACTAGCTTGAGAAGATTTGCATTTTCATATCATTGTTGCTTTCCTTGACTCTATGAGAAACAATGAATCAACCTAGGCTCCCAAATACTTTCAGAATCAAAGAACAGAGCCCTCTGACGCAGCATCATCAAAGTCCAGGTAGTGAATAGGAATTTGTCATTGGTTGAATTTTATACATAAAATTGAGTCATAATGGGCTCATTCCATGATTATCAATTCCAGTAAATGTTTAAATGCATTGTCGGATAGTCTGCAATGCACTTAAATATTGAACTCACGGTCAGTCTTTTGATGGTTCCAAAGGATCAGGAGAGCAGATCTGATTTCCTTGTAAACTGCAGGAGTCACAGACCAGCAGGCTGATTCTGGTTACAAGCAACCAAATGTGTGTCTACACCCCACCCATTCCTGAAACTATAAAGTGGCAGCCAAGGCCTTGAACGTCACAGTGCCAGATGACATTCTTGGTGCCCGGATGGGAATCTGTCTTCCCTCCTTTGACAGATAAACCACAAAAAAATGAGGACTTGTTCTTGTTCTTGCTCAATCCCCCCTAGTCCTGAAAGCCATCTCCCTTGCGGCCGAGTTACACACAGGGGGAGGATAAAAGGATCAGAACATCTCTCCTCCCAGGCTCAGCTAGAAGGCATCTGGGTACACAGGAAATGAAATGAGACTTGAATAGCCCCAAGAAAGCCACCAACTGTCACGTCTCACTTAAACACTGATGCTGGCTAGCCCTGAGGTAGCGACCACAGGCCTGCCCAGATTCCGGGGGGGCTAAGTGTGCAGCCACACAGCAGATCTTTGGCCCAGTGCCATTCTCAGCCTTCTAGAAAACTTCCTCCTTCCTTTATGGAAAACAGGTGTCCATGTCTTCATGCATTAGGCTGGATGTCAGGCAGGACCCTGGGCTGACGGGCTGTTTCTGTTATCTCTTGCTGTTTAATAAACCACCCAACCTTAGTGGTATAAACAATAACCATTTTAGTATGCTCCTGATTCAATGGGCCAGAAATTCAGACAGAGCACCACTGTGGTGGCTTGACTGTGCTCTGTGATGTCTGGGGGCCTCAGCTGGGAAAACTTGAATGGCTGAGGGATGACTCAACAACTGCGGGCTGGAATTGTCTGAAGGCTCCTTCACTCACGTGTCTGGCGCTTGGGCTAAAATGACTCAAAAGCTGGGCTCAGCTGAAACTGTTGATGGGCCCACCCACATGTAGCCTCTTCGTGTGGATCGGGCTTCCTCATACCATGGCAGCCAATAACCACACTTCTCACATAGCAGCTTGGAGTTCCGAGTGTTCCAGCAAAGAAGGCAGAAGTTGCATGGCCTCTTATAACCCAGTCACACAGTTAAGTCGCACAGCATCACTCTTGTAGTGTTCTTTTGGTTGGAGCAGTCACAAGCCCACCCAGATTCAACGGGAAGGGTCATAGAACCCATGACTTGATTAGAAGAATGTCAAAGGCTTTGCTGCCATGTTTCACAGCCACTAGGAGGCTGACTTCTGTATGGTGCCCACTTTCACCTTGAGCCAGGTGTTCAATGGCACTTGAACGCTAGGGCAACGTTGTTCCATGAGGATCAGTGGCATTGTTGTTCAGTCGCTGAGTTGTGTCTGACTCTTTGCGATCCCATGGCTTCCCTGTCCTTCACTATCTCCTGGAGTTTGCTCAAACTCCTGTCCATTGAGTCGGTGATGCCATTAGTGCAACACTTAAGATGAGCACGAGAATGGAGGAGAGAAGGGTGAAGTGCAAAACGTTGGTTTCTTTTATCAACATCTAATTATTTCCCCTCATTTCTGAGGGTATATGAAGTTCCCTCAGACCCTCCCCCTTGTCATTTTCTTCCAAAGTAGATGGAAAAGGATAAGCCATGTGACAGCCACATTTTGAGTGCAGAAAATGTGGCTGCCGTGGTACAGAGTATGGGGGGAGAGAAGGGCAGGAAGCCTGCCTGGAGAAAGCAGGTTTCTCGGTGGGCCAGGGATAGCAGAGATCTAGACAGGAGGGGTCTTGGTCAAGCTGGAGGTACAAAGCCATTTCACTTCCTTCCTTTCTTCTTCTTTTATTATTATTATTACTTTTGCCTGCACTGTACAACATGCAGGATGTTAGTTCCCTGACCAGGGATTGAACCCACACCCACCTGCATGGACAGCACAGCGTCTTAACCACTGGACAACCAGGGAAGTCCCTCCTTCCTCTCTTCTGACCCTCAAAGCCTGACTGCAGACCAGGTTAGCAGAGCCCTGACTCCCTCCCAGGGCTTCTGTCCTTAGGAGAGTGTGACTATAGAAAGCTATAGAGTATCTGAGATGACAGCCAGAGTTCTTGGCAAGGCAGGGCTCTGGGGTATTTGCTTTCCACTGCAGCCCCAGGGGTGCACCTAGTGGCCCACCTGGGCTTCTAGAAAAGCACTCAATGTTTCTACAGACCCTTCCAGGTATTGAGGTGGGTAACAGGAGAGGGATCCCAAATCAGGGCTTGGAAGGGACCTTCTGGCCCAGGGACCCCACCCACATCCTTTTCACAGCCCAGGGTCACCAGTGTATCAGTGGCTAAGCTTGATCACCCTGGGGCAGGGCAAGGCGGATGTCCACAGAGGACTGACCGCCAGGGGTTACACTCAGGAGAAAGCCACTAATTGCCAGCATTTAGCCACCCCCCACCAGCCCCCTCTGAGACTCTGGGCAACTCTGGGCCTGCTGGGCAGCCCCTGCCAACCCCCAGCCATCCGCAGAGGCCCCCCAGGCTGCCAGGGCCACGTCACCGTCACCGTCTCTGCAGCCTGCGGTCTGCCTGGCTAATGGCAGCGGCTGCAAGGGGAGCGAAGCCTTGGTAATTACAGCGTCAAGGAATCACAAATGACATTAGAAGCATTAGACCTGGCACAGCTGCCTCCGGAGAGGTCGCTGGGAGGAGGCCGGGGCGGGGGGCCAGGGGCCGGGAGACAGACTCGCCTCTGTCTCACCCCACCCCCTGCACTCCCAGCCGGGCGGAGATGACAATGCCAGGATTCACGAGCCCTTCGCAGAAACCACGTCGGCCGCCAGTCTCGTGTGTGTCAGCGAAGATAACAGATGTCTTTCACGGGGAAATAATTGCCTGAAACACAACTGGACAACCCCCCAGGAGGTTGCATTAGAGGGAGGGAGCCTGGCTTCAGGGGGTGGGGGGTGACCTAGTAGGCAGCCCCCTCCCCAGTTCCCATGATCCTTTGACATCCTAATGAGCTGAGCTGGCCCGGAAGATAATTATTAATTATTATGTCAGCGATGCCCGCCTGCCCCTCTGGCTGGCCTGACTGGGGGTGATGGCAGTGGGGCGGGGCTTTGGGGGGGTTGGTGGCGTGGGGATTTGTTGCTGAAGGAATCTCCCAGGGGTGGAGGGGGCGGAGAACGGAGGAATGGAGGGAAGGTCCAGGCCAGGATCAGTTACCATCTTTCAAAGCCTGAGAAATGGGTCCGAAGTGGAAAGACTGACTTTGGCCCAAGCTGACACCAGTAGGTGTCACTATAAGGAAAGGAGGGGCCCCGGGGGCTGTCTGAGGACTGTGCTGGTAAAAATAGAGCTCGCCTGTGTTCCCACTGCCAAGTCGCCAAGCCTGGTGATTTATAAGGCTGGGAGCAGACGTGTGTGTAAATGTTTTTGCGTGCGAGATGTGTAGCCAACCGCGGGCTGGCTTTTTCTAACTTACAAGGAGAAAGCGAGGGAGGGAGGGGAGGGGAAAGAGCGCAGGCAGCCAGGGTGGGAAGCACATGGACCACTTTTATGTAACACTCCTCTGATACACGCCGCAGTGGGGATTTATGCTGTCTTTGAAGTAAATTGCATCCCGGTGCACCATAGCATGAAAGTTAAGATTTACCATGGCTGGGACCTCCGAGACCCTGCTGGAAGCTAGAATAATTAGCACAGCATTTGGCTGCCTCTCCTCCCGCTCTGCGGGCGGTGACAGGAGTGGCACTAATAGATCTTCCAGGCCTGGGCCCCGTGTGTTTGTTATGGGGTCCACGGCGGTGGCGGGCCAAGAGGGCTCTGGTCAACTGGGGACTTGGAGGCGGGGGAAGGGGCTGGGACCAGCCCTATTGCTAGGAACTGGGGGTCCCGCCTCCTGAAGGTACTCCTCTGTAAAAGGGAGAGGTTGGGCCACCACAAGTGCTTCCGGAACCCGGGGAGTTCATTTATAAACAGATTCCAATGCCAGTCTCCTGGCTCGCTACAGGTGGGCGTCCTGGGACGCATGGCCAGTTTGGGGATCTGCCTGGTTAGATCAGCTCCAGGCTTCACTGGTTTTCAGAAGGTAGGGCCTGAGTCCCCCACCAAGTCCTCCCAACTCTGCTCCTCCCCTCCCCCTGCTGCAGGCACCTTCCTCGGGGGCCTTCCCCAGATCCTTCCCTGGATCCTCAATCTTTCATGCTGCAACATGAAACATGAACTTGATCAGCAAATCCTGAGCCCCATAGGAAGACTCTTAACAGCTGCCTGTTACCCCAGCTCTACTGCTAACCAGCTGTGTGACCTTGGGCAAGTCGCTGCCCTTTTCTGGGCTTCAGCTTCTGCTTGTGTATCCTGATGTGCTTGGAAGTTCACCAGATCATCTTGAAGGACCTCCTAGAATATTCTGTGATATAGATGACTCTCTTCCTGCCCAGGACACCTGCATGGAACTCTAAGGAATCAAAACTCAGAAGCAATGTCCAGTTATGGGGTTCCAGGCTCATGATAAAATGCTTGTAGGGGGAGTAGTGGAGAAGGAAATGGCAACCCACTCCAGTGTTCTTGCCTGGAGAATCCCAGGGACTGAGGAGCCTGGTGGGCTGCCGTCTGTGGGGTCGCACAGAGCCGGACACGACTGAAGCGACTTAGCAGCAGCAGCAGCAGCAGGGGGAGTAGGGACCAGCCAGCACTGCTCATTGCAAAGATACAAATGCCTACTCAGCAAAGGCTTTCCTGAGGTGGCAGTGAGGTCATATGATCAGTTATCATTCCACAGAGCGAGCAGCTTCCCAGGACCCCTAGAGACCCCACTTCATAATATAATCAGAAAGCAACACTGGGTAGCATTTTCCAAAGCCCCCATCTGATTCTCACAATGTTGGTTTACGCTTGCTAATAAAATTGTCCCCATTTCACATCTGGGAAAACTGAGGCCCTGGGAAGTCGACGAGCCTCAGGGAATCAAAGCAATGTTAAAGAGAGAGAGAGTTGGAACTCAAAACCACGTGTGAGTGCAAATCTCAACTCTGCCACACTAGCTGGGTGAACTAGGGTAAAGGGGAAACTCTCAAGGCCTCAGTTTTGTCATCAGTGAAATGGACATTAACTGGACCTAAATGAGGTCTAGTAAGGGCTCCCTGAGCTAGCACACCCAAAAGGGATACACAGGTCGGCCTGCCCAGAGGAGCAGAAGTTCCCCGGTCCAGAGTTGCTCCACCGGTAACAGGAGATTCTGGCTTCAGGCCCAAGTCACTCTTGTCTCCCGGGCCTCGTGTGATGTCTGGCACCAGTCAGGCCCAGTAAATATTTGTGTTGGAGAAGGTAGCAGATAAAGCTGTGAGGGCTGCAGAAGATTTTCAAAGGGAAATGTGGGCCTGTGGCATGGAGCGAGGGTAGGAAAGGGGCAGAACCCAGTGCAAACGCTCACAGTGCAGGATCTAGAGTGCCATGTAGGTCGGGACCAGAATCACAAGGGGACAGAGGTTCTTGGGTAGATTCTGCAGGACCAGTCCCCAAAACGCCTTGAGCTGTCTTTCAGGTCAATCTTCTAAGGCTCTAGATTTGGTGAAAATCTGCTCAATGAAGTGAAGCTGGCAGCCACAAATGCCAAATAGGGTTCCTGAATAAGCTGTCTTTCCACTCCTCTCGCTTGCCCCCACCACACCCTGAATTCCTCTCTGCTGCACAGACATCTGTGTGGGAAGGAGAAATGACGTAGAGGCTCTCTCCCATGTAAATCCTAGGCTCTGAAGGATGAGAGGACCTCAGGGTCACCCCAGAAAATTGCCAACTCCTCTCCCTCCCCACTCCATGCTCTCCAACCTCAGGTCTCTCCCTAATAGACCTGAGATGAAAGTGACTATACACCTCAAGCCCTAGAGCATTCTGTAAGACCTGCCTTCTGCCCCACAGTGGGGAGGGCACCACTTAAGGAGTCAGAGGCTCCCCTGCATATTTACCTTATTTCCTCAGAGGCACCTCCCTTTGCTGAGGTCACTCCCAGGACAGGTGACACAGGCTTACCAAGCAGATAAGCTGGCAGAACACCCCAGAATTCTTGATTGCTCCTCAAAGATCAGGGATGGATGGATGAATGGATGGATGGATGATAGATGGATGGATAGACAGTTGGGTGAGCGGAGTTCCCCTGCCCCCAGCCTCACTCCTGTTACAATCAGGAGGTTTTTGCAAATGTCTCGCCTACTCTCTGCCAACTGCAGCTTTAAAGCACTCCCTTTTCTCTGCTCCCTGAGAGACAACACAGAGCCAGCTGATCTCCTGTTAGAAACAGTCACTCGTAGTTAACTGCCATTCCACACGTATGACATCAGGGAAAGAAGGAGGGTGTGGAGGCAGACAGACCCAGGCTTGAAACTAGACCCAATACCCCTGAGCTGTGTGACCTCGGGCAACTTACAACCTCTCTGAACTTATTTTATCATCTGTAAAATAGGGGGTCGTAATCATGACTTCCAAGGTATGTCATGAGAAAGATCATTCCCAAGAAGTACCTGGAATATGTTAGATTATTTTTTCAGGGGAGTGAGCGAGAGGTGGTGGGAAATAGCCTGGGCTTTGTCATCTAAACGGGTCTGGGCTAGAATCTGCTCGACCACTGATGGGTGCAGCCTTGAACCTCATCTACAGAAAGGGGTTATGATACATACCTTTCAGAGTTGCCATGAGCAGTAGATATATTTTCTGTAAAGCTCCCAACACACAGTAGGTGCTTAACAAATGGTAGCTGTTAGTACCTCTTGTGAAAGGAGGTGGGAAAACAAAGGCACAAAATGACCTACTTGGTCAGTGAAAGAGTGATGGGGTCCAGACCTCCACATGGCCCGTGAGCCACCCAAAACACCACTGGGGACATTGTTCCACCATGCATGATCTCCACCCAGCAGCCCTTCAGGCTTCCCTGATTAGAATTCGGCCTGACTTCCGACTGGCTGCAGCTGGCAGGGTGGGCGGGGCCTGAGAGCTACTTTTGTCCAGTCTTCTGGACTCCCAAGCCAGTGCTCTCCCCATACCTTTACAAGGCACCATAGCAGGTGATGGAGAACACCAGAGACATGCCACCACTTGGGGCCATGTGACCTCAGGCCCCAGCCTAGCCTCTCTCTATTGCAGTAAAGGGAGTGATACCGGTGCCTATCTCAAAGAGTTGTTGCAACTGTGAGACAGTGCCTGGCACGTGCAAAGTCCCCAATCAATGCTAGCTACGATTATCATTCGCTCTTTGCCACACAGAGCTTTGATCTTGCAAAGACCCATTAATCGCTCAGCCCCTTCTTCAAGGGATTTAAAAAAAAAAAACCAGCAAATGAAATTCTACATGAAATCATCGCTGTAATATTTCTGCTGCCAGGACAAATCATTAGGAGGGAAAAAAAAACCTGGCAGTGATACCACTGGCCTGCTCAGAATGAAGAAGGGACATTAATATAGCAGCTTCCGGTCTAATGGCTAAGGAAGGGGGAGGGGAAGGGGAGGGCTGCCAAAGGAGGGGACGCTAGAAGGAAGGGGCCTTTCAGTCAGGAGTCCCCAGGGGGTGGAGGGGTTTCTGCATCCAACCAGGAGAGGTACAGAGCCAGCTTGGGTTTGGGGAGAAGAAAGCCCCACCCCCACCCCAGGGACCACAGACCAGCATCTGGTTTTGACGCCCCCTCCTTCAGGACAGGGGGCCTTCTCAGGCTGAAGGAACTTTCTTCACGGAAGCCTGGACCAGGGGCTTGGCAATCCCTGAGGCTGGCCCCAGGAGACCACTGATCTGGGTTCGTGCCATCTCTGCCACTCTCTGACCTCCCCTGCTCTTTCTGGGCCTCCATTTCCCTAACTGAAGACTGAGGAGTTGGGCTGAGGTCTGGTTTTGAGAGTTGTGTCCGAGAGCCTAAGGGTGGGTATAGGCCCCCCGCCCTGCCTCTCCCAGAGGGGTCCCACTAGGGACCGACTGAGGCCTGGGGTTACAGACAAATATGATTTTGTTTAGCAAAGGGATTCTGCTATTTCAAACTCAAGAATGTAGAAAGCCCCAGAGTAGAGGGTCCCCCGCCACCCCTCTCCCAACCAAGTGTCCCCTGGCCTTGAAAGCACCAAGGACAAGTGGGGGAAGCTGGCTTGGCTCAAGGTTCCAAGGCCTTGCTGATCCTCCTTCCCAAGCGGCCACCAGGCCTTGCATGCCACAGTTTATCCTCCGGCAAGGGCTGGCTGGACACAATGCCTTGGCCCAAGGCGTGCTTGCAGAAGCCAAGCCCAACAGTCTCCTTGGCTTCCTGGCTTGTGCCAGCACACTCCTTGGCAGAGGATGTGACCAGTGGGCAGAAGGAGTGCTGTTTGGACTGGACACACCAGAAAAGTGTCTTGGGTCCCCTTTCTGAGCTCAAGCCTAGGGTGTCTCAGTGGGCAATCCACCCTGCTGGGGAAGTTGGGAGAGACAGTGGGGGTAAGGTGTGGGGCCTGCCTGAGCCCACCCTGGGACCTCCAGGAAGTGGTGTGGGTCAGCAGGCCCCCACCCAGACTCTGAGCCCCCAATTCTGAATTCGATCTTGGGGTCCTTGATCAGCAGACAAGTACCCCCGGTTGAATCACAGGGTACATCTCAGATTGTTTCCTGACAACCATGCGAGGAAGAACACTGGCTTGTTAAGTACATCAAAGCTAGAGAGGGGCAGGAATTCCTTGAAGGAGGAAAAAGGGGGCCCAGAAAGGATGGCCAGGGGCCTGTACCCTTTTTATAGTTTTGCTGTGTTACAGATCAGCTCTCCTTGGTGTAGCAGTCAAGGTCCTCCAAGTGAGGCCCCCACCCACTCTCTCCCCCTGCACTTGGCAGCTGATCATCAGTCAGGCCATCCTCATGCCCCCTTTGCACAGGCAAGTCTCCACCCCACCCCTCTACCTCTGCCTATACTCAGCTTTATCTGCCTGGCAAGTCTCTGCTCACCCCTCAAAACCCATTTTCCCTTCCTCCGTGTGGCCTCTGATTCCTTCCGTAGAAAGGTTCTTGCCTCTGTCTTCCCACAATATCTTACACACACACACACACACACACACACACACAGATATCACTTGTGGCAATTTATATTTACTGGGAGAACGTGTCTTTGGCCTGCGTTACTGGACTGTGAGCTTCTTGATATGGACTCTTTTTGCATGCACAGATACTTGCATAATTGTCTTATTTCTGCTTGCCTGCCTAAAAAATTGGTTGTGATGGCATCAGGAAGAGTGATAACCAGTATCAGTAACCCAGTGTGTGCCAGGCCCCCCACGGGTATTTCCCACAACACCCCTGCAGTGAGTACAGGGCGGGGGGCAGAGCTCTGACTCCATTTCACAAATGAGGAGACTGTGGCTCCGGAAGGTTAGGAATCCTTCCCAAGGTCACACAGCTAGTAAGGCTAAGCCAAGACACAATTGTCACTCTTAGATTCCAGAACCCATCGTTTTCACCCCTTTCTCCCCGTACTGGGCTGGTGCCAGAAGCTGTATCCCAGGTTCTTGATTCCCAGTGCCTGCCAGAGATTCCAGATTGAGCAAATGAAGATACCACCCATGCCTGTGAAGCAGATAGAGCAGGCGAGGGGATGGACAGTCTGACAGTGACCCCCAGACTGGGTGGCTCCTGCTCTTCAAAGTGTGGTCCCCAGACCAGCAAGAGCTGCATCACATGGGAGCTTGTACCAAATCTCAGGTTCCCCGGCACCTGCTGAATCAGAAGTTCCATCTGAACAAGATCCCAGGGGATTTGTGTGCATGGGCAAGTCTACGCTTTTTAGGCACCTGTTTCCTTGGGGAAGAAACCAGGGGAAGCTTCTGGCAGATAAAGCCCCTGGAGCAGGTGGGACAGATTACTTTTTAAAAGCACCACAGAAGCTTTTGTCACCGCACAGGTGAAAACCAGAATTTCCCTTTCTCATTGCCCTAATTACTTTGCTAATTTCTTCCACAATTTATTAGAATATAAAAGTATCCAAAAAAATTTTTTAGCTGAATTTTTTCCTTTCTTTACTATGTTCAGCCCTAGGAATGAAAAGCTGATATTCTAGAAGATAGTTTGGCCTCTTCAACTGAAGCTGGACAGACATACCTCCTTAGTTCTCCCTCTAGGTTATCTTCTCACAGTGGGATTTAGAAGTTCCCATCAAGAGGCATGTCATAGAATGTCCACAACCGGATGGATAAATGGTCACACAGCAGAACACTAGCCGGCAACAGAAACGAACAAACTGCACGCAATAAAGTGGAGACATCCCAGCATCACGATGTTGAGTAAAAGACATCAGACCCAAAAGATGACACTGTATGGTTCCGTTTATGTAAGGCTCAAAGATAGACATGTTCTTGCCTGAGAAATCCCATGGACAGAGGAGCCTGGTAGGCTACAGTGTATGGGGTTGCGAAATAGTCTGAGCAACTGGAACAACATCAACAGAGATAAGCAAACTGCTCTCCATGTAAAGTCAGGAGACCTCCCTTGGAGGAGGCAGAGACCTGGAGAGGACTGGAGAGTGGCTTCTTTGGGGGCTGCTGATGTTCTCTGTCCCGACCCGTGTGCTCCTGCCTGCGAACTTTCAGCTTGTAAGAATTTCCAAGAGTACACTTAGCATATGTGCACTTCTCTGAATGTAGGTTATACTTCAATAAAAAGTTAAAAAAAAAAAAAAGCTAATGTTGCCTAATGGCCTAAATTCTATGAATATGCAATAAACTTGCAGCCTAAGAATTTTGTCCTGCAATTTGCCGCTGACTCGGAGTTCTGGGAGGTGTCAGGGTAACAAAGCACCCCAGGGTGAGCATTTGACAGGAAGCATTAGCTGCCCCCCAGGAGCCTCAAATACCTGATGGGTTTTCTCCTGCTTAAAATTAAAAACCTGCCTGCAAAGATGCCGAGGAAGGGAGAATGCCTCTACAGTCCTCATTTTGTAATGTTATTAACTGTGGGAGTTGAACACAGTGGGTGTGGGACTTCTGAGACTGTGGGCAGGCACGAATGCTTGGCCAGGCATCAGGTGCCTTATCCACACACACGCACACACACACAGCCTTATCCACAAGGGTGCAAAGACATCATTTGCTTAATAATGGTTGCATGCGGCCCACAGCACTAAAGCATTGGAGAGTAATAATATCTCACTTTGATTTTGTGCCTGAAACATTTAAGTTCTCTGTACACACGATATCGCTGAATCCTCACAACCACCCTGTGAGGGAAGGGCCATTATTATTCCCATTTTATAGATGAGGTTTGACGCTTGTCACAGGGGTCACACCTAGGTAGGGTGTGGATCCAGGGGCTGTTTTGCCTCAAGACTTCACTGCCTTGGAGGCCATGCTGTCTAAGCCCCCATTTTACAAACATGATCCCTGAGGATGGATTCCGGATTTAGCAAATGAAAACACAGGCTGTCCAGGTAAAGCTGAATTTCAGATAAATAATAAATATTCTCCAAATATACTTTTGGAGAACAAAGTGAAAGTGTTAGTTGCTCAGTGGTGTCTGACTATTTACAACCCCATGGACTATAGCCCACCACACTCCTCCATGCATGGGATTTTCCAGGCAAGAAGACTGGAGTGGGTTGCCATTCCCTCTTCCAGGGGACCTTGCCGACGCAGGGATCAAACCTGGGTCTCCTACATTGCAGGCAGATTCTTTACCTTCTGAGCCACCTGGGAAACCCCAGATGGAAACAACCCAAATGCTAATAAACTGGTGGATGGATAAAAAGTGAAGTACTGATACTATCTCTATCCTCTGGGCAACCAACCACATTGCTAATTTCCTTGCTCTTCAAAAGATCACTTGGTGGGCCTGTTAGCATTGTGGCACTTGGGTTTTCTGTGGATGAATGCCTTGTTTCAGTTCTGATTTTATTGTGTTTTGCAGCTATGTTAAAAAATGAAAGTGTTAGACGCATCCGATTCTTTGTGATCCCATGGACTGTAGTCTGCCAGGCTCTTCTGTCCATGGGATTCTCCAGGCAAGAATACTAGAGTGGGTTGCCATTCCCTTCTCCAGGGGATCTTCCCGACCCAGGAATCAAACTTGGATCCCCTGCACTGCAGACAGATTCTTTATCATCTGAGCCACCAGGGAAGCCCTTGGAGAATAAGGATGCCCCATATAATATTTGAAACATATTTACAGTCAAATTATTTACTTGTTTATATGAAATTCAATTTTTACTGAATGGCCTCTATTTTATCCAGTACCCCTACCGTTGGGCCCAAGGAAGCGTAGGAACTTGAAGTCACAGTGGTGGTTTGTCAAAGTCAAGGATATGGGCCCAAGACCCTGGACTCCTCATTTCATGCTGCTTCCACTGGCTGTGGCCACCCCAGCCCCAACCTTCTCACACTCTTCCTATTTATAACCAAACCCATCAGTCTTCCCAGGGACTGCCTTTCACACTCCTTGTGCCCTACTAAGCCAAACTTACTGTACTGAGGCCCGCAGTGTTCACAGCTGGGGTCCCTGCAGCCCACCCTGAGGCTCAGCCCAGCCCTAGTCTATGGGAAACATGAACCTCCTCCTCAGGGGAAACCAAGGACTCCTGAATTTGTAGCATGCAGACTCAGCCTTGCTACCGCTTCACCATCCTCCTGGAAACCCAGTTCTAATAAGTCTGAGTGTCTTGCTGCATGATAAGCCACCCCTCTACATAGAGGTTTAAAACATGACAATCATTCTTTTTGTTCCTGGATCTGCACTTTGGGCAGGTCTCAGTGGGGAGGACTCACCTCTGAACCTCATGGTGTCATCTGGGGCAGTTCACCTGAGGACTGGAGGAGTCACCTTCCACATGACTGACTCCAGCTGACAAACTAGGACTGGTAGTGAGCATGGAGCTCAGGCAAAGCTGAGGACTGGGGGCCATGGTTCTGCTGCACTTGAGCCTCTGCAGGTAGCCTGGGCTTCCTCACAGCATGGTGGCCAGGTCCCAAGGATAAGCATTCTGAGAGAGAGCCAAATGAAAGCTAATCACCCTCTTATGTCCCAGACTCAGGAGTCATATATTACCACTTCTCTTTTAGTCAAGACAGCCGCAAAGACCCATGCAGGGGAAGAGACATAGATGTGTCTCTTGATAGGGGCATGTATGTCAAGGTTCTGGAAGAGCATGCAGGACTGGAAATGCTAATGTGGCTACCCAGGGCTTGTTGTTTGGGACCATGCTCACACCTTCTAACCAAGGTCAAAGTAAGACCTTTGGAGACCCTGAGCATTGAAAATGTTATGAAACAACCTTCCTAGATGCTGGTTTGGAGCTCAAAAGTTATTTGCTAAAAACAGTACATTCAATATGATATTGTTCATATTAAAACCCATTTACAAAAATCCTAGGTTTCTAAGTACATGATAAAAAGCATCCAAGATAACAGTGGTAGTCTCTGGGAAACGGACTTGGATTGGGGGCCACCAGGAATAACAAAGGAGACTCTGGCTCTATCCACACAGCTTAAATAATTTACAATAGAAATAGACTCTGTTAGTTGGGTAATTTAAAATGGAAAGAAAAAAGTGAGAAAGAGAGGGAAAGTGGGAGAGAAGGAAGAAAGAAAGATGCAAAGGTTTCCAGTTGGTGTTAGAATAAAAGCACAATTCTTAACCTGATTTTTATGCCCAATTTTTCCCTCTACCTGAGGTAGAATTACCTACTCATGCCCTTTGCCATCTGACTGCATGTCTTCTGGTGGACAAGATCCAGGAGGTCTCCTTTTCCACTGACTTAGGCCTTATGACTGGCTTTGACCAGTGGAGTGTGGACAGAAGTCACAGTACATCAGTTCTAAACCTTGTCCTTAAAAAGCATTGTTTCCTGGCCAGAAGGAAGGAGAGGGTGAGATGAATGAAGAGAGTAGCATGGAAGCATATACACTACCATATGTAAAATAGATATCCAATGGAAGTTTGCTACATGAATCAGAGAACTCAAACCGAGGCTCTGTAAAAACCTAGAGGGGTGGGAAAGGGTGGAAGGTTGGAGGGGAGTTCAAGAGGGAGGAGACATATGTATACCTATGGCTAATTCATGTTGAGGTTTGACAGAAAACAACAAAATTCTGTAAAGCAATTATCCTTCATTAAAAAATAAATAAAAAAAAATTTTAAACAAATTTTTTTAAAAAGCATTTTTCCAATTACCCTCTTGAGTTTACCCTCAGTCATGAAAAGAGCTGACTCCATGTACCTGTTTCTCCCTTATCCTTGGTCCCAGAAAGAGAGAAACATGGAGCTGTCCTGTTAAGTGTTAAGTGTTTAGTCACTCAGTCATGTCCGACCCTTGGCAACCCCATGGACTGTAGCGCACCAGGCTCCTCTGTCCATGGAATTCTCCAGGCAAGAATACTGGAGTGGGTTGCCATTTCTTCTCAAGGGGATCTTCCCAATTCAGGGACCGAACCCAGGTATCCTGCATTGCAGGCAGATTCCTTACCATCTGAGCCCCCAGTTCTGAGCTGAACCCAAAACCAGGACCTGCAGAGCCACAGCAGAGCCCCACTGAACTACAGGCAATGATAAGACCTATGAGCAGGAAATAAAATACTTGATCCTGTAAGCCATTGAGATTTGGGAGGCTGTTTGTTATGCAGCATTTATGCAGCAGAAACCTGACTAGTACAGTCCATAAGACCCTGGATGATCTGGCCCTTGACAATCCTTCCAGCCCCATCTCCCCTTATAGTGACCTTTTGTTCACCCAGTTCTAGCCCCACTGATCTCTTTTAGTGCCTCAAAAGTTTCAAGTCTTCTTATGAAATACTCATTCTACCTGGACTATTTTCTACTCTCCTTCTAGCTAATTCCCAGTCATACTTCATGTTGAGAGGAGCCAGTACCTCCCATTCAAATTAGCTTCCACCTCATTTGGTTTTCTGACACACCTTGTCAATTCCTTATAGTCCTTAACCTGATTTATAATTTTACATTGCTGTGATTTCTGTTTCCTTCCCTGCTGTCCTGTGAACTTCATGAGGGCAGGGCCCATGCTTATTTCGTTCATCAGTATATCCCCAAGGGTAATAAGCAAGGTGCCTGGCTCATAGTGCTTTATTGAATAAACATGGCTAAGAGTTTCCAATCCTGCTGATTCCGCAGGAATCAGAGAAGGGCCGCCTTCTCAGTGGGGATGGGCTGCAACAAAGGAAGTGGGATTTAATCCAAACTCTAAGGTACAGGTTGGATTTAATACAAGCAAAGACATGGCCACAGGAAGCTCCGATGACTCTAGGGTGCAATGAAGGGTGGGGCAATTGGGCTAGGTCAGGGGGTTTATTCCGAGACAAGGAGGTTCAGGGCCCTTCTCTACCCAACAGTAGAGCTTCAACTTTGTCCAGCAGCCAGTGGGGAGTGGTGGATGGGCATTGAGCAAAGACAAGGAATGATAAAGAGTCAATAGAAGTCTCTTCTGGATGATGTCAACAGGAGGCCGGTAGACTGGTGTGAGGTGAGGAGGGCATGAAGGAAGAGAGAAGGGGAATCGCTAAGCAAAGACAGTCATGACTGGGAGGAGTAGCACAGAGTAGTTCTCCCACTAAAAGAGCTCAATAAATATTTGTTGACGTTTTAACAACTGGATATGGTTGGCTAAGCCCACATCTCTGCCTTGAATGACTGGGGGGAATGATGTGATTCCTGTGAGACACAGGGAAAATGGGAGAACAGGCTAGTTTGATGGAGAAAAGAGTAAGTGTCATTTTATAGAGGTCAAGTCTGATGCAGTCACAGGTGGTCCAGAGGTAGTTTGAGAATGAGTACCACCAGAAGTGGAGGGGAATCGCTAGAGGAAAACACCTTAGTTGTCCCAGAAACAGGCTCTGAGATAAGAATTTGTGTGCTGGTGTTTTATGGGGAGACGGTCTCTGGGAACACTGAGAGGGGAGCAGGGATGTGAGGCGACGGGGAAGGAAGGAACCAAGTAAAGGTGAGTTCTCCAGCACATTAGCGCTGCAGGCAAATGAAGCTCAGTCTTGCGGGGGAACTGTGGGGGCAGTATCGAGCATGCGCCTCAGAGTGCTCCCATCTGAGGGCAGAGGTGGGTCCTTACACATGGACTCCTATCCATCCTTGCTTGTGGGCTGTTCTGAGGAACACTTATTCTTTCACACGTCTGGGTGCTGTGCACACAGACAGAGAGCACTCTGGTGTCTGAAGAAAGCCCTCAAGTGAGGAGATACAAGTTTTGATCATTGGAAGTAGGTAACCCTGCATGGAAATGGAGTGGAGATGGGATGTTTTGAGTCCCAGATGCACCCCCTAGATACTTAGAAGTATTATCAGTTCCATCCTCACAAGAACCATTTTTTTAACTTTATATTTTGTATTGGAGTACAGCCAATTAACAATGTTGTGATTATTTCAGGTGAACAGCTAAGGGACTCAGCCATACATATACACATATCCATTCTTCCCCAAACTCCCCTCCCAATCAGGCTGCCACATAACATTGAACAGAATTCCATGAGCTATACAGGAAGTCTTTGTTGGTTATCTCTTTTAAATATAGTAGTGTTTACAGGCAACCTTAAGTTGGTTCTCTAAGTCTGTGAGTGTCTTTCTGTTTTGTAAGTTCATTTGTATCTTTCCTTTGTAGAGTCCATATATAAAGGTTGTCATATGACATTTCTCCTCCTCTGACTTACTTCACTCAGTACAATAATCTCTAGGGCCACCCATGTTGCTGCAAATGGCATTATTTCATTCTTTCTAATGGCTGAGTAGTATTCCATTGTATAAATGTACCACATCTTCTTTATCCATTCCTCTGTCAATGGACATTTAGGTTGCTTCCATGTCTTGGAGAAAAACAGCATCCAAAAGGATACATGCATCCCCAATATTCACTGCAGCACTGTTCACAGTGCCTCACGAGAACCTTTTTAAAGATGAGGAAACAGAGTCCCAGGCTAGTAACTAACAGCTATAAGTGGTGAGGCACCGAGACTCACTTTGCCAGAGGTATCAGGCATGAAGACATGGGACCATGGTGTCTGTAGGGCATTGGTGGGACTCAGAGCCTTCCAGCCCCCAGAGCGCCCAGCAGCCAGAGGAAATGAAGACAGAGAGAAAGAACTCTTTCGAGAGCCATAGTAATAGCAGCCATGTTTAACTTCTTGGGTAATAACACGTCACAAAAGACAAAGTTAGGAAAGACAGTGGAAACCCTACTCTTCTAAGTCCGTAGGACTGAGTGATTATCATTCTAAGATTCTGAAGGAAATGAGGCACTTAAATGGCAGTGATGTAGACAGAGATGAAAAACTTATTCAACAGTGCCTGTTCATGAGGATGAGAAAAGTGCCACCCTAGTATGTTTACTTCAGAGAAGGCAACGGCACCCCACCCCAGTACTCTTGCCTGGAAAATCCCATAGACGGAGGAGCCTGGTAGGCTGCAGTCCATGGGGTCACGAAGAGTCAGACACGACTGAGCGACTTCATTTTCACTTTAATGCATTGGAGAAGGAAATGGCAACCCACTCCAGTGTTCTTGCCTGGAGAATCCCAGGGATGGCGGAGCCTGGTGGGCTGCCGTCTGTGGGGTCGCACAGAGTTGGACACGACTGAAGCCACTTAGCATCAGCAGCAGCAGCAGTATGTTTACTTAGAGAGGGGGGGTTCATCTAGGGGCTGTCCCAGAGATTAGAAACTTCAATATATGAATTTGCCAACGCAGAGTTTATCTCACTCCTGGGAAGACAAGGGAAATGTCGACAGGCCAGGTATTGCCAACAGAACACTGGACTTTCTCAGCCACATCAAGGACAAAAATAAAGGAAATGAATTTATTGATGTCGTGCAAAGGCAAAGAATTGGTTTAGAAGAATTGGAACAAATGGCTGAGAAAATATGGACCAGAAACCCTGGAAAGCTCAGTTAATACTAAACAAATGATTAATCATTAACAATAGTTGGAAAAAAGGCTCGTGCAGGCAAACAAAAGGGAATGGGATGGAGAAGCCTCCGGAAAGGGGGAGACACTCAACCATCTTTAAGCGTGTGAGAGGTGATAAGTTCTTTCCTGGTAATTTGGTGATGATCGCTGAGGTAGTGTGGGTGGTGGGGCTGGGTAAGGAGGGCAAGGAGATTCTATCAGAATCAAAATACCAGTGACCCATGCTGCCTCTAACTGTAGCAAATCTCTCAGGATGTCTAGCTCATGCTCACTTTGCTATCTGACATCTGTTGTCCTACAGTCTTGTCAAAACAGCTGTTTCCACGTCCTGAGAGTGGGCCTCATCACACCTCCCCTTTATGCTGGTTCTCATGAAAAACAAAGGGCTGCCAGAGAGTTCTTCCTCTCCCATCGTCCCTCTGACCAGGCAAGAACATGGAGGCCACAGAACAAGACCAAGATGGCCTCCATGTATCCTTGCCCTGCTGGCCTCTGCACAGGCTCAGCACATAGTCAGACACTAGATCATTGAGTGAATGACACAGGCATGCCCCCAACAAAATGGGAATGACTGCTTCCAGAAATTTCCTCAAAAGCAGGTAAATTACTGAAGGCACCATGGCCTCTCCTTAAGTGGAAAGAGTCAAAGGTGAAATACGCCCTCAGGGGTGGCGGGACATGGGGCCAATGACCTCTTAAGGAAAACGATAGTCATCTCAGTCACAAGAAGCAACAGCAGCAGTGAACTGGGGCCAGCCTGCACTGTCACAGGCTTCCCATGGGTGTTCTAGCTCTGGCGGCTGACATGGCAGTTGTGGCTTTCATGGTTGTCATGACGGTCTCAGCTCCCTCAGGAAGGGCTGCTTAGGAAGATCCCAACAAGACTGCCCTTGTCTCAGGCCCTGGGTGATTTATGGCCACATCCACATACACACACTCACTCATCCTGTCCACAGACTGAATCTGGGCTGAGGCCCATAAAATAGGCAACAGTTATTGGCAAATTCATTAATTAGGATTCTGTTTGTACTTTTATTGTGAAGGAAAATCATTTGTCAGCTGAAAGTCAGACCCAGTGCCTGATGAGAACTGTTATTCTAAGAAGGTATCGACTGGCCACTCTACATGGCGTTCCCTCACTCTCCTCATCTCTGCCATCACATCCCACCCCCACCTCGGTCAGAAAAAGCCTCCCACCCCTCTGCTTAATTCAGGGCCTGTGTGGTGGATCCTGACAGTTGCCTTCCCCTTGGAACTACCCCCTTCTTCCTTGCCAACTTACCCCACATTTTGTTCAGGGAAAGGGCTGTCAGTAGGTGACAAGAGCAACTGGCCCCCTCCCAACTCTAGAGGGTGAAGCTTGTTATGTTAAAGCTAGTCGAGGCAACTCCATTTCCTGTCCCAGTGACACTGTTTCCACCAGTGGGTGTGACTGGAAGTCTGTTAGGGCTCCTTAGGAAGAAGGAACAGTCTCTCATCCAGCCTTTGGACTTGTGTTAGAAGGTGACACCTGGAACCAGTGACGTTCTTTCTTTTGTGACCACCAGGAGGCAAGACAGAGGACACCAGTGGCATGCTGAGGAAGACAGAGCAGAAAAGTGGAGGGACCTGGGTCTTTGATGCCACCAATGAGCAGCCAATTAACCACCCCAGGAATGATCCTGCCTCTAGATTTCTGGGTCATGGGCGATGATCATCTTCCTCTTGCCCAGGCCATTTTGAGTGAGTTTCTTGTTATTAGGACTGAAAGCACTGGATATAGCTACAAACATCCTGCTCCACTGTATTATAACCAGCTCAAACTCAAACTCCCTCCAGAGAGAAGCCCGTTCCAATGGATGGGAATGGCCCTGCTCTACATACTGTATGTGGTTGTCCAACTTCAGACTCTCCCTAGACGCCAGTCGCCTTTGCTCTATAGGAAAAGAACCAAAGGCCTCCCTGTGAACCACTTTCCCAACCACCATCTTTTATCACTGGTGGAAACCACCCGCCCCACCCAAAATTCAGGACCCTTTAGGTCAGGGTTTACAGAGACAACACACACACACAATCATCTCATATGTGGATGTTTTTGCTATGGACTGACTTGTGTCCCCCTCCCCCAAAATTCATATATTGAAGTTTCTAATCTCCAGAACAGACCCTTCCCTACCCCTTCAGAGAGAACACAGCCCTGCTGACCTTGATCTTGGACTTCTAGCCTCCAGAATACTGTGAGAGGATACATTTCTGTAGTTCAAGCCACCCACTGTGTCATGATTTGTTGCTCCAGCCTGCAGAACTTTATCCAGTCTCTTATATGAATATCAGGGTTTGTGTCATATCCAGAGGCAGAGTTCACCTTGAGGACCATAAGGCCAAGGCCATACATTTCAGATATGGCCCAGGTCTTCTCTAAATTGCTAAGTGCCTCCTAGCATCCTCAGACACCAAGTTAGCTGGGCAGGCCAGCTGGGCGGCTGTCCACAACCCCAGTCTATTAGAGGGTCCAAAATACTGCTGGAATAAATAGAAATACCTAGGCCGGTTGACGCAAGTTTCCACAAGTTCCTACCAAAGTAAACAGTAGCCTTATATGGAAATTTTAAAAACACCCCTAGCTGGCGCTGACCCCTCTCTTTGGGTATTTTTGTAATACACCCATATAGCTGCGATCATTGAAATCCTGAAACCAAATAAAGCGTGGCGTAACTTTCTTACTTACCGCAAACAATAATTCATTTTATCGTATAATTTGTACACCCTTCAATATGCTTCCGCCACCAAATTGTCTGCCTTGAGAAATTGCCAAAAGAAACTGATGTGAGTTAAAGAAGTACAAAAAGTGTCAGAGATTTTTGCCATATTTTTAGACCATTAATTTTTTTTTTCTACAGCCAGGGGAGGTAAATTAGTGAGTAAATCTGTCTGCAGAAAATGTTTTAATTAATAAGTTTGGCAGAGTCTGCTTCTCAGCCCACAGTATCCTTTCTCTGTGCTAAGAATACCAGCTGGGCACACAGCCACCCCGAATAGACTCCATTTCCCAACTCAACAGCGAGGAGTAACCATGTAGATAAGTTCTGGCCAATGAGATACAATCAAAAATATCATGTGACTATTCTGAGACCCCCTCTGCTGTTTCTTCTTGATCCTTTCAGATCCCAATGCAGCTGCAACAGTCATCTTGGACTGTGAGGTGCCCTGACCATGGGAGGCCATGCATGACAGAGCAGCAAAATAGACCAGCATGTGTTCCTAAGGGCTTTGTAAAGCAGAACTTCATGCCAGGTGTGGACCACTAGTGAGAGAGGAATACACCTCTGCCTCAATATACTACTCTCTGTGACTGGAAGCCCATGCTGTTCTGCTAGGAAATCCATTTTTTCCCAGGATGAAAGGGCACAAAATTCTTCCTCCAGGCAGAGAGCTGTTGTCTTGGTGTGGCCTTGATCAGAAAGAGTGTGCTTTCTCTTGGACTGGCTTCCATGAGGGCACTGCTGGGTGGTAGGTGATCTGAGGGTGATGCTGTGAAGATAGAGACCGGACATTGAAAAGGACAAGATCCCAAGTCCTGTGTGAATGTGAAGGAAGCTGTGAACCACTGTGGTGGTTTTCCAGCGTGGCTGCAAGTTCATTGACCTTCCTCCCATCAAGAGGTAGAATCCAATCCCTTCTCCTTGAATGTGGGCCAGCCTTAGTGATGGCTTCTAATAAATAGAATCTGCTGGATGTGACATAAGGTGACTACCAAAGCTGGATTGTAAAAGGTGTAATGGCTTCTACATGGCTCTCTCTCCTGGGACACTGGCCCTTGGAACACAGCTGCCATGTTGTGAGGAAGCCAAGAGCCACTTGGAGAGGTCATGTATTGGCATTCTGATCGACCATCTAACTGATGTCTCAGCCTGTAATCACATGAGTGAGCAAGCCTTCAGATAATCCAGCTGCTAGCTTCAAGCCACCCCAGCTGACACCAAATGAAGCAGAGACGAGCTGTCCCTGCTGAGCCCTGCCCATACTGTGTACTCATGAGCACAATGTTGCAACATGTCATGAGCAACAATGTCATTATTTCGAGCCACTAAATTTTGGGAGCCTTTGTTATATAGCCAACGATCATTGCAACAGCCATCTGCTCTGCCCCACAAGCCTATATGCCAGCATATGTGAGTCCCTTGCAAGCACAAAGATTTCTAGAAAGTTCCAATTTTGTTTTAGTGGGCTCCTGAGAAAAAAGCAGGGGTCTTGAGCCACACCTATGCTAGAGGGCTAAAGGGTGCACAGGTTGGTGGTGTCTAGTGTCCATAGTGAAGGAGAGCTGGGTAGAGGGAGTCAGTAGCCACTCCCTGCCTGACAGCACTAATCTGAGAGCTTGTGCATGCTTGTGTGCACACACATGTACACTTACACACACTGAAAGACATGGAAGAAGATAAACCTCAGGCCAGAGTCCCAGTCCCAGGCTCACATACAGCACTCCTCACCTTCCATCTTGCCATCTGAAGCTTTTTCTTCTAAGGCCACCTGACAGGGCCTGAGTTTCTTTATATTAAGGTCAGCAGCATTACCTAGGTGGACCCTGACATTTCTGGGAGGATTTCTCAAAATGAATCCCCGAGCCTCAGGAGCATTAAGAGAAGGATGAGATGCCTCCTGAGACATCTATCTGGTGGGAGGATCTACACAACTCTGCTAAGAGTCAAAGGACTGAATTGTCGCCACTAGGGGACAATTTGGGGAATTTGGGGGAATTGTGTCTCCCCCAAATTCATATACTGAAGCTCTAACCCCCATATGACTATATTTGGAAACAGGGCCTTCTGGGAGGTAATTAAGGTTAAATGAGGTTATGAGGGTGAGGCCTTAATCCAATAGGATTAGTGTCCTTATATGAGACAGCAGAGAGCTTGCTCTTTCTGCATGTGCACAGGGGAAAAGCCATAAGAAGACACAGCAAAAAGGTGGCCATCTACAAGTCAAGGAGTGAGGTCTCAAAAGAAACAAACCCTACTTGATCTGGGATTTCCAGTCTCCAGAACTGTGAGAAAATAAATGTCTGTTGGTGGAGTTGCGCAGTCTGTGGTATTTTGTTATGGCAGCTCCAGCTGACTATGACACTCCCTCAGAGAAACAAAGAGGAAAGGAGTATGAGAGAGACACCACCCTAGGCCCTTGTAGCTTGGCTGCTGGTGGCCCAGGGAAGGGCTTTGTCCTGGCATACACTCGGCAGCACAGTCCCACACACGGATCCCCAGCAGCCAGCATGACTGGAGGGACGTTCGCTGGGAAAGCCTCATCCTTACATCTCTCCCCTAAAATTGCCCCTGGTGTTAAGTATTCCTCTGTCTTCACAGTTCTATAGTCAGATGCAAACTCTGCCAGAGGGGTGTCACGCCCTCCCCACGTGAATGTTTATCTGCCAGGCGGCAAGAGCTAGAGGCAGCTGGGTGAACCCTCTGGCCAGAACGCAGGGGAGATGACATCTGAAGACAGCTGCCTGACTTCCCCTGCATCTTTCCCTGAAGCTGATAGCCTGGCAGCCTCTCCTCTGCTCAGAAGGAGCCCACCCACCTCTGTTCTAATGGCCCGGCTGGCCTGGCAATTCTGCGGCTCTGCAGCTGCCAACATCTGTAAGTCTTCCCTCTAGGTTGCCTCTGTGCTTTAAATGTAAGTGTATTTATGACTGATTCCCCAGCCTTTACCCACACACCCCCCCCCCCACCACTCTCCAGACTTTTGAGGAAAGGAAGGGAGGGAGGTTGGATCTATACTGCAGGGCTGAAAGAGCCCTCCATCCCCCAACCCCATCTCATCATTTCTTCTCATTGTTTCCTCTAGCTCCCCTTTAAGGGCACCATGCAGGGACCCCTAAGCCACCAGGCTGCCATCTGCCCCATTGGCGCACAAGCCCAGCAGAGCTGCACTGCAGCCAGCATAGACCATCTGGCAGAACTCCAAGACTTCCGGGTTAGGACCCCAGCTTGCAACACGCTACTAAGCAATCCTTCATCAGGAGTTCATTCAGCAAACTCTCAATCAATATTGACCCCACAGCCGTGGCCCAGGCCCTGTGCTAGGTGCCCCCAGCAAGTTACATGGGGTCCCTGCTTTCTTCTGGGGGAGACAAACAAATGAGCAAAGGGCAGATGGTAGTAAGTCCTATGCTAAAAGCCCAAACCAGGTGCTGCAGGGGAGCCACTGGGAGCTCCTTTAGCTGGGTGGGCAGGTTAAGGCCGCCCTCCCTGTAAGCTGAGGTCTGAAAGACACAAAGAAGCCAGGCACGAAGAGCATATGTATATTTTTTAATCTTCTTTAAAAAAGAAGAAGATAAAGACATGCAGTGATTGGATGAAAGAGCATTCCAGGAAGAGGGAACAGCTAATACGAAGGCCCTGAGGTAAAAACAAGCTTGATATGTTCTAGGAAGAACAGGAAGCCTAGTGTGACTGCAATTCCCAGAAAGGTGATAGGAAGATGACAGCACAGGCCTCAACGAGGGCCAAGACCTTGGGCTGGGCACACCAAGGTAAGGAGTTGGGATTTCAACTGAGGTTAGAGGAAAAGTGAAAGTGAAAGTGAAAGTCACTCAGTCATTTCCAACTCTTTGGGACCCCATAGACTATACAGTCCATGGAATTCTCCAGGCCAGAATACTGGAGTGGGTAGCCTTTCCCTTCTCCAGGGGATCTTCCCAACCCAGGGATGGAACCCAGGTCTCCCGCATTGCAGGCAAATTCTTTACAAACTGAGCTATCAGGGAAGCCCCAGGTTAGAGGAAGGAGTTGACCTAATCAGATTTCTAGTTCTTAAAAAGTTGCACTGCCCACAAGATACATATAAATTATAAAGGAAAACTAGTAACAAAGTGGAGAAGCCCAGCAGACAGTACCTTAACTAAATGATCAAAGTGAACATCGCCAGTCAGGGGTCAAATGGACATCATGTGAAGGACACATATCACTTCAGTGGGGGTTCCTGCCAAACAGGAAGAACCTGAATCTACTCAGGAAATATCAGAACCAAACTAAGGGACCGTCTACAAAGTCACCAGCCTGTGCTCTTCAGAAGTGTTCATGTCTCAAAAGACAAAGACAGGCTAAGGGACCACATCAAATTAAAGGAGATTAAAGAGATGTGACAACTGAATACAATGCACGATTCTAGATTGGCTTTTGGGCAAGAAAAAAATTTTTCTCTCTTTTGTTATAAAGAACAGGAGTGGGACAACTAATGAGATCTGAATAAGGTCTGTCAATCAAGAAACAGTATTATATGAGTGTTCATCTCCTGATTTTGATAAACGATACTATGGTTATTTTAAGAGAATGTCCTTGTTCTGTTTTTACTTTTTTTAGGGAATACACCCCAAAATTTGCGGGGGCAAAGGAGCTTCATGTCTGTAAATTAATCTTAAAAGTTTCAGGGGGGAAAAAAAGTGTGTCTGTGTGTATGTGTGTGTTACGTGTGTGGAGAGAGAGAGAGTGACAGCTCAAAAATTGGTAAAATGCTAATATTCAGGGGATCTAGGCGAAGAGGATGCAAGAAATTTTGGCACCATTTTTGCAGCTTTCCACAACTGAAACTATTTCAAAATCAAGTTTGTAAAATAAAAGTTTTAAAGTTCACTCTGGCGTCTGTGTAGACAATAAACATTGGGGACAGGAGCAGCAGGAGGAGACAAGGACCATGGTTTTCAGACCAGATTCAGAAATCAGGACCTCAGGAAAAGCCATCAGTCCCCCAGGGGTCAGCTAACAAGGGGCCCAGCCAGTGCCTGCCAAACAGTTACTGCAATTTTCCTTTGCCACCAACACTGAAAGGCAATCAAAGTGGAAGCCCATGGAGGCCAGAGCAATGCAGCCAGTACTCGGCTCTGGGAGGCCCATCTGGGGAAGGAGAGATTGGCTGCAACCACTACTGCCTCATTGCCTGCAACCCTGAGCATTCCACACTGCCCATCACCCCCGTGGCCAGTCCTAGCCCCTTGGGAAATAAGGCTCTCTGGGTGCCAGCCAGCCTTGGTCAAGATCCTTTTGATCCAAGATAGGGCAGGTTCCGGAAGGATCAGGCCTCGGGGTGGACGGTGTGCCTGAGCCCTGAACATTCAGGATGCTGGGTGGTCTGCTGACTCCGGACAAACGTGCCAGAGCCTGCCACCCTCCTTTATCAGACGCAGAAACAAACAGCGCTGTCAGGAAGAACGAGGGAGGCTCACACATCCCACATTTGCTGGGCCTCCTTCCCCGGTTTAGCAGTTCACAATTTGACACCCACAACGCTCTTTGCTGGATTCAAGGCATTCCCAGCCCAAGGAAACGGAGGCCCAAGTGTACACATGGTGGGAGGTCATCATCAGCAGGTCCCTGGGAGAGCCCGTGCCTTTATTCTTGCTCAGTCTTTCATGGACGCGGCCCAGGAGGGCTGACTCAGATGTTCCAGAATTGGGAGCAGCATCATGGGGCTGGGTGGTGATGTTGGCCTGCATGTCCCGCCTGGTCCCTGGCGCCCGCCCAGCTGGGAGGCTGGAGGTTTGCAGGCTCACAAAAAGAAAGCACTTGTCCCTCTGCCAGACAACGCACCGGGTTGGGCGGGGAGAGGGAGGGCACCGCTGGTGCCGGGACGTTCCCACCCAAGGCAGTGTCACCAGTCAGCTCTCACTCAGATGGGGAGGCCGGCGAACATGTGTGCTTCTCCGGGACAGGTGGCGGCAGCAACATCGCGGGAGGACTGAGCTGCCGGTCTTTTTGCAGGTGAGGAAACTGGGGCGACGGGAGACGGAATGACTTGGCCTGTGCCTGCTCAGTCACTTCAGTCGTGTCTGACTGTCTGTGACCCTGTGGACTGTAGCCCGCCAGCCTCCTCTGTCCATGGGATTCTCCAGGCAAGAATGCTGGAGTGGGTTGCCATGCCCTCCTCCAGGGGATCTTCCCCATGCAGGGATCAAACCCACGTCTCTTACATCTTCTGCCTTGACAGGAGGGCTCTTTACCACTAGCTCCACCTGGGAAGCCTCTGAAGCCCCCATTAATACCTGTCTCCCCACCACCACCCCTGCTTCCCGATGGTATGTCTTGGAGACATAGAGCTGCCACGACCCTCCCCCTCCCAGTCAGCCTGCCCCTCAGCCTGCAACGCTCATGAGCTTTGTCCAGGCAGGGGCAAGTTATGATGGCTTTCTGTTTTCCAGAATCTCTCCCTTCCACTTAAAATGGCACGGCAATGAAGCAGGGTTTCTCAAACTATCTACAAACATAGGACCCGTCTGGTTTGGGTTTGTTTCCTTGTTAATTAATTTCAATCCGTCACGGATGGATACTTTTGGAAAGTACAATAAAAATGATTTGCTAGAAAAAATGAAATGTAAAGGAACTACAAGCTATAAAATACAAGCCCCAGCTTTTATCATTCGATTTAGCAGACATAAACATACTCCATCAAGCTGCTATCAAAGTTTCTAAACACTCACCCCAAGTTTCTGTACTTAGCCTACAGTGGACGGGCGCCAGTTTGTGAATGGACACTGGCCCAAAACTTTGAGGGACGGAGGCGAAAAGTCAAGGTCAAAGCATGTGAGTTCTGCCATCTCCAACATTAACTGTCTGTGTGGCTTCCCCTTTGGAGCCACCACCTTCCCTTACACATAGCAGACCCACAAATCAACTCACACTACAGTCAGATGAGTAAAGAAAGACGCCAGTTTTTTAAAATTGGCCCATAGCTTCTCCCTTCCTTCTCAACATCACTGGACAGGATGGGGTGATGAAATTTCAGTTGGATCCAGGAGACAGAGTACAGTGTGACTGTGTAACTGGTGCTTTCAGGCAAATGCCCGGGCTCTTTCAGCTTTGTACTCTTCACCTCTCACACAAATGCCCTGGGGAGATTGTTAAAAGGCAGATGTTGAATGAGAGGCTCTGGGCTGAGACCCGAGAGTAGGCAGTCCTACCAATGTCCCAGATGACGTTGAGGTTGCTGGTCCTGAGATGGCACTTCGAATAGCTTATGAAGGGGGAAGGAATCAGGGGCTTACGCAGAGGGAGGAATCAGGTCCTAGGACATGCCCTCCCACGTCCCCCGGCCCCACTCCCAGAAGCTTCCAGGTCTCTACAATGGAGTGGCTGTTCTTGGCTGCTCCTAGAATGATGATTGCTCAGGTGTGGATGGCCCTGCCTTCCTGACTGAAGCCTGGGCCTGGAGAACCCCAGGTCCAACTCTCTGGGCAAAGTCACAACCCCAGGACTCCAGCCATCTCTACCTCCCCTCGGCACTCATTGGTACCATGGAAAAGACTCCGTGATGTCCCCCATCTGGACCCTGGCCTAGGCCCACTAGCCCTCAACACAACTACCTTCCACTGAAAGAACCAGCGGGCACCACTGCCGGCCCCTGGGAACCAAGGGCAGCTCGGCTCCCCACATGTGCCACTCTCTGAGTTTTCTTTAACATGGAGTCCACCAGGCGATGGGCTTCCCAGGTAGCCCTGGTGGTAAAGAACCCATCTGCCAAGGCAGAAGATATAAAAGATGCAGTTTCGATCCCTTCCCTGATTAGAAATTGTTCAAATCCACCCTTTGGAACTCAGGGAAGGTCAGGGAGGCTGGAGTCTGTTCCCTACAAACAAAAAATGGGGAACATGGAAATGCTTGTGTGTCCAGGAGCCCCACAGGATCCTGGTCAGTTTCAGAAGGGGTGGGGTTGATCCCAGGCCCAGCCTTGTGGCTCCACTCTTTCTCAGCAGGACCCGAGGAAGAAATATGGCTTGCTCTCCCATCCCGTCTTCTCATTTCTAAGGCCTTGAGGGTGATGAGAGTTGGCTTCTCTGAGAAACAGAGCCTGAGATGGAGTTTAGCTGCAGTTGGTTTACTAAGGAGGGCCCTGGTGATCCACACCTAAGGGAGAGGAAGGAAGCAGGAGCGGGAGAGGACAGAAGGAGGAGCTAAGCTGAGATCTGGACCAACAGCACTTCAGCCAAGCCCATAGGGAGCTGTGGGGCTCAATGGCCCATTAGAGTGGTCCCCAGGTGATACCCTGCAGCCATCAGTCAGTGGGGGTGCACTGCCCCCAGAGGGTGCCACCTTGGCACAGCTGCTCTCAGTAGCTGAGGCAGACCCTGTCTAGAAGGGGTTGGGAGCCCTCAGGAAGGGTAGGGTGGGCCTGTCCCTTTGCTGCCCGGGAGTCAGCTAGCCCAGCTCCCTGGGTTTTCTTCCTGTCTGAGGGCTGAGGGAGTCAGGGGGTGCAGGTGTCAGAGCGCCCCCTGCAGGGATGATGATGATGAAGTCCAGGTGGCGCTAGTGGTAAAGAACCTGCCTGCCAATGCAGGAGACCTAAGAGATGGGGAGTTCGATCCCCGGGTGGGGAAGATCTCCTGGAGGGATAAATGGCAACCCACTCCAGCATTCTTGATTAGAGAATTCCAGATAGGTCAGGGGCAGTCTGGTTGTTAAAGACTGAATTGTGCCTCCTGCCCCCCGCCAAAAAAATACACTGGTGTCCTGCCCCCTGAGGACTTCAGAATGTGATTAAATTTGAGATAAGGCCTCTACTGAGGTGACTCAGGTAAAATGAGGTCACAAGGGTGGGCCCCAATCCAATCTGACTGGAGTCCTTATTGACACAGACCCACACGTGAAGACACAGGGAGGAGGTGGCCATCTCCAAGCCACGGAGAGACGCCTCAAAAGAACTCAGCCCTGCTGGTACTTTGATCTTGGACTTCCAGACTCCAGAACTGGAAGGCAGTACATTTCTGTGGTTGAAGCCACCCAGTCTGTGGTCCTTGTTATGGCAGCCTGAACAGACTAATAACCCTGGTCGATTAAATGTATAGACAATTCCAAACCTAAGCCCTGGAAGGCTTCGTTCCATATGCGGAGGCCCAGGCGCTGCTGAGAGGCTCCTGGCCGAGCATCTGTAGCTGCTGAGCGTGGGCTCCAGGCCAGGCCAGCCTCCTGCTTACCCCATAGCCAGGCTCTGGGAAGGCTGCACAGGAAGGGAAGGTGCACACTGATAGCAAGGCCAAGAGCTGTTGGCTGGGACCCTGATGGTGTGGCTGGTGACTCCAAACCAAGAATGGGAGAAGAGAGAATGTTCTGAGTGGCTCTGGGCCACTGCCACCGTCTGCATCTGTTTCCTTACCTCTGCAGAAAGGTTTCTCATTTCCAACATGCATATGGCTCGTCACCCACTGTGGAAGAAAATGAAAGATATAACATGCTGTCCTCCCAGCCCACAGACTCAGGGAGTGTCTACGTGACCTGCTTCACCCACTCAAGGCACCCCAGGGTGTCTCAGGACAGAGGTCCAGGACTACTCCCAATGACCCAAGAGCTGACTCTACTTAGGAAAGGCCCTTCTCTAAATATTTTCTCTCTGGGTTTGGCTGGAGACAGTCATGGCCAGTCAGGGGGCTTGGAGAGCAGACCAGGCCTGCCAAGAGCCTCTTGATGACTGTGAAGAAAACCCAGAGAGCCAGGCTGGCTGACTCCCAGGCAGCAAAGGGACAGACCCACCCTATCCTTCCTGGGTTCAAGCCAAGGCACCCACTGAGGCTGGGGAGTTCTGGACCTAGGCAGACCCCAGAAAACAGCCCGCAGCCCTCCAATCAGCTGCCATGTGTTTATTTTCACAGCTGCTCCTCCAGCTCGGCTGTTCCAGTGAGCTAAGGAATCTGTTTGTCTGCAAAAAAAGAATGTGGCAGAGAGGCGGGAGGCGCCCCGGGCAGCCCAGGCAGCCTCGGCAGCTACAGAGCTGGTCCAAATCAGCCAGACACTCAGGAGAGTCACCCAAAGGCCTAGAGGCCAAGGTCACAGACTCAGAGACATCCTCTGCCCTGTCCAGGCAGCCCTGCTCTTCCCAGGGCCTGGGCTTTGTCTGCTGTCCTTAGGGCAGGTGCCAGGCTGGCAGCCTAAGTGCACGGAACATGGACTCACCCTCCTGAGGTATTTTATTTGCTTCTTTCTCCTTTACAGACAAGCCCCCACCACCCCCCATGCACCCTCCGCCTCCCCACACACACACACACCCTCTGAAAAGGAGGTCAGTCAGCTGTGTAGACGAGGAACAAGCACATAGGACAGAAAGTGAACACGCTTACAGCCAAGCCTGCCCTGGGCCTAGAGATAAAGAAAGAGGGAGGGTGAGAGGCATCCTGGCTCCAAGGCCAGCTTAACCCAGCCCAGTCAAGTGAGACCATCTGCCGCACTGGAAGTCCAGCTATAGCTTCCAGACCTGTCAGCCTTGTTCTGGAACATTCTGGGCAGCCCAGGAGGAGTCCAAGCAAGGCTAGCCCAAAGTCATTGTCATTTGGGTGGTTTTGCCATGGGGACACCTGGGGCCCCAAAAGAGGGGCTTTATCCCTTCAGATAGTCTTAATACCCTCTCTCACTCATACCCCTTACCAACCCCCTGGGCTGACCAAGAAACTGTCTTGGGGGCTGGGTGAAGGGTGGAAAGGAGACATAGCTGTTGTGATCTGGTTTATACTGAACCCCTCAGAAGTACAGGAGTAAAATTAGTCATAGTTTATCTTCCTTCTAGGTCTCTTCCTTGGTCAGATGAATAATCCAGACGTAATTGAGCTCGTCCCCTGGGCTGGCCTCCTCACCCCTGAGGAGCTCTAAGAGATCGAGGGACTTACTCAAGGACATAGAGCAAGAGTGACCAAGGGAACAAGTCTTAGGCTGGGTTCTTCCAGACCTGAGAAAAGGATTTGGCACCAAGTGACTGATTTGGGAGTAGGGGAGTGGCGGGGAGAAGGGAAGTATGTGGTAAGGGAAGTATTGTCAAGCCAGTCTCTGGAGTGAGACACTGAGGGTCAACCCAATAGATTTCTCTGAGAGACCCTGGATAAGACATCTCAGCATCACCCATTCACTTGGGGTGATGAGGCCTCAAAAGCCTCAGGTGGGGGTCTTATGTCCTTCGAGAATGTTCTAGACTGATGAATACCAAGGGAATTTGGGCCAGGCACCGGGGCCATCTGTTGCAGAAGTTGACCACAATTCTTTGTGAATCCACGGTCTTACTAGGTTCCCTGCACTGGCTGTCCATCCTGGCACCTAAGATTAGACTCTTCAGTGCCCTCCAGCTGGTCTGTGAGGAAGTCAAACAGCTGGGAGTGGGGATGGGGGGATGGAGGGAGGTGGGGGTAGAAACGGCCACCCCACATGCACACACATGAATCAGTGTGTACCGCTAGAATGGGGTTTGGGCTTCTGTGCCAACTTCAGAATGGAGGCACCCCTGAAAATCCCTGATGCTGCACACGCTAAGTAGGTGGGGACCCTCTCAGAAAGGTCCCACACCTTGGGAGCAGATGCCCAAAGTGGATCCAATTCCCAAATTTACCACCCTGTGACCTTGCGCCTGGGACAGGTTGCTGGATGCCTCGCTGCTTATAAAATGAGGCTATGAAAACCTGCCTCAATCCCCAACGACTTTGTCTAAGAGTTAGAAGTAACAGAGTAGTCTGCCTACCACAGTACCTGGTCCACAAAAGGGGTAGTGGATCATATTTTGTCTTACTGAGTTAAAATTCACATACTATAAAAATTCATCATTGTGGGACGTGCCTGGCCATTCAGTGGTTAAGAATCCACCTTCCAATACAGGGGATGTGGGTTCAATCCCTGGCTGGGAAACTAAGATCCCACCAGCCTCGTGGCCAAAAACCTAAAACATAAAACAGAAACAATACTGTAATGAATTCAACAAAGACTTTAAAAATGGTCTACATCAAAAAAAAAAATTCACCACTTTAAAGAATGCGATTCGGTGACTTTAAGAATATTTCCAAGGGTGTGTGACCATCACCACTATTTAATTCTAGAATATGTTATCATCCCAAAAGAAATTCTGTAGCCATTCAGCAGTCCCTCCTCATTCTCCCCACCCCCACCCCTGGCAACCACTAATCTACTTTCTATCTCTGTAGATGTGCCTATTATAGACATATCATATAATGAAATCATACACTCTGTGCCTTTTTGTGTCTGGCTTCCTTCACTTAGCACAATGTCCCGAAAGTTCATCTGTGTGGTAGCATGTGTCAGACCTTCATTCCTTTTTATGGTGGAAAGCTATTTCCCTATGCGGAAAGACCATATATTGTTTATCCATTCATCAGTTGATGGGCATTTGGATTGTTTCCACTTTGGGGCTATTATGGATAGTGTTGCTATGAACATTCATGTACACTTTTTTTGTGTGGACATACATTTTGAACTCCCTTGGGTGTATATCTAAGAATGAAATTGCTAGTCATAGGGTAACCCTGTGTTTAACTTTTTAAGGAACTGACAAACTCTTTTCCACGGCGACTATACCTTTTTACATTCCCAGAAGCAATGTAAGAGGGTTCCAATTTCTCCACATCCTTGCCAACACTTGTTATTTTCCATTAAAAAAAAATTATAGCCACTCTGTGGATATGAAGTGATGTTTCCTCATGGTTTTGATTTGCATTTCTCTAATGATTAATGATGTTGAGTATCTTTCATGTGCTCATTGACCCATATATTTTTTTAAGATGTCAAGCATTCCCAGTAATAATTGCCTTGGAATTAAACCAATACCTAAGAGTGGGCTGAGGCCACCGGACTGTGGACTTTCTGAAGCCCTGAATCTCCATCCCTTGGTCAGACATCACAGTCACTGGATGACTTCCAGGGCCTAGAATGTGGGCCAGCATGGTGTCTAGGAGCAGTGACTTCCATTGGCAGCCCACAGACAGAAGAGGAGGGGCATATACCAGCTAATTTATCTACTTTTTTCCTTATTTTGAATAAATTCTCAGGATTCAGATCACCTGGACAACGAGGATAAAAGTTCTTGTTGCTGCCCCCTTTTAAGCCACTACAAGCTACATATGTATGCAGGTTAATCCTTCTGACCTCTCAAGTATTGGTTATCATTATGGTATTTTAAATATTTCTGGTAATGGCATATAAAATTGCTTTATATTTTTATCTTAGATTAATATAATATCGACATAAGAATTACAGATTATCTTTTCCTTTTTTAAGTTATATGTGTATTTTGCTCATTTTTTAATATTTTCTCATCGAATTGAATGAGCTCTTTCCTAAAATAACTGTATCAACTATATTTGTCGTCCTCAGTCTACTTTCTCTTCATAAGCTGGTTGGAATGTGGTTTGAGTTTTTTGTCTTTCTGTTAAGCATCTTTGATTATCTGTGCAGTTAACTTTTACTTTCTATTTTCTGACTCCTTCCATCATAGCCAAACTTAAAAAGTCCTTCCCCGGGGGCAGAACATGGTTTTAAGATGAGATTCTTCAGAGGAAAATGTTCTAGCACCTAAGAAATTGCAAAATCCCTCTGACAGCTTAGATAACATTGGTTTCTTCCTGTCCCCAAGGTCCTTCCAGGGAGGGGGAATTGTTTAGCTTCACAGTTAAGAGCTTGAGCTCTGAAGGCAGACTGCTCTGGGTTTGAATCCCAGCTCTGTCAAGGGGGCCAGTTACTTACTTCTCCCTGCCTCAACTTCCTCATCTATAAAATGGGAATACTAACTGGTACCCCCTTCATAGTGTTGTTGAGAAAACTAAATGGTCCCTAAGTAGATCTGAAAGTGAAAGTGTTAGTCATGCAGTCATATCCCACTCTTTGCAATCACATGTACTGTAGTCCACCAGGCTCCTCTGTCCATGGGATTCTCCAGACAAGAATACTGAGGTAGGTTGGTATTTCCTCCTCCAAGGCATCATCCTGAAGTATATCTAAGCTTATCTAAGTAAAGTTTTGGATGTCCAGAGCCTCAGATCACCGTGGCAAGTAAAGTAGAAGAATGAGATGGGTGCTCCTTTTGGTCTTTCCCAAAGAGAGAGCCACCAACAGGTCCCAGCCTGATTCAGCAAGGAGCCAGGGAAGACAACCCTCTGGGCTCATGGAGCTTCTCTGCCAGCTTTTCTTTCTCCTGCCTTCTGTTTGGTTTGATCTGAGGTTGACAGACCACCTGGCCCATTATACTGAGACTGTAAGCTCATCCCATCTGCCAGCTTACCTGCCCTGAGCCTGTCATTTGGCTGTGTTTTTACACCCTGAGGAGGTGGCTGGGGATGCAAACAGCCCAGCTTGTTTGGTCACTTGGTCTCCACTGCCAAAGCTGCTGCACTGTCATCTCCTTCCCCACAAGGCAGCTCAGACCTGGGAATTTTAATTGACCTGAATTAGAAACTCTGTGAACCAGAGTCACTGGAGGAAGATCTGAGGGGGATTCAAATGTCTATGACTTTTAGGTAGGGAAAGTCAAGTCCCCAGACAGGCAGGCAGTGGAGAGTGGTGACACGGCCTCAGCCAGGCAAACCCTGGGGCTGAGCCTCCATGTATCCCAGCTGTGGAAAATAATGATTTCCATGTTCCTCAAGCCAGAGTGGAGCTCAAGTCCCTCAGCTTAAAATGAACTCTCCCCTAACTCTCCCCCACCACCCCTCAAAATCCTGCAACAAAGTGCCTAACAAAAATAATAGCTGGCCTTGCAAATGGTTCTTACATCACTGTTTGAGTCATTCCTCTCCCGAGGCAAGGGAGGTGAACCTTGTTGCTCCCATTTTACAAAGAAATCAACTGAGGCCCCAAAAGGTGAACATGTAGGTCTGGGTGTGGCAGCATTGGGTCTCAATCCAAGGGTTCTCCATCTTTAGTGCATCAGAACTTCCTAGAGGGCCTCAGGAGCTGGCCCCACCCCCACGGTTACTGATGTACTGGGTCCATCCTGGGGCTGAGAAATTGGAATCCTCTTAACAAAGAATTAGCTTTGTTTCTTTCTTTCTTTTTTCTCCTCTCCTCATCTCTATCCAAGTATAACTAACAAATAAAGAAGTGTACATATTTCAGGAGTCACACTTGATTTTTTTTTCTTTTTTGGAATAGAAAAAAGTTTATCAAAGGGCCATGCAAGGAGAATGGGTGGCTCTTATCCCCCAAAACCCTAAACTCCCTGAACTACTTTAGCAAAGCATTTTCTTTTCTTTTTCTTTTTTTAACTTTTTGTTTTTTGGAGCATAGTTGATTAACAATGTTGTGATAGTTTCAGGCGTACAGCAAAATGATTCAATTATACATATGCATCTTTTTCAAATTCTTTTCCTGTTTTTAGATTGTTACCTAATATTGACTGGAGTTCCCTGTGCTATACAGTAGATCTTAGTTGGTTATCCATTTTAAATATGGCAGTGTGTACATGTCCATCTCAAAGTCCTGAACTATCCCCTCCCCCTACTCTTCCCCCCTGGTAACCATAAGTTCATTCTCTAAGTCTGTGAGTCTGTTTCTGTTTTGTAAATAAGTTCATTTATATCAATTTTTAGACTGCACATATGGTATCATTTGACATTTGGCTTTCTCTGTCTGGCTTACTTCACTCAGTATGATAATCTCTAGGTCCATCCACGTTGCTACCAATGGCATTATTAAATGTATTGTATGTTGTATGTGCAGTAGCTCAGTCACGTCTAAGTCTTTGCGACCCCATGAACTGTAGTCCGCCAGGCTCCTCTGTCCATGGGATTCTCCAGGCAAGAATACTGGAGTGGGTTGCCATTTCCTTCTCCAGGGGATCTTCCTGACCCAGGGATCCAACCTGTGGCTCTTGCAGCTCCTGCATTGCAGGCAGATTCTTTATGGCTCAGCCACCAGGGAAGCCCTATTAAACGTATACATTGTGAAATAATCGCCACAATCATCCAAGGGAAATGAAATCAGGATCCAAAAGAGAGTTCACTTTACTAACAAGTTTCCACACCATGCTGAGGGTCCATACTTGGAGAACTTAGAACTTTTGCCATGACATTATACCTGCCCATTGTGGTTAATAAAGAAACGCATCCAGCAGCTAGGGATGGACAGATCTGGGTGTTTTCAAAAAAAAAAAAAAAAACCTGTTAATGGCTGCATATCTAAAACATAAGGCAGGAGCATCAGCCTCCAGCTGCAGTGTATTTCACACATGAAGGGAAGGAGCTTAGATGAGACAGGGGTGTCCCGGGTCTGGGGCTTGAGCACAGGGGGTTAATTCTGGGTTCCTTCTGCCAAGTCCAAGTGACTGGGAATGAGGAAGGTGGAATGATTGCTTATGTACAGAAGCAGCAAGGTCTTGGCTGTGTAAAACCCAATCATTACTTCCAGGTAGTAATGCATTTCAGGCAAAGTCTTCTGTTTATGCTCAGCAATGCACACATCTCAGAGCGGTGGCCAGAGAAATGGCGAGTCGTCGGATATTGAGCGAGTGATAATGGAATCCAGGAGGTGGAAATTACAAGTCGAAAAGTAAAATCGATGCCCTGACTGTGAAATGACTGAATGCCTGGTGAGGAACTGTGTAGAGCTGCCCCCACCCCCACCTCTCTCCGCACCAATCTTTAAGATGCTCACGGGTTCAGAAGTTCCTTGAGGGCAGGGACCATATTTTAATCACGGGTAATCATATCATGTCAGGGCAGAAACGGGCCTTAGAGAGCTTCCAGCCCCGGAATGGCAAATCGGTTTCATTTTGATGCCAGCTCCGATCGTTTAGCAATGGCTGCCTGAAGCGCTGGGCCGAGAAGCAGGCTGCCCATCTCTGGGCTCTGTGGGGAGCCAAGCCAGGATCAATTAGCGATGCTTACCACGGGGGCAGGGTGGGGGGGATAGGGCCTGGGAGGGAGCACTTTGTACCGATTAGCCAACCCCGATCAAGTCCTACTTGTCCTGCTGACGGAGGAGAAAAGAACTGCTCCACAGTCCTTGTGTCCCCAGCCGACTCCTGTCCCTAGCAGCCATTCCCTACCAGCCAAAGGGGTTCTGTGCGTGACATTCAAGGATCTGTGAACTCGGATGGGGGGAAAAAAATTACATCTTCAGTTGTACTAACCTTTAACTGAAATCGAGTACTTCCTTCCATCATGAACACAGGCAACAAACGATAGAAGCATCAGCAGTCCCTGTGACTGTCACCAGCAGAAACCACAGCTATCTTTACAGCACATCAGAACTGTCGCAGACTATCTGTAAAGATCGCTTACCCTCCTCACTAGGGTGAAATGAGAGTAGTTATTAGATCGGCCCCTAAATCTTGTTGTTGAATGCATTGAGAAAGAAGCACATCTATGACTCCCTCACAGAGTTGTTTTTAAATATTTGGAGAACTGCGTTTCAATAGAATTGGTTTCCTCGGTAATGCTACATTATGCATTTAAAGACATGGTTCTGAAAAGGAGCTCACCGGCTCCAAAGGGGTGCATGGTCCACGATAGGTTAAAAAAAAACCCTGCCAGGTTTGGCTGCTGGCAAGTCCCATGTGCCAGGGCCCCTCCCGGCCTCAGCTTCAGTCACAGGAGCGGATGTGGGCAACGCGGGCTGTCTTTGGTACCCTGTATGCTTTGCTGTGACTTGGCGGCAACTGGCAGCTGAGATAGAGCAAATTGGCCGCTCTCCACTCTGGGGAGACAGCTGACCTCGGGGGCTCCCTGGACTCAGATGCCCAGACGGTGACAGCTCTGGCCCTGTGCCAGGCCTCCCCGGTTTGGCCTTCCACAGCCATGGCCAGTCTGGGTCATAGACACGGCAGCCCGATATTTGGCTCCAGCCTTCTTTCTCCTATAGCAACCCTGCCCTTCTGCCGCGCTGTCCCCCCTGAAAGGCAGGCTTCGTGGATATCTTGCTGCTGCGTCTGGTTGCCGGCTTCTCAGCCTCGGCGGGGGGGGGGGGGGGGGGGGGGGGGGCGCTGGGAACATCCTGGAGATTTCAATCTCTGGCGCACAGTCCTCGGGCTCACCTTGCTGTTTGCCTTTCATTTTCAAAATGCATCTATCCTCCTTCCTTTGGGCATGCAGATGCTGAAGTCTCAGTTATCTGTCCTAGAAGACACCTCCAAAAATTGCCTGTTCCAAGCACATCCCATCCCTCCCCCATCCCCACCCTTCACTGTGCAAACCAGGACACAGGCTGGGAGGGGCAGTGTGACCCACTCCTTGTGACACAGACCTGGAACCACCCAGCCGGTCCTTTCCCCAACATGGCACAGCCTCATAAATAATGTAAGATTTTGGCGTCGTAACCATCTGTCTCGGGTCAGGGGAACAAATTGCAAATTCATCCCTATTCAAAATCGCCATTTGATAGAGTGGGGGCGGGAAGCAGGGCTACTGCCGCTCCAGGGGACTCTGTTCCCAGTGGATTCTCTGTAACTGGCATGACTGAAGGTTCTGTGCCGAATTCTTATTTGTTTTTATTCTGAAAGACCCCCTGATGAGTTCTAGCAGGGTAGGGTAAATGGCAGATTCCACCTATTTTTCCCTCGGCATCACAGACAATGCTTTCAGGATGCTTCCAGTGGGGAGCTGCTCCTTTGCCCAAGAAATCTTCCCCACTGCCTTTCAGGTCAACAGCCACGTCTGAACTACAAGGTCCTTCAGTTAGTGGAGACAGGCAAGGAGCTGTAACAAACATCCCCCAAATCTCCGTGGCTTAATAGAATGTGCAAGAGGCTTATTTCTCATTCATGTCACATGCCAATCAAGCATTCCAGGGGCAGCCTTGCACATGGTGATTCAGGGATCCAGGCTCCCTCCATTTTGTGGAAAATAGCACTATGAACGTCAATATGTGGCTCCCAAGATCAAAGTAGAACAGGAAGAGAAAATGGAGGCTGCTGAGTGAGACTTTTGTGGCTCAGATGTACTACTTCTGTCCCTAGAACTCAGTCACATGGCCCCAACTTAACTGCAGGGAAGGCTGGGAAATGTAGTCTAGCTGTGGACTCAGGAAGATGAGGACATGGATACAGTGGGAACAGTGTTAGCATGGCCACCGTCATTAATGTTATACTACTGTCCTAGTAAAAGTTGAGTGTGACACTAGCTTAAGTGAGGCATGAAAATATTGTATGGCAATGACCAAAAGGATGCTGGATACCTCACAGAGCCCAAACGAAAGTTGATCAAGGAGACTCAGGAGGGACGGACAAGAGAGCAGAGATCATCCATAGCTTCCCATTCTATGGGACTCGGTGGTTTTTAACCCTTTTTCCTTTGCTACATCTATTCATTCGACAGATGTTATTGAGCACCCACTAGATGCATTTATTGCAGTGAAGCAAACAGACTACACCCTGCCTCTCAAGGAGCTGATACTATGTTTAGTTTTCTATGTAAACTTTTCTTTTTTCTTTGTGCCTATGAGATGTCACAATGCTGGCCTGTGACTCTCCAAACTGCTTTTTCTGTCTTTTTCTCCAGCTAATGGCCTCTACCTTCTACCTAGAAGATATCTGGACAGCTGACTTGTGCCATCACTTGTGAGAGAGAGACTATTAAATGGGAGCTTCCTGCTTATCATGGATGCCAGATGTCTTAACTTAGGTTCCCCAAAAGTGGACCTTGAGATAAAGCTTTGGGCATCAGTGGTTTACTTTGGGAGGTGAGGTTAGAGAGCATCAGCTGGGAAATGAGGAAGTGAGATAGAGAGAAGAGAAAAGGCAATACAGGGTGAGTTTATGAGCTGGTTCCCACTGCAGGCACCTGGGGCTCAAAACCACTGTGGAGCATGTGGAACACACCTGTGAACTGGCCCACCAAAGGGCAAGGAGGCAAAGTACTCATCCATCAACTCCTTGATGATCATTGGTCATTAACCCCCACTGCAGGCAGCCAATCACAGACAGCCTCAAGAGGAAAGACTTAGGAAGCAATGGGTGGGGTATGAGCAGTTACTGCTCCACCAGGCATCAGAGCTCAGAGCCAAGCTTCTCAAACCTTCCACTTGGGAATCACCAGTATGATTCATTATGCCTTCTCCCAGCTAAACAGAGCTTCAGCTTCTGAGTACTGAGGAGGGGCTGGAATGAACATTTTTTTACCCACTCTGTAGCTAAGTGATGGCCACAAAAGCATCCCAAAGTCTCACTGTGGCCCTCAAGACACTCCTGATCTGGTCCTGCCTATCAATCAGGCCCTATCTTTCCCCCCCTCAACACTAGACAGCCTCTGTTTCACCTGGGCTGGCCTGTTTCCTGAGCCCTCCAAGCCTGGTCCTTCCTCTAGACATTTGCTTTTCCCACCACCCAACGGCTCCACACTGTTCCCCATCTGTTTCACCTTATCTGGGTCTCAACTCCAAATCCCTTCCCTGACCTGCTTGGCTATAAGAGCCCTCCCCACCCCCACCACCATCCCCTGACCAATGAGACTCGTTTTTGTGCTGGTTACATGAGACATTCATTCATTTACTTGTTTGTTGCCTGGTTTCCCATTGAGAAATCCTGAGAATGGGGACTGCTTTCTGGAGCACATAGTAGGTGCTACTGGTTAAATGAACAGACCTGGGCACCTCCAACTCTGTGGTGATGTGACTTTGGGAGTAGTCGCATCTTCATATAGAGCAGAGGAAAATGGATTTGGAGGGTGGAAGGTAGGGGAGGGTTCATCCAAGTTTGCAGGTTCAGAGTCTAAAAAAGTAAAGCCTTTAAAAGTGCTTCTTGCCCCCATTCCCTCATACCCTGCCAATCCTCCCACAAACCTCTCACCTACCCAGCCAATGATCTCTGGCCAGGCCTCCAGAATCTTGAGTTGGGAAATTGTGTTTAGGGGTGAGGGGAAACCCTCTGTACCCCGAGTCCAAAGCACAATCATGAGTGCCAAAAATTAGAAGGAATTCATTCTAATCCCACATGGGCCTCTGTTTCCTCCTCTGTAAAATGGAAGGAATGCTCATCTGAGAGCACTGTTGTGAGAATTAAGGGGGCTCATTAAATTCACATAAAAACACTCATCACTGTTCCCTGTGCTTGGTAGACCTTCCATAAATGTTAGCCTAGGACTCTTATTTTGTATTATCAGGATGCATGTGGCACACTAGAGGACCTGGGAAAGATGGCCTTGAGTTGGTTTCTGGGGTCTCTTGGGTTTTGAAGAACCCAACTGTTAAGTATTGGGCTGGCCAAAAAGTTTGTTCGGATTTTTCCATACCATGGCACAGGGAACCCAAACGAATTTTTTGGCCAACCCAATAATTACCACCTAAGGTGAAAGCAGAGACATTACTTTGCCAACAAAGGTCCATCTAGTCAAGGCTATGGTTTTTCCAGTGGTCATGTATGGATGTGAGAGTTGGACTGTGAAGAAAGCTGAGTGTCGAAAAATTGATGCTTTTGAACTGTGGTGTTGGAGAAGACTCTTGAGAGTCCCTTGGACTGCAAGGAGATCCAACCAGTCCATCCTAAAGGAGATCAGTCCTGGGTGTTCATTGGAAGGACTGATGCTGAAGCTGAAATGCCAATACTTTGGCCACCTCATGTGAAGAGTTGACTCATTGGAAAAGACTCTGATGCTGGAAGGGACTGGGGGCAGGAGGAGAAGGGGACGACAGAAGATGAGATGGCTGGATGGCATCACCGACTCGATGGACATGAGTTTGAGTAGATTCCGGGAGTTGGTGATGGACAGGGAGGCCTGGTGTGCTGCGGTTCATGGGGTTGCAAAGAGCCGGACACGACTGAGCGACTGAACTGAACTGAAGATGAACACAGTCATGGAGCTGGGGGGAGCTGGCTCCAGAACCCCAAGAAGGAAGTTGAGGCAAGCTTTACTGGTGGGGCCTCTGGGAGGATAAACAAGAGTCAGCTGAGACACTGTTCTGCCCCATTTGCCTTGCGGTCCCCAAAGGGCGGGGCTTGGAAAGGCTCTGAGATGCTCTGAGACAGTCACTGTCACATAGTGAGGCTGTCTCTTCTATGTCCTTCACTGAGTCCCCACTTATGAGCTTGAGGAAAATGAAAGAAAATTCTCACAAACTCCATCCTTTCCACCTCAAACCTCGCTCCCTTGTATTTACTGTATGAATGTTATCTTTTGACCCTGATCCCTCCACTGGGGATTGGGGGCCCAGACACTGTCTTGTTTCATTTTGCCCCTTCTCTGGAGCCTGCCACCTCTGTCAGGGTGGCCAGCAAAAGGGGCACAGGGCAAGATCTCAAAGGGGAAAGATGAGGCAATTTCAGTCGCTTCTGGTGTTTCAACCTCCTTTGTGATCTGGGAGGGGGGGGAAGAGGCGGCCCGCGTTGGCGACTGGGAAAAGAAGCCGAGATAAGAGCTTCACGCCAGGCCTGGCTAGTGGGCCCCTCATTCACACCGCTTCAAAGACAAACACTTTCCGTTTGTCGATTTGTTTTAGGCCTTGCCGAATCTGCAACTCTGTGGCCTTGACTCTAAAAATAAATCTCCTGCAATAATGACGAGGATGTTGCAAAGAGGAAGGCGTGCAGAGGAGGAAAGACCGGGGAGGCGGGAGAGATACTGAATACCCACACGGGAAGAAGGGATGTGGGGAAATTGCCCTCGCTCCTTTCTCCCCACCACCGCATGGCCAGGCGGACTGCAAAAGCCAACAGCACTGGGCTGATGCTCTGTCAGTTCATTAGAACGTGAGCATGGAGGAGGGAACTGTCCTGTGTAGCCCTTGTGACCCAGCTGCTAACTGCGGTCCATGAACCAGCAGTGGCGTCAGCATCACCTGCGAACCTTTCAGAGATACCAATTCTCCAGCCCCGCCCCACCCCTGCTGAATCCGAAGCTGCATTTTAAGCAGCTCCCTGCGTGATCCGTGGGCACACTAGAGTTTGAGAAGTGGGCAGAGTCCCTGATGTTGTCCTGAGTGTGCCAAATAGATGCTCAATTCTCCTCCCTTCCCACAAGCCAGAGGGGAGCTGCTCCCCTGCTGAGGGGCTTCCTTCCAGGGACTCTCCTTTGGAGTAAGGAACCTCTTAGCAGGATCAGCTAGGTTCCTTGTGACCACAGCTCATTTTACTACAATGCCGCAGCTCCCCTACTCACCCCCAAGATAATTAGGAATATCTTTGGCCCATCCTGTGTTCATCCAACATTCACAAGGATGCAGGAAGCAGGCTCATTACACACCAGTTACTCCCCGGGGGCTGTCTGGGATTTGTCATTTGAGTCCTTGTCCTCCACCCCTCATTGCTGTGTTTCTCCTTCCCCAGCTCCTGGGCTGAAATGTTTCCTTGTCTCCTCATCTTTATGAAACTCTATTTCATGGCCTCAGTGTGAGATTTTGATACATGCTGACACCCCCTTCATTCAGCCCTCCCCTTCGGTCTGGCTGACATATTTCAATGCTCCTTACTGTTCTCATCAGTTTTGCGAAGAGACCATTCTCTCCTCCTTTCTGCTGCAGCAGTCATAAACTCGGTTATTTAGTGTAGACTCCGGTTCCCCTTGCTTTGGACCAGGCCAGGCAGGTGAGCCGTCAGGCCATTGTTTAGATGCTGAGTAGGTGACAAACAGTTATGATCGCTCTTGCTGAAATTCTAAATAATGGCTGTCACTCCTCATTGACTATAAAATGTACAAATGTGAATGATAAGAAAGAACATAACTGTGGCCCATCTTATCAAATTTATTTTAGCTGTGCTTTAAAATCAATTTAATTTGTAAATTATTCATGGCGTGTAGCAACTATCACAGGCTTGCACTCTCCAAACCTATGCTTTAAAGATTGTACTAACTTTTTCAAGACATTTGTGGATGTTTTTATTACAAAGGTAATGCCTATCTATCTTAGAAAATGTGGATACGACAGATAAGCAAAAATAATTATTATATTATTATCACCTCTAATCCTATGACCAAGAAATAATCACTGTTAACATTTTAATATAGAGCCTTTCAGTCTTTTTTCATTCTCTACACACAAATATGTGTATTTATCTATCTTTCTTTTTTTTTTAGGGTCACTATATATGTGCTAGCTTGTCTTCATCATCAATTCCTTCCCTTCTGTCCTCAAGCCCTCTTGTTCTGGAAGCTGCTCTACCAACTCTCCAGAGCTGATTGTGGGCATTTCTTCCCAATTCTGTGCTAAGCAACATCCTGTTGATAGCTTGAAATCAGCCACGGTGGCAAATGCTATCATTTCAGGGCTTCCCCCCCCACACTAGATATCCGGTTATTAAACGTTTACCAGCATACTGCTGTGTATATATAAACCCATGGCCAACTTCATGGGCATGCAATCAAGCAGCCACACAGGGGCCTGTGATCAAAATGGTATCATGCTTGATTTAATGTGCTGCTGTCACCACCTTGAAATTCTTAATAATTTTATGTTTGAACCTGTGCTTTGTCAGTGAAGCCTGATAGGATGATGGGATATCATGTGACGACAGGAGATAGATAAAAGATGTATGTCCGCCATTTTTTGTTTCCCATGAGCACAGAATTCTGGTGAATCTACAGAGAGATTCAGCGAGACTCAACACACATGCAAAGTGAGTCTGTGATGTCTACAACTGAGTCAGTTGGGGAGCTGACAGTCCTAAAAGTCTATGTGTTCCATTTGAAACAGTATTAGATCCAAATGCAGAAAGAAAGCAACGGTGTTTGAAGAAACACAAACTATGGTTTTTCCGGTAGTCATGTAGGAGAGTTGGACCATAAGGAAAGCTGAGGAATGAAGAAATGATGCTTTCAAATTGTGGTGCTAGAGAAGATTCTTGAGAGTCCCTTGGAGGGCAAGGAGATCAAACCAGTCAATCCTAAAGGAAATCAGTCCTGAATATTCATTGGAAGGACTGATGCTGAAGCTGAAGCGCCAATACTTTGGCCACCTGAAGCAAAGAGATGACCTATTGGAAAAGACCCTGATGCTGGGAAAGACAGGAGGCAAGAGGAGAAGGGGGCGGCAGAGGATGAAATGGTTCAATAGCATTACCAACTCAATGGACGGGAATTTGAGCAAACTCTTGGAGATAGTGAAGGACAGAGAAGCCTGTAGTCCATGGGGTCGCAAAGAGTCGGACACGACTGAGGCAACTTAGTAGGCACACACACGCACTGAAAATGATGATGTAGAAGAAAACGGAGACACAGGGCACCCCAGAGCTCCTTTTCTTTCACTCCCTCCCCTCCTTATTTATCAGTGAGCAGAAGGTAGTATTGGCAGGATGCACGCATATCAAGAAGTCAAATAAAACTGTCTAGTTAGTTTCATGCAGAGTTTCCACTATTCTGCTAAGAACAAAATATATATGGGTGTACAAGCTTCAAAACAAATTGTGTAATTTCAGCAATTCTGCATAAGAGTGCAATGCTGTTATATTTGCACATAAAACTGACATTGCACAATATATAGATAAATGGTAAATTCATATTAATAATTTAAATCTTTTATTCTTTACTTAGAACCATATTAAATAGAAAATTTTAAAACACCACACAAGTCAAAAAAGAGACCCTGGGAGAGAGGGGGAAAGCTTTATATTTAAGTATCTTTAACAGCTCTTTTTCCTGGTTTTTCAAACAAGGGGCCCTACGTTTTTATTTTGCACAGAGTTCCACAAATTGTGGAGTGGAGCCAGCCCTGTCCATGCCATTCCCCATTGAGGGGCTAGTCTATTCCTTCACCTCCTGAATTTAATCTGGGTGTTACTGCTTTGACCAGTAGAATTCTGTAGAAGTGAGCTTTGTTGGCTGTACACTTCACCTTTAACAGAACTGGAGGTTTCTGCTTCCTGCTTCTTGGAACCCTGAACCACCAGAAAAGATGTCCAGGTTACTCTGCTAGAGAGAGAAGTCACGTGCAAGAGTCCTGGGGCACCAGAGATGTGAGTGCAGAAGCTGCCTTGAAGGTTCAGCCCAGTTGAGCCTTCAGATGACTCCAGCCCCAGTTGCATCCTAAATGCAACCTTGCAAGACAACATCCCAGGCAAAAACCACCACAAAATCAGGAGAAATAATAATAAACTGTTGTTTAATTCCACTAAGCTTTGGGATGGTTTGTTCTGCTGCAACAGACAACTACAACAGTATCCTCCCCCTTTCATAATGTATGCTTTTAGATCCTACAGAGAAAATGCTAGATTTTTCCCCCAAGAATGAGAATACTAAGTGGACAATATCAGAGTGAGAGGCAAGCTGCAATGAAGCAGGAGAGTATAACCTCAAAGTTTAGTGTCCTAGAGATTCACAGGGGATGAGGAGGATTGGAGACACATTAAAAATACAGTTTTGATTCTGGCCCCCCAGATTTGGATTCAGTAAATCTGGGGTATAGCCAAGGCATCACTCCTTTTCTAAGCCCTCCCTGCATGATTTGAAGGAGGCTTTTGATGGACCGCAGTTTGCAAAATGCTGCTTCAAGGGGTATTAATCTGTAGTGTCGAGGGGTTATTGATTTCAGAGTCAGAAGATCCCCCCCAACCCCGAATTGCAGAACTTGATGATGGCCTGGGAAGGTGACCTGGAATAAAGATAGACTTGCCCATCACAGAACTTGCCTCATCTACTATTTGAAAACCAGTGGAGGAAACAAACAACAAACTATTCTTATTACTGGTTAAGCAGAATTTTCAGAAAAGGCATGCAACCATTAAGAATTATTCTGTGGACCACACATGGGAGCAAGAGAGAGAAAGTACCCATCTTCTAACCACATTAGACTCTTCCTCTGGCTTATCATTCCCAAAAGAGGCATGAGTGGCCCCAAAATGCCACTTGATTTTACTTCTTCAGAGGGAACTAAAAACTGTATGAATATTTTAGGTAGCCATACCAAAAGAAAAATGATATCCTTAAAATTCAGATTTCAGTTAGCTGATGACTTATGCATCCTGGCCTTCCCAGACCCTCACATGGTGCCTGCCTCCAAGGCAGCGAGCAGTAATTATTTGCGAAATGAATTAATTTGAATTACCAATAAATTTGAAGCATCAAACAAAGCTACAGCCTTGATGTCATGCAGACATCACTGGATGTGATTAGCATTCAATGGACCTAATCTGATCCTTGTAGAAAATGTACCAAAAGAGAGAGAGACAATGAACACATCCTGGTGAAATAAATTTGCTCCAAGTTTCCCAGAAATGGCTTCATCCCTGGGAAGCAGTTTTGATCTGGCAGCTCTCAGGGAGAAATTTGAATGGAGCCATGTTTGCTGAGAGTGAGGAATGGTGGGTGGTTCCAGGGCGTGACCACAGAAAATGGGCATGACCAGAGTCCGGACCAAAGAACGAATGGGCAAGCAGAGAGGTGTGGCAAGCAGAGAGGTGAAGAGAACACACAGTGCTCCACCTCATCTTCTTCACTGTAAAATAGTGCAAAGAGTACACTTCTCACAAAGTTTTCACGAGAATTCAAGAACACATAAGCACACAGTCTCTTGCACAGTACCTTGCACATAATAGCTACACAAAATGTTAACTCGTGTTCCCTGAACTCTCTAACTACTCTGGGTGGTTCTCTCATGCTTCAACTTTCCCTGACGATACAGTAGTGTTTATTATAAAGGAAACTGAGAATGGGTGGTATATAAATCAGTATGCTGTGTAACAAATCACCCCAAGCTTAACAAATGACCCTACTCATTTATGCTTGCTTTCACATTTTTTAGGTCAGCTAATCTCAGTTGGGCTCCACTGGGCAGCTCCGCTTCTGGCTACCAGTCTGCCCAGGTTTGGCTTGTCATCACAGATTGGGGGTCAAGTGTGATTCTGGGTCCCAGGAGGAGTGGCAGTTATGGGGAAAGTGCTTTCTCATGGCAATGACAGAAGAGCAAAAGGGCACGCCCAACTGTACAACCACATTTCCAGTTCGAAAGTCAAAAGGAAGAAATGGTAGAAATACAGCCTTAGAAGCTTGGGCCACCTGGCAAAAGCTGCAGTCACAGTCTATCAGAGGGAACTGAAGCTGTGGAGGAGACCCAGCTGCCACAGGGTTGTGGGAGGAAAATACCCTGGCATATTGCTTCTTCTGGCCCTGGGACTTCCATCAGTGTCTCCTGTTGGCCAAACATACCAGGAAGTCAGAAAGCAAGGGAGCAGGAAAATGCAGTTCCCCATGAGACAGAGCAGGGTAGAAAAGGCAGGGATGGACTGGTGTATATGACAGCATTTACTTGGCCCAAACCTGTATGCACACCCAGGCAACTCACTGCCCAAACATGGGAGCAGTCACTCCCAGCACCCCATCCATACCCCTTGGCACTGACTGATCCCACACCACCAGTATCCTCTTGAAGACAGCTGCAGCTCTGCCTGAGGGCATGAGACACCAGAGACACGGGTTCAATCCCTGGATCAGGAAGATCCCCTGCAGGAAGAAATGGCAACCCACTCCAGTATTCTTGCCTGGAGAATGCCAAGGACAGAGGAGCCTGGCGGGCTACAGTCCATGGTGTCACAAAGAGTTGGGCACGACTGAGCAACTAAATGGACAAACAGACAGACCCTTCACCTTGTGAGCAAGCTTTACATTGTCTCTTAGAGGTCCTCGGTGGGACTGAGCCATGATGGCACCCAGGGCAGATCTGCTCGTCATACCACCTTTGTGTCAACTTCCTTTCCTTCTCTCATATCTACTCCCATCACAAATCAACTCCTTCATCCAAGCTAAGACAGACACCCCTATACAACTCCCAGCTGGCACTTGTGCCTCTGGGGCAAAGCAGCAACAGACCAGGGGTCAGGGTCAGCGGGCAGGCTGAGGACCGGGCACTCCTGTGTCCTTTGCTGGGGATTCATAAGCCACACACACATAAACACACACACACACACACACACACACACCCCAGGACCTTATTTGGCTCCTCCCACCCACTGCAGAACAGCTTCCATTCCTTCCATTTGAGGAAGAGCATAGCGAAGGAGGCTCAGGGGAGCCCCTCCAGCAAAAGTCATGGCAGACCTGAGCATAGCATGTTCCCCCAGAATCTCTACCCTGTTCCCACTCCCGCACACCCCCACCCACCCCCAGAACCCCTGTGCAAGGCCGCCCCTCCTCGGAACGGAGCGAGTTAAGCGCCCCGTTACCAAGGAACTGCCACAGTAGCCACCAAAGTGACTGCTCGTTATTTGAACACTTTCTTCTATTTGACTGAATACAGGAAAAATGTCACAAATAGAATATTCATCATCCCCTCGTGTGCCTTTTCTTCCCTGCTTATCTCCCTGCTGTCATGTAGGAATCCCAGCTTCAGGTTCATTTGGTATGTTGAGTGCGTGCCGGGGGAGAGGACGCTGCTGAAAGCCTGGCCCATGTGCTCCGTGCAGCGGCAGCACCCCCCCTCCACCGGTGACACCCCACCAGACGAACGCCACTCACACTGACCCCTCGAGAGTAGGACAACGTCTGCCTAAGCGGAGGGGCCTGACGCTCCACGCGGAGGGAACATAAAGGACCCAAGGAGGCTTCGCAGCCATTTAGTGATTCTCGGCATGTCACTTTTACAGACACCTCAGCTTCCAGCGCTTTTATCCTCAGGTGCTTCTCGAAAGACGCAGGATGGCACCCCCACCCCACTTCAAACACCGTCTGTTTCGAGATCCTCAGAGGGGCTAACGCCGCCTGCCAATTTCTCAGCTACAGAGTCATCAGCGCGGAGAGTCGCTCCTCGGTCTGTTTCCATCAGCGGCAGAGACGTGGTTTCCCCAACCCAGTCCTACTGCTGCCAGACCCCCGCCTTACAGATTGCCCTGTCAGGCTGCAGGGAACACGATTGTAGGACTGGCAAAATCAAAGTACTTATTGCCCTGACAATTAGATATTATGTTCAACTAAAATAACACAAGCCTAAAAACTACTGGCTTCAAAAAAGAGGGATTTCTTTTTTTTCTCCTCCGCACAGCCACCTAGGACCCAGCCCTTTTCTTCTCCATTCTGAGGAAGTTACCATCATCCCCCATCCACCCTGCTCTGAAGATGGCCACTGGAACGCCAGCCTTCACATCAGAATTTCAAGCAGGATAAAGAGAAAAGGCAGAAGGGGGCTCCCAAGCTGATTCGGCCATCCTTCTAAAGAGCTTTCCAGAAATCCCACCCAAGAACTCCAGCTTAATGTCTCATTGACTAATAGCTACAAGGAAGGCTGGCAAATCTAAGTTTTTAACTGGGTACATTGCCATCATCCATAAAATTGGAGTTCTATGAATGTTAGGGGCTTATGATATCTCCTTACAATTTATATGTTAAAGTCCTAACCCCCAGCGCTTCAGAATAGGATTGGATTCAGACATAGGGTCTTTAAAGAGGTGATTAAGTTAAATGGGGTCATTATGAAGGGCTGGCCCTAATCCAATGTGACTAGTGTCCTTACAAGAAGAGGCAATTGGGCCACCAACAACATACAGAAGGGAGACCACGTGAAGGTACAGAGAGAAAGGGGCCAACTGCAAGCCATAGAGAGAACTCAGAATGAAACCAACCCTGCCAAAGTGCTGCCATCTCGATCTTGGACCTCACAAAGTGTAAGAAAATAAATTCCTGCTGTTTAAGCCACCTGGTGTGTGGCATATTGTTACAGCAGCCCAAGCAGACTAAGACAAGAAGTAAGGAAAAGACAGAAATGGTCAGGGATAGGCAGTACCTGGCACATTGGGGAATTCCTAGCCTTTATTCCCTGAGCTGCTTAAGATCCTTTTTAAGATAGCTTTCATCAGATAGCATCCACAGGCCTGCACCATCCCCACCCCTCCCTAACTAGTTCTCCCCCAACCTCCATTTCTCTTTTGTCTTTGCATGACTCTCCTCCCTGGAAATGCTTATATAAAACTGTGGCCTCTCTGGAACGATTTGCGAAGTCCTGAAATAGCCCTCCCTCCCTTCCACTGGCCATAAATAGCCTGAAAGTCTAAAGTCGGTGCTTCATTCCTTTGGTTAATCTATTATTTCCTATGAAAGTGCAAATTAAATGGCAAATGATGTAGCTCTGGTCCACCCAGAGCGGGTTGTGATGGGGAGGTCACGGGGCAGGGCCAGAGATGATGGCTGGGCAGCGGGTACCAAAGAGCCAGAGGCCAGAACCAGAGCACAGGAGGCCCAGGTAGGGATGCTACCAGCAGAGAGGTCCCTGAACACTGCTGGGCTCATCCTTCTTTGCTAAAAGGGGATGTGGAAAGGGGCTGCGGTCAGGATCCATTGTTTTCCCAGGGAAGACGCAGTACTTCATCCACCCCATCTCAACCTCTGATGAAACCACCTTCAGAAGTCGCTTTCCCGCACATCCACTCACTCACTTTCCCTCTCCCGCCCGTCAAGCTTTTTCACAGGAAGTGAACCGGCAGTTGAACTGGGGTGTTCTGCCTCCCGCATCCCACCCCCGTGTGCTGTGACACTGGTTCCCTCACCAGGGATGCTACAGACGTGGGACATCTGTCTCCATCTTTGGTGTGTCTGACAGTTCTATCTTCTGTCTTCCATCGGTTCACTGTATTGGTCTGATGGAGAACACCTGGAATAATTCATTCAGAAACTTCCCAAGTCCTTTTGTATCTGAAAACATCCTTCACTGGGACTTCCCTGGTGGTCCAGTGGTTAAGAATCTGCCTGCCAATTCAGGAGAACTGGGTTCGATCCCCAGTCCGGAAAGATCCCACATGCTGTGAAACAACTAAGCCTGTGCATCACAACCACTGAGCCCAAATTCTAGAGCCTGAGAGCCACAACTACTGAGCCCACTTGCCTCAACTATCGAAGCCCAGGCACCCTAGGGCTCATGCTCCACAACGAGAAGCCACCACAGTGAGAAGGTCGTGCACCACAACGAGAGAGTAGCCCCCTCCCTCTGCAATTAGAGAAAAGCAATGAAGACCCAGCACAGCCAAAAAGAAAGAAAGAATCCGCCTGCCAACGCAGGGGGGACACGGGTTCGATCCCTGGTTCGAGAAGATTCCACATGCTTCCGGGCAACTAAGCCCTTGCACCACAACTGCTGAGCCCGTGTGCTGCAACTCCTGAAGCCCAGTTGCTCTAGAACCCCTGCTCTGCAACAAGAGAAGCCACCTCAATGAGAAGCCCACGCGCTGCAATGAAGATCAGCCCCCACTGGCCGCAATTAGAGAAAAACCAAGCAGCAGCGGAGACCCAGCACAGCCAAAAGAAAAAAACCCTTCATTTGCCCTCCCTCCCCCCACTTTAATACTTACTTGTCTCAGCCCTAAACCCGCCCTTTTAAACTTAGCTCTATACTGCTGGAGCTGGGAGACTGCAAACAACATTTCCCAGCTGCCTTTCTAGTAGGTTCTGCCAATAGGAGGCACTGGCAGGAGGTGAGAAACAGGAAAAAGGGAAGAACTTGACGTTTCTGTCTCCAACAGGATGCAGCCCCTGGTTTGCCTTTCCCTGGTTGGACCCTGACTGATACAAGCATGGAATTCAAATCTCAAAATAATCTTCCCTCAGAACTTTGAAGACAATGCACCATTGTCTTCTGGGTTTCCAGCTGAGGTGTTTCACACTAGGGTACTATTTTTTATCTTTCTGGGAATTTTGGATTTCTTTTGTAATTACCCTTGGAGTTCAGAATCATGATGCCTTTAGGGACAGGTCTTTTATAAATCTTCCTGTTGGGTACTTGGTCGGCTCTCTAAAGATTGAAGTTTTTCTTCAGCTCAGGGAAAGTGTTTATTCTATTATTACTTTGATAAGTTCCTCTCCCACAAGCTCTCTGTTCTTTGCTTCTGAAAATTCCTATTAGATCGATATGTGAATTTCAGGTCGTGATCCATGTCTCTTAATTTTTCTCTAGTAGTTTTTTTCTTTTTTAATCTGCTTGCCTTTTTATATCTGTTGAGGGAAACTTTCGGCCCAGGCATCAGCTCAGTCTCTGACCACGGCTGGTCAGCCACTCCATTCAATGAGCCTCTGATGTCAGCAACTGAGTTTTTTTTCGTTTCTAGAACTCTGATATATTCTTCTGACAGCAATCAGCTCTTTATTTATGGATAGCACTTTTACTTAATTGAAATCTCTCTCCATATCCTGGGAGAATTCTGTGGGGATTAGTTCTCTTGTTTGTTTAGTTTGGTGCCTCTCTTTTACAATGTTGGTTTTCCTCGAATACATTTGATAATTCTGTACTGTCTGTTCCTATTAGAGAAAAGTGAAAAATGCCTGCCCTCAAGACTGTGAAAACCAGTCTGGTTAGGGAAGCCAAAACTCTCTGGACTGTTTTAGTGACGAAGGCCTTAGATCAAGCCACCTTTCCTTGTTGACATTTGCTGGCATGTTCTCCAAGCATGAGGATGCCCTTCCCTACTGCCCACCACCTGAGGTGGTGTGCAGTTTCTCCAGCTACTGGGGTATGGAGGGGGTTCCTGGGTGACAGGAGAATTGTCCTCGTGGCTTTAGCCTGGAGGCAAGTATCTGGAACCAGCTCTCTGACAACTGGGGTTGGGGACAGAGACTTTAACTCACCAATAACTCACCAGTAGTCGCACAGTTCCTCCTCCCCCCCTCCAGTCCTTACTGCCTCGGTCTTTGGGTTCTTCCAGAGTTTTCCAGAAAACTGACCACTGAGGGGGAGAGCCTCTTTCTCCTATGTAGAATTCTGGGATCTTCAGCACCACTGTGAGGATCCTATGTCCTTTATATCTTTCCCAAATTTCTGAACAACTGATAACACCTTTTCAGCTTACCCAGGGAGGCTTCATGAAAAATGTTACATTTCATGGAATACTTCATGTATGCACAAAAATAGATAAAATGTCTAGTGAACATTATGCTAAGTGAAATCAGTCAGTTACAAAAAGACAAATACTGTAAGGGTCCACTTATATGAGTTGCTTAGTAATCAAAATCATAGAGACAGAAGGTGGAAAGAAGGTGGTTGCCAGGGGCTCGGCAGGTGGGGAGAATGGGGTGGGGGTGGTGTTCAATGGGAAGAGAATTGAGAGTGAAAAGTTTTCAAGTTTTTCAAGGTGAATAAAGGTTCCAGAGGTTGGTTGTACAATAATATGACTATACACTGCTGAACTTGACACTTAAAAATGGTTAAAATGGTACATATACATAGTGGAACATTATTCAGCTATTAAAAAGAATGCGTTTGAATCAGTTCTAATGAGGCGGATGAAACTGGAGCCTATTATACAGAGTGAAGTAAGTCAGAAAGAAAAACACCAATACAGTGTATTAATGCATATATATGGAATTTAGAAAGATGGTAACAATGACCCTATATGCAAGATAGCAAAAGAGACACAGATGTAAAGAACAGACTTTTGGACTCTGTGGGAGAAGGCAAGGGTGGGATGATTTGAGAGAATAGCATTGAAACATGTATATTACATATGTGAAATAAATCGCCAGTCCAGGTTCAATGCATGAGACTGGGTGCTCACAGCTGGTGCACTGGGATGACCCAGAGGGATGGGGTGGGGAGGGAGGTGGGAGGAGGTTCAGGATGGGGACACATGTACACCCATGGCTGATTCATGTCAATGTATTGCACAAACCGCTACAATATTGTAAAGTAATTAACCTCCAATTAAAATAAATAAATTAATTTTTAAAAAAGAAAAAATGGTTAAGATGTTAATTTTATTTTTTGTGAATCTTACTACAATTAAATATTTTTAATATTGTAATGAATCCCAGTGGACCCACCACCCAACTTCACACTTCCCCTCAGGACTTCCCAACAAATTTTTTTTTTAATTTTTACTTTTCAATCATTTTGATGGAGTTTGAAGAGGGAAGACAAATGATAAAGTGGCAATCTTGAAACACAAGCTTATTTCTTCGTAAATACTGGAGGAGGGACTTCCCTGGTGGTCCAGTGGTTAAGACCCTGCGCTTCCACTGCAGGGGGGCACAGGTTTGATCCCTGGTTGGGGAACTATGATCCCACACGCCATGAGGCAAGGTCAGAACAAAAAAGTGCTGGAGGAGTTATTGAAGCTGGGTTGTGGATATATGAAGGTTCGTTACACTCTTCTCTCTACTCTTGAGCATGTTTAAGAAACTCCATAATTAAAAGTTTTTGAAGAAAGTAAAAAAGTCAGTGTTTGAATCATAAGTGCTAGTGAATAAAGTGTTTTCTCTAAGCTGTTCCTGCGGCAGTCTTCTAGCCCACTGAATCTCAGACAGCCGGGCAGGGAGAGAGGCACCTTCCTTTCCCCTGTTTAAAAGAGTCATTGACAATCACGGTACTGCCTGAGATAATTTATGGGGCAAAGTGTTTTGTCCAGGTGAAGACACCCAAAGCAGGGATGTGGAGTTGAAGGGCTGGGACCTCCTTCCAAGCCAGCCTTCAGCGGCTGCTGTGAACCCCAAGACACACTCCTTACTTGGTAGAAAATTCAGTGCCTACTTACGGCATGTACACATATTTTTTTTTTATTTAAAACTTAAAAATCATAATCACATAAGAGAAGCTAGTGGATAGGGCAAGACTGGCCATTGGTTGATGGTTATTTTGGCTCATTATTCTGTTTAATCTACTTTCAGGTGTATTTTTAAATTCTTCATAATAGAATAACTTTTTAAAAATCACCTTATTTTTCCAAATACATGTTTTCCCCCATGGGATGAGGAAGGATTGAGATTATTGTTTTTAATTGGAAGATAGGGGGAAAAGATCCTAATTCAATGCCCCCTACTTCTTTCTAGTCCAGTGCAGGTAGGTTTCCTAGCCATGTGCACTTCTTGGCTTAAAGAGTCCTCAAGACTTACCTCATTTCTTCTCTCATCTGCCCTCCACAGCCCCATGAAACAGGCCTCTATACTCAGGGATAATTGTTTTCACAAGGAGAAGGCTGTCCAGAGCTTCCATTAGCCACTACACATTTTTATTGATTTATGTCTGCCCTGTTCCAAAGATGTGTTTTAAGGTTTGCAAAGATGCATACAATAGAACAGCATAAAATAAATTACAAGTAAATAAGAAACAAATAAGAACAAAGGAGATAAAGGGAAAGCAAGGAGAGAAAAGTAAGATGAAGCCAAGAGTGAGGTGACTATACAAAAATACTTGCCACAAAACTCACTGTACTCCCTTTAGAAGTTCTTCTCACTATAGAAGTGAAGGCCGAGTTCCCTAGCAACCCACGCAAAGAAGGAAGCCGAGTCACACTGTGATTTACAGAACTAGTGATATACAAACAAAGTCAACAGTCAGGAGAAGCACAACTATTCCTAACATGCAGATCAAGGAGGCAAGTTTCCACCATGGATTATCATAAATATAATATCATGAACAATATTCTCATGTTACAGACAACAACGGAACACAAGGCTTTCTACTCACATGTGCACTGTTATACAACAGTGAAGGTGATCGAGGTACACCTCTACACAACCATAGGGATTTTCTCAAAACTTCCTTTGAAATTCGCTGATGAAGAACTTCTAGATGCCATTCAAGGAAAAGCATTCTATGAGGACCAAAAGGGGCCTTCACACTGGGGTGGCTTCCCATGGGACAGACTTCAGAAAACTCAAGGCAAAGATTCATAGCCTGGAAGCCACACACCAGGATTCAGGGGGTTCAGGACTCCTTGGCACTATTAGCAAAAGGATGTGCATTTTTTCCCAGGGAATGGGTCCATAGCTTTCATTAAATTCGCAAAGGTGTCAGTGAATCTGAAGGAAGTGAAGGACACCCCCCAAAAGAGGCAGCACCCGTTTCAAAACTTCTCTGTCAAGGATGTGGAGAAAAGAAAACCCTTCTACACTGTTGGTGGGAATGTAAGGTATAGCCGTTTTGGAAAACAGTATGGAGGTTCCTTTAAAAAACTGAAAATAGAGTTACCATGTGATCCAGCTGTCGACTGAAAAAAAAATGCACAATGGGAGAGTTGTGAGTTAAGTTTTATTTGGGGCAAAATGAGGACAATAACCCAGGAGACAGTATTTCAGAGAGTTCTGAGAAACTGCTCCAAAGAGCAGGGGAGAAGGTCACTATTAATATTATATATGATTTTAGTGAAGGGGTACGTGCAGTGAAGCACAGATTTTGGCAGAGGCTTGCTGCTACTCACAAGGAGCAGATGTCACCGTTAATGATTTCAGTGCTTTTCTAGATACAAAGAGATGCAAGAATTGGGCTCATAAAATCATCTCCTGAAAATATCTAACTATCTGAAGAGCTGTCCTGCCAGCTTTTCCCCTGAGCACAGAGTGCCTCATTTCTGCTCTCCACCCTGAACTCCTTTCAGGGGGTGTTGAAGGTCAGCAGCTACAACAGCTCATGATTTTAATCTTTGTAGAGGTAGATGGCAAGTTCCAATTTGTAGTTGGCACAGCAATCCCACTCCAGGGCATATATCTGGACGAAACTATAATTCGAAAAGATACATGCACCCCGAAGTTTGTAGAAGCACTATTTATAATAGTCAATACATGGAAGCAACCTCAATGTCCATTGATAGATGAATGGATAAAGAAGACAGTGGTACATATATACAATGGAATATTAATCAGTCATAAAAAAGAACAAAATAATGCTATTTGCAGCAACATGGGTGAACCTAGAAATTATCATACTAAATGAAACATATCAGGCAGAGAAAGACAAATATCATATGGCATCTGTCATATGTGGAATCTAAAATATGATACAAATGAATTTATTTACAAAACAGAAACAAGACTTCCCTGGCAGTCCAGTGGTTAAGATTCCACGCTTCCACTGCTGGGGGCAAGGTTCAATCCCTGGTCAGGAAACTAAGATTCTATGTGCCTTGTGGTGCAGCCAGAAAAATCAATCAATAAATGATAAATAAATAAAAATAAAAATACTTGATTCCTAAGGATTACCTTTTTTAAAAAAAGACTCACAGACATGGAAAACAAACTTGAGGTGACCGAAGGGGAAGGAGGGAGTATAAATCACAAGTTTAGGACTAGCAGATACAAACTAGTACATATAAAATTAGCTACAAAGTCCTACTGTATAGCACAAGGAATATTCAATATCTGGTAGTAAACTATAATGAAAAGAATATGAGAAAATATACATATTTGTATATGTATAATATGTACGTGAATAATATATGTATATTTTCTCATATTCTTTCCATTATAGTTTATTACCAGATATTGAATATAGTTCCTTGTGCTCTAATGGAATATTTTGCTGTACACCAGAAACTACCACAACATTGTAAATCAACTATACTTTAATTAAAAAAAAATCTTCTCCATCAATGTGTTCCTCAGGCTCCAGGCATGTAACTCCTCTGGTTGCTGGTGAGGGGTGGAAGTGTAGCTTTAACATGGAATGGTACTGTAGGTAGAACTGGGATCCTCCTGTGAGATTGAGCTGATGAGAACCATTTCCAGCTAGAAGACCCCACCCCCACCCTTGCTCAGAGACTTGTAGGTGGATCCCCCAGGGGCAGGGTAACTTTGAGAGGACACAGTGACCAAGGTGCCAGCATGATTCCAGACCACCAAGCAGGGCTACAATGATCTCTACCAGGAAAACTTTTTTCTCATTTGAGACAATTGTAACAAAACAACCACCTAAATCATTTTTTTAAAAAAGTCATTAATCTTTGATAGTGTGACTTCCTAATGAATCCTCCAAGCTCAACTAGTGCCAAATGTGCTCCAATGTGACCCGGTGATGAGTGCCCCTGTTTATAAGCCAAACACCAGGAACAAGCTGGAAAATCTCTGCCACAAACAATGGCTTCAGATTCAGAACAATTAAACTAGAGCTGTTTCTGCCAATAATTAGATAGAAGTTTTCTATGAAAATCACTGCTGGATGACGTTACTCACAATAACAATAGCTAACATTTATTAAGCATTTGGGCTTCCCAGGTGGCTCAGTGGTAAACAATCTGCCTGCTAATGCAGGAGACACGAGTTCCATCCCTGGGGTGGGAAGATCCCCTGGAGGAGGAAATGCAACCCACTCCAGTATTCTTGCCTGGAGAATCCCATGCACAGAGGAGCCTGGCAGGTCTACAGTCCATGGGGTCACAAAGAGTCAGACATGACTGAGGGAGTGCATTAAGCATTTATCATATGCCAGGCACTGTATGTTCTCATGCAAGCCTCACAATCTCGCTCTAATTGGGTGGGGCCAGTCCATAAATTCCATTTTACAGATGGATGAGCCAAGGCTGAAAGAGGTGCAGCAATTTATAGAAAATCAAATAGAAGCCAAGATTTGTCTGACTGATCTGCCTTTGCTCTCAACCGCTATGCTGTCACATTTGTGAATGTGGGAAGTTCAGCTCACCCACAGTGGTATGGAATGGTTAAGGAGTGAGTTTCAAAGGTGGGCAGGGGGTGGTGGTAGGGGGAAGAAATTCCTGCTTGTCCCCCTGAAAACAATTGTCATGTCCATGAAGAGAACATTCTCCCTGTTTCAATGATCTCTTATTGTATCACAAACCACCCCACAATATGGTGACATAAACCAAACAGTAATGATTGCAATCAGATGCTCCCTGGAGATAGAGTCCTCTGGAGGCTCAACTGGGCCAGACATCCAAGGTGGCACACGCACAGGGCTGGCAGTGGATGCTGACTGTCATCTGGGAGGTCAGCTGTCAACCAGAGTGCATATAATGTGGACTTGGGCTATGACATTTGAATACCAGTCATTTGTTCAATTAATTGTTTGATTTTTCAATTGTTTAATGAATCAGTTGGTAGTATATGTATATCCCATATCTGGGTCGAGAAGATCCCCTGGAGGAAGACATGGCAACCCACTCCAGTATTCTTGCCTGGAGAATCCCACAGACAGAGGAGCCTGGTGGGCTACAGTCCATGGGGTCGCAAAGAGTCAGACATGACTGAAGCGACTGAGCACAATGTGGCACAGGACATACTGACACTAAAAAAAAAAAAGTAATTATTTATCTGAAATTCAAAAAGAATACGTATTTATGCTTAAAAATATATTGGTACTCTTGTAATAACCTATAATGGAAAAGAATTTGAAAAAGAATATATATAGATATATACTCAGTATATGTATATATTCAGTATAACTGAATCACTTTGCTGTACACCTAAAACTAACACAACATTGTAAATCAACTACACTTCAGTAAATATATATATGTGTATATAAATATATATGCGTGCATGGGTACTCAGTCATGTCCAACTCTTTGCGACCCCACAGACTGTAGCCCACCAGGCTCCTCTGTCCATGGAATTTCCCAGGCAAGAACACTGGAGTGAGTTACCATTTCCTATTCCTATATATACACATATATGTAATTTAGCTGAAGTTCAAATTAACTGAGAATCTTGTATTTACCTGGCAACCCTACCCAGGAGACCACTCTACCTCCATTTTCAGCCACGTGTCTGGCATGGAGTCGGCTTTAACCCTGTATTAGTTCTCTTTTGCTGCATCACGAAATATTACAAACTTAGCAGCTGCAAACACCACCTCTTTTTAGCTCACAGTTTCCATGGGTCAGAAATGCCGGCCCAAAGTGGTTCAGCCAGATTCTCTGCTTAGAAGGTCACAAGGCTGAAACCAAGATGTCAGCGAGACTTCGTTCCTTTCCGAAAATGCTGGGGAAGCATCTACTCCTAGCTCTTTCCGGTTGTTGACCGAACCTCGCTCCTCCTCAGATTTTCCACCTGGCCCCATCCATCTTCAGACCAGCCAGGGTACATCAAGTTTTTCTCCTATTTTCAATCTCTAGGATTTTTCCTTCTTCTTTGGCTTCTGGCACCAGTCAGAGACAGTTCTCGGCCTTTGAGGGCTCATGTCATTAGATTAGGTCCATGGAATCATCTCCCTTTTCCAAGGTCAACTGGGCCACATCATGTAACAAAATCATGAGTGAAATCTCATTATACTTACAGCTTCTGAGCAGGCATGGGATCTTAAAGGGCCATTCTTAAGAAATTCAACTCACCACATCCCCAGACCCTGGGGGCAAGCCCTGAGGGTTTTGGGCCAGTGAATGTTTCTGATACCCAGCTTCAGCCCAGAGCAGTGAGATGGAAGGAAATGCTTGCCCAGGATTTGGGGAAAGAGTTTTTCCCCTCCACAGGATCGAGCACTGTCTGAGTGGAGGTGTAGAGGTACCACCATGGAAAGCCACAAGGGGCGGGCTGGAAGCCAGCAAGGGCAACCACAGTGAACTAGAGATGGAGCCTGCCCAAGGGAGCAAAGCCAAGAACTGGGGTGGTGGTAGCATCACAGCCCTGAATCAAGTCCCTTTGGAACCCCACTCTCCTTTTTAGCTTTTTACTCATGGGGGCCCAAGAAGTTTGGGTAGATTTTCCCCATCAATTTCAACTGAAACCTTCTCTGATGCAGAAGACAACATCACTAACCTAGCTGGAGTATTCCTAGCTTCTGGTAAACTGTGTCGAGCCAGCTCCAGATGAGTCCTTCATTTACAAAAACAGGGCCCCAAATCCGTGTTTGACTACCAGCAATCCAGTGACAGGAAACACTCTCAATGTAGGGAGAGGATGAAGTAACTCTCAGAGAGCCCCAGGGCTCCTATAGATGCCAGAAGTCTGCTCCCCTAACTTTCCCAGTCCCTTCAGGGTGCAGTCAGGCTGACCCAAGGGTTATCATGTAGAAGAAAAGCAGTGTGCTTGGCCTGGCTCCCTGTTATAAGTCCTTTCTAGAACTTCCCCTGGCGTGTTACTCTGTGAGAAAGTTTCATATCACTGGTCTTTGCTGTCAAGAAATGTACAATCTATTAAGGAAGATGATTTGTGTGCCCAAAAGGAGTCGGAATTTGGAAAGTATCTTTTTCAAGAGAGAAAGGAGTCTGAGGCATATGTGAGAAACTGAGGACAGAACATTCTAACAGGGCAGGAAGCAAGAGGGATGGCAAGAGCAGAACCCAGAGACAGGGGGATGATAGAGTTCACAGCGGGGAACAGATGATACAGAGAATGGGATGCTAACCTCATCAATGGAAGGCTACTACAAGCCTAATGTGTGTGACTTGTAATCCTGAATGAAGGAAGGAACCCAGCCAGTGAAATTAGAGATTCATCTCAGATGGGTGACCATCTCCATGGCCCTGGCAGATGAAGTTTCCTCATTCTCCATTTTGTTCTCAAATGTTCACAAGATGGCACCACTTGAAAGTGGAGGACTCCCAAGTGACAGAGCCAATGAGGAGGCCATTTGCTGGCCAGTTTGAAGAAGGGGCAATCTTCTGGGCTCTTTTTTTTGGTGGGGGGAGTACTTTTGTTATATTATATTGATGAAAAATTCTCCAGTTCGACCACTGTGAAGTATTGACCCAAAGAAGATCAATTTCAAAGGGAACTTCCTTCCAAAAGGAGCATGAAAGTCACTGGGAGAGAGAAAAAAAATGACAGTAGAAAAATTAGATTTTAATTTAAGTTGGACCTGTGACTAGAGGGAAAGGAGAGGGAGGTTTTATTTTATAATTGAAAACACAAACCCAGGACTTCCTGAGTGGTCCGATGGCTAAGACTCCACACTCCCAATGCAGGCAGCCTGGGTTCGATCCCTGGTCAGGGAACTAGATCCCACATGCCGCAGTTAAGAGTTTGCATGCTGCAACAAAGTATCCTGCATACTGCAACGAAGACCCAGCACAGCCAAAGAAATAAATTAATATTTAAAACAAAACAAAAAAAACCCTTTTGTAGCTGGAAACAAGAGTTAACACAAGATGAGAAGGATCCTGGCTGAGGCCTCCCGGACTGGTAAGAGGCCTCCTGCCTGAGTTCTAATTGGCTTAGGCCAACAGTAGTGTGGGAACACAAATGGGAGTGGGGGAGGGTGCCATATATAAAAAGTTACGGGACAGTTCATCTACCTCAAGTGTCTTAGAGCGCACACCTCTTGAATTTTAACGACCAGAGTTACGACTGGGCAATTAACCCCATGTGCAGTAGCCCTCCACCCAAGACAGCTCAAGACAAAAGGCAGAGATGGGGGCCATTCAGTCAACAGGCCAGCCTCCACCCTCCTCCTCCTGGACAGAAGTGAATGGCTTTTCTTTTCACACCAGGATCTCAAAAAAATAGTACGCACACAAGCAGGGGAAGTACTGTAGAACCTATTGTCTAAAAAAAATATTGTTTCCTTCAAATGTACTATAATTCGAAATGTTTAGAGGACAAGTGGTAAAAATCCCTTTAAAAATACGAAAGGCCTGAAGCAGGTTTGAAGCTGTTGAATACTTAACGATCATAATTAACTATTCAATACAAAAAAATCACTTTTCTCTCCAGGCTGGCACAACAGTGGGGGATGTGTGACTGAAAAAAGTTATGAACAGAGTTTCCAAGGAAATCCTTCTGCTTGCTCTGCAAGGCTGACTTCTGGAGGGTTTCTGCAACATCATGGGAAAGGGTAGCATTTTGCCAATTGTGCTTCACTGGTCCCAGCCCCACCCTCTTCTGACCAAGGCAGAAAAAATGGAGTGCGGACTGCCTGCAGCTGACAAAGCTGCTCTTTTAAAACACGGGTGCCCAGGGTAGGATGGAGCTGAAGATGGTCTCATTTCAAATAGACTGGCTCCCCCAATACCCAAGCTGCCATGGAAGCAGTTCCAGAGACAGAAAGGATAGGACCAGTATGATCCCAGTGCTCTAGAGAGAAAAAAAAAAACAGATTGATTAAGTCATGATCTCAACCCCCATCAAGTCATGGACCACATGCTCTGGAGTCTTTATTCAAGGATCTCCCTGATCTTGTCCCTCTTGGTTATACACTACAAGAGACTGCTATGTGGGGGTTCGTTATATAATTTATGTGATTGTTTTAATGAAAAGTTCACTCTCTATAGGAAAATCAATAATGGCTACATCATGTCTTACTTTGGTCCAAGCGTGAGCTGAATCTATTCTTTTGGACCCCCACCACCCAGGGGTGGTGTCCAACTGGCTGGGTTGCACTCTGACTTGGAGGCCGGATACTGAGGAGATACAGGCAACCCCTCTAAGAGCAAGTCTTGCCAAATTGAACCTTTTGAGCAATAGTTGCATCATCAGGTGGGGCAGGCTCCACGCCTGGTTGCAGAGAGCCCTGGCCTCAGAAGCATGCTGTGCTGGGGGTTTAGTGCCCTGTGGTGGCCATCTTGAAATGCTGAACAGTTTCATCTTTGGATTTTTGTTTGCTAACTGAAGTCTAATAGAACAATAAAGTACGAATTGGGGACTTAGAGCTTCAGCTCATGAGAGTCTCCCCCACCCCTTGCCCATCTACCCAGCAACCACTGTGGCTCTCCATCCCTAGTGGGAGGGCTCTCCCAGAAGAGTAGGGAGGGGCATGGTGGAGGCCACGCCCACCTCAGACTGGTGACACCACCATCTAAATACTGAGCTCATCCAGCAGGGAGGCAGCTTAGGAAATTCCTCTGTGAAAAGAGGACACTGATTCCCCTGCCCAAAGACCATGTAGGTCTGGCTGTAGAAGGGGGGAACCTGGCAGCCAGTGGGCCAAGGGTGCAAAACCATGAGGGGGGACACCCAGGCCCCTGTGACGATATACAGGGATATCCCCATATATTCCCATATATAAAGGGGTATGCCCCAGGAGTATCCCCATACCCAAGGAGACTCAACATTAAGTAGCAAATAAAAATCCTGTCTGATTGAAAGAGACACCAAGGAAGAAAGGAAAAAGTTTCATATATTAGTGCCTTTCACAGCACTTTTTCCCTGCTTTTTGAATAAGGGGTCTTGAATTTTCATTTTATATCAGGTCCCCCAAATTATGCAGCTAGTCCTGTCCCCATGTTTTACCCATATTTTGGGTAATCTGAGTGCTGACACAGATTCTAGATTGCCCCTCACTGATTTTAATCAGTATTGGGTCCTCTGGTCTGGGCCCTGACCCTCCCCTTTAGCAGCCATGCCTGGGTTCTCCAGTCAAGGTACCGGCCCAGTGGTTACCTGGGCCCAGTGGTGACCTGCTGATGATTAACAAAGATTCTCCAGGAGTGATATCTCTGATTTGTAGCATGTACCCACTTTGGTGATGTAAACACTCCCACCACAGGCAATTTAGAGAAGAGAAGCCCACTGTCTGTTGTGTGTGCAGGTGGGCACTGCCTCCATACTGCCGCTCACCCTCTGAATCCTCAAGGCATTAAACCAGGGCTCTAGGAAGCTCAGGGAGATAACAGAACAAAAGCCCTTTCTCCTAGATGCAAAGTTTTCCATTTGGTCACACACTGGAATCACCCAGGGAGCTTTAAAAATGCATAGACCCAGATTACATCCCAGACCAATTACATCAGCATCCCTGGAAGTGGACCAGGCTACCGTATTTTTTAAATCCCCAGGTGATTCCAATGTGGTGCAACGGTTGTAAACCGGGGTTGGTCAGTGGTTCTCAATCAGAATCCCCTGGAGGGCTTGTCAAACCATCCATTCCTGGGCTCCCCGCCTGGAGCTTCTGATTCTGAGACCTGGGAGTAGGACCCAGGAATTGGCATTTCTAAGCAGTCCTAAGCACCATCTAAGTAATGCTGAGGCTACTGGTCCAGCGAGCACACTTTGAGATTCAGCGTTTTAGAAAAACCTGCCTGGCGTCAACCACCTGGGGTTCACCCTGATTAAGAAGGTGCAAGGCATAAAGCTTTTACTTAATTGAAGGCCCTGGAGTTGGGGTTTACAGAAAGCCTCCCTCCCGTGAAGAAGCTATTTGTTAGAAAGGAGAGGCCGGAGCCTGGTAGTGAAAGGCAACTGAGCTGTGACATGACACCTGCTTAATTAAAAATGCATTCATGGAGAGGGAGGCCAGGTTGATCAGCCCTAGGCAATCACCTTGAGGGATTTGCCACCAGGTGGGTAGGTGAGCAGAGGTTTCTCAACTCCCTTCGGAAGTTCTTTCCTGTGTGTGTCTATCCCAAATTCATCCTCATTTGCTTCTGTGCTGCAGCCCCTTTCTAGGACTAAAACAGGGAGCTATGCTTGGCAAACAAACTCTGGTTATTAATAATCATATCAACTTTTTGTAAAGCTTCCGGACTGGAATTCTGTTGTCTTGTGTCTGGAAAATCGTCAGGTGTGATTGGGGAGGCAGGTATGGGAAAACCCCTGGTTTATGAGCAGCTGTCCCACCTACCGCACTAACTCATTCTTCACAGAATCCATCTTTTAAAAAGCTAATTGGGCCGGGGTGGGGGCAGGGACCTTCCCTGGGTGCCCAGTGGTAAAGAATCTGCCTGCCGGTGCAGGAGATACAGGTTCGATACCTGGTCCGGGAAGACCCTACATGCTGAAGAGCAGCTAAGCCCATGCACCACAACTATTGAGCCTATGCCCTAGAGCCTGGGAACAGCAACTACTGAGCCCGAGTGCCCTAGAGCCCATGCTCTGCAACAAAAGAAGACACCACAATGAGAAGCCCATGCACCATAGGTAGAGAAAAGCTCTTGCAGCAATGAAGAACCAGCACAGCCAAAATAAATAAATAAATTTTTTAAATAAAATTTTATTTTAAAAAAAAGCAACTGGGGACTTCCCTGGAGGTCCACTGGTTAAGATGCTACACTTCAATTCCTAGTCAGGGAACTAAGACCCCACATGCCTCACAGCATAACTGGGAAAAAAAAAAAAAACTAACTGGAACTAAACAGAAATACACACAAATATTCTGACCCAGGAATTTTACTCCTAGGATTACCCAAGACAAAGGAGTCCACATACCCAAAGTCACGGATACGAACAATTAGGGCAACTTTCTTCATAAGAGCCAGAAAATGGGAACAATCCAAATTGCCATCAACAGGAGAATGGAGGGTATCAATTGTAGTATATTCATACAATGGAATACCACCTAGCAATGCAGGAGAAAAAGCGAGTAACACAGGTAACAACAAAGATGACTTTTATAGCCATTTGGACTGGAAAAAGCCAGGCGTGGAAAAGTACCTACACTCTGATTCAATGTACATGAAGTTCTCGATCAGACAAAATTAATCAATAGTGATAGAATTCCGGATGGTGGTTTAAAAGGTTGGGGTAGCATTGACTGAGAAGGGGCAAGAGGGAACTTTCTGGAATGCTGAAAATGTTCTGTATCTTGATCTGGGTGGTGAGGACATGAATCCAGACATATGTAAAAATGTACTGAGTTGTACACTTAAGATTAGCACGCTTTATCATATATAAGTTAAAGTTTCCATTTAAAAAGTTATTTTAGGCCTATGTGACCTCAGATGATAGTTTTTGATACCTGGGAACTAAGGGTTGAAAAAGCTTAACAAATTAGCAAAGGTTTTTTTTCTTCTTCTTCTTGAATCAGCCAAGTTAAAGAAATGGTTCTCACCAACCCAAGACCCCACTGGCCAAGCATGCTGGGGTTTGGCCACTACTGCTAGTATGTATTGAATGCTTACCCTGAACAAAGCCTCCACCAACACTACATGTGTGCTCTCACTTTGTAACAGCCCGGAAATGTGGGGACAATTATTATCCTATTTCATGGACATGGAAGATGAGGTTCAGAGAACTAGAGAAACCGCTGAGAAGGGAACCCAGCCCTCTGGTCACCAAGGCTGAGCGCTAACCCTCGCATCAGACTGAGTCTACAGCAGGTGTCCTGTGTGTCTTACAGACAGTGGTCCTTAAGAAGTGGTCAGACTCTCTTACAGAATGGACCCCTGAGGCATCCACAGCTGGTGAAGCCTATGGACCCCTTCTCCGTATAATGCTTTAAACACATACAATAAAACACCATGGATTGCAAAGCCAGCCAATTATACTGAAATAGGCATCCCAGTGTTTTGTGATACAGCTGTATATGTGCTTATTTAATGCATTAAGTAGCGAGGCCAAATAACTGCTAGAATTTCAAAATACTGATGAGCGTAAATGATATTTGGACCTATCTGTAATAACCGTAATGTAATACGAAAATATCTGTGATTTCTGCTGGTGACAAACTTACAGTGACTGCCAATCTCATTGTGGTTTCTCTCCTGCACCCATTAAAGGCAACGCGAGATGTCGGTTAGAGGTTAGTAAAAATAAAGATGTGAATTTTTTCCCCCATCAAGTTCACGGACCTCCTGGCGTCCATCAGTTTAATAATCCTGCCTTCCAGGAAGCAGCCAGTGACCCTGGAAGAAGAAGGGGCAGCTGGGCTGCATTCAGGACCTGGCTCCATCGGGAGCTCACTGGGTGGCCTCTAGAACACACTTCCTCCCTCTGGCTCTGGTCCCCTCCTTCGGGGAAGAAATGAGGGCGCACTTAGGCACTCTTCGCAGCCTCTGGGTGTGTGCGTGTCCCCAGAAGCTCTACAGCTGCCTCTGGGGCTGTCTTCAACCCATCAACACATGTTTAATAGGGGTTCACCCAGTGCTAGGAGGCTGGAAGCCCCAGAGGGGTGCCCCTCTGCTTCCTAAATGCAATCGGGTCTCCCGTTCTGAACCCAGGAGTCAGCGAAAAGCCCCAAATGCATTATTTCCTTCCTGGCCAACTCCCTTCCAGGAGTTTGGTGCAACTCCCAAAACCCTTATTGCCACCTGCCTTGCAATGGAATGATCCATGGGGGGGCTCTCGCAGCCCCCAGACCACCTGGGAGGACCAGTACGGTCCTCCTCATTTCTCAACGCCTTTCATTCCCAAGCAGGAGTGTTTGCGGTTCAAAATCCTTTGTCGCATTGATTCTTCACCCAACGGAAACGGGGTTAAGTGAGCGGAGGGAGTATGCAACCCGGCTTCAAGTCAAAGCAGTAAACACCAGGGAATATAAATAATAGTGCAAGGGTCAGATCAGGTCCAGGAGGGAGTGATTAATTACCCTACACCCATTTCCAAAAGCAAGCACATGGCGAGAGGTGGGAACAGACCCTGTGTTCAGCAGCCTTTGCAAACGGAAGGGCCGAAGACGGGCCTTGAAAGCTGACCAGATATGAACTGGCTAAGGTCAGTAGGTGCAGATCCAAGGCATCAGGTACATCCCTCCACACAGGTGACCACCCCCTGGGCCTCAGACCTGGTCACCCAGAAGGATCACCTAGGGTTTTTGTTTTGTTTCATTGTGTCTTTTTAAACCAGCGCTGCCTGGGTCCCATCCTCAGAGTTTCGGATTTAATTTGAGTAAGGTCCAGGCACAGGGATTAGTTTTTTTTTAATGCTTCCCTCCCAGATGATTGGAAAACGGGGCCAAGACCTCAGACCCCGGCTGGCAGTGATGCCCTGAAGCAGCAGACTGGAAAATCAATTTTCCTCTTCCACCTGTGGGTGTGGGGGGGGCACTTCCAGGGCAGAAGAAGAAACCTGCAAGGAGGCAAAGGATGGGCAAGGAAGATGAGAAGCAAATTGTAGGAACTCTCTGAAATCAGACTGCCTGTCCTGCTTTGACCGGTATGGACCAGTGTAGACATCTGCTGTTTTCTTTTCCCCTTTCATTCAACAAGAACAGAGCTAGTGTCTGCAAAGGCCCAAGCAACTGGTCTAGGGCTTGCAGTAGATATAAAATGATCCGTATACGTCTAATCTTACCAGCCAGGGTACATAAAGAAAGCAGCCTTAGCAGCAATAGCAAAATGCCACCGAGTCATTCCTCCACCCTACCTTTCAGCTGTGCCAGCCAAAGTTCCCCCGGGTATTTCCTGAAAGCCCCAGAGGGCCTTCCAGGACCCCAGCATTGAGCTGTCTGCTCTACTGGGGTGGGGGGGGGGGTGGGGGGCTCCTGCCATGATGGCAAGAGGGGTAGCCTTTATGACACCACTGCATACAGGATTCTCAGGGCACTTCATGGTGGCCAGGCAACGCCTCAGTCAGTGACATGGGGGTTGGGAACCTGAGTGTGGGGAGAGAATAGTCCTTTCGCCCCACCCAGCCCTACTTTATTACTTATGAGTCATTACAGTACTTGCCCCAAGCCCCATACATTCACATACTCAACAAAAATTTTGAACCTACTGTGTGCCAGGCACTGAATTAGATGCTGAATATACAGCGAGAAACAAAACAGCTTTTTTTATTTAAAAAATTCTTGTCGCCACGGAGGCTGGCATTTTGGTGAGAGTAAGGCCAGAGATAAGATAACCAAGGAAACAAATAACTGAGGAAACTATATTGTGGTTCAGATGGTAATAAATGCCAAGGGGTACAAGAACTAGGGAGGGGGGACAGGGTGTGCACTGCTATGGTAGGGGCGCAGTCGACAGCCAAGGAAATCCTCCCTGAGAAGCTGACATCTGCATAAAAACCTGAAGGGAGGAAGGTATCTGCCAGCATCAGTGGAGAGAAGATTCTGGGCAGAGGGAAGAGGAAGTGCAAAGGCCCTGAGGCAGGAGCCAGCCAGAGCAGCCTGCTTTGCTCCAGGCAGGGTAGAGTGGCCAGAGCAGAGACATCAAGGAAGAGAGACTAAAAGATGAGGTCAGACCGGTGGAGGTGTGGGTCGTGTAGGCCTTACGGGACACCACCAAGGGACAATAGAATTGCCCTCAACACTGCTCTCACTCTGAGTGAGATGGAAAACTTTGAACGGCTTTGAGCAGAGGAATGACATGACCTGACGGGGGCCCGCTGCTTCTTCATTGAAACTCGGCTGCAGGGGTGAAGCTGAGAGGCCAGCGAGGCGACACAGTGGAGTGAGAATCAGGGCTCAGCCCAGGCTGGTGCAGGCAGGCACCCATTAAAAACAGGCTGGGGTGTTTTGAAAGTGAGGCTCACGGAGTTTACTAGGCAAGCAGATGTGGAATAAAAAAGCAAGAGAGGCAGGGGGACTCAAAGGGTTTGGGCCTTTGATGTCAGAGAAACGGGTAGCTGTTTACTAAGATGGAGGGAAAGGTGCTAGGGAGGGGGTTACCAGGCCACGCTGGAGGGCCTTTCTGACATCTCTTTAGTGATGTCAAGGAAACTGGTGCCTGACTGGGCTTCCAGGCCCTGTTTCTGAGCTTTGGAACCTGAAATCACCCCCCATCCTAGGTTGGGGCATAAACAGCCTACATTCCTCCAGCCTCTGGAGCCTTTGCCCTCTCCCTCACCCAAAGAGCAACAGAGCCCCCAGGCTCATCGGCTCCTGGAAATACTGGAGACCTTTGTCACCAGAAGTCAGCCAACATGAGGCAAATTCACTTACTGTGAAACCACTTCACATAGAGATCAACGTTCCCAAGGCCGTATGGGAAAATGTTTCAACTGGGACTTGATCTGGAAAATGACACTTGAGTCGTAAAAATGTTATTTTATCTTTGATTTAATAAATTGGAGCTTCTAAGTGCAACTGTGTACTATTTCTTAGCAGTAGCAAAGTGCTAACAAGTTTAGTTGGGAGTTCAAAGCTTTTCTCTTCCTCCCCTCTGTTCCAACCACCCCCAACCCTGACTCCTACCAAAACATCTGGTGGCACAATGGCCTCCAATTCACCCTTGAATTTCACACGCCATCATAAAGAGGGCTGTTTGGCAAAAAGGTTCAAGGCCTCCATTAGTTAGTCCAAGTCTCTCTTGAGTCCTTTCTTCAAAGGGTCCTCTTTCGGAAATTCCCATCATGCTCTCTGTTTGTGAATAGTCTCTCCAGTTGAGAATCCAGCCAACTCGACCAGACCCCAATTAGTGGCTTCTTGTGTGATGAGAGCAATTCTCTAGCATGGTTTCCGTTGACTTCAGGAAACCCAGCAGCTATATTGACTTCGCTTTACTATTCAGTGCACTGTATGGAGCTGAAGCCCACGTCCTGGGGATTCAGGGACTTGGGAGGGACTCGACTGGTTAAGCTTGAGTACAAACTGATTTCACATAGACAGTTCATTACCAACTATTTCTCTAATATGACAGCTTGTGCTTTCCTGCCCAATCACACAGCTGCAGTGATCCAGAAAGCAAATGCTTGGAGAATGAGGAGCCCCCACACGTGGCCGAGGCCATTCTAAATACTGTACCTGCATGTGGGGACTTCCCCTGGGGTCCAGTGGTTAGGACTCCCCGCTTCCACTGCAGAGGGCATGGGTGGAACTAAGATCCCAACTGCTGCATGGCATGGCCAAGAAGAAAAAAACAATTAATAGACCAGCATTTGTACCCCCATTCCAACTGCACTAAGGCACCTCCAACAGTTACCATCTCGGATGCAGAAAAACGCACGGAAGTTTCCCATCCGGCAGCTACGGAGTTTGCAACCCCAGAGTCTTTTGAAACCACAAGGCTGCATTTTCTCCTTTGTTTTGCTGTGTTTTTCTTCGCAACTCAAGAGGCAGGGTATTACCCGTGCAGCGCTCAGTGCCCACAAAGCCACGTTTATGTAATCATTCCAAAACTCACAACTCCTAAAAACTTTGAGGAATGTTATTAGGCCCCGTAGGCCAGAAGGGCCGTTTCCAGGGTAACAGCAGCTCCACACTAAGGAAGCGAGGCCTTTCCTGTCCTGCTCGCCTCTCGGAGTCCAGGCCACTGTGGAGAAACACAGACGTGGAGCCCGAGTGACACTTCCCCCAGCCCTTGCCCCACGATGAGGACACATCACCGGTCCGGGCGTGCTAGAAGCCACACCTCCTGCTTCCCATGCCTCTTCCTGTTGTCTTGCCATAAATCCACCCATTCTTGTCCGTCAGCACGTCCCCATTTGTGGTCTGGAAAAGTCGGCTGAGATGTGAGAGGGACTCTGGTTCAGAGTTTGTTTTTCCACCGTGGTGCTCGAGGCCAGCCGCCTGGCTTTTGTTTGGAGCAAGGTGGAAATGAAAACCATGTCTCCAAGGGGAAAGAATGCTCTTTCCAGGTGCTTGAGCGACTCCAGGCCCAGAGAGCTTGACTGCACCCCTTTGACCTTGGCGCGAAGATAAAACATCAGTGTCCTTCTTGCCTGAACAAGACACATTTTCCCCCATCTGATAAGGAAACTTGGAAATGAAGAGGGAGGCCCACGGGCAAGCACTGGGAATCACTGTCCATGTAAGGTTTTTTCCCCTATGGATATCGGCTTTCTGTGCTGCCTAATCCAGCCCAGCTCTGGTCAGACAGCTGAAAGGGGGTGCATTCAACAGGGTGATAGACACTCCCCCACCCCCATCACTCCCCCAACACCCCACCCCCACCCCCATGCGACTCATGACTTCTTGCTGAAGTCCAAGAACTGGGCGATAAAGCTCATGGAGCCAAGGCAGGTCATGGTCACTGGCTGTTCTACCCTTTCCCCCTTCCCCTCTCACTGCATCCTACCTTCCCTGCCCCCGTGGACACCAAACTTGGCTTTGGCCTTGCCTTGGCTTATAAGTTTCTTACTCAGGAGAAGTCTGAGCTATGGCTGGAAAAACAGATGTTTCTGCCGATGACACCGAACTTCCCTGATTCATAGGGAGTCAGACCTTCTGGTTCCTCGCAGGTGTAGAAGAGATGACTAACAGGAAACCCTTGGGATTGGATTGTGGGCCTTCACCCCTGGGAAAGCGAGAGCCCAGAGTGAGAGAGAGAATTAACACGGGTGACAAATAAGGTGCAAGGGCAAAGCTGAATGGCTCCATTTAAATTTAATAGCGATTCCAGAGATTTCAGGGTAGGCCCGCTTGAGGGGGTGCCCCAGGCAGAGGTGGGAGTGCCCTTGGCCTGTGTGAGCAGAGAGAACAAACCACAGAAAAACGAGATTTGCTTACTCCATTTAGAGAATTTTCTGATACAAACTGGAGACACTCAACGTTTACTAGGTATCTAAAGACTTTGAGAATGCTCCGGGAGTTGATGATGGACAGAGAAGCCTGGCGTCCTGCAGTCCACGGGGTCAAAAGAGTTGAACGCGACTGAGTGAATGAACAACAACTACAATATGACTGCCAGGCATCATGTTGGGACCTTCAGGGGATCTGAGGCTGGTTCAGCAAGATCAGAACAGGGCAAACGAGGACCAAGGACCAAAACAAAATGACATGTCATCTGAGTTTGGGTCCCCTGGTAGCTGCCACTGAAACAAAGATGAGTGGTTTATCTGGTAGGAGGCAAGGAAATGAAGGCAGCCGGAGAGCAGGTTACCCTGCTCAGTCCCAGTGGGGAAGCACAGGACAGTCACTCCAGAATGTTCCACCACAGGGTAAGGGAGCTGGAGGGTTTAGCCCAGACGTCATTGGTTGAGGGCTGCTCCCAGGGAGCATTGATCCCCTGGCACTTCCTGTCTAGAGACAGCCCCCAGGTGTGGGGACACAAGTGCTGGCAGCTGAGAACAGAAATGGTGAGCACGGGGACTTCCCTGGTGGCTCAGCTGGTAAAGAATCTGCCGGCAATGTGAGGGACCTGGGTTTGATCCCTGGGTTGGGAAGATCCTCCCTGGAGGAGGGCATGGCAACCCACTCCAGTATTGCCTAGTGGTCCAGTGGTTAAGACTCCGGACTTCCAAGGCAGGGGGCATGGGTTCGATCCCTGATTGGGGAACTAAGATCCCACATCCCACATACAGCATGCTGCGGCCAAAAAAAAATAAAAGAAATGGTGAGCACAAGGGGATGGTGCTGAGGTAAGCATAACGTCTGCTGCACATGTGGTTGAAATGGGGGGAAAACGCCCTGGACTTGTAACCTCAGTAGAGACACCAGGACAGAAGTGGGTTCCCAAAACAGTCCTTGAAAGACCGTTCAATGTCCAATGTGTGGATTGAGGTGAGTGGGGAAAAGGTGTATCATTTCACATAGATAGATCAGCATGAACAATGATAGGCAAGCAAGGCTCAAGTCTAGGGGAGACCGAAAGGGGCAATTTGGCTGAAGCCCAGAGACTGGGATGGTCGGAGGGGAGAGCTGGGTCACTCCATGGAGAAGGCAAGGCCTTTGTGCCAGGCAACCACTTTCTTCCTCATTCATAAGCAATGGGGAGTCACTGAAGGTGTTGGAGCAGGGGTGGCATTGAGCTGTGTTTGGGGAACATTAACCTGGCCAAAAAGCATGGGGATAACTCGGAGGTGGGACAACAAGGTAAAAAGTCCCCAAATGAACCATTTGTTAGCCACAGCGGCAATTATGTTGCCGAGAAGAGAGATGAAGGGGGCTCCCTGGGGCTCTAGCCCCAAAAGAAAGGCCCTGTAAAGAACTGTGTGGGAGTTGCTAAAAGGGAGACCAGCCCCTCAGCTGCCCAGCCTGATTGTTCCTTCTGGCAGAGATGTGGGCCCACTCATTTCTCTCCTATTTTCTTTCCTCCCCAAAATGCTTTTGGCCTCTGGTTGGCGAAAGCTTTGCTCCGTGAGTTTAAACAGCATCGCACAGCATGGCCGAGCAATAACAAATGGCGCCTGGTGGCTCGCCTGCTGCTGGCTTAAAAAACAATTGATGACTTTTAATCAGCTGAATGAGCATGGGACAAACGACAGCATGGCCTGAATGCAGCCCAGACGTCATCGGCTGACATCAGTGAGGAGGAGGGAGGTGTCCTTCTGGCGAGCTCGGGAACAAACAGGAGCAGATCCTGGCCCAGGGCCTGGCTCCAAGGGGAGACCGGCCCACGCCCCAAAGCTGCAGCTTCTTTCACAGCTTTTGGGGAGACTGGGAGAACCAGCTTTGGGAAGGGTAACAGCAAGGGTAAGCCTCCAGGAATTACAGAAACCTGTGAACAGTGTCACAAGACCTGATGGGCAAAAGGCCGGGGCCCTGGAAGGCCCAGGCTCAGCACCTCCAGCTGTCCTTTGTAACGTGCCCAAGTCAGTTTCCCTCCAGACCTCAGTCTTCCCCTCTGGAAAATGCAGGCGATAAAGACAAGCCGGCTTCCGCTATTAGGTTGCCCTGCCGCTGTCAGGATGGCTTTGGAAAATGGCTGGATCTCTAAAGGACTTATTTAGGGGTCTGTGATTTCTGCCCTTCCCCCTCCTACTAATACCTCCGGACACACACCGACCCACACACCAAACATTTCTGATAAAGGGGTACAAAGTAAAGCAAATGAATCCAAAATGGCAGGACTGAAAAAGAAGGTAACTATGGAGTGTTTACCAGATGGCAGGCCTCGCGCTAAGCGTTTACCAGACATCTCCATTTTGCAGTAAACAGATTCTTCAGGGTTAAAGACGTTTGCCCCTAGTTCCACAATATCTGCCATGCCTACCTACTTTATCTAAGCCTCCCTTTCTCAGCTCACACCAGGCACAGAAGCCACCTAAGACAGAGGTCAAGGGACATGGGGCTCATTGTAGGAACATATAAACTATATCAAGAAGAGCCCAGAGTCTAACTAGGTACCTAAAAGTAACACTTATGGGCCACACCTCTGTCAGAAGCACAGGAATGCAAGATCTTTATGCCATGAATCCTCGATGACCACCAAAAATTAGGGATCAAGAATCTGCTTCCCAGGATTGTCTTTTTTTTCCCCTCCAACTGCACTGCAGACTTTCCTTCTACCTTCTGTGCCCACGGGCCCTTCCCAATCTTCCTTATGCCCATCCGAACACTCCCTCCCTCCTTTGAGCTTCCAGGGACCTACTGTCAATCTCTGTCACCAGCCCATCACCGACCCCGTCCCCATGCACAGGAGAAAATCAGGGTAAGGCGTTGAAGGGCAGAGAACTTGACCTACTGTGCAACGGCAACAAAGGCCTCAGCCGACCTCATGGAAAGTTCTGGTGCTGGGATGGCCCTTCAGAGATGTCTTGAATTGAGGCAAGGGGGTGAGCCCTTGTACCCCACTCCCCGAATACAAGCTGAACACAAGTTGGCCCCCAGGGGAGGGGGGCCTTACATTGGGTAAGGCAACTCAGCACCCATCAGCTAAGGGCAATTTGGAGTGGGCAGCAGTGCCCTCGAAATCCCCAGAGAGGGGATCTGAGGAGTACACCACCGCATCCACTACCCCATCTTCACCAAATGCCGCTCATCCTTCCATTAGCCGCTCCAGCCTGCCCCATTCTTGCAAGACATGGGCTACTCCCTGGGTTCAGTACATATTGCCCTGCTTCAGAAAAGTCAGCTCACGCCTTGTTCTCTGTGTCTACAGAGTGAGAGGCAGGGATCACCTTTACTTCCTAGGGAGCCCCCTGAGCCCAGAGTATGATTCTTGGCACGCAGATGTCCCTCTCTAAGTGCTGAGTAGATGGTTATGGCATGGGAGATGCCGGCAGGTCCATGGGAATGTTCCAGCTTCCATGATTTCCACTCTGTCACTGCCTCAAAATATCGACGTGGTTTCTGCCCATGACAGGCAGGCACAGAGAAAACTTGCTCCCACAGCCAACCTGGCAACCTTTCTTGGGCTCGGGCCGAGAGAGTCCTGTCCTTGCTTCCTTCCCTGTCCACATGTCTGCTGTGGGTCCACCTCCAAGCTAAGAGGACCCAGCGCATTTAGAGACCTCCGTGCCAGGGAAAGCCCAGTACCATTGCCAACTGCGCTACATCGCCGTTCTTCTGAAGGAAATTACTATTGATCCCACAGCTCTCCTCCCCATGCTGTTTGCCGGGGACAGCCAAGGATCCCTGTGCCAGCTGGGCTCCCACACGGTTCCACTGTTTCTGCACCAGATGGCCAGACCAACACCCTCTGGCTGCCGCACGCCCCCGGGAGACGAGGCTCTGACGTCTATCCGCCTGGCTTTTCATGCGCAGAGGGCGGCAGGGTCAGAGATGACAGGGCCAACCACATTACAAGAAAAAAATCTCTGCAAAACCAAAAGATTTCCAAATCCCAGCCGCTATCAATGGAATCAATGAACCAACTTTTTCTGTAGCCCTGACTTTCATGGCTCATTCAACAGATCCCAGTCAAAGGCTTACTCAGCAAGAGGGATGCAGGGACCAACAAGACAGCTCCTACCCTCAAGGAAGTTACAGTCCGGCAGCATATGGGGAGGGAGACTACACCATTTACTGTTCAAGCCAGGACACTTTGGAGACTATAAACAGTGTGTGATTGGTCATTAAACAAAGGTTGGAGGCTTAAGGCAGGACTTGAGCCAGGCAAACCAGGTCGCCCCAGATAGAGATCCAACATGACCAAAGTGGGGGAGTTCCAACAGTGGGGGTGTGGTAGTGTTAGGTTGTGCCACAAGGTGGCGCAATTGAAGTACTCGTAGGTAGCTTTTCTTTGTTTTTGTTTTCTATCGATGAAAATTAATTTTTCTTCCATTGCCATGGAGCAAATAGAAGCCTTCCATGGCGTGCTGGAGCTGGATAGTACCGGTTTGCGAGAGCTGATCATTAAATTTTCAGGAGTTTCGTAAGCCAATCGTTAAACACAACCCCCAATACAAATGAAATTAAAATCACTAAAATTAAATTACAATTAAAATAATTAAAAACTGAACATTGAATAAACCATATTAAACACAAAGGTGATAAACACTCAACACTCATGCCTTCCTGATGACTTTGCTGCCGTTTCTATTATGTGTTTCAGAGATTAGCTAATCTGTCGTATCTGTGTGGGGGAAATGCTACTTAATGGTGTGCTATTGCACATAGCTCCCCAACTCCACAGTCAAGAGTCAGCGCCTGAGTAGCTTGAGACCGGCTGGAGTTGGAGTATTTACATCATGGAAATCAACAGATGCTACAGATCAGGAAGGGAGGTGGGTAGGGCAGACAGTTGTTAAGCATTTACCAACACACTGCTGGAACTAGCATTTAAGTTCATAATTTATGTGGCCAATTTTCATGTACTTTGATAGTTTTATCACATTCCCCAAAAATGATGATAGCATCCCCCTCCCTTGAAAAAACAAACAGTGTTGGAAGAAGAAGGGCTCGTGTTCCTCCCAAAACCTCATCTAGACATACAGGAATGGAGACCCGGCACAGATAAGCCAGTTCAGTGCTAAATGCCACAACAGGGGTGAGTCAGTGAGTGAGTGACAGTCACTAGGTCGTGTCTGACTCTTTGCGACCCCCTGGACTGTAGCCCACCAGGCTCCTCTGTCCATGGAATTCTCCAGGCAAGGATACTGGAGTGGGTTGCCATTTCAGGTGGCCCAAAATAAGGCTCTAGACTGCTATGAAAAGTTTGCCCCCAAGTAATTGACACCAAGCATTTGCATATTCAAACTGGCCAAAGGTGCTCAAGCTATCTTGTCTGTGATTGGTGAGATGACTTTGAGACTGCCCACAGCACACCTCAGTCAGGGCCCCAGCAGGACCCCATGGCACACTCTACCAGACCGTTAATTGGAAAGTGTTTATCATCGAATGGGGCTATTTACAGAGGTGTGGGCAGATTACAGAAACCACAAGGGATAGGAAAGTGCCCTGGGACTAGCAACAGTGGGAAGCTGCTACCAGGCCCTGGGCTAAGGGATGAGGTGTGGGGCTGTTAACAGCAGAGAGCAATGGGTGAAGGCTGCTGTGGGCAGCACACACCAAATTGTAGCCCAGCCACAGAAATAAATACTCCCACCTCTTGAGTCTTCCTGCCAGTCAGGAAGATGCATCTCATCTGCCAAACCTTAACCCAACTGGGCGTCAGTGGCCAAGGCCACCCAACTGATCTGGTCCATGGGGAGCAGCCTCCTGGGGTCCATGGACAGCAGATCTGGAAGGAAGAAACGGGTCCACCCAACAATATGGCACTGCCCTCACCAGGATGCAGTCCCCCAAAAGATGTGCCAGAGACCACTCACCTGCATGAGGCCTGGCCCAGCAGAACAAACAGCAGGCTGGCCATGGCCAGGCAAATCTATACCAAAGAGCCAAAGAATATGCACCTGGCCTGCATGTTCTCTGTCCAAGAACATGCACCTGGCCTACACGTAACGAATGAACGTGTCTCAGCTACATGTATGCCTATAATTAAGCCTCTGCACGGGTGTGTACTTTACCTTGATGTTAATAAAACTTAATCTTCAGGCCACAAGACGGGGATTCTATTCCTGCCACCCCCATCTGGAAGAGAAAGAGAGAGCTGGACCATAAAGAAGGCTGAGCACCCAAGAATTGATGCTCTTGAACTGTGGTGCTGGAGGAGGCTCTTGAGAGTCCCTTGGACTGCAAGGAAATCAAACCAGTCCAACCTAAAGGAAGTCAACCATGAATACTCATTGGAAGGACTGATGCTGAAACAGAAGCTCCAATACTGTGGCCACCTGATGCGAAGAGCCGACTCATTAGAAAAGACCCTGATGCTGGGAATGATTGAAGGCAGGAGGAGAAGGGGACAGTAGAGGATGAGATGGTTGGATGGCATCACCGACTCAATGGACATGAGTTTGGGCAGACTCCGGGAGATTGTGAAGGACATGGGGTCACTAAAGTGTCAGACATGACTGAGCGACTGAACAACAAGTTGTCCTCCTAAGAAGTGGGGTCTAGGAGAGAAGCCCACAGCCCTCTGCAGTCGCAGCTGCTCTCAGAGGAGCCTTTCCCAAACTCTCCCTTCTCACCCGGTTCAGGGAGAGGGTTAATAGATACAAGGGGTTAGGCGGAGGCCTTTTGTGGCCAAACACTCTGGAAAAGATTGGCAGTTTACCCCGCCCCGAAGATTCACAATGTACATTAGCATAGTAAAGGCGCCAGATAAAGACAACGTTTGGCTTTGTTTACCGTGGGGGTTGCCGGTACTTCTGGAGCTTAAGCTGAAAGCGAAAGGAAGGGTAGGAGTTAGATAAGAGTGTTTGAGGCTGAGGGCACAGCCCAAGTGAAGGCCCCGGACAAGTCTGGAGAAGTGGATGAAGTTGAGTGCGGCTAGAGGAGCGGGCCTTTGATCCAGAGGGCCCGGGGCGACGATGCGCTCAGAGCTAACGCGCCGCAATCCAAGGCAGCTTGCCCAGCTCTCCGCAGGTTTGGCTGGCTGCCCCCTTGCATCCTTCCATCTGTAACCGACGTCTGGGGGACCGGCAGGAGTGGATGCGGACCACGGGATTAGCACATCCTCTTGGAGTTTCTCCCCCATGGCCTCTGGGTCTCTTCACCCCACAACTGGGGAGAGCCACAGTGCCCGGGGCTCCCCTGACAGGGTTTGGAGATATCCCTTGACACCCAAACACCACCGCCTCTCTATGACCAAAGGTACTGTCCCCAAGCCTTTGGCCATGGGGCTGCAGCCAGGTTCCACCAAGTACTGTCTGAAAAAACAAATAGCCTGCCTGGAGGGGGGTGGTACTATCTGTCTCCGAAGTTTTACAACCCACGTTACTGGGTGCTGGCCTTGGTCCCGCAAGACTTCAGAGCTACCAGTGATGGCAGAAGTGAGAGTTCACGGGTGTATCCTCTTTAGAAAGGTGGAGGGATAGACAGAGGTGCTGGGGAAAGCCGGCAGGACAGCAAATAGCATCTGTAGACTGCCTCACCCAGACCAAAGAGTGCTTCCCGGCCTCAAATTTACCACCCTCCTTATGTCAAATATAACACATTGTCTGAGCTAATGACCTCTGACCCCACCTTAAAAAAAAAAAAACAGCCCTCCACTTCATCTGTCTTTGGGCTGCTGACTACCATTCCTGGAGCAGGCGGAGAGTCTAGCAGTTCTTTTGTTTTCCAATGATACTTTTTCTCCTGATTCCCTTCCTTTCAATCTGATTTTGCTCCGTGTCCCTATAAGGAGCAGGGCTACCCAGACTCCTGCCCACCCTGACATCAGGCGAAAGCCAATCAGGGGAGCCTCTGATTTGATGTACAAATTTGCAGGGTTCGCATTCAACTGTCGGATTCACGCTCAAAGTGGCCATTCAAAAAGAGTCCTGGGCCTCACTCAGAGTTCAGTCTGGCCTGAGGACTGACTTTCCAAGAGCTGCAAGGTGATGAGTAGAGCCAGCCTTTTTGGCAGTAGGGGCCCTGGGCAGAGATGAGTCCGACCATACCCAGGAACCAGAGAAGAATAAATACAAGTCACAAGCAGCATGATCGCCCAAGTGTGGCAGCGCGCCACCTGGCCCTAGACATGCGTGGGAGAGCGTCTGATGCCTACAACAGTCTGCAACAGAGGCAAAGGAATGACCGAGAGCTCTGAGCTCCACCCTTGACTCTATGTGACCCTCTGCACACAAGGGTTCTATCTGAAATGCTGGAGGGCACAGGAGTCTGAGTGCTCATCCCTGTGGCAGTTAGGGTCCTCCAGGTAGCAGATACCGAGAAGGAATCAAGTTCGGGATGTGTATTGGGAGTAATGTGCCAGAACGGTCAGAAGGAGGGAGCAGGAGTAGGTGGGAGAGACTTCAGGCCAAGACCGCAGGTCTGATCCTTGAGAAACGAGGGGAAAGGAAGGAAGACGCGACGAGAAGAACCTCAGACACAGCACAACTCAGAAAATCTCCATCAGGCTAATAGGGAGGGAGCCCCGGAGCAAAGACTGCCCATCAGAGACATCCCACGTCTGGCTCGATGGCCCAGCTCTGGTGGCCCTCTCTGCTGTCCCTGGGCGGGGTCTGTGGCCCCCTCAGCTGCTGTGAATGCTGAAGGTGCAGCAGTTGGGGGCTGTCAGCTAAGAGCACCCCTTCCAGAACCTTCTCCACTGAAGGGAAGCCTGGGTAGTGCCCTCCCACGGCTGCCACAGTGCTTCTGTGCCAAGGCAAGAGGATATATCAGGGATGGTACAGGGTTACAGCCCTGGCTTTAAGCCTGGTCTCCTGACCACAGACAAACTTTCCCCTCTTTTCGTCTCAGTGTGTGGAGGAAGAGAATCAGCTGTCACCGCATCTGTCCTGTCTCAAGTCTGAACACCCTTGGATTCTGGTTGTTTTCACCTTTGAGCTCCTCGAAGGTAGATACGAAGTCAAAAAGGACTCAGGGACTGAGGGGCCTCTACCCCCAAAGATAAATACATTCAAGTTGGAAAAGGTCCCAGTCGTATTTGCAAGTCCAGAAGGGAGGTGGGGTGGGCTGAGACCACTGAGCTACCCATTGATTTGATTATTCCTCAAAGGTGTACTAAGTACCTGCTCTGAGCAAGTAAGGACTATGTGCCCAAGAAAGGCTGCGAGTCTCCTGAGGACCAGTGAGGCTGTAGCAGGAAGATCTAGCCACCCAACCCCCTACCACCGAGGTGCCGAGATGACGGGTTCAGAAGCTCCCTAAAATAGAGAGTGTAATCCAAACGACCCTCCACACACACACACTCCCCCTGCACTGCCGATTCACAAATACATGCGCACACACACGCACGCACAAACACACACAGAGATCCATCTTTGGCATCATGAATAATTTATCTTTGTAGAACCCTGTACAGTTTACAAATATTAAAGCATTATCTCATTGTTTTAATCACAACAACCGCTGTGGAGCAGCCTCATTCTTCCTGATAATGAAGTTGGGCTCAGAGATAAGATCTGAGCAAGGTGAAATGGCTCAGTAGGTGGTTCTTAACCTTTGGGGCAATCTCAGCTCCCTTTAAGAACCCTCTTCTCAGGAAAAAAAAAAAAAAATATATATATATATATATATATATTTCACCCAGGCTTTCAGGGCATTACAATTCCCTCCTCCAAACCCTCCAAAATGGGGGTGAACACCCCACCCACCCCTAGTGGTAGGAGGCCAGGCTAAAGTTTTGCCCGGCTGGAGCTGAGGTCCACCGGGCAGCCCCTGGATGGGCGAGGAATCTCCATGCCATTACAGCAGAATAAGGGAATCTCCCAGCCGAGACAGGCAGGGAAGGGTTAAAGGGGGGAGGAGGGGGGAAGGGTTTTGTTTTTCACCTCGGAGGACTCTGTTCTGGGTCATTAAGAACACACAAGGCCGAGTGAGCATTCCATTCCCCGGGCCTGCCTCCAGCGCACAGCTCTGCTTCCCAACAAGATAAGTCCTGTGCAGAAGACCAGCCTGCTTCCCAGAGAGCCAGATGGGAACTCGCCCCAGATAAGGGCCGTCCAGTGCCAGTCACACGGGGCCTTACCGCTGCAAGAGCGGCCAACCCCGAGGCTGCAGTTCTTGTAGGCTGAGGAGGGGGAAGCGTTTCTGTTGTTGTTCAGTCGCCAAGTGTGTCCGACTCCTTACGACCTCGTGGACTGCGGCGGCCAGGCTCCTCTGGCCCTCACCATCTGAGCGTTTCTAGGGGGCTCACTAACACAATGCCGGTCTAGGCTGCTCTAGAGGAGGAACCCTCCCCGGGGTCCAGCACAGTACAGAGCCAAAGCGGGGCTGCCCCCAGGTTGTGGACAGTGGGGCCTCGGCATCTGTGTGCCCGCAATTTGGGGGCTGGGTGGGTTCCAGCGACGCCTCAGCCACCTCCTGCTGGGCTCACAGACAGCTTAACCGTCCCACCCGAACCTTGGAGCAATCCTACCCCCCCCCCCCCGCCCCATCCACCACCCAGGTGGTACCTGGGCCCTGCGCAGGTAAGGAGAAAGGCCTGTGGAAAACACCATTACAGATAAGTAACAGCCCCTTTCAGGTTTAATGACACGTTGCATCCATCCTAAAGCTCTCAAAAAAAAAAAAAAAAAAAGGCCCTCTCGGGGGACAGCGCTCGCGCCTGTAAGTAGGAACGACAGGCCGGGGCGCGAGCGGGGGGCGGGGGGAGCCCACGGCGCGGCTCGGGTGTGTAAATTAACTGGGGGCAGCAGAGTAAATACATTACACACGGTATTTATTATGCGTCCGGACCTCGGAGGGGTTCTCTGGCTCCCGGACGTGGCAAATCTTGTCCTGAGCGCCGCAGGCCGCGTGGCCGAGGGCGATGGCTAGCCGGTCGGGGCCCGGGGGATGGCAGGGGGAGCGGGGTGCGGGGGGAGGCTTTTGATTCTGCGCCCAAGAGCCCCCGGGGAGCCCCCTCCCCGCGGCTGAAGGTGGGGGAAAGGGCGGGGGCGGAGGAGACGTGGCCCCGGGCGCCGATGGGGCGAGGGGCCGGGCGGGGAGGGCGACTGGGTGGGAACGGGCGGCGCGCCCAGCCCCTTAGCATTCCGCCGGCGCGCCCGCCATCGCAGCGTGCGCCCCCGCGCCCCGCTGTAATTACCCCGATTACCAAATGAATCTCGCGCTTTTGTGCTCGCCGGGCGGTGGGTGCGGGGAGGCAGTTCTAATAGTTGTCATTAGGGCCGGGAGAGGCGGGGCGCCGGGGGCTGGGGGTGGGGAGCTCGGGGGTGGGGGGAGGCCCGCCGTTCCCTCGCTCGCTCGCTCGCAGGCGGTCCCGGGCGGCGCGCAGGCCGCTGCTGGCTGCTGAGTAATGATTTTTTTTCTAATTGGAGGCGAACAGCGGCCCTAATGGATGGAGCCGCTCTCGGCGCGCTCGCTGCACCCGCCCCTCGATCAATACTGCTCGCTGCGACCGCCTGGCCGAGCTCCCCCGCCCTTTGTGGTCCGAGATGCCGCGGGGGCCCCCAATCTCCCCCCGTCGTCGCGCCCCCCCACGAAGCCTCTGCCCCGCCCGGGGCGGCCCCCACCTCCCCGACATCCTCCCGCCCCTCCCAGACTCTCCGTCCCCTCCTAGCCTCACATCACCCGCAGCCTAGTCCCCGTGGCTTTCTAGCCAGGGCAGGTTGTCGAGCAGGCGCAAAGATGTAGGGGAAGGACAGACTCTGGATTGCCCCCTCCACCCTTCCTCCGAGACCATGCTTCCGCCGAGCTCCCCAGGCCCGGGGGAGAGCCAGGCACGGGCAGCCACCTCTGAGAGTTTGCACCCGCTGATCGGGAAAGGGTTCGCTGAGTCAAATTAAACCGCGCTTTCTTTTCTCCGTGAGCCCTTCCCAGCTCAAACCCGCTCCTCCTCGGCCCTTTCAGCTTCTTGTACTAAAAGAACCATGGCGGCTAGACACACCCCGGGGTTCCGTTCTCCAAGAAGCCCCGGCTCTGGACAGGGCGACGAGTTCCCTGGGGTGTGCGGGGTCAAACGCGCCCCCAGTTTTGCCCGCCTGGTTCCTGCACTGTTTCTAACTAGCTGATGACCTTGGGCGAAGACTCAACGTCTGGGGGCCCCTTTTGCTACACCCTGCTGAAGTTTATCCGGGCCGGCCAGCTGGGGGGCTGGAATGTGTGTGTGCTCAGTCGTATCCCACTCTGCGACCCCATGGTCTGCCCCCCGCCAGATTTCTCTGTCCATGGGATTCTCCAGGCAAGAATACCCGACTGCGTTGCCATGCCCTCCTCCTGGGGCTCTTCCCCACCCAGGATCCAACCTGTGTCTCTCGTGTCTCCAGCACCGGCAGGTGGATTCTTTACCACTAGCCACCTGGGAAGCCAGACTGGGATACAGCATTCAAAGGAATGGCTGGAAACTATTGCTCCTCCCTGTAGTCTGCAGACCCTCCACCCTCTGGGGAAAATCTGAAAATCCAGGCTCCTGGGAGGCCCTGGCTGCTCCAACCTCTACCCTCCTTCCATTCTGCATTTTCCATTGCTGACCATCATTCATGCTTAGCATTGCCTGATATAGTAAGCTCCTGTTTGTTTATTATCAGTCTTCCCCACTACCATGTAATCTCCATAAGGACTGGGATTTTTGTCCATCTTGTATCCCCAGCTCCTGAAACTGAGCCTGGAATGAAGGAGATGCTCAATAAATATTAGTTGTATGAATGAACTGAAGGAATTTGAACTCGATCCAACTTCTTCATCTCTCTCGGAAGCAGTGGCTTCTCATCCCTTGGGTTCTGTGCCATGTCATATTTTCCAAAATATGGCAACAGCAATATTTCTGGTCTCACATGCCCCTCTAGAACCTTACACTAGCTCCCTTTAAGGGTAGGAGTCTTACTCCACTTGAACCAGGTCTGGCCTTTGTGACTACACCTCCATGAATAGAATGTGGCCCAAGTGATACTGCAGACTTCCTAGTCTAGGTCATAGAAGGTGATATGGCATCCATCGGACTTTGTTTCTCTCCTGGGATGGTCATCCTTGGAATCCAGCCACCATGTTGTAAGGAAGCCCAGGCCACATGAAGAGGCCAAGGTAGTGTTCCAGCCAACAGTCTGATGTTCCAGCTAATGTCCCAGCTGACAGCCAGCACCAGCCACCAGTTACGTGAAAGAGTGAGCCTTCAAATGATTCCTTTGATCCACCCTAGTCAATGCCAAGTGGCATGACCCTTGAAGCTACCCAGCTGACACTGAGTGGAGCAGACAAGCTGTCCCTGCCAAGCACTGCCTAAGTAGTAGATTCATGAGCAAACTAAATGTTGATGTTGTAAGTCACTAAGTTTGGGGAGAGTTTGCTACCCAGGAGTAGTAAATAGATAGCTGGAACTATAGATAATAGATAGTGGGAGCACTCAAGTGACTTCAGCCCCCTATCTCCTAGGCACACCATGGAGCTGCTTGCCACAGTACACAGAATCACCCCCTCGGGGCTCCATCCGCTCAGCCCACCACTATTTTTGAGGGTCCTCAGTTCACATAGCCCATTGCCACAGCTGCTTCAATACACATCAGCCCACTATGAGTCCAAGCTGGCCATTCTCTGGGCCAACTCCCAAGATGTGGCCCAGCTCAATGGGAAAAAAATCGCTCTGCTTTGATGGTCTGCACCACCACACGTGCTAATCCTGTAGCATCTTCCTAACCAGCTTTCTCTCTCTCACCCTCCACACACCTACCCCTCTTTCCACTCAGCTCCAACTTCACGGAGACCTCGGGAGTCATAAATAAGAGCCCAGCCCCCACCCCAGCATCTCACCACTATATGTCTGTCTATACCACCCTGTCCATCTGCATTCCAGTGCCGAGGGAAGAGCATCCTCTCGCTCATCTCATGGCCAATCCCGTTCCTGAACTCTTGAGTCCCAGAGGCTCCAACTCTAGGGCAGAGATCTGTGGTAGATCTTTTTCACAATGATGGAATTGTGCTGTGCTTTCCTAGCCACTAGCCACATATGGCTCTTCAGCACTTAAAATGTGGCTAGTGTGACCAAAGAACTGGATAGTTTTATTTTAATTAATTGAGATAATTGAGCGTGGCTAGTAGCTACTATATTGTACAGTGCAACTCTAGAGATTAATCCCCAGCCTAACCCTCCCCAGTGGCAATTAACGTGTGCTCTTCTCCAACTCACATCTCAGGCCATGGCCACCCAGCACCCACTCCAGCACCCCTCCACGCCCCAGGTCTGTACACACTGTCAACTCTGAGAATGCTGATTCTCTTTGAAGTCTCCAGTGAAAAGTCTGGATGAAAGAAAAGGCTTTCTTCCAGGAAACCTTCCCTGACACCCCCATCCCCGAATAGGTTGGGGGTCCCTGCCATGTGCTGCCATGGTTCCCAGTTCCCCAGGACCGCACGTATAATATTCCCTACAGACCGGCTGGCCCACAGGGGTAGAGGCCAAGCTCCCTCACTCAACGTCACACCCCTGTGCCTGGACCAAGCCCATAACGGAGACTCGGGACATATTTGTGGAAGAAATGCCTTGGGAAGAAGGGGACAAAAAGTCCCAGCCTGATGGGGGAGACTGATGGTCTGGCTCAGCGTTCATTCCTCTGTTTGCCTTCTATAATTCAGGCCTTACACGGCCGGGCACTCACTACATGTATAATTCAGGAGCGTTTGCATGATTTGGCCCCTGCCTTTCTCAGGGAAGGCTGTGCACAGGCTTGGCCACTCTGGGCCGTCAGGAGGCGGGGCAAGGGGGCTGCTGGTTAGACCCCTGGGGCAGGGAGGAGAATTGCTCAGGGTCGAGTTGAGCTCCACCAGCGGCTCCTAAAGCAAAACTGGCAACAGGGCTTCTTGTCTACAGAGAGATCGCTCCAAGCTGGCCTGAGGCCATTGGAAGCTAAAGGCCACTGCCCAACTCACTTGCCCTCAGACCATCTCCCCCGACTCCCATCCCCTCCATGCTGCTGCCTGAGTGACCCAAGACCCCTTTTGCTTTTCTTCTTCCTTCTCTTTGTGCACAAAGGGGAGGACAAGTCCTGCTCAGACCTGCTTCTCTCCAGGAATTGCTGGGAATTAGATGGAGTGACACCTGCCCGCGGCAGAGGACAGGGCTGGTTCCCAAAGCCCCGCGTGGACACCTCTGATAACCACCACAGTGGCTGTTCTTCATGCCGCCAGCTCATTAGGCTTTCTGGGGCCGGGCCAAGAAATTGCCAAGGACAAGACAGGCGGCGTCTGCCGGCAAACTCTGCGGAGCCCACTCCCCTCCGAGGCCCTTCCTTCAGTGTGAGCGAGGGGGTGAGTTCCGCTGAGCTAGAACCGCGCCTGACAAGTGACACTTTGACGAGCGACGTGATGACGAGTCCCTGGGGAGACTGTGGAGTCTGGTTCCTGCAGACACTGTCTCCCCTGAGGCAGTCTTCGTGCTTGAGTGCTGAGTCTGTGTGTGTGTGTCTGTGTGTGTGTGTCTGTGTGTGTGTGTGTGTGTACGCACATCCTGCTTCTCTGAGGAAGATTCTCCAGATTCCACAGCCGACTTGACAGAGGCCCTCCTGAACACTCGCGGGGCCCACAGACACTGGGAACAAATGTGACAAACCAGCCACTGGCTGCTGAATTCAGGCGATCCCTCCTGGAGTTGCCCTGTCCTCACCCCCTTGTTCCAAGCCAGTCCCCTCAGAGCTGCAGGTCTGCCCGAATGTGGTGAGGAAGTGAAGATTCAGCCTCCAGGCGTGTGATCTGCTTGCTAACTCCAAACCCCTGGATCAAGCCCAAGTCATCAGTCCTGTGCTAGGACAGAGGAGCCTGGGGGTCTACAGTTCATGGGGTCGCAAAGAGCTGGACATGACTGAGCAACTGAGCACACCCCTGGAAAAGGAAATGGCAACCCACTCCGGTATTCTTGCTTGGAACATCCTATGGACAGAGGAGTCTGGTGGGCTACAGTTCATGGGGTCGCAAAGAGTTGGACACTGGGTGGATGCAGAAATAAATGGAACAGTATCCCTTTCTTAAGAGAACTCACCATCCAGGTACCGCAGCTGGTAAAGGTCATAGGTTCCAAAGAAGTCAAGGTCACATGAAAAGCTTTCAGAAAGAGGTGACATTTGAACTTGAAAAATACCTAGGTGAAGGAAAGCCCCAGGAGATGGGATAGGGAGGAGGGCTGGCTCTGCCTTCCAACAGGGACTTGTGATGGGGTGGCAGAGTTCCCTGTGGGGGAAGCAGATGGAATGAATGTAAAGGAGAGCAAGGAATTGAAGAAGCTTCTCGCAGGACAGTGTGCCAGTTGTCTGGTCCCCAGAGTCCCCTTCCAGATGCCAACAAGCAAGCCTGGGCTTTCCCCTTGTGCCCTGTAGGGAATGCGCCAAGGTCTCATGTGATCTAATTAAACCGCTCTCAGTGTCTCAGAGTCCCCACCTCTACTGGGCCAAAAGGGGCTGCTCCCTTGCTCTGCTCCCAGGGTCCTGCAAGGGACAATCTCACTCCCCTGCCACCAACAGCTCTTCAAATACAGTTGACCCCTTCAAATACAGGGGTCAACTGTATTTGACCCCTGAATGACATGGGGGTTAGGAGTGCTGGACCCACACAGTCAAAAATCCACATGTACCTTTACCATCAGCTCACCATTTCCACAGCTCTGCATCTGCAGATTCGACCAACCATGGATTGTGTGGTACCGTAGTAAGCATTTACTGAAAAACATCTGCATGTAAGTGGACACAGGTTCACAGTTCAAACCGCTGTTGTCAGAGGGTCAGCTGTATTTGAAATAGCAGCATTTTAGTTATCTACTGCTGCCTGAGAAGCACCTGAAACTCAGTGCCATAAAACAACTGACTTTTTCTCACAATTGATGGGTTGGTTTGGCTCAGTGGGCAGTTCTTCTGTTCCACATTGGCTGGAGTCACTCGTGCGACCACACTCAACTGGGACTTTGGCTGGGTCTGGGACATCCCAGACGGCCTCATTCATGTCTTTGACGGTCAGTGCTAGCTGTTGGCTGAGGTGGCTCTGTTCTCCACTCTGCCTGTCTTGCCAACAGGATAGCCCGGGCTCTTAACCTGGTGGTTCTGTTTGAGGGAACCAACACAGATGCTACCAAACCTCTTAAGGCCCTAGCTCAGAAGCCATATAACAACGCTTCTGCTGAATTCTCTTGGCCCAAGCAGGTCACAAGGCCAACCCAGATTCAAGGGGAGGGGATAACAGACTCACTGTTTCTTCCTTTGGATGGGAGGAACAGCGGGCACTCACAGGGCTGGGAGAAATCAGTGGTGGCCAATTTTGTTGAGTCTGCCATTACAGCCCCTGTATCGGAGCTCGTTGGGGCTCTATACCCTATATCCCTTTCAAAGCTCCGGACAGACCCCAGGTTCTTTCTTCAAAGCCATCTCTCCCTCTCTGAACCCACTCTGGGTTGAGTACATCCTTTACAGAGCTGCCCTAGAACCTCCTCCAGTGGGTGGTGGAGAGCGGGGTGAGCAGCAGAATATTGAGAGCTTTCAGAGGAGATCTGGGGAGGTGGCCAAAGCCAGAGCAGACTCTCACTTCTGGGGCAGTCTCCAGATTGACTAGGACCAGAGGATGGGGTGAGGGAGAGGGCCCTCTTTATGGAGGATGATTTAGAGCCCCCCGCTGCAGTCCATACAGTTGCAAAGAGTCGGACACGATTGAGCGACTGAACTGAACTGAACTGAACTTGTCCTAGAGGCCCTTAGGAAAGAAAGCTTCCTGGCTGGTAAAAACTCTGAGAAACCTGTCACATAGCAGAACAAAGCGTTCTTTAAAAACCTTAAAGGCTCTCCCTGTCCCAGCTGGTCACTTGGAGCAAACACTGCTGGTTAGGAAACTGACTTGGCAATTAATCACTTAAAGCCCTATGACGTCCTACATATTGTCTTGGGTTGTTATTTAACTCTGGCTGTGTTTATGCTGCCAGGGCTGGGTGGAGTCTCTTAGGACAGACTGCAGAGTGGCCCGGACAACTTCTTCCTGGTAAGAAACTCTCTTCTCTCAATTTCTCTCTCTCAATGATAATTTTTATTTTCTTTTTTTATATTCTTTTGTATTTTCCAATGGTTTTCTATACCAAGTATATTGTACTTTCAAAACAAGAAATGTTAGCAAATTCAAGGAGCCCCTGACAAAGATGTTCATTGCAGTATTATTTATATTAACAAAAATTGAGAACAGCATCCATGTCTAGCAACAAGAAAATTGCTAATTAAGATGAATCCATGGCATGCAAAAAAGCTATTTAAAATGATGCTCTAAACAAATTTGTGGTTGCCAAGGGTTGGGGGGGCGGGGTGCAGTAAAGAAGGGATGGATTGGGAGTTGGGGATTAGCTGGTGTAAGCTATTACAGATAGAATGGATAAATAACCAAGTCCTATTGTATAGCGCAGGGAACTATATTCAATATCCTGTGATAAACCATCATGGAAAAAAATGTATATGTGTGTGTGTGTGTGTGTGTATAACTGAGTCATTCTGCTGTACAACAGAAATTAACATTGTAAATCAGCTATGCTTCAATAAAATAAAGATAACAGTAAAAAACAAAATGATGCTCTTGAGTTTTTGATGATACAGGAAAATGCTTATAGTAAAACATTTGGTGGTAGCAGTCAACATTTTTTAAGGATTTGATCTAAATTGTGATATATGGAAATTGGCTGATAAGACATAGCATTTATTGAGCTCTTACTGTGTGCTAGCACTTACGGAATCATCTCATTCCATCCTTGCAACATCCCTCTAAGGTAAGTACTATTCATATCCCCATTTTAAAGATGAGAAAGCTGAGGCACAGAGAAGTTAAATACCTTATGCAAAAATGACACAGGGCACACAACTGAACCCAAAGAGCAGGATTCCTTTCCCATACTCTCAACCACTATGCTGTGTGTACATGTATAACAGGCTAGAAGGAGATCTGTTAAATGTTCACAGCCGTGATGTCTTGCTAGGGATTATAGGTGGTTTTTCGCATCTTTGTTACACTTCTCCATAGGTTCCAAATTTTCCACAATAGGGCATGATTTACTTTGATCACTGGGAAGAAATAATAATTATTTTAAAATAAGAATCAAAACAAATGAGACCAGCCATCCTGGCTCCCGCTGGTTTCCACTGTTGGCTCACCCCTTGGAAAGCACAGGGATACGGCCCCCTCCTCTGTTTTTGGCAGCTCTTCATCAGTATTTGACTGAACCTGCAGGTCCTAAATGACTACGGAGAGGCAGCTGCTTCCCCTACGCCAAGCCACTCCCCGATCCTTTCCACCACCCCATCACCCGCACACCCCCCTGGTTTCACAGCCCCAGCATCTGGCAGACACGTGTGTCTTATCCCCACTGCTCCCGGCGCAGACCGTGCCTTGCACACATCCTGCCGTCACCCGCAGCAGCTGACGTCTTGACATAGATAACCGCCTCCGAAAACACATCTCCCCGCTGGCTGCCCGACACTGACACCGGAAGCCCAGAAACACTTGGGCAGTGCAGACAGCTCGGAAGTTTATGGTGGGTGGGAGCATCATGCCAGCCCCAGACATTCTCCCCAGGTGGGGGGAATCAAGGGCAAAGTATGTGTCTTGGACCAGAAGTACAAGAACCACCAGATGGGCCAATTTGAGATAGTCAGAAAAAGAAAAAAAAAGCAAGAAGGACCACCAGATACTCCATTCCTGCCATAGCACCTGGAGTGGTGGGGGTGGGGGTGGGGTGTGGGGTGTGTCTTGCCTGTACTCACAGCAAGGAGATCATTGTCAGACTCATTGACATTCAAGCCAAGCCCCAGTGGGATTCGCTTTGTCCCCGTGAATGTCAGCCTGTATTTATCAGTCAGTCAACAAATATTTATTGAGCCCAAAGCAGCAAATTACAAGGTACTTGGGTTAGGGCAGGGGTTCATTGAGGGTGGACAGAGGGCCCCTCATCTTCCCTACTCACTCCCCACCAAATACACACATATTTTGGAACCACTAACATAGGAATTTGGGAGGTTGGTTCGGGTAGATTTCATACAGTTTTAATGGCTGGTTTACAGGTTGCTGGATAGAGCAGTCGGTGGATCGTTGTTCTCCCATTCCTCTCCCCTCCCTGCATTAGAATAGTATCCTCAAGCCCCTTGACATGTGATTTTGCAGTTTTTCTCACTGTTCTTAGTCACTCAGTTGTGCCTGACTCCTTGTGACCTCATGGACTGTAGCCCACCAGGCACCTCTGTCCATGGAATTCTCCAGGCAAGAATACTGGAATGGGTTGCCATTTCCTCCTCCAAGTTTCTCACTGAAAGTGGAGTCTATTTCCCCACTCCTTGACTTTGGCTTGGATCTGTGACTTGCTTTGGGCAATGGGGTGCCTGGAACATTCCTACCCACACTCACCACCACAACACTCACCCGCTTCCGAGACCACAGCCACCTGAGTTTCAGCCCAAGGCTGCCACAAGCAACCTGTGGGACTGAGCGTGCCCCTGGCCCTGTGACAGAGGTCCTGGCTGCCCTGAGGACTGGCCTCCCAGTGGGCCTCACTTCCCTCCCTGCCATACATACACACACACACACACACACACACACACACACACACTGGAATTGGAAACTTCAGTTCAGTTCAGTTCAGTTGATCACTCGTGTCCAACTCCATGGACTGCAGCACACCAGGCTTCCCTGTCCATCACCAACTCCCAGAGCTTACTCAAACTCATGTCCATCGAGTCGGTGATGCCATCCAATCATCTCATCCTCTGTCATCCCCTTCTCCTCCTGCCCTCAATCTTTCCCAGCATCAGGGTCTTTTCAAATGAATCAGCTCTTTGTATCAGGGGGCCAAAGTATTGGAGTTTCAGCTTCAGCATCAGTCCTTCCAATGAATACTCAGGACTGCTTTCCTTTAGGATGGACTGGTCTGATCTCCTTGCAGTCCAAGAGACTCTCAAGAGTCTTCTCCAACACCACAGTTCAAAAGCATCAATTCTTCGGTGCTCAGCTTTCTTTATGGTCCAGTTCTCACATCCATTCATGACCACTGGAAAAACCATAGCTTTGACTAGACAGACCTTTGTTGGCAAAGTAATGTCTCTGCTTTTTAATATGCTGTCTAGGTTGGTCATAGCTTTTCTTTACCTCAAGCAAATAATAAAATCAGGACCTTTCCACCTCCACCAGGGACAGGGCCTGAGGGTTTGGAGATAAGGGCCTAAGGATAAGGTCTTATCTCCAAACCTCGAGGCCCAACACACAACTCTCCAACTAAGCCTGAGAACAACAAGCACAGTGTGTTGGATTAAAGGAGATGTTTTCCAGTCCATAGGCCCTGAAGGACAGGGCAGGAAGGTGGAAGTCCTGTCCACCACTTAGAAAAGGAGATTTTGAGTTGAACACTAATTCACACCAAGTCTGGGAGATGGCTAAACAGTCCTTCACTTTTTTTTAAAGTTTCTTAAAAGTCCACACAGAGCAGGTCTCTGTGATTAATACAGGGGTTAGTTCTGAGTAATGAAGGTCCAAAATAAGAGTGTCTTGAGATGGGAGGGAGGTTCTAGAGGGAGGGGACATGTACGCATAGGCTGATTCATGTTGATGTTTGACAGAAAACAACAAAATTCTGTAAAGCGGTTATCCTTCAATTAAAAAATAAATACATTTTTTTTTAAAAAGTAGGTATCTGAAGGAGTCAAAATATATTTCTCACTCAAATACCAAGCTAGGTGGTTGGGGCTTGTATGGTGGTTTTCTCCCTGAAACTAAGGGAACTAGGCAGGTGGTATTTTCCAGAACTGAGCACCACCATATCTCTCATCCCTCATGCTCTTGTATGATGTGATCCTGACCCTCTTCCTATCAAGATGGGAAGTCTAATTCCCCTCCCCTTGACCCTGAGCAGACATGACTGTTTTTGGCCAATAGAGTTGGCAGAACTGATGCTGACAGATTTGGGGGAGTGGGTCATAAAATGTCATGCAGTTTCTTCCTTGTTCACTGGAGTATTCCTGCTTGGGGCTCATGGAAGACACCCAATTACCCTGAGGCTGCCATGTTGTGAGGATGCGAAGCCACATAGAGAGGCCATGTGTAGATGCTCTGGTTGGCAGTCCTAATCTTAGTCATCCATTCTGGGGCCCAGACATGCAAATGAAGCTGTGTTGGATCTTCCAGACTAGTCCTTCAGCCCACTGAGTATCACTGAGTGACCTTAGTCAATACCACCAAGGGTGAAAGAATTGCCCAGCCAAGCCCTACCCAAATTCCTGACCCACATAATCTATGAGCACAGTAAAATGGCTGTTTTAAGCCAGGAAGTCTGAGGTGTTACACACCAAAAGCAATGGGAGTGGGGACTCAGGTTCCATCCAGTTCATTGCTCTGCCATACCTGGGTGGGTGGGTGGGGCATGGCCCTGTCCTCATTGTTCAAAATGGTGTCTAGAGCTCCAACCATCACATCTGCATTCCAGACAGTAGGATGTTGAGAGTAATGAAGAAGAGCAAAAGGCATGATCCTATTAAGGAAGTTCATGAAAGGTGTCTCAGGACATGACACATCCTATTGGCTAATACTTAGTCATGTAACCATACCTAGTAGTAAGAGAGGGTGGAAAACATCATCTTTATTCTAGATGACTATGTGCAAAACTAACAATCAGGAATTCTTAGAAATTGTCCGGTGGTCCAGTGGTTAAAACTCTGCACTTCCACTGCAGGGGGTATGGGTTTGATCCCTGGTTGGGGAACTAAGATCCCACATGCCACACAGTGGGGCCAAAAAACAAACAAACAAAAAATCAGGAATTCTATTATTGAAGAAAATGAAGATTACAGGTCTGGCCCACAGCCAAAAGTTCTTTGCCTTCTTCCCTTTCCCCTCCCCCCACATTTATTTCTGTACTCTCAGCCACCTGAACATCAAGGCTGAAAAAACTATAGATCTTCAGCCCGAACATCCAAAAGACAAATGAGTGCTTCTCCAGCCAGTACTGAAGGCGCCTCTCAAGGCATAATTTCTGATGCTGACAAAGTCCCTATCTCTCTTCTTTCTAAAGACCCATTTCCACAAAGGATGAGGAAAGATGGTAAGTTGAGGTGGGGGTGGAGGACCTGGCCTGCCACATATATTAACTGAGCATCTGCTAACGTGTCCATCTAATCCTAACCCCGAGATACGGTGCTGCCATTATTTTCACTTAACAGGTAAAAAAAAACTGAGGCTGGGAAAATGTAAGTGACTGACTCAGTCACACAGCTCATCCCCTGAGCACAAGGTCAGGCGCTAAGCTGGGGATGGTGACTCTGTAAACACCAGTCCCAGGGTGTCCCTCCCTGAGGTCATCAGAGGGCCTGCCTGTGTTTTGCAAGATCCTTCCACTATGAAGATGCCATAGGTCTTTCTTCCTGCTTCTTCAGGATCCTCAATGAATGTGCCTGAGGCCTAGAGGCCAGTGTTGTTCTTAATCACCTACCACCTCTGCCTTTGACTCCTGTGAAGTAGGCAGGCTCCACAGTGGGGCTGTCGGAAGCCTTGAGCTGGCGGAGGATGGGGGTTGGGGTGAGGGTGGGGGTGGGGGTTGGCCAGAGCTGAAACACTAGGAGCCCCTTTTATTTCAACTCAGGCTGGGTCACGGTCCAGACCCCCATGCCCCAGTCTGAGCCTCCTGTCTGTCTCCCCTCAAAAAGCAGACTCATTACTCAAAAGGCAAGACAGTCAGGGAGGTGGGGGCAACCCCCACAGCATATAAATCAGTGAGCCTTGCTATGTGAAGAACCATCACAAATGATGAAAAAGTTTTGGAGATGGATGGTGGGGACGGTGACACAACAATGTGAAAGTATTTAATGCCACTCAATACACTTAAAATGGTTCAAGTGGGGACTTCCCTGGCAGTCTGGTGGTTAAGACACCATGCTCCCACTGCAGGGGGCACAGGTTTGATCTCTGGTGGGGGAACTAAGAACCCACATGCCATGCAGTGAGGCCAAAAAAAAAAAGCTTCAAATGGCCAATTTTATGTAACATATATTTTACCACAATAAAAGAATATCCCCAAACTTAGTGGCTTAAAACAGCAACACTTTATCAGTTCATGAGCCTGTGAGTCTATAGCTTGGGCTAGGCAAGGCTGGGCAGTTCTACTGGACACACCTGGGTTCACTCATGTAGTCATAACCAGCCAGCAGGTTGCCTGGCACCGGCTGACAGAGAGGGCTTCACTCCCGTCTGGTGGTTGGTGCTGGTTGTCGGCAGTCTGGGCCACATGCCTCCAGCTGCCTAATCCAGGCACGTGTTGCCATCACCAAGGTGTATTCACAACTTAGCAGTTGGGGGAGGGGGGGGTCCCAAGAACACCAAGAGAAGGTAAGTCCCAATGCACAAGCACTTTGCAAACCTCTGCTAGTCGTGTCTGATAGCACCCTTTTGGTCAAAGCAAGTCACACTGCCAAGCCCAGAGTCAGTATGAGAGAAAACACCAGGGGATAAATGAGGCCACACAGCTTGTTCATGAATTACTGTTGCAACTACTACAACACACGTGTGTGATCACCCAGGCACATTCACTTTCAAACCAGAAAGGAGAGCTGGTTGCCCAAACCAGCAGCTACTTTAGTCATTAAAGGCACAAGATGCCTCCAGGCAGGAGTGTGGTTTCTAAAAACGCAGACCAGAGAGAGCAAGCATTCTGGCATGAAGTCTCCCCACGGAGATCCAGCACAGAGCCCACATCCTCAGCTCTTAGGGTTTTCTGCAAGTCTAGGGGAGCAAGCCGGGTGCCCCCAGCTCTTCCCCAGACAGTTTTGTGGCCATGCCATCCTCTCCAACCCATCCGCTCCTTACAGGCAAATGATGATTCCCAGGTTGTGACCCCCATCAATACTGACATGCTAAAAATCACGATTGGAAAGCAGTGAGAAGGCAGTAGAAAATGAGTCTTTCCACAGTTTTCCTTTCTGCCCTGCCCTGGGAAAGAAGAGCCAGAAAATGCCTGACTATGCCCTTTCATAAGTGACCCCCTGTCCATCTGGGTGGAAGGGGGAGGGGGTTGTCCTGCCCCAGTCACCTGTGGAAGGTCACCACCACAGCTAAATGGATGGCGAGAGCGGTGGCCACACCCACAGTGCGAGTCTGCACAGGGGTGAGGAGGACCTGCGTCAGCCCCACCAACCACTGCTGACAGACCTTGGGCAAGTTAAGTTACTTAGTCTCATCCAATTAGTTTCCTCATTGACTCAATGGATATGAGTTTGAGCAAACTCCGGGAGACGGTGAAGGACAGGGAAGCACTGCGTGCTGCAGTCCATAGGATCGCAAAGAATCGGACACAACTAAGCGACTGAACAAGTAAAAAGACTAGAATAAGCCCTCCTGCAGGGCCATCCAGAAGATTCTATGCCTGAAACCTTGCATGGAACAGACAGTCCAGAGCACAAAGAAGATGTTTAACAACCACGGCTTGTCTTTCAAAATGGCTGTCTCCCCCAAGCCACCAGACAAGAAAGCTCCTGAGTAACAGAGAACAGATGTTGTTTTAAACTTTTGTTTTGGCAGCACATCGAGTTTGCCCTCAGCATGATTCCAGACAGCTCCCCTCCTCTGCCAGGAGCCATCCCAAAAGTCTAAGGCTATTCCAACAGTTCCTGGAAAGCCTACTTTTCGTTCACGGTGGCAGAGATAGGGGAGACATCTGACAGAAAGGAGGTATCACCATGGTCATGGTGGGGTTGGCGGGGGGTCACAGGCCGCTGTCAATGGGCACCCCAGCAGGTTCCAGAGAGCAGTCAAGTCATGGCCCTATACACCTCTCCAAAGTCCAGAAGCTGCATTATTGAAAGAATTTTAATTTTTCCCTTCTGTAGACCTTCTCCTGTGCATGCCTGCTAAGTCGATTCAGTCGTGTCCGACTCTTTGCAAACCCATGGAGCCCACCAGGCTCCTCTGTCCATGGGATGTACCAGGCAAGAACACTGGCGTGGGTTTGCCATGCCCTCCTCCTGGGGATCTTCCCGACCCAGGGATGGAACCTGCATCTCTTATGTCTCCTGCATTGGCAGGTGGATTCTTTACCACTAGCGCCATCTAGGAAGCCCAGACCTTCCCCTCCACCCCATCAAATGCCCACCTCAGTGCGGGGGGGGGGGGGGGGGGGGGGGGCGGAGAGTAGGGACGAGAGGGCATTTTTAATGACCTTATGTGGTAGCAATGTCCTCCAGAATGGAGCATCCTTTGGGCAAAAAAAAAAAAATTAGTATTCTCATCACCTGGAGAAAGAATCTGATGCCAGGAAATGGTGTTCGGTGTTCTCTCATCCTATTCTATGAGGCAGATAGCCTACTACCACGACCAAAGAGCCACCCCCTGCACACACATACATAATTCACAACCCCTTGGTTCACCAGATTTACCACTGAGCATGTTCAATCATCCAGAGCTGATCTTTAATGCACCCTAGATTACCCAGGTGCTGAAAACCAGGCTCATTTTGCATGTTGAGTCATTAAACACTGCCCCCACCCGTTCAGTTGGTTTATTGCAAGTTCATTGGTCTCCCCACCCCGACTCAACTCTATCATACTCCGTTATCTGTTTTAATTAATTTCTCTATATCAGAAAACAATGTCTCCCCGCTCTTTCATGAGATAACCAAAAACGTCTCTGTCTCCCAATTTTGACTTAGAGCTGGAGGGAGGGAGACAAGTGATGTCAGCCTGGCACTGGGGGAAATGCGGAAGCTTCTGCCCGTGGGCTGTCCCACAAAGGCGGGCAAGGATGAACTGCCACTTTCTCCTTAAGGTTCAGGCTAGCTGCAGTCCTCCTGCCGTCCCCTGCGTGCTCCTGATCTCCTCAGGCCTAGGGGCATCCGGCCATTGTTATATTGGGGAGGGGGCACCTAGGTCCATAGTGGGGGGCCGTGGAGGACCCTGATCAATCCATCCTGGCTTTGAAGCTCTAAATAGGAGCTACCCTCTCGTCCTCCTTTCTCCAGGTTCAGAAACCTGGACAAATAACTCCCAGCCTCCCAGGGCCGATGCCCAGATCCGGATGGAGGGGGAGGAGAGAGTGGGCTGCAGGAGGGAGGGGGCGGGAGTGCCGCGCCGCCGCCGCCGCCGCCGCCGCCGCCGCCGCCTCCCCCTGTGTATAAAACTCCCTTTGTATGCAGGTCGCCGGCTGCTCCCCATGCCAGGTGCAGCTGCCAGGATTCTCAATGCGGTTTGAACACAATTTGCCAGTGTTGGTTCAGCTCCGCTGGCTTCCAGTTGGGGGGCCATATGCTGCCTTTAATCTGCCTGTGCGATTCTCACCGATGTCAATAGGCGCGGGCGGGTGGGTGGCTCAAATGGCCCGAGAGCCGAGAGCCGGGGCTGGGGTGGCGCTCCCACTGCTGCCAGGAGGGCCCGGCTCTCCACGCCGCTGAGGACCACCGGCGGGTCCTCGCGGGAGGTCGTGGCGCTGGGCAGCGGGGACAGGCAGGACCGGCCGCTGGCAGCTGCCCCTGTGTTTGGCTATGGCGCGTGGGAGCCTCCCTGGTCGGCCATCCCCATAGCCATCATTGGCCTTCCCCTCCGCAGAGATCCCTGCCAAGGAAGTCGGCCAGGGAGGTGCCAGCACTCAGTCCAGACTTCACATTTCCCTCATTCTTTCTTTAATTGGATTTTTGGTCCTGCTGGGCAAAATAAGCTTTCCACTGGCAAAGCACTCTTGCCTCTTCTGAACACACGATGGTGCCCGGTAGCTCTAGGATGTTCTAGGGTGTTCTAGGCAGAGCATCACCTTCCTCCCCCGCCAAAGCATTCATGCCTTCTCTCCAGGGACTCCAGAGCATGGTATGCACACACACCACAGGCACACATATAGCCCTTACCAAATGCACACACACACACACCACAGGTACACCCTACATGCACACACATACCACACACACACTCTCCCAGTGACAAACTCGGTCCCCCTCCAAGACCTTGATTCTGAGGCCTTCTGTGAAAACAGATTCTCACTAACCAGGTGAAGATCCCTGCTCTGAATGGCCTGGGCAGAACTGGGCACCGGTGCTCTGAGATGGGACCCAGAAGCCAGCAGCACCCTCTCAGCGGCTACTGGGCCTCCTCTCTTCTAGTTTGACCCTCGCTCCCTGAATCCCTTAAAGTCCCAGCCACAGATCAAAGTGCCAAGAAAGCCACCTCCCATCCTTGCAGGGCTTAACTGCAAGGGGATGAGGAAGAAGCAAGCGGGCAGGCTGGAGTCTGAAGGAGAAGTGGCATTTCCCGAGCAACACGACAGAAGAAGGGTGCGTACTCTGAGACGTGGACTGAGCCTTAGGGAAGAGAGAGGAGAATGGTGGAGGGGAAAGGAAGGGGAGGAGAGAGGAAGAAGAGGAGAGGAAAATGCCACTCCCCACCCAACCCCATCCGTCTTTAAAGGAAGTTCAGTTTTAAATGCAGGCAGCTCCAGGGGCAGGACGAGCTAACCCCCCATCCCCATCCACCACCACCCCCGCCCGAGTTTAGCATATTAAGGAAATGCAGCCTATGGGATCCTCACTCCCACAGCCTCCCAGAGCCCCTCATCTCCCTGCCGCCGGGCCCTCTGAGACCGGCAGGGACACCGTTAAGCAGCCCTCGCCCCCCGCCCCCCACGCCCCGGGGTTGTGAAGGCGCCTATTAAAATACACCGTGCTCAGCCCCAACCACGGCCCCCGCCCCCCGGAAAGCTGCTGACCGTCAAATACATCACAATATTTCAGAGTCCCAGTTAACAAGCGCCCATTAAAATTTGACAACCAGGTAGTAGCGCAGAAAGCGCTCATTTTGAAAAAACTTGAGCGCTTTCTGCTGGTTCAGCAAGACAAAGCCGGTTTACCTGTCCCTGGCATTTTAAGCCCGGAGGAGCACGGAGGCCTTAGCTCCTGGGTGCTGCCTGGTTAATGGAATGCGGGGTGTTTATTTGCCAGGCCACATCTGAACCGGCTTGCTAATGAGCCTGTGGTGGTAAGCTCGCTGTCTGTCAGTCTGCCTTTTTTTAATCAAAAGATGAAACAGTCGGTTATCAAGGATTAATGACTCTTACAGCATCCATATGAGGCTCATATTTATCTTTTAAAAGAAAACGGAAGGAAGAAAAATGATGAGATTTTGTTTCAGTAAGCAGTTTAAATCTGCTCTGGTAAGTTGAATTCATTCATTCATTAATTCAGTCATGTGTCTGGGAGAAGCCAGCGGGAGCCCCTTCCATCATAAGAACTTCTGACTGTGAAATAAACCCCGAGTAACCAGATTAACTATGAAGTATGTCTCCGTCAGGTTTTAGGCATTAGTTCAAGTGTAGTTTCTGGGCGTTTCAGCTTATTGTAGTGACTTGCCGATTCTGGGGGTTCCAGGCAGCACTTCTGGAGGAGAAAGAGTCTCTGTTCCCCATCTCTGGCTTCAAAATAGAGTTTCTGTATGCAGTGACATGACTGTGCAATGTTGACTTCACTGGGAAAGAATATCAGTATTTTAAATAGATTCCCATATGATTCATATATTCCTGCATAGCATAAAAAGTGTCAATAGCTCTCCATGTCTGAACACACGGAGGCATATGTGCACACACGGGCACACACATGGGTACACATACACACACCTGTATCACACATACATGCTTGTGACCATGCAGAGAATATGGCTACCAAAATACTCCTTTGAACTGTTAATGGGCTTTGTTTACAACAAATAGTAGGATACTAGGATCTCTTATTTAGTAACCCAAGACATATTTTGGCCCAAAGAGAAAGCTCTTGGCTTTGTTCTCATCCGGAGTGGGCCCGGCCATTTTCTAAGTTGGCTGTCTCTCTATTGGCCTCTTTCTTTGTATTCTGTCTTCTCTCTGAGTACCTATGTGCTCTGGGGGATGAAAGCAATAACTCACATGAGGATACTTGAAATCACAGCCAGAAATGTCAAGGTGCTCCTTCCCACATCATCAACAATGAGACACACTCAGGTTACAATGCCGACCATTTTGGAAATTAAATGATGTTTACGGTGCTGCCGCCCAGCATTCGATGGCTTCAAAGAAAGGTAAATACTGATTCTGGAGTGGGCTGGGGAATCACAGATAAATTCAGAAACCTCAATGAGGTCTGTCTACCGTGGTTTAATCTCGTCGGGTCTCCGACTCCTCTGTAATATGGTGATATTAACACCTGATCTACCAGCCAAGCTGGGGAGCCAGGAGAATTAGAGAAGAGAACAGAAATTAAAGGAAGTGCCTAACGGGGATTATTTGAGGGCGGGGTAACTAACAGTTCAGTTCCCGTGGGAAAGGTGTCACCTGGTGGACCTGGAACTGACTGTTCTGTAGATTGATGTTCTGACCTCCGGGTTAGGAAAAGAGGTTGTTAGAGGGGAGTGTAGAGACAGTCCCGCAGACTTCCCTTAACCAAATGATGACTTCAACAAACCCCTCCCCTCCACACACACACAAAGCATTGAGAAAGACACAGCTTTGCTTCCGCCATCTTCTTGCCAGACATGCAGAACCCGAATGGAATCAGACGAACCCACGTCAAAGGACATTTTGCAAAATAACTAGCCTGTCTGCTTTAAAAAGGTCAAGGTCAAGAAACTCAAGGAAAGACTGTGGACCTGTTCCAGATTAAAGGGAGATGAAAGAGACATGACAATGAAGTGCAATATGCAACTCTGAATTGGATCTTGGAACAGAAATTTTTTTTTCTTTTGCTGTACAGAACAGTAGTGGGACAATTGAAGAAATACGAATGTCTGTAGATTAGATAACAGTATTATACCAATGTTAATTTCCTGATTTTGATCATTGCATTGTGGGAATGTAAGAGAATATCCTTGTTTCTCAAGAAAGCGATGCCTAAGTATCATAGGTAAAGGGTCATCATGTCTGCAGCTTATTCTCAAATAGTTCACAGATATCTGTATCTACAGCTATCTATTTACCTACCTATATGCTTATCTATATCTGTCCAGAGAGAGACAAAGAGAGAGGATAAAGGAAATTGGTAAAAATGCTTACTTTCGAAGAATCTGGGTGAAGAGTATATCAGAATTCTTTGTACTATTTCTGCAACTTTTCTGTGAGCCTGAAATTTTCTTCAGCTATGCATTAATAAATATACAAAGGACTTTGGGTTTCTCTTTGGAGATGCAAGCAAAGAGGAAGTGAGGGAGGGGATTGGAACTCGACTTGGTGAGCATGGGGTGGCCATGACCCAGCAAAGAGACAAGACAGGGCGCAGCACTAGCGCTGACCTGAGCCAAGAGCTGCCTCTGGAATTTTCTGCCGCACGTACAGTGAAGCCAGCTGGGAAGGTGTTCTGTATGGCTCAGTACCTAGCATGGGGCTCACCACTTAGTAGGCGGTCACTCCGGTTTTGTTGCTGAATGAATGAATGAATGAATATACTCCTCCCTAGGCATCACAGGACTGCAGGCTCTACAGGTCTGACCAGGGCATTAAAGGAAGCTTGCTATTGCGTTTAGTGGCCCCAGTTGGGTGAGAAGTCTTGAGTGGCAGTGGGAGTCGGGACTCCTTGCATTCATCCAAATGCTTATTTGAGATTCATTATTTAAGCAACAGTACATCCCCCAAATAAACACGTGCGTCTTTGCAGCCTGCAGCCCAGGAGCACTATTAAACACACAGCGGCAAGAGGCCCAGGCCCTCACTGCTGCGTGCAATTTCCAGCCGGCTCGCTATTCTTTTGTCACCGCCTTTTTATTGGTTTTCTCAAAGTGGTTACAATGCTGTTATTGTAAAACCCTCACACCAGAAGAGAGAGAGAAAGAGAGAGAGAGGGGGCGGCAGTGACGGGGAATGGAGCGATTTCTGCCAGGAGAGCCTGCAGACCCCTGGTGGGGAAAGCTACCTATCAAAAGGGGTGGGGGTGGGGGAAATGGAACCCTTTCTTTGCTCCGGTCCACTTGACCTGCTCGTAAATCCACTGGGAGCCAGGGCAGCCCTTGAATTCCCTGGAGGGTAAATGGCCTTGGCGCTTTCTGCCCCTAGGGAGGCCCCTGTAAAGAACCTCAGCCGCCCCTCCCCCTTCACAGTCTACCCCTGCTTCTGGATGCTCCGCCAGGCCTCACCCCAGATCGGAGGAGGGGGAGGCTGGAGGACTGAAGCCATGCTCTTAGGGACTGTGACTTCCCTAGCATCGCCACTCCTCACCTGCAGGAAAGACTTATTCTCATCCTACCCCATTATAAGCATTGAGGTATAATCTACATGCCATGAAACATGCACATTTGGGGTCTGGACACCTCAGTGACTTTTCTACATCGCCTAATTCAAGAAATAGAGCAGCGCTGTCCAACACAACGTTGTGCAAATTTGGAAATGTTCTGTATGTGTTACATGCGGCTACTGAGCCTTTGAACTGTCACTGTTGTGACTAAAAAGACAACTTTGCAATTGCATTTCGTTTTAATGTACACAGCCGCATGTGGCTAAGGTCTACTATGTTAGAATGGATAGAGAACATTCCCAGCAGCCCAGAAAGTTCCTTCGGGCCCTTTCCAGTCAGCACACCCCAAGAGGTAACCACTTTTCTGACTTCTATCGCCCAATACCAGGGCTACTGCACCTCAGATAGACATTTGGAGCCAGATAATTGTGGGACTGAGCTGGGCCCTGTAGAATGTTTAACAGCTCCCTGACCTTGACCTACTGGGTACCAACAGCACTTACCCCCAGTCGTGACAGCCAAAAATGTCTCCAGTTCAGTCAGTCAGTTCAGTCGCTCAGTCATGTCTGACTTTTTGCAACCCCATGAATGCAGCGTGCCAGGCCTCCCTGCCCATCACCAACTCCCGGAGTCTACTCAAACTCATGCCCATCGACTCGGTGATGCCACCCAGCCATCTCATCCTCTGTCGTCCCCTTCTCCTCCTGCCCCCAATCCCTCCCAGCATCAGGGTCTTTTCCAATAAGTCAACTCTTCGCATGAGGTGGCCAAAGCATTGGAGTTTCAGCTTCAGCATCAGTCCTTCCAATGAACACCCAGGACTGATTTCCTTTAGGATGGACTGGTTGGATCTCCTTGCAGTCCAAGGGACTCTCAAGAGTCTTCTCTAGCACCATAGTTCAAAAGCATCAATTTTTCGGTGCTCAGCTTTCCTCACAGTCCAACTCTCACATCCATACATGACCACTGGAAAAACTATAGCCTTGACCAGACAGAAAATGTCTCCAGACATAGCTAAATGTCCACCACTGGGGGGGCTGCTTGGGGTTGGGAGGGTGGAGATTGACTCCTGGTCCACAAACACTGTCCTAAATTAGTTTTGCTTGTTCTTGAACTTTAAATCGGGCTTCCCCGGTGGCTCAGTGGTAAGAATCCGCCTGACAATGCAGGAGACGCGGGTTCAATCCCTGGATCAGGAAGCTCCCTTGGAGGAGGAAATAGCAACCCACTCCAGTACTCTTGCCTGAGAAATCCCACTGGACCGAAGAGCCTGGACTGTAGTCCATGGGGCCACAAAGAGTCAGACATGACTGAGCACCTGAGCACAAACTTTAAAAAAATGGAATCATACAGTGCATACTATGTGCCCCTGCTTCTTTTGTAAAAAAAAAAAAAAAAAAAAACAGGGCAGCAGAAATTTGTTGTTCACAGTTCTGGAGGCTGGAAGTTGGAGATTAGGGTACCAACCTGGCAGGGTGAGGGCCCCTTCCAGCTCTCAGACTTCTGTCACTTCACAGAAGGCCGATTCTTTTACTCGACGTAACATCTGGGAGTCTCATCCAGGTTGTTGTGTGTATTGGTAGTAACACATTCCTTTGTATGGCTGAGTAGTAGTCCATTGCATGGCTATATGATGGTTTGTTTATTGACAAACATCTAGGCTATTCCCACTTTGGGGCTATTATGCACAAAGTGCTGTGAACATTTATATAGGGAACTTGTGCAGATAGAGGCTGTCATTTCTTTCAGGTAAATGCCCAGGAGTGGAATTGCTCATCACAGGTAGGTGTGTGTTTAACTTCATCAGGTGCTCTTTCCCGGAGTGACTGTGCCATTCTATGCTCCCACCAACAACCTACGAGGGTCCCGCTTGCTCCCTGCACCCTTGCCTTATGGCATCACCCATCTTTTTCATTTTAGTGATTCTAGTGGGTGAGAGGTTGACTTCCTAACAGCCACAAAGCTTGCCACAGGAGTCAGATGAAAACTGCCACCAGAGTAACGACAGCATTACAATTGGGAGGGGTCTCAGAGATCCCTGGCCTTAGTGAGCTCAGAGTCCAGGGAGCCGAGTGCGCCTGGTACAACACCCCCCCAATGGGGGTGTGACCAGTTGCTTCCCCACAATGCTCTTTCTGCTCCTCAGCTCGTAGGAGGGGAGAGGCCATGGGGGGAAGAGGTGCCCTGGGACAGAGAAGACACAGACAAGGACAATAATTCCTGGGAAACAGTTTGCATCACAAATGAGAAGAGCACATAAAATGTGTTCAACCCCTCCCTCCCTCAGGCCCACCCCATTTCCAACACACACCCCTCCACTAGAGACACAGGACAGCAATTTGTTCTTTGAAGAGAGGAGGGGTGATGTTGAGGGTGGCGCTAGTGGTAAAGAACGCACCTACCAATGCAGGAGACAAAAGAACCTCTAGTTCAATCCCTGGGTCAGGGAGATCCCCTAGAGAAGGGCATGGCAACCCACTCCAGTATTCTTGCCTGGAGAATCCCATGGACAGAGGAGCCTGGTGGGCTACAGTCCATGGGGTCACAAAGAGTCACATGCGACTAAAGCAACTGAGCATGCATACACACACACACGGTCACATTGATGAAGGGGAGGTAAGAAGCGTAGCTTGGCTGCTACTTGGGGGTTCAAAATGTTGGGCCAAGGACATGCCTACTTTGGGAATATTATAAATTAGACACTAGAGAGTGAGAAATGCATCCAAGAAATCAACCTTGATCCTCACCTCGGTGCAGCTTCTGGTCTAATTTTCGACGGAAAAGAAACAGTGGAGATCATATAATGCCACTGGGACCTGGACACAGAACCCTGCCCCCGTCAGGACCAACAAGTGTGACAGGTGAAGCCGGAGGGTCTATCACTGCAAGTAGGGAATCTGAAGAGGAGCACCTGGAATTAACCACAGGGCAGAGGATGCACCCTGACATCTGAATCAGAATCTGTGTCTCAGCACGCTCTTTCATTTGGTGCTATTTCTGAGGGACTCATTAATTGCAATGCTCCCCTCAATTGTTATCTGAGGGAAATGCTATTCCCTACCCACCCCCCTGCCAAAAATCCCATTAATCTCTTTTTAGAACCTCAAGCAAACTCCTGGTAATGAAGCAACCGACACCTTCTATTACAGAAAGTGTCAGTCTCTTGTGGGTCATCAAGAAAGGTCTCTGACAATATTATCTTTTAGAGGTCAAGGTGTGTGTATGTGGGGGCTAGGGGCAAAGATAGGAGATGGGAGGGCGGGTCACCTAGAGACGGCCTCACCTGTTGTCAGTGGCTCAGAAAAAAATTTGGCTGAAACTAGGAAGCAACCCTTCTGGCATTTGGAAGGTAGACCTTGGTCAACCTAGAAAAGGGACTCAGTCTGGTGTTTGGGGGCTGGAACATTCCTAAAGGCACCCTGTCATAGTAGGGCTCCAAGCTGACATCTGATCAGGGAGAGATGTTAGCCCACCAAGAAATCCTAGCGTGAGGACATCAAGCTGAAGATGGTAAGTCAGATGCTCCAGGTTTGTGTTTGTATTTTCTCTGTGCCTGCCTCCAAAATATTTATGAAAATGTTTTTAATATTTTAATGTGAAAATATTTTTAAAATTTTAATATTTAAAAATTAACTTTAATGTTAGATGATATGTGCCGAGGGCATCATCTGTTTTGTTCACAGCCACATGAACAGCTATATATGTGCCCGGCACCTCGATCACTGATTATATGTGTTGAACTGCTGAAGAGCAGATCCCTGATTCAATGCAGAGGCCTTGATTTAGCCAAGCAACTCAATCTGAGACAGCTCAGTATTCGGGAACAGAGAAGGCCCACTCAGGGTGTGGCAGAGAAACACGAAGCGCCTGTGACAGCAGCATGACAGTCTCAGGGGTGACCGGCGCCAAGATCCCAAGGGGAATGTGATGTCTCTGAGGTTTCATTGTCCAGCCGTGTTCTCAGTCCCTTGGCGCTGGTTAAGCTTCCATTGCCAGTCTCCAGGGACAGTAGTTTTTATTTTACTCATCACTGCCCGTATGTGGCCTCTTTTTCTTACACAGGCCCCTGAATCTTCAAGGTGTGAACACAAGCAAGTTTCTAGGAAGGAAAAGCTCCCGACAGACAGGGGCAGCCAGACTCTCAAACTTCCCTCCCGGAACAATTCTTCCTCTTGGGGTTTGCGCCTAGCAGCCGTGAGTAGGCTCCAGGAAAAATGTGACAGAATCCTGAAGGACAGAGTCCTTTTCTCTGTTTCACCTCAGCAGAGCCGAGACCAGCAGACATTCTTAAAATGAGCTTTGCTAAACACTGAATGAGAAATAGAAGCATAAGTCATTAAAAGTCACACTGCTTTCCCAAGTCTAGACTCCAGGAGATAGGCATGCCTGGACACAGAGTGCACTCTGGGATCCACGCCTGCACTCTGGAACTAGATAAGGGAGCTGGGGTGCCATCAGCGGCCCTGGTTTTACCTAACTCTCCCTATTCCCAGCTTAGAAGAAGCCAAGGCCATGTTCCTCCAAGAGGCAGACACAATCTCTGTCCCAGGACCTGTGAGACGTTTCCTAGTACTTCTGCCTCGGGGATGGCACCTCCCAACTCCCCTCCATCTCTCCCCCATGGTGTGAGGGCACAGCTAGCCTGTGGACGATTTGCAGGACAGCCGTGCTTGACAGCCAGCAAAGAATAGAGCTCTCTGGGTCTCTGTTATCTAATCCACTTACCTCTGGATCTTCCCTTGGCAATTCACTCAGGAAGCGCCCCTCCCCCCACACCATCTGGAAGTGGTTTTTGAAAAATCGACTCATTATTGTTAATGTAGGCTTTTGCAAGATACAGTTGCAAGTGCAGCCCCTAAACTGTAAGTTCCTGGAAGGTAAGGGATTTTATTTTGTGCTCCACTGTAGCACTATCACCACCACATAGTAGGAGCTTAATAAGCAATGGTGGAATGAATGAGGAATTAATAAACTTACAAAAGGGTGTTCCAGTTATTTCTGCATAACAAATTATTCCAAAGTGTAGGAGCTTAACGACAATTTCATTATACCTGCAGTTTCCACGTGTTGGGATTTTGGATCTAGTATGGCAGCGATGCCTTGTCTCTCTGCCCCCATGATGCCTGAGGTCTCAGTTGAACAGAGGTGAAGGTTTGGGGGCTGGAGTCACCTGGAGAGTCCTTTGGGCGTACATCTGGCACTTGGGCTGAAATGACTCAAAATCTGGACTCAGCTGGGACAGTCATTCTGAGCACCTACATGTGGTCTCTGTGCAGATTGTGCTTCCTCACAGCATGGCCAACTCAGGGTGATCAGAGTGCTTACATGATAGCCACTCAGGGCTCCAAGGTGGAAGCTGCCTGGCCTTTCATGTCCCAGCCCTGTCATACTCTTAGTTGAGGCCATCATCAGATTCAAGGAAAGGAGAAACAGATCCCACTTCTCATTAGCAAAAGTGTCAGAAAATATTGGGGTTATGTTTTTCAGTTCAGTTCAATTCAGTTCAGTCACTCAGTCATGTCCAACTCTTTGCAATCCCATGAACCACAGCACGGCAGGCCTCCCTGTCCATCACCAACTCCCGGAGTCCATCCAAACCCATGTCCATCGAGTCGGTGATGCCATCCAACCCTCTCATCCTCTGTCGTCCCCTTCTCCTCCTGCCCTCAATCTTTCCTAGCATCAGGGTCTTTTCCAGTGAGTCAGCTCTTCGCATCATGGGGACAAAATACTGGAGTTTCAGTTTCAGCATCAGTCCTTCCAATGAACACCCAGGACTGATCTCCTTTAGGATGGACTGGTTGGATCTCCTTGCAGTCCAAGGGACTCTCAAGAGTCTTCTCCAACACCACAGTTCAAAAGCATCAATACATCGGCTCTCAGCTTTCCTTATAGTCCAATTCTCACATCTATACATGACCACTGGAAAAACCATAGCCTTGACTAGACGGACCTTTGTTGGCAAAGTAATGTCTCTGCTTTTTAATATGCTGTCTAGGTTGATCATAGCTTTCCTTCCAAGGAGTAAGTGTCTTTTAATTTCATGGCTGCAATCACTATCTGCAGTGATTTTGGAGCCCAGAAAAATAAAGTCAGCCACTGTTTCCACATCTATTTGCCATGAATTGATGGGACCAGATGCCATGTTTTTAAACCACCACAAAGGCTGAAAGATTAGAAAGCTCCATCTCCTAACGATTTTGAATTCATTCCCTCCATAGAATTTATCCTGTGTTTACCACATGTCAAGCCCTGGGTTGGGTGATGCGTAAGGATTTAAGGGAATGAACAAAACAGACATTGTCTCTGCCTTCATGTAGCCTGCATTCCACTAAAGAAGACAGACATTAAATAAATAAACACACACAAAACAAACAAACAAAATAAACAAATAAACATGCAAACAAATGCATAGTTACAGATCATGATGAACACTATTAAGCCAGTGTTGGGGGGGGGGGTGACCTGAGAAGGAAGAGGGAGACTTAATTTAGATGGGAAGGGCTTCCCTGATGGCTCAGTAGTAAAGAATCTGCCTGTCTTGCCAGTACAGGAGACAAGGGTTCGATCCCTGGTCTGAGAAGATTCCATATGCCTTGGAGCAGCTAAGCCTGTGCAACTATTGAGCCTGTGCTCTAGAGCCCAGGACCCACAACAAGATAAGCCACCACAATGAGAAGCCCACCCACCGCAACTAGAGAGTAACCCCCACTCTCCACAACTAGAGAAAATCCCGCACAGCAACAAAGACCGAGCGCAGTCAAAAATAAATGAATTTTTAAAATTTTTTTAAATTTTTTAATGGGAAATATTTTGCTCCTCTAGAAGCAAAAGCTGATGCAAGGTTTTGACTGTAAGGAGTTTCTTTCGAGGCGATTCTTGGAAGTACCATAGGGCAATGGGGCATGAGAGAAAGTCAATAAGGAAGCCAGAGGATGTAGTCATAAGTAGGGTACCACATGGGCAAATGCATCACTGTCCATTGACAGTGTAGAACACACCTCAGATCATCCCACCTGAAGGACAAGAAACTGGGGCAGTGTTAATAGCTCAGTCATGTCTGATGATTTGTGACCCCAGGCACTATAGCTCACCAGGCTCCTCTGTCCATGGGATTAGCCGGGAAGAATCATGGAGTAGCCATTCCCTTCTCCAGGGGATCTTCCTGACCCAGGGATCAAACCCAGGTCTCCTGCATTGCAGGCAGATTTTTTACCATCTGAGCCATCAGGGAAGCCCTCTAGAAACTGAGGCATCTCCCCACCAAATCCCAATAGTCATAGTTGGGGGCAATAGTGCAGGCTACCCTCCTGTGGGCACTGCCCATTCAGGCATCCAGTTAGTGCCTCAGGCAAAGGGCCCCAAGTGCTGGCGGAAGGAGCTCTCACTTGACTCTGGAGCCAAGGGTCAAAGTGGCCCTCCCTGAGCAAGTGCTCTCTCAGAGAAGGAGTTCAAGCCTCAGGAACACAGGATTTGTAGATACTGTGTATTATTTCTGTGTCTTATTTGTGGATTTTCACTGAACAACACCCCAGTGTCAGCACCTAGGACGTAGCCTTCCATAGCAATGCATTCAGGGTTTTCTTCCCAATGACTATGGGTTTGCAATGACTGGCCACACTGCCCACCCTAGCCCCCACCCCACCCCTCCTCCTTTGTGACTAATGGAAAAACATCGGCAAAATTGCCCACAGGCAGGCAAGGTGGAGCTGTTTGTGCCCAGGAGAGTTTTCCCTTTGTGTGAGGTTAACTGCCAGGAGTTGTGGGCACCACACCCTGCAACTGTGACCTCAGCTGAGCTTGCAACAGGGAGGCTGGCCCACCTGAAGTCACCACCTAGCAATTCACAGGGCTCATTCAAACCTAGTCAGTTCCCCGGGAGGGGAGGATGTGCATATAGTGAAATCTGGGAAGCCCTACCTTTGTCCAAGTGTGGTCACATTAGCAGGAGACCATGCTCTTGACACGTGCCCGATTCACAGTCGAGGCTGGCAGGTGGTTCTCTGGCTCTGGAGCCCTTGGTGAGTTTCCAAGAGAACACACGCAGTTCCTCCAAAAACCTTTGCCAAGATGGGCTCCACCAAATCACAGGGCTGCCGCGGACCGGGCATGATGCTACAAAAACAGCATTTAATAAACTAGAGCAACAGGAGGAGAAAATAAGTGAGTGGCTGAAAGGAAAGGTATTTTTACTAAGACAATGTAATACCCTTTTATTTTCAAATAGCTAAGTAGAATTTCTATAAAATTTTCAAAGAGCGTTTGTCTTAATAACCCTTTTAAAGCATCCTTTTCCAATTCCACTGCTACAGAATCTCGAATGTACGCTATGCCCTGGGTTAAGCAATTTTTTTAAGTTAAAAATAATAAGAATAACTGCTGAGGTAGTGAAGGCGCTTGGCAGGGTGGGTGAGTGAAGTCAGGAATGGAGCTCTTGCCACTTGTCAACACGTTTCCCTGCTGTGTGAGAACTACAGTCATCACCTGCTGCTTACCTGAGAGGCGGCTTGCTTGGGGGCTCTTGAGTGCGTTCCCAGGCAGCAGTTCATCCCTGTGTCTTGCCTTGGTCACTGCTACCCTGAGGACAGCCAAGCCGGGAAGGGGTGCAGGGAGAGCAAGAAGGAAGGAAAGGGAGCGAAGAGGGAAGAGGGAAAAAGGAAGCCAAGGTAAGGGAGAGGAGAGGAGAAAGGAGAGGAGGTGATGGGAGAGCAGACGAGGGGAGAGAATCCTACCGGGCTTGGAAAAGCCAGGAAGTCAAATTCCTAAGCCTGTGATAAATAGAATCCCAGCTGTACCAAGAACAGAGCAGTGGTAAAATCATTCACACTTGGAATTCCTGACAGTGGAAAATAAACTCATCATTGCTGGTGAATGGAAACTTAGGTAGGGATGATGATGTCCGGGACTCCAGATCCCACATCCCAGGTCCTTTGGGCACAGACACTTTAGTGGGTTAAGAAAGCGGACTGGGGGCCTGCCTGATGCAGTACCCCTGGAAGTCTTCAGGCCAAGTTGCCCAAAGTCCAGAAAGGCAGAGAAAAGAAGCCAGAAGGAGGCAGGGAAGAAGTTGGGAGTCTGAAGATGGGAAAGAAAGCAGGCTGGTCTGGAACAGGGAGGGGTAAGAAGCTGAAGCCAGAATGCAAGAAGCCCGGGCTGGGAGGGGGGCGGGCGTGACCTGAAGGAGAAGTCCAGGATGAGGAGTGAAAGGAAGGAAGAAGGCTTCTGGGCTGCGGGGAAACCCCAGGCTGCAGCAGCCACGATCAGAAGCCTCGCCTGTGGGGTGGACAAGACTTAGTCGCTGGCATCCTGGGTCTGCCCCTCCGCCCCCATGCCCACTGGCAGGGTGTCCCTGAAGGTTGAGCTTGGACAGAAGCTCCTCAGGCTTCAGCCTCCTCTGCATCTGGCAACCCTTCCACCTGACGTGTGGGGCGAGGCCTGGGCAGTGCCTCGCCTCCTGACTCCAACCATCTTCCCAGTCCCTGACACCGGTCTCATCCATGGCGGGCAGCTGGCCTCTGGGTCCCTTTTTGAATTTAAGCGCCCGCCCCTCCACTTCGGACAGCCTGCACCTGGGACTTCTCTGCAGGCCGCCCTCAGCTCCTAACACAGCTCGTCCTCAGAGAGCAGGTGAATCTAGGAGTTTGTAACCCCACTCCCAGGGGCGCCCTGAGCAGCTGACAATGCCACGTGAGGGAGTGTGACAGCTCACTTCTCTTGCCTGGAGTCAGGACAGACTGTGAGGTGTGACTTACCCTCCAGAGCCGCCCCCCCCCCCAAGGAATCACTTCCCCACAAATCCTGTCTCAGGGTCTGCTTCGGGGGAAACGAAGTTCTAGGACCCATGGGCAGGACCTGAACAACAGTTACCGTGAGTAGACATGATACCAACAGTGCTTCATCCAGTCCTCAGAACCGACGGCCCTGCTGGTACTGAGCATGCCACCCCAAAGAGGAAGCGGAAACTCAGTAATCAGAAAGGGACTCTCCCAGGGTGGCACAGCTGGTGAGCAGAGCAGCCGATATTAAAGCCAGCTGCTGCCAGCTCTGAAGCCAACATTTAGTCCTTGACATCCCACTGAAATGAGGTGGGGGCTGCTGGCTCTCCTGCGTGGAGCCTGGCTGCTTCAGAAGAGAGCTAACATCTCTGAGGCCAGCCAGGTGCTTAGGACAGGTGACCAAGGAGAGAGCGAAAGCTCCATTCAAGCCCTTAGTGTAGCGATCAATGTGTCTGCCTTTACCGGCTCACCTGGACCCAGGTCCCCAGATTCCTGCTGGATTTGCCTCTGCACCCAGAGGTCTTCAGCTAGGGGCCAGCTGGCTCATCAACCCTCCCCCATTCTCCATGAGTGTGGCTTTTTTTTTCAAGACAAACCCCCCAAAGCCGGCACCTACTAGGAAGAGGGCAAAAGCTGCCCCAAACACGCCATGAATAAATGTTCAGGGCTCCATCCACAGTGACTGATGAGTCATCAGATAACCAGCTGTCAGCACAGAGTGTTATATATAGAAGGGGAAAGCCAGTGGGCTGTCCAGGACCTAAAGCAAAGAAGAGGAACAGGCACCTAGGAGGTGAGGCCCCAGCTAGGGGGTGAGTCTATAGGGCACCTGGAAACTGTGCCCCCCAGCTCCCCCAAATAAAGGAATCCAGATCAGCGGTGCCCCAGCACAGCATGCTGCTTGATCAGGAAAGAGACAGGGCCGGACGCAGGCGATGCCAGCGAGCTGACGATGATTACTGCTAATGATGCTAATGGTAGAATAATCGCTCGGAGAACTTCCCGCTCATCACCTAGTGTTCTTCCCATCAAACACACAGACGGAGGATGTACTATCAGTGCTGCCACTTAGGCAGCCCAAATTGAGTTTCCGAACCCCAGGCTTGGTTAGGCTAGGCCTGCACTATCCAATACAGTGGCCACGAGCCACATGTGGCTATGGAACACTTGAAATGTGGTCAGTCCAAATAGAGGCATGCCATAAGCATAAAATACACACCGGATTTTGAAGGCTTAGTCCCCCCAAAACAATGTAAATGATCTCATTAATTTTTTTTTTCTTGACGACATGTTGAAATAATAATATTTTGGATAAAGTGGGTTAGATGGGACATGTTATTCAAATTAGTTTCACCTGTTTCTTTCTACCTTTTTCATGTGGCCACTAGAACATTCCAAAAGGGGTATGCGGCTCACATTTGTGGCTTGCATTATATTTCTATTGGACAGCACTGGGTTACAGGCTAGAGGCCAGAACCTTCAGGAAATCCTGGCTATGCCCTCTCCTGACAAATAAAGCCTGCTTCCTGGTTCAAGGCTGAGGGAGGCCAAGGCTGCTCTCCAGACAATGCCAGTGACCAGCAGCAGCTCCACACCCTGGCTGCAGCTGGCCCAGGTGTCACCCAAAAGCCCCTGGGTATCTTGCCCTTCACATCTTCAGAAAATTCCCAGCCTTCCTGAGAAGGCTGATGAATCCTTTCTGGCTCTGTCTGTCTTCCCCCAGCCCCCACTTCACCCCCAAGAAAGTTCAACTTGAGGCTGTGTGATTACAAAGCAGAGACTCATAAAATGAGGCCACTTCATAAATGAAGTACCTTTTCCCTCGCATATGCAAACAGCAGAGTCAATCAAAGGAAAGAAGGGAAATGAGAAACAGAAAGAGAAATGCAGATGAGAGTTATCACAATTCTCACCCAGAGGGAGAAACTGTATCCCTGCACAAATGTGACACCCTCTGCCCACAGAGACCTGGGGGGAAGGGGAACACGTGTGTGCCAGCGTGTATGTGTGGGTACACCATGCATATGTTTGTTGAGCACAAGAGAGCACCAGAGAACGGTTTGAGAACGAGGCAGACAGAAACCAAACAAGGAAGAGAAACGCAGGAGGAGGCAAAGCCAAACAGAGGCTCAGTGTAAGTTTGTGTGTGTATGTGGTGTGTGTATGTGTCTCTGTGTGGTAGGGGGAGAGTTGACAGCCTCCCCTTTGTGGCAAGGGCCGCCCTTCCTTTCTGTGTCAGTTTAAATTATTCACGCCAGGACAATGGAAAGAATATAGCAAAATAAAAAATGCATCGGGGCCAGGAGGGCCCTGGATTGCTGAGTGGTGGAAACATCCTGGGGGAGGAAGGCTGCCTGACTTGCACCCAGGAGTGGGCTGGGCTTCAAGTGGATTCAGTGAGGATGGGGGGGTGCCCTTCTGCCGGTTCCCGTACCTCCAGTGTTGATAGAGTCAGGGCTGCATGTCCACCCCCAGGGGCCAAGCCTGGAGGGTCCCTGCAGACCACAACCCCTCCTGCTGCCTGCCGTCTCCTTCCCACCCCACCTCAGCTGACCCCTGACCGGTGAGTCCAGACACCCTAGATGGCTATCAGTTAATCCAATCAAAGCAGTTTTATGTGCTGCCAGGACAGGATGAGGACCAAGGGGTGCCCCAACCCCAGGGCTCACACTCCTCCCAGGTAATACATCTAGGGATAGGCCTTCTGGGAGCCTGTACCCACCTTGGCCACCTCGCTGGAAGAGGGCTTTTCTAAAGGAGGATGCAGGATGAACGTGATCTTCTGTTCAGGCTGCCATAACAAACTATGAGATATTTAAGACCAGGGTGGCTTAAACAACAGAAAGTTATTTGTCATGGTTCTGGAGGCTGGAAGTCCAAGATCAAGGTGTCAGCAGGGTGGGTTTCTCCTAAGGCCTCTCTCATTGACTTACAGATGGCCACCTTCTTGCTGTGTCCTCACATGATCTTTCCTCTGTGCAAGCAGGTCACTGGTGTCTCTTCCTCCTCTTATAAAGATACACAGTCTTACTGGATTAGGGCTGCACCCTTGTAACCACATTTAATCTTAATTACCTCCCTAAACGGGGCTTCCCCAGTGGCTCAGAGGTAAAGAAATCATCTGGAATGCAGGAGATGCAGGAGACTCAGACTTAACCCCTGGGTTGGGAAGATCCCCTGAAGGAGAGCAGGGCAACCCACTCCAGTATACTTGCCTGGAAAATCCCAGGGACAGAGGAGCCTGGAAGACTGTGGTCCATAGGGTCACAGAGTCGGAGACGACTGAAGTGACTTAGCACGCATGCACACACCTCCCCAAAGGCCCTACTTCCAAACACAGTCACATTCCATGGTACCGGGAGTTGGGATTTCACCATATGACTTTGGGGAGACACGATTCAGCCTGTAACAACAGAGAACGGGGAACGATAAGGCCAAGCCAGCAACAAGGACAGGGGCGGGAAGTGGAGACAGTTCAGGGTGAACCACTCCCACTACCTGCCTTTTTAGGGCCGTCTCCATGTTTGATTCCTGGGTTGGGAAGATCCCCTGGAGAAGGAAATGGCAATCCACTCCAGTATTCTTGCCTGGAAAATCCCATGGACATGGGAGCCTGTTGGGCTACAGTCCATGGGGTCTCAAGAGTTGGACATGACTTAGTGAATAAACCACCACTACCAATGTACATTTATAAAAACTGAAGAAGATAATCCTCTGGGGTAGGTGTTTGGGGGAATTTTCTCCTTGTGGCTGACAGTTGCTGTTTTTTCCTGGGACCAGGAATTTTGTATGCCCAATTCCAGCTCGGTGTCTGGCTCCTAGCAGGGAAGCTATGATGGGGACAGAATAGAGGCTATTGAGCAAGACTCTGGGTCCCTAGTCATTTAGCATCTTTTTATTTATTTATTTATTCAACTTTATTTATTTTTGGTTGTGCTGGGTCTTCGTTGCTGCACACTCTTTTCTCTAGCTGCAGCAAGCGGGAGCTACTCTCTAGTTGCAGTGAATGGGCTTCTCATTGTGGTGGCTTCTGTTGTCGTAGCTTCCGGGCTCACACAGGCTCAATATTTGTGGTGTACAGGCTTAGTTGCTCCACAGCATGTGGGATCTTCCTGGACCAGGGATTGAACCCATGTCTCCTATGTTGGTAGGTGGATTCTTCACCATTGAGCCACCAAGGAAGCCCTCAATTTAGCATTTGGTCACTAATGGAAGTGACTCCAAAATGAATCTAGACTTAATTCACAGAGGCTCTTACAAGGTTACTTTAAAAAATTGAAGAGAAAAAGTATAATGGCAGATTGCATTTTCCAAGATGGCCACAACAAGATCTCCCATGCCACAAGCCCATTTTACAATCTCATATCATTCTTCCCATCAAGAGCTGGGATCTATGGTCCTTCCCTTTGACTCTGTCTGGATTTGTGACAGTGGTAGAAGTGTCACTGTGTGACTTCTAAGGCCTCTGCTCTCAGGATACTTGCTCTTACAAACTAGCTGCCATGCTGTGGGGAAGCCCAGACTACACAGAGAGGCCTCATGGCGATGTTCCAGCTGACAGCCCCAGCTGAGATCCCTGCTAACAGCCAGCATCAATGACCAGATATGTGAGCGAGGAAGGAAGCCTTCCTTAGGACCTCAGCCCCAGGCATTGTCTGATGCCGTGGCACCAAACAGACACAGAGACAGAGAGAGAACTCTCTAGCTGAGGACAGAAAACTCCCAGAACAGCAGGAGATAATAATGAAATGATAGTTGTTTTATTTTTTTTTAAGTCACTAAGTTTTAGTGTGATTCATTATATAGCAATAGATAACTGGAACACAGGCCCAAAACACACACACACACACACACAAGTGCACAAAAACTCCACTTCACAGAGCTTGTTTAGAGGCCCTGGGTGCTCACTACATAGGTCCTGTGGACAGGCTGCCAGGATCAAGTCCCTTTTCCAGCACCTCTGGTCTACAACCTTGGACGAGTGAATTCACACACCTCTGCCTCAGTTTCCTCATTTCCGAACAGAACAGGATGGATATGACGGCAAAATCTGATAACCCACATCAAGTGCTCAGATCGGTGCCAGGCATGCAGTAAGCACTCAATAACTGCTTTCAGTGATGATCTTAGTCAACATCGCTCTTTCCGCTTCCTAACAGGTGGGCTGAGAAACATGCCATTTCTGGCAGACGCTCTGCTGACTGTCTTTTTCCATCACACTGAGGTCACCAGCTCTGCCCCACACTTATTTGTTTTGTAAAAATGTCAGCAGCTGGGCCCGTCCCTTCCCCCAGCCCTTGTGGGAAGTCAGCTCCCCTCCCCCTGCGGTATTTGAGCTCTGCTCCCTGCCACTGTCATCTCTCTCCTTTGCCTTGCAAACCACTGATTGGCAGAAGATAAAACACTAGCTAACAGCTGACCTGAGACCTCTTTTTAAAGTCCCTGGGCCCGGCCCAGCTACCGAACCGTGGGACGCAGTATGGGCCGGCAGCAGAGGCTGGCAGCGGATGACGACAGGACGACGGTTGGCGAGACAGGCCTCACCCTCTTGTCTCCCCTTTTGTGGAGTGACTTAACGTTACAGCCCGGGGATGCCCACTTCCTCTATATGCTGCTGGCACGGGGACCCACCTCCTGGAGGTGGCTCCCGCCAGCCTGCAGGGGACCAGGCCAGTACAGGTTAGTTCCTGCTGGGGGGATGGTGGGAATCCTCGGGGTAACCACAGAGGCAGAGGCCCTGCCCTTAAGAACTGGAGAAGCAGAGAGAAGAGCAGAAGGAAGTCAGCAGCGGGGGCCCTTTTCTGTCCAGCTAAGGCTTGCCTGGCCTGGGCAAGGGCCCCATTTGCCTTTTTCTGAGGCAACCCCTTGATTCTGCCCCACCTGAAATCCCCTGTCTGGGACACACCCCTGCCTCCTCGGACTTTAGAGCGAGGAGGGGACCCAACCTTACAATGAACTACCCACACAGTCTTCCTTCTCACTGTCCGTTGGTAGTAACTGGCTTCCCTACCTAGCACCACCCCCCTCCCCCCATACCTCTCCCCCTAGACCTCTCCCCACATGCCTCCAAGTGGCCAGTGGGTCCTCAGGCCTCTTCGAGGCCTCCTTTCTTTGTAGCTACTAGCTCTGTCAATGGGACAATCCTCCCCAGGGTAAGATGTTAAGTGTCCTTGCCCCCCCTCCCTGGCCCCTAAATGTTAGTAGCAGCCCCTAGTCATTGTAACAACTAAAAATGTGCCCCCATTTCCAAATCCACCCCGCAGAGTGGGGAGATGGTTTCTGAATAGGGAAGCATTGTTCATCTCCGGATAAAATTCTTCTTACTCCACAACCATCATGGAGCCACACCTGCCCGCAGGATCAGTTATGCGTGGCCCTCCTTCCACTATTCCCACACTCACCTGTGCATATTGAAAGCTGGGGCTCTGAGCCCCCTTGCTCGATTCCCCTTTACTAAGGCTTAAGTGTGGGTTGCCCCTGGTAGATGATTCTTGGCCTAGTGTTTACTGCAACATCCTTTGTAGAATTCCGCACCTCCCCTTCCATCGCTGGCATCACTTTAAAAACTAACTAAATATATAAGAGCCACCATTGTGGGAAGCATTCCATGGGAGTTGTTTGTTCTTCAAGGTCTGTTGAGTCAAAACTCCCAGTTTAACTTTGAATGCTCGGCTCCGTTGCCTCTACTGTGAGGTTGGCGTTCGTACCTTAAAAAGAGAAGGGAAATCTAGTCATCTAAGGAAAGAGAAAAGGGAATAAAATAATTCTCCCTCTACAGTGTCTACTGGATGCATCCACTTTTCAATATAACGTGGGGATGCCGGCCCCTTTCATCTGTTTCCTTTGAGCTACCCTTTTACCAAAACCCATGGCTGGTTTGGCATAAAGTGCCCATACTTGGATCGACCAGGAGGGAAAGCATCTATTTTCAGAGGGACATAACTTTGACCCTCCTGCTGACAGTGAAGCAGATCTGTGAGTCTAGCTGAAGTAGGTCCAGACACCTGGGGCAATTTTCTTTCTTGGAACAACTGCTCTTAACACCAGTAGGTTCTTGCTGATGTCACAGTGATAGGGGTTTAGTCTTTGGGGGTCCACTTTAACCTACATTACAGCCTCTCTTCCTAGAAAGCCCTGGTGGCTCAGACGGTAAAGCGTCTGCCCACAATGTGGGAGACCTGGGTTCAATCCCTGGGCCAGGAAGATCCCCTGGAGAAGGAAGTGGCAACCCACTCCAGTACTCTTGCCTAGAAAATTCAGTGGATGGAGGAGCCTGGTGGGCTACAGTCCATGGGGTCGCAAAGAGTCAGACATGACTGAGCAACTTCACTTTCTCTTCCCAGAACAAGTCATGTATGTGTACATGTGGGCTGTGCCCACCCCTGGTCCCACAGAACTTTTGCACACAATCACAAAGCTCCCAGAAGCTTGTCCAAAGGTGGTGGATTGAGAATGAAGCCTTCTTTTATTCCAACAGGGAGTCTGATGTCAAAACAGCTCTGGTGGCACAGAGAGATATGATATGCTTCCAGCAAGTAAGGAGATCGACTTGGTAGTGATTCTTCCTGAAACGAGCTGAGAGCCTCATAAAGATGATGGTTGCTGTAGAGAGCACTACTGGTTTGCAAATATAGCCAGAGATAGAGAAATCTTCCAGAACCTACTGTTGCTCCTAAGCACACCAAATATATGTGGATTACTAAGGAGGGAGGCCATAAAACAAAATAACCTTGAAAAACTCAAAACTCATTGCCCCCAAAATGAAACAGTTCATCCTGATGGCAGTTCCTGGAGCTAATGATACTGCATTGCTTCTACTTGGATGAGGCTTTGCACAGTCCATGTTGCTTTCACGGGCGTTACTACATCAATCTCTCAACCATTCCGTGAGGAAGCCAGGACCAGTATTCTTACCCCCATTAACAGGTTATGACAAAAAAGAAAGGTTCAAAGAGCTGCAGCGGTGCCTGAAAGGACATGTTGATGGGTAGTGGTAAGGCTGGAAGCTGACCCCCAAGTTCAACAGTCATAGGAACCAGAGGGGATATTATGCCATCATGGAGTAATCAACTGATAATAAATATAATAACCACAATTTGCTCTTGTAAGCCAGGTCCCTAAACTTCTACCCCCAGTGCTTCAGCAGCCCCATTGGGTTGTGAAAAGAAATAGCTCTAAATGTTCTTTTCTGTAATTTAAACTCATGCCTTTACTTCCAAATATTTTCCCATCTCTTCCTTCTTTCAACATAGACTCAGAGGATTTTGGAGTTAAAAAGCCAGAAAAAATCAAAGAGAAAGGAAGAAAAGACAAAGAAAACTGGGGATAAAAGATAAAAGAGTCACACTGATGCTAGTAACAAAGCAATGGGATCTATAAGCAGAAAGTGGGGCGGGGGCGTATTGGGAAGCAGGAAGCTATGTGGATGGGGAAGTTCACAGTGGCAATGTTGTGTGCCCCCTTCCACCTCCTACCCTCACCCCTGGCCAGCAAGACTCAGTCCCAGTTTTAGCAAATGTTTAGCCACTGCCAAACGTGCGTCACTATCTTTCTGTTCTCTTTGCCATCTGCCACCCAACCCTAAGCCAAGACCATATATTTTAGAGTTTTTGTTATAGCTAAATCCCACTTCTGGTACCAACTTCTATATAGGCTAGGTTATCCTGCAATAACAATTAGCCCCCAAAATCTCACTCCTTAGTCCCCTCAAATCTTTTTTTTTTTTTTTTCAGCACTGCACCTACCAGGGCTCAAACCCATGCCCCCTGTGGGGTAAGTGCTGAGCTGTAACCACTGAACTGCCAGGGAAGCCCCACTTTTTAAAATTTATTTCTTTTTTTTCCCCCAGCCCCCCAAACCTGGATCATTCTCTCTGTAGTCTTTTCATCTCAAGGATGCTAGACCAAGGCTTCTTCATATGGTGAAGGTAACAGGTCAAGTAGACAGGCCTCAATGCCCAAACACTTGTACCATGCCTGTTCATGTCCTATTGGCCAAAATAAGTCATGTGGCTAAACCTAAAGTCACTATGAGAGAGGCCTTCCTACAGATGTGGATACTGGCAGGTATGATCCATTGGGGGCCATATTTGTAACAATCCCCCATTCACATGAGCAAAATATCTCCCCACCTGCATGGTGCCTGAAATGTCATCATGTAAGTTTTAGACTTTCAGTCTAAGCATTGCTGTCTTTTGGCTTACTCTAAAAATCAAGCATGGTTTCATTGCATATCCTATGACCCAGCAATTTCATTTTAAGGCATATACCCAAGAGAAACAAGTGCTTATGTTCACCTAGCCCTACAAATGCACAGAGCAGTTTTATTCAGCACAGCCTCAAACTGGAAACTATCCAAATGCCCATCAAGCGGAGAATAGATAAACTGGCCATGATGTAATCATACAAAGGGACATGACACAGCATTGGAAAAAGAACAAATGACTGCTCCATATGACCATACGGATGGATGGATGGATGGATGGATGGATGGATGGATGGATGGATGTCCTGGGTGATGTTGAGTGGAAGGAGCCAGACCCATATGAATATATATTGTATGATTCTAGTTAATGGAAGTTCTTAAACAAGTCTATATTGTTAGAAGACAGAATAGTTACCTTTCGGGCATGTCAAAATGTCAGCTGCCAGGGGCATAAGGAACTTCTGGGCAAGTATTGATAATGTCCTGTATCTTTATTTATTGCAGTATAGTTGATTTGCAATGTTATATTAGTTTCAGGTATATAGTAAAGTGATTCTGTTATACATACAATATATATCGTTTTTCAGATTATTTTCCATTATAGGTTATTACAAGATATTGAGTTCCCTGTGCTGTACAGTAGGATCTTGTTGTTTATCTATTTTGTATATAGCAGTGTGTATCTATAAATCCCAAAGTCCTAACTCACCCCTCACCCCCACCTATGTCCTGTACCTTGATCTGGGTGATCATGAATCTATACTTATGTAAAAAGCCATAGACTTGTATATTTAAGATTGGTGGACTTTACCGAATATATTTTAAATCTTAATTGTTTTCAAAGTACAAGAGTAGGAGTAAGAATAGGTTTCCTAGCTTGGTGGCTCTGAATGTGGGGGGTGGGGAGAGGGCAGAGCCTGAGGAGTTGGGAGTGGGAGCACCTGACCCAGTTCTGCTCCACGTTTGAAGCCAGCAGGGAAGAGACCTTGCTGGGGGGCGCAGAAGTGTTCCCCATCTCCAGCCCTGGGTGGGGGTACTTGGGGCTGGGGCCCAGTGGTGGTGGCTCTGTGGGCCCTTATGGGGAGGGAAATGCTTTGATGAGCCTTTGTTCCGGGAATTGATCAAGGAAACGAGCTGGTAATGAACAGCAGAAATAACAATAATTAATAATGGGTAGAATAAAAATGGATTTCAAATCCTGCAGCTAATTTGCCAGGAGACTTATTTCTGTGGCAGTCAGCCGCTCTCCCCTCCTCAGACTGCTGTAAGCCAGGAAGTGGCAGGACCAGGGCAGCCAGTTCTTGTGTGTCGGGGGTGGGGGGCTGTTGAAGAGAGAATGATGGAGGTGGGGAGGAGGGTCAAGAAAGCACAGTAACTGTAGGGAGTGGGAATGAGCCTGGACTAAGGGTCCTGAGCTGGGTCATGGGCTCTGCACTCTGCTAGAAACGGTAGGAGACCTCAAATTTCAAGGATGCCTCTCAGAGGCCAGGCAGCCCTCCCTGCTCCCATGATGGCTGCCAAGCCCAGGGAACCACCCACCGGGGCCACCCCCTCGAGCCCTTGGACCCTTGACATATACCCCCCCCCACCAGTACTATCCCCTCCCAGGAGCCAAGGTTGAAGGGGGAGGGGAGCAAGACCACACAACAATGGAAGGAAACCCTTTGTCAGAGAAGAAAGATTCTAACTGGAGCCCTAAATGCTCCAGAAAGATTATCTTTCCGGTTCCCATTGCACAGAGGGCAACTAACAGTCACCCCTCCTGCTAACCCTCAGCGCCCTTTTCCACCCCACCCCCCCCAAACAGGCTGACTTGTATAGCTTTGTCACTCCGTTCAAAAGTAAGTGCTCAGAGATCCTTCTAGCTTCTCCCCAGGATGGGAAAAACGCAGGCTAGGCCTGTTCTGTTGGTTTTTAGTGCAAAATCTTTGGGGGGAGATGGTCAGTGCTTACAAGGGTGACCATCTATTGGGTTGAGTCTAAGACCGTTTGCACCAGGCTGAACTTATCTACTCTTTCCACTAGGACCCAGGCTGTTGCCCATAGCATCTACCCTTCTAAGCCCCGCCCCCAGCTTTTTTCCAGGACCAGTTTATCAGGTGCAGGGGGAAGCCCAAATCTATGGGTGCAGCTCTGTATTTGACCAGAGTCCTTGGAAGTAGAATGTCTTAATCCCAAGACCAGTGGACGAACTGCTTGAGTGGCTGCCTACATTGACAAACGGATCTCTCCCATTTCAACTTTAGCAAAGTGGATTCTTCTTGCTAAAGGCTAAGTACTTGCTGAGTTGCAAGTTTTAGAAAATGAGGCCATTGTGGGGCTATTTCTGAGGGAAAGAAAGGCCAGCAGTGCCAGTGCCAGCCCCATCCACCTCCCACAAGAATTGGGCACCATTATTTCTACATCGGGGAAAATTCCATCTCCCGTTTCAGAAAACAGCTGAGTCTGGCTTCATCTTCTGCAAAAGTAGGGACAGGGTGAGCATTTAACATTAAGGATAGTTCAGAGCAGGTGACCAAAAGGAAGCTCCGAATAACCGTGACTAGGAAGGCTTGACTGGCGAAGTCCCTGCAGCGAGGGTGTCAGCTATGGAGTGAAGAGGGTAGGAGAAAGACCCCCGGAGAGCAGCGAGCTGAGAGCAAGGCTCCAGGCAAGGAAGCCAGGCCCCCAGGAAGGAGCCAGGAGAGGTGGGGCTCCCAGTAGTATTTGAAACCAGTGATATTAGTCGGCTCAGGCTGTCGTAACGAAGAACCACAGGCTGGGTGGTTTCAACAACAGAATTTTACTGTCTCACAGTTGTGGAGGCTGGAAGTCGGAGATTAATGTATCAGCAGGGTTGGTTTCATTCTGAGTCCTCTCTCCTTGGCTTGGAGACGGCTGTCTTCTCCCTGTGTCATCATGCCATCTTCCCTCTGTGTGGGTCTGAGTCCTAATCTCTTCTTACATGGACACCCATCACATTGGATTAGGGCCCACCCACGTGACCACCTTTTAATTTAATTACCTTCCAAAAGACCCTATCTTCAAATACAGTCACATTCTAAGATACACTGGGAGGAAGGGCTTCAACATATGAATTTTGGGGGAGACGCAATTTACCCATGACATCAGGACAGAATTTCTCTCTTGCTTCCATAATCACAACCCATTCCCACTCCAATCAATGTAGTTGCTGGATTGGGAGGAGCTGCAGGACTGCAGACCCTACCTACACAAGGGGGTCCTTGTCTGCACATTCCCCAGCCTCCTTCCTATGCAAATGCTCCTCAGCAGCCAAGTCCTGCCTCTTTCAAGAAGCCCTCCCTGACTGCCAAGCTCGAATGGAGGTTTCCTTTTGCCAAACATCACCACACTGTGGGAAGGGTCGTTAGGGTTCAGCTCTGTGACCTGAGTATAAATCTGCTTTCTTAAGTAAGACCTTTGAGGATACCCTGATGCTGGGAAAGACTGAGGGCAGGAGGAGAAGGGGGCGACAGAGGACGAGATGGTTGGATGGCATCACTGACTCCATGGACATGAGTTTGAGCAAACTCCGGGAGATAGTGAAGGACGGGAAAGCCTGGCGTGCTGCAGTCCATGGGGTCGAAAAGAGTTGGACATGACTGAGTGACTGAATAACAACCCCAAAGCCCCCCCTCCCCTGCAACACACACACTGCCAGTATCTTTTTCCTCCCTTTCCCAGCCAGACAGTTTGGAGAGTTGGGACTGGCTGTACCCCTAGCTCCAGGGGTCAGCCTGATTGGTTTAGTTAGAGGACATACATGACCGCATTGGTTCAATCAGAGTGAACATCAGGACTTTGGCTGGAAATGCTGGGTCTCTCTCCTAGGCTGGGTTTGGTTGAGGGAGAATGCCAGGCTTAGAATACACAGCTGCAACAAAGGTGGGGGAGATGGGGTGTGGCAGGGTGCTAGAAGATCCAGGGATTTGGGTGGGACAGGGCAGGGCACAAACACTATATGCAGCCACTGAAGCTTATCCAGAGGAAACAAAGCAAATAATGGGTGCTAGAGTGATATTTAAGCCCTAGATCAAGTGATAGCTGAAGTAGGGTACCCCTGGATCATTCAGTAACATAAAGCCATAAATTTGTCCTTTTGCTAACATAGGTTTGAGCTGAGTTTATAATGGAAAGATCACTAACTGATACAATTTCCTCAGATCCTCCAAAGAGCTTAACCCCATGATAATAAAGACACGCAATAAACATTGGGTTGGCCAAAAAGTTCATTCAGGTTTTTTGGTAAGATGGTATGGGAAACCCAGAATAAACTTTTTGGGCAACCCAGTACTGCATGTGTGCTAAGTCACTTCAGTTATGTTCAACTCTGTGCAACCCCATGGACTGTAGCCCACCAGGCTCCTCTGCCCACGGGATTCTCCAGGCAAGAATACTGGAGTGGGTTGGCATGCAGGGGATCTTCCTGATCCAGGGATCAAACCACATCTCTTAAGTCTCCTGCATTGGCAGACGGGTTCTCTACTACTAGAGAGAAGCCACCTGGGAAGCCCCAACCCAATACTACAGAGTCACAACATGTGAAGACTCTGTAGATGAGGAAACTGGGACCAGCTTTAAAGGGATTTGCTGAGTCTAGTGGCAAGTGAGTGGCAGAGCCTGGGTGAGAGCCTGGGTCTCAGTCAAGGGCTTCCCCCACTGCAGGGACAAAGGCCACTGTTCCTCCTGCCCTGCCCCCCAAACCTTGTCCCTGGGGGGAGAGGGAGGGGCCGGAGAAAGCCAGTGCGAAGCCGCAGCACCCTCAGCCCCCCAAACAGGAAGACTCGGTTGCAAGCCAGGAGGCCAGAGGGGAGGTGAGGCAGGAAATTGAGTGGCTCTGTATCAACCACACGTGCCACGTCACCTGGAGACTGTGAGCAAGAAGCCGGTGCAGAGATGGGGAGCAGCTGCCAATGTGGGGAGCAGCTGCCAATGTGGGCAGCAGGCAGGTCCATATCTCCAGGAACTCGGGGGGCCCCATCCCACGCTTCAAAGAGCTCTCTGCCCTCAGGAAGGCTGTCCTCAAGTGGAACGGTGGGGCCGGGAGAGCTCCAATAGGGGCAGAAATATGTGGTCCCTGGAACAGAAGAGTCAGACATTTGTGACAGACAAGTGCTTATGGCCATCTGCATAGCAATCGGATGCCTTGGATTTTCAGACCAGTTGGCATTTCAGTCAATGAATGTTAAGCTCCAGAAGCCATCTTGGGCCATGAAGTGACTTTGGAAAAAGAGCTGAACCAGTTGTTTACTGCTATGTAACAAATCACCCCAAAGCCTAGTGGCTTAAAAGAACATCATTTGATGGTCTTGTTTTGTTTTCTCATGGTCCGGGGGTTGACTGGCCTCAGTTCAGTGGTTCTAGCTCTTTTGTGTGTTTGTGGGCAGATAGTGGCTGGGGTTAAATCAACTCCTTGCAGTGCAGGAGACCCGGGTTCGATCCCTGGGTCAAGAAGATCCCCTGGAGGAGGGCATGGCCACCCACTCTAGTATTCTTGCCTGGAGAATTCCATGGACAGAGGAGCCTGGAAGGCTACAGTCCATGGGGTCACAAAGAGTCAGACACGACTGAGTGCTCAAGCAATTGCGCGTGCACACACACACACATACACACACACACCCCTCATGCGTCTGTCTCCAACACGGTGGCTTCAGAATAACTGAGCTTCTTACATGGCAGCTCAAGGCTCCAAAGACCTGTGAGAAGGGGCAGAAAAACAACCAGATGGAAGCCATATCTCCTTTGGTGACCTCACCTCAGAAATCCCTCATTGTTACTTCTGCCTCATTTAATTAATTAGAAGAGTCTGGCCTAGGATCTTCCCTCGTAGTCTAGTAGCTAAGATTCTGTGCTCCCAATGAAGGGACTCCAAGTTCGATCCCTGGTCAGGGAACTAGATCCCACATGCTGCAAATAAGACCTGGCGCAGACAAATTATATATACATATATATATTTTTTTTAATATATATATTTTAAAGAAGAGTCTGGCCCATATACAAAGAGAGGGGACTTAAACTCCATCCGGTTGGAAGGACCATTGAAGAATGTTCGGTCATGGTTTTCAACCACCGTAGAAGTCATACTTGGCAAAGCAACAAGGTCAAGGGGCCCGGGTCTCAGCAATGTCGGAGCTGCCGGAACTGCCTAAACCCAAACTTCTTAAACCGGAGAGAGAAATCGAACTCTGTTCTGAACATGCCACTGTCAAATGGGGTTTTTCGGTGACCCTCAGCCCAACTTGACCCTAATGAACAGAGAGTACAAATTGCCATGTCGGGTTCCTGGCACGGAGCAAGCTCTCAAAGGGAGGGAAGTTAGGGGGTGTGTGGCAGGGACGAGCAGGCCATCAGAGCTCAAATATTCCCCTGTCCCCTAAGTTCACTTCCACTGTGTCCCCATATTGATTTGTTAAAATGAGAAAACACACAAAGGAAAGCTAAGGAAGTAGAGTGCAAACAGTAAGTGCCTATCAACAGAATCAATGAATGGATAAGTACAGAGGCTTAACGGACAAGGGAAGGTCTCCAAAGCAAAGGCTCTCACATGTGGCTGGGGGGCCCAGGTTGGCTGAAGATCACATGATGAAAAAGTCCTTTGTCTTAGGATTTGTCTCTGTTCCTCTCCTCCTCCCTCTTTCTTCTTTCCCTTCATGTTCTCCTCTGCTTCTCACCCTCTCCCTCTCCCTCCCTGTTAGGTTTTCCTCCTCCTCCTTCTTCCTCCAGTGGCTTCTTCTGTCTCTCTTCCCACACCCACCTAGCTCCTATTCTTCCCAAGGAAACCAGGAATGTTCTGATGCCCTGGACAGAGGAAAGAGAAAAATCAATCCCTCCATCGATCCCATCTCTTTGGCAGGCCTGGCGGATGTGGTCCCAGCCTCCATCCACCCTCTCCTCCCCTTGCCTCACCACTTCCACCCACGCGCTCCAGTCACCTCACCACATTCTTCCCCGCTTCGTGCCTTTGCGCACGCTGTCCTCTCTGCAGAGATGTCTGCCTCATCTCCCCTTTCTGTTCCGGCAACACCTACTTGTCAATTACCACCCAGCTCAGATGTCACCTTCAGTGGGAAAGGCCCCACTCCGAGCCCTGGGGGAAGATTCCTGCCCCTTGTGTGCCCAGAAGCTGGTGCTTGCGTGGTCAGAACACTTGTCCCACTGGGTTGATGCAGTTTGTCTTGGTCTTGCATTGCAGACCCTCTGAGAGTACACTTTCCAGGACATTTGCAATGCCAGCTCTAATGACTTACTCTCTCCTGGATCACAGCAAAGACTTACTCAGAAGAGGGTGTCTCCTGTGTTCCGACACCTGGAATGAGCATCTTCTGGGCATCTCTCAGATCAAGCAAGGCAGGTGGGCCGCCCTTATATCATGTCTGGACCCAAAGGAACCCTGGGTGTTCCTTGGACTGGTTCCCTGAAATCTGAGTTTTTAACATGTTTGAGCAATGTCTTACCCACTTATTCCCTGGACACTTCTGTTACGATCGATTGTATTTTTCAAATACGTCACGGCAATATTTCCAGTCCCATAGGTTCTTCCAGAATCTTGCCACTCCCATCAAGAGGTGGTGTCTTTTTGAACCTGGGTGGGTGTAAGTGGTGCTATGCAACTCCATGCTAGGTCATAAAATGCAAACAGCTTTCACCTGTCTCTCTCTCTTTTGGGACCCTCACTCTTGGAACTCAGTTGCCATGCTGTGAGGAAGCCCAAGCCACCTGGAGAGGTCACGTGTAGGTTTTTGGCCAACAGTCCCAACTCAGCTGACAGCCAGAATCAATTGCCAGACATATGAGCAAGCCAGCCTCCTTCCTGGATGAGCACGCTTGCCTGACAAGCAGGCTCCCTCAGTGTCTGCAGCAACAGAGAAGCCCCTGGCAGAAAACACAAGGCACAGATGCAAAGTTCGCACTTTGGGTGAGAGGCTGTCAGGGTGAGTTGAGTGGAAGCCCTCATGGAGCTGTCGGCTGCAGCCACAGTGGAAATGGAGGTCAGGCTGCGGGGAAGTGACTCCAGGCACCAGAGACCAAAAAAAAAAAAAAAAAAAATCCCAGCAACTTCTTTAACCCCTCGGTCTCAGTTTCCTCATATGCAAACTGTCAATCCTCACAGAGGAGTTGTGAGGATTACACTAGATGACCCATGCAAAGTGTGGGCCATGTCGGAAAGGCTCAATCTGCTGGGAAGGAAAAGCTTCTGGGGTCTCAGGAAGACTTCCGTAAATCTGTAGCAGATCAGCTGCTCTCGAGAGCCATGAATTCCCGATGCAAGCACCCAGGGCTCGGGACGAAAACAAATGTTCTGGAATTCTGCAAACCTACCTTCTTAGATGCCTGGGATTTAATGTTCATTCTATACAATAACATGGAGAACAGGGAGGCATGAGAGCAGCTTTCCTGCCTCAGGGAAAGGGAATAAAGGTTCCACCAGTTTGAGAGGATGGTTAACTGGTAGAAAGGTCTCCAGGTCAACTGAAGCCTGGGACAGGCCTGAAGCTCTTACGGTACAGAGACAGGAGAGGCACAGAAAGCCCAGAGAGGTTGACCAGCGTGGAGAGGAGAGAGGGGCCCGGGGCTTGCTCCACAGCAGCCCATCGGGACAACTGCACACCCTAGAGAATCCTATGGACAGAGGAGCCTGGTGGGCTACAGTCCACGGGGTCACAAAGGGTCAGACAGGACTGAGTGAGCACACACGCATGCAGAGGTAAGGGGGCTGTGAGTAAATGAGAGGCCTTGGCCATGGTCCTGAGGTTGGCGCAGGCCCTGCATACTCCAGCACAGGGGGGGAAGAGCCAAGAGCACCCACGCACCCCCAGTACCCCTAAGGGTTAACTGAAGCCCCCCACCACCACCGCCACCCCGGGGCAAGTAAGGAAACAGCATGCCAGGCCCCTGGACCCAAGGCTGCCAAGGACATCGGGCTCTGTGCTCTAGCCTAGGAAGGACAAACACAATTCGTCCAAGGAGAGCGAGCACAGGGGAGGGAGGGGGAGCAGGAAGCAGGACAGCACGTGGACCACAAAGAACTCCCTCCCGCCCTCCGCAACCCAAACCTGCAACTCAGACCAGGGCAGAAAGGGCAAGAGCGACTCGGCCCCGAAGTGACCACAATCTCAACCCAAGTGAGTTGTGCCTGGACTTGCCAAGTTCAAGCTGCCTGCCACCAGCAGAAACAGGGGCTCAAGAGCCCAGCTAAGCCTGCAGTTTGGGAGAGATAGGGAAAAGCACACCTGAGGGTCAGGACTTTAGAACTTCACCCCCCTACATGTCTTTTCTCAAGGCTTGGAAACCACCGCAGGGAATGAAGTCAGAAGGTAGAATCCGCTTGACAAGCTGGGACTTGCTTTCTGGGGGTCCATGCCCCCACGGGGGCTCAGCCACCAGGTAGGGGCAGGCAGAGGGGGAGGGGCAAGATAGCAGGAGTCTTTCAGACAAAAAACGTGTGAGTCTCCTTTTTGGATCCTGCTGGCTCTCTCAACAACTCTTAATTACCAGCAATCAGCTCTTAATTACCTACAACAAGAGAGACCGGGAAAACACAGATAAATGAAATCCATAGATAATCCCCAAACCCCAATTTGGTCGATAATATCATCTAGTTTCCCCAAGCAACGTCTCGCCAGGACTGCTGATCTCCGGACAGGTCACGGTGTGGAATGACCTCCAGTTCCCCGGCTGGCCTGACCCTTACCTCTGGTACAGAGGGAGAAGCCCGCGGGCCCCAAATAACGCCCAACTCCCTACGATGCGCTTGCCTGCCAGTCCAGGGTGGGGATGGGGGGCGGCTACCAGGCTGCAAGCCTCCGGCACTGGACTATTTTCACTGTGTGTTTGCCCAGCAAATAGGAGTGCTGGCTGCAAAGTCACACCGCCTTGGAGGGTAGGAAGGAAGACAACAGGCCCCAGGGCAAGGGCCGCTGGGACCACAACAATCCAAGGGCTCCTGGGGCCCACCACGTATCCCACAGACCCAGAGGCATCTCTGTCTGCACCCCCGGTGTAGGATGGCCACCCACAGCAGGGGACCCAACTAAGGCAGGCAAAAGCCTTGAGAAAGAGCAGGAAGGGGAGCAAGATGGTGCATCTCTGCTGCTAAGTCGCTTCAGTCGTGTCCGACTCTGTGCGACCCCATAGATGGCAGCCCACCAGGCTCCCCTGTCCCTGGGATTCTCCAGGCAAGAATACTAGAGTGGGTTGCCATTTCCTTCTCCAATGCATTAAAGTGAAAAGTGAAAAGTGAAGTCGCTCAGTCGTGTCCAACTCTTCACAACCACATGGACTGCAGCCTACCAGGCTCCTCCGTCCATGGGATTTCCCAGGCAAGAGGACTGGAGTGGGGTGCCATTGCCTTCTCTGATGGTGCACCCCAGGGGCTCCCAGTTTCCTGACTTTCCACACTCAAGGATTCTCAAGTGTTTCCTTCTCTTGAGTGGTCAGGAGAGGCAGACACCTCATGCCCCACGGCAGGGCCAGCAGAACCCTGGGAAAGTTGTCTGTACTGCAGAAAAAGAATGTCCTGTAGTCAACACATGGGGAAAAAATGTCCAACTGTGACCCAAGAGCAACAAAAATGGTGCCCAGCATTAATTCAAATGGTGTAGGAAATGGCAACCCGCTCCAGCATTCTGGCCTGGAGAATCCCATGAACAGAGGAGCCTGGCAGGCAAGGGTCCCTGGGGTCACAAAGAGTCGGACACAACTAAAGTGACTTAGCCACACATGCATCTATTCAAAAGAAAAAAAATAGAGGACAGGGGGATGCAGAGAATGAGCAACAGGCCCGTTAACCCCCGCCAACCCCTCTCCTCCCCCTGCACCCCACACCCCCAGTGGCAGCCAAGGCAGAGGTCGGCAGGAGTCCAGAGGAGTCGTGAAAGTTGAACACAAACCCGAATGCTGCTCTCTGTTTTCTGACTTTTCCTTTTTTCCTCCAGTCCAGTTAACACAGTGGACAAGCCAATCCTCGTTCCCGCCGGCCTCGTTAATGAACCTGCAGTAGCAAATGTGCCTTGTTATTGCTCTGAGCCTGGAAGCAGCACGCTCCCCACCGATGTGCAAATACCACACAGAAGGGCCCCCTCCACTCCCCCGTCCCTGGCAGACCCCCACCTCTCCAGGAGCTGTTCTGAGGCTAATGCTGGCAGCTGGGTACCCCAAGCCCCACTCCCCACCACCCCCATCCCACCCATGGCCCTTACCCATCCCCCCTCCCATATTTCTCCCCAATTCTGGAAATCTGACAAGCGGGAGGCACACAGGAGCCCCAGGGAGGAGGCTACCCATCTGAGGAAGGACGGGATGCAAAGCTAGCACTTCGCCCACGCTCAGACCTGCTCCCCCACCTGCAAGTGTGCAAATTGGGGCCAGACAGCGCATTGAAAGGGGACCACTGGGCCCACGTTGCAAAGGAGACTAAGGGATGCTAAGAGCTATGAGGCCACAGTGGGGGGGGGGGCATCCCCCCACCCTCCCAGCCCGGCCCTAACCCGGTCGCGGTCCCTTCCGCACTCTAAGTGGGCATTAATGTGGCCAGCGCTAACTCGATTTCATCACAGGGAGACAGGGATCATTTGTCTCCCGTCCTCTGCTTCTGCTCCATCTCTCTCCTCTGATGGGGACACTCGGCTCTACCTCATGAGGTCAGATTTGCAGGGGTTTTGGCCTTTTCTTGCTCGCTTAATGACAACCTGGGTAAAGGAGAGGCCAAGAGAGAGAAATGGAGAAAAACACAGACTCTGGGCACAAAGAACTTGCTTGCAATCCAAAGCCGACATGTTTCTGAGGGGGTCGTTCTGCATCTCTCCCCTCACCTGGTGACCTGGGATGCCCGGGGGCCACCTGGCACAGCAGGCGAGATATGCCAAGAGCCCATCTCACCAAATGGATGGGAAATCAAACAATGCAGGGAAGTATTTCTAGAAGGGAAAAGAAGAAAGACAACATTCGATTTCCCCCCGCTGAGGAGGCTGACATCACTCTCTGCCAAGCAGAAAGTGCCTGCCTTTCTCCAAGCCAGCATTCTGGAGCTGTTTTCTGATTATTTCAATCAGCCTAATAACATGTACATTTGAGACAGCTGCCTGGGCGATTTGGAGAGTTTGGCTCTTCTGCTGGCTCCTGCAGAAGCATAATTTTTGCTCCCCGAAGTTCACATGCAGCTAGGGAAAAAGGGTTTGGATCGCTTTCCCGACCCCAAAATAGAGCCTTCCTGGAGTGAGGTTCTAGGTCCAGAAGTCTTTGCACATTGACTGATCAGCTTAGGGACCCCACCACCAAATCCCCACTGGAGCATCTATTAATACATTCTCGGCTGCTTTCCTCCCCCCACGATAGGAACTTGGTAGTCTGGGGTTCCGTTCATTCTGTTTGCAATCCGCCGGCCTCAGAGCCCCATGGGAGTGTGCTGGGGATGATGTTCCCCTCGTGGCTTGTTACTTCATGCCAGGCACATGTAGAGCCATCCGCCACGTGCAACGGATCCCAGAGAAATGGCTGCAACTCACTGGACTGCGCTTAACTCAAGGCGGCTCTCTGGGCAGGCAAGATTAGACTCAGGCTCCTCTCAGGCGAAAACAAAAGCATTCAGAATGGCATCAGAGAAAGTTAACCAACGTATTCTAGAGAACTTCATCTATTAGAATAACAACACTCACATTTTGAGTGCCTGCTCTGAGTCTTGCATACATTACCTCATTTAATCCTCAGGACAAGGAAGGCAGATATTACAATCACCATTTTCATTTCCGAAATCTGGGAAACCTCCCTGGGAGTTCCTTTTTCTTCTGTAACTACAAAAGCTCCCTTCTCTGGGCCTATGTGTTTTCTAAACAGACACAATCCTAGATCAACCTTAAAAGATCATGGTGTTCAGAAAACAATGCAGGAAGAGGTCTGTCTTCCCAGAGACCAGCTCTGATGGGAGGGGGAGATGGAAGGGCACCCATCTCCTTACTGTTCAGGGGAAGTACGCTCTTTTATCCTTTTTCTTTTTTTCTTTTTCTGGCTACTCTATCCCTGATTGGAAGTTTCTTTCTGACACCACTGCACGCATGCACCAGTCGGTTCCTATCTTTCCTCTTGGTTGCGAAGTGTGAACAGCAGCCTAACTGTCCTAAATATTTCCTGATGCCCATCATCCTGCAGGTTTTCAGGACATGAGGAGGAAGCTGTCACAGACCCTGGAAAAGCTGATGTCCACGGCCCATCACAGGGGGAGAACCTTAGTCAAACAAGGTGTTCATGGAACAACTCTGCACTGGGCTCCCCAGAACTCACAAAAGCCCCCACCTGAGCAGGGAACTGTGTCCTGCCATCCCTGAGCAAAGCAAAGCAGAGCCTTCTCAGGAAAAGTCGCTAACAGGGCAGCGTGAGAGAGCCAGAGAACTAACAAGTGCCCTATAGGGTACCCCAGCTCACAGACACCCAAAGGTGTCTCCCTCACCACTGACACCTGACGAGGCCACAGGTTTACTTTGATCATGCAGTCATCTCTCACAACCTTGAGAAACTCCACTTTTAGAATCACTGCCAGAGGTAGTCGCCAGACCACATGAAAAACTTGGTTACATTGCATTAAGCTTAGCCTCGTATTGGCCCCCTCCCCAAAAGTATTATTCGCCACGCATACAGGTAATCTCTTTGGGAAGTGATCCCAGGAAATACAATGGAGAGGGTGGAGAAAGTGAGATAAGAAAGAGGGGAAAGGCAAAAAGGGTTTGTTAGAGACTTCCCTGGTGGTCCAGTGGTAAAGAGTCCGCCTTGCAATGCAGAGGACTTGCATAGCAGGTTTGATCCCTAGTCAGGGAACTAAGATGCCACAAGCCTCAGAGCAACTAAACCCCACGCTCTGGAGCCCATGTGCCATGACTACAGAGTCCTTCCCCAGGTTCCGAACGATGCAATGAAGATCCCATGTGCCATCATTAAGACCCAATGCAATCAATTCTTTTAAAAGTGTGCGTTAATAAGCAGATTTGCCCTGTGGTGGGACCCTCCGGGAGACTGTAGACTTGTCCCATGGTGCGGTGATGAAACAGAGATATTGATGCATTACCTCCTCTGCCTCACTGGTTAATAGTTGCTCCAAGGGTATTCATTCCCCAACGCTTGCAGAGCCATTATCCCACCCATAAGCCACTTGGAAGGGCCTTCATTCCTTCCAAAGCCAGACAACACCTTTTGGCAGTGACAGGCAGGACACCATCTGCAGGTTCAAGAACAGTCAGCAGGGGCCTCTGGGGTGAGCAGAGGGCACACCGGCACCTACAGCACCTGCTACAGATCTTGATGACTTTCGAACCATCAGCAAGAAATCCAATCCACCTTCACAAGGTAAAGATTGCTATCAGCAGAGATGTTTATGGGAGTAATAATAATAGCTGGAGTTTATTGAGTGCTTATTGCATGCCAGCTGCTGTTGTAAGCACTTTATATGCACTAAGTCTTTTAGTTCTCACACATCTGTATAAAAGAGGCACCATTATTATACCCTGTTGACAGATAAGGACACAGATGTACCGCAAACTCCATAGGCAGTTAGGTTCACAGACCTCTTGGAGCAGTGAACCTGTCATTGGAATGAACCATCATGCAAGGGATAGTTTTAAAGAAGGAGATAAGGTAGATTCGTGTGTATATATATAAATATATGTATATGCAAATGGATTTGGGGGTATGTTTGTGAAAAGGAAGAACAGTCTTATTATTTATACATGAACTAATAAATAACCAATTGAATTTTGACCAACTTTCAGGAAGCAGGAAGGAACTGTGCTGGGAATATTAAGAAAATCTTTATAGGAATGATAGGCGTGGAGCTGTGGTTAAAAGGTGAGAAATTAGCACGAAATAAGTCCTAGAAGCAGGATGGAGGAGAGCATGGAGGGACTAGCTTATCTAGAATATTAGTCAAGATGGCAATCTACTATTCACCAGATATTTCCAACTCTCTCCTTCCCTGGCATATGGTAGAATGATAGTCTTGCCCTCCTTTGAAGTTCGATGTGGCCATTTGCTTGATTTGGCCAATGAAATGTTAGTGGAACTTACTTGTGAAACTTAGAGTGAAAGTTTAAAGAGCCAGGGCACTATTCACCACGTTTCTCCCCCCTTGGAGGTGATCACAGAGCACAAACTAAGATAGACTCTCCATCCTCCTGGATACCTGAGTGACTATGACAGGAAGAGCCTCTTCTCCTGCTGACCTACACAAAACATGTAGCATGAGCAAGAAGTAAAGCTTTGTTGTTGTCTTGTAAGCCAATGAGATTTGGAATTGTTGCTACAGCATAACTCCACTTATCCTGACCAACACGTTTGGCTTGTGCTATCATAACAAACAACTCCCAGATCTCAGTGGCTCAACCAATGGACTTCATGCCCTTGCAAGGTTCACTGCAAGGCAATGGATGAAAGGGGAAAGGTGTTCTTTTCCATACAAATCACTCGGGGACTTAGGCTAATGGAGGCTCCACCCTCGGGAACATTCCCACTACTCACCCAGCAAGACTAGGAAGAAGTTGGAGAGTACTACAGGGTCTTCCTATTGCCTCAATGTAATGTATCATACATCACATCCATATGTATTAATATTTCATTGAACAGAACTTGGAATTGACTCTACCTAACTGCAAAGGGACTGTAAAAATCATCTCCCCCATGCTGGAGAGAGGCTACTGGTGAACACTAATAACATCCACCACACCTGGCTCCAGAATACTGGAAAGTAGTGGGCAGTTGGAGAGTGTGGGCTCAGCTGAAGAAGGCTTTTGAAAGGCAGAACATGACCCATGAGGTATCAGGGAGCCACTGTAAGTGTGTGAGCAGGGCAGGGAAATGAGAAAGGCTGATTTAAGTATCACTGGATGAGTCTAATGCTGGAGAGAGGGGTATTCAGGGGGCCAATGGAGATAGCATGGGGCCTGTATGCCTATGTTCAAGGAGGTCTGTTAGGAGGTTGTTGTATTATCAACATCTATAGTGATGAGGGCTTGGTAGCCACTGTTGTCACAAGAAGAGATAAGGAGTGAATCCTGTGATAACTTAAGGAAAGATGAAGTATGGTGTATTGGGAGCCCAGACTTTGACATCAGACAAACCAGGATCCAAATTCCACCTCTAACACTTACAAGCTTTTTTATCTTGGACAAAATACATTAACTCCTCAGAACCTCAGTGTTCTTACCTGCAAAATGTGGATAATAATATTACTTACCTTATGCAGCTACTGTGAGGATTGAAAGATTAGTGATTATGTTTGTAAATTGGCAGTGCAAATGGTGGAAATGGTGATGGTGGTGGTGATGATGATGATGGTGGTAGTTGTTAGTGGTGGTAATGGAGACAGATGGTGGTAGAGATGGTGGGAATGATAGTGGTGCTAGTGAATCATAAAAGGACTAAAATTAAAGCTTAGGGGGGATAAAGTATCTAGAATTATGGGCAAGACAAGGAAGAGGCTTCCACTATGCAAAACATAGAAGTTATAGTCAGAATATAGAAAGTGAACTATGAAATCTAGGATCCTAGAAACCAAAGGGGAAAAGAGTTTCATTAAGAAGCCTTAAGGACACTTTAGGACACAGAAGATAGGAACAATTGTCATTAGATTTTATTAGAATAAAATGACTATGACCTGGTGAAGGAGCAAGTTGGTGGCAAGGGATTAAGAGGGCCTAGGCATCTGAAAGTGGGTGCCCAGAGGGTGTAGACCTACCTCGTAAGGAGCTTCCAGTGGAAGGAAGAACCATAAAAGGATCTATATCATCAGAAATGTTTTAGGATGAAAGTAGCAGTACTTTTGTTTAAAAAAGAAGTCCGTGGAAAGAAAAAGAGGAGAAATATTTGTTTAAATGCTTTGCATTCACAGAGTTGAAAAGATCAGCCATAGCTAGAGAGAGGAAAAAAACATCAATAGCTAAAATTTAAAGTGGGGCTTCCCAGCTGGCATGGTGATAAAGAATCTGCCTGCCAATGTAGGAGACAAGAGACACCGGTTTGATCCCTGAGTCAGGAAGATCCCTGGAGGAGAAAATGGCAAGCCACTCTAGTATTCTTGCCTGGAAAATCCCATGGAGAGTGGAGACTAGTGGGCTACAGTCCATAGGGTCGCCAAGAGTCAGACCCGACTGAGCACAAACAAACACATAAAATTTAAAGTAAGGCTCTATTTAACCTACAGCTCCTTTCTTATCTTAACAGATATTTATAGAGCATTTTCACTGAAGAATCCCAATATTTGAATGGCATTGAGCCATTTTTTTAAAATATTTATTTATCTTGGCTGAGCCAGGTAACAGTTGCAGCATGTGGGATCTAGTTCCCTGACCAGGAGTTGAACCCAGGCCCCCTGCACTGGGAGTTCTGAGTCTTAGCCACTGGAGAACCAGGGAAATCCGAGCCATTTTTCACAGTCTCTGAACCTGTCCCTCAACATCTCCTCTCTCTCCTGGTTCCCTAGGAGAAAGACTCCATTTCCCAGCTAGGTGTGGTCACTTGACTAAGTTCTGGCCAATGTCCCATGGCCAAGTGGTGCATGATCTATAAGTTCCCAGGAATCTTCCTGAAAAGACAGCAGGGCCTTTTCATCCCCTTCTTTTTAGTCACTTCCTCTCTCCTGTTGCCTTAACACATGAGTGTCATGGCTACCATCTTGGACCACAGGACTAAAAGTCCCATTCTGAGGGCAGAGCACTGAGCTTGAGGATCCTAGATCTGTGAAAATTTCATGGTACAGAGGAGTCATTCCAGCTCTGGACTCAAGCCAAAGCCCATCCTCCCAGACACACTCCTCAGAGAGGAGACAAATGGCCTGGATACCCACCGGGGTGGCCTCCGAGATTCACCCAGGGAGACCATCCCTCTCTCTGGGGGTAGCAGTCTCACAGAGGGCTGCCCCTGTTTCCTAAGTACCACTTTGTAGGAAGGAGCAATAATGTCCACACTGTCCTTTGCCTCCTCCTCAGGCTGGAGAAATCTTAGAAGGAAGGTGCCCGAACAGCCCTTCAGCGCAGCTTGTGAGGCCCTGGGCCTCGGCGCTGGCTGGCTGGCTGGCTGGCAAGAGGACAGATTCTGATTTCAGTTGTGCATTGCTAACGAGCGGTGACTTCACATTGGCGAAGAGAGCCGATTTGAGTGCTTTCAAGGACAAAATGTGTCCTGCTATCTGGAGGTGAAAATCAGAACCCAGTCTCACCACCTTGCTATTTCTAGAGGCAAAGGAAAAGCTTTTAGAGTCTGATCCCACCCCTGCTCTGAAATGAAGGCTGCTCCTCAGTCACGCCAGCCCCTCGCTCCATAGAGTTTCTGCGTCATTTCCCCTTATGATTCATCCAGTTCATCCCACCGACTGCTTGGTTCTGTGGTCATCTCTTGGGCAGTGTCATCCCTCCCATGACCCCCTTATGAACTCCAGGGGAACAAGGAGGGTGATTTATTCATTTTTATAACCTCATGACATAGCACTGTGCCTGGCACGTAGCAAATGCTCGAAAAAGGTTTCTGATTAATCATTCCTGCATTTCATTTGGGGATCTTTGCCTGCAAATGAGAGGCAAGTCATCTGTGCTGGCTGATCCCCTGATGCCAGGCCAGCCGGATAAAGCCACATCTAGTCCATGTTGAAAACCTACCTCTCAGAACCCCGAAAGTTTCAGAGAGAACAGTCACCAGCCCACCTTGGTAAAAGGTAGTGATAGTGGTTTTCCAATGACTAGCCTAAATTTCTCCTGTCGCAGTTGAGAACCACTCCATCTGCTCTGCACGTCAGTGTGACAGCCCAGCTGCTCACTGCCACCTACAACCTGGGCTGACATTCAGCTGCAATGCACAGCTACGACAGCTGGACAGGTTGTTAAAATATTGAAAGGCTTCTGTAGCGTATAGTAAATAGCCCCTGTCCTCAGCTCCTGAGTGTCCTCATCTGCCACCCTGGCCAACTTCAGCTACTCCCCTGTGATCCCCAGATTCCACTCCAGAGCACAGAAGACCTCCAAGAATGGTGGTCGGTGCCCACCTTCAAATCTCACCCAGCTGTATCAACTCACCCTTCTCCTCCCCAACTGAGTCCGGCAGCCTGTCCCCTCCCCTCAGGCATCACCGTCTTATGACAGCAGCCCCTGGCAGACATGTAGGCAGATGTGCGAATCGCAGGCTGGGGAGGGATACTGTCAGCTATCCACAACGGGAGGAGAGGTGAAGTCACTCATCAGAGACAGGTGGGGATCAAATGCCCAGAGAGAGGACAGGAGGTCAAAGCCTGGTCTATGAAGCCACCAAAAGCCACAATGAGGCTGGGCTGGATTCAGTGGGAGTTAGACCTGAGCAGGATGCCTGGCAGACACCAGGTTCTGGGACAAGGGTGAGGTCAAGGCCAGCCAGACAAGAGACAGGCTTATCTAAGCCACTTGTTCCCTCTCCCAAGCCTGGAAATGCCCATGAAATGAGAAGGTACCCTGTATTCCAGAAAGCAGCCAAGACCTAGTGAGAAACTCCAGGAGAGCCTTGAAGTGGTATCTGTCAAGATGGGGGGTGGCCAGCACAGAAATGAAGAAACAGGTAAAGAAGAAGCTTTTGAACTTAGGTTTTTGCATCATCTCATCTGCCCAAGACTTTGGGACTGGCATTTCCTGCCCATAACCCATGGCAGAAATTGGTGGCACCAGCTCATGTTGCCAATGCCAGGGTCGTGGGGGTACAATCAGATGACACAAGCCCACTGGGTGAGGAACTGATGAAAAAAGGCACTGGGTGGACCAGTAGCCCCCAGGACCGATAGGCTAGAATCCAGCAAGGCTGCCCCCTCCTTTGCTGTGAACATTGGAGGGTTGCAAGGAAAACCACCATCTGGAAGATATACCTGGTGACATGGCTATAAACTCGGGTAACCGACACTGGTTCTGTGGTGCCTGGCTTTCAGCCCTACCCCATGGCACGTGACCTCGCAGAGCAAAGCAACAAGGTCCCCGAGGAGAACGCCCAGCATGAAAGAAAGCCCTGGAACCGGGCGTCAGGGCCAGCAGCGGCGGACATGCATGACTGGCACCGAAGGCCCAAGCATTTAAAATAAGCGCGAGGAGGGACTTTCCTGGCGGTCCAGTGGTTAAGATCCCAGGTGCTGCCAATGCAGCGCGCACAGGTTCTATCCCTGGTCGGAGAACTAAAAATCCCCCATGCTGGGGTGAAAAGATAAAAAAAGAAATTAAAATCAGGACAAGGACTCTCTGGAAGGAGGTAACAGAAGATAGGAGCAACTTCAGAGAAGAACACAGGATCATTGAAACCTAGCACATGGAAATCAACAGAAAGAAGAGATGAAATTGAGAGCATGATGGTTGGGGTAACTACCAGCAAGGGACAATTAGAGACCAAATTGTAAGTCACCCATGTCCCACGTGTATCCCTCAATTCCCTTTCACATTTCTATGCATGCCCAGAAGCCAGCGCCAGTGTCCCACAGCCAGAGGACCCTCCTCAGGCTGCCGGACTCGCTTGAAGTGAATTCAGCCCTGAACCACTCATTGAAGGAAGAGGTAGTAAAATTCTGGCCCCTCATCCCAGACCAGGGCCAACTTTCAGGTGTGACCTACCCCGTCTCCCAGTTCTCCATGAGACTGAGTCCAAGTGCCCTCCATGGGACTCTGCATGGCAGCATACTCTGGCCTGGCCCCCTCCCCTCCCCATCCCAGTTCCCCACTCCCCAGTTTGTTTTCCCCAAAAGCAGGTTCTAACAAATCACTTTCACATACCGCCCTGGCTCGGGGGTTGCTTCTGGGGTACCCACCCTAAGACACAGAGCGGTCTTTCTCAGTGAATACCACTGCCGTCTCTCCAACTGCCCAAGCCCCAAACCATGGAAGCAACTTGCACCCCATTCTCTCTTTCACCCCCACATCCGATCCACCAGGTATCCTTGGCTCTAACCCCTCAGTGCCTCTAGAATCTTCTCTCTCTCATAGTCACGTCCTGCGTGGACTACTAAAACAGCTCCTAACAGCCCATCTCTTCCTGTCTTGGCCCCTCTGATCCTTCCTCCAGGAGGTTGGCCCCGGAGGGGCTCTCTGTGACCCTCAAGCTAACACCCAGTCTTATTCGTGCTTGCAGGGGCTCTGCTGCCCCAGCCCCTTGCTCTCATCCAGGCTTGTCTCTCACCACCCACCACCTCGCAGCCTCACTGAATGCATCACCTCTGGGTCTCACACAGGCTCTTCCTTCTGCCTCCAACAGCTGTCTCCCCTGCAGCCTGCTCTCTCAGCTTGCCCTATTTCAGCTCTCCATCTAAACAACCCTGTCTTTGAACACCTGCCCCCCCCCGACCCCCAGCCTGGGCCAATGCCCCTACCACTCTGGAATGGATACTTCATGCATGATCTGCCCCTTTTCCACAAGTGGCCCCCTTCCCATTCACTCGGTTTCCACGGACAGAATCAAATTAATCGTTCATAGCCCTGCCCCTTCACGGAAGTGATTGGTTTAGAGCTGGGCACCTGACCAAGCAAAGCCAGCGAAAACCTTCCCCAGAAATCTTGGACCTGGAATGGAGAAAGGTGAATAAATCCGACTGGGTGGCTAAAACTTCCGGGAGATAATACGCCAAAGCATCAAACATTATATTCTCTGTCACATGAAGAAAATTAGTCTTTGTGAGAGAGAAGAGAACCACTAAACAGCAGCAGGGAGATGGAGAGAAGAGGTTCCTGGGTTCCTAGTGTCCTGAGCCCAGACACATCACGGCCTTGAGTTCTCTGAGATGTCCGTTTCCCTGGAAATAATGGCGGAACTTGAACTCCATTTTCCTTGAAGCTAGTTTGAATTGAGTTTTGTCCCTTGCAACAAACAAGATGTAACTATTAAGTTGATGTCAGACTTTACTGTAAGCATCTGTTTAGTTGGCCTTCTGCTAGTGGGCAAGCTTCTGTCCCCATCTTCTTCTCTATGGAATCAGAGGACCAAGCACGGTGCTTGGGTCACGGTAGGTGTTCGGCGTGCGTGAGGTGGCAGCGAGTGTGGCAGCTGCTCATGGTTGCAGAACAGGTGCAGGCACAGACTGGTCATCTCATCTCTCCAAAGGCTGCCCAATCTGGCAGCTCCTGCATCCCTTCTTGTGCCCTGCAGGCGGGCAGCAGGGGAGAAAGGGGCACGTGCACTGTGATTCAGTCTAATTCTGAGCTTTAGGAGTTTGAAAGGGGCTACTGAGGGGAACAGCAACCCACTCCAGTATTCTTGCCTGGAGAATTCCATGGACAGAGGAGCCTGGCAGGCTGCAGTCCATGAGGTCGCAAAGAGTTAGACACGGCTGAGCGATTCACACACACACACACACACACACACACACACACACACACACACACACACAGCTTGAGCGCCGTTTCTAAGTAGCTTCGGTCCTGGTGCAGGTTGAGTTATGCCCCTGCAGGCGTCTGGCTGACCTCGACCACAGGCTCAGGAGTGAATCTGCTGTTATTGCCAGAGCCTGATGAGGAGGACGACATAACCACACAGAAATCCATTACCGCATGGCTCCAGACATGTTCAGAGAAATGGGATCCTATTCTCACAGACCAGCACACTGACATTCAAAGAGCCAGGGAATACATCCCAGCTCAAAGTCAGCCCCAAGCGTGTCTGGAAAATGCCTGTGGCATCCTTTGGAAATGTCAGCGCCTGGTCATAAGCGAGGGTGGGGAATGTTCTGTCAGTCCTCGGGGACAGCACACCCCAGAAGCGGAAATACCTGCCCTTTCACCTTTAGAGAGAGGGTGTTTCCCAAAACAGATTCACAAAGGGCAAAGCAGGTTAGGTACGGAGGTTTAAATTAGGCCTAATTACTCAGCCTCCCCATTGCAGGCTCGTCTTTTTTTTCTTTTCTTTTTTTTTTAAGATCTACAAAGACTTCTAAAAGCCAAGCAAGCCTGTGACTTTCCCTTTCTTTGCTCCCCACACTATTCATTTCTTATTTCTCTTTCCAGAGGTAATTTATTCAAATACAAGCAAACACAAATACATATATTCTTATTTCTCTCCTCTATTTACATAAAAGGTAGCATACTATCCACACCATCCCCCGCATGGCTTTTTTCACTTCAGCTACCCTTAGCATTTTTCCATTCATACACAAGGGGATTCTTCATCCTTTGTTCAGCTGCAAATGATGCCAGCTCATGGATGCCATAGTTTATTTAGTCTGTCTTCTACTGATGGCCATTTTGGTTGATTCTATCACAAGCAATGCTGCAGTGAGTGACCATTCACAAACGTCATTGCACACGCGTGGAGGATTGAACACATATGTCGTTGCATTGATGATCCCAAGCCTTTAGCTCTTCCTGTGTCCCTGCCCTTTGACCCTTGACTTTGCTGCTTCTGTCACTAAAAAGGCACAGTGCCTTCCCTTGACCCCTTAAATCTGGACTTTACCATGTAACTTGTTTAGCAGACTTGATATAAGCAGAAACTTTAAAACATACTTGAGGTTTTAATTAATTTCTTCTTTCATTTCTCTGAAATTGCCATGAAACATGCCCAGGCCAGCCGAGAACAAGTTCAAGCTAGCGTGCTAGAGTATTAGAGCATGGGGAGCAGGGCCCAGTGGCCCAGCTGAGACTGTCCTAGACAAGCCAGCTCCTAGCCAATCTGCCAGCTGACCACAGATACAGAAGTGAACTTAGCCAAGATGAGCTGAGTCTACCTTAAATCAGCAGGAACACCCCCAACAACCAAGTAGTGAGAAATAATTGAGTTGTGCTTTTAAGATACTAAAATGTAGTGTGGTTTGTTATGCAGCAATGACTAACAGATACATCCTACAATATAGAGGCAAGTAAGATAAATTCCCAGAAGTGGAATCACCAGATCAAAGGATATGGCAAATTTGAAATTTTGATAGATATTGCCAATGTCTCTGCATAAAGATTGGACTAGTTTATACTCCCACAACAAATCATAAGAGCACTTGTTTGTAAACAGTATGTTATCAGTTTTTTCTCAATCTGGTAGATGAAAAAGAATACCTCTGTGTAGTTTTGTTTGCATTTTCTTATCATAAGCATGAACACTTCATATGTTTAAAAACCATTTTGACCTCCTTTTCAGTAAACTGTGTGTTCATGTTTGTGACCCATTTTTCCTATCAGATCACTATTTTTCTTATTGATTTCTAGGAACTCTTTATATATTAATAAGATAGCCCTTTGCCTATGATCCCATTCCATGAAACCATACACTCCATATGAGCAGCTTAATAGTAGGCAAAGGGAGTAAACAGAAAGCAGAGCTCTAGCAGAAGGTAACTTTTCCTCAATCAGCAACTATGTCTTGAGCACTTTTTTTGGTTCAGGCTTCTAGGTTAAGCATCCCAGCATACTCAGAAAAAAATTGACATGGTACATAAAGAATGTTCTAGAGATGGCTATGGTTAAATCCCCACATATATTTACCCATAGTCCCTGCCTTAGGAGTGGGCAAAGGGACCATATACATTCCTCATGGCTCAACTTCCCTGGCCACAGCTGATTGATCATAGCAATATGCCTGATTAAGGGCAGAACCAATTCAATTCTCTTTTGAGACTTTGAACTCAGAGACATAAAATCAGAGAATGGTGGGCCCTGAAAGTATCAGATCACTTTGCAGAGGTGGCGCTACCATTTGGTGCAGCCCTACAGAGCCACATACAAGCAGACAAATGAACTGAGGAAGAGCCAGGGTGCAGACAGAACACAGCAGTCACTCAGACACCGGCAGGGAGGAGCAGACACAGGCCACAGCCTGAGGGAGAAACAGACAGACTGCCCCCTCACTTCCAGCTCTTCCAGACTCAGCTCCTGCCCCCTTGTCCCCCCAACAGTTTCTTTCTAGCTGGGTTCTGTAAGAGCCTTTTGAATCCTATTACTAAACCTCCTTGTACTAATTTAAGGAGTGTTCTTATTCTTGGTATCAAGAGTGTCTTAAGACAAGGAATCTTCATATCAGCTTAAGAAAAGAATAGAGCCTTTTCATCTTGTATGGCATAGTTTTGATTTTAAAAGTTTCCTAGTTGCTATCACTTCTCATTTTATAGTGGGAGAACTTGGGGGCTTGGCCAAGGTCACTTTGACCACAAAAGGCAGAGCCCAGCCATGAGAGGAGGGGTTTGCTGCCAAATGGCCTTTTCCCTCAACCCCATTTTGCTGCCTCCAGGCTGAAGCATTGTATAAGTATATGCTTAATCATGAGACTAAGACTCTAGGTGCTGAACAGCTCCCAGGAGAGGGTGATCAATATAGACTGGCATCGCCAGGGCATCTATCTACCCACAGTCTGTGGGAGGTAGGGAGGCTGTGGCCAGGCCCTGAGGACCTCTCAGGTTCCCACTGCACCCCCCACCCCGGGACACTTCCCACACTCACCCGTGCTTATTTATGTGTATGGCACCCTGCCTGGGAGGAGGGCTGGTTCTCTAAAGGAAAATCCCCCAAAGAGATATGCTGGTTGTTTAATGGCCCATACCTCCCACTCCACCCCCACCCCGCCCCCATCCCACCCTGGAAAGGAACTTGCAGACCCCCTTCTGTCGGGGCAAAGAGGTCCCCCGAAAGGAGTCCCCATTGTCCCACTGTCCACTGACACATCAGAAAAAAGAGTGAGTCCACCCAGTCTTTCCTAAGCACCCACTGCATACAAGACCTCCCGCAGGGCACTGGCATCACTTCTGGAACCTTCTGGGTGCATTCTCTAAGTGGGGGAGGGGACAGGGCTGGGGCCCAGGGGGAGGGGGAGCAGGAAATTAACCTCCTGCCAAGTAGAACGGAAATTGAATTTCTTCCCCTCCCCCTTCTTCTGCCTCTCTCACCACCCCTCCCCGACAACTCACTTTTTATCTCTCTCCAATTACAGTTTTAAACATTTAGGGTGCTGCTGTTTTAGTTTTAAAATTTGTTAGGCTCAATTTATGCCACTTAGTAAAACCTCTTTTCCAAATGAAGCCAAATTAGAACTAAAACACTGCAAGCCATAAAATGTGGGCATTTCATTTGGGCTGGGTTGGCTTTTTGATTGTTTGTGTAAATGAAGCATAGAGAAGCATTCAGGAGTCTGTCTCAGGTCTGGGTGAGGGAGATCCCCCGGGATCCCCCAGAGGTCTGGGCCCTGTCCCCTGGCCCTCAGTTTGACTCTCTCGTGCCCCTGGGTGACTAGCGAGCCTTGAAACAGGTCACTCCACACTTTGGCAATGCCCTCCCATCCCTAAGTTCTCTAACAACGGGGACTACTTGCTGCGAGCCAATGTCACCCACCGCCACCAAACAGTGGACAATAAATCGATGGCGAATTCAATCCGGCTGGCTGTGACTGGGGATGGGAGCTGGGGGCGCAGTCTGGAAATATCTCCTCTCACACCCTTGCAGTGCAATGTCTAAAAAATTCCCTGGTCTCAGTGACCTTCGACTGGAGGGAAAGGTGAGCCCCACCCCTCTCCTGGTGGAGGAAAGGAGCCGGGAAAGGGGGGAAGCGAAGGGGGGTGAGGGAGGAGATCCTGAGCCACTAATTAGGCTTCTGGTGTTGGCTGCCAAGAAGGTCAGAGAAGTTGCCGGCTGATGAGCCGGGCCTCCCAGGGGCCCTCAAGAGGTGACATCTGGGGTTCCCAGGCTGGCCCTGTCTGTGCCAGGGGAAGCGGGCAGCAAACACCGCCAGGACTGAGAGCCCAGGAGGGGAGACAGAGGCAGCACCGATGGCCACAGTGATGAGACGGTGACTAAGGGCCAGTGTGGACCTTGCCAAGTGATTTGGCTTGTCCCCACGCCAACAATAAAGGCCCGGTGTCTGGCAGGGGATGGGGTTTTGTGTGCCGAGGGACACCTTATGACTGACCCTGGCAGAGAGCCACAACCATCAGGAACCAGCCCAAGAAGAGAGCAGACAGGAGCGGGCAGAGGAGTCCTTTATGGGAGCAGGGGCTTGACTCGGGTTGGGGGCAGGGTGTCTGAGGAGGAAGGGCAGAGGGCAGGGTGAGAGGGAGTGAAAAAACATTCATGCTGAGGACCAGTGGGGGTTTCCCTAACGAAGGAGGAGTCGATCATGTTTGAGATAATCTCTGAAAGCAAGTGGAGATAAAACCCAGTCAGTGGAGGAAACTTTGGAAACCGTTTAAAGGAAACGGGACAAAACCCCCAGAATAAAATGCCATCTGGAGTCCTACTGGTCCCTAGGATGGAATCCATGATCCAAGGTGTAGGTGAACCTCTGTCACAGGCTGGGGTCCCCGGAAGCAGATGCCGAGATGGAGTTTGGGGGTGGAGGCGTGTTTGGAAGGAATCAATCCCTCTGAAAGGAAGCGGGTAGAGGGGAGCAGGACTGGACAGAGCGGGGAGTCGAGTTGAAATGCAAGCCTGACAGACTCAGCCAACCTGGAGGAGAGAGCTGGGGCATGAGGCGTGTCCAGGACAGTGTTCTGCCTGGAGCCAAAATGGCCAGGTCTTTATAAAGGCTTTCATGGTGGCTTAGAGGGTTAAAAAAAAAATCTGCCTGCAATGCAGGAGACCTGGGTTCAATCCCTGGGTAGGGAAGAAACCCTGGAGAAGAAAATGGCAACCCACTCCAGTATTTTTGCCTGGAAAATTCCATGGACAGAGGAGCCTGGCAGGCTACAGTCCAGGGGGGTCTCAAAGAGTTGGACACAACTGAGTAACTAACACTTTATAATAGCCCCACCCCACACCAGTTCAGCCACCAGATGGGGGTCTCCCAGGAGAGGGGCCTCTGGGTGAGGTGTTCTCAGCTGCTGAGGCCGAGCCTGAATGGGCAGCAAATCCTTCCTAGAAGGGGGCTCTGCTCCTCCATGTCTGTCACATCCTCCCCCTCCCTTAATTTCTAAGCTCCTGGCTTAAATCCCTCTTCTCCTCTGGGCCTGGTTGCCCCCTCCCTGTTCTTCAGGCCGCTGGCTGTGTGTCTGGAACCCGGTCTGACCCTAGCCCAGCCCAGTGTTTTCGATTTGCTCCATTCTCCCAGGCCCACGGAGGAGAATTCTGGTCTTATTTCTCCATCATGATTTCCTCCTCCACTCAGGCCCTGTGTCCTGGTAACCAGCAGCCATCACAGCTGTCGACTTGCAGGGGGCCTAACGCTCATGGCTTGTTTGGGGCTCAGCCTCGGTCCTGCAGTGCTGGTCATTAAGCTTCATTGTGCCGCCCGCCAGGGCACTGGCCGGCCCAGGATAAGCCTCAGATGAACTCAGCCTCGCTTATTAACTAGGACAAACCAAGCCGGGCCACAAAACGTCCACCGCTTGAGCCATCAGCTGCGGCAGACGTGGTCCTCTGCAGCCTCCAGCTCACCCCCCTTCTGTCCGTGGCTTGCCAGCAACCAGCTGTTACTCAGCCCCATAGCTTCACGTCCACAGAATCCAGAGCACCAGCTCCACTTTGGAGCCTCATTAATTGAATCACTGGCACATTCTCCAGATACATGCCTGGTCCCTGATTTGCCTAGGCTGTTCAGAAGCACATTTTCTCTCTCTGGACTCATGGGGAGGATCCTGCAGAGCGGGGGACAAGTCTGGGGATGCATAGGAACGGAGCTAAACATTCAGGCCTGGTTTCTCTTCCTGACTTCTGTCCTAACCTCGCAGCCCCTGAAGCCCACCCAGGATGACACAAGTTATAACACAAAATGAGCACTGCTGGGGGGCTAAGTGAAGGCAGAGGCAGCTGCCGGCTTCCGTGGTGGTGGGAAAGGAAGGCCAGGAGCCCTAATCTCTGATGAGCTGGGGGAGCCACCGGGGGGAGGGCATGGCACACCCAGCATACATGTGCACAGAGATGGAACCAGTTAAGCCTAGCTCTACCAGTCTGCCCACTTTGCCGGGTTCACCCCATGGCCCCAGGCCCCTGCCAGGAGGGAAGTCTCGCTTGGAGATGCCCGGCCGGCTCTCACTTGTAACTCGAGTCAGCAAGAAGCTGTGGGCTTCTGGGGGTGGGATCCTGCAAGAGGCTTCCTACAGGCCTACTTAACCCCCATTACATTCGTTCCCTAATATACTTTTCACCTTCAGCAAATAGTGCAAATTTGAATTTTTACTCACTGATCAAATATTTACCCTGTGAGCTGCCAATCTGGATGAGCTCGGTTTCTCCAATTCTCCACGTTTGTATTAGATGAATTAGCATTTTATTGTTGGTCCACTGGTTTGGGACTCAAAGGTGAGACGGGGAAAACCAGAGGAAGCCGCTCAAGAGATTCTCCATAAAGAATGGGTTCAGTTTAGTCTTGTGTCGGGTCTCCCAAACAACTCACCAGATACGGGAAAACAGTTTATTTTGGAAGCGACAGGCAATCGTGGCTTCTGAAGAACAGCCACTTTCTGTACTTCTTATCTGCACGACATACATCTTTGAAATCTGTTATCCAGGAAGGTGAGTCCAAGGTTCATCTCATGGTTTATTTGCTGTAGACAAGCAGACAAATCAGGTCATCTCTCAGAGTCTTGGTTTCCTTATCAGCATAGTGGGTACAATAACATTACCCCAGTCAGAAGGTTGTTGCAAAAGTCAAAAGAAATATTGGAGGTGACAACGCCATAAAATGGAAGGCACTAAATGGAGAGTCGTATAAGATCAGAAACTGAAGCTGTTTTAAAACATAGCCCCCAAATTCTCTGATACTCCTCGCACCAAGAATTGTGGGGTCTGTGTTCCCTCCCATTGAATTGGAGTGGGCTTGTGACTCCTCCAGTGGCTAGAGTGTGGAACATGTAACATTGTGTGACTGTCCAGGCTGGATCAGAAAAAACCATGTACCTCCCCACCTAAGTCTCTTGCGACTGTTACCATGGAGGAAGCCAGTAGCCATATAGGAAGTCAATCACCCCAAAACTGCCCTGCTGGGGGGCAGATGCAGATACTCCAGGCAACAGACATGGGAGAGAAGCATCTAGACCCATCACTAGGCAGCCTCAATAGATGCTACAAGGAGCAAAAGAACCACCCAGTTGAGCCCTGTCTGAATTCTGACCCTCAGATCTGTGAGCATAATACAATGCTTGTTATGTCACTAAGTTTGGGGTTGTCTGTTACACAGCAGTAGTAACTGGAACACAAACAATTCATCTACGAAGTTCCTGTATCGGCTAAGAGATCAAAACCCCCATTGCTTGTTTTCTCTCCTTGTCCCTATTTGACTCTAAGCATCAGGGTGAGGTGGGATTTCTTATGACCCGGCTTTGTGGATACAGGACCACAACATGTCCAAGAGTCCATGGAAGGCTTGAACCCAGGGGTCCTGCTTCTTGGACGCTAGCCTCTCCCTCAGGACAGAACAACAAAAACCTCAAAAGGAAAGGCTAGCCTCGTGGGTTGCGACCTCATGAAAAAGAAAAACGAAGAAATTCCCAATTACCAAACAGTGAAGCAAGTGGGTACCACAGAACACCCCCAACAGCCCATCATTCACAATTAATTTCTTCTGGACTTGGGAATGCTGGGGAGGTTGTTGTTGAAGCAGACTGTCTTCCCACTTATGTTTGGGCTTCTTCTAAAATGAAAGGAAAAAAAAGAAAAAGGAAAGGGGGAAAAAAAAAAAAGGCTGGCCTTCCCAGAACCTCCTCTACACTGCCTGGAAGGAGCTTGGTGTGGCCCAGCAGGGCGTGATAAGCGTGCCGGCAGTGGCCTGCCAAGGATCTTAAAAATACCCTGCCTCAGACAATCCGGAAAGTGAGCAACCCACACCTGGAAAGCAGGTTGCTGGCTACACAGAGGTTTCCAAGTATGGATCCCGTTTACACTTGCCGGAGCGCAGCCTTCTAATTCCAGCCGCTCATGAAAAGGCACGTAGGTCCTCCTTGACGTCAAATCGCTCTTTCCACTGAGCATAATTTCTTTCAATGATGGGCTTGGAGGGGTTTCAGCGACGGTGGGTCTTTTTTTTTTTAATGAATCATAGACATGCAGATCAGATTTAGTGTTATGACTGTGGTGCATAGAGCGTCACTGTTAATTCTTGCTAAGCGCTGACAGCAGGATCAACCCCCAAACAGCACAGGCAAATACACCACCCCAGCCCCGGGGGCTTAGAGACTGCATAATTACAGACGACTGCACGGTACTCATTACCGCCACCGGAACATCTCAGCCCAGGCACAGCAACCCCCCAACCGGATCCAGAGAGCCCCCTGGCGCGACTGCCAGCTCGGGCCCTTTGAGCTCACTCTCCTTCTCCAGACAGGAACGTGGTCACCAAAAACGAGCTGGGCTGAGCTACAGAAACCCTTGCTCCCGTCCTGAAGGTTGTGGTCCACGGCGGTTGAAGCTTGCTCTGAAATGCCGCCGAGTTTGAGCTGGAAGGGAAGGGGTGCAAGGCTTGCTAAATGCCGAACAGCTGAACAAGTCCCCAGGGCTGAGGAAAGAGCGTTCTCCTTCCCAATGAGCCAGTCGCTGGCTCTCTGTGTTTCTCATAAAAGGACGGGGATGGGGGGAGGTGGAGGGAGGCAGAAGTCAGAGCGCTCGCTTGGCGTGTCCTGTCACTGCGAGTTGTCCCGGGATGGCCCGGGGTCGGGGCGGGAGGGCAGTGGGAGTCACCAACCCTCGGCTGTGTTCACACGGCTCAATCAGGGCATTAAAAAAAAAAAAAAAACCCGCATCTGGAGTTTTTGCTCCATCTTTCCTCCAAAAGGTTTAAAGGGAAAACCAAACTCCTGGGGTCTGTTGAACTCGGCAGGGTTCTCCTTGCTCCTTCTCTGTCGACCTGCAAATATTTAATGAGCCTCAACCACGTGCAAGTGATGGAGTTGGGCTAAGAAGGCTGAAAAGAAAATAGGCAGCCACCAGACCTGGAGCATGGGGAAGTGATTTTATATCTTTCGGTTCAATGTTTTCTGGCGCAGGAAGGCCAGCAATCATGCTTTAGCACCTGCTCTGTGTTCTAAGCTTCATGGACCCTGCTCTCTTGGCCCCCACGAACTCACTGGGACATGGGTATCACCACCATCCACTCAGCAGATAGGGAAACTGAGACTCCACTCCCACTGTCTACTTAAAGGCACACAGCACATGAGGCCCTGAGTTTGAATGGAGTTCTGTTCCAGGTCAGACCCTGGAGGTCAGTGGTCCTGACTCGGGGTCTCACACTAGAGTCCCTAGAGAGCTTTCAAAAACCCCCATGCCCAGGCCATGCTCCAGGCCAACTGAGTCTGAATTCTGGGGGCTGGCATGCAGACATCAGTACTTTTTAAAGCCTCTTGCGTGCGTGCTAAATCGCTTTAGTTGTGTCGAACTCTGTGACCCCATGGACTATAGCCCGCCAGGCTCCTCTGTCCATGGAATTCTCCAGGCAAGAATACTGGAGTGTGTTGTCATTTCCTCCTCCAGGGGATCTTCCTGACCCAGGGATCGAACCCGGGTTTCCTGCTTTGGAGGCAGATTCTTCACCATCTGGGCCACCTGGGAAGCTCCATCAAGCGCTTGCTGGGCACTAGATGCTCAGTAAATGAGCTCCCTTCCTTGAAAGCAGTGGTTCTTCAGCACACGTGTCTGCACATCCCACAAACAATCCCTAGAGTGATGAGGGGTGACCAGACATGAGTGGGCTTGCTACAGTGGCCAGAGTGGAGGCAGAAAACGGGGTGCAGACTCAGGACCCTCAAGGACCCTGATCAGCAATCCTCTGGCTCTGCTCAGAGACTCCAGAAAAGAGATGAGGTGGGGGGGATGTGGCGTTGATCACTCCAAGCTTGGAAATTTTATTCCTCAAGTGGCTTCCATCTCCCCAGGAGGAGAAAGAGGCACACCAATGGAGGCCTAAGCTCAGCCTCAGGCCGACAGGGCTCCTATAACCAAGGGGGAGCCCTTGGGCTACCTCCACTGCACCCATCCAGCCTCTGTGGTGAGCTCTGCTGGACCGAAGGGTCCCCTTCCCCATTGTCAGGAACAAAGGAGTGGGAAGCACCCTCCTTCCTATTGTATTTCCAGCCCTCCTGGAAGCCAAGAAACAGTGCTGCAAATCAATTGTTTTCAAACTAAAGGGTGCTCTGGTGGGCATGCTTCTCAAATTCTGCATTCAAAGGAATGCCAGGCTTCCTATGTCAAGTGAGATAAAGTGAATTTTCTTGGGCAGCCAGCAGAAATTTTTTCATCTTTCAGAAATAACGTGTAGGGAAAACACTAACCCCCTCGCTTAACCATCATCAGGGAACAATGAGCTGTTTTTCAAGAAATGAATCTGCAGGCAAAGTAAAGCTCCCCCTCTGGAAACACTAAAACTTCAAAACAAAAGTGCATGTATTTTTAAATAAACCATGTCCAGGGGGAAGGATGAATTAGGATTATCAGATACACACGGCTATATATAAAATAGATAACCAACAAGGACCTACTCTATAGCACAAGAAACTCTAGTCAATATTTTGAAAGAACATATAAGGGAAAAGAATCTGAAAAAGCACATATATACGTAACTGAATGACTGTGATGTACATCTGAAACTAATACAACATTGTAAATCAACTATATTTCAATTAAAAAATAATAAATTAAAAAAGCAAATGGCATTACACGTTGCCTTTTTCCTTTGATGGCACAGACACAGTTGAAGTGGTCTTGGTGGCTCACTCACTGGGTATATGGACAATCCTGCCACGCTCACAGATGAGGCCACCTTCTGCGTCCATGTGCCCCATCACTAGATGGCTCCACCCTTGCTCTCCTCCTTGATGTCTTGTTTCTGCTTTCTTCCTGTCTCTTCTTTTGCTCAGATGTGCGTAATAACACCTTCCTGTGGCTGTCAGTATCCCAGCCACATCATCTTTCCCTCCTATCTGCTCCTCCTCCTCTTGTATTCCTGACCCTGGTCAACAGCACCCGTGTTCACTCATCCATTGCCAGCAAAACAAAAACCAAAATGAAGGAGGAGTTGGAGGGAACTTCAGAGTCATCTGATGTGTTAAAATAGTTTGTGAAGTAAGAGTCAAGAGACGCTGATGAAAAGAGATCCCAACATGTCTGTGGTGAACAGTCAATGAACTTCAGCACAGGGAATTCTTCAGCTATTTCAGCTCTTTTGGATGGTTCCCAATAGTTGAGGTCGCTAAGGCCAGTAACTTCTGGATAAGCAAGGTGTCATGGTTCATAGGTTTTTGCTTGTTTCCTTTGGTTTAAAGGATCGATTTTGTATTATTCCAGAAACAGGCTACAATTCAGGGACTTGATGAGAGCTTTTGACTTCTCACTTCCCCCATCACTCCATCCCCCAAAGGGCCAAGACTCCCAAATCGGAAAGGGCAGCTGTCAGACCAGGATGAGTGTGAAATGAGGGCTAGGCCTCCTCCATCGTCCCTTCTCTCTTTCTCGTCCTTCTTTTCCCCACTCACAGCTCTACCTGTCTCGTACATCAGTCAAAAACCAAGGCAGGAGGCGGAACTGCCCCGGAAGAAGGGCAAATAAGGCTCTTGAAATTCCAGAGGGGAATGACCTCTCAGAACAAGGGACAGGGCCGAGCACCCAGCAGACCACCACATTCCAGAGCTGACTCAGAAACAGGATTTGGTCAGTGCACCTGGAGCAGAGGAGGGGTGGCCGGGCCTGACTCACCATCGCCATGCTGAAGAGACTGATGTAAAAGTCAGATGCCAACACAGCCATTGGCAACAGAGCCTATTCCTTTCCCGGGGCAGGAAAACCCATGCCCGCATCCCAGCCATCCTCTTTGAGGCTCCTGGGACACTGAGTCAGTGTGGCAGGTGTGTGAGGCAAAAGAGAGGCGAAGTGGAGGTCAGTGTCTGTGTAAATCCTGCTGTTGGATGGTCGCTTTGGGCCTCCTGGCTCTGTGCTGACCCACTCCCTGCCTTTGACACCATCTACCAGACTGATCCCAAAAAGACAGGCTAGGCAAGAGCTCTCCCTGACGTCCCAAGATGGTAGGCCTATGTTGTGGGTGGGCTAGACTGTCCCAGCCGCCCCCAGACCCAGCCCCAGATGAGCGCAAAGGGGAGAGAAGTGGAGTAGAGAAAGAAAAAGTAGAGAGAGAAGAGTGGAGTAACCTATGGATGGCTACTCATTTTGCGAAACTCTGTGGGTCCTCCAGAAGGCCCCTATAAACCGACTCCAAGTGCCCCTGGTAAGATAAGTCCCTCGAGCCTTCCCCACCAGCTTCCAGGCACCTGAAGGCTAATCATTAACTGTTTTAAGATCGTGGATTCTCAGAGAAAGCCTGCAAGGAACTAGGAGCAGAGACGGCATGGGGGGTTCCCTACCATGACCCCCACCGCACTTCTTCTGAGCACCAGGTCAGTCCCCCCTGCCCTGCGCCATCACTCACCAGGGGAGCTGTTCTTGACCTCGTGGAAGTCACCTGCCTGCCGGAGGGGGGGGGGGGCGCCTAGCAGAATAGCTCTCCCACAGCCTGCTGCCCACCTCCCGGGGCAGTTTTTCCGAGCTGTCTCTCTGGCTAACACAGGAGCTTTGGAATAAGACAGGGAGAGAAAGACCTGAGGGGTGGGGGTGGCGGCCCTTTCTCCGAGCTTATTAAAAATCTTTTGTGTGCCATAGAATAAGTCCAGCCTTCTCGTCCTGCTTTGGCCCCCCCGCCCGCCCCCCCTCAGCACTTAACTTTTTCAGGCCTGAGGAGCATAAACGCTTCAGTCAGTCCATGTAAACCAAAGATCCTTCTGGCCTTCGACCGTGTCGGGGTCTCCTTTACGTGGCCTTTCACCATCAAGCAGCCGCCCGACCTCGTGGCCAGAGGTGCCGGCTCCGCCTCTCTACGGCCCCGTCTGTGTCTCTGAGGACCCACGCGTTGTGCCAGGCTGGAAGAACAGTCTGGAAGGAAAGCCCGTTGTCAAACAAATCATCGTTCTGGGAACACAAAGCCGCGGGGACCCTCCGGGTGAGGCTGACACTCGGGCCGGCAGCATCAGAGAGTCGCGTCTCCTGTGTGGCGCTAAAGCCCCAAGTGGGAGACAGAAAGCTGGCTGGCGGCCAAGAGCAGCGGCCGCGGACACCTTATCTAAATAAAGGAGAGCTCGCAGCGCGCAATGTTATCACAGGCGCACAACAGGCTCCGGGAGGGGAAGGGGTGGGTGGACGCTGCGTGGGTGGTTTCGTGTTGCGATTTTTTTTTCCTTTTGTGGCTGTTGTTTTCTTTTTTATCTATTCAGTTTTGGAGTATTCAACAGCCGGGGAGCTTGGCAAAGCCTGGCAGCGATACCCACACGGCCCTTTCCAGTCCAAACGGCTCCTGTCAACTTTTACAACCCTGCGCTAAAACTCCAGGCACTCCTCCCATTGCCGGCACCGGGTTATTTATTTGCCCGGCCCGTCTGGCCTCACATTTTTTCACGTGTGTGTTACCCCCACGGTGGCTACAACTTCCCTCCGGCTCTTAAAATGCCAGTAACCGCCCAGTCCCGGGGAGAGCTGGGAAGTGTTTCAGCCGTTCATGGTTTCAGGATCCGGCAGTGCTTCGTGTCATTTTCCTCTCCGCTCAGCGTTTTTGTGACCTGAAGGAAGAGGAAGACTTCTCCATTGTGAAAATTGCTCTTTTTCGCTGGGAAACCATTGTTGCTAATAATAACCTCACCAGGCGCAGCTGTCAAAGGGCCCGCCGGCTGTCCCCTCCCTGCAGGGGTCGGGCACACACACAACTCAGAGGGGACACGGCTGGCCCAGGTCAGCGGGTGAGGGCCCCAGCCTCCGCCACTCCCGCCGCCCCCCACCCCATCCGTGATCTGGAACCCTGCTCATGTTCTCGAGCTGGGCTTTTCATTCTTTTTTAATCCTTTACACAAACAGTGTGTGTGTGTGTGTGTGTGTGTGTGTGTGTGTGTGTTCCTCTGTGTGTGTGTGTGGCTTTGAAATCACCCAAAAAAAAAAATAATAAAAAGGGTTTTCATGGTTGAGTCTGACCCGGTGCAATGCAGAATATATTATTTCTTTCAGAGCATGGATAGCAGATCTGCACGTGAAACACAGATCAAACACGGCCCACAGAAACAATGATAGGAAGCATAACCAGAGTGAATCGATTCCTTGATCCTGCTGTACCAAAAAATTAAAGAGGAGCACTCCTGGGGTTTTTAACCCAGATATGTCTTCAGCCACAGCTGTGTTTCCCATGTTCTGAGATCTCTTGCTCTGGCTCCCTTTTCGTGTGTGTAATATGTAGAATATAGTTAGCAGTGTCAAGTTCTGTTTTTTTTTTTAATTAAATACCTCCATCCCATCACCCTTAACACACACATACGCACTCTCACATGCACGCTCTTGTTATACCTTTCTTTTCCCCAGAACTCAACACTACACAGGACAGTCTCTGCCATTTCCCTCATCAGAACAACAACAACAAGCCAGAGAAGTCCCTGGCAGGCATCAATCAGGGGGGAAAAAAATCCTTACAGCAAAGAAGGTTCTATTCCCCAGCCTGAGACCCGTCCTCTCTCTCCATCCCCAAGTGATAACATAGCCCCTTTGCTCTCAAAGGTCTATTTTAATATGTAGGTGGTCTTGCTCAAGTCCGCTGGTTTTTATGTCGGCATTGACCCCGGGTTGACCCCAGCCCTGAAGATCCAAGATTGCCCAGCTTGGCTGAGTGCTGGAGGGTGGAGCTCACAGCCCGCCCCCAGCCTTCTGATGGGCCACCAAGGCCACCCTGTCGGGCTGGTCAGCTGCAGCCAGCGTCCTCTCCTGACCTCTGCTCTAATCCTGAGGACGCCCTTTATTTAGACACCACAGTCCAGCCCTCAAGTCCCAGATTTGTTCACTGGAGACAGGCCGGCAGTGGCCACCGGCTGACTCCAGACGGCTCCTCAAAAGAGGCCTCAGGAGGGTAGGCCAGGCTCAGGCAGGTGCTGCCTACAATGGAACAGAGATCGTAGATTTGAGTCTCCAAGGATTCAACTTCCAGCTCTCTCCTTGGCTGTGACCTTGGGCTACTGTGTAAACTCCCGGCTCCTGGTATCTGCATTCATAAAATGGAAGAGGAGAAGGTCACAAAAGGATGGAGCAGAGAGAGATAGGAAGATGCTGGCCTGGAAGTCTGGAGTGATGCAGCCACAGGCCAAGGAAGACCGGTGGCTATCAGAAGCTGGCAGAGGCAAGGGACCAATTCTTCCCTAAATTCTACAGAAGACACACAGCTGACACCTTGATTTCCACCCCAGTGAAACCAGTTTCAGACTTCTGGCCTCCAGAATTGCGAGGAAATAAATTGCTATTTTTTTAAGGCCTTGAGTTATCAGGCATTTGTTACCGCAGCAATGCTAGACCAATACTGGCTTCCATGAGATGGGCTATGACCTGGCTGTCTGATCTGAATGGGCCTCACAAAGGGCCTGTAAAATCTCTAACCAGTAATCCCTTTACTGATTAAAAATTGGAGATGCCTCAAAATTATATGTCTCGCTCAAGGTCACATGCGATTTGGAGGCAGGACGGGGATTAGACCAATCATTCAGAACCTGGTTCCTCTCCACCACTCACCATGCCCTGTACCCACCCTTTCCCCTCTGGACAATTCTAAGCAGGTGGAAAAGAAGGCTCACCCCCTAGTGGGAAGCGGGCAAGGCCTCAGAGGGCCTGGAGGATGCAGAAACCACTTTCCCAGCCCCTTCCTGGCCCCAGTGTTTGCCTTTGGAGGGTGCACTATGGGGTGGATGCCACCACCCCACCCCACCCCACCCCACAGAGTTGCATCTCTCCTCCTGGAGGAGAGGGAATCCAGGGACATGAATTCTCTCTCAGTGACTCATTCTGAGCCCTGTCAGGTCTCCCGGGCCTCAGATTCCTCCGGGGTGACATGGAAATACTAACAGGGCTGCCCCCCCCCCCTCCAAGGAGCCCTGGGATGAGAGAAGGCACGCCTGTGCAGAAATGCCTGAGGTCAGTGGGTTAGCAAGCCCCACTCTCCCCATCGGGACGCCTCAGGAACAGGAGGGCCACAGGGAAGCTCCAGACTGGAAGGAGGCCTTGCTCAGCCTGCACCCACGTGGGCCCCGGCCACGTCTCCTGGAGCTACCCAGAAAGGCTTCCTCTTTCCCCCTCCCTCGCTGTCTTATCCTCTCATGGTCTCTGCTGCAAAGGATGCCCCAGGACTCCCCCTCGGGATCTGACTGAGGCCAGACTTCTCATGAAACGGCATCCTTGCCTAACCTCCTCTTCCCCCTCTCCTGCTTCCCTCACTCCCTCACTGGTTTCTCCTGAGAGCACGCTCTCCGTAAATCATGTGCATGTCACATGAAAAGGGGCTCAACATCGCTCATTATCAGAGAAATGCAAATCCTAACTATAATGAGATATCACCTCACACTGGTCAGAATGGCCATCATTAAAAAATCCACACATAACAAATGCTGCAGAGGGTTGAAGAAAAGGGAACCCTCCTACACTGTTGGTGGGAGTGTAAATTGGTGCAGCCACTATGGAAAATAGTATAGAGGTTCCTCAGAAAACTAAAAATAGAGCCACCATATGATCCAGCAATCCCACTCCTGGGCATATATCCAGAGAAAACCCTAATTTGAAAAGAAACTTGCACCCCAGTGTTCATAGGAACATTATTTACAATATTCAAGACATGGAAACAATCCACAGGTATTTGGATAAAAAAAATCAATAGGTGAATGGATAAAGAAGATATGGTACCTATATATAATAGAATATTATTCAGCCATAAAAAAAGAATGAAATAATGCCATTTGCAGCAAATGGATGGACCTAGAGACTATCATATTAAGTGAAGTAAGTTGGATAGAAAAAGATAATTATCATATGATATCACTTATATGTAGAATCTAAAATATGATACAAATGAACTTATTTACAAAACAGACTCACAGAGATAGAAAACAAACTTACCAAAGGGGAAAGGTGTTGGTGAGGAGGGCTAAATTAGCAGCTTGATATTAACACTATCTTATATAAAAATAGAAAAACAACAAGGTCCTACTGTATAGCTCAGGAAACTATATTCAGTATCTTGTAATAACCTAAAATGGAAAAGAATATGAAAAAGAATATATACATATATTGTTGTTGTTGTTGTTTACTCACTAAGTTTTGTCTGACTCTTTTGCAACCCCGTGGACTATAGCCTGCCAGGCTCCTCTGTCCATGAGGTTTTTCAGGCAAGAATACTGGAGTGGGTTGCCATTTCCTTGTCTAGGGGATCTTCCCAACCCAGGGATTGAATCTGCGTCTCCCTTGTCTCCTGTATTGCAGGTGGATTGTTTACCGCTGAGCCACTGGGGAAGCCTATGTGTATGTGTGTGTGTGTGTGTGTGTGTGTGTGCGCGTGCGTGCACGCGTATGGAATGTATATATATAATGTATATGTATATACATAAAATGGAATATATATATATAATGGAATCATTTTCCCGTATACCATAAACTAACACAACATTGTAAACCAATAATACTTTAAAAAATAATAAAATTTAAAATACCATGTGCACATGATTGCCTGTCTCAGGCTCTTCATCCAGAGAATTCCCATCTGAGATACCACCACATTAGGTTCCAAGGAAGCAAAACCAGTAAAGACATGTCCTGGCCCTTCAGGAGTTTCTGGCCTGCTGGGAGAAATAGCATGATGAAGAATACAGAGCAATCTCCAATGTTCTAGGTGCAATGATGGAGGTCTGCTCAGCCCACCATAGAACAGGTGATCTGTCAAGAGTGTAGAGGGGTAAAGCAGGGAAGGCTTCATAAAGGAGGAGGCCCAGATTAATGAGGGGGCAAGGGAGGGAAGGAAGGTGAAAAGAGAGGAGTTAGGGCTACAGTCTAGCCCAGGAGGGAGCTGCTGTGTGAGGCCGGAACACGGGGTGACCAGGGTGGGTGGCACACGACGAGCCTGGAAAAGTCACAGGGCTTCATACAGCAGGCCTCCGGGGGTTCTGCTGAGGAGCTCCAACTTACTCCTGAGGGTGGTAGGGAGCCACTGAAGGTTTTAGAGAGATCTGGGTTTGTTTCTGAGAGCTTACTTTGGCAGAAGAACAGAAAGATTTGAGCAAGGCAACTGGAGGCAGGGGTTTGAACAAGATGGCCTCTCAGATGCCTTTCAAACTGAAAGTTCTAGAAGTCTCCAGGGAAGACGGGGAGAACTGTGGGACACGGAGAAGAAAGAAGGGCAAGATCTGGCCAGTTAGCTCACCTGGACAGCGGCTCTCAGGAGAGACAGCAAACAGAGTAAGGAGCAGGCAGAGGGTCTGTCCAAGTGCTGGGTTGGCCACACCCTGCCAGCAGCCCCCTGGCTCAGAGACATTCCCACTGGGGTCCATCACGTAGCTAGGACCTGGAGTGCCTGGGGCTGGCAGACTGAGGCCAAAGGGCGATGATGGAGTGGGGAGATGCCCAGTGAGACCCTGGGATGGAGCCAGGTGGGCTCTAGACCCCTTTATTCCTCTGAGGGCCCTTCTCCAACCCTGAGCACCGCAGGTCGGCATCCCTCCCCTTCCCCAGGGGGGCAGCAGCGAGGAAAGGTGTTCAGGCCACCTCCAGTGTCCCAAGAAGACAAGCTTGTGGCCTTTCTGCAAGTCTGGTGATGAGCAGAGCCCAGAAAGCAGACAGAGCCCTGAGAGCCCGGAGAGAACAGGGCAAGGGGCCGCTTACTCGTTAGAATGCAAAGCACTTCCGTCCATCCGAAAGCCTCTCTCCAGTGCCCTAGCCACTCTCGCCAAGAGCTGTGTGCAGAGCTGTGGGGAACAGGGCAGAACCAGGAGTCCCAGGAAGACAAGGAGATGCTTGTCGGGGTTCTGGGAACCAGGGGCGACCTCAAGGCCCAGGGCAGGGAGTCAGTACCCTACCCACTGTCCTTTTGGCCTGACTCTGTCTTTCCTGGCTTTCTAAGACCCCAGAGCCGAAGGAGACAGCTCTAATTCCTTTCTGTGTCATTCTGCAAACACAGAGATCTCCTTCTCAATGGGCCTGAGTTGGAGGGTGGGGGCAGGGTGTGATGGGTGAGAGAGGTGGGCTGGGAGTGGGGGGTCTCTATCATGCAGCTGTAAGTTATTTTCACCCCTGCCCTCCAGAAGTTCCAGTCTAATGGGGGAGATACATACAGTCACGACCACCCACGGTGCAATCAGATACGGAGAATAAATGGTATCTATACTTAGTAACACGGGAGGAGGGCTGCTCTGAGAGGCTGACGTGCATGAACACATTTCCTTCTCATTTTACAGGTGAGGCAGCTGAGGCCCAGAGACGCTGAGCAACTTGCCCAAGGTCACACAGGGAGAGTGGGATGTGTCCCGAATGGCCTGGTTCCTGAGTTTGTGCCCTCACCCATCAGCCCAGACAAAGGAATAATGACAGCATTGGTGGAGACAGAGAGCCTGGGCCCTTGAGTTCCGTAGACCCTTGTGTCCCTCCCGGTGATCTTAGGCAAACCCCCTGCTGCTTTGAAGCCTCAGTTTTCTTCATCAGCAAGATGGGGATAGCAACCTTCTCGAGGGGCTGCCCAGAAGAGTATAGAAGAGCAGAGGGGTGTGGGCTCTCAGCACAGTTGGATTTGCAGGGTTCGATCCCTGGGTGGGGAAGATGCCCTGCAGAAGGGCATGGCAACCCACTCCAGTATGCTTGCCTGGAGAATCCCCTGGACAGAGGAGCCTGGCGGGCTACAGTCCATGGGGTCGCACAGAGTCAGACGCAACTGAAGTAACTTAGCACGCTGAGAGCCTCAAGGTGTTTGTACTTGATCTTGATAGAGGAGGAGCCAGGAGAGGACAGTGGTGGCCTGGCATCAGGGCCCCTGGAGGGATGAGGGCTTCAGGAATGGCTTGTGGAGGAGGCCAGTGCTTGCTTCTCCCCTGACAAATAGCCAGGTCCCCAGGGCGTCTCCCCTAAGCCACCTACTCTGGCTTCACCTCAGCCGCACGAACTCCCGAGCCATCACACGACAGCACTGCTCACCCCTTTCATGGCGGGGAGGCCAAGACTCAGCAGCTCCCAGCATTTAAGAACAAGAGGCCTCCAGTCAGCTGCCATTCAGAGGATAGACCTGAATCCGAGGACAAGGTAGAGGGATGACAAGCTCCAGCCGCGGAGGGAAGGGGGAACAGGAGGGGAGACCCACCTGCCTCCAGCCCCCTCTCACTGTGGAGCTGCAGAGCCGGCCTGGGATTAGCTCGCTGCCCCACCCCCACCACGCCCAACAGGAAAGCTGCCCTCAGGCCACCACCCCCTGAACGGGGATTTGCAGATGGATCCCTGTTGCGATCTAGGGCCCTCTCTGGCTGGCATCCACCAGCCTCAGATGCAATTAGGGGAAAATAATGTGTAAACAAGAGCTGGAACCTTGCTGCTGTGGGCAGGCGCCAGCAGCTCCCCACAACCTCTAGCTCCAACTTTGGGCAGCCACCCACCTCTGTGACCTTGAAGCTCTGTGACCTTGAAGCTCTGTGACCTGGCAGTTCTGTGACCTCGAAGCTCTGTGACTTTCCACTGGCTCCTCCTTTGCTGAAAACCACCCCATTTTGTCTGCCCAGAAATGTTCATTTCCAGCCCCATCTCCTCCACGGCAGTGCATCTGATGAAACTTCTGTATCTCATAAACACAGACTCAAGCTCAAGTCTCCCTGCCTTTCCTAACGCCCAGATCGTGGCACATGTACACCTTGGTTGAAGAGAGTACCTCACAGTGTTACATTGTTTGCTCCGACCTGTCTATCCCCCGATTCCAGTTATCTATTCCTTCCTAACAAATTACCCACAACTTAATGGTTTAAAACAGTGCCATTTATTTTGCTCACCAATCTGCAATTTCAGCAGGTGCAGTGGAAACAGCTCATCTCTGCTCCTCTCAGCACCAGCTGGGGCAGATGGAAGGCTAGGGCTGCCTCATCTGAAGATCCCTCTCATGTCTGGGGGCTCACACTAACCATTGGCTGGAATCTCAGCTGGGACAGGAGCTGTAGCACCTACACATGGCTGTACACGTGGTCTCTGGGCTCCCTCCTGGCATGACAGCAGGTTCTGAGAGGGAGAACCCCAAGACCAGGCAGAGGCTCCAGTCCCCTTCCTGGCCTCACCTCGGATGTCACACAACATCACTTCTGCCATAATCACAGGCCTTTTGCTTCCCAGGGACAGAAGGCATATCCCACATTTTAGTAGGAGAATCTCAATGGCTAGTTGGAAGAGGAACATGTGGGATGGCATGTGTTTTTTTTAATTTATTGTTTCTTCAAGTATCATTGAATTACAATGTTGTGTTAATTACTGCTGTATAGCAAAGTGAATCCATTAAACATATATATATACTTACTTTTCATATTCTTTTCCATTGTGGTTTATCACAGGATATTGAATATAGTTCCCTGTGCTATACAGTAGGACCTTGTTATTTATCCATTCTATATATAATAGTTTGCATCTGCTAATGGAACGTCATGTATTGATGCAGCTATCTTTAGGAAGGACGACCTGCCATATTCCCCTACTAGACTATGATTCAGGAGGACCGGCAGCGTTCAATGGTGCTAAAAAAACAATGCTTGCAGAAAGGAGGGAAGGACTGAGGAAGGGAGAGAGAGAAAATGGAGGGAGGGATTTTATAACAGAAGACTTTAAAACTGGAAGCTACTGAGGAGATTACCTAGTCTGCTGCTCCCATTTTACAGATGAGATAACTGAGATTCAGAGGTGAACACACCCTGCCCAAGGGCACCAAGCCAGTTCAGTAAGATCCAATCTCTGAGCCCCTCTTCTCTTGATGATGGAGAAAGGGAGAGCCACTGGACATTGATCTTTACCACACCCACACCCCTGTCCCTGCCTGCCTCCCCATGTGTGGGCCGGACTGGGACCAGTGCCCAGGGCCCAATTCCACCTGCCCTGGGCCTGCCTGGGGGCTGGAGTCTCCCCCATCCTCCAACCAGCTGTCAGCCTTCCTGGAGCTCCACCTGTCAGCCCATCCCAGGCTGCCTGACGGTCAGAAACCCCCACTCCCCTCCTCCCAATCCTGCCCCAGACAGTGTGGGGTCAGGGTGAGAGCATTGGCTGAGGAGTCTGACAGACATCAGTCTAAACACAGGCTCAGGTTGGTGTGACCCAGGCCACGAAGCCTCCCAGCCGTTGAACAGAGGGGATTAAATGGACTCTCATCCCTGAAGGACTCGCCGGCTCATTGGAGGTGCCCAGAAATGGTAGTTCTTCCCTGCTTTTCCCTCATCATCAGGAGAGCAGCGGCACCCAGCCCACGGCTTTCCTTAATTCCGTAAATGGACCTTGGGCAGGAAGAGGCAGTCTCTCTTCTCAGCCCTGCCCAGGGAAGGCAACAGAGTCCAGCCTGCTCAGCCACTGGCCCCTATGGAGGGGAGAGTGACCTGCCAGCCCTGCTCTCCGCTCCTGGTGAGAACTTCCCTCAATATCATCCAACTCCCACCTCACCATTTCTACAGTCACCAAATAGTTCAGCCCTCTCTTGCTGGGTAACAAATGACCCCAAAACTTAGTGGCTTAAAACAACTGTTTTATTATCTCTCATGATGCTGGGGTCAGGAATTTAGGCAGAGCACAGCTGGGCAATTCTTCAGCAGCACCTGGCATTGACTGGGGTCACTGGGTGGCATTCAGCTACTGGCTATGCTGTCTGGAGTATCCAAGAGGGCTTCGTTCCTGCACCGGGTACCCTAGCAGGGGGACTCGAGAGGCTATGTCTGTGGGACCTCCCTCCCTGGACAGGGGGCATCATCACCTCTCCAAAGGGGTCTCTCCAGCAGTGTGGTTCAACTTCTGACATGGAGGCTCAGTGCCCCCAGAGAAGCTGCTGGTCCTCTTAAATGCTAAGCCTAACACTGGCACAGCATCATTTCTGTCATCCTCATTAATCAAAGCTTCCAGGGCCCTGGTCAGACTCAAGGAAAAGATGACAGGCCCCGCCTCTCCGTGGAGAAGTAGCAAAGTACCCATGGTCCTCTTAGATCTGCTGGAGCCAAATGACCTTCAGAACCAAGGCCTGAGCTCCTAGGTAGGTCTGTCTGCCCACCAGGCAGCTCTGTGCCTGGGATCAATCCAATGACTCACACCCAATGAACTTGTTATGGGCCCAATTGTGTCCTCCACCTCCTCAAATTCATCTACTGAAGCCCTCACTCCCAGGAGCTCAGAATGGGACTGCATTTAGAATCACGGCCTTTAAAGAGGTAATTAAGTCAAAATGGGGTTGTGTCCTTACAAGAGGAGGCAATGTGGACACAGAGAGGGGCAACAGGGATGTGAGCACAGAGGGAAAACCATGTGAGGACACAATGAGAAGGCTGCCGTCCACAAGCCAAGGAGAGAGACCTCTAGAGAAACCAGCCCTCTGACACCTTGACCTTGGACTTCCAGCCTCCGGAACCGTGAGAAAATAAATATTTGTTGTTCAATCACCCAGTCGGTGATATTTTGTTTGTCAGCCTAATATAAAGCTCCTCAAGGTAATTAACACATTGGCGTTTTGGTATCTATCACTCTCTAGTGAATTTGGTGAAGAGTCTACTGCTTCACTGCTTTGAGCCTGTGATTATCATAAGTTCCCAGAATGGGCAGAGTGGTAGGGAACTCAGTTCTAATCGTGCAATGATGAGGCTTGGGCCAGGCCCCTTGGGGAGCCCAACCAGGAGCAGGCAAGGTATGTGGCAGCCAGTCAGTGCCCACCTGTCTGCACCTCATCCACATTCCTGCATCTGGGAGAGCAGTCAGCCTTAGCGGGGCCTTGGCCAAGATCCCATGAGCCTGTTGGAGAGGCCCTGAAGGGACAGAAAAAGGACGTGGGTCTGAGGCTGAACATCCTGAGCGTCTAGGCATTGGCAGGGATAACAGATGTTTGTCATGCGGGCCACAGTGGGCTCCTCTATGGCTTCTGGCACCTTCCACAGCCTCTCACCCAGCTCTGTGCCACACATTCCCCCACCCACCCATGTGGGATGGTACCGCTCAACCTCAAGGGAAAATGAAGGCAGTGTCCACAGAGAACTGGAGTTTCCAGGGTGTGGGAGGTGACCACCGGGGCGGTGATGACTGTCACCATTGTCACTTCCGACCCCTCTCAGAGAGATGCTCACCTGAGGCCCAGTTCATCCTCCCCACCCTCGGTCAGCTGACTCCCAGTCAGTCTGTCTCACTGTCAACCACTGGGCTTAGATCACCTGCTTCAGGTTTTTCTGCAGCCAGAAAAACAGGCAGAGCAAGAAGAAGACAACAGCCCTACTGGGAGCCCCACCTATGAGTGACAGGACCCCCACCCCCGAGCCACCAGCCTAGGCCTTGGGCTTCTCCCAGAAGCCATCCACTCACTTACCCAGGGCAGCCTGGGCTCCCAGGCTGGGGGAGGAGGGGCCACTGAGGGATGGGGTCACACAGGGCAATCACTTCCTGTGGCTAGAAGTTGAGTAGGTGGGCACGTAGCAGAAGAGGAGCTTTCAAGTCACCCTTTCCAGAAGCATGACTGGCCTGCACCAGATAGAAGCAGAAGGATAACCATGAGAAGACAAGGCAGAGGCCCACCGTCCCTGAGCAGGGAGTTCAGCCCCGGCCCGGAGCCTCACAGGCGGAACCCGGCTTTCTCCTCACAGTAACTTCAATGGAGGATGCTTTGTTGTATAAGGTCAAACCAAGGCTCATCAGAGAGGGCAGGGGATAGGTTTGAGGTCACACAGCTGGTAAGAAGCAGAGGCCATATTCAAAACCAGACCGGTCCAGGAATTCCCTGGTGGTCTGGTGGTTAGGTCTCGGATTTACACTACCAGGACCCGGGTTCAATCCCTGGGTAAGGAACTAAGTTAAAAAATAAACCAGACTGGTGCAGTTTCCATGCCCTTAAATCCTACTCTATGCTGTGTGTCAGGCAGGGTAGTGAGGCACAGTTGGTGACTGTGTATCTCTGTGCATGTGCACACACACACACACGTGTGTGTGTCTGTGAGCTTGGAGTCATGGAAATAGATTTCAGCATGATACAAGAAACAACTTAAACAGCACTTCACTATTTTAAAAATTCATCAGCAGTTCCTGGCATTCAGGAATTTTTTCTCAGACTCCCAGTTCATGGCCACATTCAAGGGCTTCTCTCCTTTTGTAATCTCTTTTCTTCCTGCCCCCTTTTTCTCCACTTGCAGACCACTCCCTGGAAAATTCTTCCTAATTTCTTCGGTTCAATTCAGTTCAGTCTCTCAGTCGTGTCTGACTCTTTGCAACCCCATGGACTGCAGCACGCCAGGCTTCCCTGTCCATCACCAACTCCCAGAGCTTGCTCAAACTCATGTCCGTCGAATCAGTGATGCCATCCAACCATCTCATCCTCTGTCATCCCCTTCTCTTCCTGCCTTCAACCTTTCCCATTATCAGGGTCTTTTCTAATTTCTTAGGCAGAGCGATTCTGTCTTCGTTTAGCCTGCCCCACCCACCCAGTCTCAAGAAGGCTCATCAGAATGTCGCGATGGTTTGATGGCAGCCAGAGAAAAACACTCTGGTCCCTGCCCCTCCCACCCTCTCCTGCCTTCCCTACTCTCCACATTTCGAGACACTTTCAGCTGGAAAAGGCCAGCATCTGATATAGCAACCATCTCACTTTACAAGTGAGGACATTGAGGCCCATTCCAGCGACATGGCTTGTCCAATGTCAGGGAGCACATTGTTTCCGGAAATTTGGAGCTAGCCAAACTTTGTAGCTTGAAAGAGCAAACATTTATCATCTTGCACAGTTTCTGAGGGTCAGGAATCTGGGAGCCGCCTGGCTGAGTGGTTCTGGCTCAAGCTGCAGCCAGGCTACCGTCTGGAGCTGCAGATTCTCAAGACTTCACTGGGGCAGGAGTGTCTGATTCCAAGCTCTCTCACATGGCTGCTGGCAGGAAGCCTCACTTCTTTACTACACGGGCCTCTTTGTAGAACTACTCATGACATAGCTCCCCCAGAGCCAGTGATCCATGAGAGAGACAGAGAACCCAAGACATAAGCAACAGTCTTTGTATAACCAAATCTCAGAAGTCATACGCCATCACTTCTGCCATATGCTACTGGTCACACAAACCAACTCTGCAACAATGTGGGAGGGGACTGTAGCAAAGTGGGAATCCCAGGAGGCAGGATCACTGAGGGCTATCTTAAAGGCTGCCTACCACAAAACACAAGAGAGTCGTGACTTAAGAGAAAAATGTATTTCCCTTTCTTACAAGTAAAGTCCATGGAAGCAGCTCAAAGTTGGTATAATGTTCCATCTTCATGGGATCTCTAGACCTTTTCCCTATTGTTTTTTTGTTGTTGTTGTTGTTACTTCATAGTCCAAGATGGCTGCTCAAGCTCTAACCATCATATCTGCACTCCAGCCAGCAGGAAGTAAAAAAAAGTCACCTTCCTTTTGAGTTTCCCTGATGGCTCAGTGGTAAAGAGTCCACCTTTAATGAAGGAGACATGGGTTTGATCCCTGGGTCAGGAAGATCCCCTGGAAGAGGAAATGGTAACCCACTCCAGTATTCTTGCCCAAAAAATCCCATGGACAGAGGGCTGTAGTCCAAAGGGTCACAAAGAGTGAGCATGCACACACCTCTTCCTCTTAGGAACACTTCCTGGAACTTGCCCCCCTTACATGTCTACGTATATCCTCTTAGCCAGCAATTAATCACATCTAGCTTACAAGGCAGCTGGGAAATGTAGTCTGTATTTCGCATGGCCTATGTGCCCTGAAATAATTCAGGGGCTCTATGACCGGGAAAAAAAGAAAAAGACAGATATTGGGGGTCAACTGCCAATCTTGAATAACTCAGTGAAGGCTATGAACTTTGCCTTTCACAGAAAAAAAAAGAATCCTATACATGCAAAATTGTGCATATATAGCTTCAACGTCTTGTGAACACCTATGAAGTCAGTTTATGGATGTCACATGAGGAACCTCTGCAGTTGTGGCCAGGACCTCACTCTGTTCCTGCGTGTGAACAGTGTTGACGCAGACCCTTGGGGCAGAAATCTATGAGAGAACAAGCCATGCTCCAAGACAGCCCCACAGTTCCTCAACGCTGTGTGGGCAGCGTCCTTCTACCTGGTAGGATGTCCCACCCCAGGAGTCACTGTGCCAGCGTGCAGTAGAGTATGGACCTCACTCTCCATGACTTAAAGCAAAAGAAGGGCTGATAAGGTGGGAACTGAAACAGGTTAATGTCATGGGTTATGTTGAGAGCTGGTGTTGAATGAAAATCAACAAATCGTGTTCCTTGGAATTCCAAATCAGCTGTTCTCTGCTGATATTTCCAATGTCAGGTTACAAGCACACAGTCACGGAGCCATTCTCAACACTACTCAGATGAATCATACTTTTCCTGGAACTGAAAACTAGTCCAAGGTGAAAACCACAATAAGATAGCTCTTCACATCCACTAGGATGGCTAAAACAAAAATGACAGTTCCAAGTGATGACAAAGACGAGACACAGCTGGAGTTGTGGGGCATCACTGATGGGTGTGTAAAATGGGACAGCCACCTTGGAAGACAATGTGGTAAGTTCTTATAAAATTATATATGCCCTTGCCATAAGATTCAACTATCTCACCCCTGAGGTGAAATGAACAAGAAAGCTTGTTTTCCTTCTTTTTGTCTTCATAGTTTATGCCCCTCAGCCCCCCACCCAAACTCTATTTTGTGTTGGGAGTGGGTTTCCCTGCAAATGGATTACAGTCTGTTTGGGCCAGAATAAAAAATTGTTAAAGAAAAGGAAAAAATTTAAAATAAAGAAGCCCAAAAGTTGCAGGGACCTTAACTCAAGCCACAAATCAAAGGCAGTTGGTGTTTCCACACATCCCTGTCCCATGCAGTTAAGGTAGGTTTCAAACTGGCCAAGATTCAGAAAGTGGGCCTGTCAGACAAAGCCTGCCTCCCCTCCACAGCTGGAAGATAAGGAGATGGCCAAGACAACGGTGATCAGGGAGCCTCAGAAACCTTCTTCCCTTCCCAAAGGGCAGGCACCTCTTGAATCTCTTCAGCTCACACTAGAAAGTACCAAAATGCCAAATAAAAAGTTCCTTTCCCCCAGACTTGAGTGACAAATGACACTCACATGTCCAGTTATCTTGGAATTCCCTCCTCTTCTTCCTTCCCCTCTCATAGCTGCATCCATCTCCCTCCTACACACGTGCAATCTAGAAGCCTCACCCTGTCCCCTCTCCCCATCCCTCGTGACTTTCTAGACATGTTACTTCTGATACCAGAGCTGGTACATTTCATTGAGCTCCTTCTGGGCACCAGGCACTGTATCAGTGAGATAGAATAGTTAGACTACAAGCAACAGAAACAGATTATGACTAACTGGGGCAAAAGGAAATTTACTAGAAGATGATTGGAGATTGGCATAATAGGTTGGAAATCTGGAGAAGAAACCTTGGTCTTGGTAGGGGCCAGAGCAGACCTGGAGACAAAACAACCTCCTACTAAAGATTCAAATGTCAGACAAGGGTATAAAATGGCAGGACCGCTTTGGACAGTAGTCTGGCAGCTTCTCACAAGGTTAAATGTACAACTATCCTCCAATCCCATAATTCCACTCCTGGGTACTTACCCAAGAGAAATAAGAGCATATGTCTAAAAAAACACTTGAAACGTTATTCGTAATAGCTTGAAACTGGAGGCAATTCAAATATCCATCAAGTGGTGACTGAAAAAACAAATGGTGATATAACCGATATAACCATGTAATGGAATACTACTCAGCAATAGACAGGAAGGTGTAGCAGTACTCACAATCACTTGAATGAATCTGACAGATGAATAAGTCAAGCAAAAGAAGCCAAACACAAGAGAACTCAGGCAGTATAATCTGTTTTTGTTTTTAATATTTATTTATTTAATTGGCTGCATCAGATCGTAGTTGCAGCACACAGGATCTTTGTTGCATCACGCTGGATCTTTCATTGCAGCACATGGATTCTTTGGTGCTCGTGGGTTCAGAAGTTGCAGCAGAAAGTCTTGCTTGCCCCACAGCATGTGGAATCTTAGATCCCCAACCAGGGATCTAACCCATGTTCCCTACATTGCAAGGCAGATTCTTAACCACTGGACCACCAGGGAAGTCCCTGTATGATCTATTTCTATAAAATCCAAGTAAAGACAAGACTAACCTACAGTGGCGGAAATCAGGACAGGGACCTGCCTCTGGTGACCAATAGGATTTGATAGGAAGAGGATGGGGACTTTGGGGGAACCAAGGAAATGTTCTATATCTTGCCTGGGGTGGTGGATGCACAAATGTGTGTAATTGCCAAAATCGATCAAACAGTACACCTTCTGCGCATTTCAACATATGCAAATCAAACTTTAATGAAAAAATTAAATTAGAAAGAATAGTAAGCAGGGCTTGTGCAAGGAGCTGGGGGTATGATCCTGCAAGCGAGGCCAGGCCTGTCTCTCCCCTCCTGAAGACTTGTGGCCCCCAGCACCTCACAAAAGAGGGACATTTCAAATCTTTATTTCAGAGCAGAAGAAATAGAAAATCTGCAGACCCAGAAACCAGAATATCATTCAGAAAGCACCCAACCATTCAAAGATTTTCTTATTCATTCTGGCCAGTGAAGAGGTTCACAGAGAGAAATCTGAAGAAGAGTCACGGAGACCCTCAGAGACCAGGGTGATGGGACAGGCAAGGCATTCGCTTTGAGGGGCTGGGGTTTGCTGGTGACCATCAGCTGTCTCCTTAGCCTGAGTTCCTTAGAGTGTCACCACATAGCAGTCAGTTACTTCATGATTGTGCATTTTGTCACTCTGGCCCTTAAATCCCTAGAGCCTGGAGTGGCCAGGATAGCCCACCACTGTAGAAAGAGTCACCCACAGAAGCCCCAGGTGTCCCAATCCTGAGGCATGTTCTCTCATGTCATTCCTTACATCTCATAGCGTTCTGCAGCTGATGTTGTTCCATCACCCTGCCTTTGAGCGGTCAGTATTACTGTCCCTGTGGTTAAAGATGGGGAAACTGACTCTTTGAGAAACTTGTGTCTTTGCTCTGAGTGACACAGACAGGAAATAACAGTCAGGGCAAGAACCGAGACCCTTCAAGTCTTGCATCTGAAGCTCTTGTCCCCACATCCATTGGTACTGACAGAAACTTTCTCAGGCCCCACAAGCTTCGAGGGCAGCAAGGCTGACCAAAGGCCTGACCCCTGTGGCAGGCAGCCTTTAAGAGGGCCCCCAGGGAGCCCTCCTCTCTCCTGATATTCACACCCTCTGAGCGTGGGCTGGACTCAGAGTTGAGCTTCTAACACACAGAACAGAGCAGAAGTGATAGGGTGTCACCTCTGAGATTAAGTTTCAAAAGACGGTGACTTCCTACTCTGGCTCTCTCTGGCCCACTCACTCTCTCTCCCGCGGGTCACCAGCTGATATGTCTCGAGGACACTCTGGCAGCCTATGGAAAACCCCAGGTGATGAGGAGCCTGGGCCTGACAGCAACCATGTGAGCGAGCTCAGAGATGGATCTTCTGAGGCCACCTGCCAACAGCCACGTGTGTGAGCCGTTCTTCCAGCTCAGTCAAGCCTGGAGACAATCGTAGCGCTGGCTGATATCTTGACAGCATTTCATCAGAGATCTTGAGCTAGAATCACCCAGCTAAGCCACTCTGAAGTCCTGACCCTCAGAAACCATGGGAGATAATAGATGCTTGTTGCTTTAAGCAGCTAAGTTGGGGGGGGGGCAATCATTTGTTACACAGCAAAAGATAAATAATACAGCTCATAACTCACAGCGCAATACCACCGCACGGATAACTAATACGCCCTCCCCCACCAAGGCTTCTCAGGTCAGAGCATGTGACCCTGACTTTCCTGGCCTGATACACACACACAGAGAGAGCCTCTGATACCTTGGCATTATTTGACTTGCTTTCCTTTTCCCATTTTTGTCTCTTCCCCTTTCCCTAAAAAGCATGACCAAGTTGATCCTCCTACACAGAGAACATTTGAAATTGCAGGTGTGTACAGTTACCTTGACCGCCTGAAATCCGTCCCCCCTGCCTTTTGCGTGACTGCCTTTGTTTCGAGCACACCCTCAATTGCCACCGTGCCACATGCTGAATGTGACCAGAAATGACACAGGATGAATAATGTGGCATATAATTATCACCACATTTCAGATGAGGGCAATATGCATTTTTCTCAGAGCTGAAGGGATGCAATTTTATTTTGTAACACAAAATGCTCCATTTGAGGGTCAGTTTTAGAGCAGCCCTTCATTCGGAAGCAATTTCATGTGAATAAAAGCATTTGTATTCATGCGCTGCGAACCACACATTACCCCAGCCCCACTCCTGGTGTCTACTTCTCCACACGACTCCAGCTCTTTGCAGTGTTCCAGCCCCAGATCCAAACAGGAGAAGGTGACGATGAAGATATTTTTGACTTATCCCAGGTCTCTCGATCTTTTATCTTCTTTTCTGCCCAATGGGGATGAGCCATTTATACCACCACCATATATTCTCGATAAACTACTCTCAGACTCCGTCTCAGTGACTGGAAAAATAGGCTCTGAGCCAGGGGTTTCAGCACAGTAGTTTCTTTGGGAAGTATATTCACCTTCTTGGGCTGCCATTAACAAAATACCACAGGCTGGACAGCTTAAGCAACAGATTTCTTTCTCACTGGGCCTTCCCTGGTGGCTTAGACAGTAAAGAATCTGTCCACAATGTGGGAGACCTGGGTTTGGTCCCTGGAGGAGGGCATGGCAACCTACTCCATTATTCTTGCCTGGAGAATTCCCATGGACAGAGGAGCCTGGCAGGCTACAGTCCATGGGGTCCGCAAAGAGTTGGACATGACTGAGCGGCTTTCACTTTCACTTTCACTTTCTTTCTCATGGTTCTGGAAGTGGGAAATCCAAGATGGGTGCTGGCAGGGCTGGCAGTTCCTCCAAGGCTTCTCTCCTTTGCTAGCAAATGGTCACCCTCTTGTTTCCTCTTCACATGGTCATCCCTCTGTGCATGTTCCACTGGTATCATTTTGGGTCCAAATTCTCTTTTATAAAAACACTGGTCAGATTGGATTAGGACCCTTCCTAATGGCCTCATTTAACATAATCACCTATCTCCAAATGCAGTCACATTCTGAGCTACTGAGGGTTAGGGCTGCAACATACGGATTGGCAGGGGACACAATTGGGCCCATAACAGGAGGTGATACAGGAAGCATGGTGAGGTGCCGGAAGTGAGATTGGGAAGGGAGGGTGTGTTGCTGAGCAGGGTTTTGTTGTGTGAGCAACTGAGGCCCAGAGGGGACAGTGTAGAGCACATGACAGAATTGTCCCACCGAAGGACGAGGGAGCCAGGGCACTGATGCACCCATGGATTCTGTGTTGGTTAAAGGTTCTCTCTTGGGGACTTCCCTGGTAGTCCAGTGGTTAAGAATCTGCCTTACAAAGCAGGGGATTCAGGTTCAATCCCTGGTCCGGGAACTAGATCCCACTTGCTTTGGGGCAACTAAGCCACAGCTAGAAAGAAACCCACAACCCTCAACAGAAGATCATACATGCCACAACTAAGACCTGACACAGCCAAATTAATTAATTAATTAATTTTTTTTTAAAAAAAGAGTTCTCTCCTGGAGGCATTTTCCCCCACCACCACCCGCCCGGCATTCCCAGATGGAGCACTCTCCCAGGAGTGGAGAACACTCTAAGGCGGAGACACAGGAGACCTTGGGTGTACCCAGGAATGGCCTACAGAGGAGAGGCCTCAGAATTTCAGAGAAACCACCTTGAAAAAGAAAGAGAATATCAGCAGGATTCTGGTTTCCAGATTTGAAACAATTCTCATGGAAAAGTTGCAAGTATACAGTGACACCATGGGAGTTCCCTGGTGGCCTGGTGGTTAGGATTCCGGGCTTTCACTGCTGTGGCCCAGGTTTGATTCTTGGTCAGGAAACTGAGATCTCACAAGGAGTGATGCTTTGCCAGTAAATGGATAAATAAATAAAATGATACCAACTCCGAGCTGGACCAGCTACTTGAAGCTCCTTGCCACACGAACAGACAGCTGGGGCCCACCAAGCTTTCCTGACAGGCCTGAAACTTGACAAAGTGGAGGAGAGAAATGAGGAGACAGTTCACTTCCAGGTGCCCTGGCCAGCGCTCTACCCATGCCAGGTGGCTGCCTCCTCGTGCAACTTCCCTTCTCACTGAGCAAGAGCAAGCTTGGATTGGCTCGTCCCCTTGCTGGCTAATAAACTCTCAGCTCACCAGAAAATGCAAATGAACAATTCAGAAAAATCTAAGAAAGGTCAGGGGTCATCCCCTTCCTGACACATGCCATTTCCAACCTCCAAAGCAGCCCGATAGAGACCCCAGGAGGCCAGCTAATAAGAGAAGCCACCCCCCGCCCTAGTCACAGAAGGCTGCACAGCAAGCCAAGCCCAAGCCCAAGCCCCAGATGCAAGCAGAAGAAACTTCGAGAGCTGCAGGATCTTGCCAAAAGGCACCAAATCCTTCCAGGATCCCACAAAGGTCCCCTCATCCTCCAAAGTAACAGGTTCTCCCTAGAGAGTCTGCACCCCCCCAGTAACAATAAAACCAGACACTTTTATAGATTTTCCAATTTATGGTACTCATTTATTCTTCACACAACCACCATGTGAGGTCAGTATCGCAGGCCCCATTTTATGGATGTACAAAGTGAGTACCCTGGCCAGGGGAATGTCATCTAAGACCACCCTTTCAGGTAAATTAAACACTTCATCTTGAAATTGGGATGCTCGCTTGGTGAGATGAGCTTCCTCTGAGGCAGCTTTTCATGAAAGGGCTGATAGGAAAGCAAGGCTTTCTGGTTTTCATCTCCAAGGAGCACCAAGGGCTGCTGGCACCCACGATGCAGTGAAAACTTATGCATCTCTCTCCAGGGTCCATGAGATTTCTAGAACATTCCAAGAGCCACATCCCATCAGTAAGTCACGCAGAACCACTGCCAGTTATGAGCTATAGCAGAACAAGGGAAAGCCACAAAGGCTCACTTGCAGCCTGCAGAAAAGGAAGTGGCAGAGCATCAGAAGTTGGCTGGGGAGGAAGAAATCGAATTCTAGGACAGATGACCACTGAGTTTTTGGAGTCTGTTCACTCATAGACCTAAGAATGATGAGCAGGTTTCCTCCAGAGGCCAACCAACATCCTTGGTCTCCGGACATTGCCTGTAAGTGGAAGTCACTGGAACATTTATCCACCTGTCATCTGTCCATCCATTCATCTTTTATCCAGCGAATATTAAATAAGTGCCCACGCTGTGCCAGGCATTGGTCTAGCCACTAAGGATACAGCAGTGAACCAAAGAAATGAAATCTCGTCTTCCATTCTGACAGGGGAGGAATAGACAATAATCAAGATCAATGAGAAAGAAAAATGCATAATCTCATAGGTGGTAAGTGCTAAAGGAAAATAAAGCAGGGAGGAGGCAGGGTGCTGGGGAGAGGGAGTTCATTTCTCGTAGGGTGGTGGGAGAAGGCATCACTGATCAGGAGACATGAAGGAAGGAGGGAGGCAGTCCTGCTGCTAACTGAGGCATGAACCTTCTAGGCGGAGAGAACAGCAGGTGCAAAGGGTCTGAGGCTGGGTGTGTCCAGCGAGTGGGAGGGATGGCAAGGAGGTCAGTTGACTGGAGAAGAAGCAGTGAAGGGGAAGTGACAGGTGATGAGGTCAGAGAGGTGATAAGGACCACTCTGTAGATAGTCACAGGCCACAAGGAGGACTGGAAGCCACCTTGAGGACAATGCCAAGCCACCAAGGGTTCTAAGCAAGGAGCAGCAGGACCTGACTTCAGTTTTAACAAGATCTCCTGACTGCTGAGCTGCTAGTGGAATGAAGAAGCACCAAAAGGGGAAACAGGAGGATCATTGTCAGGGAGGAGAGGATGCTGCAATAACTCCGATAAGAGAAAGTGGAGGGTGAAGGCTACTCCGGGCTGGGAACCATGGGGGTGGTGAGGCGGGAGAAGTGCTGAGATTCTAGATCTATTCTGAAGGTGAGATCTACAGAATTTGTTGAAGGATTGCATGCAGATTTAAGAGAGGACTCTTGGGTGACACTAAGCCTGTGAACTGCACAGCGAAAGGAAGGCTGGGGCTAGGGGAGGTGGCAGGAAGATCGGGGTGGGGTTGGGTTCGGGACATGCTAAGTCTCTGATGTCTACCAGATATTTCAGTGTAGAGCTGGGGTGCAGCTGGATGTGGGGGTCAGGGCTTCAGGGGAGAGGTCCAGGCTGGAGTTAGACACTGAGGGATCTTCAGCAGACAGGGACATTTAGAGCCTCAAGACTAAACAAGGAGTAGGGGGAGGCGGGGTGGGGGGCGGGCAGGGAGAGGGATAGGGGACCCAAGGGCCTAAGAAAGACCAGGCTACAAGCCACTGTAGCAGGCTTCAAGAAAGTCCCAATTTGAAAACTCTCAGCCTCACTCAAGGAACCCCAAGAGTGACCAGACTCAAGGTCCAGGAGACCAGGTCTAAGGGAGAAGGCAGGTTCACCTCTACTCAAGGTGGAATGCGCCCTTCGGCACTCCCAGGAAACAAGGCACAGTCCTCGCTGTTGGTGAACAAGACTCCTTATGCCCTGGGGTGGGGCAAAGAGTCTGCTGGTGTGTGAAGAGCAGGGGGCGGGTGAGGGATGGGCAGGACCCCTGGCATGAAGGACCCCTTCCTGTTTTTGTGTTTGACTGGCTCCGGGTGAGGCATTAGCACTAAGACAGGCAGATCCTTAGTAATGACCAGTTAGATAGGTCTCTGATTGACTAAAAACTATACAATGAATGAATACCTGGCTTAACAATTTGTAGCCAGATGCAGGAGGTGACACCTGAGCTGCCTCCTGACAGGAGAATTAGGGTGATCCAGTAGGACCCGGAGAGAATTGTTCTAAAAAGAGGGGAAAATAAAATCCTAGGGACAGCAGCTTGACAGAGAGGGTGAGCAGAATCAAGCCTGGAGAAGTGGATCCGAGATGAGACAGGATGATAAACCACTGAAAGAAACTTGGCCTTCCTCTCCAAGCATTGGAAACCCCACAAAGGGTTTTCAGGAGGGAATAAGAGAGTCCAGTGTGCATTTTAAAGAGGTCATTCAGGCAGTTCTGAGGAGAACAGATTTGAAAAGGATGGAGCAGGCAGCCCAGAGGCTTGGGGGAGGCAGGGGGAGACGAGTTCCTCCCTCAGTGGAATCAGTGAATTCCCCACTTCCCCCTCCTTCCCTTTGAATTCAGTGGGTCAGGAAGCTCTCTCACCTTCTCCACATAGCCACTGTCAACCTGCGAACCTCAGGAGAGACATCGCAGAAGGGACCCTGACGGAGAAGTTGGGGGACATAGTAGCCAGGAACGTCATCCATCAGGCCCCTTGGGAATATTGGCACCAAGCGGTGCCCAGGCAGGGCAGTAGACTGAGAGGTGAGGCAGGAAGGTGCCCAGTTCTCAATTCTGCCTCCGGCTGGCCCAGGAAACAATCCAAGAGTCATCCATGGGGAAGGAGGGTTGTTAGCGACAGGAGTGGGTCACTGGAGCAGGAGGGAGCACCCTGATTCCAGACTTGGTCCCCCAAAAGGGAAGAAGGGCAGACCAGAGCACTCTGGGTGTGCACCCTCTTACCCCACCCCCACCTCCCGGTTCTGCAGGCTGAGAAGATGGATGATACATTCCCAAATCAACATCTTGCAGCCTGCTGGGTAAGAGAAGGCAAAGCAAGCAAACCCGGGCCAAGCCACCCAGCTGGACTCAAGGCCAAGAGTCCCCATCACACCCCCACTGCTCCCACCAGCACCCCCTCCTCAGGGCCCCCTCCCTCTCGTGTCACTATTATTCTTTGTTTCCCCACTAGGATTCCTCATCCCGGTTCCGCAGAGGCCCCCGGTGCCGGCATTAGCTCGGGTGTGCACTGCAGGCCTGGGAGATTAAGGTTCTTTTCCCCAAAACCCCACAGCAAATCACAGCGACGCCGGGGCAGCCCAGAATCCCAAGCAGGAAGCAGAGCGCAAATCCCGGCCAGGCACCAGGGAACCCTCCCTCGGCTCTTGCAAGGCCTCCAAAAGCCACGGGGCCGGCCAGTCCGAGACTTCATTAAAAAGCACTCGGCGGCCCCGCGCTTGCTGCAAACCCATTAAACAGCCGACATAATCCATTCATACATAAAAATAAGGGAAGGGGAGGAAGGAGCGCAGTCCCACAGGATGTGTGTCTGAGAGAAACAGTTTCCATAAAAATCCAAACAGAAACGAGGTTCACGGGGAGGTTTTGGCTGCAGTCACTTTTGGCTTCTGGAAATTCTAGCTGGGGAAAGAGTCCCTTGGTAGCCCTCTAATTCAGAGTCCCAGAAACAAGGGGAGGAGGGGGGAGCTCCCCAGTCCCCATGCTGACCACCCTCCAGCTGAGGGATTGTTCTAGAAATCTGGAGTACTTGTTCAAGGTGGCCAGTGGGGGTTCTGCAGGAAGCAAATCGCAGATTCACGCAGGCCTATCTCAACCACCCCAAAGCCAGGCCGCTGGGCTGAGTGTCCGCAACAGCTGTGGCCATGGAGACACTCCCAGAGCTTTGGAAAAGGAGGAAGACTCCAAGATTTAAATAACTCAGGCAGCAGGATCCCTGTTCCTTCCCATGGGAAACTAGTTCACAGGCCAAGAAACCCCACGGAAGAGACCCCTCACTCCAGCCCTCGCTGAAGCCAGCAGGCCCGCCATGTATACACATGCACAGCCACACGTCGCCTCACAGAAGAGAAGGTCAGGAGTCGCTGGATTAAGTTTTTAATAAGCTGGTGAACCAGTATTTTTATTCTCTGTCATCTTGAAAAGAAAAAAAAACAGAAGAATGCAGCTAGTTTCTTAAATTAGAGATCTGTTGTGTAATTAGTCCATTTTATCTTCTGCGAGTTGTTGCTGTTTTCTCTCTGTGGTTTCCAGAAATGTCATTGGCTAGGCTTAAAAGTAGGGTTTTTTTTCTTCCAGAGAAAAATTCTATAAATATTTTCTCCCTTTTAGCATGCTTTAAATTTGAACGACATATTGTAAAGATAGCAAGAGTTATGAAAGTCTCTCTTGGCCACCAATGAAATGCAGTGGGAAAACTGGTTAGAGAGGGAATTTGTGTCCGCAGAGAATGCCACTGGGCTGCTCCCTCAAGTTCAGGAGCCAGGGTACCCCAGCTGCTTCTGCTCACTGGCATTCAGGCTTGAGAGCTGGAGAGAGGGGAGGGCCACTCCCAGGGTAAGCAGGCTGACTCTACTCAGGGAAGCAGGGTCCCTTGCTAATGGTCAGAATTCCACCCTTAGTGATTCATTTCTTTGGAAAGATTTAGGCATGGATTTTTGGCGTGGATTTTACATAGATATGCCTTCAACACTTTTCAAGCTAAAATGCATAGTCTTTTTTCCAGTCAAGGTATACAGATCTATCACATGTGAGTAAAAATCTATGTAAAGCATTGGTCATAGCCATGTAATTTGTAGCTACAAAGGATTAGAAACAACCTGAATGAATATCCATTAATAGGAGACCGTTAAATAAAATCTGGCACATCCTCATAAGAGAATGTTATGCTACCATTAAAAAGAATGCAATAGACTTCCCTGGTGATCCCCTGATTAAGGATCCCCCTGCCAATGCTGGGGACACAGGTTCAACTCCTGGTCTGGGAAGATCCCACATGCCGCGGGGCAGCTAAGCCCCTGCGGCACAACTGAAGCCCGCGTGCCCTAGAGTCCGTGAACTGCAACAAGAGAAGCCACCACAATGAGAAGCCTTTGTACGGCAACTAAAGAAAGCCCATGAAGCAACAAGGACCCAGCACAGCCAAAAATTAATTAATTTTTAAAAAAGAATGCAATAGAGCTCGAGTTATTAATGCAGAATGCTCTGTGAGACACAGTGTTCAGTGAAAAAACAGGATGTACAGAACTGTATCCTATGTTCACTGTGTGCCATCATTTGTCTTTTAAAAAGAATATAACCTTGTATTAGAAGCTGGTAGCGGGAATAGCCTTAAGGAAGAGGAATAGGGTCAGGAGGGTGACTTGCTTTTATATAGAGATATAAACACTCTAGATAGAGATATCCTATCGAACTTATAACATGCTATCATTTGCAACTTTTGAAAAGGATATATTTGGATACAATCATGTACATATTCCAATATACCCCAACTATCTCTAGAAAGATACTAAGAAGTCAGGGGCCACACGGGGGAGCATCTCTTTATTCCAATGTATGCCCTTGAAATAATCTGATATTTTAAACAGGCTGCTCTCCCAGGCAGGTGGGCTTCAGATCCACACAAGAAAGCACTAACGTCCATTAACACTGGGAATTCCCTGGCGGTCCAGTGGTTAGGATTCCATGCTTCCACTGCAGGGGACACAGGTTAAGTCCCTACTTGGGAAACTAAGATCCTGCAAGCCACATGCTCAGCCAACAGAAAAAAACTGCATTAACCCTGCCAGCGCTATACTCCCTAATGCCCCCCGGGATGCCCCTAGTCTGTGCCCCACATTACTCCGTGCCTACTACCATCACTGCATGTTGCTGATCTGATTTCTTTGTCTCCACCTCCAGGTGCTCCTTAAAGCTGAGGATCAATTTTGTTTCTCTTTACAGCCCCGGGGCCCAGCACAGTGTCTGCACCTTAGAAAAAGATGCTGTGCTGTAGTGAATCATGTCCGACTCTTTGCGACCTCATGGACCGTAGCCCACCAGGCTCCTCTGTCCATGGGATTCTCCAGGCAAGAATACTCGAGTGGGTTGCCATGCCGTCCTCCAGGGAATCTTCCCAACCCAGGGATCGAACCCAGGTCTCCCGCATAGTAGGTGAATTCTTTACTGTCTGAGCTACCAGGGAAGCCTAAGAATACTGGAGTGGGTAAACTATCCCTTCACCAGGGGATCTTCCCGACCCAGGAATCAACCCGGGTCTCCTGCATTTCTGGCTGATTCTTTACCAGCTGAGCTACTGGAGAAGCCCCAGAAAAAGATTCTAGAGCTAGTTAAACCAGGGCAGGGCTGGGACAAGTGCCCTAAACGCTGAGAACCCGTTACATCATCTGTAAAATGAGAATGATACCAATATCTTTTTTTTTTATCATGCCATGCGGCTTGTGGGATTTCAGTTCCCCAACCAGGGATTGAACCTGGGCCACGGCAGTGAAAGCACCAAATTCTAACCACTAGGCCACCAGGGAACTCCCCCTAATAGCATCTTCATAATGCTGGTACAAAGGTGAAGTCAGATAACAAAGGTGCCTGGCACATGGTGGGTACACAGTTATAATAGCTGTTTAGTACAAGATAGACTAGGATCTCAGGAAATGCTTGTTAAATGAATCAATTCTTCCCACGAGGCTGAGATGAGTTAAAATGCAAATATTCCTGACGCTAACACTTTCAGGCCCCGTCGCCAGGTAGGAATGGATTTATCAGATAACTTCTTGTCAGGGCCTCTTGGGCTGCCTGAGAACACCTAGTACCTGAAGACAGAGGGTGGGCCCCCGAGGAAAGAGGGTGCTGGGGGAGGACAAGGGAGGCGATGTTCTGATGAGTAATGATAGCAACTCCATCACTGAGCACCTGCTACGTGACTGGCATCACGCCTGGCTCTTATGTGCACTCTTTGAGTGAACTCTCACAACTACCTCGAAGGAATGTATGATAGTCCCCATTTTACCGGCCAGGAATCCAGGGCTCGGGGAGGGAAAATCACTCACCCAAGTTCCCATCATGGAGCCGGGATCTGAACTCAGCTTTATCTGACTCCAAAGCTCCTGCTGTCCACCACTGCTGGACCTCCAGGTGGCTCCATGTAGCCCCAGCCAGCTGTCTCTGTCTGTCACAGCCCAGAGCGCTGGTTCACCAAGCGCCAGGGAAATCTTTCTGCCAGAGGAGTCTGAAAACCTCTCAGTCACACAGACGGAAAAGCAAATCTCTGCTCTGGACCTGTGCACTTGGTGGTAGCCCGGCCCTGGGGAGTGTTCCTCCTCCGAGCCACCACCTGGAAGGCAGGCAGCCTCCTCCACAGCTCTCACCCTCTCCCTCTCTGCAGCCTGCAGACCGCTGACCATTTGGAAACCACTGAGCCCTGATAGGCAATCAATCTGGGCACGTGGGGAATGTGTGGGGGCGGGCAGAAGGGACTACGGGCTGTGTTTCCTTTCCCCTTCTTGTGTGGCTAGAGAACATTCCAGAAGTCCTGGAAGAAAACTCATAACTCCCCAAGGAGGAATGAATAAAACTGCAGGGTCTCCCGCAACTTGTGTCGTCAGCCAAGCCTCCCCAAGAAGCTCCTGTAGCTGGGTGATTCTCTCCCCATCTCACCCCCACCATCCACCCCGGGGCCGTCTTGCCAATGTTCCACTCCATGTGGACCGTAAATGGGCAAAGAGAGACGCCCAGTCAGTAGCCCCCGACCACACCGCCACTTCCACACACTCAGAGGCCTTTGCTGGGTCCGTGGGAGAGGGCCCTGATAACTCTACTGAGGGGTCTGTGTGGCCAGGGAATAGCCTTCTTGGGCAGCCAGGCAGCCTGCCAGTGGTGCCAAGTCTCTGCCAGCCTGCCAGGAGCCAGTGGCCCACCACTGGCAGGATACTCTCTCGGCCTGTCCCAGCGAGCCCATGCCATGAGCAGAACGGAAGTAAAGGGCATTGAAATTTGAGACGATATTTTGATTTGGGCTGGTTTTGTGTTTCCCCCAAGTGAAAGTTGTGTGCTTTCCAGCACCTGAGCTCCTACAAGAAAGGGAAATGTTCAGTACCTGCCTTCAGAGGGAGGGCAACTGGTGGGAGTGGAGCGCGGAATGGCCACCCATGGCCAGAACCATCTGCCTGTTCCCTCTTAGCCCAACAAATGGCCAAACAGAGCTGAGCTTCTGAGTGACCCCAACAGCTGAGGGCAACCAAGGCCAAAGTCCATAGCGGGAAGCCAACACCCGCTCCCTTACAGGTCAATGTCACTCTCTCTCCCTCTGTAGTTGGCCATAGTACTCGAGGCCAACCAGCCAGAAGGAGTTAGTCCAGAAGTCAAACTTTCCGAAAGAAAAATTTTTCAGTCTTCAAGGTACGTATATACATTGCCTAACAGCAAAAGATCCGGAGGCCATAGTGGACCCCAGACTTCAGAAACAGTCTGCTATGCTAAAATGGTCTAAATTCCCTTTTGGGGATTTGGCTTCCAAGTCCTTGGGGTACCCCTGGGGCCTGCCTCTCGGCAAACTCAACTCTTTAGCATGGGAGTACAACCCAGTTCCTTGGTTCTGAAGATAGGCTTGCATCCAAATTCTTTCACCTACTGGCTGTGGTCTTGGGAAAGTTATTTGAGCTCTCTGAGCTTCACTTTCTTCTTCTGCCAGGTGAAGCTAGCAACAACACTGATGTCAGGGTGGTGTCGTGAAGCTTCAAGAGTGTAAATGAGATGTTGGAAATTTAGCCCAGTACCTAGTACACAGTAGGCTCTCAAGAGATGTTAGTGCTTCTGGCTCCCCAGAATACTAGCCTAGCACAGCCTGGGGCAGGCTTGCTACAGCTCAAAGGAACAAGACAGCTGCCAAAGTGAATTCTGCTCGCTGGCTGATTTTCCAAAGGGCCTCTTACACTTGGTCCCAAAGAGGAAGCTGGACCCCCTGCTCACCAGTTCATCTCGCCGCACCTTCCGGGTCTTGCTGGCAGGTTTTCCTACTGCCCTTCAGATCAGGGGGCAGGGAGGGGGGCCTCTCCTTGGGCCCCCAGCAACGAGGGGCACCCATCAGCTGGGCACAGAGGGTCTGGGCTCCTGAGCCCAGACAGGCCGTGGCCGTAGTCACAGCACACACAGGTGATGCTCCAAGGGCGCCGCGCTCAGATACATCTTGAGGGGAACCGCAAGACTGCGCCGTTGTGCTTATTGGTGCCATAAATCACCAACTGTTCCCATCCTGTTGTACCTCCCTGCCCCCGCTCCCTTCCAGCCAAGCTGTCCCCAGGGCCCCCCTTCCCGCCCCCCCCCCCCGCCCGGCTGCTGCCACCCGCCCGGCACGTCTCCCCAATTCAGAGGCCAGAGTCAACCGCTCCCTCACAAGCAAGAGGAATTCAGCTGAGTTTATTTTTTCTCTTTCTTGTTCACGAATCTGAACCGCCTTTGTTCCTGCACAGTGAGGAGTGTACAGCCTTGGAAGGTGGAAGGGGCCTGGGGCCAGGGGTGGGGCGGGGTGGAGTGGGGTCAGGAACAGGGCTTGGTCGCTCTGTGCGCCACAGACCAGCGCCCTGCTGAACACTGATTCCTGGCCAGCCCTCCCGCAAACTGGTTTCTGTATCCAGAACATTTTCTCTATTGCACAGTCCACAGCGCTTTTTAAAAATCAGTGAGAGGATTCGACAGCCTACCCAGACACAGACCCAGTTCCTGCGAGCATCTGGGGAGTCAGTGAAGAGTCTTTGGCTCGATCACGGCTTGCCAATCTATTTGCTCCCCACCTGCAGAGCAAGTGTCATCTCTGGGAGTCCCTTCCCTCCAAGGACTGCTACCTGGTGGTCTTCCGGATTTTCTTCTGCTTCCACAGAAAAGACCTGGCAGGCAGAGGCCTTCTCTTCAGTTTCACGACCTAGGCAGAGACTCTCCAGAGGTGTCCTAGAAACCACCCCCCAAAAGTAGAGGGAAAGTTCTAAATCAAAGCTAGAGACAGAAGAGAGAAAGGATGAAGGAGATTGTCAGGGCGTAAAATTTCATCATATATCTGGAACTGAAGCCCCCCCCCACCATGTGCACGCATGTGCCCCCCTACACATTACACACACACATACCACAGTTAGGAAATCTCCATGACCTTAACAGTAGTCATCTCTAGATAATCTGGGCTGATGGGTGATTTTGATTTGCCTCTGTATTCCAGCTCCCCTTGACTAGCTGTGTGATTTAGGGGATGTTATCTGTGTTCAGTTTCCTCATCCATCAGATGGAGTCACAACAATCCATGTCTCGCTGTTTTGTTGGGAAGTGACCATGAGATTATCCGTATCAAGGTCTGAGAGCAGTGTCAGGCATACATAATCACAGATTCAATAAACACAACTATGGCAATCATTTTTCTTGGCCTCTTACAAGGCGGTCCATGTTGCTTTTTAAATCTTGTATATATATATATACACATATACATATATATATGTATATGTATATTTTATATATTTAAAAATATTTTTTCTACATATATATGTGTATCTATATATGCATTATATAGTTTGAATTTAAAAAGTAATGCTTGCTTATAAAAGTTCAAGCAATTCCTCCCCAAAAAAGATGAACCTCTCCTCTCACCATTTTTCCCAATACCACCCTCCCCCCAGAGGGACCCACAAGCCCCAGTCTGGCCAGGTAGCTCAAGGCCTTTTTCCCTGCATTGATAAATACATGCATGGATTACTGTGTATAAAGGAACTCATACTGGATTTACAACTTGCTTCTCATTTCATATTTCTTGGCAAACATTCCATATCAGTACACACTAGTCTTTTTAAACAATATATTGTATTTTATGGCATAGATGCTCGTTATTTACTTAACCATTCCATCCTGCTGGACATTTAGGTTATTCTCAAATTTTTGCCATAAAACAATGATGCTGTGAACATCCCAGGATATAGGTCAGCCTGCTCATGTAGGTTTGAAAAATGAGACTTAAAAGTAGAAATTTGGGGCCAAAGACTATGACCACACTTAAATGTGCAGAGATAGGGCTTCCCTGGTGGCTCAGTGATAAAGAATCCGCCTGCCAATGCAGGAGACGAGGGTTTAATCCCTGGGTCGGGAAGACCCTCTGGAAGAGGAAATGGCAACCCACTCCAGTATTCTTGCCTGGGAAATCCCATGAACAGAGGAGCCTGGCGGGCTATAGCCCATTGGGTCACAAAAGAGTCAGACATGACTGAGTGACTAAACAACAACAAATGTGCATAGATGCGGCCAAATTATTCTCCAAAGGGGCTGTCCCAATTTAAATTCCCACCAGCATCTTCTCATAGGCTGTTGGTTATTTGTGTTCAGAAAGGCCTTCCTACCCTATGATTATTAAATAGTCCACACAAGATTTCATCAGGTTTTTATAGTTCTATGAAATGTTTGGATTTTTAATCCACCTGGTGTTTCTTTTTGTGAAGGCTGTGAGATTAGGTCCTAATCTTAAGATAATATTGTTTATAAATAATTCTTTAAGAAGCTACTTTAGAGAAAAGTCTTACATATGGATATCCCCCCCCACACACACACACATACACACACACACACACTGGCTATGTGTATGAAGCAGACAACCAGCTTAGTCAGTATCTGGAGAGCAAAGTGCAGGGGGCCCCTGGGTGGAACATCCAGGCCAAGGAGCCTGTTTCCCTGAAGAGCTGGGCCCCCTGGCCCCTGCAGGCTGGGGCATCCTGGGAAAGCAGGTGTTAGCTGGAAAGTGGGGGGACCCAGGCTTCCACCTTCTGCCCTGCAGGGTAGGATGGGTTTTCTGACCCTCGGGATTCAGGAAATTGGGGGCATAGCTCTTTCTCTTCACCCTGCCCCCAGCATGCTGCTTGGGGATCCCACGGCTAGACCAGAGCTTGGCAGGAGGACCTGTCCACAGACAGGCATTCCAGGGCGCAGACATAGAGGGACGATGAACCAGACACCCGGAATGCAATCCGCCCCTGCAAAATAATGCTGCTGGCCGCCTAGATCCCCATCATAAAAGCTTAATGTAATTACACAGGACCAAGGAACTTCCGGTTGGAGTCAGGATGAAGAAGGCATTCTAATAACGCCAAGCACCCCCTCCCCCCGCCCTGCCGAGGCAGGAGAGAGGCAGCCCAAATGGAGGAACAACTTGGCTTCCAGACCTCCATCCACCTCCACCCCCTACCCAGCCCACCCAGAGCCTGCAGATTCCACCCACTGCAGATCTTGAAGAGCTTGGGGTAGCTTAGCACCATCAGGCAGGGTGGCCTGTCACCCACACTTTAGTGTTCAGTGTTACTCCCTCAGTCATGTCTGACTCTTTGCAACCCCATGGACTGTAGCCTGCCAGGCTCCTCTGTCCATGGGATTCTCCAGGCAAGAATACTGGAGTGGGTTGCCAGTCCCTTCTCCAGGGGATCTTCTAGACCCAAGGATCGAACCCGGGGCTCTCATATTGCAGGCAGATTCTTTACCATCTGAGCCACCATCCACACTCCATAGGGGCCCATAGACCTGGGTCTTATCTTCAAGAAACCTTCAGAGGGACTTCCCAGGTGGTCCAGTGGTTAAGAATCTGCCTAACAAGGCAGAGGACACGAGTTCAATCCCTCATCCAGGAATATTCCACATGCACGGGGCAGCTAAGCCCGTGTGCCACAACTACGGAAGCCCACACACCCTAGAGCCCATGCTCCGAAACAAGGGAAACCACCACGGTGAGAAGCCCAAGCCACGTGGAGAGGCCAGGGTAGGTGCTCTAGTCAGCGGTCCTAGGTCTTCAAGTCATCTCAAGTGCCCAACATGCGTGTGTACAGCCTTCAGACAGTCTGCCCGTCCAGCCCTCCAACTGAGTCCACAGCTGTCATAGAGAGTTGACTAACCTTCCCTTCTGTGCCCCTTTCAACTTCCTAACCCATAGAATCTATGAGTATGACAAATGCTGGTATTGCATGCCCTTAAATTTGGAGTAGTTTGCTCTGTGGCTATAGTACCTGGAACAAGGCTGGAGATGAGACTGAAGGGACAGAAAGGACCAGAGTCTCTAAATCACAGGCCACGTCAAGGGCTGGGAATGTTGTGCGCGTGTACTCGGGAGTCACTGAAGGGCTGTAAGCAGGAGAGAGGATGATCAGATCTGTTCACTTGCAATGGTCCTTCTGGCTGCAATGTGGAGAATGGACTGGGGTAGGGTGGGGGGCATGAATGCGGAGACCAGGTAGGAGGCATCTCACTGATCCAGAAGAGAGAGAAGGGAGATTAGATGAGGGAGGGTTGTGGCCATAGGCATGAGTGGAAGACTCACTAGAGGTAAGATAGTCAGGGCCAGCAGTCGAGTTGGATGTGGAGCATGGGGTATCAAGGATGACTCCAAGGCTTTTGGAAAGAGCCATTGGAGGAGCTGTTGACTAAGACGGGAAATGCTGAAGAAGCAGAAGGTTTGGGCTGGGGAGGTAGAGGGCAGAGATCCGGCGTTCTGGTTTGGATGCACTCGGTTTAAGGTACCAATGAAACAACCACAGGCAGGCAGGCTGTGGAAGCCCTGGAAAGAGGTCTGGTCTCAAGTTAGCACATGGGAGGCATTTTAAAAGCTATGAGAGGAAATGAGATCGTCCAGGGAGAGGGGCCAGGGGAGATGCGGAGGGTCCAAAGACTGAGCCCCCAGGTAGCCCACACGTGAAGGGCAGCAGAGGAGGAGGCCCCAGAGGTCCTGACAAAAATCCTTCCATGGGGGAAGCCCAGTTAAGTATGTGTGTGAGTGTGTACTCAGTTGATCCAACTCTTTTGCAACCCCATTGACTGTAGCTGACCGGGCTCTTCTGTCCATGGGATTTTCCAGGCAAGAAGAAAAGAGCAGGTTGCCATTTCCTCCTCCAGGGGATCTTCCCAACCCAGGATCGAACCAGCATCTCCTGTGTCTCCTGTATTGCAGGTGAGTCTTCACCACTGAGCCATTGGAGAAGCCCAGCCAAGCTAAGAGACAGTTTCTTTTCTTTTTTTTTTTTTAAGAGACAGGTTCAAAACAGAGAGAGTGGTCAACCTCACCCTAGGCATCCTACCACATTTCCACTCAGGACCTTCATGAAGAAATGCAGGATATCAGTCAACTTACTTGGAATAATCTTCAAATAGGGTTATTCTGGATCCTACAAAGAGCTGCTCTGGATTTAAAGTCAACAAAAAACAAGGAGGCCATTTCCCTCTCAGAGCCCCATCAGAACCTTTCTTGGGAACTAAGTGCCAACTCTCAAGAAGCCTGTGATCTAATTGAATTAACAAGGCAAAAAAACAGGACCAGGAAGTGAATGGTAATAACCCCTGGGACTGCTTTCCGGCCCCCAAGATCTGTTCTCCCCTCTTCCTCAGCAATCAAACACTCCAATTTTTACTGCCTGGAACAAAGACTACATTTCCCAGACATCCTTGCAGGTACGTTTGATCACGTGCTTAAATTCTGGCCAGTGGGTTGTAAGAAGGGGGAAGGTATACAGAGACCAGGAGGTGTAGAACGCAAAACAGAGAGCTTAGGAGAAGCTGAATGAGACTGCCTGAGCCCAAATCTTGCTTCAGTCACTTCCTAGCTGTGTGACCTTGCACAAGTTACTTAACTTCTCTGTGTCTCCTTTTTCTCATTTGTAAAAGGAAGCTAAACAATAGCTCTTACTTCATAGAGTTGTGTGAAAAATAAACGTACTTGGAACAGTGTTTGGCACATGGTAAATGATGCATAAGTTTTTACTATTCTTATTGCTGTTTTCATTATTACTAATCCTAAAGGGAAGTGGCATTCCTTTCTTCCCTTTCTTCCTTTTTACTAGCTGGAATGCAGTCGTGATGGCTGGAGCTGAAGCAGGCATCTTGGTCCATGAAATGACTTTGGCAACCAAAGCTCTACATGGTAGGCTGAGCGAGCCAGGAACCTCCCTGGGGAGGAAGACTGAGAAAGAGTGTCTCCTAAAATCAGTAGGGGGAGAGGAGCAGAGAGAGAACTAGATCACACTAGCTGGCACATCCCCAGCTAGGAGTCCCAGCTGCTCAAAAAGGGAGACAGTGTCTGCCCAGGAGCTGTGGAAGACTTGGAAGGGAGAGTCAGCTGATTCAGTCAGGGGAGCCTCTTAATTAAATGTCAGGAGAGGAGGGCTGCCTTGAGCAGGCGGTGGGGAGCCACCGAAGATCTGTGAGCAGAGGAGTGGCAGGCTAAGCCCAGGCCCTGATGGATGGGAGCTGATGAATCAGAGGGTGACCGTGCATGGGGGTGGCCAGACAGGGGCCACCACACAAATCTAGGAAGGAGAGGGAAGTACTGCGCTGCGCTAGAAGACACCAGACCTCAGTGACTTTTTTCCTCTGCTGCCGTCGGCTTGTTTGCAAATCGCAACTTATTATTTCCGAGCTCCACCCCACAGCTGGGGCTGCTCCAGCTTCCTCCTGCCTCCCGAGGAGGTTTCCAAGCTGAGGTTACTGGCCCAGTAGCCTGAAATAAACAGGGAACCCGATGCCTGAGGCGGCACTGGCCCCAGGAGCCAGGCTCTGGCAGCAGCAGCGAGACAGTTGGGAGCTAAGGTGTCTACAGGGAGTGCGGCCACCCTGGTTGCAGGCAGATGGGGAGCAAAATGGGGCTCTGTGAGCTGCTGGCCCTACACCCCTGCAGTGTCTCCAGTTCGAGCCCCTTTGGTGGTGAGGAATAGGAATCAGATAAAACCAAACATCAACAAACCAAACACAAGGGGACCATTGCTCCACATAGCATGGCTCATGTGCATCCACGTATTGGGCAAAGGAAGAAGCGGGACACCAAAGGCAGCAAGGCTGGCTGATTTCCTTTTACAGGTAAAAAGCAGGCAATCAATCTCCACTGATAAAGGTCAGGATAGCGGTTGCCTCTGTGGGCAGGGGTACTAATTGGGAGGGGCATCATGGAAACTTTTGGAACCATGGGGAACTCTTATATCTTTTTTTTTCCCTTTTGGATTTTTTTCATTGACGTATAGTTCATTTATAATGTTCTGCTGGCTCAGTGGTAAAGAATTCTCCTACAATGCAGGAGACACAGGAGACTCGGGTTCGATCCCTGGGTCGGGGTGATCCCCTGGAGGAGGGCATGGCAACCCACTCCAGTATTCTTGCCTGGAGAATCCCATGGACAGAGGAGCCTGGTGGGCTATGGTCCATGGGATCGCAAAGAGTCAGACATGACTGAGCAACTAAACAACAAACAGCTCAAGTGTATATACATGTTGATCTAGATAGTGGTGGCATGGTATAGTCAAATGTAAGAAATCCATCAAGCCGCACACTTTGTGCACTGGACACTCTTTACTGTATCTATTTATACCTCAGGGAAGAAGAAAAACTACAAAAAGGAGAGGGAAGTGGTTTGAGGGGAAGGGAGGTATTGGTACCCAAAATGAACCTTGTTATTTCCCTTTTTATGAAAGTCTTACACGGAAGCTGCAGCTACTTTGCCAATCTCTGCCAGGCTTCTCTCCGGCAGTCCCTCTCAGAGTGTGGCTCCCCTCGGCTGAAATGCAATTAGGAGAAAAAAAAAAAAAACACGTTGTCTGTGGCTGTGGCCCGGATGCCACTGCGGAAGTGACCAGGAGGAACAGCGGGGGATCTGGGGGGAGTCAGGAGCTGAGGGGAGAAAGCAGACACGTGGCCGAACTGCATCAGCCAAATAGTCCAACATCCACAGATGCATTTTATTCCTGGAGCCCAGGCCTTGCAGACAAAGATGAGACAGAAACCACACCATCGCTGACTCTCCAGCCACTCAGCTGAGGCAGCGACACAGAACGTGTTTAAACATAAATAAATGAGAGCCGCAAAAGGAGAGAGAACAAAGGCAGAGAGGAAAGGCAAACAAGACCAACAGCTGGAAACCAAGCCCATCTCTTGCTGTAATCTGAAGGATTCCCAGGTCCTGTCTGTCCACAGACACTCTGGACCGCTGGGTGCAGGGGGCCAACACAGGTACCCCTGCCCACAAGCGCTGCACTGAGGCAACCCCAAATTGCCCAAATGCTCCAACCCCATTTGTCCCATCAATTTCCATTTCAAAATGACTGCTGCAATTCCGTGGGGCCTCAGACCCCTTGCCATTCCTGCCCGTCTGTCTTTACCCCACCTGCCCAGTCCTCATGTGGTCCTCACTCATCCCATGTGGGGAATATTGAACTGACAACATCGCTATGGCTAAGAAACTTGCCATTTCAGTCTTTCCGATTATGCTAAGTATTTCCAGATCTGTCAACTCCAGAAAATCGAAATCCCATCTATTGATGTCCTAGTTTTAGATGTTGTCCTCCAAAGCAGCCCCTGAGATAAGGATTTGGGGACAGGTAGTTTATTTGGGAGGTGACCCCATGGATCATGAGTGAGAGAGAGAGTGGGGAAAGAGACAGGGCATGGAGGAAAGCCAATGAAGGGTGCTTTCTTGAGAGGGTTCCCACGCTGGGCTACTGGGATGCAGTTCTGCTGGGGACTCCCAAAGAAATTGTGTAGAAGACACATCCAGATTATCCTCTCAAGAGGCAAGGGAACCTGGGTAGGTATCCATTTCCTCTCACTGGAAGAAAGTCGCTCCTGAGGTATTAATTCCCTGACATTTTAGAACTGTCTGCCTCTCCTCGTGGGCACATACACACACACACACACACAAACACACACACACAAACACACACACACATAGGCTGAGCACGGTCCAGAGGCCAGAGAACCTCAGAGAGATGCAGGAAGCCACTGGCCTGTAAGGAAACAGTCTGCCATGACCTCCAGCGGGGCCATCAGGGCACCACCAGCAACTGCTACATTTAGTCACCATATACAGAAGCTATACTGTTCTGAGATGCTAAAAGCAATTCCAGGTTAGCTTACTGCACTGCAAGCAATGCAAACCCAGTTCAAATGAGTTGAGACCAAAACAAGGGGAATTTACTGACTCTTAGGACTGAACAGTCCAGGCAAAGGAAGGGCTTCAGGTATAGCTGGATCCAGGGGCTCAAGCCGATCCAGAGCTCTGCCTCCCTTCATGGCTTGGCTCGACCTGACTCTGTAGACAGGCAGGCCTGCCAACCCTAGCAGAACCAGATCCGCAGCCTCCCAGTTTAGCAACCCTAGCAGAAAGAAAAGGGCCGTTCTCTCCGTTGGCTCCAGCAAAGATGCTCAACAAAAGATTTTGATTGGCCTGGATAGAATCACATGTCCATTCATGAACTTATCACTGTGGTCAGGGGAATAGATCACTGTCATTGACCAGGCCAGGTTCCATTCCTGTTGCCACAGGAGAGTGGGCCACCATGATTGACAGCCCCCCAGGCCACAAGGAATGGTAGAGAGGCTCTTTCACGAAGAAAAAAGTCCCCCACCAGGTTGTTCTTCAGTCTCTCAGTCATGTCCGACTCTTTGCGACCCCATGGACTGCAACATGCCAGGCTTTCCTGTCCTTCACTATCTCCCAGAGTTTGCTTAAACTCATGTCCATTGAGTCAGTGATGCCATCCAACCATCTCATCCTCTGTTGCCCCCTTCTCCTCCTGCCCTCAGGGGTCTCTTGCCAAAGGCTATGCAATTAGTCAGAAGCAAGGCCGGTCCCTTGACCTAACTGCTGTTTCTGACCCAGGGTCCCTCCTGAGGTTGTAGTCATCCAAAGGCTTGACCAGGGCTGGAAGATCTGCTCCCAAGATGGCTCCCTCATATGGCTGAGGGCAGGAGGCCTCAGCCTTCACCACGTGGGGCTTCCACATACCACCTCACCGTGTCCTCACCACACGGCCACTGGCCTCCCTCCAGAGGGAAAGAGTGTCAACAAATGTGTGGACACATCTTGCAAAGCACTGTGGTGTCCAATCCAGGGTGGAGTTTCCACCAGCTGTTTCCTCCCCTCCTCGCACCTGTCCAGTTGGGCTCCTGACCCCTCTCTCACCCTGCAGGGAGGGGTCACATTATCCATGAAAGCGAGCTTCAGAAGCAGGCATGGCTTTTGTTGCAGAAGTGGCCATACAGGTCAGGCAGAACTGGGAAGAGCAGAGTGTTTCTGGGTGTGGGCAATGTGGAGACTGAGGCATGGATACTACTGCACCTCAGATGTCTAATAGCCCAGGGCACATTGTGACTGCATTTTGCGCTGTATCTCTGAGTGGCCTCCTTGCTTTCAGCACCCACGGTCTCTTTCACAGGACAAAGTCTGTTAAATTGCCCTGTGGCCACATTGTCCCTGCCAGGGGCTAAAAATACGGAGTAGTTTCTCTGCCAGGAGCAGTGCCCCAGGGATGTCAGCTTGGACTGGAGACACATGAGTAGGCAGGCCTGGTCCTATAAGGAAGGAGCTGGTATCAGTCTCTTGTTACAGAGGAGGAGACTAAGGCTCAGAGATGTTGAGCCACTTGCCCTAAATCACACAGCTAGTAACTAGCAAAGCCAGGCCTTGAACCCCAGCCTTGTCTTTCGCACTAAACCATTTTTACATTGTGTCTAGCATTTTATTTAGGGCAGGGTTCCTTAAACTTTGTCACCAAAGGGCCCAAGAAGCCTTCTGGGTGGTCTTGAGTTAGAATTCAAAGTGGCATTTCAGCAAAATGGGCATTCATGCCCATCTGCATTGGATCCCATTAGACAGCGTTGGGCTTCCAGGTGGCGCTAGTGGTAAAGAACCCACCTGCCAATACAGGAGACTAAGAGACATGGGTTCGATCCCTGGGTGAGGAAGATCCCCTGGAGGAGGGCATGGCAACCCACTCCAGTATTCTTGCCTGGAGTATCTCACAGACGGAGGAGTCTGGCAGGGTGTAGTCCATGGGGTCCCAAAGAGTCAGACACAACTGAAGTGACTGAGCATGCACATGCTTGTTTTAATATAAAAGCGACCCTGACAGTCACTTAAAAATGAAATACAGTTTACCCTCCAGGAAACACTTCCACCCTGACCCCAGGGTTTCAAGTGACCCGGCACCCTTGCAGAGACAGCAGAATACAGGGACCCTGTCTCAAATCACAGACGAAAGTCGCCAAAGGTGGGCTGCTGTTCCGGACCCCATGGCCCAAGTCCTGCCTAAGGTCTTCACAGCTTCTCTTTGTCACCCCCATCCACACCAGGATTCCCAACAGCTCAAAACTCAGGCAAGAACATGGAAGAGGAGGGTTGAGGTGGGGGGATTTCTCCCACCTTACTGCTTCACTCACACCCTCTCCTCCTCCTCTGCCCCCAGCCCCATGTCAGCCCAGGACAGAACTTTGCACATTCTGGAACTAAGCAGTTGCAGCCTGCACCAACGCCTGAGAGGAAGGGGTTAAAAACATCTTTCATCTCTCAGCAGCCCTTTATATAGTCTACGTGTGACTCTGAATGGTTATGGCTTTATATAGAGCGTGCTCTGTGTGGAGGGAGAAACCGCCGTAGTTAAGGGAACAAAGACGGCTCTAGTCTAACGACCTGCTTTTATTTGTAGGGACCGTATCTCCAAAGGGCGGCCTTCAGGTGACATCTGCCATGTTGAGTCTGCGCCTGAAGAATTACACCAATAAACCCCAGAGATGCAAATACGAAAGGGATAGGAACGCACACAAATAAACGAAAGCCACTCCTGTTTATTGTTTCTGGGGGGGTGGGGGGGAGAAGAAAGAGAGAGAAATCACAGGCTTTCCTTTGGATGTTTTCACACAGAGCCGAACCTTCAAATGTCAAGTTCTGCAGGGTGTTTGACCTAAAAATAGTATAATTTCTGTGTCATTTGAAAAGCTGTTTAAAATGACAGACTTAAGCCTGATTTTTTTTTTCAAACAGGCATCTAAGATGAGAAACCAAAGTTGCATTATTTAGGGGCACGGTCTCTGGAAAAGAAAAGCAAGTAGGCCTTCATTTTACTAAAATGTGCCCGTTCCTGTGGTTTCCGTAGGTACTATCTGCGTGGGATGTTTTTGGCCGCCAGATCTCCTCTTTGTCCCCTGGTGATTAAAAGAAAAGAGGAGGGGAAAAAGAAAGAAAGGAACAGCTTGGGGGAGGTGGAGGGGGCTGGCAGGGATGCCCTGGGACCCCCACTCACCTTTTGTATCTCTGCTCACTCTGGGGAACCAGGGGGCACAGGCCCACATTTTCTCTGCCCAGCTCTCAAAATGAGCAAAGCCAGACTCCTAACCCGGCGCACCTCTCAGGCCAGAAGCTTGTGGTTTGTTTAGACAGCTCAGGTCATTCCTGTCCACACCCCAAGCTGACGCGGCTTTATAAACACGGGGCAGGGGATGCGGTCTCAGAGATACGCACTGCACGCAGGGCAGGTGGGGGCGGGGGGGGGAGGTGTCAGGTGGGAGGGGTCTAACCAGTTCTGCTTGGAGGGAGATGCATTTCTGTCCCTCACTCCCCACCAGAAGGACCCCGGCTGGATGCAAGTGACTCCCTCAGTGCAGTGTTTGTTAATCGCTCAGTCATGTCTGACTCTTTGCGACCCCATGGACTGTAGCCCGCCAGGCTCCTCTGTCTATGGGATCCTCCAGGCAAGAACGCTGGAGTGGGTTGCCATTCCCTTCTCCAGGGGATCTTCCCGATCCAGGAATCGAACCCAGGTTTCCTGCACTGCAGGCAGATTCTTTACCATCTGAGCTATGAGGGAAACCAGTCAGCCACAAGAGGTGGTCACCATCCTTGAACGACTCCAAATGGGACCTTCTGTCCCAATATCCACGGGAATGGACCCTCTCTGAAGGCAGGGGCGAGCTGGACTCCTCTCAGCAGCCCCCATAAACCCTGGGAGCCCAGGCAGGGAGGCTGAAGATGGGGGTCCTCCATGGCTCAGAACTGACTGTGTGATGCTGAGAAAGTCACTTAACCTTTCTGAACCTTCATTTTCCAAACACGGAACTTAGACTAGCTCCAAAAGTCCGACCATCCCAGCAGCACCTCAGTTCACACTTTCACTCCGTGTAGGAAAGAACAAATGAATTCCTGAATAAACAGCCAATGAGAGGGGTCCCAAGCCAGAGCCACCTCGGCCCTGGGTCCAACTTCTCTCCTGCATCCTTTCCTTGAGGACCTCTCCTCCTGGAAAAAGTAAGCCCTTGGAAAAAAATGCTTCCTACAAACATGAATTCACAGACACATTTTCAATGCTCCAGTGCCCAAGCCTCCCCCAACCTGGAGCAGTTACCCAAGGCGATGCCCTGCTTCCATCCGCCCTCTGCTTTCCGAGATGGAGCCCCCGGGAGCCCCGGCCATGAGCTGCAGCACCAAACCGCGGGAGAAGAAACAAACCCACCGCCTTCTTCCTGCTTGCCCTTCACCAGTGGGTTCGTCTCAGAGCCTGTGGGTGTATTTCAATGAGAACAACATGAAAACATGGGCGGATTCTTTTCTCTGGAAGAGAAAAAAAAAAAAAACCTGAAACAATAAGCTGAAGTAATAACAAGGCAGAATGTGGACATCTGCTCCCCGCCCTGAACGACTCCCCAGCTTGCTTCTTCCCGGGCCTTGTCACACCCCTCCCCCCCAAGGCATGGATTGCTAAAGAGCCCAAATGAATTCACCTGCACTGACTAGACACTGCTACCTGCTGTTGTGGTGCTGGCTACTCATTTGTTCATTCATTAAACTAAAAGGCAGCACGCCCTTCCTAGGTGCCATGTACTGCATGTCGGGGGGCTGTAGAGGCTTCATTTTCAACAAGCCTTTAAGGAAGCTTGCAGTCTAATGGGGGAGCTGAGACAAGCCCATTAATAACTATGATACAGGGAGAAACGAGGCGAGGCAGAGATGCAGGAAGCACTGGGGAATTAAAAAAAAGAACATGGGTTTGTGTGTGTTGAAGGCTAGAAGTGATGGGCTGGAAGGCTTCATGGAGGAGGTGGCTTCTACCTGGGCATTAAAGTCTGGCTGATGTTACAAAAGCATGACTGGAAAGGAACGCCTTCTGGGCTGAGGATGCTGCATGAGGAAGGGTACAGAGGTGGCAGGCATGGTAGCAGGGGTTCCAACATTAGCCACATTGGGTGTGAGCATGTGGGTGCGTGACAGAGAGGGCCAGCAAATGGACAGAGTAGTATCCAAAGCATGTAGCAAGACTGAGGTATTTGGAGTTTATTCCGTGGGTTCTTTGCCAGGGAATATGTAGAGTCATTTGTCTGTCTCCTCTCAGATCTATTCTCTGCCCTTCTCTTGCTCGGCTCAGTGTAGCAGGAAACTACATTTCCCAGGCTACTTTGCAACTGGCCACTAGATTCAGCCAATGGGAGATCCCAGAGGGAGACAGGCGGGGCAGAAAGAGGGAGAAACCAGAGTATTTCCACTCTCTTCGCCTTGGGTGGCATCCCCAGCAACGGCTGCTTCTCTGGCATCTTCTCCATGGTTCCAGCTCCTGTTAGCTGACTCCAGCTTCCAGGTTCCTATAATACTCCTCTCCTTTTGTCCCTCCAGCCTGAGGGATGCCAAAAGCTTCCTGCTGTTACTAATCTCTGGGTTGCTAACCTCTGCATTACCTCACTGTGCCCTGTTTGGCTTTTTGGCTCCTCCAGAGCCTATGAAGTCAGTTTCCTGGATTAAATACCTTATGTTTCAATACCTAGAGAGGTATCTGTTTTCTTGGCTAGACCCTCACTGATACAGGGTAATTGGATTCCACTTGGCTTCAGAAAGCTCACGTTGGCTGCAGAGGGCCCGATTCACAGTTTCTGCAACCTCCTGAGGAAAAAGTGAGGAAGGGTGAGGGAGGCCTCAGTAGGGAAGTGGCGTGAGAATAGACAAGGGAAGACGTTGAAAGAGCCCCAGGGCCTCACAGAGGAATGGGCACCAAAGATGATGAGCTTAGCTTGAACACCCAAGGGAATGGCTGGGCCACCAACAGAGTTAGGGAGAGCAAGGGAGAAACTGAACTGCAAAGGAGCTGATGAGCTGGATTTTTCTTTATGCTTTTTCTCCTTTTATACTGCTTTTTCTCTTTAACTAATCCATGCACTTGGCTCGGGCTTTCCCTCATTGATTTTGGATTGGGGAGATTGATGGAGGAGACCTCTAGAGAAAGTGAGCACTTGGAGGCAGGAGTGGGAGGCAGAGAACACCTTCAAGGCCCTGGGAGGGGGTGTGCAAGGGAAGTGGGGAGGGGACACACGGGAGCATGGAGAAGAGCCACAAGGGCTGGAGGATCTGAGTAATGGGCGGGAGCCAAGGGGCAAGGTGGGAGAGCAGCGGATGGGGCACATGGACTGTCCGGGCCAACAGGAAGCACTATCAGGGGCATGGTGGAGGTCACAATGAGGGGACACTGAGTCCAAAGCGCTGGTGACGTGCTGTATGGCAGAGAGAGACAGCAGAGGGAAGGCAGGAGAGGCTTGCTCAGGGACAAGGTCAATCTGCACCTGTGGGAAAGGGCCCAACGAAGAGCAAGGGCCCAAAGGTGCCAGGGTGAGTGCTTTCCTACATTCATTCATTCACTCAGCAAGTGCTTACCACATGCCTCCACGTGCCAAGCACTGTTTTGAGCTCGGCGGGTGAAACAGTGAATGAAAGTTGTGAAAGCTCGGGGACTTCCCTGGCAGTTCAAGGGAGTTAAGACTTCACAATCCCAATGCAGAGGGCACGGGTTGGATCCCTGGTTGGGGAACTATGATCCTGCATGCCACATGGCATGGCCAAAAAGAAAAAAAGAGAGAAAAGTCCCTACCTGCTTAGACTTTTCTGTTGAACAAAGGGAGACAGACAATAAACAAAAACACATCAAACCTGTCACACCGCACACATTGATCATGGCTATGGAGTGGGGCAGGGGGGTGCAGGAAACAGGATGGTGGGGAGCGGCCGCTGTGATTTCAGCAGGATGGTTGGGGAAGGCCTGTCTGGAAAGGAGACCTAAGGAGGTGAGGAAGCAACGCAGAGGGTAACGGATATCTGGAAGAAGTGCGTGCCAGGCAGAGGGAATAGTTAGTGCAAAGGCCCTGAGTGTGCTGAGTGCGTTCCAGAAATGACAGTGAGGCCAGTGTGGCTGGAGCGGGGTGGGAGAGGGGCATGCATAGCAGGGCCTGAGGTGGGGCAGTTAGGGAGGAGGGGCCAGACCAGGGAGGCCTTGTCAGTCAGAGGAAGGACTTGAGCGTGCTGCTGTTGTTGTTTGCTTTGACTTTGTTTTTCAACTGCACCGTGCAGCATGCAGGATGTTAGTTCCCCAGCCAGGGATCAGACTGGTGCCCTCTGCATTGGGAGTGCGGTGTCTGAACCACTGGACTGCCAGGGAAGTCTCAGGACTTGAGCTTTTATCTGAGGGCAGTGGGGAGCCAGGGGAGAGCTCTGAGCTGGATCCTGACGTGATCTAACTCAGGGCAATGACTGAGGAAGGGAGCTGAGTCTTTTGGAGGCTGGAAAGCTGCAGCGCTGAGCTACCACCCCATGGGAACCACTGCCCCTGAGGCCCTTATGCACTGGGAGACAGGCGGCTTCCCTGAGAGCAGGTGGGGCAGGGACAGGGCCAAGGGGCACCTCTCAGGCCTTTGCTGTGACTGCACAGGGTGCACTGGGATTGGCCAGAGCACGGTAGGACCCTCCCTCCCCATGAAGGGCCCGAGTCCCATGCTCACAAGTCCACAGCACAAATGAGCCTCCTGAAGACCTCCCCTTCCCCAGAAACCTCAAGCAGGGGTCTTACTGTTCATTCTTGATGTCTGCTTGAAGGGGTGTGAACCATGAGCCTTGGCTGTCTGGACTCCTCTGCTCCCAGAACCCCTCCTATACTGAGGTCTACCCTCACATGGGTCCCCAGGCTCCCCAGGCTCACCACTGGCCTGTCAGAGGAACAGACTGGGGTAACTTCAGCGTACCACCCATATCCTGATCCTATCCCTGGAGCCATCCTCTTCCCCCTACACCATCAGCATTCATGGGACTCAGTGAAGATACCTCCTGTCAGCCCACACTCCTAAGATGGCCTGTCTCTGGGAAGGCCTGGCTGTGGCTTCTACAAACTTCCCACTAGCAATGGAGCCCACAGAGCCAAGGCAGTCAACCTTGTGACCTTGTTTGGATGTTTCATTCTAGAGCTTCAACCTAACTTCTTCCCCCCAGTTTTTTCGGGCATCCTCAAGAGTATGTATCTCTGTGCCCATGTACACAGACCTATTGAACGGCTCTTTTAGAAGAGAGGCTTCGCACAGCCTGAGAACAGAGTTTCCCCTCAGAACTCAGAGAATAGTAGCAGTCCCTGATGGGCATTCAACAGCACTAATGGCAGCCATGTTGAAACTGGTGGCCATGTTGGAAAGGGTATATCCAAACACAGGCATTGAAATCTCATCACTGTGGACTGAGCTCTTTGTAGAAATGGTAACTGCCATTCTCTGTCCTCACAACTGTCACAACCCCAAACTTTCAGTATGGGGAAATCTAGGTGTACTCAGTTGGGTATGAAAGACACCGCCTTCAGATCTAGAGTCTGTTCCTTAATCCTCTGAAACAATAAAGTTTAGTCTCCCTGCTTGCCTTATGAAAGTTGACACTTTTGTACTCTACATAAACTTGAACGTTAAAAATAATAGCTTCTGTGTTGGAGTATACATTTTCAATATTCATTTTCCACACTTCAGAATAAAATATATGAACATTAAGTCACTACAATAAGTTGAAAAACAAGATTACTCTTTTCACATCCTCTGTGAGTTGCTAATAATCTTGCTGTTATCCTGACATTATGGTCAAGAGATATTGTTTTTAGTTATTCGGAAGGAATGTACCCAACACAAGTTTTTCGAAAGGGAAGAGAAGAGGGGTGACTAGGATTTTACTGGAGTGAGTGTGATGTCTTATACTTTTCATTATGGAGAATCAAGGAAATATTATAAGGAACTGCTGGGACCCATCACCAGCTTCAACAACCCGCAACCCAGGGTCGGTTCTACCCCATTCATCCCAACCCTAGAATGCTTTGAAGCAAGCCCCAGACACCACATACTGGGTTTTGTTAATACTGTAAAGGGTTACTGTTAAGGGGTAGGCTCTCTGTTGGGTTTCCCAGGTAGCTCAGCGGTAAAGAATCTGCCTACCAATGCAGGAGACACGGGTTTGATCCCTGGGTCAGGAAGATCCCCTGGAGAAGGAAATGGCAATCCATTCCAGTATTCTTGCCTGAAGAATCCCCTAGACAGAGGAGCCTGGCAGGCTGTGGTCCATGGGGTTGCAAAAGAGCCAGACAGGACTTAGCGGCTAAACAACAACAACAACAACAACAGGATTTCTGTCAGCAGCTTCTCTCTCTTTTTCAGTGAAACCGAGAGATGAACTTCAGCTCCACCCATCCCCAGGAGGCCCTGGACACAAGTCAGTTCCCAGACCTGGGCCGCCTGGACCTTTTGCTGCAGCCCAGACAGAAGGCCTGCCTGCGACTTAATGAGGGGAGCAGGGATCAGGGGCTACATGCAAGCCCTTGTTCAAGTGCACCTTGGACCCCTCCCCCCACCCCATGGGAAAAACACTCCATCTGTAAGAAATGACCTTTGGAGAAAAACTCATCCGATCCTATCATTTAAGTTCAGGTTAAAATTATGCATGGGGTTTTCCACAGCCATCCTGAGTGAAACCAGTCTGATCTTTGTGCTGCAGCTCTGAAGCTGCGGAGCTGGTGTGGTCTGCCCCCCACACCATCCCTCCACCTTCATCTCCACCCAGTGCCTCCCCACTCACACTGAGCAAGTCACTCCAGGAGGCGCCCTAGCTGGATCCCATGTGCCTTCACAGCCACGGATCTCTCTGGAATGTACCACTCCCCTCCCACCAGCTACACACCTTCTAGTTCTTCAAAGTGCAGCTTTTGTTACCTCCTCCAAGAAGCCTTTACTGGACTCCTCAAAAAAAGAGCCATCCCCTGGGACTTCCTTCGTGGTCCAGTGGTTAAGAATCTGCCTTGCAGGGCAGGGAATGCAGGTTCAATCCCTGGTCAGGGAACTAAGATCCCACATGCCGCGGAGGAGCTAAGCCCATGAGCCAAAACTAGAGAGTCCGTGGCCCGTGGTGAAAGATCCACATAATGCTATGAAGATTCCGGGTGCCACAACTAAGACTCAACGCAGCCAAAGAAATAAATAAAAAACAAACAAAGCCATCCTCTGCTGATAGAGCACCTCACATGCTTACCACTTTATCATTTTTTTCAACAAATATTTACCAAGCTCCTACTATGTTTCAGGTACTGTTCTACCCACTAGTGATATAAAAGTGTAAAGAAAAATTATAAACAAGCATGTGCTGTCCTGGAACTTCTATTCCAGTGGGGGAAGACAGAAAATAAACTTGTAATAATAAAGTAAAATAGCCTCAGGTTCTGATAAGTACTATAAAGAAGATAAAATAGAAAAACATGGTAAATATGGAACAGGGGCTTCTGATTTAGGTATTGTGGTTAGGGAGGGACATTCAGCTTGTGTCATGGCCTTAAAAAAATGGCCACAAGATTCTTTAACATTCCTCTCATTGAGAGGTGAGGTCTACATCCTCTGCTTTTCGATCTGGGCATGCTTCTGACTACTTCAACCAATACAGTGCATCAGAAGTGACACCAGGAGAATTCCAAAGCTAGGTGGCAAAAGGCCATGGAGTTCTTGGTCTCCAAGAACACCCACAGTGAAGCCATGAGCTGCCATGTGAGAAGTGTGACTAACCTTAGGCTGCCATGCTGTAAGGAAGTGCAAGGAGTAACAGAGGTCATGCGGAGTTGCTCTGGTAAACCGTCCCAGGTAAACTGAGGGTTCAAGCTTTCCCAGTGCAGGTGCCCGGAGCCTCCAGATAAGTCCAGAGCCTAGTCGCAGGTCACCCCCAGACTTTATGTTTTCTCACCTGTGCTGGAGCAGAAGCAAGCCAATCTGCTGTGCCCTGTCTGTACTCTTGTACTCCCAGAATCCATGAACATAATAAAACCCTTCCTTTGTGTCCTTAAGTTTTACACTGGCTCATGAAGCAACAGTAACCAAAACATACTGAATCTTGAATGATAAGAAAAAACAGACATGCGAAGAGCTGGATATGAGGAGCAGAGCAAGTGCAAATGTCCTGAGGCAAGACCACGCTCAGCCTCTTGAAAAGAGGTAGGGACAGGGTTATAGACCTAGTAAGAGTGAGGATTTTAAGTGATACAGGAGATCATCGGAGGGTTTTGAGCAGGACAACAACATGACCTGATTTATGCTTTAAAAAGATCCTTTAGAGACTTCCCTGGCTGTCTAGTGGTTAAGACTTTGTCTTTCAATGTAGTGGGTGCGGGTTCAATCCCTGGTCGAGGAGCTAAGATTGCACGTGACTCATAGTCAAAAAACTAAAACATAAACCAGAACCAATATTGTAACAAATTCAATAAAGACTTCAAAAAATGGTCCATATCAAAAAAATTTAAATTAAAAAAAAATTTTTTTAAGATCCTTCAACCATATCTGTCAAGTATTGTTAGGATATGGAGAAAATAGAACTTTCATCCACTGCTGATGGGGGCATACAGTCTCTAAGAAAGGAATGCTGTGTTGTTTCTTTCTCAACCTTCCCAGAAAACACTGGTTGTGAGGGGCAGGCTGCCTGGCATCCACAGCTCTGTCCTAGTGTTCACAGGTCCTCTCCCACTGCCCTCGGAACCTCTGAACACCCCCACCAGCCCATCAGTGGCACTAAGAGCTCTGCCTTTTCTACCTTCCTGCCTCCCCTCTTCCCTCTTCTCTTTTCTCACCGGTAGCCCAGCCACCTCACAATTCTGCCTGCCTCTACCCTCCCCCATCATCCAATTCTCCATACAGCAGCCCAGGGGATTTTTGTAAATAAATTCTAATTCAAGCAAAATGTACATGAAGCACAGCGCACATGTCATAAGTGTACAGCTTGGTGACATTTCACTAAATGAACTTATACCCGTGTCACCCAGCCTTCAGATCAAGTCAAGAAGCATGACCAAAACTCAAGAAGCCTCCCGGGGACCCTTCCAGTGACTACCCTGCACCCTCAAGGCTAACTGTTGTCCTGGCTTCCAACAGCATAAATTAGTTCTGCCTGACTTTGAACTTTATAATCCCTGAAATGTACAATTTGCGTTCTTTTGTCTCCAGTTCCTTTTGCTCAACATTATGTTTCCAAAAGTTTCCTTTTTATTGCTGTCTACTAACCTGTTGTGTGAATTTGCTGTTCAGTCACTCAGTCATGTCCAATTCTTTGTGACCCCATGGACTGCAGAACGCCAGGCTTCCCTGTCCTTCATCATCTCCTGGAGCTTGCTCAGACTCATGTCCATTGAGTCAGTGATGCCGTGTAACCATCTCATCCTCTGTCTTCCCCTCCTCCTCCTACCCTCAATCTTTCCCAGCATCAGGGTCTTTTCCAAAGAGTCGGCTCTTCGAATCAGGTGGCCAAAGTATTGGAGCTTCAGCTTCAGCATCAGACTTTCCAATGAATACTCAGGGTTGATTTCCTTTAGGATTGACTGGCTGGATCTCCTTGAAGTCCAAGGGACTCTCAAGAGTCTTCTCCAGCACCATAGCTCAAAAGCATCAATTCTTTGGCACCCAGCCTTCTCTATGGTCCAACTCTCACATCTGTACATGACTACTGGAAAAACCATAACTTTGACTATACAGACCTTTGTCAACAAGGTGATATCTCTGCTTTTCAATACTCTGTCTAGGTGTGTCATAGCTTTTCTTCCAAGGAACGAACATGTTTTAATTTCACGTCTTGGGGCTTGGCAAGCCAGGCTGTCTCTGCTTCCCTCCTCCCTAGATGTGGTCGTTGTCAGGGCCTACAGCTCAGACAAGCTTCCATGCTACAGGATGCTTCTTCCTTCTGCTCAGATCAGCTAGGGTTGAGCTGGGCCTGGCCATTGAGCCAGCAAGAGAGAACCAGGTAACCACGCAGGTGGCAAGAAATCCCTGGGCTCACAGCCACCAGCCACTTAGAGACCCCTATTGCAGGTGGGTCTCTAGACCCCACTTAGCACCGACTCCCCTCCCCACCCTGGTCCAGGCCTCCTAACAGGTCTCCCTGCTTTCTGTCTTCCTTCTCCAATGCTCTCCTAAAAAGGGACTTGAGGCCCTGCCAGGATAGCTCCACTCCTTCCAGGCCCCTCCATCCTTGCCACAGGGCCTTTGCTCCAGCCTGAAAAGCCCTTCCCACAGTGCTTGTCTAGCTAACCCCTTCTTACTCTTCCAATTTTCATTTAAATGTGGCTTCTGCAACCCAGATGCCCATCAGCAGACGAATGGATGAAGAAGTTGTGGTACATATACACCATGGAATACTACTCAGCCATTAAAAAGAATTCATTTGAATCAGTTCTAATGAGATGGATGAAACTGGAGTCCATTATACAGAGCGAAGTAAGCCAGAAAGATAAAGACCATTACAGTATACTAACACATATATATGGACTTTAGAAAGATGGTAACAATAACCCTATATGCAAAACAGAAAAAGAGACTCAGATGTATGGAACAGACTTGTGGACTCTGGGAGAAGGCGAGGGTGGGATGTTTCAGGAGAACAGCATTGAAACATGTATATTATCTAGGGTGAAACGGATAACCAGCTCAGGTTGGGTACATGAGACAAGTGCTCGGGCCTGGTGCACTGGGAAGACCCAGAGGCATCGGGTGGAGAGGGAGGTGGGAGGGGGGACTGGGATGGGGAATACATGTAAATCCATGGCTAATTCATATCAATGTATAACAAAAACTACTGTAATGATGTAAAGTAATTAGCCTCCAACTAATAAAAATTAAAAAAAAAATAAAATAAAATAAATGTGGCTTCTGCAGGACAGACTATTTGATATCTCAGACCAAGTCAGGACACCCAATGTCATGGCCGCCTGGCAGATGACAAGTTTGTGCGCTCAAAGATCACCTGGTGACTGTATCTCCCTTAGGTTTTCAATTCTAGGAACCAGAGACAAGGTCTGTTTGCTTCATCTGTGCAAGCCAAGTGCCATTTATTACCTTCTACCTGGTAGGTGCCAGATATTTATTTATTGAAAGAATAAAGGTAGAAATAAAAATATGTTCATTTTCCTAATTTTAAAACATAATATTCTTCTAGAAAATGTTTTTTAAATGTTCAATCAACCATATTTCTAGAGATAAGCACTGATAACAGTTTTCTGTATTTCCTTCCCACCCTTTATACTTTTTGTTTTATTGAACTGAGATTCTATTGAATATACAGTACAAAGCATTATAGAACAATTATTTCTCCAAAAACGTGACTATACCATTCCCTCTATTCTTTTTTCCACCACTTTATGTTTGAATTTAACAATAACTTGTAGTCACTGTAGAAAATTTGGAAATTACCAAAAAAGTATAAAAAAGAAATGTAAATTACCTATCATTGGAAGCTAAGGATTTTCCACTGGTAACATAAACCCTGTGTTTCCTTTCAGTAATTTTTCTACGCACACATTTGGCTGCATGTATTTCTGATAAAATCATAACCTCACCACATTTCCAGGTGTTCCCCACTCAGAGAGAGAAACAGGTGTTTCTGGTAGAGTTTTACCTAGGCCCCTGCCCTTCCGATCTACTTAAAATGAAGGGTGTCCCCTGGGTGGGCGGGCCCTCTGAGGGCCTATAGGAGGTGACCAGCTGGGCCTCAGCCCCTCCCCCACCTAACCCGCCCCAGACCCCGAGGCCTTTTGTGTGCCCCAGGCCTCCTATGAAGCCATCGGGGGCCCAGTGTGCTTTTGTAACCTGATCACCTTCATCCTCCCGTCCCTGCAGCTTTCCTTAACAAGGCCAAATTTATGTGCCCCAAAGGGAACCCAAGCTGCCGGCAGCCCCCATGTCCCGAACTCACCCACCACCACCCCCAAAAGCCACAGGGCATTTACAAAAGGGATCGGGTGAGCTTTGATAAAACTGAAGCAGCCCCGGGTGTCAGGTCGGAAACTCCACCTCTCTAAGTTCTGGGGACACAAGACAGGGAGTCATAAACAGGAAGCATTTCCACCGCGCCTACTGGACTGCAGGCGGGGCTGCTGGATGAGTTGAGTCTGAAAACTAAAAGAGGCGCTGGGTGAGTGCTCAGGGCCACCTCACCGAAGCGCTGTCACTCTGAAGGGTGCTGGGTGTGGCTGCTAAGTTGCTACTTGGACTTGGCAGTTGGATGAAGTCCAGAGCAGTTATGATGCTCAGCTCAGTAGAGAATGGACAGGCAGACACCCCACCCCAACCTCATTCCCAACCCAGGGAGGTAAGAGGGCAGTGCAGGTATCCAGATCTGCTGAGAAGGGAAGTAGCCCCAGCTCCCAAAGTCTCCCAAAGACTCTTCCATGGCAGGAACCTGGTCCCTGGCCTAGAGCTGGGGAAAAGTTGAGAGGCTCCATACCCATGCCCAGGAAGGCTGTCCCTCACTCCAGTCTCTGGACAGCACCTTCCTGGAGCAACAGAACACAGGAAAAATGAATTTCCCAGCACAACCATGCAGTTCCTAGAACTACGCCTCTCAGAAAGTGATGCTTCCAGGAGGATTCTGCTCACCCCTAGCAAGGGCTGGACAAAAGACTGGTGGGGAGAGGAGGGGAAGGTGAAGCACAGGGGCATCATGGGAATAGCTGGGAGGTACCGCATCTGATCACAACTTCGCCCACGGAGCGTGGTTCCGAGGGAGCCGCCTCTAGTCACTTCTGCCGCTTCTGGTCAAATCCCATCCACTGAGCTCCACCCAGATCTGCTATCAACTCCATCCTGAAGCCAGAGTCCAGAATCAGGGTATCAGAACTGCACAAGATGTAAAGTCTTGCTACTCAAGCGTTTCCCAAAGTATATGTTGTGGAAGCCAGTGGGATAGGCAAAGGAATTCCTTGGTTATGTGACCTTGGGAAACACTGTGTAGTAGAGGTGACCCCAACTCTTGACCCTCCTGAAACCCACGCCGTTGGCCATAGAGTTTCAGTGTCTTCCCACGGCAGGTAGGTGACCTGCTCGGCCCTTAGCCAGTGGACTGATAGATGCTTGCAGACCTGAAGTAAGCAGAGGTTTGCAGTGAGCTGGGACTGTGCTCTCTTGAGCCTCTGCCACCATCACAAGAACACGCCCAGATAGGCTGCTGGAGGGTGGGATATCGGTGGGACAGAGCAGACCTGCTATAAGCATCCCAACCAGGACCAACTCAGACGGCCCTCTAAGCAGCCACCACCAGACACGAGGGTGCCCAGCCAATCCCCAGAAGATTTGAGACACCTGAGCAAGAAATAAGCATCATTGTAGGCTGTTGAGGTTTCCTAGCACTGTCGAAGCAAAAGAAAACTGATATGGGACGGGCAGGGAAGGTCAGGGCAGGCAAGGGAAGGGAAGGAAAGGGAAGGGTAAGGGAGGGAAGGGAAGGGAAGGGAAGGGAAGGGAAGGGCAGGGCAGGAAAGGGCAGGCCCTTTCCTTCCCTTCCCTGGCCTGCCCTTCACTGCCCTTCACTGCCCTTCCCTTCCCTTCCCTGCCCTTCCCTTCCCTTCCCTGCCATTCCCTTCCCTTCCCTGCCATTCCCTTCCCTTCCTACCCTTTCCTTCCCTTCCCTTCCCTGCCCTCCCCTTCCCTTTCCTTCCCTGCCTTTCCCTACACTTCACTGCCCTTCCCTTCCCTTCCCTGCCCTGCCCTTCCCTTCCCTACCCTTTCGTTTCCTTCCCTTCCCTTCCCTTCCCTTTCCTTCACTTCCCTGCCCTGCCATTCCCCGTCCCTTCCCTGCCCTTCCATTCCCTTACCTTCCCTTCCCTTCCCTCCCCTGGCCTTCCCTTCCCGTGCCTTCCCTTCCTTTCCCTGCCCTGCCCTGCCCTTCCCTTCCCTTCCTTTCACTGCCCTTCCATTCCCGTCCCTGGCCTGCCCTTCCCTGGCCTGCCCTTCCCTGCCCTTCCCTTCCCTGGCCTGCCCTTCCCTGCTCTTCCCTTCCCTTCCCTACCCGTGCCTTCCCTTCCCTGCCCTGCCCTGCCCTTCCCTTGCCTGCCCTTACCTTCCCTGGCCTGCCCTTCCTACACTTCCCTTCCCTTCCCTGCCCTTCCCTGCTCTTCACTGCCCTTCCATTCCCTTCCCTGGCCTTCCCTTACCTTCCCTGGCCTGCCCTTCCCTGCCCTTCCCTTCCCTTCCCTTCCCTTCCTTTCCCTTCCCTGCCCTGCCATGCCATGCCCTGCCTTGCCCTGCCCTTCCCTTCCGTTCCCTTCCCTTCCCTGCCCTTCCCTTCCCTTCCCTACCCTTCCGTTCCCTTCCCTGCCCTGCCCTTCCCTTCCCTTCACTTCCCTGCCCTTCCATTCCCGTCCCTTCCCTGCCCTTCCCTTCCCTTCCCTACCCTTCCGTTCCCTTCCCTGCCCTGCCCTTCCCTTCCCTTCACTTCCCTGCCCTTCCGTTCCCTTCCCTTCCCTGCCCTTCCCTTCCCTTCCCTACCCTTCCGTTCCCTTCCCTGCCCTGCCCTTCCCTTCCCTTCACTTCCCTGCCCTTCCATTCCCGTCCCTTCCCTTCCCTTCCCTTCACTTCCCTGCCCTTCCGTTCCCTTCCGTTCCCTGCCCTTCCCTTCCCTTCCCTACCCTTCCCTTCCCTTCCCTGTCCTGCCCTTCCCTTCCCTTCCCTTCCCTGCCCTTCCTTTCCCTTCCCTTCCCTTCCCTTCCCTGGCCTGCCCTCCTCCCCTCCCTTCCCTTCCCTTCCCTTCCCTTCCGTTCCCTTCCCTTCCCTGCCCTTCCGTTCCTTTCCCTTCCCTTCCCTTCCATTCCCTTCCCTCCCCTGGCCTTCCCTTCCCGTGCCTTCCCTGCCCTGCCCTGCCCTGCCCTCCCCGTCCCTGCCCTTCCATTCCCTTCCCTCCCCTGTCCTGCCCTTCCCTTCCCTTCCCTTCCCTGCCCTTCCCTTCCCTTTCCTGCCTGCCCTTCCCTTCCCTTCCCTCCCCTACCCTTACCTTTCCTTCCCTTCCCTGCCCTTCCCTTGCCTGCCCTGAACTTCCCTGCCCGTCCCTGCTCTTCCCTTCCCTTCCCTTCCCTCCCATTCCCTTCCCTCCCCTTCCATTCCCTTCCCTCCCCTGGACTTCCCTTCCTGTGCCTTCCCTTCCCTGCCCTGCCCTTCCTTGCCCTTCCCTGCCATACCCTGCCCTGCCCTTCCCTTCCCTTCCCTTCCATTCCCTTCCATTCCCATCCACGGCCTGCCCTTCCCTGCCCTTCCCTTCCCTTCCCTGCCATTCCCTTCCCTTCCTACACTTTCCTTCTCTTCCCTTCCCACCCTTTCCTTCCCTTCCCTTCCCTGCCCTGCCCTTCCCTTCCCTTCCCTGCCCTTCCCTGCTCTTCACTGCCCTTCCATTCCCTTCCCTGGCCTTCCCTTACCTTCCCTTGCCTGCCCTTCCCTGCCCTGCCCTGCCCTTCCCATCCCTTCCCTGCCCTTCCCTTTCCTTCCCTTCCCGTCCCTGCCCTCCCCTTCCATTCCCTTCCCTCCCCTGGACTTCCCTTCCCGTGCCTTCCCTTCCCTGCCCTGCCCTTCCTTGCCCTTCCCTGCCATACCCTGCCCTTCTCTTCCCTTCCCATCCCTTCCCTGCCCTACCCTGCCCTTCCCTGCCCTTCTGATCCCTTCCCTGCCCTGCCCTTCCCTTCCCTGCCCTTCCCTTCCCTTCCCTGCCCTTCCCTTCCATTCCCGTCCCTGCCCTCCCCTTCCATTCCCTTCCCTCCCCTGCACCGCCCTTCCCTGCCCTTCCCTTCCCTTCCCTTCCCTTCCTTCCTTTCCCTTCCCTGCCCTGCCCTGCCATGCCCTGCCTTGCCCTGCCCTTCCCTTCCCTTCCCTTCCCTTCCCTACCCTTCCCTTCCCTACCCTTCTGTTCCCTTCCCTGCCCTGCCCTTCCCTTCCCTGCACTTCCCTGCCCTTCCATTCCCGTCCCTTCCCTGCCCTTCCCGTGCCTTCCCTGTCCTGCCCTTCCCTTCCCTGCCCTTCCCTTCCCTTCCCTACCCTTCCGTTCCCTTCCCTTCCCTTCACTTCCCTTCCCTTCCCTACCCTTCCCTTCCCTTCCCTTCCCTTCCTTTCCCTTCCCTTCCCTTCCTTTCCCTGCCCTTCCCTGCCCTACCCTTCCCTTCCCTTCCCTTCCTTTCCCTGCCCTGCCCTTCCCTTCCCTTCCCTGCCCTTCCATTCCTGTCCCTGGCCTGCACTTCCCTGCCCTTCCCTGCTCTTCCCTTCCCTTCCCTGGCCTGCCCTTCGCTGCCCTTCCATTCCCTTCCCTTCCCTGCCCTTCCGTTCCCTTCTCTTCCCTGCCCTTCCGTTCCTTTCCCTTCCCTTCCCTTCCATTCCCTTCCCTCCCCTGGCCTTCCCTTCCCGTGCCTTCCTTGCCCTGCCCTGCCATTCCCTTCCCTCCCCTGGCCTTCCCTTCCCGTGCCTTCCCTGCCCTGCCCTGCCCTGCCCTTCCCTTCCCTTCCCTTCCCTGCCCTTTCCTTCCCTTCCCGTCCCTGCCCTCCCCTTCCATTCCCTTCCCTCCCCTGGACTTCCCTTCCCGTGCCTTCCCTTCCTTGCCCTTCCCTTCCCTGCCCTTCCCTGCCCTTCCCTTCCCTTCCCTTCCCTTCCCTTCCATTCCCATCCACAGCCTGCCCTTCCCTTCCCTTCCCTTCCCTTCCCTTCCCTTCCCTTCCCTTCCTTTCCCTTCCCTGCCCTGCCATGCCCTTCCCTTCCCTTCCCTTCCCTTCCCTGTCCTGCCCTTCCCTTCCCTTCCCTTCCCTTCCCTTCCCTTCCCTGGCCTGCCCTCTTCCCCTCCCTTCCCTTCCCTTCCCTTCCATTCCCTTCCCTCCCCTGGACTTCCCTTCCCGTGCCTTCCCTTCCTTGCCCTTCCCTGCCCTGCCCTTCCCTGCCCTTCACTGCCCTTCCCTTCCATGCCCTGCCCTGCTCTTCCCTTCCCTTCCTTTCCCTGCACCGCCCTTCCCTGCCCTTCCCTTCCCTTCCCTTCCATTCCCGTCCACGGCCTGCCCTTCCCTGCCCTTCCCTTTCCTTCCCTGCCATTCCCTTCCCTTCCAACCCTTACCTTCCCTTCCCTTCCATTCCCTTTACTGCTATGCCCTTCCCTTCCCTTCCCTGCCCTGCCCTTCCATTCCCGTCCCTGCCCTTCCCTGCTCTTCACTGCCCTTCCATTCCCTTCCCTGGCCTTCCCTTACCTTCCCTGGCCTGCCCTTCCCTGCCCTTCCCTGCCCTTCCCTTCCCTTCCCTTCCCTTCCTTTCCCTTCCCTGCCCTGCCATACCATGCCCTGCCTTGCCCTGCCCTGCCCTTCCATTCCCGTCCCTTCCCTGCCCTTCCATTCCCTTCCGTTCCCTTCCCTTCCATTCCCTCCCCTGGCCTTCCCTTCCCGTGCCTTCCCTGTCCTGACCTTCCCTTCCCTTCCCTTCCCTGCCCTTCCCTTCCCTTCCCTTCCCTGGCCTGCCCTCTTCCCCTCCCTTCCCTTCCCTTCCCTGCCCTTCCGTTCCCTTCCCTTCCCTGCCCTTCCGTTCCTTTCCCTTCCCTTCCCTTCCATTCCTTTCCCTCCCCTGGCCTTCCCTTCCTGTGCCTTCCCTGCCCTGCCCTGCCCTGCCCTGCCCTGCCCTCCCCGTCCCTGCCCTTCCCTTCCCTTCCCTCCCTTACCCTTCCCTTTCCTTCCCTTCCCTGCCCTGCCCTGCCATTCCCTTCCCTTTCCTGCCTGCCCTTCCCTTCCCTTCCCTCCCCTACCCTTCCCTTTCCGTCCCGTCCCTGCCCTGCCCTGCCCTTCCCTTCCCTCCCCTGTCCTGCCCTTCCCTTCCCTTCCCTTCCCTGCCCTTCCATTCCCTTTCCTGCCTTCCCTTCCCTTCCCTTCCCTCCCCTACCCTTACCTTTCCTTCCCTTCCCTCCCCTACCCTTACCTTTCCTTCCCTTCCCTGCCCATCCCTGCTCTTCCCTTCCCTTCCCTTCCCTCCCATTCCCTTCCCTCCCCTTCCATTCCCGTCCCTCCCCTGGACTTCCCTTCCCGTGCCTTCCCATCCCAGCCCTGCCCTTCCATGCCCTTCCCTGCCATACCCTGCCCTGCCATTCCCTTCCCACCCTTTCCTTCCCTTCCCTTCCCTGCCCTGCCCTTCCCTTCCCTGCCCTTCCCTGCTCTTCACTGCCCTTCCATTCCCTTCCCTGGCCTTCCCTTACCTTCCCTTACCTTCCCTTGCCTGCCCTTCCCTGCCCTTCCCTTCCCTTCCCTTCCTTTCCCTTCCCTGCCCTGCCATGCCGTGCCCTGCCTTACCCTGCCCTGCCCTGCCCTTCCCTTCCCTTCCCGTCCCTTCCCTTCCCTTCCCTTCCCTTACCTTCCCTACCCTTCCGTTCCCTTCCCTGCCCTGCCCTTCCCTTCCCTTCACTTCCCTGCCCTTCCATTCCTGTCCCTTCCCTGCCCCTCCATTCCGTTCTGTTCCCTTCCCTTCCATTCCCTCCCCTGGCCTTCCCTTCCGGTGCTTTCCCTGCCCTGCCCTGCCCTTCCCTGTCCTACCCTTCCCTTCCCTTCCCTTCCCTTCCCTTCCCTTCCCTTCCCTTCCCTTCCCTTCCCTTCCCTTCCCTTCCCTCCCCTCCCCTTCCCTTTCCTTCCCTTCCCTGCCCTTCCCTGCCCTACCCTTCCCTTCCCTTCCCTTCCCTTCCCTACCCTACCCTTCCCTTTCCTTCCCTTTCCTTCCCTTCCCTGCCCTTCCCTGCCCTTCCCTTGCCTGCCCTGACCTTCCCTGCCCTTTGCTTCCCTTCCCTGCCCTACCCTGCCCTTCCCTGCCCTTCTGATCCCTTCCCTGCCCTGCCCTTCCCTTCCCTGCCCTTCCCTTCCCTTCCCTGCCCTTTCCTTCCCTTCCCGTCCCTGCCCTCCCCTTCCATTCCCTTCCCTCCCCTGCACCGCCCTTCCCTGCCCTTCCCTGCCCTTCCCTTCCCTTCCCTTCCCTTCTTTTCCCTTCCCTGCCCTGCCATGCCATGCCCTGCCTTGCCCTGCCCTTCCCTTCCCTTCCCTTCCCTTCCCTTCCCTTCCCTTCCCTGCCCTGCCCTGCCCTGCCCTGCCCTTCCCTTCCCTTCACTTCCCTGCCCTTCCATTCCCTCCCCTGGCCTTCCCTTCCCGTGCCTTCCCTGTCCTGCCCTTCCCTGCCCTTCCCTTCCCTTCCCTACCCTTCCGTTCCCTTCCCTTCCCTTCACTTCCCTGCCCTTCCATTCCCTTCCCTTCCCTACACTTCCCTTCCCTTCCCTTCCCTTCCCTTCCCTTCCCTTCCTTTCCCTGCCCTTCCCTGCCCTACCCTTCCCTTCCCTTCCCTTCCCTTCCCTGCCCTTCCATTCCTGTCCCTGGCCTGCACTTCCCTGCCCTTCCCTGCTCTTCCCTTCCCTTCCCTGGCCTGCTAGAACTGTCCAGAGTCACAAGGTAGTCTCGCATATTAAAGGCTCTGAGAAGTTCTGTAGTAGAGAACCCTGTTTAACTTTGTTGAACCCAACATTTCCCAAACACATGTGCTCATGGAACCCTTGTCTCCCAGGTAACATTTTACAGAAGTCATATTCAGAGGAATGCACATCAGGAAACACTAATGAATGCTCACCCTTCATTTTCTAGATGAAGAAACCAGACCCAGAAAGGGGGCTCTCCTGGCTTCTGGGTCATCATTGTTTCCCCTCATGACATTCCCATTTCCTCTAGGCAATGGTGGTTTCTCCCTTTACTGAACTGAGGTCTGAACCACATAACTTCACATCTGACTATTTGCTGTATGTTGTTTTCTTTCTTTCTTTGTAGTTGTTTTACAATGTTGTGTTCATTTCTGCTGTATGGCAAAGTGATTCAGTTATACATACATAGATATATATATATAAATCTATTCTTTTTCAGATTCTTTTCCATTACAGTTTCTTACCAGATATTAAATGCAGTTCTCTGTGCCATAGAGTAGGACTTTGTTGTTTATCTATTTTATATATAGTATGTTGTATTTGTTAATCCCAAACTGTTGATTTATCCCTCCTCTCCCTTCCCTTTTGGTAACCATAAGTTTGTTTTCTATGTCTGTAGGTCTGTTTCTATTTGTATCATTTGTATCATTTTTTTTAAGATTCCACATATAAGTGATATCATATGATATCTGCCTTTTTCTGGCTTACTTCACTTAGTATGATAATCTCTAAGTCCAGTATGTTGCTTTCTAATTCAACAAAAGAAGTTTTCTTGAGCACCTACTACATGCAAGGTGTTAGGCACCAGGAACCTCCAGAAAAGATAGTCTTTAGCTCCTAGCAGCTCACAGTGCAGTGGAGGAAGAAGGCAAAGAAAAAGAGCCTGTGAAGGGACGCATTGGGTGCCATGGGACAGGCAGGCTGTAGAGGTGACATATATATCAAGAAAAGCTTCATGGAGGAGGTGACATCTGAACTGAGTCTTGAAGAATGAGTAGGAGTTACCTGCATAAGAAAAATAAGATGGGGTGGGATGATGGGGGAGGCATGGGGGAGAAACTGGAGGAACTGAGAGTGGACGCCCAAGTGAGTCAGGGGTCAGCTAGTTGCAACAGAAAGGGATTCCTTGTAGGGTATCCTCTCCTGTGATCCCCTCCAGCTAGTTGCAACAGAAAGGGATTCCTTGTAGGATATTAAGAGGCTAACAAGCTCATCTGGAGGACTGAAGAGACCCACTCTGTGCTGAACTTTCAGGAAAGTCCCCCAAAGTCACACCACAGAACTGAGCTGTCATGATCAGGTAGCCATTACATTAGCAGAAACCATCACTGCCAGGTTGAGAACCATGTGGCTTCAGCTGTGATTCACATCAGCAAAAGGCATGCCTTTCTCCCTCTTTCACTGAGATCCAAAGTCAGGTTTCACACAAGAATGTCTGATTGGCTGAACCTCATCATACCTCGAACCCTAGCTGCAAGAAAGTCTGGGAAATGTCCTATTTAGCTCTCTAACAGAGGTTGATATGGATGACAAACATCAATTCACCTCATCTTTCTCAAAAGTGCACTTAAGGAAAGCCAGCTTGGCATGTATTTAAGGCTAATCTTTCCAGAAAATATTCTCAGCTCTTACAGCTCCTTTTTACTGTCTCCCTCATGACGCCTGCCCCCACTTCTGGGCATGCCATAGGCGCTCATTAAAGACCTCCAAAAAGCCTAAGCTGATTAACCAACCTCCTCACTGCTTGATCTCTGGGGTGGGCAGGTATCAAGATGAATAAAAGCAACCTTTTTTTTTTTTTCCAGTCTTGCCTGGAATAAATTGCTACTTTCTTGAACACACAGAAGGATGTATTATTATGAAGTGGTTCTGTATTATTACTGAGAACAATTGTTCAGAAGCCAGAAGCCTAGAGCTGACGAGGTTATATTCTCTGAGGAGAAATTCCAGAAACCATTACTCATTAATTTTTTTGCTTGGGAAAAGAAACTTTGCCTTCTCCTGCATGGCTTGCCACCCAAGGAAGAACTTGACCCTCCACATTTGTGAGTCAGTGACTGAGAAGGCAGTAGCCTCCATTCAGATGCCAAAGCCAGCAGGTGGTCACTGGATGAGGCCTAGTCTAGCACTCCACAGAGGTGCACTCTGGGAATGAAAGTTTGGCTTGGGAATGCCAAACAAACGTGTTTTCAGGGAATTCCCATCTGCCCAGCCCTCCTTGGCAAGGCAGGGACTGATCCAGTGGCACAGTGCTTTTGTCACTGTCCGACCAAACCCCTCACGCTCTGCCCTGAAGATGGGGAAACCAGGGCCTCTGGAATCCAACATCTGTCCAGGCCCACAGGAGGCACGGGAGGCCTAATTAATTTATGTCTGTGGAGCACCTGTACAGCCTCAAATGAGAGGTGTAAGGCAACCACAAGCCCAATTAATTACCACCATTGATGGAGGCTTAGGGCCCCACCTCCTCTTTCACTTCAGCTGCCTGGCCCTGTCTCACAGCAAAGGCAGGCAGGTGCTGACTGAGAAGGAGAAAGTCAGCGGGTAAGCCAGAGATCCTGGCTAGGGTCTTAGCTCCCCATGGCAAGGTGCCATAAATAATCAGTCACTGGAGGTTTCCTGGATCTCATCATTTTCCTCAGAAAAAAATGACTCTAGTATGAGTCTTCCTCAGATTATAAACCTTTTCTCTCAGAATGAGGTAGTAGTGCCAAGCTGAGACACCTTCCTCAGATTTTGGCCTCTGCTTTAAAGTGGACCTGGATCCCCCAAGAATATATGCAAAGCCCAGCCACTTCAAGGGCCATATTTAAACTCGCCACCATCAAGCGCGGGGCGGGGAGGGAAAGGAGAGACTGTACATACAGGAGTATGTGGTTTTATGAAAGCAAAGTGAACGCCCGGTCATTCATAAATGGAGTGTGCCAAACGGGGGCTATTTCACATTTGATTCCTTGTACGTTTTATGGCAGAAGAGCTCGCTGGGTGCTTCATTTTCCAGCTCCAAGCATGGGCTCCCTGGTGGAAATTCCAGACTGCCTGGGTGTCCATGCCCTTGTCCACAGGTCACCAGAGCTCAGCCAGTCAGGAGGTTAGCAGAGCTGAGACAAGCACGCGGGCGTGAAACTAGCGTGGCCAGGCAAGTTTACACAGCCTGTGTCTGCAAGATCAGGGTCTACGTGGCTCGGGTTTGCATAGCACAGGTCTACAAGGCCAGATTCTTGCCGCATCAAGATCTGCATCTTCAGAGCCTGCATGGCCCAGGTCTGCTTGGCATCCATGTTGCCACCCCTTTAATCAAACTGAGACCTCCTGACCCAGAAGAGAGACACTGCTCAACTTCTAACAAAGCCTGCAGAAGGCAGGAATGGGGGCCACGCTGGGGAGCTGAGGGGTTGGATCTGAGTGCTCCCCTGGGGCCACGGGTCCTTCTGGGACCTCTGAGCAGGGAGCCAGTTTCCTCCTCCTGCCCGGGGGGCCCGTGGTCCATTCCATCATCTCAGGCATCCACCTCCTGCTTTTCCTTTCGCCACCAGCTGCTTCCCTGTCGCTGGGGACAGGAGGGAAGACAAGGAGAGGAGCTGTGCTCGAGGCCCAGGCAAGCGATCCCTGCCTCTGTGGGTGACAACGCGGGGTTGTTTACCTTACCTCTCCTGACCTCGGAGAGCAGGGGGCTCCAGCCACACTGCTCTGGCAGGGGAAGGGCCCGGGCCAGCTGGCCTAGCAGGCTGGGGAGAGACACACTCAGAAACACCACTGCAAAAAGAACTGTCAGCCTTCATTATTAATATCCAGCGTTAATATTTAATGTCAGAAAACTGCAGCTCCCTTCTCTGCACCGTCACCAGACCCGCACGGGTCATGCCAACCAGAACTCTTCCATTTCGGCACCCCTCTAGCTACGTGTCAAGACTTGCAGAGAGGTTTAGGTTTGCTTAAAATACTGGGTGCCAAATGAATCCTAAAAAAAGAAAATGAATACTAAATAAGACTCAGAAAGGATGTTATTGCTTTTGAAATCAATCCTGTTCCTTAAACGTCTCTCATACTCCATGTTTGGATGCCAGAAAGTTTAGAAATAGGGTAAGGCAGAAGTGTAACCTTTAAGATAGGGAAACTGAAGGGATTTCCTGATGGTCCAGTGGTTAGGACTCCTTGCTTTCACTGCTGGGGGGCCCAGGTTCGATCCTTGATCAGAGAATTAAAGATCCCACAAGCTGAGCTGTGCTGCGGGGGAAAAAAAAGGGGGGCAGGGGGAGATCAGAGCTCTGCAGAGTATTTTGTGCATTGTTGAGAGTCCTGATGTATTTCTTAATCAGCAGCAGCAATGCAGTATGGATACAACCAACAAAATCTGAATGATCTGATGGACACCGCAAGATGAATGCAAGATGTTGAATGAATGGAATTATTTACCGCTTAAGCAATCAACTAACTCTTCCCTATCAGAACCAGCTCGTTTCTCAATCTGGAACACTCTGTTAGATTTTGGGATGGGACAGTCCTTCATTCCACCAAGTTGTCCCATACACTGTCCCTGCCCATTCACCGCATGCAGTTGTGACCCATTTCCAAACACCCTCCCACCAGAGTAGTGGGTGGCACAGCCCCAAGACTGGGAACCCCCAATCCAGGTACACTGGGCCACCGATGTGGAACAGGCACAGAAGTGTAAAGGCAAACTCAGAAATGACCCAGGCAGGGACTTCTTTGGTGGTCCAGTGGCTAAAACTCTGAGCCCCCAAATTCAGGAGCGTGGGTTTGATCCCTGGTCAGGGAACTAGATCCCACGTGCCACAACTAAGAGTTCTAATGTCAAAACTAAAAAAAAGATCCCACATGCCACAACAAAGATGAAAGATCTTGCATGCAGCAACTAAGAGCCCGCACATCCAAATAAATAAAAAATATTTTTTTAAAAAAAGAGAGAGATGACCTGGGCACCAGGCCAAGCCAGCGGAGCCGGGCCATGCTCATGCTAAAGCATTCAGGAAAGCAACGGAGTCTGGGACTGGCCTCCACAAAGTGACCCAAAGGGATAGCCTGCCCCCAACCCACCCCGCTCATGCCCCACCCCCACCGCTGGGCATAGGGCTCCACCCTTCTCCACCGGGAGTGGGCTGCCACCTCCATCTGCAGGTGGGCGTGGTCACAGCTTGTAAAGCTTTCATCTTTTCAACATCAAAGAAGGACCTGGCAAAAAAGCCCTGGGCACAGTTTTCCAGGATCCAGGAAACTGGATGACTCATCTGTATTGGCACCAGCCCGGGGTCCCAGCTTGTCTTCCTTGACCTGTGCCACACCTACCCAGGCCTGAAACCTCAACTCACCACCAGCGGCCCGGCAGGCCTTCTTAAAGGACCAGTTAGTTACCAGAGCTGAGTCCCTGCTTGGTTGGGAAAGCTACTTACAGGAATATAAATAGAAGATGATTTCATTTCCAGGGAATCTTCTCCCTATAAAGTTTTTTATAATATTTTATTGAGAAATAATTTATATCCAGTAAAATGCAGAAAACTTAAGTGTACAACCTGATGAATTTTTACATATGTATGCACTCATGTGCCTTATAAAATTTTAAGGAAGCATAGAAAAGAAATTTTAATTAAAATACACACACACACACAAAATACACACACACAGTAGCTGGAATAGCTAAAACTAAAAAGAGTAATAACACCAAATGTTGGCAAGGAGGTAGAGAGATGGGAATTCCCATACATCTCAGATAGGAGTAGACAGTGGTATAACCACTTGGGAAAATGACTTGTCAGTTTCTTATAAAAATTAAACAGATACCTGCCCCATGACCTAGTCTGAGTATTTACCCAAGAGAAATGAAAGGATATGTGCATGAAAGTTCACCACAGCTTTATCTGTCATAGCCCCAAACTGAAACAACCCAAATATTCACCACCAAGTGTATGGATCAACAAATTGTGGTATAGCCACACAGTAGAATACCAGTCATCGATAAAAGGAACGAACCCCTGATACACACAACACAGATGAATCTCAAAATAATCAGGCTGAAAGAAGCCAGAGAGTACTTACTGCATGATTCCATTTATATTAAATGGTAGAAAATGCAAACCATTCTACAATGACAGGAAGCAGATCAGTGGTTGCCTGGGATGGGGTCCAGGGACAGGCAGGCAGGAGCAATGACAAGGGAGGGTATGAGGAAACGCTGGGGAGCAATGTATATATTCAAGATCTTGATTATGGTGACGGTTGCACGGGTGGATGCATATGTCAAAACGTATCAAATTGTATAATTTAAATAAGTGCAGTTTATTGTATGTCAATTATACCTCGATAAAGCTGTATTTTTTAAGATGTGTGTTTCACTGCATGAAAATCATCCTTCAATTTTTTTTTTTAATGCTGAATTCACCACCACTCCCTCCTCCTCCAAAAAAAGAAACAAGCAAAAAATACATACAACAAATATGGGTTCTTGGGATTCCACATATCCTCTCATCTTTGGGATCGAGCAAGAGAAATTCTACTTTAAGCTCAAGGCAGTGTAACAGAAGCGTGGCCACCACACCACGGCAGAGGCACGAAGGCAAATCGACGTGTCTGAGTCCAGACCTGTCTTCCCGAGACGTGGCTCCAACTCCTGCTTGTATTGTTAAGCTGAAGGGCACGTTATAACCAGACAATTATTCTCGGGGTTAGCCTAGTATAATGCGTTCATTTCCACCTTGTCCCCTCTCGGCTACTTCCTTCTTGGGTGAGTATTCACGGCTGGGGCACGGCAGGAACTCCACACCAGCAACCAAAATCCTGTACCGTGACAACTTCATCTCTTAATTACAGTAAACATTTACATAATGCTCGAGCCCAGCCAGTGCAGAAAGATTCGTTAATGCAGAAACATGCCCTTTAACCATCCCGTTTTATTACACAAACCCCCTGGGGACCCGAGCAGCCCAAGATTTGCAAAAGATGATGAGAAATTGGCTGAGATATTAAGCCCCTTTCCAGGTGCAATTAAAAGCAGGCTGGAGAAGCTCCCGCTTTCACAGATATGGATTTTTTTTTTCATCCTGAATCCACACAGTAAGGATTCCAGGTGCCTAGTTGCCGTCAGAATTCTAACATTCGCTGGAGATGGGGTTTTGTTTTTATTCTCATTTTCCCACTCTCCATTTCTGAATTGACAACCCTGCAGGTTTTGCCGGGAGGTCTAATATTTCCATGGATGCCCAAGCACAGGGCCAGTTGGAAATAAACCCAGCAGCGAAGACCGCCATGAAAATTATGAACATTCCTCTTGCTTCCAGCCTTTGATGCTTTAAAACAGACCCTCTCGGGAGAGACCAACTTTAATCACATTTTCTTGAGCAAAACCCAGCTGGCCTGGGGAGGGTCAGCCCAGGCCCGGCTCCAAGCTGGTGAGGAGGTGCTGGAATGCCGTGGCGGACTCCCCACTTTCAGGAGGATTCAGACCAAGGGACACCGAAGGTCACTACAGGAGGAGGAGGAGAGAGTGTGGGCTTTGGGAAAAGTCAAACCTGAGCTTCCTCCAACTTCCCACGCCTCCTCTCCACCCCCGACCTCTTCCCCCTGTGTGATCTTGGAAAAAGTGACTCCCCTCCTCTATGCCCCAGTTTCACCATCTTTAAAGAAGGGATAACGCTCTCTACTCTGCAGGGATGTCGAGTGACTTTGGTGACATAGCCCCGTACAGAGTCTCCTGCCAGGGCCAGCAGGTCAGAGCCATACACGCCATGCCCAGTGGCTTCTCAAAGGTACGTTATCATTTTCTTACAATGACCAGTTTTAGGGCATCTTCTCAAAGCTCAGGCAGCCAGAAAGATCCCTCATGCCACCTTTCCAGCTGTGAAATGATGCTGTAGGGCTCTCACAACCTTCTTCTCCCCTTGTGGCTGGAAAGGATGAGTTCTAGAACAAATCAGCTTGGGAAAGCCACCTCCAGTGTTGGCACCCAGATTGGCAGGAAAGGTACCCGGCCCCAAGCTGAGGGTGGAAGTGGCAGCACTGAGCAGGGAGCAGTCCCGGGGGTGGGCATGGCTCCCTGGTGGGAGAGCAACCAGATGGAAGTGGGTTGGGGAGGCAAGCTGAAGCCAAGGCCAGCCAGGAACCCAGAGGGAAATTCAAGGTCTGAGAAAAGCAAGATCTAAGGCCAACCCTAGGGAGAGGCAGGTGCCCTGGCATGGGCTCTGCCTCACACACAGACACATGTGATAGCAAATACCATATCCAATGACAACTCTCAGTTATTTATTTCACAGATGTTAATAAAGCATTTCGGTTGTGCTGGGCACTGTTGCAGCACTTTACAATCATGACTTCATCTCATCCTCATAACGACCCCATGAGACAGAACTATAATGATCCCCATCTTACAGGTGAGGCAATTGAGGCACAGAGAGGTTCATCAACTTGTCTAAGGTCACACAGTAAGAAGGTGGCAGAATCAGAATTCGAATACAGAGAGTAGGGCTACAGAGCCCACACTCTGACCCATCGCAGATAATACTTGCCGGGGGATTCATGGAAGGAAGGGACTCAGTCGGAAGGATCTTAAGGGGCAGGTGGGGGGAAGTAGGAAGAGAGGCAAAGGGCTTTGCAGGTAACGGCAAGAATGTAAACAAAGACGGGGCAGAAATGAGTGCCACATGGCAGGTCAGGAAGGACAGAGAAAAAAGAGTTTATGAGAGTCTAAAAAGGAATACAGGTAGATAGACAACTGAATCACTTTGCTGCACATCTGAAACTAACACAACATTGTTATGACCCCCAGGGCAACTAGTCTTAGCCTGAGGCTGATGTGGGGTTTGCAGTAAAGGTGAGGGCTACGTGTGACAAAGGACAGGGATCCAGAATGGCCACCCTAGGAGAATGCTGGGCTGTGGGAGTGGGAGGCACACCGAGATGGGCTGTAAACCAGAAAGGGCAAAGACAACTTCCTCCGGGGCAGCCTGGAGGCTAAGGATGGTGTATGTGTTGGGGGAGGGGTGGAGGTACCCTGTCGTAGTCCTACCTCTGGGAAAATACCTGCAGGGGACACCCAGGATGAGGCAAGGGAACCGGGTGTCAGTATGTGGACAGTTGAGGGCAAAAGCACTATCCAGAGGACCTGGAAAAGTGGATTCTAAGAACCAGATTGAGGGACTTCCCTGGCAGTCCAGGGGTTAGGACTCCAGGCTTTCACTACTGAGGGCCCAAGTTCGATCCCTGGTCAGGGAACTAAGATCCCATAAACTGCGCAGCATGGCCAAAAAGAGAGACCAGATTGTATTTTAAGTGGTACTCAGTTTACCAGAAAGAAGATAGAAGATGGTTTGGGTGGCTCCATTGCAGGTACATTTTAAGACAAGGATCCCAGAGCCAGAACTTCCTGTGTGTTTCTGTTATCTACCGCCAGGCAAGGAACCATCCCCATACTCGGTAGCTTAAAATAAATGATTGTGTGGGTGCTCAGTAGCTCACTCATGTGTGACTCTTTGCGATCCCATGGATATAGCCTGCCTGTAGGCTCTCTGTCCATGAAATTCTCCAGACAAGAATACTGGAGTGGGTTGCCATTTCCTACTCCCAGGGATCTTCCCAACCCAGGGATCGAACCCGTATCTGTTGAGTCTCCTGCAGTGACAGATGGATTCTTTACCAGGGTGCCACCTGGGAACCCCCTTAAAATAAGCAACAAACATTTATTTGCTCACAATTCTGTAATCTGAGGATCAGCTGAAGCAGCTCAACCAGGACTGGAAGATCCATTTCCTAAAGAGCCGACAAGCTGATGCAGACTGCAGTCTCACAGAAATTCACTCTCTCACAGCTCTGAAGACCTCAAGTCCAAAATCAATGTGTCGTCAGAGTTGGTTCCTTCTTGGAGGCTCGCAGAGAAAACCTGTTCTAGGCCTCTCTCCTAGCTTCTGCGTGGTGTTCCTTGTTGTATGTGTTGTCCCCTGATCTCTACCTCTGCTGTGACATGTCATGTCCATGTGTGTCTCTGTGTCTTCACTCCCTCTTTTTCAAAGGACACTTGTCATTGGATTTGGGGCCCACCCTCATCCAGTATGGCCTCAACTTGATTAATCTGCAACCACTCTGCTTCCAAAGACGGTTGATAATTCATAGGTGCTGGGGGTTGGGACTTCAGCAGATCTTTCCTAGGTGGGAGGGAGGTGAAGTGAAATGCAAAGGAGGCTTTTCAGGTGACTCAGTGGTAAAGAATCCGCCTGCAATGCAGAAGACCTGGGTTCAATCTGTGGGTCAGGAAGATCCCCTAGAGGAGAGCATGGCAACCCACTCCAGTATTCTTGCCTGAAGAATTCCACGGACAGAGGCTACAGTCCATGGGGGTCGCAGAGTCGGACACGACTTCAACAGGTCTTTGCTGGGGCAGGGGGTAGGGGTGGGGGTGGAGGTAGCCATTCAATCTGTAACAACACCCTATTTCTTGGCAGGGGGAATGACAAGGACTTCACAGCCATCTTTAACCACCCCCTCCCCAACAATCTGAGTGGTGACAACGGGAAGGAAAATGAGGCAGCGAGCTGGAAGGGAACGAAGGCATAGCGTTTATGTTATCACAGCAGCTGTTCCTGTGGGCAATAGGGAAGGGATACAATCCCACTGAGGACCTCAGGGGACAGCGTAGGAGAAACCTCAAAGTTTCCCCAACTGAGGGATGGGTGGCTGAGTATTAAACAGCTGATCCCCTGCGTCAGCGCCCCGAGTGTGCTGCCTGAAAAACTCCCTCAGGGACTTTCCTGTCGGTCCAGTGGTTAAGACTCTGCGTGCATTTCCACTGCAGGGAGCTTGGGTTCCCTTCCAGCAGCCACTGTCGGTGCCCCAACCAGCTGCCTGCAGCCTCGTCTCGAAGCTCTGAAGACTGCTTACTGCCAACACCTGCAGAGTCAGTGCTGCAGAACACACCACGGCAAGCCAGCAAGAGGAGCCGAGCTGCCCCAAAGCAAAATTCCAACTCCCCAGGTTTAGCCACAAGTAAAGGGCTGTGAGGCACGTGGACTTCATAGGTGAAGCCAAGGGGCCACCGCTCACCATTGAAAACAGACCACAGGGAGCCAGCCAGGCACAACACGAAGACATAACATGGGCTCCCCATGGAGGGGCCGATGGAGGTCGGGTTGGAGACACATCTATTCTGGCCCCGGGGCAGACGAGGAGCCCAGTCTATGGCCTCAGCCAGGAAAGGGGACAGGCCTGAGGCTCCAGGCTGAGTCTCGGGGGAGCAGCCTCAGCCTTGGAAGCACACCACAAGCATGCCCACTGCTGAGCCAGCCAAGGAGCAGCGCATTTCCCATCTAAGCATGGCAGGACCTCAGCCTTCACCCAAGCAGCTTTTCCTGCCCCAAAAGGCGGCTCTTCTGTCCAGGCCTCGGAAGGGGAGAGGTGATGGGCTAGCAGACAGGATGCTCTGCCCGCTCCGCTTTGTACCTTCCCTACCAGGCGCTGGTGGCCTGCGAAGCCGCCTGCGGAAAGCACAGCCGTGAGTTTCTCATGAATGATTTTCAATGATTCTCGCTCTGTCCGTGGGGGGAAATCACGTATTGAAGATCCAGCAAAAGCATAGCCAGCTGAGGGCTGCTCCAGATGGCTGCTTAAAAAGCGGCCTGCCTGGCCACTGGCCTTCAAATCGCAAGGGGTCCTGGGAAAGAAACAGGCTCCCCAGGGGCTTCCCCAGAGATCCAGTGGCTAAGATTCCACACTCCCAGTGCAGGGGGTCTGGGTTCGATCCCTGGTCAGGGAACTAGATCCCACGTGCCACAACAAAGATCAAAGATCCTCCCTTAGTGCCTGCCGCAACTAAGACCTAGCACAGTCAAATAAATAAATAAATATTTTTTTTTTTTTTAATAAATATTTTTTAAAAAGAAACAGGTTTTCCAAGCCAAGGCCTGCACAAGCCCAAGGTCATACCCTCTGCAAGTCAGGCCCCTGTGCACCCACTCAAGGCCTCACCCTCATAGCCCCACTTAATCCTCCCAACCTGTCATTCACTCGCTTGTTCATTCATTATGCAACGCATAATCACTAAGCACTTGCCGTATGTCACTCTCTGTTCTAGGCTCTGGGAAACTGTTGTGAACAAAACAGATTTTTTAAAAATCCCTGTAGTCATGGAGCTTATATTCTTGTGGGGGAGAAAGGTAGAAAACAAATAAATAAGCAAAACATGCAGTATGTTTTATGGTGGGAAGTGGGAAGGAGAAAAATTGAGCCAGGAAAGGAATGGGGAACCCAGGGGCGGTGAGGGGTAGAGGGGGAAGGCTGTAGGTTTTAAAAGAGTCTGTGCTGAGAAGCAGTGGACATTCCAATAAAGACCTTGGGGAGAGGTGGGAGGGAGTGCTGTGGACAATAAACAAGGGCAGACCTGGCAACAACCGGTGCAAAGGCCTAAGGTGCATTCTAGGACCTACAAGGAGGCCAGGGTGGCTGCAGTGGAGAAGGGGGAAGCAACAGGCCAGGAACTCAGAGAAGTGAGGTGGGTGGTTCCCTTGGCTTTCACTCTGGTGCTGTAAGAAGGCTCTGGAGGATTCTGTGTGGAAAGGGACAAGATGGGACTCGGGTTTTAGGAGACCCCTTCTTGGTTGCTATTTTCAGAGCAGACAGTAGAGTTGTCAGGGCAAAAGGCGGGGGGAACATCAATGAAAAGACTATATAGTGGTTCTCTGTATATAGATAATGAGGACCACAAATGTTGTACTGAATGTTATTTCAGTAGGAATTGAGTTCAACCTCACCATCAACATTCTGCAAAACCCACATTCGTTCTGCCTGCTTCAAAGATAAAGAAACAGACTCAAACAAGTTAAGTCACTTGTTCAAGTTACCCAGTTGGTAGGCTCTTTCACCAAGAAACATCTGATACAGATCTCCCATGAGGCCTAGCCATGTTAAAACTCACATTTATCTACCTCCCTCTTTCTGCTGCTCCCTCTTTCCTTTGGGTAAAACGAAAATGGACCCAAAAAAATCCTATTTCATTTACTGGTCTTTGGGTTGGCGTCTGATCCTTTCTGGGACTTCTCAAGCTTCTGGTCTTTCCCTTGGGAAGCAAAGCGGCATTAGTCTGGGTCGAGGAGTCTGGGTCAAGGAGTCTGGGTCGAGGAATCAGATGGGCTGGGCTGAGCTGGGGCTCTGACACCCCACCCATGGGCAGGGCAGTTTCAAGAAGCATAAATCCAGGTTTTACCTCCTCCTGGGGTAGGTTTCTCTCCCCTCCATGGCCCAGACAGTAGCCAGGCTTTGACATCCCCAGCCTTTGGGCTTTTGTGGGCACGGCCATGGCTGAAGTTGCCAGGCACCCAGGGGCCAACCCCCTCTTAGACTTTTGTTTGCAACTGAAGCCAAAGCTGTGAAAGGATTATATGGGATCAGCCGTTCCCAGAGCCTGTTTTGTATACCACTGAACGTACACAGACCCATGTTTCTTAATAATTATGGTTACGTATTTTGATGTGCTAGGAAAAAAAACCAGCACAGCCAACCCACGACTTCATGAATATTATTGCTCAGGAGAAGGCTAAAACACTTAGGGTGTCTTTTTTTTTAAGATGATTTAAGTTTAAAATATTATGTTAATAATAACATAAGTAAGTAAGTGTTAGTCACTCAGTCGTGCCCGACTCTTTGCAACCCCATGGACTGCTGCCCACCAGGCTCCTCTGTCCATGAGATTTCCCAGGCAAGGATACTGGAGTGGGTTGCCATTTCCTTCTCCAGGGGATCTTTCCAACCCAGGGATCGAACCCGGGTCTCCTGCACTGCAGGCAGATTCTTTACCAACTGAGCTACAAGGGAATCCCAATAATAACATAAGCAGTACAAAATACTGCAAATATCATGAAAGAGATACAGAATAACGTTGTGGTAGGTTGTTTCAGATGGGGAAGAGATGAAGGGAAGGGCTTTCCCCCGACCCCGGCCATCTGAAAGGGTTTTTGTTAAATATCCTCTTAATATAATGGATGGAACAGGCATGCTACAGAGCATTAGAAAATACAGACCACCAAAAAAAATGTTAAAATAGAAATCTCACAATCTCACCTTACAGATATCACCACCATTAACACCTAGGTGCACATCTGTCTTGGTTTTCTACTGCTATGCAGCAAATTGCCACAACCTTAGCAGCTTAAAACACCATCCATTTATTACCCACCACTTCTGCAGCTTAGAAGTCCAGGTGGACTTGGTTCTCGGCTCTGGATATCCTAAAGCCAAAGTCAAAATGTCAGCCAGGCTGGGCTTTCATCTGGAAGGTCTGGGGGAGAATCCACTTCCAAGATCATTCAGGTTATTACAAGAATCTGAGTCCTTGTGGTTGTGGGACTGAAGTCACTGTTTCCTTGAGGTCTGTCTCTGGTTCCTGTACATCTTCAAGCCAGGAACAACACGTCTAACCCTTCTCATGATTCACATCTCTCTGACTTCTCCTACCTACCTCTTTTGCCACCAGTCAGACAAAAGAAGTGGGCGGCAGGGAATGAGATGGTTGGATGACATCACTGACCCAATGGACATGCTGCTGCTGCTGCTGCTAAGTCACTTCAGTCGTGTCCGACTCTGTGTGACCCCATAGACGGCAGCCAACCAGGCTCCTCCGTCCCTGGGATTCTCCAGGCAAGAACACTGGAGTGGGTTGCCATTTCCTTCTCCAATGCATGAAAGTGAAAAGTGAAAGTGAAGTCGCTCCGTCGTGTCCGACTCTTAGCAACCCCATGGACCGCAGCCCACCAGACTCCTCCGTCCATGGGATTTTCCAGGCAAGAGTACTGGAGTGGGTTGTCATGGATCTGAGCAAACTCAAGGAGATACTGAAGGACAGGAAAGCCTGGTGCACTGCAGTTCATGAGGTCACAAATCATCAGACACAAATTAGCGACTGAACAACAAACAAGGGAAAACACTCTGCTTTTAAAGAGCTCATGTGATTAGATTAGGCCCACCCAGATAATCTCCTTACTTTATGGTCAACTGTGCAGTGGTGCTAGTGGTAAAGAACCCACCTGTCAATACAAGAGACATAAGAGACACAGGTTCAACCCCTGGGTCGGGAAGATCCTCTGGAGAAGGGCATGGCAACCCACTCCAGTATCCTTGCCTGAAGAATCCCATGGACAAAGGAACCTGGTGGGCTATAGTGCGTGGGGTCGTGAAGAGTCAAACATGACTGAAGCAACTTAGCATACACACACATGCCATGTAACATGACACAATCACACAAGTGAAATCTCATCACATGTGATGTGATTCACAGGTTCCAAGATGAAGGCATGAAATCTTGAGGGACTGACTGTATGTTTAGAGCTCTGCCTCCCACAATGTTGTTCTGGATCATTCTCTGTATAAATATTTATAAAGATAGATTTTGGTTTTTTTACTTTTTTATTTTGTAATGGGGTATGGCCTATTAACAATGTTGTAACAGTTTCAGGTAACAGTGGAAGGATATATTTGTATTGTAGATACAATAAGCAAATTACTTTTTTCCAGTCAAAGATCTCCACCTTTCCATTTCAGTAAATACTCATCTCAACCAATACTCAGAATATATTCAGATTCCCTTAATAGACTCAAAATGTCTTTATAAACCAATATCCAGTCCAGGCCCAACATTGCAATGCTGTTCTGAAAAAATGTCCCACTTTCTAGGTCTATCAAGTGACTTCCTTGTGATGTCATTAGCTTGTTTCACTATGGCCTGTATTTCCTCTCAATAGGAAGTTACACACAAGTGTGGTGGCAAATGTTTAACGCCTGGCTCTCTGAGAGCAAAGCTGGGGTCTGGGGTGTTGGTCAATATCCATGATGTAAATACTTCCACAGTGGCTGATTTCAAGCCACCAATGCAATATCCCTACATACACAGGGACTTGTCTGGTGGTCCATTGGTTAAGACTACACTCCCAATGCAGGGAGCCCAGGTTTGATCCCTGGCCAGGAACTTGATTCCACATGCTGCAACTAAAGATCCCACATGCAGGAACTAAGACCCAGAGCAGCCAAATAAATAAATAAAAATAGATTACATTTATCCCCCAATAATATATTTTTTAAAAAGGAAAAGAAGGAGGTGGGCACAATCTGCCAACTCAAACCAGGATAGACCAGTTAGTACACACTGCTTGATGGATGGGAGGAGGTTTGTCAAGAGGAGAAGGTAGAGGAGGCTATAAGAGGAAAGATTTAAAGAACCTGGCCGCTCTCCTCCCCAAGACTGTGGAGGAGACAGGATGATAACATGCTCTAGGAGAGGAAGTAACCAGCACCCTCTTGCCTCCAAGAGGAAGGTCCAGGGGTGAAGTAAAACATACAAGTCTTGGTCACGGGAGACACGGTAAAGCTCCCTGTGGCAAAGCCCAGCAGGGAAGCTAGCGTGGTAATGAAATCCCCCAGCACCCTGACTCCTCGGGTAGGTCACTCTCCACTGACTACTGGAAGTCCCCATCAGAACTGAGCTCTAGCTGCCCACAGGAATAATTTGCTTGATAACCATTTCTTTATTGGTTTCCTTCACTTCCCTGGCTCATCTCTGCATCCCTGTCCTGGGGCTTCCTGGGACTACCTCCCCAGTAAAGGGCTGGCCCCCAACGCCCTGTGTCAGGGCCTGCTTCCCAGACCCAATCTGAGAAGAAAGGGGCAGCAGATGAGAAGCAGCGTGAAGCTTTTCACGTTTTCTGTTTTTTTACAAAGGGATGTAGTCATTGATTATTGTTGTTGTTGGTTTTGGCCATGCTGCATCGCATGCAGGATCTTCCTAACCAGGGATCAAACCCATGCCCCCTGCAGTGTGAGCATGGAGTCTTAACCACTGGACTACCAGGGAAATAAGTCCTGTATTCATTTATTATTAATGCAATTAATCAATTTTAAATAAGAAACATTTTAAGAAGAAAAACCACAGTTGGAAGACCCAGAAGATTCACTGAGAGAGACCATGAACAAACTCTCCCCTTCCCCACTACAGTTCCACCCACCCCAAGCCTCCCCCCACACACCCCAAGACACGACAACGGCAGGTGATCATTTTAAGAGGAGCTGACATTTGTTGAGCAGATACTAGGCAGAATGCTTTGTGTGGATTATCTGTTTTACATACTTGGAGCACATGTACTTATCTCTCCTTCCTCCCAAGCTCCCTTTCATATGACGGTGAAGGAACAAAAAAAGGTATAAACCCACAATAAGGAAAGGGTGCAGGGTGTCAGCAGATGAGGGATTTCAACACATTTCTGGAAGACAGAGAGCAGGAAGAAGGGTGGTGACAGGTGACGCAGAGCAGAGGGAGCCACAGCTGGAATCCTCCCAGGCAAGGATTCGAGAGGAAGAGGCTCCAGGCTAAGCCCGTAAGGGGGGGGGGGGGGTTGGGGGGGTGGTCCCTGAAGGTGGGAGTCGGAAATGTGTCCGGAAATGTAACTGACTGAGGGCCTGCAGCTGGACAAGTGCTCCTCAGCACCACTCTCCCCACCTCTGGGAGTAGAAGAGCCAAGAACACCCTTCTCGGATTCTTAGAGTCAACACCAGGATCATGCTTGCATTTCTCAACAGCCACAACAGAGGGGGAAGACTGTCTTCTGAAGAGACAGAACACATTTTCTGAGGGGAACTAGAGTGACTTATGTGGCTATTAATGCCTTGGGAGAAAGCCCCCACCCCGTGATTCATCACTGGGGGACATCAGCTACTCACCTGCTGCCCTAAAATGGAGCTCATCAACCACACCCCCACCACGCACACCAGGAGGATGGTCCACATCCTTTCGCTACACAGGAAGAGATGCCTTCCCTGGAGGTTCATCTAAAGAAAGCCTGCGCCATTAAAGATATATATGGAAAAAAACAACAGAAAATGGATCCTGGAGGAAAGAGAGAGAATTTCGCCAACAGAGGAGGAAAAAAGAAGAGGAGAAGGAGGAAGCTTTACCCTCAGAGAGATGTGAGAAGCTTACATCCATAAAACAAGAAGGCGATACAAACAATTACAAAAGTAAGAGAACTTGGAAATTTAAAATATTGGTATAGAATGAAAGAAATCAATTGAAAGCCTGAAAGGAAAAAATACATCCAGAGGACTCTTCCAGGACACAGAGCACAATGAAAGAGACAGAAAAGACAAGAGACATAGAGAATCAGTTTGGGAGGTCCAGCATGTGAGGAATAACAAGATTTTCAGAAAGAAAGACTGGAGAAGGCAAAGGGAAAGAGCCTGGCACCACCCCAGCCCTGTGGCTTAGGACTGAGCTGGGAGGGACAGCCTGTGTGAGGCTGGGTGAGCCCTGCACTTTGTAACCCAGGCTGCCATGTTTTGTATATTGAGTGTCAATTTCCCTTTCGTCCTGCCCTAGCATTTAGAGGTCTCAGATGAGCCAAAAAGAGCCAAAAGGGGGAAGAGTGTGTCCATGCAGGGGACTCAAGTGTAAAATGGAGAGGGGGCAACACTGGGGACTAATAAGATGGAATCAGTGGGCATCAGAATGAGTCTCCTTCCCCCAAAGGAAGGAGACTGGGAGGCACGAAGTCAGAGTTGTTCACTTCTCATCCCACTAAGAGAGTCTTTCCAGATCTAGATCCTAGAGGCCCTAGGTTTTGTTTGAGAAAGGAGTGGGGTTTTGCCTTATACCTGATCTTGTGGATGGGGAAATCAACTTGTCCAAGGTTTCTTCTATCCAGATGGCAGTACTAAGGTCAGGAGATGAGAGCTGATTGGGGTGGAAGTTGTAGGAAACATCTGTTGGGAACATTGTAAAAGGAACTGGAACCCTAGAACACATAAATTCACAAAGATAGAAAGTACAATAAATGTTGCCAGGGATTGGGGGTAGGATGATGAGGAATAGTGTTTAGTGGGTACAGAGTTTCTGTTTGGAAAAAGGGAAAAGTTCTGGAAATAGATAGTGGTGATGGTTATACAACATTGTCAATGTACTTAATGCCACTAAATTATACACTTAAAATGGTAAATTTTACATTATGTATATTTTACCACGGTTTACAAAATTAAAAAAAGGGGAATTGGAACCCACATACACTGCTGGTGGGGATAGAAAATAGTGCAACCACTGTGGAAAACAGTCTGGCAGTTTCCCAATAAAGTTGAACACAGAGTTACCATTTGACCCAGCAATTCCACTCCTAGTTATCTACCCAAGAGAAATAAACACATATGTCCAGGAACGCTCATGACAACATAATTCATAATAGCTGAAAGGTGGAAACAGCCCAAATGTCCACAACAAAATGTGGTCGATCTAGACACTGGGATATTATTTGGCAATAAAAAGAAATGAATTAAAAAATAATAATAATAAAGAAGAAGAAATTAATTACTGACACCTGCTACAACGTGGATGAACCTGGAAAAATGATGCTGAGTGAAGAAGACAGTCACAAAAGACCATATATTGTATGATTCCATTTACATGAACTATCCACAGTGAGAAAATCAATAGAAATAGAAAGTAGAGTATTGGTTGCTAAGGCTGGACGTTGGGGTTGAAGGGCAATGGGGAGTGACTGCTAATGGGTATGGCGTTTCTTTGGGGGATGATAAGAAGTGGTGAGACCCGGGTTTGACTGATGCAGGGTCAGGAAGAACCCATGGAGAAGGAAATGGCAACCCACTCCAGTATTCTTGCCTGGAGAATTCCATAGACAGAGGAGCCTAGCAGACTACAGTCCAGGGGGTCGCAAAGAGTTGGATATGACTGAGCGACTAAGCACATACACACATAGAAAAAGTGGTGATGGTTACGTTTCTCTCTGTGAATGTGATTTTTAAAAAACCATTGAATTATACACTGTAAATGGGTGAATTGTATGGTATGTGAATTATATCTCAATAAAGTTATTTTTTCTTAATAAGAAAGGAATAGAAGTTTCCCACTGAGATGGGTACTGGGGCCACATGATCCCTTTCCATTCCAAGGTTGGGTGATTTCTGTTCCAGACTCGGGGATCTTCTGATATCTCCCCCACCCAAGGTTGGGGCCCCAGGAGAGCTTTCTCAGTAGCGCCTGGACATACTCACCCATCGAGGTGTCTGCCAGTGGCTGAGTCAGAGACTTCGGGCAGCACTGAGAAGGCACCCCCTGCATCACACTGTCAGCCTGGCCCCCTGAGTTGGTTTGTTTTTCCAGGGCATAAACTTATTTTATGGAGAAATAAAATGCACAATAATAAAAAGGGGGAGGGGAGTGTTTCCACAGGCTCACATTTTATCCAAAGGGGCCGTGATTTGGCATCCCTGGCTCGAATATGAAATTATTACACAAGAATTGACTCTCGGTGTCTCCGATGCTCCCTGGGATGATTGCTTCTATAACTTATGGAGACAGCTGAGCGTTTGCATTCAAGTGATCACATAAATTAATATCCATATGTGGAAATGGTGTGCTGGGAGCCGGCCTGCTTTAAGAATGCATTCCTTGTAATGATCCTTGCACCTGAAGAAAAATGCCCATCCCAGGTTGCGAGCGCAGGCCTGGTACGCTCTAGTCATGGTTCATAAGGGTTTGAAGTCAAATACAGCAGGCAATCTATTCCCCCTCTACAGTGGTGAAGAACTCTGTGCTGTGATCAGCGGTGATGTCATCAGAAGGAATGAAGGGAACCGCTTTTTGGGGAAAAAAATTTTTTTAATAAATAAATCAAAAAGCATGTGCCTTAAAATGAAATGTTTTGCTCCTCCGGGATGGGTTTAGCCCAAAGTTCTAATTATATGTGTGGCAGTTTAAGGCCTCCCAGGCTTCGTGCTTGCCAAAAGCTTTTATTTTGCTACGTGACAGGAGACAAAATTACCACTTTCTCCTTCAGAGATTGCCGACACCATGCCAAAGGGGTGACGGGGGCGGCGGCAACACCAGCAGGAATTCATGATGGGCTTTGCGTGGGCAGGGCAGGCAACTGGGAGGTAGAAAACCCAGACCCTGCCCTCAGATCACAGATCAAGTAGCCAGCCGAGGTGACAAGCCACAACCGGGCCACACCAAGCCTTGGGAACCGGTGCCCTGCACAGGTTGGGTTCTCAAAAGTATTTGCTGAATGAAAATACAGAAGGAAAGGAGCAGAGGCACGAGAAAACAACTTCCACCTTCACTCACTGATTCATTCATTCATTCATTCATTCAGGAGACATCTCTTGAGCTCTCGAAGCCCGCCACATCCGCCGCAAGATGAAGAGGAGTTTGACGGCAGAGTCCTCTCACGTGGTGCACATTTAATTCCATTCAATTCATTCTGGTGCTTTTCAACACCGGGTGGATTTATAACCTTTTCAGGCGATGGATGACAGGCGTGTGCTCGATAAAAAAAGGATAGATTTGGGCCGCCCCTGCAGATTCGGCCACTTCCTCCCATCCTTTCCACCACGGGCCCGCCTCTGGCCAGGTGGCAGGCCATCAGCCTCAGGCAAGACTGGCTGAATTTAAAAATAAAACGTTGGCAGGCTTCTTTTCTATTTTAAGAGCTGAACAAACATGGAAGCACACAACTCCTTCATTTCTATACACACCCGCCCGCGCACGTGTGCCCAGACACCTTGGTTCTCCCACATCCACCCCCACCCCTCATCTCACAAACTTTCCTTTTGCCTTTACCGGGAGCACAGTAGACTTCCAAGAAACCTCGAGAAAGACCCGTCTAAAGTTCAATGGCCAGGACTTTTCCTCAGCAGCAGTGATATGCTGGTAAATGTTTAACAACTGGCTCTCCAGGAAAAAGGAAAAAAAAAACACCTGCTTGCAGTGTTTGCCGATTTCTGTAGTGTAAATACTCCCCCTTCCCCAGGTCGATTTCAAGCTATCACCTTGCCATCGCAGACTGGAGAGTTGGCAAGAGATATGTATCATCAGTTCTCTTCAGCTATTTAGCACCGGCTCCTACAGCCCCTTCAAAAGCAAGCCTGCAATAAATTCATTGGGCAAAGCTAAAGCGGAGGTAGGAGTGTGATCATCAGCTGTCGGGGGACCGTCTCAGTCTCTCTGAGAGGTAGCAACACACTGGGTTGCCCTACTCCCCACTAGAATCTGTTCCCACAAGAAGCAGGGAGTAGAACACCAAACCACAACTCTAGCCCCTCATCTAGACCAGATTCCCTCTCTTCTGGCTTTCCAAGGACTCCAACGGCAGACACCTGAGAAAGACTCCCCATTCCAGAAGCTGAATTGCGATTGCTTTGAAAAGATTATGCCTTCCCACCGTCCGATATTTCATAGTAAGAAAATGGGAATCCAAATTCTGCCCCACTAAGGATGAATGACGGAAGGAGAGGCAGAGAGGGAAAAATTGATTTGCGATGTCAATAGCAGGTTTGATGTCCTTACCTGCACCCGGAGGAATCCTCCACTTTCGTCAGATTGGATTTCTTTCAGAGCTGTGCGCAATCTGAACACGAGCACTTTATACCCAGGCTATCATGGACTCGTGGCATGTTCTGATACCAGCCTCCAGCTCCCCATCACTGAGGACCCAATGAGAGCCCCTCCCTAGCGCTGCTTCCTCCTGGATCTTTTTGTGTGGTCCCAAGTGGCTCATTCCACCCTTCTGGCTCTAGGCTTTTGTAGCTGAGCCCTTGATCTTTGTTTGTGCATTATATACACTGTGCTCAGCAAATATTCACTCCCCCTCCCCACTCTAGCCTCTCCCTTACCCCCTCTATGGCAGGAATCTACTTCCAGGCCCCACTGACATCAGTTGGCCATGTGACTTGCTATGGTCAATGGCATGTAAGTAAATGAGATACAAGCAGAGGTTTGAAATGTGCTTACTTGGTTTGGTCCCGGCCTCCCGCACTCCTGCCAGTGCCTCCAGGTAGCTGTTGCTGCTTCAACCTAACACCCTGGAAAGAGAGATGCTGGGAGCTGACCTAAATCCAACCCCTAGCCTGGAGCAGAGAAGCCACAGCCATCCATGGGTGAGAAATAAGTGTTTGTGGTGAGCCACTGGGATTTGGGGGCTGTTTGCTATGCAGCTGGATTGTAGGGTTAGTTATAACACCCACATCAGGTCATGTTTAAATACACAGCCTTTATCAACTTGTTTCCATAGAAGACTTAGCTTCCCACCAACATGGTGTCAGTTTCCAAGGGTACCTGCACCTAAAGGATGCAGGTACTTTGGGCGACCTGTCATCCCACACACCTCTGCCTTCCTGAATTAGCAACAGAGTTTGGTTTATTCTTTTCCTCCAACAACAAACCATGTGCTAATAAGTACCTACTGTATACCAGCCCCAATGTGTCAGGTACCTGGAAGCCATAATCAAGAAGGCTACAGATATGCAGATGACACCACCCTTATGGCAGAAAGTGAAGAGGAACTAAAGAGCCTCTTGATGAAAGTGAAAGAGGAGAGTAAAAAGTTGGCTTAAAGCTCAACATTCAGAAAACTAAGATCATGGCATCCAGTCCCATCACTTCATGGCAAATAGATGGGGAAACAGTGGAAACAGTGGCTGACTTTATTTTTCTGGGCTCCAAAATCACTGCAGATGGTGATTGCAGCCATGAAATTAAAAGATGCTTACTCCTTGGAAGGAAAGTTATGAGCAACCTAGACAGCATACTAAAAAGCAGAGACATTACTTTATCAACAAAGGTCCGTCTAGTCAAGGCTATGGATTTTCCAGTGGTCATGTATGGATGTGAGAGTTGGACTATAAAGAAAGCTGAGCACAGAAGAATTGATGCTTTTGAACTGTGGTGTTGGAGAAGACCCTTGAGAGTCCCTTGGACAGCAAGGAGATCCAACCAGTCCATCCTAAAGGAGATCAGTCCTGGGTGTTCATTGGAAGGACTGATGTTGAAGCTGAAACTCCAATGTTTTGGCCACCTGATGCGAAGAGCTGACTCATTGGAAAAGACTCTGATGCTGGGAAAGATTGAGGGCAGGAGAAGGGGATGACAGAGGATGAGATGGTTGGATGGCATCACCGACTCAATGGACATGGGTTTGGGTGGACTCCGGGAGCTGGTAATGGACAGGGAGGCCTGGCGTGCTGCGGTTCATGGGGTCGCAACAAGTCGGACACGACTGAGCAACTGAACTGAACTGAACAGTAATACATGGGAATGAGAATACATACAAGTGTAACATTTTAAAGCCCAAGTGAATGATAGAGATAAAGAGTGTTGGGAACTCCAGAGGGGAAGAATGATCCCTTTTAGGATTAGAGTGAGGAGTAGTGAGAACCAAGAAAGTTTTCACTGAAAAGGAAGAAACTGAGATAAATCTTAAAGGAAGAGTTGGTCTCAGATGTGGGCTGGGGCCCAATATCCCAGGCAGGCCACAATGAGTTCTCAAGCTCATGTGTGTCAGGGACACTGCTCAGACTAGTTACAGGGGAAGGGGAAGGTAAACACAGTCAGCTCACAGAGGCTTTCAAGATCAAGATTCAGGGTTCTCACTCCACCTGATACAAGGGCTTACTTTACAGCTATACCATCATCAAGGCTGTGGTATTGATGGAGGGCCAGATGCACACGTCAAAGGGAAAGGATACAGAACCCAAAATATACCCACACTTTTACTGTGCAAAAGTTTTGTTTATTCTTATGTTGAAACATAGCATTTTGTCCTTGTCATTTTCTATGAAGTCCACTTTATCCTCCTATAGATGTTATAAATATGCTTCTATTTTCTCCTAAGGTTTTTTGCTGTTGTTATGTTTTTATATTTAACTCTAACCCATCCAGAATTTTTTTGGGCAGGGTCTGATGTGAGATCCAAATCCAAGTTAGTTCTTCATACCAAGAACTTGTGCTAATGGCATTTTTAAAATAAGTATTTAATATTAAATAAGGCGATTTGGTAGCTTTGTTTGTCATGGGTTAAGTTCTCGGGGTGTTTTCGATCTCTTTCTAGAATCTTTCCTATTGAGTGGGTCAATTCCCTATTTTAGAGCCAATTACATAGGATCTTGGCCATCACAGTAGTATATTCATTCACCCCTTCACATTTGTAGGGAATTTTGGAAAAAGACTCAGGATTCTACTTTGTGGGTAAGAAGAACCATTAGCAGTTTTTAAGCATGACTAACAAGCTTCCTATAATTTGGGTTAATCAGGGGGTAGTGTATGAAATTTAGAAAGTGAAGCAATAGATAAACAACAAGGATTTACTGTTAATAGCACAGGGAACTATATTCAATATCTTGTAACAAACTATAATGGAAAAAAGCCCAAAAAAGAATATACATATATAAAAGAGAAGATAAATATATACAGAGGATGAGATGGTTGGATAGCAGCATCGACTCAATGGACATGAGTTTGAGCAAATTCTGGGAGATACTGAAGGAGAGGGAAGCCTGGTGTGCTTCAGTTCATGGGATTGCAAAGAACTGAACAAGACTCACACACACATATATATATATAAACTGAATCACTTTGTTATACACCTGAAACCAACACAATATTATAAATCAACTAGACATCAATTAAAAGGAAAAAAGAAAGTGGAACAGACCTGAAAGTCAGGAGGCAGGGTAGCAGTCTCAGACAATAAGATCTAAACACAGGCAGAGAAAGCAGAAAAGGACACAAAGCTATATTGAAAAAATCAGAATGTTATAAAAAAAACTTCCAAAGAATGTACTCATGAATATTCATTCTCCAAATGAGGAAACAGAGGCCCAAAGAGGTGAAGTCACTTTCCCAAGACCACACAGTGAATTAGAGCAGAACTGTTGGAACAGAGCCCAGATATGTCGATTATACAAATGCTACAAGTAACAGAAATCCTGACAGTGGCCTGAGTAAAGAGTTAATTTTTCTCTTGCAAGAGAAGTCCAGAGGAACAAACAGAATCCAGGGCTCATTTGCTCCAGTTATCCAGGACCTGAACTCTTCCTGTTCTTCATGCCAGTTTCATCCTCATGGTCTCAAGATGGCTGCTGCACCTCCAGGCACGGGATCCGAGTTCCAGACAGGAAGAAGACAGAGGGATTAAAATTCTTCTCTTTTCATGGTTTTGCCCTATTTAGGAAGGGAAATCCTTCCCAGAGATTTCTGCTTACCTCTCCTTGAGCGGAACTGAGTCATACAGCCACCGCCAGCTCTAAAGGAGCCTGGCAATTTGAGAACTTCACTATCTAGCCTCTGTGGTACAGAATGAGAAAACAAAAGAGAGTTGGAATGGGTGTGAGTGAGACTAACTAGAGTATTTGTCTGACACTAGGTCCAGGCTCTTGGTATTTTATACTGACAGGGCTGGGGTAGGGAGGAAACAAGGTCACACACATTTATCTGGGCCAAAGCCAGGGAAGATGGCCACCTCCTCCTCAGATATTGATAAGATTTCATGAAAGACTTGGGACCTTAGGAACTGTTCAAAAGAAGGGAGTAGTGTGTGAAATTTAGAAAATGAAGCAACAGATAAACAACAAGGATTTACTGTATAGCACAGGAAACTATATTCAATATATTGTAACAAACTATAATGGAAAAGAATACAAAAAAAGAACACACATATATAAATGAGAAAACAAATATATACAGAGGATCAATGTCTGGTGGATGAGGGGAAAGGAAGCAATGTGATTCACACCACAGCAAACTAACAATTACCAAGCACTTATTACTATGTGCTAAGCACTATTTCCAGCTCCAGGCTTGGGAAGTGTCTTGAAAGTAGAATATAGAAGATCAGATTAAGGGAATGGATGGGAGTCAGGAAAATGTCCTTGGAATGAGGGCAAGAAAACAAAACAGAAAACCAAAAGAAAGGAAGTTAATCTTGGGAGGACAGCTCACGAGAGGGCTTGAGAGCAAGGCATGAAATCTTGGACGGGCTCCACCAGAAATAAAAGCAAACATTCTCCCCTGGCATCAACTGCAGAGAAGATGCCCCAGCATACTAGGTTCACTTCTGGGTGGGTCCTTTAGAAAGATGTAAAGAGGCCAGAAAAAAAAGAAAAAGAAAACTACCAGGATGATAAAGCTCCTTGGGGCAAGCACTGTGGTAGAGAGATCTGAGTTCCCATCCTGGTTCCCCACCTCTTGGATTTAGCTTTTCTGAACCTGTCTGAGGGTAATGAGTGACCTTTATGCTTCCCTAGGGTGGCAGGTAAATTAAGACTCTCTTGGACGTCCCTGGAGATCCAGTGGTTGAAAATCCACCTGCCAATGCAGGGGACACAGTTTCAATCCCCAGTCCGGAAAGATCCCACATGCCAAGGGCACAACTTCTGAGCCCACGCTGTAGAGCCCGTGCTCCCCAATAATAGAAGCCACTGCAGTGAGCAGCCTCCACTCCCTGCAACTAGAGAAAGCCCTTGTGCAGCAATGAAGATCCAGTATAGCCAAAAATAAATAAATAGTTTTTAAAAGACTCTCTCAGTTGCAAGTGACAGAAAACCCAGGTCCAAGTGATTTAAGCGAAGAAAGGGAATTTATTGTCACACATCACTAAAATATCCTGGGGCAGGGCTGGCTTTAGGCTCAACAGGATCCAGGGGTTCAAACAATGAAGCCTCTGTCACCTGGCTCTGTTCTGTCTTTGCTGGCTCTTACCTCAGGCGGTCAGCCAGCCCAGGCTTATAGCCTATCTTTTTGGCAACCCCAGTAGAAAGCATGATTCTCTTTTCCACTAGACAGCAAGTTCTGAAACTGTCTCTCTGGGATCCACTCAGGTTACACACCCACCTCTGAACAAATCACTGTGGCCATAGTGGGGTGAGGGGGCAGGTTCAAATGCCCCTTTCATCCCACCTCTGTAGGCAGAAGACAGGGTCAATCTCCTCCCACATAGCGCCTGGGCTCAGTCAGAAAGCAGTGGTTCCCCCAGACAAAGTGTGGGTCCTGAATCTAGAAGGGGACCAAATGTTGAGCAGAGCTCAAGCTATCTACCAACATCTGAGGAGCGGACAACAAAGCCATAAACACCAAAACCTCCCAATCAATCAAAACCTGCCATTTCCCAGGATCCTGTCTTCAGGATGCGAACCCTACCTCCTTCCTGCCTTGTCAAAGAAATTGCCAGAATGTCTGAGCTGAAAAGGTCCTTTGAAATCATCTCCCCCCCACACACCAGGGTGCAGAGGCGGGAAGGCCTGCCTAAGCACGCAGAGCTAGATCAGCTGCAAAATGGACTAGAAAAGACCTACAAAAATTCAGCCAAGCATTCTTTCACTTCCTCCTGCAGCCTCTCTGGGAATGGTGCATAAAGGACAAAACAAAACCCTGGAGAATGTCACCAGAAAAGGAACAGGCCTGGCCAGCATGCTGTGATAGCTCAATGAAGAATTTCTAAAAAAAAAAAAAAGAAGAATTTCTTGGTGGGGGTGGGGGTAGGGGATACTCAAAAACTGAACGGTGCCAGGCTGCATAAAGGGCCAGGTTGCATGCAGCCCTCAGCCCTGGATGGGAGACAGTGTGGCTAGGGACCGAGATGGTGGCATGGCATTTTTCCACGACAGGCGGATATGGGCTGCAGAGGGCAGGTCCAGGGCCGAAGAACCCCTTAGGGACAATCATGCAACGAGCACCAGTGAAAAAAGTTGGCTGAAGTTGCTCTGAGAAGCCACACACCTTTCTGATCCCAACAGTGCGTGTCTTATCAGCAGCACCTCAAACTCTAACCTGCTCCCCACAATGTGCTATACCTCCCCCAGCTCCCGAGGAGGTCAAGTGTCCCCTTCATGTTTTCACCAAAAGGGGAACTGTGGCCCCCCCTCACCTGGTTTCCCTTTGATCTCTTTGCCATCAACATCCAGACCTGGCAGTGCCACTTCTCAGAAACTTGGGGACACACTTAGGAAGCTTATCTGGGCAACATTGCCATGTGGGGGGGGGGTTGATTCCAGATGGACATGCTGGAATGTTCTTTATTACACACTGCCTTCTTCTCTCCTTGTCTTTTTTTAAACAGGACTCAAGTGGGAACACCAAATGGCCTTAGACCCTAAGGAATTTCAAAGGATTATCATGATTACTTAAGCGAGGGTTTTCTGAAATTCCCAGCCAAGCGGGAGAGAGAATAAAACTTCTAAAGTTATACCCTTCCAGCGATTGGTTAGATAAGTGTGAGGCCTGAGCAAATAGACAAACCAGGAGCAACATTTCTCCCATTAACTCTTTCAAGGCCTAGAAAGCACAGGCTGGAGGCCTCCCCCTGTCCTCTGAGGCCCTGGAGCTTTGTAATTTACCAAGACAGGCCTTGGTTCCCTAAATAGAAGTCCAGGATCCAATCCTTTCGTCGCTTTTACTCCTCCCAGGCCCCCCTAAACACTACAGCTCCAGCCCTGCCAGGCCATGGCATTCTTCCAGGTGCAAAGCAGTCCCTTGGGGAAAGAAAGCCCTCATTGCCCAGGGGGTGAACAGCTATCTCTGGACTGGGTCCCAGGAATGCCCAACCTTACCTCGTTCCCTCCTCAGCCACCGCAGGGCTGGAAAGAGATGGTCAGAGAGGCCTCCCAGCTAGTGGGCATGAAGAACATCCCAGCTGCCAACCACTGGGGCTGCAGAACCAGATAGAAAGGCTCGAAGTAGTGGCTGTTTGGTACATGCCTCACCTGGGTCAGAGGAGCACCTGAGAGGGAATCTCAGACCAAATACACTGCCAGAAGCTTTTGTTGGGAAAAGAAAACTGCAAGAAGCAATACCAAGGTGAGAGCTGGCCGGTATACAGGCATGCTGGCATAGAGCAGGGAGCCCCACTGCTGGAGCATAAAGGCCAGGAGTCTCTGCTTTCACAATTGACCCTCGAATTTGCAAACAAGAAAAAAATCCTACAAAAAGTCAGCCGAATCTGCATAAACCTGAGGGATCAGGATCCAGATTCCAGGCCTGGCTGGGTCTGGGGGCCCCTGGCTGCTCTGTGAAGGCAAACTCAACACTTGAAAATAAAGGGAAATGAGTTTTTAATTTTTTTTTATTTTTAATAGATACTTTTGAATTCTGGAAACATTCCCTAAACCCTGTGAGTGCATCAGGAGAGGAAGAAGCATTAAGTTTCCCAGAAATTGGTAACCCTCCGTGGGCCTTGACAATCTTGGATCCCCAAAAGGGGGAAAGAGTTTAATCAGCCCCTCTGATTCATAGGCTTCCTATGAATAGGCCCACCCCAAATCAGCCCTTAGCATCCACAGACCACCTCCTGCCCTGGGAGAGGGCCGAGAGGAGCCTCAAGTCCCACGGCCCCGGAGCCCCCAGAACCCGCCGCCGCCCCCGCGCCATTTCCAGTCCTACGGGCGAGGGGGGTCAATGTCGTTCAAGTAATTTCTCTGCGAACACAAGATGGCAGCCTTAAATAAATGCAACCCTGCGCAGCTTTTAATCTTACACATCATTAAATTCCTAATTTACACATTATGTTTTCGTGGGCCAACCCATAACTCATTAGTGTTGAACTCACGAGGTATAAAGACCAACGCACGACGGGCGCCAGGGCGCCGTCACCTGCCTGGGTTAACAGTCCCTGCCCGGGGTAGGGGTGGGGGGGGACAGGGAGGAAGCTCGAGAGGGACGCCTGGGCGCCCGCCGGGCCGAGGCTGTGGCGCGGGCGAGCCCTGGGTGCCAGGCCCGGCGCCGCAGGACGCGATCGTAGCACTGCAGCCAAGAAAGTGGTGGGGCCGGCTTCCTCTCGCCTCTCCTGGGGCTCGTGCGCGCGCGCGCGCTCACACACACTCACAAACCACAAACACACCGCACGCACACCCGCACACTCGTACACCCGGGTGGCCGCGCAGGCCTCCTTGGCAGACATCTTCCTGTGGGAGGATTGCAAACGAGCCGTGAAAGCCAGAAACTACACGGGTTACAAACTCTGGAATCCCTAGCCGGCCCGGGCCCCCTTCTCCCACCTCCGACCCGGCCCCCTCTGCTCGGCGCGGGGCCAGGAACCCACCCAAGGGCAAAGCGCACCCGCCGGCCACGCGGAGAGATCCGGGGGCACGGAGAGTGCCTGGAGCCCCTTCGCCCCTTCGCCCCTCGACAGGCGGCCCAGTGTGCGCAGCCGAGCTCGATCTCGCCGAGCAGGGGAGGCCCAGGGAGACCCCAGAGGCGCGCGGGCTTCTGGACTCGCCCTAGCCGAGGGTGGGGTGGAGGGTCTTGTAAGTCACCCGCCATCCGAGGACGGCCGCCCCGCCCCCCTCCAGGGAAAGCCGCTCTCGGGTGTCCGATATCACCCGGGCGCAACTGACTGCCCCAGGCCCGGGCTGGAGCGCACCCCAAGGAAGAGGGAGGCCGGTGCCTGGAAGGGCCTGGAGGCCAAAGGAAGTGGCCCGCGCGCAGAAGGAAGGACCCAGGCGGGGGTGCCGAGGACGGCTGTCCAGGCGACGAGGGCCAGCACGCGCCTCGCCCTGCGCGGAGCCGGCCAAGCCCTGGAGGAGCTCTAAGCCTTCCCAGCCAAAAGCCAGCCTCGCGCCGGCGGCGGAGTGGGAGGGAGGAGGCCCGGCGCGCGCCCCGCCCTCGCCGCCCGCGGTCACAGGGGCAATTACACTCCTCGCTGCAGACGGTTACCAGCTCGCCAGCGCATCCCTCTCCCGGCTCCCCTCGCCTCCCCTCCCCTCCTGTGCGGAACTGCTGGCTCCATCTTAGCGAGCGCGGCCGGGAAGCGCGGCTGAGGCCAGCTGCCTCTGGGGACGTCGCGAGGCTTCTCGCACGCAGCGCGACCTCCAGGTCGCCGGGGAGAGGCCTCCGCACCGCGCAATGTGTCCCACTCGCGCCACAGCCCCGTCAGGGGTTGTCGCGGTCCCTTGAGGACCCCCTCTCCACGCGCTGCAAGACCCTTGCGGCGGCGCTTTACCCCGCAACCCTGCCCCCAGCCAGTGCAGCCACCCTAGCGCTCCAAGTCCCAGGCGCGCCTCGGTTTTCCAGATCTCTTCCCCCGTCCAGCCCGTGTGCTACCCAAATGCCTACTGGACACCTAGACCACTCCGAGGCCTTTGCGCTGCTAGGCCTCCCGCTGCACGCCAAACGCCCCTTACCCCCTTCTCCCCGCTACGGTTATACCCTGAAAGGTGTCTTTGAAGCTGTGAATGAAAACGCAAGTTTTGAATTAAGGGCTTCATTTCCAAGTAACAGCATGATTTGAGGCGTTTATTAATCTGTTTCCTCATCTGCAAAATGGGAGGAATGATGCCTCTGTAAAAGCGCGACCGCGAGTTTTAAAGAAGATAGACGTGTATATAAACTGCTTGGCACAAAGAGTCCCGGTGGTTAGCATTAGCATTACCATATGGCCAGAACTGTAGAGGCATTAAAAAGTGAGGTGGCCTTTTTCCGATTAGGAGTGAACCCCCGCGGAGCCCAGGGTCACAACTCACAAACCGTGGTGAGGCCGAGCCACCAGCTAGGCCTGAAGGGAAGGCCGAGGAGTCGAGGGGCAGCCAAGCGAGCGAATCACTCAGCCTTCCGCGTTTGCAAATGAATAGGGCTCTGTCTATGGCTTCCGCCATTCCCGCGCCAGGTCTGCAACGCCTGAGGCTTAAACCTGGCGCGGCGGTAAATTTAGCCTGAAGGCAGCGCCTCCTAAGGGGCGGGGAGGTCTCCTTGGAGGAAGGCAAGGGAACTGAGTACGAAAATGGAGTTGCCCCTGGGAAGAAAAACCAGGGAGAGGAAACCTTCTGGGCCGCTGGCGGACCACTGACAAAAAGAAATTGGACGCAAAAGAAAGGCTCCCCCAGAAATTGGGCCACCGTGGGAGCCGAGAAACAGACTTCCCATCTGGGAAGGGCTGCCTACGGGTAATTGGGTTTGCTCGAGTTGCCTCTATAATTAATAAGTGATTTGACTTGGAGATTGGAAATAGTCGTTGAAAGGAAGCCGCGGGCGTAGGGGTGCGTGGCCCCCGAGCCTCTCTCCGAAATGCAGTGACCGCGGAAGAGGACGGTTTAAGGAACACGAGGAATGCGATAATATTGGCATCTAACCTTCTAGTGTTTGAGTAATTCGTTGCTTAGCTACTTTGGATAGGCCATTATTTTGCAAACTGGAAACATTTGCAAGTGGTGATATTTTGCTCCTGCCTGACGCAGGGGCTGCAAACCTACCCCAGCTCTGCTGAACTCTTCGAAATATATATGCATAAATTGTTCCTAATGAGACCATCTGTTTTTTATGGCCCCTCTGGAAGCAGGAGGAACCCGAAGACTGCTCTGTCTTGCAGAAATCTGTGGCCAGGCAGGCCCGGGAAATAAATAGGGAAGATTAGAAGAGTGTGCGTGATTTAATATGAGGACAAGGGGTTCGGTAGTCGAGGGGGTTCCCATTTAGGGGGACTGTGGGCTGCTTGGGGCATGAAGGTTCCAGCCAGTGGGCCTCCTAGAAGGCCCAGGCACTGTGCGGGTTTTCACAGCACACATAAACCTCGCTTTTCCATGCCTGGAACATCGCCAGAAGCACCACGCAAAACCACGAGCCTGCCAGCTACTCCCGAGGCCCAGGACACGTACCCTGTGGTGGGTGGCCCCCGGCGTCGCCCTCTACCCAGGGCCTCCCCACCTGCAGAAGTGAAGGGAGCGGCGCCTGGGGCTCAGAGCCTAAAAACGCGCCTTGCTCACTCCACCCCCACTCCCTGGAGGGAGCGCCGCGCTCACCAGGGCCGGTCCCAGAAGCTGAGCTTTCTGCCTGGCGTGCGTCTGGCAGGCCCAGCGGCGCGGCCTGAGCCCACACCTCGGGTGGCAGGGCAAACACTTTTCACATTATCCGGTGGCTGTTAATTGGGGCAGCGCAAAAGACGCCGAGCCTACGCTCTTTGTGGCGGGGGGGGTCAGGAGTGGGCAGTGGGGGCTGCTTAATAATAGAGGGGCTGCCCTGGGGAGCCTCAGATATCGGTAACCCCCATGATTAATTCATAACTCTCCACTGCGCCTGGCACCGTCTCGGCTCTTTAATCGGTTCTGAATGTCAGCGAGGCTTCCCCGACAGGCTGAGCGCAGCCTTTTGAATGTGTTGAAAGTCGCTGCGCGCACACCAGGAGACAAAGTTGCCATCTGCTCCGGGGACCACGGCAACTGGGCGCTGGGAGGGGCCTTTCTCCCGCGGCTCCGGCTGCCCCGGGCGGCCTCCTCTTCCCCGCCGGCCCCGATCCTGCCCCAAAGCCAACATCCCTGCCCCCGCCCAGGGCGCACGCCTGATGGGAAACTCCGGCTCGCCGCGAAGTACAGTGCTGCGCTGGGGCGCGCGGGGAGCCTCGCCGTCACCCAGATCCAGGCCTATGCTAATGAGATTATGAACCAGTGTTGTTTGTGTGCGAGGACGTGGAAGGGGGGGGAGCCGATAAAGTGTGGAGCCGGGGATGACTTAGAGAGAGGAGGGGAAGCCCCGGAAGAACAAAGCTCCGGGCCGTCGGCCTCCAAAGAGTCGCCGAAGTGACCGCCACTAGCTCGTGCACGGGCGGAAGCGGGAGGGGAGGAGGGGAAGCCAGGTCTGAAGCGCCCTCGCGGGTTTAGGGAACGCGGAGAGAGCACGGGGGGCAGGTGGGGGAAGGCTGAACCCGTAGCTAAACGTTTAGCCCTTCGGCTGTTTTTTAAGGACTTGGATCTCAGGAAGGGGGAAAGGGGGTATCGCACCCTAGAGAGGTAGGTGGGAGAAGCTCTGTCCCCCTTCTCCCCCTCCCCCTCTCCTGCAGCCAGCAGACGGGGTGCGGTGACCCACCTTCCCGCTCGGGACCTGGGAGGGGACGGAGCCGCTGCGGGTGGGGGGGCGCCGACCAGAGCCAGCCGGGGCGTCTCGTGGCTGCGGGCCTGGGCTTCCGCACCACCGGGCTCTGCGCGTCGCCGCTCCCGGCGGCGCCTCGCCTCCCAACTGTAATTCCACACTCCCGCGAGCGCTGGGGCTGCGGAATCGTTTGAGGGAGTTGGAACTGCATCAGATGAGCACGCCGGGAGGTGAGATCGGGTAGAAAATAGACAAAACTTTGAGTTGTGCGCCGCTGCCCCCCACACACACACACACATCCACACATAATTTCCCTTCCCCCTTCCCAGCCGCCACCTCCCCCACCCTCTCGATTCTTCAAGGTTTGCAGCCCAGTCCTGTCATATGGTTTTGTTTCTGTGCTGCTGCTTTTTTTCAGACACGAAAATTGGACACGTGGAGAATTAGCCCGGCTGGAGAAGCGCTGGGTGCAGACTCAAACAATGGTTTCCAGCAGCCAGACTAAGGCAGCACGTTTCCCCACCTCACCCTGCAAAGACAGCGGCCTCGGGGTACAGTGGGTCCACTCCCCCCCCCCACTGCCGGCTCCCTCCCCCAGAGCCTGGGAAGGGATCAGAGGGGGCTGCACCTTCTGCCACCCCTTCCCCAGAGCATAGAGCATACCCCTGGGTGAGCCTGGACTGTCGGGTCATTGTACCTGAGGCCTTTGGAGACTTCCAAGTAAAGGGCCTGTTGTTTTTCCCTGGGAGACACCACCCCCAAATAATGTGTAAAACCCAAGCAAGCTCCAGGCTCCCTATCCTTTGGCAGTTCTACCCTCCCCAGGCTGTACTTTGCTAAGATGCTTGGACACTGCCCCCCACCTCCATCTGAAAAGCCAGTCTCCAGGTGGCTGGGCCTCTTAGGGGCCACTTCCTTTAGCAATTTTCTTTTCCAGGGGCCCCATCCTCCACTGCAGCCCCAACCTTGGCCCTCAGCCTATCTGTGAGCCCCCCTCCACTGCCTACTGCCATACACTGACAGACAGTAGCCTCAGCTTCCCCACCACCAAACGCTCAATGAACGACCTGTGCGTGTGTGTGTGTGTGTGTGTGTGTGCGTGCGCGCGCGCGCACACACACACACACACATCGCACAGAAGCTCTTGGCCTCCCAGAGCTGGTTTCCTCTTACAGGCTCCCGTCAGAGCTGCTGGGGCTGTGGCAACGCCTGCGGCTCCCTGTGCAGCCCTGGGTCTCCCTGCAGCGCTGCGAGCTGTGAATCTGCCTTCACGTCTCTTCCTGCAAAGGTCAAGCCATCTCCTTCTCTCACGTGGCCCCAGTTCAGTTCAGTTGCGGAGCTCCAACACTGCCCCTTGAAAATGGGAATGGGGTGGGCATGCGTGCAGGGGAGAGGTCAGCCCCCCAAGCCAATGGGCAGGGACCAAAGGGATTCAGGAAGAGCAGCACAGAAGACAAACCCCAGAGAGCCCCTAAGGGTTTGCAGGCAGAGACTCAAGAGAGGGAGAGAAAACCAAGCTAAGGCTGTTTGGGCCTTGACTCCTGAGGAGTCCAGGGGCTACTCTAGGGGAAGACCAGGAGAAGAGGCCTGGGTGTCTGTATTGTGTCCTGTGCCCTTCCTAGGACCCGAGCACCAGCAGTCAGCCTGCCCTTCTTCACTCCAAGCAGGAATGAGAAGCAAGCCGATCGGCCAAGACTGCGAATTTGGTGGCCACGAGAGATCAAGTCAGCTGTGTCGTCCTCCCGTTCCCGCCTCCCCTCCCCCACCCCCAGCCAAAGAGGGACTCCAGAGAGGCCTTTCTGCCACCCCCAACCCAAGAGAGGCTACTGAACTCTGCAAGCTGCAGGGGGGGACGACTGCAACACCTCGCGGTGGAGAAAAATGAGAGGAAATGCCATTAAACCTACTTCCTCTGAAGAGCGCCACCCCCAGTTTTCTCTGAACTGCACCTTAAAAGTCAGGAGAGAGAACTCGTTAACCTTGGTTTGGTTGAACATCGCCAGCTTCCAGTCAACCGTAGCTCCCCCCCCCCCCCCCAACCAAAGGTTTTGTAAAACATTTCACCTAGCTCAGATAATTTCTGCAGCCCCCTACCCGGACCACCCCCACTTACTGAGCAGCTGCCAAAAGAGCAGGCTTGACTAAGGGCTGGCACCCAGAGGCCTTCTAGCCGCCTAGCTGGCCTGGACCCTCCAATCGGGAGTCGACAAGGCCAGTCCCAGAATCCAGAGAGAAACCGAGTCCTGGATAACCCGAGAAGTGCAAAAAACCGGAAGGAAGCAGCCCAGGCGAAAGAGTTAAAGACGCTCTTCTTAGCCAGTGTGTGTTGTCTGTGTAAATTTCTACCCCTCCCCCCTCCAAGTCTCTACAATAGGCATGCGGATGTCTCACGTATCTAGGGTGCTGTGCATTTTGAAGGGTGGCACTGTGGGAGGGGTGACCGCCTGTGTAAACCGCCCCCCCGCCCCCGTCCAGCGCCCTCCACTCCCACCGTTTCACTGTTTTCCTCCGCCATCAACTCACTAGGGAACAGAGCAAGCGGGAGTGGGAACCTTCGACTGCGCTGAGCCTCAACCCCTTTCCAAACGTGAGGCTCACGGGGAGAACTCCTGCTCTGCCCAGTTTCCACTCCCGCCTCCAGAATAACGAGCCGAAAACATGTGTACTGTAAATAAAGCCTGTCTAAATAAAGCACTCGGGTGAAGGCTGCCGAGAAAACACTCGGCATCGCTCTGTGTTCGGAGCGTGAGTCAGCTTCCCAGCTCCCGGGGAACAATGGGGACCTTGCCAAGGGTCCCCTTCTGTCGATCCCCAACGGCCCCCAGGCCCAATTAGGTGGCGGAGGCGCCGGCCCCTGGGGACCTTCGGCCTCGAGGTTTGGGAGGGGGAGGGGCGCTCCCGGCGGCCGGAGGCTGGGGTCCAGCCCCAGGATTAGCGCGCCGGGAATCCTTTTACCCGCAGCTGCCGCGGAGGGGTTGAGGGTTAAACAAACACGGAGCAGAGAGCGAGCCTGGGGCGGTGTGGGGCTGCGGCCGGGAGACGGGAGGGTAGAGGATGCTGGGGAGCTCGCTACGGAGCCTCCCCGAGCGGGGGGAGGGGGGAAGACGCCCCCTCCCCGTTCCCAAGCCCGGCTCTCGCCCACTCCGCTGGCCGCCTCTCCTCCGCGGCCTCCCAAGTCTCAGCGGAAACGATCGTAGCAGCTGCCAGAGTCACCCCACTCCTTTGAGTCCCCATAGGCCCATACACGTACACTGCCGCCCTCCGCGCGCGCGCGCGCACACACACACACACACACACACACACACGTGTGCTGGGGACTTGAGGAGGTCCGAGCCCAGACTTCGCAGCGTGGGCGCCAAGGCCGAATGAAACGGCCCCCCTTGGATGGAGGGCAGTGTTGGGACCCGTGGTGGCCTCTGCCCTACGTCTTCTACCTAGTCCTCCGGGCTCCGTCGCGAACCCGCGCACCACCCAGGAGGGTTCCGACTGGAGCGCTAGCCTCAGTTCTGGCGTGGGCCGGTGGTTTCCCCGCGCCTCGTGACCTTGAGGGTCAGCGATCCACCCGGCAGGCCCGCGGTTTCCGGAGTGGCGCGGCCAGCCCTTCCTCCCCGCCTCTCCGGCCAAGGCCGCCCTGGACTGCCCAGCCTCGTCGCGCTCAGCCGCCGGCTCCCGGCCCCGAGCCGGGACCCGGGGGTGAAAGCAGCGAGGACCTCACCCACGCCCTGCGGACACGCGTCCTGCCGGGGCCGGTGTTGGCGCTCTAAGCTGCCTGCGATTGCCAGATCGTCGCTGGACAGGGTGGGGGGGCGAGGCTTTGAGAATGGGGTTTGAGCTGGAGAAGGCGAGGAAAACAAGTGAAACGGGAGGGGCGGGGTGGGGTGATGGCTCATAAATCACCCAGCCCTACCCTCGAGCCACAACGCCGAGGCACCCCAGGCCCGCAGGGGATGGAGGGTCACTCGGCCACTTCTGGCCGACCTCTGAGCTCTCCTGGAGCCAGCGCCCCACCCTGGGCTCAGGCTAGGACCAGCTCTCTGCCCGGATCGTAAACCACCCGCCCGATTCGGCGGGAAGCCACCCTTGGACGCAGCGCGCATCCGCCCAAGGGGAAGTTTATTTATAGCTTGTAAACGTAAAGGAAACCAGACCGCGCTGGCTCGCCGCGCTCGGGCTCCTACGCTCCCCACCTGCCCACCAGGGAGGGCGCGGCGGGATGCGAATGGGGCGTCTCGGTTCTTTCCCTGCCCCCATCCACACCCCCGCTCCGCTCCCGGGGGAGAAAAGGGTAGGGTCCTAAGAGGCTGACAAGTCTTAAATTCCCCTCGGGGAACCTGTCCAGTGCCCTGCAGGCTGGAGAGGGTGGAGGTCAGGGCCCAGGCACCGGCCTGGTGTGGGTGGGGGGTGCGGAACTGTCCCACTTGGCACGCACTGGCGGGCAGGCGCGTCTGTTCCGCGCAGGATTCCGCAGCTCCCGCTCCGGGTCTGGGGAAGTCCTGGAGAGCCCGGGATGGGGGCGCTCCGGGAGCCTCTCGTAGGAAGGCGGGACGCTTCCTCGGATCCTCCCGAGCACGTGTCCTCAGCAGAGCAGGCAAGCGCTGCGCGCCTCGGGCTGCGATTCCCTGGTGACAGCGGCTTAGAGCGCTCCCTCCCCAGCCCCCAGCCCCGCCGTCGCCGCCTCTCCCGGGGAGCTCCAGACTCCGGGGTGCGCTCGGGGCAGGCCCGAGGAACCGGAGAAAAGGAAAAGTGCCGGGGAGGAGATTAGGTAGAGAAGACATTTAAAAGCCCAGCCCCGAATAGACAAGCACCCGAGGTGAAAAAGACGCCTGCTAGCCCCTTCTCTCTCCAACCCCCCAACCCCAGCGGCGTCTCCCAGTCCCGGCGGAGCGCACCCACCCCCGGCCTAGGCCCAGACGAATTCTTGTATGTGTGCGTGCCTGTGTGTCTGTGTGTGTGTGTGTGCGCGCGCGCGCGCGCGCCCGAGCGCCGGGCGGGCAGTTGCGAAACGGGCTCTTGGCTGCAGCGCGGCATAATGGAGGTGGCTGGAACAATGCGCGCTTTGTGCGCGCGGGGAGTTGTTTTCCACCCGCCTCGCCCCCCTCGCTCTGGCCGTATGGCACTTTAATCCCCGCCACGGCTAGGCACAAATGCACTTGTGTCCTGCGGGTCACCAGGGGCCGTGCGGCTGGAGCCGACCCCCTCCACCCGCGCGGGCCCCACCGCCCGCTGCCCCGTCTTTCTTCTTGGGCAACCCCCCCTCTCAACAACCACCACCACCTCAATTCCCGACGTGGCCCAGTGAGCCGGCTTGGAAGCTTCCGGGCCCGCGAGCCACTTTTTTTCCGTGGAGACGGCGCATCCCCCATCCCTCCCTCCCCTTCGCGAGCTCACACAAACACACACCAGGGCCGACCGCAGGCCCCACACTCGCCGCCCTCCCTCTCCCAGTCTCGGCCCGCCCGCCCCCCCCCCGTGCTCCGGACTCCTGCGAACAATAGTAAATGTCAACAGATTCCGCGCGGCGAGTGTCTGACTCGGCCGAGATAAGGGTGCGCGGTTGGCCCCGCGCTCCGAGCCGCCGCGGGGGGAGCCCGCCCTGACCCCGGCAGGAAAGAGCCGGCTGTGACGAAACCCGTGCCGGAGCAGGGGTGGATAGGAGGGGAGGCCACAGCCCCAGCCGGGTGGGGGAGTCTCGCCGGGAACCCAGGCCCTGCCCCGCCCCCACCGGGCTTAACTGGTGCTAATACCCGGCCGGTGGGCACAGCGAAAGCGGCAGGGTCGACGTGGCGCTCGGCCTGCTTTCAGATCACGATTCCTGTGCCCTGCGGATGTTGGAAAAACGCTGATCCGGGTCAGGACGCAGGCAGTTTTCGACTGACTGGGAGTCGGCACCCGAAAGACGCGAAGGATTCGAGTGCTGGTCTCCGGAAACTCATTAAAATATATTTTTAAGCGCTCACACACTCGCAGGTCCTTCCCGATCGTCCGCAACCCACCACCCAAGCGAGTTAAAATTCGCAAATTGATTCTCACGCGTTGGTATTAATGGGCTGTTCCTCTTAAATTGTTGCCAACTTTGCTAATGGATTATTATTTAAATGATTTCTTTTTTATAAAGTACGTGTTGTTTTATAGATGCGTATTTACTTAAAGAAATCAACTGCATCTATTAACATATTAAAGAGAGAATAAAGCATCGGGGCCGGTGTAATGTACTGTTCAGCCTTACTTTGGGTGCTCGCGAAGATAGGAAAATCTTATTTGTTTAATAATAAGTCACTCATGAATATGCAAATAGCATTGGTGCAGTACCTCACTTCTGTCACTATTAATGAGTTGCAAATTAATGTGACAACAAAAGAAAAATCTATTTAGTGGAGGAACTCGGGTTCCTACCTGGGGAGATCACAAGCAGGCCTGGAACCTGGGTCTCCAGGAAGGACAGGAGTCGAGACTGACACTTCCTCATGCAGGCTTTTCCTGGAGACCACTATTGTTTGGTCTCAGGGACCTGCTTTGTCAGGAGCCCCTTAAAATTCCTGCTCCAGGCCTAAGGAAGAAAGGCTGTTCCAGGGTAATTAGGGCCAAGTGTGATTAATGAAAATTAGCCCATAGTTTGAAGTAAAGCAGTTGGTGAAGCTGATTTGGGGGGGATCTCCTCCATCCAGCTGAAAGGTTCCCCAAACCCTTCTCCGTCTCTGTTGCTTTGGACAGTTAGGACTGTAAGTACCAAGTGGGGCCTCACAAGCCTGACTACAGGTACTAAGACAGCACCCTCTGTGCTTGCATTTTATGAGGTGACTCTGTTGATGAGAAGTTTAAGAGCAGATAAGCTCATTTTCCTGGAGACCTACTTCCCAGAGGTTACAGACTGAAATCTGGTTGTCTTCCATTTGAGCCTCTGCTCTTTGCCGGCCTACATATCAGAGCCTGTTTTTATTCCATCAATGGATGCTGAAGAGACTGTTTCTAATCCAGTTACATTTGGACACATCTCTGAGAAAAAAAAAAAATTGCTGAGCTGCCCAGAACTGTGGGCTAATAGTTCAGGTGCCTAGGTAGTATTTCAAGAAGCTGTTTGACTAGGGAACCTTCTGGGAAGATGCAGATATTCTATATCAAACCTGATAGATGACTACTTGGTTATTTACAATGTAAAAATTCATCGCTGCATTGTAAAAATTCATCAGGCTGTGCATTTAAGATTTGTAAACCTTACTATGTGTACTATGTTACTTCTGTTTATCGGTTACTATGTAAAGCCACCTCAAAGCTTAGTGGTGTAAACAACAGGGATCATTTATTTTGCTCAAGGATCTGCAATCTGGGCAGGGTGTGGCAGAGACAGCTCACCTCTGCTCCCCTCTGCGTTAACTGGGGCACCTCAACTGGGACTCAAGAATCCATTTTCAAGATGGCTCACACACATGGTTGGCAAGTTATTGCTGGCTCTGGTTCTTCTCCATGTGGGCCTCTCCACAGGATGGCTTGGGCTTCCTCACAGCATGGTGGCTAGGTGCCAACAGTGAGCACCTAAGAGACGGAGGGAACGGAAGCTGCCAGTTACTTAGGGCAACTAAGCCTGGAAACTAGCAGTGTCACTTCTGCCATGTTTCGTTGGTCAAGCAGTTATAAAGCCCAGATTCAGGGGAGGACAGAACATTGACCACTGCCTTTTACCTCTCAACAGGAAGTACCTCAAACAATCTTGGGGCTCTGCTTTAAAACTGCCACCTAGGGAATTCCTAGTGGTGAAGATTTGCGCTTTCACTGCTGTGCCCTAGGTTCAATCCCTGCTTGGGGAACTAGGATCCCTCAAGCAGTGCTGCATGCCTGAAAAAAAAGAACACCGAACCCTGCCAAAATAACACATAATTTCATTTTTTTGTCGCATGTCCTACCCCTCTTTTTTTTGGCAGGGTCATGCAGCATGCCAAGTCAAACCAATGTCTCCTGCATTTGGAGCTGGAATGTAAACCACCGAACCGCCAGAGAAGTCCCTCCTACCCCTCTTTCTTCCAAATCATCAGTGGGAACTATTTGATAGCCCAGTAAACTCGTGTGGGTGTATATAGGAAAAAAAACACAACATTCAATTTTGTGTGTTGTTACTATAGATTTAAGTTCCAAATTTTTTAAATATAATTTTATTTATTTTTGGCTGTGCTGGGTCTTGGTTGCTTCGCAGGCTTTTCTCTAGTTTTGGCGCTCAGGCTTCTCACTGAGGTGGCTTCTCTTGTTGTGGAGCACGGGCTGTAGGCACGAGGGCTTCAGTAGTCGGGGCTCCCCGGCTCTGGAGCATGGGCTCAGTAGTTGTGGCACACGAACTTAGTTTCGCCATGGTATGTGCAGTCTTCCCAGGCCAGGGATCAAACCTGTGTCTCCTACATTGGCAGGTGAATTCTTTACCACTGAGCCACCAGGGAAGCCCCTAAGTTTCAGATTTTTAAATTTAGATTTTCATAAGTCTTTAACTTCCATTTATTAACCTTGTTATTTTTATATAAAATTAGAGCAATCATTTTCAGAGAGGGCTTTGATTAAGGCTCAGTCAAGACAAGTCGAACAGACTAAAATGTTCTTAAACTGTTCCATCCCTTTATAAATTTAACTAAATTTGCCTAAACATTATATATATATACATATATATATATATATATATATATATTTTACACACACACAATTTGTTTTGTTTTCTTTTTAAGCATTTGAATGCTTGAATGGACAAATTTATGACCATAATACAGTATCCACAAGGGATTGGTTCCAGGACCAACTCTCGGATATCAAATGCAAGGATGCTCAAGTCCCTTATATGAAGTGGTGTTCGTGCGTGGGTGCTCACTTAGTCATGTCTGACTCTTTGTGACCCTATGGACTGTAGCCTGCCAGGCTCCTCTGTCCATGGGATTCTCCAGGCAAGAATACTGGAGTGGGTTGTCATGCCCTTCTCCAGGGGATCTTCCCGACCCAGGGATTAAACCTACAGCTCCTTCATTGCAGGTGGATTCTTTACCCACTGAGCCACTTGGGAAGCCCCACAAAGTGGTGTACTATTTGCATATAATCTACACATCCTTCCATATACTTTGAATCATCTCTAAATTACTTATGGTACCTAATACAATGTAAATACCATGTAAATAGTTGTAAATACAATATAAAAGCTATGCAAATAGTTGCCAGCATGTAGCAAATTCAAGTTTTGCTTTTTGAAACTTTCTGGAACCTTTTTGTTCCTGAATATTTTCCATCCGCAGTTGAGTGAATCCTTGGACGCAGAACCCGAAGACACAGAGGGTCGACCTAAACCAAAATCGAATCAGTTAAATGTGCAAATATAGTGAATATCCAATTGGCTTAAACATTGGAACTCTTGCTTCCCAAGTCAAATTTTAATTCCTTTTACCTTACAATTGCAAGTCTATACAATTTTAAGTTGGAATCATAAGGCTAATCTGTTAGTTTCTTTACTACTCCCAACTTGTCATAAACACTACAGATTAGATCACATGCACAGATTGTTCCTGAGCTTAACACTAAAATATCAGTATAGTGTATTTGATTGATTTCATCGTCTCCATATTCAATTCTCAACCTTCCCAAGGTTAAAAGGACACTCTCTGAGGAGTGTGTCATGTCGGCTCAAGAGAGTTAAGGTTATTTGATACAAGGAATAATGTAAGGCTTTGAAATACGAAAAAGAGATTACTGGCTATTCTTTCAATGGAATGCTGGAGTCTGAGGGTGGAGGCATTTTCTGTACCTACAGCGATACACTTTTGTCTTGGCCAGGCTATTTTACAACTCTATAAGACGCAGAGAACTAATAGCATTGTGAATACTTCTTGCCTTTAAATAACCAAATAACTTCGCTCAGGGGAAGTGACAACCACTACCCCCACCCCCTGCCACCACCCACTCCAAAAGCCAATTTTGCACCTATTCGCAAATTTATTTCAATATTCCCAACCTAAAAATGTTTCTGTTCTTGGGACGGTCCTATGAATCAGTTATATCTCACCCATTCCCTCATTTAATTAATGAGTTGTATAAAACCTGTGACGTGTTCATTTTATATTTGTATGAGAGTCATGATTTTGCCTTCTTTTGAGACATCCTTTAACGTTGGTCAAGAGTTCATCACACTATATAGATAACATTTGTGGCTGGCTAGAAATTGGAGGGCAAGATGCAGGATATGACCCCTAAAGATCTCCAAGGTGAATTTGCTTACCCCCAGACAGACCACCAGAGCCCTTCTTTTTTTTTTTTTTTTTTCCAGAGCCCTTCTTAATCTTGTTTAAAGTTACTATGACAACCGAAGATCCAAGACTTCAGGTGGAATTTTTTTTCTTCTTAATCTCAGGTTCCCAGTTCAAGGTAAATCCTACCCTGATTCGTTTCTAACCCTCTGATCTCTCTGCCCTACCATCTGATTGAAGGAGAGAGAAATATGTAGCTACCACCCATGTTGTCTCAACACTTGATTGGAGTCAATTAACCTATTTACCACCTGTGGTGGTTTTTAAATATGTCCATAAATTCTTTGATTCTCCTCCCTTCAAAAGGTGGAACCTGATTTTCCTTCCCTTCCCTTGATTGTGGGTGGTGCTTACTGACTCACTCCTAATAAATGGAATGTGACAAAAGTGACTGTATGTGGCATCCATGATTAGGATGGAAAAGGCATTGTGGCTTCCTCATTGCTGTCTGGGAAAGCCAGCTGCCATGACATGGGCACATTCAGCTTCCTGAATAATGGGCACATAGCAACCTTATTGGGTGAGCCAAGTGTGGAAGAACTGAGGCCTCTTGCCAACAGCCACGTGAATGAGCCATCTTAGAAACAGATCTGGTTGCCCAGTACAGTCTTCAGAGCAACATCTCGACTACATCTTCATGAAGGCCCTTGACTCCTGAATTCCTGACACACAGAAACTGTGAGATAATGAATGTTTTGTTGTTTAAGTCACTAAACTGTGGGGTAATTTGTTATGCAGCAATAGATAACTAATATATGAGTCAACCTTGCATGTGCACATAGCTCTAAACCATTCTAATAACGCTAAACACATTTCTGTTTTGCCCAGGTGGATGAATGTGCCTCTGCCAACCCCCAGAGAAGTAAGTCACTCACCCAACTCTAAACCTGGAAAACCGTGTTCTGAAAGCGAAATAACCTAAATCATGTTGTGGAGAGTGAGAAAAAAAGAGTGAACTAAATATACGGCCAATTAATGTTTCCGGCAATAACAGCGATGATAAACTAGCAGAAGCAGTAAAACAGTTTTAAATAGTTCTTTTGATCACTTCGCAGTTGAAAGTCAGATCTTTGTAAGAATTCACTACCATTTTAACTTACAGAGAGGAACCATTCTTGGAGATGGAGTCAAAATGAAACAAAACATACACTCATACCCTATGAGAAGTCACCAAAAGTGTAAAAAGCTAAACTGGGATGATTAAGTTCTGGAGGAGCGAATCTCCTATAGGTATGCCCTGAATTGCTACTTAAAAATGAAATCACTTCCTTTCTGTGTATATGGTATTTTTCAATAACTGAAATGATAAAACGTTTGGAGTATGACCTAAATGACTCAAGCTGCTTCCTGTTCCAGGAACAGAGACTTCCTAAGGTGGCTAAGACTCTCCTCCTAGAAAAGAGTAGACAGATCATCACACAGTCAGATTACTCAGTCCCACTGCTTTCTGAGTTTAGATGGGAAAAAGGAAGCCGTGTGTGTGTCTGTGTGTGTGTGACATTCTTCCACAAAGGCTTTTGAGTAAATTTTTAATAAAAATGTAATAAAGTGATAGGAAAACATAAATAGTAAATAACAAAATCTGGGAGAATTTAAGAATAGAAGGATGAGACAATATGAAGGCCATAGGAGAAATACTTTTTTCCTAGCGATTTGGTAGCATTCAGTATTCATTCATTTGAATATTTATTGAACAACTACTATAAGCTAAACAATGATAATACAAAAATATGTAAGACATAGTCCATTGTTAAAGATGTTCACAGTCTAATAGAGGGAAACAGATATACAGATTATAGTGATTTGCAATAAAATGTTGAAAGTTGTTTTAACCTGTCTTTGTAGGTTACTAGGAATATATTCAACCAGAATTGTATTCCTCAAAAATGTTCCTCAAAAGGCAGGGCTAAAAAAAAAAAAAAAAAAGGCAGGGCTAACAGTAGTGTGGTTGATAATGACCCCAACCCGGAAACTATCCATATGCCCTAGAACAGCAGAATGGGGAATGAAACTGAAGTGTCTTCACACAATGGAATACTATACAGCGGTGAAAATGAACAATCCACAATTGCACGTATGAGGGATCTCCTAAACATGAGATGGAGTGGGAGAAGCCAGACATCAAAAAGCACTGACTAAGACAACATTGTGAAAAACTATACTTCAATTTTTTTTTTAAGTACTGATTGTATGATTTCTTGGATCTGAAGTTTAAAAGCAGGCCAAACTAGTGTTTACACTTAGAAGTCTGGACAACATTTACTCTGGGCATGGAAGGGGCATAGTTACTGGAAGGAGGCAGGGGTGACCACTGGGAGATGGAAAGTTTCTGTTCCTTATTCTGGGAGCTGCTTACACACAAGTACAAATCTCTCCAGTTCACAAAAATCCATTGAGCTATATACACTTATGACACATGCACTTTTCTGTATGTGTGCCGTCCTTCAATAAAATGTGTAAGAAAAAAAAATCCACCCTATGAGAGAGTGGGTGGAGCAATGAGGAAGGCATCGTTAGTTACTCTTAGAGTGGGGAGCAGAGGAAAATTTCCTGGAGAAGGTGATGCTGGCCTGGTTTTCCCAGGTATACCCGCCTTAGCCTTGGGGATGGATTCTGGAAGGCATTAGGTGAGGGCAGAAATGCAAAAGCTAGAAGTAGCCTGAGTGCTGGGGAACCATACAGAAGTGTCAGAGAAGAACAGTGGCCAGGAGAGAGGGGCTGTTTCTGGCTGGTCTTTGTCAGAGAAGCTCTTCTCCCCATTGCTCACCAGTGTGGATGTGGACACCGGAGCTGGGGAAGACGGGGTTACATTTGTGTTCTAGAAAGTTCTCTCAGGCAGGTGGGCGGTGGATGGGTGGCACCGGGCAGGACTGAGAGAACCTTCTGCGTGGTCCAGGCCTGGGGCGTGAACAGCCGGGTTCTGGGAATGGAGAACAGAGAACACTAAGGAGACAGCGAGAGCGGCTGTAGGAGCAAAATGAGAGAGAACATCAGAGAGCGCAAAGAATGAAAGGAGGGGTATTTTTAAAGCTTCCGGTAAAACACATTTAAAAATACAGTCTGTTCAGCTGTCTATAAAAGCTGCTTCACTGAATTCTTAAGAAGGACAGAATCAGTCATCAAAGGGATGCCCCGATTTCTCTCTAAAATAGGGCTTCTTAACTTGGGATCCGTAGATAGAATTCAGAAGACTTGTGAACTCGAATGCGAAATCTTTCTATTTTTCTTTTCATTAACCTTTAACTGAAATTTAGCATTTCTTTCAGCCCTGCCAGTAGGCAACCATTATCATTGTATTTGCAGCACCTGTGATTTTTCCCCAATCAAAATCACAGATATTTTCATATCATAGTATAGTTGGTGCCAAAATCTCAGTATATTGATTACAATCATCACGATTTTGAAATTATGGTATTTGTTAGGCCTGCTGTTATATCTTATTTAATTCATAATTAAATAGGCCCATCCATTAGTATTCTGGTTATCTATGCTATGGAACAAATTGCCTCGAAGGTAATGACTGAGGGACTTCCTTGGTGGTCCAGTGACCTAAGACTTTGGGCTCCCAATGCAGGTGGCCCGGGTTTGATCCCTGGTTGGGGAACTAGATTCCACATACCGCAACTAAGAATTCTCATGTTACAACTAAAGACCCTGAATACTGCAATGAAGATTGAGGATCCTGTGTGAGGCAACTGAGATCTGGCACAGCCAAATAAATAAATAAAAATAATGGCTGAAAACAGCAACAATCATTTCTTTTGCTCTTGAACCTGCCATTTGGGCAGGGCTGTGTGGGCTGTCTCTGCTCCAGGCAATGATGGGGGGCTCCTTTGTGCATTTCTGTGTCTCTGTCCCTCTAGGCAGTCTCTGAGCCTCCCCCAAGTCCTCTGCCCAACTGGGCTATCTATCATGGAAGCCTCTGGGTGCTGGAACTTCTTACATGGTGGCTTCCAGCCCTCAAAAGAGTGTTCCAGAGAGTAAGGAGGAAGCTGCTAGGCACCCTTCCTGATCTAGTCTTAGAAATTCCAAAATGTCAAGTGGATGAAATGGGTGAAGCGGGGCTCAAAAAGTACAAAGTCCCAGTTATAAAATAAATAAGCCCTTGGGCTACAATATACAGCATGGTGACTATAGTTAATAACACTATTGCATATTTGAAAGATACTAAGAGAGTGAATCTTAAAAGTTCTCATCACAAGAAAAAAGATAACTAGATGTATCGTGGTCATCATTTTATAATATATACCAGTATTGAATTGTTAATTGTACCTCATTGTACAATTGTCATTGTACCTCAGTTTTAAAAAGGAAGTTCCAAAATATCACTTCTGCCACATTTTACTGGTTGAGCAAATTTCTTATAAGGTCAGCCTAGAGACAAGAGGGCGGGACCATAGACCCCACCTCTCCATGGAGGAAGTGTCAAAAGATTTGTGGCCAAAATGACTGTATCACAAATTTGGGGGATTTTGGTATTTTGATAGCATATTTTAGTATAATTGATTTCCTTTGTAATCCTGTTGTTTTGGGTTTTTTTAAAAATATATTTTATTTATGTATTTAGGCTGAGCCAGGTCTTAGTTGTGGCATATGGGATCTAGTTCCATGACCAGGGATTGAACCTGGGCCTGCTACATTAAGAGTGTAGAGTTTTAGCCACTGGACTACCAGGGAAAGTCCCCTGTTGTTTCATTATATGCATTGTAAAGCATGATTCTGAGAAGGGGGCCATAAGTTTTATCAGACCAGCACAGAGTCCATGATGGAGAACCTCTGCTCCAAAATATCCCTCTGTTTATAAGCATCCTCATTCTATCCACTCCCCACAGCCTCAGCCTTGGCCCAGACTCCCATCATCTCTTGCCGAACCACGGCAATAGCATCCTGATTAGCTTCTGGCATTGGGCTCTTCATGTCAAATCCTTCTTCCAAAGTCTATCCTTTCTTAAGCTCAGATTCATTTCCTTCATCTATTCATCCATCCATTCAATGAATGAAATGTCCTTGATGGCCAAATACAATATGATCTCCTGTTATCCTAGAGAGATGGTCTCTGAACATTTTTTGTGACTACCTTGAACTTTTAGGCCTAGAATATTCAATGTAGTTCAGGGCTGCTGGGGCTAGAGAATCGCATAGCTGTAGGCAGGCCAGAACGAGTTCCTGTGGATATATCCTCAAAACTATCAGTTACCTTTATTATTTAGAAGAATTTATTATTCAAATAACACATGAATTGAGACTGTATTGCCTTTTCCACCATCATAGCCCAAAGCCACTTTATGAAACTTTCCACAAACCTTTGACATTCATGATTTCATCAGCACCAGGCACTGAGTAGTTTGAGACCTTACACTTTCTGTGTGGAAATTCTATCCGAAGCTACAAACACTCGTTGTCCAACCATTAGGCTCTCTCTTTCATGCCTTCTTTCTGTGTGCATTTGTGGCCTCCACAACTGAACCACTGACTGTGTTGCTTTTGAAAGCAGGCATTCAAGGGCTTGTCCACAACAGCATCCAATATTTGTTTTGTAACCAGGAATAAAGACTAAATCTTGGTTAGCTTTCTTTGCCTTTGCAAAGGACTGAATGTTTGTGTCTCTCTAAAATTCGTATGTTGAAACCAAACCCCCAAAGGGATGGCATCAAGAGACAAGATCTTTGCGAGTTGATTAGGTCATGAGAGTGGAGCCTTCAGGAATGGAATTAGTGCCCCCTATAAAAGGGACCCCAGAGAGCTTCCTGATCCCTTCCACCATGTGAGGGTAGAGCAAGAAGACAGCAGTCTCTGAACCACGAAATGGGCTCTCAACAGACACCAAATCTGCCAGCATTTGATCTTGAACTTTGAGAAGTAAATGCCTGTTGTTCTAAGCCACCTAGTCTGTGGTGTTCTGTTAATAGCATCCTCAACAGCCCCTCCTTTTCTTTCTTCTTCCTTCCCTTTTTTCTTTTTTTAATAAACCGATTCTATTAGGTGACCTCTCTAAGCTTTGCAAACCAGCATTGATTGAGGCCATTTCGGGTTAATGGGTCTTCCCTAAACACTACTTTGTTGCTGGAAATAGTCATTGAGAGTACCCTCCAAATCGAGAGAGTTTTCTGGGGCTGAAGTACAAGGCAACTGTCACCAATCAAATGGATCAATGCGCTGTGAGCAGGCTTTCTCTAGTTGCAGAGAGCCGGGGGCTCCTCTCTAGTTGCGATGCACAGGCTTCTCACTGCCGTGGCTTCTCTTGTTGCAGAGCACGGGCTCTAGGGCTTCAGTAGTCGTGGTGCGTGGGCTCTCTAGTGTGCAAGCTTTAGTACTGGTGGCGCACAGGTTTAGTTGCCCTGCAGCATGTGGAATCTTCCCAGGCCACAGCAGATTAGGGATCTAACCTGTGTCCCCTTCATTGGCAGGCACATTCTTAACCATGGGACCATCAGGGAAGTCCCAAACTCATTTACTGGGTTAGAAGACAAGCTAGGGGTCACCCTTGATAAGGAGGTGCCTGGAAGGGGGTATTGAGGGGCCCTCCGGGCTGCTGGTCATATTCTGTTTCATCTGCATGCTGCTTAGATGGGTGTGTTCAGCTTGTGAGAATTCATGTATCCTTCAAGGTGTATATTTATGATTTGTATACTTTGTTGTGTGTGATATTTCCATAAAAGTTTCTATGAGAAACCTCTGGGGTAGCTTTGACTTTCTGAGGGAAATCTTGGTTGTAGTACTACTTGAGCAATAGAGACAGGTCTGATCATATTCTCTTTAATCTACCTGTCATGCGGGACACCAGGGTTCAATCCCTGGTTTGAGAAGATCCCCTGGAGAAGGGAGTGGCTACCCACTCCAGTATTCTTGCCTGGAGAATTCCATGGGCAGAGGAGCCTGGCGGGCTACAGTCCATGGGGTTGCAAAGAGTTGGACAACTGAGTGACTAACACTTTCACTGCTCATAGCTATTTGACAAGATAGATACTTATGTCTCTTCTATTGAAAGACTGGTATGGCACTCTACTGTAGGGAACTGGTCTCCTTCTGTGTTTTTGTTTCAACATTTTAGGCTCAATATGGCTCTTCAAGCTCCAGTCAGCACACTTGCATTCCTACCAGCAGAAAGGAGGAAAAAGAAACTCTACTGTTCCATCTCTGTCTCTCTTGACCTCAAACCCAGTGTCTTCTAGGATCTGCTCTGGCACTAGACAGTTAGCACCAAGAAGCTGGGAACTGTCTGCTATTCTACTCCAGATTCTGTATGGTGCCCAGTCCATACAAAGTGTTAGTCACTCAGTCATGTCCGACTCTTTGCGACCCCATGGACTGTAGCCCGCCAGGTTCCTCTGTCCATGGGGTTCTCCAGGCAAGAATACTGGAGTGGGTAGACATTCCCTTCTATAGGGGATCTTCCTGATCCAGGTATCGAACCCAGGTCTCCTGCATTGTGGGCCAATTATTTACCACCTCAGCCACCAGGGAAGCCCAAGTACTCAATAAATAATTCTTGAATAAAGTGAATATCAGAGTCCAAGTCTGTGAGTTGTATTATGCTCCTGTCTCTGTTCCTAGGCTCTGCCTTTGAAAGGCCACTGTCCTTCAAGACCCAGGTATTTTGCCACCTCTTCTAGAATGCATCTTTTACAAATGGAATTGTGTTCCCCCTCCCCCCAAATTTCTCTGTTGAAGTTCTAACTCACAGTATCTGAGAATGGGACCATGTTTGGAAATGGGGTCATTGAGGATGTAATCAGTTAAGATGGTGTCATACCAGAGTAAAGTGGGCCCTACTGCTATAAAACTGGAGTCCTTATAAAGAGGGGACATTTGGAGACAGACACACAAAGGGAGCCTGCCGTGTGAAGATGAAGGTAGAGATGGAGGTCATGCTTCTCCAAGCTGAGGAACGCCTAAGACTGCCAGCAAAGCCCCAGAGGCTAGGAGAGAGACCTGGAATAGACTCTCCATCTCACCCTCAGAAGGAACCAATCCTAGTGATATCCTGACCTCAGACTTCCATCCCCTGAAATCATCAAACACTAACAAAATACCACAGATATGGCAACCTAGGAAACAAATCCAGCATATCACAGCAAGCAGCTGAGAGTGCTGGTCTCTGAGTTCCCTGGGGGCCCTTTCACATCTCCGAAGGATGTTGTGAAATTCACTTTGAACAGGGGTCCATCTGCCCTCATCCTGTGTGTGAGTTCCTGAGGAAGAAGAACTATGGATCCTACAGAGTATAGCGATCCTTGCCTGATACCCAGAAATTCACAGAAATTTGTGAATTTGGCTGGGCCACAAAAGTTCCCAGAACCCCAGGAGTTAGGCTATGTTGGACATAACAGTGTTATATGGTCATATTTTTCCTTCTTGTTCTTAAAAAATATTATGAACATCCTCCTTTTTTGCTGTTTTAAAGCCAGGCAATCAGAACCACTCCCCTAGTGGTCCAATGGCTAAGACTCCAGGCTCTCAACGCAGCAGGGCTGGGTTCAATCCCTGGTCAGGGAACTAGATCCCACATGCCACAGCTAACAGTTTGCATGTCACAGCAAAGATCCAAGATCCTACATACCATAACTAAGACTTGGAGCAACCAAATAAATACATTTTTTAAAATAAATATATATTTTAAAAACAATAAAATCCAAGAAAACTTGAGGGGGAAGGTGTTTGATTCTTTGTTTATTTTAGCAGTACTGCACCTTTCAAGAAAAGACCTGTCTGGTTTGTAGGTTGCCTGTTTCAAATGATAAGAGACAGGGAACAAGAAAAACTTGGAGGGGCACAGGGATGCGCAGGAAGTGAATGGTTACCTGAGGATAATGTAGCATGAAGCTTCCAATGTTAAAGGCCCCGACGTGGGGGTGGCCTCAATTCTGAAATCACTGGACCTCTTGAGTCCAGAAAGATGCTGGATAGTTTAATTACCTAGAAAATAAATAAGCAAATAAATTATCAAAAGCTTAGGCCTCTCTGTTTTAGATTTTCCTGAGGGAACACTTACTCCTGGGTTGGGTCATTTCATATTCAGGCCCTGACTCAGGCCTGGTGCTCACGCTGAGGGAATACAAAGAAAGCCCTCTCCAGCTTCAAAGGTCTTGCAATTTAGTAACACACAATGCAAATTCCTACAGGTAGATTGGCTGGATCCAAAGTGGCCTGTGTATACAGATTAAGCGTTGATTGAGCGGCCATGGTGGGCGGACTTCTGAAGAGATTCAAGACTCAAGTGGGCTCAAAAAACTTGGCCACTGTCCTCAAGGAACTTACGACACTCCAGGGCAGAGATACAATGTGCCTGTTCTGTTCCAAGGACCAGAAAAGACATACGTTCCTCCTGGGTTTCCAGAAGCTTCATTCCAATCACGAATTTTTGCTGGTGGCTTACATTTTACTTCATTTGCTTTATTTCCTTTTATCTATTTTGTTTGCTTGGGGATGGGACCTGGACCGCCTCTCCCCCGCACAAGTGGAAGCTCAGAGTCCTAACCACTGGACCTCCACAGAAGTCCCTTTATTTCCTTTTTTAACTGCAGTTTAGGGAAGGGTTTCTGAGGAATGGGGCAGCTGTGAGGCTGAAGCCACAGCTCAGGGAGAAGGAAAGATTTGGAATGGTTGGTGCGGAAGGGCAGGGTGGGTGGTGGTGGTCAAGAGAGGGTGATATTTGAGGCCATCCAGCCATGCTGCGGGGCTCTGGCTAGCCTCGGTTCTAGCCTCCTCGGGCCTGGAGGAATAAGAAGAGAGTGGTTCTGAGGGACATGGTAGCCAAACATGAGTTGATCTAGGGGTTGACCTGGAGGTCCTCAGGAAGCAAGTGCTGTGAAGGGAAGCTGAGAAGTGAGATGGGGGAAGCTGAGAAGAGGGGAGGGATCTCGTCATCGAGGGAGAGGCTGGAGCTAGAAGTGGGAGAGTGGGCTGAGACTGAACCTAGTGTGTGGCAAATGGCACTTAATCAATCTCACAGAGTTCCTTGAGGTGAGATTGAGTGTCTCACCTAAGGCTCCTGGGTGTCCAGTCTGCTCAGAACATCTGCTTCCGCCCTCTCTTTCCCCCAAGCACGATGAGTTAGGAGGACAGGGTCACATGTTGGAGATTCTGGGGAAAAGTCAGGGGTTGGACAGCTCAGGGACTGAGGAGAGGGGAATTCTGAGGAAGGGAGAAATTTAAGGGAACGCAGAAGTTTCGAGATGAAGACACAGGTGACATCAACAGATCCCTCAGGCCTAAGGCTATTTTTTTTCTTTTTAGTTTGTTTCAAAGTTTATTTTGTTGATTACATTTCTAATTCCTTCAAGAAAAGAGTCTTTTAAAAAAAAACAAACAAAAAACTAAAAAAAAAAATCCCACTCCTGGGTATATATCTGAAGAAAATGAAAACACTAATTTGAAATCATACATGCACTTCAATGTTCATAGCAGCACTATTTACAATAGCCAGGACATGGAAGTAACCTAAGTGTCCATCAAAAGATGAATGCCTAAAGAAGATGTGATATAATATATACAATGGGATACTGTGCTGTGCTATGCTTAGTTGCTCAGTTGTCTGAGACTCTTTGCACCCCCACGCACTGTAACCCGCCAGGCTCCTCTGTCCGTGGGATTCTCCAGGCAAGACTACTGGAGTGGGTTGCCATGCCCTCCTCCAGGGCATCTTTCCAACCCAGGGATCAAATCCAGGTCTCCTGCATTGTAGGCGGATTCTTTACCAACTGAGCCACCAGGGAAGCCCATACAACGGAATACTATTCAGCTATAAAACAGAATGAAATAGTGCCATTTGCAAAAACATGAATGGACCTGGAGGGTATGATGCTTAATGAAATTAGTCAGACAGAAAAAGACAAATATTGTATTTATCACTTATATGTGGAATCTAAGAGGCTACTTTTAAAAAATATTTATTTATAATTATTATAATGTTTTAATTTGGCTGAGCCAGGTCTTAGTTGCAGCACACAGGATCTTCAGTCCTCATTACAGCATGCAAACTCTTAGTTGTAGCATGTGGGACCTAGTTCCCTGACCAGGGATGGAACTTGGGCCCCCAGCACTGGGAGCACGGAGTCTTAGCCATTGGTCCACCGGGGAGGTCCCAGAAGCTACTTATTAAGAGGGGTCTCTGGGGGACTTGTGAGGCCTCACATGTCCTTGGCCTCCATTCCAGTCTGTGGCTGTGTCTGGTCTTAATCCCACCTGCCAGTTCTAGGAAATGTTGCTCTTAAGCTATGGGAAGTGTCAGGGTGGTGGTCGTGGGTGACCAGGGGAACAGAATCCAGGACTCAGGGGACTAACATTCTTATAAAACAAAAAAATTGAGAAAGGGAGTTCAAGAAGAAAGCTACTTATAAAACACCCATATGGGACTTCCCTGGTTGTCCAGTGGTTGGGACTCCATGCTTTCATTGCAGGGGGCACGAGTTCAATACCTTGTTGGGGAACTAAGATTCACGCACACGTGTGTGTGTGTGTCTGTGTCTGCGTGTGGTACAGCAAGAAAGAATAAAAAAATTTTTTTAAACACTTGTATAATATGAAAACAAAACAAAACAAAATAGATATATGAATAGAAAAAGAAAGTTGAAAGGCTATTCACCAAAACCTTGTCTCCCCCACCCATGCGCTTGCAGTAATAAAAAATTTAAAATTTTTAAATTAAAAGAATTTTTTAAGTTCATGCTTTATACTGGATTCACTTACTTATTCACCAGGAAATTAACCAAGACCCCAGGCTCAACGACCTCACTGCACTGTTTCTCTGGGGGGCACTTAAGGCAGAAGCTCTTGAAATTGTCTCTTTGATGGTCCAACACGCCCCACCAGGGGGTGACTCATCCAGACCATGCACAATATGGGAAATTTGTATTTCATATTTTTGAGTGAAAGAAAAAGAAACCCTCCAGGGATTTACATCAGAGTTTGCAAACTGGTAGGTCTGGGCCTCCCTGAGATAGTTTTGCTTGGCCTATCCATTGTTTTATCAATGTCATGAATGCTTGTGAGAGTTCACAGTAAAAATCCATATTACTAGCTTCTCTTCTGAAAGGTCAGAAGACCCGGCAATCCAGGGTCCAATCGCAGCCACAGCTAGTCCCAGAGGCACACTGCCCCTTCCCATAGGGCATGGATGGTTCTCACAGGCCCTGTCATAATCTGGTGTAAGTAACCCAGTGTCAGATGCATGTGAGCATTCGGCCCAAACTTTCCTCCTTTATGTTGTTTTGTGAAATGTAAATTCCTCTGTGGGTATTTTAGCAGGGCTCCTTGGTTTGCACTCACTGAATGGTTTCCGCTCTGTAAAGATTTGGAGCAAAGGGAGTGTGATGGCTTAAAATCATGCCTCTGAATTCTCTGATCTTCTTCCCTCGAAAGATGGAGTCTAGGGAATTCCCTGGCTGTCCAGTGGTTAGAACTCCTTGCTGTCATTGCCAGGGCCCCAGGTTCAATCCCTGGTAGGGGAACTAAGATCCCATAAACTGTACAGCACGGCCAAAAAAAAAGTACAATAAAAAGAAAAAGGTGGAATCTAATCCATCTCTTTTTGAATACAGGCTGGACTTGGTTATTCACTTCTCACAAATAGATGTGGGGAGAGTGACAGCGGGTGACTTTCAGAGGCGGGTCATAAAAGGAAAGCTTCAGAACCATCCCTGCTTTTAACGGTTGCTTGCTCTGGGAGCCTGGCCCCTGTGGGAGGGAAATGTCACAGGCCACAGGCAGAGCATAGGTGTGTCAGCTGTCAGCCCACTCTGTTCACTGGAGCCCCAGCCAACAGCCAGCTTCAACCACCAGATGTGTGACAGAAGGAACCTCCAGAAGATTTGAGCCCCAGCCTATGAGCCACCCCAGGGGATCCCAAGTAGAGTGTAGGTGAACTGTCTCGAAGGAGGCCTGCTAAAGTTATGGATTCATGAACAAAATGAATGTTACTGGCCTTGTGTGTGTGGCTTTCTTCATTCAGCATAATGTTTTCAAGGTTCATCCACGTTGTAGCAGGTGTCAGTACTTCATTCCTTTCTATGGCTAAGTAATATTCCACTGTATAGATAGACAACATTTTCACATTTATCCATTCATCAATTGATGGACATTAGATTTATACTCAGTTTCTTTTTCACTCATGAATAACACTGCTATGAATATTCATGTACAAGATTTTCTGTGGCAGTGTTTTCCTATCTCTTGGGTATATATCTAGGAGTGGAATTGCTGGGGCATATGGAAAATTCTCTAGTTAACATTTTACAGTATGCCAAACTGTGTTCTAAAGTGGCTGCATCATTTTACATCCCTACCAGCAATGTACACAGGTTCCAATTTCTCCACATTCTTACTAACATTTGTTATTATCTGTCCTATAGGTGTGAAGTGGTATCTCATTGTGGTTTTCATTTGCATTTCCCTGAAGGCTAATGATCTTGAACATATATTTTTAACTACTTTTTGCCCATTTATTTATCTTCTTTGGAGAAAAATCTACTCAAATCCTTTACTTATTTTTTTAATTGGGTAATTTGATTTATTTTTGTTATAGAGTTGTAAGAGTTCTTTCTATAGTTTGAATATGAGTCCCTTATCAGATATAAGATTTGCAAATATTTTCTCCCAGTCCGTGGGTTATCTTTTCACTTTTTTAAAAAAATAATTTTTATTTATTATGTATTTATTTACTTGGGGCTTCCCTGGTGGCTCAGACGGTAAAGAATCTGCCTCCAATGCAGACCTGGGTTTGATCCCTCAGTCAGGAAGATCCCCTGGAGAAAGGAATGGCTACCCACTCCAGTATTCTTGCCTGAAAAATCCCATGGACAGTTGGCTGTGCTGGGTCTTCATTGCTGCATGGGTTTTTTTCTCTAGTTGCTGCTACTCTGTAGTTCTCACTGCAGTCACTTTTCTTGTTGTGGAGCACGGGCTCTAGAGTGCACGGGCTTCAGTAGTTGCGGCACATGAGTTCAGTAGTTGCAGTTCCCGGACTCTAGAGCACAAGTTCAATAGTTGTGGCACATGGGCTTAGTTATTCCATAGCATGTGGGATCTTCCCGGACCAGGGATCAAACCTGTGTCTCCTGCATTGGTGGGCAGATTCTTCACCACTGAGTCACCAGGGAAGCCCTCATCTTTTTACTTTCTTGATCATATTATTTGCAGCACAAGTTTTTAATCCTTAAAAGGCCCATTTTTTTTAAAACCACCATTTAATTATTTTTTTTATTGAGATATAATTGATTTACCTTGTTTCAGGTGTACTGCAAAGTGATTCATGTGTGTGTATATATATACCAACTTGTTTTTTTGCTTTGGTTGTTCATGCTTTTGGTGTCATATCTAAAAAAAAATGCCTAACCAAGATTTGCTCCTATATTTTCTCCTAAGAGTTTGATAGTCTTAGCTCCTATATGTAGGTCATTGCTCCATTTTTAGTTTATTTTTCGGTATGGTATGAAGTCAGGGTCCAACTTCATTCTTTCTTTCCCATTTAAACAGTTAAAAAGGCTGTTTGGGGAGCTTCTCTGGTGGTCCAGCAGCTGAGACCACATTCCCAATGCAGAGGGCCCAGGTTCCATCCCTGCTCAGGGAACGTGATCCCACATGGTGCAGCTAAAGACCTAGTGCAGTCAAATAAATAAATATTTTTTAAAAAGACTGTCCTTTCTTTCATTGAATAGCCCTGGCACCCTTGTTGAAAGTCAGTTGACCATCTCTGCGATAGTTTCTTTCTGGACTCTTTTCTAGTTTATCCCATTGGTCTATATGTCTGTCCTTATGCCAGTGTAAACCATCAAGCTTGGGAGTGACTTTTATGCAACCATGGTAACTGGAAGAGGGAGGCAGCAGGGAGGGGAATGGCTAGAAGAGATCAAGTGTAAGATGGAGAAGGAGGTGGCTGAAGGAAGAAGAGATAGGAATCTTCCTTGCTCCTTTTTGAGATGCCTTAAGCCTATCCTCTGCTTAAATTTGCAGACCCTAAAAATGCCAGTCTTAAAAAAAAAAAGCCACCCTTGCACATGCACAAGTGGTTTCTTCCAACCCAGGCACTGGGTCATGAGTGGGTGCTCATTTCTGGGGAACTGAAATCTTGTGGTGTAACAAAACAAGTAGGCCAATTTAGAAAGCTTCAGGCTTGGCCTTCTTAGTCCCACCCTTTTAGCTTGAAGTCATTAATTGGGGGCATTGTTAGGACTTGTGTAGACCTTGGAAATCTAGCAGACTTGGGGATGGGAGTGACAGAGGCAAAAGTTCAGCCTTGGGGGGATCGGGATGGGGAACACATGTAAATCCATGGCTGATTCATGTCAATGTATGGCAAAAACCACTACAATATTGTAAAGTAATTAGCCTCCAACTAAAAAAAAAAAAAAAGTTCAGCCTTGGCCCAATCGGCCAGACTCACAGTTAACCTCCAAAACGTGTTCAGGGTCATGCACCCACCAGCCAGCAAGATTAATCTGTAGGGGAAGGCCAGGCAGATAAGCAACAATTGCAAACTCTCACAATTTTCCTTCTAGAACTGTGAACATAGGATGTGCCTGAAGACCAGAAACTATGTTATTTTAAGCATCAGGCAGGCTTGAGTCAAAAGGAATTTCTGCTTCCAAAGTTCACATCCTTAGCATTTCCTTCCTTTTTCTTCCTCCTCCTCCCATTCCTTCCTCCTTCTAGTAACCATTTCTCCTCCTCCAGGGCCCCTCTACAACCCAAAGGCAGGAACTACGCTGAATTAAGTATGTATCACTCTTCTTGTTTTTGTATCTTTACTAACTGGTCAGAAACTCATTAAGAGCATAACATGGTACTTGGCCTATTTGGAAATGTTAGAGAAATATGTCATGCTTTACCCATTCTTCTGTAACTTGTCTTCTATTTTGGTCAATATTTTGTTTGTGACATGCACGTCTTGGTTGGTGTCTAACATCTCTTTGGTTGACTATAAACCAATTTATTTATTCGCTTGCTTGTTCAAAACACCCCCTTCCCAGAGAGGCCCTCTGTGTCCTAATTATTCATCTAAAGCTGAGCTTTTCTTTCTTCTTCCTCTGCCTCCTGTAATATAAACAAATTGAGGGGGAAAAAAGCAGTTTCCAAAAATCAAATTGGTCCCCTGCTAACTCTGATCCTAGTCCTCTTTTATAGCACTTGTGGCTGAAGGAAAGTTGTTTGCTTTCGGGTCCACCAAGCAGTAGATGCCAGGACTTCCCTGGTCTGGGAAGATCCCACATGCCACAGGGCGACTAAGCCCGTGCACCCCAACTACTGAGCCTGTGCTCTAGAGCCTGTGATCTGCAACAAGAGAAGCCACTACAGTGAGTACTCTGCACGCCGCAACTAGAGAGTGGCCCCTGCTTGCCGCAACTAGAGAAAGCCCGTGGGCAGCAAAGAAGACCAAGCACAGCCAAAAAAAAAAAAAAAGATTCCCAGATGGGATCAGACAGGAAAGTCAGTCACTGGGGAGGAAGGAAGAAAAGGTAAGGAGATTGTTTAGACCTCGATCAGGTCAGACACGTGGAAGGAGAGGTGAAGGAATATTTTCAGGCTGCAGTGTAGTTCCTGGCAAGCTCCAGGCAGGCTGTGGAGAGTCTTGAGCTAAAGTCAACCATTGGAGGAACCCTGCATCTCGCCGGAATGAGGGGCCTCAGTACTGCTGCTGTGCTCAGTCACTGGCTGGGAACAGCCTCCAGGGAAGTGTGACCTTGGCCTGAATGCAGTAGTGGTTCCTGAGGAGAAAGACAGCCGGGGCCTTCCATGAAATATACTCCCCGTGCAGCAGGTCTGAACAGTAGGCTCTCGTGCCTGGTACACCCTTCCCCAGCAGCTTGGTTCTGCCTGCTTGCCTGGCTGATCAATCCTCCCATTTGTCCAAACCAGACGGCTCTGGGAAGGAGGGTGCTGTGGACTGAGTGTTGGTGTCCCCCTCAAATTTCATGTGTTGAAAGCTTAACCCTCAATGTGCTGGTATTTGGTGATGGGGCCTTTAGGAGGTAATTAGGTCCTAAAAGTGTAGGGCCCTCATGAACGGGATTAGTGCCCTTTAAGAAGAGGCCAGAGCGCTAATTAACTCCTTTCTGCCATGTGAGGATGCAACGAGAGGTTGGCAATCTGCACCCCCGAAGAGGGCCCTCCCTAGAACCCAACCATGCAGTCACCCTGATCTCGAACTTTTAGCCTCCAGGACTGTGAGAAAGAAATTTCTCCTGTTGATAACGTCTCCAGTCTATGGTATTTGGTTACAGCAGCTTGAATAGACTAAGGGAGTTACTTCAGTGTCAGACAGGAGAGACACCCCCTCTCCTGAACCAGACCCAAATCCAAACCCCAACTTCTGAAACTGGGCTTTGGGAGGGGTCTTAGTGGGGAGAGGCTGCACAACTTTTGGGGCCTTGTTTTTGACAGAATCCTAAGACCTTTTAGAAAAGGAAGAAGAGTGACAAGGTAATAAATGTTTTAACCTGTCTTTGTTTCATCTTTCTCTGCGGCAGCAGTTATGAGAGACATTGAAAAAAGTCTGAGATGAGAATTACATTTTCTTTTCTTTCCCCTCCCCAACTTATTATTTTGAAATTTTTCAAACCTATGAAAAGTTGGAAGAACAGTTTAATACACCCTTTGCCTAGATTCACCAATTATTATTTCACTTTTGTTATCTGTGTGTGTGTATAGTCTTTTTCGCTGAACCATTTGAAACTAAATTACAGACATCATGATAATTCTCCCTTAAACACCCTAGCATACATCTTCCAAGAATAAGAACATTTTCTTACAAAACCACAATGCTGTTATCACTCCTAAGGAAATTTACATTTATTCAATAATACCTTCTAATTTATAGTCTTTATTTCAATTTCCCCATTGACTCTATAGTGATAGAAACCACATCATTGGTTGCCTGGGGTGAGGAGAATGTTGAAAGCAAAAAGGCACAAGGGAACTTTGGGGGGTGATGGAAATATTAGATTCTTGATTGGGAGTGGTGGTTACATGGGTGTAAAATTGTCAAAACTCATAGAACTGTACATTTTAAATGGGTGTCTTTTATTTTATCTAAATTATACCTCAATGAGATTGAATTTAAAAAATTTTCCCAGTAGTCACAGAAGTGTTTATTAACTATTTTTTCCCTGATCTAGGGAACTATCAAGGTTCATGCATTGCATTTCATTGTCTTGTCTCTTCAAACTTCTCTAATCTAGAATATTCCCTTCTGCTTTTGTTTTTTTATGGCAGTGATTAAGAAATAGAAATAAAGCCAGACCACTCATTTTGCAGCATGTCCCACATTCTGGGTTTATCCATTTCCTCATGATGGGATCCGGTTCTGCATTTTTGACAAGAACACTGTAGAGGTGATGCTGTGACTTTTTTATTTTATTTTTATTCATCATGTTGGGAGGCATATGGCACCAGTCTCTTGCTCTCCAGGTGAAGCTCACATTGTCAGCTAAAGACTCAGGGTCAGACAAAGACTCACAAAGTCATCATTACCTAACCTACCTGCCCACCTAATGTATCTCTGTGAAGTCAGAAGAATGCTTGATTAGGCATATGATGTAATATTTGTTTAAATGATTGGATAAATGCAGATGCATGTTTCTAAGAACACATCATAAAATCACTTGTTTAGTCAAAAAAAAAAAAAAAAAAAAGACTCAGGGTCAGCCATTTCTTTAAGCAACCCCTGGTTCCTGATAGTGGAGAATGGTATTTAGACACCAAGAACTACTACTTGGTGTATCAATGTTTTGGAGGCCCTTTTGGTGGGCAGACAGAGCTTGGAAATCCAAGTTGTATTTGTTTAAATATAGAGTTGACAATTCAAATCCAACACTGCAAGGTTCTTTCTCCCCTCTGCATATTCTATATTCATATCTCCCTTCTCACACAGAGGTCACGACATTACCAACATATTTATCATTTGCTCTATCTTATAATGTGTATAAAATTTAAAATACTTTCAATAAAATACAATATCAATACAAGTATCACTACAAGAGATCTGCTAAGTAAATTTCATGGTATCTTTGCAGTTATTTTTGTCCTTAGAATATGTTCCACTACGGATGTACACTCTGTGTACTGTTTAAAACTGACTTGAGCTAATTCTTTTCTCTGTGTGGTAATATTGTCAATGGGATACAAAGTTTCATTTGTTTCTGTTTATATTCAAATTCAGCATTTATCCTTATTCATCTATTTTTGTTTTTTGAATATTTAAAACATTAAAAACTATATAATAGGCGTACACAGAGTGTCTTGCCCCATTCCTGACTGAGCTTTTGTCACTGAGGACTAGCGTTTGCCATAATTTCTCTTTCAGACAGCTTTCCAGTGAAGAGGTCATCACCAGATGGTAGAGATAAGGAAGGAAAACAAATCTATCTGCAAGAATTTACAAACTGTATGTGATGAGACAGGATCATTTCAGGGTCTTTTTTTTAAGTATACAACTTTTTAGAAAGAGGAATCTAAGCACTTATCTAGTGTCTACTACCTGTTGGACACTACTCGGTGCTCCCATTTAATCCTCACAACTCAGAAAGACAAGTATTGATGTTCATTAGAAACAACAACAAAAAAACTTTTATTGTGGAAAATTTCAACTATACCCCAAAGTAGAGAGAGTAGTGCAAATAAACCTCCATGTACCCATCCATCCACTTCAATTACCAACTGATGATCAGGCTTGTTCTGTCTGTACTTACCTCCTCCTTCCCCCATCTCCTGGATGATTTTGATGCAAAATATCCTGTCATTTCATCCATAAATACTTCAGCATGTATTGTTAAAAGATAAGGTCTCTACCCCCCAAAAAATAAAGCTTGGTGTTCCTATTTCTCTGGTTTTCACAAATATTTCCTAGTTTTAGTTTGTTCAAATCAGAGTCTAAGATCCTTATTTTACAATTCTGATATTTCTCTTAAGTCTCTTGTTAGTCTGTGGTTCCCCCTCCACCTGTTTTTTTTTCCACTTACAACTTGAAGAAACCAAATCATATGCCTTATAGAGCTTCAATCTGGCTTTTGCTGAATGCACACACTGTCCTCACATGTTCTTTTGTCCCTTGTGTTTCTGGTAAATTGCAAAATAAATCTAAACACTGTCCAGTATGGTAGCCCCTTGCCATACAAGTAGCTACTGAGCACTTGAAATGTGGCCAGTCCAAATTGATATACATTGGATAATCCACACAGATGTACAGAACAGACTTTTGGACTCTGTGGGAGAAGGCGAGGGTGGGATGTTCTGAGAGAATAGCACTGAAACAAGTATACTATCAAGGGTGAAACAGATCACCAGCCCAGGTTGGATGCATGAGACAAGTGCTCAGGGCTGGTGCACTGGGAAGACCCAGAGAGATGGGGTGGGGAGGGAGGCGGGAGGGGGGATCGGGATGGGGAACACATGTAAATCCATGGCTGATTCATGTCAATGTATGGCAAAAACCACTACAATATTGTAAAGTAATTAGCCTCCAACTAATAAAAATAAATGAAAAAAAAGAAATACAAATTGATATACATTGGATAATCCAATAAAATATACACTGGATTTTATTTATTTATTTATTTTTACATTGGATTTTTAAAAAAGTTTCAGTAGGAAAAAACTAAAGTATCTCATTAATAATGATTTTTATGGGCTTCCCTGGTGGCTCAGTGGTAAAGAATCCATCTGCTAATGCAGGAGACACGGTTTCGATTCCTGATCCGGAATATCCCACATGTGAAAAAAGTAAGCCCACACGCCACAACTACTGAGCCTGTGCTCTAGAGCCTGGGAACTGCAACATGGAGCCCACGTGCTGCAACTAATGAAGCCTGCATGCCCTAGAGCCTGTGCTTGGCAACCAAAGAAGCCACTGCAATGAGAAGCTCCAACCACAATCAAGAGAGTAGTCCCCAACTCGCTGCAACTAGAGAAAAGTCCATGTGGCAATGAAGACCCAGCACAGCCAAAAAAAATGCCAGTCGAGATGTTCTATCTTAAAAAAAAAAAAAAAAAAGATTTTTATATTGGTAACACATTGAAATGGTAATACTTTGGATACATTGAGTTAAAATATAAAAATTAATTTTATTTATTTTTTTCCCCACTTTAAAAAATGTAACTGCTAGGGAATTCCCTGGCTGTCCAGTGGTTAGGACTCATGTTTTCACTGCCAAGGTCCTGGATTCAATCCCTGGTTGGGGAACTGAGAGCCTGCAACTGGTGCAGCACGGCCAAAAGAAAAAACCTCTAGTGAAGAACTAAAGAGCCTCTTGATGAAAGTGAAAGAGGAGAATGAAAAAGTTGGCTTGAAGCTCAACATTCAGAAAACTAAGATCATAGCATCCGGTCCCATCACTTCATGGCAAATAGATGGGGAAACAGTGGAAACAGTAGCTGACTATTTTTTGGGGCTCCAAAATCACTGCAGATGGTGATTGCAGCCATGAAACTAAAAGACACTTACTCCTTGGAAGGCAAGTTATGACCAACCTAGACAGCATACTAAAAAGCAGAGACATAAAGTAATTAGCTTCCAACTAATAAAAATAAATGGAAAAAAATAAATTAAAAAAAATAATAAAATAAAAAGCAGAGACATTACTTTGTCAACAAAAGTCTGTCTAGTCAAGGCTATGGATTTTCCAGTGGTCATGTATGGATGTGAGAGTTGGACTATAAAGAAAGCTGAGTGCAGAAGAATTGATGCTTTTGAACTGTGGTGTTGGAGAAGACTCTTGAGAGTCCCTTGGACTGCAAGGAGATCCAACCAGTCCATCCTAAAGATCAGTCCTGGGTATTCATTGGAAGGACTGATGTTGAAGCTGAAACTCCAATGTTTTGGCCACCTGATGCGAAGAGCTGACTCCTTTGAAAAGACCCTGATGTTGGGAAAGATTGAAGGCGGGAGGTGAAGGGGAAGACAGAGGATGAGATGGTTAGATGGCATCACCGACTCAATGGACATGAGTTTGGGTAAACTCCGGGAGCTGGTGATGGACAGGGAGGCCTGGCGTGCTGATTCATGGGGTCGCAGAGTTGGACATGACTGAGTGACTGAACTGAACTGAAAAAAAAAAGAAATAACCCAAAACACCTCTAAAAAAATGTAGCTACTAGAATATTTTAAATTACACATTTGACTCACATTGTATTTCTATTGGGCAATGCTGCTCCGGAGGTTCATCAATTTCAGGTTCAATTTTTGGGTAAGACTACTTCATAGGAGGCGGAGTGTTTGCTTATCAGGAGGCTCAGAATGCCTGGTTGTTCCTTTTTGTTTTCTATTTTTGGTAATGTTGGCATTTATGACTGGTCACTGCCTAGATCTATTTCATTAAGGGTTGTAAAATGGTAACACCTTATATTGGTTGTAACACTGTTATAAAGCAAAACATTTCATGGAGGAAAGGCAGAGAAATGCTTCATTTTTTCCCATTTGCCAGTTTTGAAATAATGAGTTAGGGTTTGTTTTTTGACATTGCTTTTGGTTTATAAATATGTAAACTCTCAAGTCAAATTGATATTGCAAGAACATTCAGAGGAGTAAAGCTTCCACCCCTTTCCCTGGCAGTTTGTTCTTTACCCAGAGGTAACCATTTCTAAAGTGAATTAGAAAGCTGGCCCTCAATTCCTTGTAGAGTTGCTTAGTATCACAGTGCAGATGTATCACTATAACTTCAAACAGGGACTGGCTGATGGGCATCTGGGTGTTTTCAGCCTTTTGCTGTTACACTATTGGGCCAACTTGACAAGGAAGATGTCCAAGTGCACACCTATGGTAAGCATATTAAGATGAGATTTGGTGGTAGTAGTAGAAAAACTCAAAAAGAACAGTGGCTTCAACAGAATTGTTTATTTTTTCTCGAACATAAAAGGCAGGCAGAGCAGGGCAGCACAGGGCAGCGCTGATGTGATGGCTCAGGGACACAAGGTCCTAAGGGACCCAGGCTCCTTAAGCACACTGAATGCTCGACTTCCATGCTTCATGGTCCAGGGTGGCTGTTGTGGCAGTAGCTGTCACAACCACATTGTAGCCAGGAGATAGGATAGGATGAAGAGCATGCCCTCAATCTTTACACCTTCAGAAGAACCATTCTTCTATTCTCCACCTGTGCTATGAGGGACTCTGTATCTGGGAGCCTGCTACAGCTAGTACGATCTCATTTGCACTGTTATCTTCACTATGGAAAGCTACCCTACACCCAGTGGGATGTCATCTCTATCGGTGTTCCCTCTGCTCCCATGGAGGGGGGCAGGGTGCGTCCACACTTATGGTACCTCCTCTTAACCGCTGGGGAGCTCCTTGACATCCTAACTTTTCTAGGCCATGGACAGCTCATTTCTACCTAGAATCAGTTCTTTAGCTGTTCTTTACCCACATTTTCAAACACCTGATGTTTCTTACAATAAGTGTTCTAACTTACCAATGGCTCCTCCAACTGCCATGAACCATAACCTTAAATGTCTCCTAAACCAAGCCTATAACCTCCCCTGCACCCCTTAAACCTACGGCTCCCACCTATTTTCTTAACTAATAGAATGACCTTCATCCAGGAGAGAACCTCAGTTGGTCGCCAGCCCACCCTTTAACTCCAGCCCAAATGCAAATACAAAGAGCCAAATACCTTGGAGTTGCTATTCTTTGCTTTAATTTGGGCTCTTGGGAGCTCATTGCCTCTAATTTAGGCTCACCAGCGCTCTTTCAGTTCAATCATTTCTGTAGGTCTGTTTTGCTTTGTGTGCGACCATTCCCGCTTGCTGTCTGAGGTGACATCCTAAAAAACAAAAGTTCAGCACAACTGTTAACACTGGTTTTAACTTTTCAGGTGGGGAATGGGAGAAAGGGTTGGTTTAGGATGACAAGAACCTCTATTTCTGAAATGTTGAGATTCTTTTTTTTAAAACAAAGTGTATTTTTGTATGATCAAAAAAATAAATAATAGGGCTCCCTTGGTGGCTCAGTGGAAAAGAATGCACTGGCCAATGCAGAAGACACAGGTTTGATCCCTGGGTGGGGTAGATCCCACATGCAACTAACTAAGCCTGTGCACAACTATTGAGACTATGCTCCAGAGCTCAGGAACTGAGAATACTGCACCCACACGCCACAACTACTGAAGCCCACAAGCTATAGAGCCCATGCTCTGCAACGAGAGGCACTGAAATAAGAAGCCCACACATTGCAATGAAGAGTAGCCCCTGCTCGTTGCAACTAGAGAAAGCCCAGGCAGCAAGACCCCGCATAGCCAAAAATAAACTAAAAAAAATATATTTTTAAAACTAATAAAGTGAATAAATCAAGAACACTGCTCTCTGATTTCCTTGTCTTCAGGATACATCCCAAACTTCATTTGGTACTCACCAACAATGGGCTCCTGATGCGAAGAACCAACTCATTGAAAAAGACCCTGATGCTGGCAAAGACTGAAGGTGGGAGGAGGAGGAGGAGAAGGGGGCAACAGAGGATGAGATGGTTGGATGGCATCACTGACACAATGGACATGACTTTGAGTAAGCTCTGGGAGTTGGTGATGGACAGGAAGCCTGGTGTGCTGCAGTCCATGGGGTTGAAGAGTTGGACATGACTGAGCGACTGAACAATGGGCTCTCATCTCATCTGACAATACTGGATTTCCCTGTTCCCACAAATGGCTCTTTCCCCACCTGCCAGGTCACAGAGCTTACAGGACCCCTTCCTCCCCATACATTAAGACCCCACTCAAGTACATCATCTTCATGGCCCCTTCCATCTTCTCTGCCTAGGTGTTCTCAGAGTTGACTATTTAAGACTGAAAACCACTAAGAGCATTCTGATCACAAACGGATTTGATACAAGGAATCTTTGGGAGGGCTGGAGGAATGTGTCAAGGATGACACCAGAATCACTGGATTTAAGAAGAGGCTATTGAGGTTGTCATCCAGACACTACCACAATCACTACTGCATCTCATTACTCACAAAGCTAAAGACTCACTGTTGAAAGGCTGACTGAATCACTCCAACTGTCCAGCATGTCTCCTTAACCGTATCAGCAGCCTGTAGAGCAGGAACACACCTCTCCCTCACTCTGCCTTCCAAACCTAACCACAATTCAGAATTCTAGCCGCAAGGGAGTCTAGTAATATTCAGGTATCTAGCTTCTGCAATGAAGAAAGGAATTAAAAGATGCAGAATGGAAACTGAGTGCCAACTGATAGTACCCAACAGGAATACTGCTGTAAGAAGTAAGAGCAGAGTGGTCATAACTACAAGCCTTGTCTATTGGGCGAAGCAGGTTTGGACTTGATGCTAAAATGTTAACAGAAAAACATGAGGTCTGGAGGGAAAAGTGACATAATAAAAGTCCTGTTTCTGAAAAAATATTCCTAAAGATAAAGGATTAGCCATGATGAAGCTTCTGTAGTTCATCAAGGTCAAAGGCAATGTAAAAGTTTTCTAGGCCATCAGAGATTAGGTAGAGAAGGATCTGAGAACCATCAAAACAGAACTTTAAAACTGTCTTCTGAGTCTCACTTCCCTGAAATCTTCTAGTCTGTTTCAGTTCATAGAGACTATAAACTGGCCTAAAGTTATCTATAGGGAACTGACCATCAACAACACTTTAAAAAAAATTGACAACAGTAATGTTTTAGGAAAATACATAGGAACACAAGGTACTTCAATTTTCTCCTTTCCTCAACAGGTTTATTGCCTTTTAAGAAAAATTTTGTAAAATATAAATACAAAGGCAGAGAATTTACTTACAAAGTTAAAACACAGGTTTCATACATAAACACACACTTCAGAAAATTTTAGTTTTATGTACAATTTCAAGCAACCTCAACATATTATGTTAGTTTTCAATATTTTACAGGGTACAGAAAAAAATAGCTCAAAGTCTTCTTTAAATAAGAGCATAAAATGTTTAAACATATAAACAATCCGGTTTGATGCGTGAAAACTAATTTCACAGCTTTTAAATTAGGATATAAAAGTTTCATACAATTAGTTGTTGTGTGTGGATATGGTTTGGATTTATATTACATACTACTGGATCACATCCAATAGCATTGACCTGGCTCGAGCAGGTACACTGTAAACAAAACATAAAATTACAACATCGCCAAGTGCCTTCCCCGAATTCAACCCCCCAAACCAACCACACAGTTCTGACCCACACTCTCAACAGTTACAGCCTTTGTCAGGGGAGCTTTACATGAAATTAAGTCAAAGTGTGGAGCTCCTTTTCCTTGTTTTGTTTTTTTCTCCTTAAAAAAGAAAAGAAACAAATGTTCCGAGTAAAAACAAACATATCCCAAAGCATGTGTGCACTGAAAAGTAAAGAAACATTTTTAACAACTTCATAAAAACTGACTTAAAAGTTTAAAAAGAAAAAAACTTATTTCTGAGTCCTTCCGACTGGAGTCATGTCTCTTATATAAAGAAGAGATATTTTCATATGTAATAGTGTCCCTTCTTTACAGAAATAGTTGTATTATGACACATATGCACAAGGATAAACACTATAACACACTGTACACGGCGGGCCCCGGCGAGCTCACCAGCAGTCGTCTGAGCCCGTGTCGCTGGGGTGGAGCCACTCCACGGATGAGCCCAGCAGAGTCTGAAGCTCGTTTGTGAACTCCACCAGGTCTAAGAGCTCCTTGCTTTCAGGATTAAAGGCTTCTAGGTCTTTGGAGCAAGAGAATAAAAGGCTTGTTGACATTTGCCGATAGAACTCAGCCTCCGCAATGGTGACAATTTCCACGTTTGGGAAATTGCAGCGAAATATGCGGGAGGACATTTTCAATTTCTTGAGCACGTCAGAAAGCAACAGCCAGTTCCGAGGCCTGTGCCAGAGAAAGGACAGTGGTTTTGAGTTTCTGGCAAAATTAAAAGCTCTTCCAACTATGAACTACCTGTCTCCCAGTGGTAACAAGGACCAGTTATTTCTGCTTTGATTACTTCACTCACTCTACTTCTCACTAAGATCTACTTCTAGTGGGGAACTCTGGACCCATCTGCATGTATTAAGAGACCATCTAGGACAGATCAGCCAATTTAGACCTAAGTGGGAGCAGCACCCATGAATGAGCCTTGTCACAGGTTGCCCCGGCACCTCTGGAACTGGTGGACACATCCCAGGCAACGGCTTGGTCCCTCAGCTCCAGCCACAACTCAGGTCACCCTGTCCAAGTGAGTCTCCATCCACCCATCCCCCCCCCCCCCCCCCCCCCCGTTCTAGTCACAAGGGAAAACTAGTCTGTTTGCAAACCCAAGGCAGATGGCAAGCACCTCTGTGATCTCTCCTCTCTTCCGACCCTCATGGAGAGAGCATGAGAAAACAGGCAAGGTCACCTGTCTTTCCTTTCCCATACCTCCAACCTGCCCCTTAATGTTGCTGGAAGTGAGGCTTTCTCGAAGGAAGGGGGTACAATCTTTCCCTGCTGTCCCTTACCACGCTTCATGAGCTCTATTCCTAAGACACCGTCAACACAAGGACAGACGGACAGACACATTCCCAGGCTCACAGTCCAAGGAGGATGCTACTCCTTAAGCAAGGGGTCAACACACAGTAGAGCAATGTCTCCTGACGTGTTCACTCTGGAGGATTGGGTACAGGGGCACAGTGGCCTGACCAATGGATGCAAGACTCGTTCTGACCCAGTCTGAGGATGCAGAAGATCCCAGATGCCACATACAGCTTTCCCTAATCTTACACAAGGAAAGGCTACATTTGTGTCGTCCAGTGGACCGTGTGTGCCTTGGAAGACCCCTACAGTGGTCCTTTGTGGGGGGCTCCCACGGAGGATTCTTTCCCCAAGACTGTAGTGACTGAAACTGTGAGCAATTCCAGTCACTGGCTCTTGTGTCCTTTGGGCTCTGGGGTGTATTCCGATGAGGGCGGTTTGCTGGGATCCCCCACCCCACCCCATCCCTTTCCTGGCAAAGTTCTACTGCAGTATGTGAAGTCGGTGGACACTTGGTGAGGAATTCACTCACCCCCGACCCCCCACCCCCCGACCCTCCTCTGCTGCTTCTCAACCTCATGGCAGGCATGCTCACCCTTGAGCGACGGACACTTGGACATTATAACACGGCAAGAGGGGGCTTTCTGAGAATTCGAATTCGAACACGTCGCTGCAGGTGTCATCATTATTGTCCTCGTCCTCTGGTCCGGGGGGGTTTGCTAAAACGTCATAACCACTTTCATCATCTGGTTCTAAGGGAGGGCAAACGAGAGAGAGGGATCAGTTAAGCCAGAGCAAGATTCCAGCTGTTCTCCAAACAGAAAGTCAGCCCTGCTCATGGCACCCGCCCCAAGCCTTCATCCACCCTACAGAGAAAAGTTCTGTAACTCATGTATGTCCTCCCCGCCCAACTGAAACGAACAAGGCTGCTCACCACACACAGAGCTGCCATAGAAATCCCAAGAGGCACCACTGTTGCTGCTGTTGTCATCATCATCGCGACCCTGCAGGTCATTTAAATAATCTGGAGAGAGGGAGGGAAACAAGGTTAACACCTGCTGGCGAGAGGCAAATGCTGGTGGAGGTCGGGAGAGTCTCACGCTGGGGCTGGCAGGTTATCCCCAGACAAGTCCCTCTGCACATGCCTCCAGGTATCTAACTAAAAGCTGCACATGCATCTACCCGCGTTCCCAAGTGACAGTCCGCCTCATCGCCCCTGCCTGCCAAACAAAAAGCTGGGCCTGGCCAGCTCAGAATTTTCCAGCCATCCCATGCAACACCCAAGTATGTATCTGTTTGACATACGCCAACTTTCCCAGTAAGTGAAAAAGGAGGAGGGGTGGGGGTGGGGGGAACCTGGCCCATCTAGATACCTGAACCAGACCATTTCGTGATCTCTGTCATACCTGTTAAAAACTTTTCCATAAGTTCGCTGTGGGTCATTTTCATGATAGTTCTACCTGAGTAGGTGGCCAGCGTAGGGTCAGCACCATAGGAAAGGAGCAAGCGGACGATTTCCAAATGATCATTCTCGACGGCATCGTGGAGAGGCCTAAGAGAGGCGCGGGGGATTGATTATACCAGTGGACATGATGTTTGCCTCTAACGACACAAAGGCAAAATGGAGTGTGTGTGGTCAAGCCGCTGTTTCACCAAGGAGGGGAGTGTATAGTCACTGCTGTTCCACATGGGGAAACTGAGGCACTGTGACTGGCCCACTGTCAAATGATGAATCACTCTCTTATTATTTCTACACTTAACCCTTTATAGGACAGATGAAGAGACTATCTAAGGCCTAATTATCGAATGCAAATCTCTCTTAATCCACTTAGCCTAAGGAGGAACTCAGGCTATGATGAAAACTTTCCCAATGAACTTAAATAGTGACAGACTGTAAGAAGATAACTTATGGGGGGGAACAATTCCAACATCATGGAAGCCAACATGACAAGCAATTATTTACACCATTTAAAGAAATAAGATTGCCGTTTCTAAAAGAAACTAGAGGCAAAGTAGAACCTCTCCTGAAACCAACTTGGAGATCAATGATCAACCCTCTGGCTCAGAAGCAGTCGGCAGGCAGGGTGAGTTCTCAGGAGGGTACAGAGTCCTTCCTGTGTCTACTGGGACTGGGAACACAGCCCACAGTCCCATCTGGAAAGAATGCTTTTTGGAAACCATGAACCACCAAATACATTTCAGTTTTGCTCATTTTATGACTGTCAGGAAAGCCCTAGTGTCCCACCTCCTGGTAGCATCCCAGGCACAACCCCAAAGATGCTTTGGGCTAAGACCTGGGCCTCTGGCCAATAAACCAAGGTTAAGGACAGAGTGGGGGCCGGGGGTGTGGCTGACCACGGCAGATGCTCTGAAGCCACTGGCCCCTGGCCCTATCTGTACTCCAGGGACTGACTGTCAATGCACGTGTACTTTAAACATGGTGATCGAACAGATGCTGGTAAAGAGTCTGGGATCGTAAAAGGCAACACCCCTGATTATCCGTGCAGGTTCAACATTTTCAGGGATTTCTATCCATGAGAGCATCACTAAGTTTTAAAGTTCTATGTAAATTTGCCAGAAAGATGTTTGATTCCATCAGTGTGCTTACATGGTACTCACACTTCATCTTTCCTCCTGGGGTTCCTTCCCCACCACTCACCTGGTCCCATCCTGGGCACTGCAGTTGACATCAGCGCCATATTCAAGGAGGTGTCGTACAATATTGAGCCATCCCCTTGCACAAGCTTCGTGCAGGGCACAATAACCCGCGTTATCTCGATGGTTCACATCACAAATTTTATTCTCCAGGCAGTACAAGACTACTTCCTGTGGGAAGAAGGTAGGGGATGCCATCAGACCACCACACAGTGAACCTTCCAAGGGTAGCCTTTCCATAGCTTGGCAGTGCCCACTTTCAAAGGCATATATCCTTGGATCTAACAGCTCACTGAAGTGTGGTGGGCGTCCTGGTGAGGGGGCAAAAGCTTGTGGGAAGGGCTTGGAGATGCAGACAGCGTTGTCTAGGGCTCTGCTGCCCCAGTGGCCTGGCCCCGGGCAAGCTGCCCTTGAACTTCTCCCAAGCTTCCACAGGGCTGCTGAGAGGATGTATTCAGATAGCCATGAAACCCCTCAGCCCAGGGGCTGGCATGGCCCATACAGAGGTGCCACGGGTGCTAACATCTTAGATGACACAAGGCCAAGTATAGACCATTCTCCCTTGACTGGTCCATTCCGTCGACGGCAATAGTTGACAATACACATTTAAGCATTGATGACTGACGCTTAAAGAGAACTGAAATCCACTGAAGAACATCCCTCAGGTTAGAGAAGGAGGGACAGACACCCAGGTCAGCCACATCCTCACACCCCCAGTGAAGACCCCAAATCAGAACCTGGGCCTCAAATGCTATTTGTATGTTCAATAGAATCAAACAGAAGCTTTCTCTATCCATCCTCCAGGAATGACACAAAATGCTCCAAATAACCCCACCCTCTATTCTGCCTCATTTTACCCCACAAACTACACATTTCAAGAAGCAAATAAAACAAGTCTACCCTTCCCCCCTTCCCCGAAGGTGTTCTGTGTCAAGAGTATGCGTTAGAATCACTGTTATTAATCTTACTTCTTTGGCATGTTAAAATATTAATATGAACCGCTCCCAGTTAGCAGAGTGGTAATTTATTCAATGTTTTATTACCTTGATTAAGAAAGTTTACAAACACATCAAAAGCACTTGCCACCAGAAAACACATTATACTTGTTTTCTTCCAAGTCATGCCCAGCAGAGAGCTGTCAGGTTCTGAGAGCCAGGGGTAGGCAGAGTGTGCAGGCAGCCCAATGCACAGTCCACTTTGTAAAGGGGGATGGGATGGGGTCAGAGCAGGACTCCTTGTGACAACTCTTAAGTAACTCATCTGTGAAACCTACAACAGGGTCCATTCCAGCCACTGGTAGACGTAAGATAGGTTCTGTAAAACCTTTTATGACCTTTGAAGGACATGCCAATCAAAGGTGACCACTCACTTCTGAGTGAACTTGCAAGTTCCATTTGCTTAGTCCATGAACCTAATGGGGCGTGTTGGTAAACCTGGCCGTTGGTGAGGTTAATGTGGCAGCTCCCTTCCAAAACAAGGGGGGGGGGGCGGGGGGGCGGGGAGGGAAAAGGCACGCCCATGAAGGTGTTTCTTCGTTCAGATCCCAACCTGCCAGAAAGCCCACAATCCTCAGGCTCCCGGGCCACCTATCCTAAGCCCTGGTATCCAGGATACTGCATAAAGCTGCTACTCCCTTAGCAGGCCCTCAGTAGCCAGACTCAAGTGGACGGCCGCAAGCTAATGGAGCTGCACGCCCCTGTCAGAGAGAGGCCCCGTCACGTGGCTCCAGATCAGGTCTGAATGCCACCAACTGTTGTGTACAGATCAGTTTACCCCAGGTCCTGGCGGCCTGCCTGGGTCCTACCAACCAGAGGTTTATTTGCTCTGACAATCATGGCCTTCACCTGGAAACCTGCATTGCTACCAGGGCCGATTCAAGGGGACCTAGAAATGAAAGGCCATCAAAGCTGACAGGTTAAGTCAAATCTCTGTTCCTAGAGGACATCAGCAAAGGCAGCAGGAGCCCCATGGCCAGTCTGACCTAACTCAACCGCACTGATGCAATTTACACAGTGCTTCTCGTTGCCCCAGATAAGGACATCTTCCGTCATCCCATGGGAACCCAGGAGATGTCAGGAAAGAAGGTAGTACTATCCTCATTGAACACTTAAGAGAAATTGAGGCCCAGAGAAATTAAACCCCAAGTTCAATTAACATGAAGTACTAGACCTATAATTCAAGTCTTTGGTATCTGGTTGGCTGGCAAGATTCAAAAGGCCCAAGGGATGCAATCTAGCCATGATGAGCATCCCACAGGCCATCTCTATTGGGGTCAGTGGGCTAACCACACTCTCCTAGCTGGGAGGGAGTTGGTCTCTAAACGGATGGCAACTGCTGTTACCAACAGAGAGAAAGGTGACAAGGTCAGGCAAGTCTGTCTGCCCAACACATCTTTTGGTTTATTTTCTCTGCTAGAAATGGGAGTGTTTGAAGGGGAGCCCACCCATTTCCAAACAAAATCGAACTGTTTTTGTTGGACAACTCTCTGTTAAGCGGCTATAAGCTGAACGCCATTAACCACAAAATGTAACCATAAAGGCCATAAACCCAACATTGTTAATTAATTAAATGCCTCATTAACTTTTTTAAAAACATGATTTATTCAATTCATAGAAAATTTAACCATTACCACTAAGCGCACACGCATGGGGTTGCACATTGGCATTTTAGCCTAAGAGGCAGAAGCCTTTTTCTGGAGAGGGAAAGGTTTGAGGTCTCTGGCCATGCAAGTGATCTACTGAAAGCAGATCTGAAGCCAGAGCGTGTTGCTAAACTTCCAGAACCAGATCATTATGACATAAAGCTCAGATCGCCTTTTTACTGCACATGATATAAGCAGAAAATCACCAACAATGAATGGTGAAGACAAAACTTCAGGAAAACCCTCCCCAAGTGCATTCAAAGCACACCCTTATTTGGTTAAGTAAACCACCCCTCAATGTTAAAAGGTTTAAACTGTCAAATCTCCCAACTGGGCCATCATCCCAACATTTAAAATTCTGCCAAGAGAAATCCCAGAAAGTTGGATAAAAAAGTTGAAAACGTTCATCTATAAGTCACAATGATCAGTATCAAAACTGATGATAATCAGTGTATAACCTACGTGTTGCAATGTACATTTGAAGAAAACCAAGTCTGACCACAAACATTCCCATGGCCTCCCGTGCAATCGAAGGCCAGGTAGGCTACACAAAAGTATGGATCAAATGCCCGTTGGTCCAGGCCTCAGTCACCAAATCAAAATGGAAACTTTCTTAGAGGACCAACAAGGGTCTTTTGAAGTCTCTGGTCCCAAAGGGAGACTGGTGGAAATAATGCCAAGTAGGCTCCCTACCCCACCCCCCATCCCAGGAGTTTATGTTCTCAACCACAACTAGTACTGAGCAAACACTTGGCACGTGGGGCCTAGCTTAGCACTATGTGCAACAGACACTCTGTTCTCCTAGGTGCTGTTGTTCTCTGCTCTTGGGAAAACCACTTGGGTGCTCCTTGGACTTCATCTTAAAGTAACTGTGTGAACTACCAGAAAGTTCTCTCTAGTTAATGGAGAGGTCTCCGAAAGACATGTAGATATAAACAGTAGCACATTCAACCCCTGAACTAAGCACAGGTGCTTCTAACTTCCCACTCACAGTCATGCCTTGGGGGGCTGAGGTGGGCCTATCTCAAAGGGCTTAGGGCATTATGGACAAGGGGACAGGGGTTCCACAGAGCTGGCTTGGGGTGTGGGAGCTGGGGGTGGGGGAGCCAGGGCTCCCAGCCCGCATGGATCCTGCCAACCCAGTGCTAGTTCACACCTCCACGCGCTCAGCCCGCTGAGCTGCATTTTACTGTGACCATTCAACTCCCAGAGGGCTGATGCCAGCGTGAAAAAATGCCTCTGCCCTGTGGGCTATTATGTCACAATTGCAGCTGACAAGTGTGGTGGGGGAGGGGCACAGGGCAGAAGGAGTCATCTATCTCACAGAGGTTCTAAAGTGTAAAAAGGGCAATTCCAATGTGCACCAGTCTTGGTGAGGAGCGTGGTGGGGGGAGGGTGGGCTGTGGAGCCAGACTGTAGGCTGCTACCTATACCAGTATCAGTTAACCCCTCTGAGGCTCAGTCTCCTCATCTGGAAGTGGGCTAGTCCTAGCTACTGCCATGTGAAGATGTCTCCCTTACAAGGGTGAAGGGAGTTACTGTGGATCACACAGGCTTAGAAAGATATCAGTTATCTTTCTATCTATATTGCTCTGGCAGTAGAAGCTAAGGTCGTCATCAGCTGTGCTGGGTTTGGGTTGGGATACAGCGGTTCTGGTTAAGGACCAAACCCTCTCTACCATCAGCCCCGGGCTCCGGTACCGTCTCAAAGAAGCCCATCAGGTCTGCCCCATCAGCACCCCTACTCTGCACAGACATCTCCCGCTGCTACTCCACGGTGGGGGTGGGGGGTGGCGGCGGCATCACTCTGCCTCCAAAGGGCACAGCAGCCAAAAGCAGTTAATAACTTCTCTCCCCCTTGCTAATCAGAATCCAAAAGGGCTCATTAAAATTCCCCTAGTCGCCAAGCCCTGGGTTAGGTCAGATTTTATATCAGAGATAAGTCAGCCAGACTGGAAGATGCCAAAGCAGTCTACCTGCCTGAACATGAAGCAAACATCACAGAGAGCTTTCTTTTCACACCACGACTGAACAAGCCACGAAAGAGTCTGCAGCGTGAGCGTGAGCGTGGGGGGGGGGGGGGGGCGCGCGCGCGCCCGGCGGGGGGGGGGCGGGGCTAACGAAAACATCCCGCTGGGACACACAGCCCCGCCCCCCATGTGGAGGAGAGCTGGGCTCTGAGATCCCACCCCCCGCCCCCACCCCAGCCAATGGGCCCCCGCCCCGCCCCCCACCCCAGCCAATGGGCCCCCGCCCCGCCCCCACCCCAGCCAATGGGCCCCCGCCCCGCCCCCCACCCCAGCCAATGGGCCCCCGCCCCGCCCCCGGAGTGGCAGCCGGTATCCAGCGCACCTAGGAGGATGCTTACCTCGTAGCCCAGCCGGGCAGCACGCTGCAGGAGTGTCTCCCCTGCATTCTTATTGACAATAAGCCTCCGCGCTTCTGGTGGCATCGGGCGGGACTGGGTGGCCTCTGGTGGAGAGCTTGGGAGGGGCTGCTGTGACGTATGCGAAACTGGTGGCAGTGGCTGCAGACGGTCCAGGAGCTTCTGGTCTTGCTTGGCCAGTGACAGATCATAGTAAGAACTGGGCTCGGGCCGCTTTCGGAACCTCCGGACGGTCACCTACCAAGAAAGCGGGCAGCGCACACATTGTGGGATGTCCTTCCACCATAGCTCTTTCCCCCCTCCTCTTTTGTTTGGGGGTGGGGCTGGAGGAAGAAGGGGTTTTTTACTAGCCAGAAACTTTAGCACCACCCAGGAGACAGGCCCTCTAGGACAGGGCAGTGACATTTTGGGGGAGGGCGTTCAGGAAAAGAAAACCTTTGTCCCCAGAAGCGGGCAGGCGGGATGCGCTGTCCCCAGGGGGGGAGTGCTGGGGGCAAGAAGTACCTTGCCATCGGCATTCTCCACGTAGTAGTCCCCTGGCAGTGGCAAGCTCCGCCTGGGCTCCTGTGGGATCAAATGTTTGGTTTTGCACAGTCGCTTCCCGGATGGTTTCTCGCTGTTGTCGGGGTATCTCTGCAGCAGGGAGGCAGCCTGACAATCCTCCTCTTCGTCCGTGCACAGCACATCTGTCTTCTGGCTTTCTTTAATTTTCTGCTGTTTGGCAGGCAGCCTCGAGCCTGTCGTACAGCTTGGCTGGCTCTTTCTGCCGGTTAAACTGGTGGATGAGAAGCTGCTCATGGGCGAAGAGCCGGAGAACACAGGCAAGCCTAAATCCGGAGGGGGGGCAGGCGGGCGGGAGGCAGGGGGTGGGGAGAGAAAAAGCAGGCGTTACACAGTTGTAGCCGTGTGGAAAGAAAAGCCCATTGTTACCACTGATCACTGGAGCGGCTTCAGTTTTTAAAGATACACCAATTATGTTTTCAAAGCATTAATATTTTAATTATCCCACATTCAAACGCCAAATGGCAAGTTGTTTCAAAGGGCCCGGACGAGGGGGGCAGAAACCAGCCCTTCCTGCTCTCCAGCCCCCACCCATGGGGGGGCCTTGGGTGCTTGGAATGTGGAGACTGGGGACTGCCTGAGCCTGGAGTGAGGGGTCACCCAGGGCCTCCCTTCCTTGCCCAGCCATGAGCCGGGTGAGGAGCAGCCCAGGAAATGGAGCTCCCTCCTCATGGTATATTCCAGAAGGAAGTGTGGAGGTTGAAAGGACCTCATGGAGAGAACTCCCTGCCTGCCACATGCTACTCTGTCAACTTGGATGGAGCTCAGGTCCCCTCCAGGGCCCTTTCCCACAGAGAGCAGGTGACCCATCCTCGAGGACCGACCCCCCCCTCTCCCCCGCCTCAGCCCCCGGTGCATACCTTGTTCATTGTCACTGGATTTGAGGGACTCTTCTGACCAGGTTCTGTTGCCTTTGGCTTCTGCCCTTTTTCTGCCAGGCTTCTCTTCGGAGATGTTAATGCTCTGGGCAGCAACCTCAGGCTGAGCTGCCTGGGTCACTTCCTTCCTGCCCTGCCGGCCAGGTTTGCTCTCTGCTGCCGACACCTGCTGCTCCCACTGTTCTCTAAGGTGCAGCAAGTGGCGTTGCTTTTTGGGATGGAGCCCTGTTAATTCAATGCACACCTTCAGGTTGGTCAGCTCACTATAATGTGTGTCTTCTAAGTGGTTAGTGTTTGTCATTTCCCTCTCAGGCCAGTCATCTAATGGAGAAATAACTACAAATTAATCAAAAAGCCCCCTGGGGCGGGGAACAAACTGTCTTATACATCACTGTTGGAGGGTGGGGGAGGGGAAGGGTGTGGTCACTGTGGAACTTGCCACCAAGTCTCGGGAGGGGGAGCCTATTTGTCTTTGGTCATCTTTGGGCTCCTATACCTGGCTTGGGACAGGGGAGGTATGAGTGGCTTGCCCCAGGGCTCCAAAGTGGGACTGGAACCTTCCACTGCTCCACCCCGGGACTTTACTTCCCCTGGGTGCCTTGTGGGGCCGGAAGCCGAGCCAAGCTCACCTTTGGAGACCCGTCTTCGCTTGGCTTTCAGCAGCGGGTCGTCAGAGAGCTCTTCCACAGTGGGCTCAGTGTGGCTGCTGTCCCCCAAGACCTTTCGCTTACTGTCCACCTGGAGGGTGGGGCTGTGCGCCATGTCTGCGTCGGCGGCCTCGTCGGCGGAGGGATCGCTCACCGGCTTCCGGTCGGAGAAATACTTCTCCACAGAAACATCTTTGTCCTCTGGGGCTTCAGAGGGGTCATGTTTGCTTCCGGTACTATAATCGCCTGGGGGGGGGGGGGGGGGGGCGGGGAGAACAACGGGGGAAGGAAGGAACAAAGGTTACCAGGGGCAGGCAGGGTTGGGGAGCAGGCGGGATCCCTACACCCGAGGTAATCTGCTACCAATAGACCCTTCCTTTGGAGACTGGGGGCCTCCCGTCCTGGAAGCACAAGACCCTCGGAAAGACCATGTCCCAAAGGAAGGGCAGCTGAAGATACTCTGCCCAGAAAATGAGGGGGGTGGGACACTCACTACTGTCCTCCATGTTCATAGTTGAGGTCGGAGAGAATCCAGATGAGACATCAGTGTCTCTCTCCTATAAGCACATGAGAGAACTGCCTGCCTGTCACCTCCCAGTTGGTCAACTTTGATGGAGCTCACGTCCCCTCCAGGACCCTTTCCCAACTGTGGGTAGGTGAGCCCCCAGCAAGCTTAAGCCAGAGCTGAGCTACCCATCTCCATGGCAACAGCTGCTGATGTCATAAAAAGACCAAATGTCCCCCAAATGCCACATGCACAAGGACAGGACCAATGTTCACTTGGGTCAGCAGGGGCAAGGGTGGAGAGGGACAGGGCAAGAATGGTGGGAGGCTGGGAGACCAAGGGAGGAGGAAGCCTGGCAAAGCCAAAGGCAAGGCTTCCTGTTGTGTGTACAAGGGTGAAGAGCAGTTTCAAAGAACTCAACCAGATCACTACAAGTCCCTGTGTCCTTCCTAGTTCCACAACCATTGGGGGAAAAGCATTTCACTGCCACGGGGGGCGGGGGGGCAGGGGGAAGCCCGGGCGGAGGCTGCTCCTACACTAGTCAGCCCCCCTGGCACTCCTCCATGTTCCAAAGATGAGACTCCACCCCCTTCACTGGGGGCTGAACTGCTCACACCCCAGCCCTGCCTGCTTCGGCTCCCTCCACTCAACTTAGCACCACTTAGGGCTTTTCTTCCAATCATCCCAGCCTCACATCACCCCTCACTTTTGCTCCAGCCAAAGAACAGTTTGATTGCACTGCTGATCATTTTTTTTTCTAGCACACAAATAATTCCATAATGATTGCTGTGATGTTAAGGTGTTCCCCTAAGATGACCCTGACCATCACTGGGGGGGTAGTATGACTTTGGTATTTCTGTTAACACCCAAGCTAAGCTCCTTGAGCCCATCTTTCTAGATGAAATCATAGACACACTCTTCATGTGCTGCTCCCAGATAACACTCTCCCTTCTGCCCAGCTGGCTAGCCCCCTAATCAACCTCTCTTGCGGGGGCATTCCCAGCATTTAATGGCAGTCAGTTGTGGGGACAAATTTCACCCTGGCCTTGGCTAGCCTGGCCTGTGTTCTCAATGCTGGAACCCATTGATCTTTTCTCCAAGGGCATCCCAAGGTGGGACAGATCCCTGTCTACTCTTGCCAAGGAATGGTGGAATCACCTCAACTGCTTGGGTCTCCTGTCATGGCAGCAGGAAAAATCCCAGACTCCGGGCCTGTGCTCAAGGGGGATATAGTCCAGATCACTGAGGGCTTGGGAAGAGGGTAAGCTGCAACTCTCATTTTGGCTGCTCTGTGACCCTCTGAACCACTCTGGCAGGAACAGCGCCTCTTTACAACTCGGCCCCCTTCAGTTGTAAAGTGGGAATGTTACTGCAAGCCTCCTCCTGTGGGTGGGCTTCATAAACACAGGGAAAGGCTGGAAAAATTCCTTTAACCAAAAGATGCCAAGACTTTCAGAGCAGCCTGAATTTTGGGCCTGAAATGTATGCTGTCTTAAGAGGTGAGCCCTCCTGGTTATACCACTGGACTTCTCTGGTCCAATCAGCCTTTTCTAAAAGCCTCATGGAAGGGGACCCACGGAGAAGTGTAATGGCTACTTATGAACCCCCCATGTCCAATTTTAAAGTTCATTCAAAGTGAGTTCCCCACCCCCCCAACTTTAGCTAGGAAAGATGGTTCCAACTCAGTGGTTTGGAAGGAGAGGTAACTGGGTGATGTCAGCAAATGCCGTCAGTGTGGGGCCCTGCCCATCTGAGATGTCCCCAGTCACATGAAGAAGCTGTCTACTCTCAGTGTTTCTGATTCCACTTCCACCTATTTACATTTTAACTCTGTATCTGTAACAGTCTCAATTCATCTAGGGAGGCATCTGGCTCAGGGAGAAGGTTTTCCAAGTTTTCACCCTCAAGGCCAGCTACCTTCGTTAACAGTGAAATTACTTTATATCTTTGGCTACAAAAGGCCAGTATTTCCTGCCCATAGAAAACCACCTGGGGGATTATGATGACAGTTTCTCAGGTGTGGGCAGGCAGTGACTGTGGAAGCTCTTCCCTTTGTTCCTGGAAGAGTAAGTGCACCCCAATGAGTCAGACCCTTCCCGGGGGTTCTTCTAGGCTTCCCATCTGGTAAAAGCTGCCTGGGTATAGAGGGCACCCCTTCACCCACCAGGACCAGGAGCGTGCCACACATGTGCCCGCCATACCCACTCAGCTAAGGAGGGCGCTCCTGCACCTGGACCTTCCCAGTGGTCCTTGTCCCCAGGGACCCCATGGTATAATGTCCGTGGTTCCTCACCCTGGACTATTAATCAGGAAATTTCCACTGCTCAAGTCAGGGCTCACCGAAATCATCCCTCCATGCACATCACTCAGTTGCTTTCTTCCTCATTAGGTGAGAGGATCTTTTCCCAAACAGGTCCATCCACTCTTCTCCCAACTCCTGAGTCTTTCAGAGCAAAGATCTCAATTCTTCTCAGTTAAGCACCACCCCCCCAGACCTTATGCTAGTGTGACCTTACCCAGGCCAATAATAAACCTGAAGAACACTGAAGGACACCCACCCGGACTGGCCAAGATACCCATGGCCACCACCTATGGGGGAGAGACTCTTGTGTCACCTGGAGCTTCTCAATCACTGTTCTAACCACAGGACTACACAGGACCCACAGGACTACCCTTGAGGGTAAAGGAGATGGGGAGATAGATACATGGGGATCCCAACCATCAGGCTTTGCCATCACTGCTACTTTTTGGCCCTCCTAAAAGTGGGAAGCCATGGGCCCTTGGTCACCCAGTCTAAGCAGGTGTGAACGTGGCTGTATTGTTTGAGGTTTAACACTTGCTCCCTGCAGTGTGGTCATATGACTCACAACACATATATCCCATAATTTATCATGGTTGTGCCATAGCATCACCTCAGAGAAACATTTACAACATTTACAAGTCACCGTGGCAACAAAGCACCCTCACCATTGTTAAGCCATGCCCAGTGAGGCCTAAACAAGGTGGGATGGTTCTGAGATATCGGAGGGCTCCCCACGATTGAAATCCCCTTCTCTACAGCTTAAGTATAGCACCGCCAGTAAAGGCTAACCTTGTTAAAACTTACACCCTCTACAGAGGGAGCCTAGGGAATCTCTGTTTCAAATTAGTTTACAAATGTGCAGATGCTCATCTGGAAGAGAAGTTCCCTGAGCTAAGAAGTTTCATGAAGCCTCTTGAGTGAGGTTTCCTCCAGTTTCTGGCCAGGCACTGCTACCGAGCAGGTCTTAGGTCTGTCCCAGCCAAGTGGTTGGCAAAGGAGACAGTCATTTCAAGTTCGAGAAGGAAGGGGCCAATGCCTCCTTGTCCCACCCCATTTTCAAATGTCACTGAGGGTTCCTAGTAAAAATGAACTTCCCAGTTTGAGGAACCTCCAAACTCATTTGGTGAACTTCCGAAATAAAACTGAACTCAGCCACCCCTGCGATCATAAAGAACAGTGATCATAATAAATGAAAATCCTGGCCATTGTATTTTCAAGTTAATTCACTTTTTTTTGAACGAGCCACTTGCAAGCCCCACCATCTTAGAAGCAACTGGTCACTTTTCAGGGAGGGGTTACCTCAGGAGGGGGAAGGCAGACAGAGGCGTCTGGACCTCTTGTGACCCCAGCCCACCCCAAATCCCCACCCCAGCTCCCAGGTGCTCACTCTGTGGCTCTCAACCACACTGACACCCTTGGGAAGGACCCTCTGAGCCAGCATGGGCTCAAGATATGATGGTTTAAGGACAGGAAGGCCCATTAATTTCCAGTTGAATGGACTGAACACCTGCTGTGCTGTGGATTCGGAGGCGGCAGTAAGGACAATGGCTCCTTTAATTAGGTGAGCCTTCTCAACCAACTACAAACCACAAGTCTCCAGAAGGCAAATGGAGCTCCTCACTTTCCCCAACCCTCCTCCTGCCCTCCCATGGTGGCAGTGATTCAATGACTCACTGGACCATGTCCTGGGTGCTCCAGGAAGAGACCCATGCCCTGAGCTTGGAAGGGGTAGTGGGGGTGGGGGGTGGGGGGTTGGTGAGGCGGCTTTCCAAATCAACCGGGGCTCAGGCCCTGCTCCCCACCAGCCTTGTCTTGAGGCTCAGCAGGCAAGACAGGGAAGGACACGTTAACTTCTCTGGGAAGAAGGCTGGAGTGAAGCCATTGAGATGTGAGGGGCAGTGGCCACCCTGGGTCTGGCCATGTTATTGGAAAAAAGGGCAAGAAGACTCGAGGCCAGCTAACTTCCTGCTCCCTTCCTTCAGCTTCCCTCACCATACCCCCAGAACAGGCAGACCCCACCACCCCCCCACCCCGCCCTGAGAAGCACCCTTCTACGAGACCATGCAGAACAAGCCGGTCCTGGTGTGGCTCACCCAGAATCCTGGCCCGGAGATCCACGGCTGGCAAGGATGGTTAGACAGACCTGTTCTCTGAGCAGCCACCACCCAGACGTCGGGCCATCGGAAGCATATAGCTTCCTCTCAACTCCCTCAGCACTGGGAGCTGAATCACCCTGTTCCCACCCACAATGTCCAAGGACCCAGACCTCCCAAATGTGCCCACCACCCCCAACTGTCCTGTCTCAGGAGGATTTTGCACCCACCCTGTCCTTGATGTTCACCTCAATGCCCTCATTCACCATCACTGGTGAGGTCTCTGGGGTCTGGAGTGGGCTGCAGGCCCCAAGCATGCATACTGAAGAAAACAGGGAAAGACCTCCACCGGCTGCCAACATACCTCCTGAGCTCAGGAAGTCGAGAACACATCCCAAAGTCAACCCCAGTGGAGGAGCAGTGGTTGGGACAGCGGAGTGACTCAAGGCATGCCCTAGCTTTCTCTCCAATTCTGCCTCCGTAACATAAGACGCCCCCTGTCTAGTGGGGTGTGATAAACACCCCCCTTGTTTATCCCATGCCCTTGGAGTGTGCTTTCAACTCCTAATGGCTGCAAACAAACCTGCCACAGAAAATAACTATGCTCATCTTGCTGGTGCCTTCATCAGCCCTCATCCCATTTTAGCGCAACTTCTGCTTTCGGAGGGAGAATACAAGGACGCTCCATTTCCTACCAGAGGAGACCATCGCTATGGAAGGTCTGGCTCTGGCTGCAAATGTCATTCATTCCACTGCTACCAAAAACCCATACCCCTACATGCTATAAAATATTTGCTGCGCTTGAGGTCTTGCATTGCCATTCCTCTGCTCTATTGTATTACCCTGTTATTAACTATGGGACCAGTGTTTCTCTGGAAAAGGAGACACATCCCAGGAAACAATGTCTCATATGTGCCTCATGTATCAAACAGCCAAATCGCCCTGTTCTCACCAACATGGTACCACCCACAAGCCGCTGGGGTTCACTTACATCTCTCACTGTCGTTCTGGTCAGCAATGGCCTCCTCCAGGGTGACCGACTTTGGCTTTTTGTCCTGACTTCCTTTCAACCTTTCCCAGTCAGTGGGGCTGAATTTGCACACCTCGGAGTCCTTGGTTGGGGGGTGGCCACCTTCTCGCTCTTTCATCTCCAACTCTGAGAAGCGCATCATTGCACGCTAGGAAGAGAATGGAGATGGAAAAAAAAAAAAACAACACACCTTACCATCAAAGCTATTTCATTGGCCTTACCTTAAAGGAAAGTATTTTCTAAGAAAAGTTTGCCCAAAACCAACCACACTTTATGATACAACTTAGATATTTTAAAAGTTAATGATACAAATATAAGAGTGTCTATATGTTAAGCAGTCACACATTCTTTATTCATAAAGCCATATGTGTGTAGAGATATGCGGTGTGTATGTATAGCCATACATACACTGTGGCATAGAGACAGACATTCTCTTTTCGAAGGTAAATAAAACAAAACAGAAACACAACGCAAAGAAAGCAAAACAAAAACACAACAGAAAAGAAAACAAATGCACAATGAATAAAGACGACCATGGCCCACAAACTTCCCTTTGTATATTTGGAAATGAAATTTAACTCAAAAGGTTTATGTAAGATTCTAGTAATAAAAATTTGAAGAACTGACCTCACAGTAAGCAGCGGGTAGACATAAAATACTGTCCTCTTGTAATCCTTCCATCTATGTAATTAAAATGGGCACTCAATGGATCATTTAGATAACTTCATCCATTTTTATAAGCATAAACCAATTTTTTTCTTAACATTGCAAAACAATTTGGCTTTATTTAGCTTTTAATTAAAAGTAAAATATCTTAAGGAAATTCCTAGACAACATCTATCATTCACTAGCAAGTTAAATACATACTCTATCCCTTTAATCGAGGTTTTTGTTTTTTCCTTTTTTTGGTGAAAGAAAAACTGCACAAATCTCACAGACATGCGGCGGCTACACACCTCCACCAAGTATCACGTAAGGCATTCTAAGCAGTGCTGTTAGGTTTATTTGTTAACGTACAGTAAAGTAACGGCAGAGAAATCAAAGCAATTGATACGTCAATGTCATGCAGTATTTTAGACATCCTTTAAAACTTCCGTTATCAGCATTCAAGTGGAGTTTGCTTAAAATCCACAAGAATCCACTTATGTTCCCTTACTGGATACATTTCAAAAAATTATATTATCATAAACTTCATTAATCAAATCTGCCCGGTGTCCTGCTCTCTAGTACCCCCGCCCCCTTCCTTTTCGAACATTAAAAAAAATAAACAAAACAAAAAAAAAAAAAACTGACAACTGGTCAGGCTCTTGCAATTTGGGTGGGGGGCTCACCTGCAATGCCCGCTGCTCCCGGCTGAGCTGACTGGAATCGGCATACAGTTCGGTAGTGACGCACTTGAACCGGTCACCCACATAACCAGCGGAGTTGGCGATTCTCTTTGCCAGCTTAGATGGCTTTGGTTTCAGAACTTTGCCATCGGTTGATTCTGCCTCATCGGCTCCATCTTTGGTATAGGTGGGGGTGGCGTCCATGCTTGGTGGGGCACCGCCCACACAAAATGGTTTGGGTTCCTCTTGGGTTTTCCCGAAAGTGACCGCGGGGCCATCGCTCCCCGGGGTCGGCTCCAGGAACGGAGTGGAGACTGGCATTGCCAGGTTCTCCTTGTTGGTTCCCGCTGGAACATTCTCCTTGCTTAAGTTGAAAACCGACTGGCCCGGAGCCTGTTTGAAAGCATAGGTGTCGTGGAAGTCACCGATGCGCCCCAGCTCGTCTCTGAGGGAGATGAAATCCCGATGGGGCTGCAGGGCCGGCTCAGCCGGGGGTTTGCTGGGCTCAGCGCTCTGGCCGACACTCTCAGCTGTGAAGCTGGGTTTGGACGTGTTGGCTTCAGTTTTCGCATCGGGCTCTTCCCGGAGGAGGTCTACATAGACAAGCTTGTCACTCTTGACAACTGTCTTCCCTTGATTCCAGCTAGGGCTGGGCTTGAGGTTCTTGTCCGTGGGGACTTCTGGATGTAGCTTGGTGCCACTAGCTTCGAGTACCTCGGAAAACCGGTTTCGGAGGCTCGGGTCCTCGTAGCGGGCCCTCTCATGGGACCGGGACCTTCTTTCCGCTTTCTCCTCTTTAGTGATCTCAATGGGTGTGTGAGGTATCAACATGGGATGCACCATGCCCAACCCCAGCGCGTCCTGGTAGGTCATGAATTCTGGCCGGCCCGTGGGCAGCCCGTAGGGCAGTCCAGGCTTTGGGGCGAGGTGCCCAGGAAAGAGACTGCCGCTGGGCAACAACACCGGGTGAGGGTAGACGGGGCCTTTGCCATGCAAAGAGAGGGGACTTATGGCAATGCCCTCGGGTGCTGGGTAAGGGAGGTAACTCCTAGGGTAGGGAATTGGTGGGGACCTGAACGCCTCATTTGGAGAGAGAAATATTGAGCTTGGTGGCAGGCCGTTCTCATTTGCTTTGAAGCTTGGCTCTGGGTTGCTGGCTTTGGCGCCCTTGCTGCTGGTGCTGCCGCTGTGCTTGGCAGGCGTGGTCGGGGGCTGGCCCACGTGCTGGATGACGGACGGTGTGGTGTCTACAGAGGCTCTGCTGGTCTTGCTTCCATCGGCAGTGGCGTTTGGGGCTGGAGATGCAGAGGCCGGGCGGCCGGCACTGGACACTGAGCCAGACACGTTAGTGACCACGGTGTCGGTGGCACCCATGCGGGGACACGAAGAACTGCGCTGCTGCGGGAGGGCCCAGTCCAAGGCCTTGTTCTTCAGTGGCAGGCCTTTGCCACTGTTCTCTTCGTTAGGACTTGGCCCAGGCACCACCCAGGACGAGGGAGCCGTGCTAATGATCTCAGATCTATAGATAGCACAGCCGTTTCCTGGAGGAGATAGTGTTTCTTTCGGAATCTCACTTCCGGAGAGCACTAGGCCACTTCCAGCTCTGCTGTGAACCAGGACCGTGGGTGCCATCTTCTTCATGTGGTCAGCTTTGGAAGCGTCTACATCCACCACTTTAGAAGACAAGTCTAGTGGCTTATCGGTGACGTCTTTGGTAACCGTCTGCTTCTCCAACAGAGGAGGTGAGCTGCCATCCTTTCTGTCCTGACCCGCTGTCTTCCGAGTGTGCCCAGGAACTGGCTGGGCACTTTCGGCTCCCTCTGGAGCCTTTGGATACTTGCTGCTGCAGAGCCTGGCCGCGGGAAACTCACTGCTGACCGTCATGTATGGCTTTGACAGGGTGACAGAGGGTGAGGTGGAGATCCGGGCATAGTGCTTGTGGAATTCAGAGTAGGTATCTGCAGCAGGCTGGGAGGGAAGGTGGACTCGGGGTGAAGGCCGAGGCGAGGGGGGCAGCAGGAGAGCCGTGTCGCCTGGCAGGCCACTGGTGACCGCCTTGGCGGAGGGCACCCTAGGCTGTTTACTGTTCTGGATGTGGGGGTATGAGTGAGAATCAACTGGGTTCCCAGGACTGACACCCATCTTCCAGGGCAGGCTTTTGTCTGTGCAGTGGACCAGAGGCGGGATGGCTGGAGAGGCGGAAGGCGTCGAGAGCCTCATGGGGGAAGCCAGGGATGATGGGATGTGGGGACTGACGTAGTGAGGTGGCGGCAGGTAGAGAAATCGCTCCCCATTGGTGCAGACTGGCGAATACAGAGGCTGAGCCAGGCCGTATGACTGCTGAGGTAGCAAGGCCTTGTACATGTTCAGGGAATACTTATTTGGCGAGTCAAGGAAAGGGTAGATGGCTGGCGTGGCCCCCTCCATGTAGGGATTGACCCAGGGCAGCCGCAGGTAACTAGCACCATTGATGTTGAGCGGGCTCTGTTTGTCGCTGGCAGGCCTATCTAAGCCCAGAGTTTCTGCCGTGGGGACAGCACTTTTTTGTATTCCTGGTGGTGTTTTGTATATAGCACTGAAGCCATTCGGAGGCTTTCCAGAGACAGCGGAGGCCTCCACCGTCTCGGGTGTATTCGGTTTGAACTGCATCTCTGGGTTTCTTTCGGAAGAAAATCCCAGACCGCCTAAAGTGGTTGTGGCGGCCTCCCGCCCTTTCTCTGAGCCCAGTCCACACAAGCTAGAATAGACGATGTTTCCGGGGACACGCAGTCCTTCCCGGATCAGGCCAGTGCGGTCCATGCTCAGCGCTGCCAGGCCATCGATCCGATGGGCCGTGGTTGCGTCCACCTTCACACAAGAAGAATATGGGTGTTACCGAGGATGTGCCTCCAAAGCAGCCCATCCCAAAGAGAAACCGCAGACTAGCTTAGCAGGATATCAGCCTCAAGATCTGGGTGGAAAGGGTTTAAAAAGCAAGGCTTCACAAGGTCTGTGGCCCCCTCCCCCCTTATCCAGCACCCTCCTCTGCCTGCCTTCTCACCTTTGTCCGACTAGTATCCTGGAAGCATGTAAAATGATCCCTTTAGACTTGAGGCCCCTGCATTAATTCAGTCATCTATTAACTCTGGAAAATCCACCTTCTCAGCAAAAATTCTTCGCTGCAACTAAGGTGGTACCAACTCCACTGCTCTCAGCACCGACCTTGTGGGGTACAGACCTCGGACTCACCCTCCCTGGGTCTGGTCAGGATGAAGTGGGGTGATGTTCACTGGGGCTTTCCCAGATGTGGGGAGGCATTATTTAACATAACAAAAAAACCCCCACTTTCAGGGGGACAGAAAGGAACAGAAGACTTGAGCTGTCTCATTTCGAAATCAATAAAGAGGCCATGGGTCAAACTGCAGTTGTGTCTTTTGACTCCTTCTCCCTTGTGTCTGAAGATGGCTCTGTTTCATATTTTACTGGGAAGGTAAACCCTCAGAGTCTACTTGGAGGCGAGAAATTTCTCCATCTGGGAGCGCCGGTGGGGCACATAGCTTATCAAAGAAAAGGTGGTACGGACCCCACCAGTCACCAGGGTACGGGGGCAGAAATGGCAAGCGCGGCCAAGAAAGCAAGCCAGGAAGAAACCGGGTGAAGCCTTGTCCCACTGCCTAGGCTTTCTCCAGCAGCCCCCCAAAGGCCCTTTAATGGTATGCAAATGAATGCACGATTGATTACAGATCACTGATACTCAGATAGCACATCAACAGAAGCCATTAATCTCTTACCACGTTGTGGTTCAAGGGATTTTCTTCCCTTAGTTCCAGTCTGGCCTTTGAAGCGTCACCATCATTAACGGGAATTTTCCTATTTAAAAGGATACACCAACTTCGTGAAAGTATTCCTCACTTAATCTTTCATAGATTACCCCGGAACAGACCAGTTTCTAGAAAATCTATTTTCCCAACTACCCTTTAAAAAAAAAAAAAAAAAAATTCCTCCTCCATGGCCCATATTGAAAGTTGTCCCCAAATGGTGATTCAATGGGACTGGAAAAAAACCAAGGCAAGGCAAAGGAACGGGGTTAAGGTAGAAATTCTGCACAATCACGTCTCCCTCACGATTGTTTCTCCACACAGGCTGGGCAGGGCTGTCTGGGCCCTGCAGTCCGAACAGACCCTTATAAGCTCCACCTGAGGACAGGCGTGTGGGTACAACGGCCAAAGCCAAAGGGGCAGACCTGGAGGCTAAAGTCTATGGGCCAGTCATGTCAACCATTTCTGTGTTACCCAGGAGGACAGGTTCTCAAAACTTTTCCCCAAACAAAGTTAGGCACCCTGTCCTACAAAACTGGTTTCCATGGTGATAATGAAGCCATATTTGACAGCCTACATCAAAATGATGGGGGATACACACAAATATACAAATGTTAGCCACTCCAGGCTCCAGAGGAAGAGACCACACATCTGTGCCAGGCTGTTGCGGCTGCCCTGAGACTTGTTATCAGAGAGCATCGATAAAGAAAGTGCTTGATGCCAACTTCCAAATTCCCAGGATAAAACTCGCTGACAAACGGCAGAGCAAAGTTTCATCATTACCCCGAAGAGCAGCTTTAATTATCTACTGCTTAGCTGCCTCTACCCCACATTCCCAAATTACTGGTTAGGAAGCATAACAAAGCTGTTGGGTGACTGAAACCAGGAGCCGGTGGCCTCGCCAAACAGGCAGCAGAAGATCTGGAGAAACAGTGGGCCTTCCATGAAGTGAAGGGTGGCTTTTGCCCCATTTATTACTGAGCAAACTATTTGTTTTAAAAGCACATCGAATACCGATCCACCTGGGCCCACACTCCTGACATTTAGAGTTAAAGCAGCATATAGACTGGGATTAATTCTCCTTCATAAATATGAAATAATAAATTAAGGACGAAAGAGCACTGAAAGGCCGCTTTAGGGGCTAATCTCTTAAAGGGCGGCAATGCTTCGCTGAGCCAGGTTGCCTGTTAAAACTGTAAATCAAGGGCTGCCAGCTAGGCAGGAGATCTCCCCCCCCCCCACCACCCCCCTTTGGGCCCACTCTGGCTGTGAGGAGGTGAAGGGGGGCTCTGTTTAGGAGCCCCAGGGAAGGACCCACATGCTCCCCAGGCCACAGCCAGACCCACGCATTCACCTGTCGTCACTGATCCCACACATGCGGACCCTCTCGCTGTTCATCCAGCTGTGAACGTTCCCATACAGGGGGGTTGCTGAAAGCATGTCGTCTTCTTGGATAGCAGCTTCTCTTCAAACGTCTAGTCTGTTTAACAACAACAACAAAAATCCCAGGAGGTTGAATAAAAAAAGAGCCAAACGGGGAATGAGAGAAACCCTCTTTCTAGGCAAATTCATACAGAGTGTGGAACGCACACTCAGGAAGGCAGATCCTGCTTGGATGATCTACAGATGGCTGGGAGTGAAGGAGTACACCTGACCCAGGGGTTCAAGGAGGGGGATGGAACTTCCCTGGCAGGAGGCGCCAGGGATGTGGAGGATCCAGCACCTTGGGGCCCCATCAGTCAAGGTACAGCACACGGCACCCCGCACCTGCCATTCTCCCTTCCCCTTTCCCAGCCTTTGGAGAACACACTTGCATAGAAAGCGGATGGTGGGGGATCCTGCGGAGCCCCGCACTGATATTTTTCTTGGGACTGAAAGGATGGGGAAGAAAGGGTCAGAGGTGGTGGGGGCAGAATAAAAGGCACAGCAGTCCAGTGCGGCAGCCCAAACTACAACTCATTTCCAGGGATGTGGTGTACACGACTTACAGGTGGAGGGTTAAAAAGTGTCAGTGGGTTGGCAAGCCACCCCACCCGAGCCCTAGATTAGATTAAGCCCCAAACCCGGGTGGTTTTGCCTGGGTGGTTTGGCCTGGGAGCTGCAGAGGGAGGCGGCTGAGTAATTCAAAGACGCCTGCTCGCTGGGGACAAAAATCATTAGTGAGCGCAGAAGTCTTAGCAGCCCGGGCTGTTGGGCTCCGGCTGTGAGCCGCTGGCACTGGGGGAGCAGGCAAAAGCCACCCATTTCCCATCCACTGGGAAGGAGGAAGGGGGAGGCGGCACCTTCCCCCCTCCTTACCTTCTCTGCCCACCACCCCCACCCACATCACATTCTAGTTTGCTGCATGAGTGAAGGGTCAGGACAAGCTGCATTTTATTAACAGGATTATCACGGCGCGTGATTTATCCTCGTGCAGGATTTTAATTGCTCTTTGGAGGTTGAGCCGTTTCTTTTGACTGCGCTTCAGCCCATATCCTGCTGTTAAATGCTGGGTTAATAAGTAGGGGAGCCTTTAATGCCTGGGACCGATGGCCCTCGGCAATTCCCCCAGCTCGCACGCTGCCTTGTCCAGGCACCCCCCCCAGCCACAGCCTCCGTACACCGGGACCCAAACCTGAGTGTGAAATCCCTGGTGTGCAGCTCATGGGGGAACTTTTCTTTCTCCTCCCTCACACACCCACCCACACAGTTTCCGAAAGCCCAAATGTTCCCTAAGTCGACACATTTCCTTTGTTAGCAGGGAAAAATATGCAAATGATTGCTTTTACACTTCAGCACAGGGAGCTGACTGCCAGGTCGGTTGGGTGGGAGCCACTGGGACCGGGGAGCACCTGGGAGACCCCAATCCCAAAACCAGGCTATCCCTCTGCGTTTCTTTGTCCTAACTCGGGCTTTTGTCCACCAGCATCACTCATCGGCCCCTATACATAGAACACCGTCTGTTAATCGAGAGCCACGCGCGCAGACACACACCACGCATAGTTAGAGCTCAACAATAAAGCTGCGAGAGAGATGGCAATCTCCCTGTTGTGTCCGGCCTGGTGGGATCCTGGAGAGGCTATTTGTCTCAAAAGTGTCCCTTTCTTCAGACAGGCTGGGACATTTCCAGGGGGCTGGCTACAGCGCCCCAAAGACAGACTCAGTCGGATGCAGGCATTGAGGAAGGTTCTGTGGGGGTTCACAGGCCGTTCTTCTGTGTTCTGAACAAGCACATCAAACTGGGGGCAGGCCACCACAAGAGAAGTCTCACTCAACAGTGTGTCCCCTCTCTAATCCCTGCCACCCCTTCTAACAAAAGACAGGTCTCAATCTAGAAGGTGGAGCAACATTCCTCAGTGCAAGTGTCCTGGGCATATGGCTGCCACGGGAGGGCCATGCCATGCCATTCCCTGGCTGCGTGTCATGATGAAATTCGGACCTTACACCAAAGGGTCCCTCTATCAAACCCTTAAGAAAAGGATGAGGGGTAGAAGCGTGTGTGCCCTCGAAGCCCTGATCTGGTGTTCCAGTCTTCAAAAGTTACACCAGCTGCCTCCTAAGAGCTTCTGTTAGTTGTCACCTGGGGACAAGGACCTCTGAGCACCTGACTGAGGAAATAGGAAGGCTGTTGCCACAATCACCCTACTGAGCCCTTCCCCCACCCCCAGGGCCTGCAGCCCCCTTCCCTTGAAAGGGTTTTTCTTTGGAAAGGGCAGCCTGGATTTAGCAGGTGAGGTGGACACAGTTTAGAAGAGACAACCTGGAATCACAGAGTGCTTTAAAAGCTCCTCCCCCGCTCCAGGTCTCGTCTGGTTCGCAGTATTAATACTGCACAGATAAACAACATCCTGCGTCAGAATGAAGTGTTCTGACCAGCACAGGATTCACATAGAGGGCTGAGGCCCAGAGCATGGTCCAGTGTCACAGGGGTGGGGGTGAGAGGAAGAGGGGTGAGGCCCAGTACTGGATCCTGCTGACTACACCTACACACACATACACACACACACACACACACACACACACACACACACACACACACACACACACTCTCTCTCTCTCTCTCTCTCTCTCTCTCTCTCTCTCTCTCTCTCTCTCTTATAATCTTTAGCTGCCCCATGAACTTTTTGTGAACTGTTTAAAAGTGGAGGTCTGTTGAACAAACAGCGGCGCCACTGCCAGCCATAATTTCATTGCAACGAGCTAAAGACTTTTAACTCTTCAGGTTCCTGGCCAAAGATGGAGCTGCGTGGAAAGGGCCACCGGGCCAGGGCCCTGCCTGGCGCGAGGCCCTTCTCCAGAGTGACAGCCCACATCCTGTGCAAAGGCCAGACTGCTTACACCCCCCATCACTGAAGGACGCCCCCCTCATCTCTCTGAGATGGAGAACTGACGAAAGGGATCTTGGGGGTAAGGGACACATAGACGGGGGCAGATAGACAGTCATACTCAGCCCACTCCACTTTTAGAAAGGGCTACTGAAATTGTTGGAGAGGTGGGGTCTCTCTTTTTAACCGAGGAAAAGTTCTTCAAAAGTGACTTCCCTGACCCTTGGCTGTGGGTCACGGTGAAGGGGGCAAACGATGTGATCTGGATGACAAATAGAGCAGAGACTGTGCTGCTATACATAAGATGTGCATTCCCCCTTATTTCTCAATGACCACCCCCACCCCACCCCGGCCTGGTCTTCCACAGGCAGGCTATGCTTCTGGCAGTGCCAAGATGTGTGAAGTCAGTCATGAAAAGCACTTTACAAGCACCAACCTGTTTCCAGGGCAAGCTGCTAAGCTATATACCTTGGCTCTGGGTTTTAACCCTTTTTTCCAGTAGAGGAGAGAAGGGGGCAAGGATGCCGGAGAGGGATAAAGAGGGAAGGTGGCTCAGAGAAGGGGTCAGCCTGGGAGACGAGAATGTCTGGTTTCTGGAAGAACAGACAGGAATTGTGGTGGCTGCCCGCTGAACACCCAGCTCTGGGAGAGACAGCCACCCTGCGTGGAGGTCCCTCTGGCTTTGCGTCTAAATGCAAGCATAGGAGAGCTTGAGTCTCCCTCAACAGACTTGGGCGCTCATCTGCTCTAGGAGCCAAGTTATGATTACCCCCAGCCCGGCCTGGACACTGGGGAGAAGAGCCTGATTGGCAGAAAGAGGTCAGAGGGACTACGATTAGGAGCTGTCACCTCCACCTTGGCATCCTTGAGTAGGGGCACCTTGGCACTCTGTGAAAAGACACATGGGGGAACACGGGCTCTGAGCTGCACCCCACCACCACTGGTCTGCCAAATCCTGCCATGAAGATACCATTATGGGCAGAGGAAAAGGAGATAATTTTTTTTTTTCCTTTAAGGCCGAGTTCCCCTGGCAGACAACAGACAGGGTGCAAAGGAAGGAGCCGTGGCTGTTGGGAGGCCAGCCTGAGTGCAGGGAGGGGGGCAGTGCTGGGCCACTCTTGGCACCTCTCCTTTCTCTCCACCCCGCTCCTCCTGGCACCGGGCCACTTTCCACTGCCTCCGCCCTCGAGGCGGCGGATGGATTGGTTCAAGTCTGCACATCAAGCTTGTCAAGTGGCACCGACAAAATGCGAAGCAGCACCACCAGACTGGCCCCACTCCATGCCACCACCACCAGTGCCCCTTCCCAGGGCCTCGCTCACTAGGCACCCCTTAACCCATCAGGCACTTCACCAGTTAGTGGCCAAGGAGGCCTGGATAGGTTTGAAAGAGCACCTGGTCCAGAAGACCGAGTGGACATCAGGGACCCCAGGCAGCATGCTGTGTGCCACGGTCATCCATGGGTTGGGGACCCTTGTGGGGAAAGGGACTCTCTCACTGTGGGGCCGATTCTCCGTGGAGGATGCGTTGAGAGCACAATCACCACTGCCTCCCCGCTCTCTCGTTCACAGCCTGTCTCTGGGCAGGTGGCTGAACCTCTTCAACCTCGGTGCCCTCATCTGTAAATATTTGGCAACTTGTTTTCCAGAGGATTAAACTGCACTCAGGACTTGAGTTCTGCCTGGCAATAGCTGGTGCAGGCCCCATCTAATGCCATTAAGCAGCATCTAACTCCACTAAACATACTATGTAACAAACCAACCCCCAGAATGGCTGCAGGGTTCCTTTGTGACAGTGGGGAGGCTGAGGAACGGACACAGAGGGGCCAGGGAAGGGTGACCTTCAGCAGGGCAAGGGGCTTTCATGGAAGCTCGCAGCACAGGAACCCTTCCTGGGGCTGCTCCAAGCCCAGACTGAGTCACGCACAGGCACTTCTCTATGGGTGTCAAGGAAGGGAGGGGTGAAGAAGTTCCTATTTTAGGATGGGGGGCTGCTTGGATGTGGGAGCTGAGAAAAAGTGGTCCGGGGTGTGAGGCGTTGGGGTGAGTCCTCCTGGGCTATTTTCCCCAGTGTGTGTAACGGTGGGGAGAGGGGAACCCCAAGGATGCCACCCAGGTCAGGGGAAGGTTGCAGGTTTCCAGGGCTATGGTGGAAGGAGGTCGCTGGCTGGGTCCTCCAGCCTGTACAGGGGTGCTGAAGTTGGGGTTGGGGGGGAATGGGAGGAGTGATCCTGCCTGCCAAGGTGATATCTCTCTGTGCACCCTGCAAGTCGGGGCCTCCTGGGGCATCCCCACTCCCGCCCCAGGTTTTGCATTAGTAACTGCTGAGGGCTAGCAATGGGGAGTGGGGGGGCGGGGAGAACGAGAAACTCGCGGCAGGCCCTGACCTGCAGCACCCAGCACCCAGCACCTTCCCTGCCTTCCCCCAGGGAGCTGGGGATAGAGCCACTCAGGGCAGTCAGGAGTGAACTTGGCCGGCGGCGGCAGCGGGTGGGGGAGGGGCGCCCCCTCCCGTGTCTCGCTCGGCCCGATCGGTCGGCAACAAAGGGATTTTCTCTCCCACCGCACACACACCCCCGTGTGGCTGCGGGCTCCTCCTCGCAGCTCCTCTGCCAGGTCCCCGCGCGAGGCAGCGGCCAGCACACATCCCCGCCCTCGGCCCCCGCCCGACCTTCCAGGAACTCCAGCTCTCTCCACCAGCCCTCTGAGACCCCCGTTCACACCTTGCGTGTGCACATCTCTGGGCTCTCCCTTTCCCAGGCGCCTGCCACTGAATCTCGACAAAAAGCAACTTTGGGTGGGTGCACGGAGAACCCAGAATGTGCAGTGGAGCTCACCAGGGGACTGGGCACTGGAGAGCCCTGCGGCCATCGGCCTGGGCTTCCTTTGGCCAGTCTGGAGTGTTGCTCTCCATGGATGCTTCCCCCGCCTCCACCTCCCCTGACTGAAAGATGCAAGCCAAGTGTAGCCAACTGTAAAAGGGGGCTGGGGGCTTGAGGAGTAGGGGGGGACCAGCAAGGATCAACCTGGAGAGCTGCTGCCAAACCAGGACTGCTGCCCGCCACACACTCCCTTTCCCACAGAGCAGAGCCATGCCCACCCCCACCCCCCCCTTCGGCTTGCGGAACTTCCCCTTCTCCCCTGAAGCCATGCCTTGGCCTTTTGTCCCTTTCACTTTCTTTCACGGTGGTGCCACACACAACAACCACGTGTGTATGCAAGAGGGGGCCCCACTTGGAAGCGGGTGTCCCCCCACAGGAGGCAGCAGCCCAGGACAGGAAACCTAGGTTGAACGCAATCAATCACCCTTATTCCTCTCCTTCTGCCAATCCACACCCCTCCCCCACCCCACACCCCCTCCGGTGGGGTCCCTACAGGGCTGGGTTCCCAGCTGGAGTCTCCCCCAACCTGGAGGCAAATGCAGAAGAACCGATCCATAAGGTATTAACAGCAGCTATCATTAGTACACACAGGAAGCACAAAGGAACTTTTTACGAATAAAAGATGCAGAAAACACAGGGTCCTGCAGTCTGCACCCGGATTCCCTGCTGATTGTGTGCCGCCTAGGAGTCCTGGGAAGGCTGGGGATGAGGGTCAAGGGAGGACAGGGGCTCCCACTTTTTTAACAAGGAACAATAGGAACCCCATGTCTGCTACTCAATCTTGGAACCTGGAACACCCCAAACAAAGCTGTGGGAAAACTGCAGTAGACATGGGGGCCCGTGAATTTTTGTAGCTGTTCAGAGCTTAATTACTCCTCCTTGATCCGTGGGACTAGACACGACACCGCCAAGGTTAAAATGCCCCGAACAGCGCCGAGCAGATGTGAGCGAGCTGGCAGACGCGCAAATGAGGCCTGCCTCGGAGCACGATAACAAGTGACTAATACATTGCATATCGTTGAAAGAAAATTATTTTTCTCTAATTTGCATTTGCTTGGGGGAAAAAAAAAAGCCAACCAGAGTCCCTCCTCACAAGCACGAGTCTAATCCTGGAAATACAGCCCGGCTGCTTTAAGAGAGCTGGAAGGAGGGAAAGACTGCCAGTGTTTTGGCGTTGCAGGCTTGTTTATCTTTCCGCCTTTCCTCCAAGGCGAAACTCGTTTTGCAAGCAACATTCCTACAGAAAATGGCACACGTCATAAAAAGAGACCAATTTATAGAACTGGCACCGAAGTTCATGTATCATTCCAGAAGTATCTCCCAGCTCCCCACTAGGGAACCCAACTAGATGTAGAAGTCCACATTGTAACTCCAAGCGGGGGGGTGGGGGGGGTAGGTTTGGAGATGGGGGGGCTGAAATCATCATTTGCAGATATCCTGAAAGCTATACACCCAGGGGGCCAAAGTCACACAGAAGGGCAGGATATAGAATTAAGTCAGCTCTGAATGATCCTCCAGAGCCCCAAAGACTTCAACCTTGAGGCTGGGGTGGGGAGGAGCGGTTTTTATACTCAGCTGGCCCCAGGACAGCCCAAGGGCAGGCCCAGCCTCCTGACCATCCATGCCCCTTGCCAGCTTGGGCTCCAGAACCAGCCCCTAGCAGGACGGGGGGTGGGGGGGGAGAGATGGCCGCCACCCACCAACTGTTCTGCCTCCCACCCTGGCGCCTCCCCGCACTGCCTGGCAGAGGACCAGGAACTCAGAGAAGGCCTGTGGCTGTGGGCATCTATCTAGTTGATTAAGTCACAGAGTGGGTGGCACTGTGGGCAGACCTGAAGACAGTGGCGTCCTGCAGCTTAGAGGCAAGTGCACGCTTAAAACAGAGGAGAAGGCAAAGAGACGTGGGTAATCCAAAGCTTTGGGTCCTGAACCTACACACACTGGTGTTGCCAATCCAGGAAACAGGGCCCAGTGCATAGAACACAGCAGCCGCCTGTCTCTCGAACTTGTCTGAATAACAGGGCCATTTCAGAGGAAGAACAACGGCCTTCAGAGCCTCTGCAATTTCCAGAAAGCCTTCAGTTAATAATACATTCTTTCCAACAGGCTTGCTTTAGGGCGGAAAGTTATTTTCCCAAATCTTAACAACCCGGTCACAAGCCGCTGAGGCCCCAGGCCCCAGGCAACCCCTCCAGACAGCTGACACTCATGACCCTGTGGGCCTTCTCCTGCCACCTCTGCCTAACAAGTTCCCTAAACCACAAAACGCCAACCAGTGCGCCCCGTCCACCCAGGTCCCGGGAGCCAGAGGGCCATGTGTCCGCGGGGTGGGGATGGGGCGCCGCCGCCGAGGCCTGTCTCGCCTTGCATCCGAGGACGCCCCGGCCAGCAAGTGGCGGCCACCTCTGCGGCTTTCCGTGGGCCTGCATAGTGCGCGCTTTGTGTGAGCGCCGGGGAGGCACAGCGCTGCCCCTGCACCAACAGCTGTCACATTATTTGCACTCGCTGTAAACAGCCTTCACATTCCCCCCTTACCACATAGTTAAAGCCAGACTAACAATCCACAGTTAGAGATCAAACCAACAACAGCAGTATTGTGTCTGCCTTCGCACCAAGCCCAGCAGCTGGCAGGTTTCTCCGGAACAAGGGGGACCCCCCCTTCCCCCCAACCCCTCCGGGCTCCAGCCCAGGCTGGCCAAGGCAGTGCTGCGTGTGTCGCTGCTGATTGTTAAAGCAAGAGAACACAGCCATTTCGAGCCGAGTTCGGTGGGGTTCACCGGCTCTCTCTCAGAGTTTCCTCCGCCAGCTAGTGGCTCGGGGCAGCCCCCCCTCCCCCATCTCCTCCGCTGGGACTAAAGGTTGTTCAGACTCCCAGATTCTGCTCAGCAAAGCGTGGGCCAGCTTGGGGTCCTGCAGCCCTCTCTACCGTGTCCCAGAGGAAAGGCAGCTTGGCCCCGTCTGCAGCTCACAGCCCCCTTGTGTTTCTGGAAAACTGTCCAAGCCCCTGAATCCTGACTGGTCGCCCCACTGATCAGAATGTCTCCTTTATGATTTTTGGTTAAGTCGAACATTTCCATAATTGTCATTATTAGCGCAAATTACACGCCTAATCGGTCCTTAAATAGATTTTAATTAAATAATCATACAAGGCTCATTTTATGACTTAAGAAAGGCATTACTTTTCGTTATAAACTTTCTACCAGGATATAGAATAAGGATAGCAGACAAACACTTAGTCTGTGAAAAGCAACAATAACTGATGGGCATCGTACTGGGAGGTCAGACCCGGCCTCACACCTGGAATCAAAGTGCAGACTAGACACACCACATATGCCCAACTTTCCTCCTCCAAAGCATGACTCTGTCTTCTCTTTGGGGCCAGACGAAAGGAACCCCAAATGCTCTTTTTGTCCCTGCCCGTCTAGAGCCCACTCCTCACCACCCCCATCTGTTTTCCACCCCTCGGTCCGTTGAGAGCCACAGTGGAAAGCAGGCAGGCTGTGCTTGTTAAATGCTGTGTAAAATGCTGTTAATAAAATAATAAATACAAAGGATGGAGGCTGCTGGTTCCATGGGTGTTTTGACTGGAAATGCCTTGGCACTTGTCATGTGTTTATGGGAGGGCAGACAACTCGAGGATTTACATAGTTTGGACATTTCTGTACTTCATTTATTCTTTCTTAAATGACGTAGGCCTAGAGCTATTTCAAGTTTGCCTTTGTACAGAACTGTTAAATGCCTAAGAGTTTCTCCAATTAAACCAAGTTTTAAATCAGACCCAAGGCTGGAACGGACTGACTCGCCCCACTCCACCCCTCAGCCCGAGGCTGGAGAAAACAAACAGACCCTCCACAACAATCCCCTGGCCTTGCTCTCCCCACCTTCATCACTTACCCACCTCCACAGAGGGGGTGGGGGGCAATGCACCTAAGGGTAAAGGTTAAGTTGTCTTCAGAATTACAGGCAAGGCCCTGGCTACACACTCTGGAAAGCACTGTAGTTGGGCACATCCTGGCAATACTCTAACCTCTAAAATAGTGAGCTAAGATGGGGGGAAAACTGCTGGCCTGGTAAAACCCACTGTTCGCAAAACAATGTCAGCAAAGGCTGGGAGGCATTCTTTAGAGAGGGACCAGGGATTCATGCCTACTGAAGCTCTTTCAGCACAAAGGCTTTTAGGGGAAGAAGGGAAAAGGGGGGGTGGCTGGGGGTGGGGGAGAGAAAGGGAGGGCTCCTGTTTCAGAGCAGGCATCCCCAGAGAGTCAAGAACCAAGTGTAGCTTCAATCAAACGCTGACTTCCCCTCTGGGAGTCGAGTAGGAAACCTGATCACAGTAGCTTACTACCGGCCTGGATCCATACAGGTCTGGTTTTCTTCTCATGCTAGTAATTTTTTTAAATACATATCGATATAAAAGAAGCAATCCCTGGCAGACTTTATTGAAAACCACACTGAGACCTCATAACATCCGGACTTAATCCCTATCAAACAAACCACAGCACCTCTGGCCTCTACAGCAGGCCAGATCCTCTCACCTCTTCCCACCAGGTCTCTCGTCCAGCTGTTGCTGTTCCCTCCCCCAAAAGAATGAGGGGGAGGACTAGCCAAAGAGCACCTAGATACTGGTTCTGGAATCAATTCCTAACCATAAAAATGATCCCACTCGGGTGGGGGGGGGGAGAGAAAAAAAAGGAAAAACCAGCCTTTTCATATGGAATCCTTTAAACAGAATGTAAAGAACTGTAACAAAGGGAAAGAGGAACCCACCAAGGCAGACCTGGAGAAAAAGCCTCAGGAACACCCTTGGAGGGGAGCTTAACCTGCAGGTTGGTCCTCTCCAAGGATGGCCTAAGCTGGGGGGGGGGGGGGGGGTTGTCCTCAGGGGCTGGAGGAAATGGAGAAGCAACCTATAGGAACCTGACCAGTCATTCAAAGCAATTACTAATCCTCAGGGCCTACTACGTGCCCAGTAGTCTTCTTTGATCCTAAAGGTGGATAATTATTCCCAGTCTTACAAATGAAGAAACTTACTGAGGCTCAGAGGCCATAAATAACTTGCCCCCAAGGTCACACAGCTAGTAAAAATGGGCCACGGTCAAACTCAGTCCTGGAGTTGCGGAGAGGAGCCAAGTATTGGTCAAACCATGCCATTCGGAATTCCCAAGAAGTTCGGAAAGCTTTCTTAGCCCTTTTACTCCAATACAGGGTAAAAGGATTGCACTCAGCACCTAGGAAACTCGGTCTACCAAGAGCCTGCATCCTAGTTTCTCCTACACTGAGAAATATCTCGGTCCATATGCAGTCTTTCCACTGACATCCTACACATTGCCCTGCACTGGAACACCCCAGTGTGAGGCCAGGGATCCCCACAAAGCTCCACACTCCCCTCCTCCAAGAGACCGGAACAGGCAGCAGACAGTGGGCGCTACTCTCTGGTCTCTGTAAGAAGTGCTGGCACCTGGAACTAGAGCTAGGCTTGCCACTTTAGTCTTACCACATGGGGCAATAAATCAAGTTATCTAGGCAGAGCAAAAGACGTTTGGAAAGAGTGCCTACCTTTCTACCTACCTTTCCTAGGGACCCGAGGACCAAAGTGGGCTGGGGAGGGAACTGAGGGGGAAGCGGCCAAGTCCCAAGTCCCAGCTGGCGGCCGGGGTTATCTTTTCCTTGCCCAACTTCTCATCCCAGAAGCGCAGTGTCAGCGTTCAGCATCCCCTTCCCACCCCATCCTCAATTTCCGGGTCTGTCCCGGGCTTTCAGACGCTCCGGGAACTCTCCACACCCGTTGCCACAGATGCGGCCGGCTTCAGGACCGAGGGCCGTCTCCAGCTCGGCTCGGTGGGAAGGTGAACAGGCAGGAGCGCCGGACACTCAGCCGCCCCTGTGGCTTAGGAGGTGGCTGCTCCAGAGGCCGAGGCTCCGGATGTGCGAAATGGCTCCAGGAGCCCCTGGGGCGGGCCAGAGCCTCGGCCAAGGGAAGGATCGAGGCGATGGCGGCGCCGGGTCCTCACCCCTCTAGCCAGCCGAACACGCCCCGGCGGCCCGGCCGGCCCTGGCTCCCGGCCAGTGGCTTTCTCTCTTTTTTAAACTTTCCGGCCTTGGCGATAACTGCCAATCGGGGCAGGATTTCCAGCCCCCGCCTTCCCTCCTCCACCTTCTCCGTGTAGGCCCTTCCAACCTCCAGGGAGACGACCCCCGGCCCCGCCAGACCATCCCCAGTCCCCGCCACTTGGGCCACCTGGAGAAAGCTTCCGGAAGAGATCGGCGTCGGGCCGAGTCTGGGGCTGGTCCGGGGAGGACGTCCCGCAGTTTTCAACGGTCCGAACCTGACCGCGGCGTCGCGCGCGGGTGCAGAGCCGCCCCGTTATAGAACTCTCAGAAAGACCTGACGGTTGGGGGACGGGGGGGAGGTTAAAGGCCTGCCTTTACAAAAATTTTTAACGCTTCAGATGCAAGAATTTTGCTTGTCCTTGGGTATGGCTGTGAGCGCTCAGGTAGAACAAAAGAAATGAGGGGTGCCGGAAACGGTTCGCGAAGACCCCTATAGCCCTATAAACCTCTCTCCCCCCTAGCAGTTACTATTAGCATTAAAAGACCCCAGTGCCTTCAATGCAATAGTGCCGGTTTATAACTTTTCCCCCGCTGGGTCCCCATACCCTAAACAAGCCCCCTCCTCATTTTGAAATCACCAGAGGAAAGACAGCTCCCAACCCTCTGAGGTTCCAAAGCTTCTCACCTGGTCTGCCCCTGGCACCCTGACCTGACTCACCCCCATCCCCCCAGGAGTTTCTCCGGTTTGCACCTAGACAATAAATTTAGTTTAATTTAGCTTCCGGTCTTTAATTTTAGCAGGTCTCCTTTTTGCATGCAAATCAATATGGCAATTACCATCTAAAAGCTCGCCCAGCCCCGGGTCAATGTAAATTGATCATTGTCCGCCTTCCACAAAATAACACCGGGAGTCTGTGGTGCATAATGAGATTATACTGGAAACTGTCTTTTAGATCACAAATTATATTTTATGCTGTCAGGATCTTCTCCTAGCGGACTTCCCCGCTAATCACGGGGCGCCGGAGCCCGTGGGTGCTGAGGGGCAATGGTTGGCGGAGGAGACAAGGCTCTAAGGAGTAACTAAGTGCGGGGGCTCCCCCCTGCCATTTCCAAGATCCTCAACTGGGGGCAGGTGGAAATGAGCCTGTAATGGGAAAGAGGGCCTTCTACCAAAACGTTGCGGGAAAAGCTCGTTCTTTAATTCTCATCCAACAAAAAGTCAGCTATCCCTTGCGGAGAAACACATGGGGGGCAACCAGCCTGAGCCGTCGGTCCTGGGCTGAGGGTTGGTAGACGTCCCCGACCAAGTGCTCGGTACACAGGAGGCTGGGCCGCCCCGGGGGCGGCGTGAGGAGACCTTCCACTCCTACCCCGGCTGTTACTCAAGTGGGCGCCACCACCTAGGCCCCGGCAGTGCAGCCAGCCTTGCAAACAGACGGAATCTTGCCGGCCGGACTTTCGGGCGAAGCAGCCCAGGCGGGCCTCGGCCTCCCCTCCCCAAACTGGTCGAGGCACCGTCAGGCCCGAACCGTGTGAGCAGACGGCTGAAGACCTCCGGGCCAGGAGGTCCTTTCTAGCGGAGAGCAAGGCCCTCCCGCCCCGGCGCGGCCCCCGGGCCACGGGTGTGACCCTGGAGCCTAACAAAGGGCCTTCAGAGCTCCTTTCGGCCTCGAACTAGCGGGGGAGGGGTGGGACCCGCGGGGAGGGGGCGGCGCAGCGGCCCAAGTGTACCGGCGCGCCCCCTGCCCCGCCGCGCCGAGTCCGGCGCCCTCGAGGAAACCACTGAGGTGGCTTGATCGAGGCCGCTGGGCACTCCCCAGGACCATTCAGGGGTTCGGGCGGCTCGGCGGCCGGCGAGCCTCTCGCCCAGCCCCGCGGCCCGGCCCTGCCCCGCCCGACCCAGCGCGGGCTCCACCCGAGTGCGGTCTTCCCAATAAAAGCTGGAATTCCCGGCTGGGCTCAGACAAAGAGGGACCGCGGCAAATCGACGCCGCGGGCAAACCAAACCCAAGCCTAGTTTACGTGCACGTCTGGGGTCACAGAGGCGCCTGCTAATCCTCCCTACCGAGCAGGCCGTCCCCGCAAGGTCTCCTCCGGGAAAAGAGAAGAAAAAAAAAAAAAAAAGCATACCTCCCCTTGATTTCGCCCAGAGGCCGAACTTCGCACTTCTGTCGGTTCTCTAGACCCTGTGCACCAACCTTAGCAAACAGGACTTAGAGCAGCCCGGCATCCCTTCCTCCCCAGCCAGGAGCGCAACGCTTACTCCTCCGTCTTCTTCCACCATCCATCCTCTCAAGGTCAAGAACTCAAAAATCTTCGAAATCCTCCAACCTGATCAAGACATACCTTCTTCCTCACTCTAGACGGGAGGAAACTATAACCAGAAGCAATCTTAGCGACTGAGGACCATCCACCCTTAGCTAGGCGCCTCTGCCCTCAGTTTCCCTCTAGTCAAAGACACGTTATTTCTCAGTGAATGAGTGTGTGAATGTGGTTGTGTGGCGCACACTTCTGTGCCCTGGTCGGTCTCCCTGGGCAGGAAAAGTCTCCTTCAGGCATTGAGGAGTTTTTGTCATTCAGCCTGTGTATCTAAGCGTGGATGTGTGCATATGAATGCTTTTTGTGTTTCCAAGTGACCCTCTTCACACCTTTAAATGGGCTTTTGTCTCTGGAACGAACTTACAGAAATTCTGCCCCAGTTTCCAGCTCAACAAAGTCTGGGATTTTTCTCTCCTAGAATCTCACTCTAGGTCTCAGTATTTGCATATCCATGTTTACATTCCTCTTGGCCAGTTCTTTATCTTTTCTGTATCTCTTGTTCCATGTGGGTATCGGAGCCCAAGTGTCTTGATTTGTCTCAGCACATGTCATTCAGGCACACATCTTAATCTGTGCATTCCCCTCTAACACGTACACCTCCCCACGACTTACATTCTTGCTTTGCCTATAATGTGGCTCATTCCAACCAGACCAATGTTGTAGTTTAAACGTATCTAGAGGATTCCCCTAAGATTACAATCCCTAAAAGGGAGACGAAGGGGGAAGGAGAGGAGTGTGACTAATGATTCATTTTTATATAGAGTAACCTGCCCACCAATTGTCTACCTCTGCAAAAACTAGACCAATGCCTTCGAGTTGTATTAAAATTTTAGACCAATTCAATGTTGAGTCCCCTGTATGTGGCCATACATACACTGTACACATCACTGTCCAATTCCTGTTTGGACGCTGTCTCCCTGCACATATCTGATCTGAACTCTCCACAAGTTCATGGTTAAAAGTGTATCTACACAGACAACTCGAGGACCCTTTTGCTCTCTCCCATGCATACCTGTACACAAGGGCCGGGCATTTCAGACTTGGGTCGGCAGCAGTTTCCGTCAAAGGCCCCACCCCACCAAAGCTCAGAGCAGACCTTTCCACACCGGGCCGCTGGGAACATTGAGATCTAACCTCTGCATCTCCCAAACTCACTTCCTTAAGTGAGGGGTGCCCATTGTGTGTGTTCACACCTCCCCCATTAAGAAGTACCGGGTCAAATTAGATCGCCTAGCAGCTGCGTCAGGTTCGTCGAAGAATCGAGCCGGATGCACCAGGATGTCAGCGTGCAAACACAGAACAGAAAAAGACAAACCCTGGGTCCAGATTCCCGCCCCCTCCAACCTGGAGGCTACTTTGCCTCCAGGAATTTCTACTAGACTCCCCACCCTGACTCTCCCCATCGCCATTAAAGGGTTAAGAGAAATCCTCGCAGCCTTCCCTTCACCCTTGGTCGCTGGGCCCGCAGGGTGGCTCGCTCACTCGCGGCTCACGGGAGTCTGCCGCCGCCTCCGCGGCCCGCCCCCCCTTCCGTCCTTCAGCCGGGAGGGAGCCTGCATGCCTGTCTAGACCGATCTATCACAGGCACACCAACAACACCCGCGAGAGCGCCGAGACCCTGCCCGGGTCCCCCCAGCCCGCACGGCTTCCCGGCGGACCGAACCCTGGAGCGTGACCGCACCGGCGGCGGGGTGGGGGTGGGAGCCTCCGGGCGCGGGCTGCCCCGAGCGCACCGCGCGGCCGCCCCGGCCCCCAGCGCTCCCGCCAGCCCGGCTGCCGGGGCACAGTCACAGCTCTGCGCGCTGGGCAGTCCTATTTTTATCTTGTCTAATCCCAAACTGGGCGGGGAGCACAGGCGTCGTGCTTAGAGAACAAGAGATAGGCGAGGGAGGCGGGGAGGAGCAGCCAGGCAGCGACGCGAGCGGGAGTGAGTTAAAGACACAGCCGAGGCGACCGAGAGCAGGAAGAAAAAACGGGCTGCGCGGGGCCTCAGGGCGCCGCACGCAACATGCCGCCGGCGAAGTTACAGTCGCCTCCCCGCCGCCCCTCGCCGCCAGTCCTTCCCCACTTCCCAGCGGCGCTCCCCGCAGCCCCGGCCGCGGGGCCCCGGCCTGTGTGGGAGGCAGAGGCCCGGCCGGCCCTGCAAAGAGCTGGAGAGAATCGCTAATGAGCTGTGCGGCCCATTGATCCGGAGAACACTTCCTAATTAACTCTCAGTCACCTACTGGTGACAGCGCCTCAAAGGACAGCGCTGGGGCCGTCCAAGCCCCAGCCCCGACCTGCCCGCCGAGCGCCTGGCGCCCGAACTCCGCGCGCTCCCCTCACTACCTCGAGGCAATCTCGGTGAGTGGCGGCTTCAACCCGCATACTTGAGGCCGGCCTCGGATTAAACCTGGACGGCATATTCACCACCACCACCTCCACCCTTCCTCCACGCGGTGAAATCATGGCCCAAATAAACACGAGAACCACCACTGCAAAGCCCAGACCAGATAACAGATAGGGGGTGGAGTGGGAAGGGTCGCTAAGCAAACGTACTCTCCAAGTGTTCACGTACAGGAGTCTCGGAGGCCGACACTTAAAATGCCTTCCACACAAGCAATTCTGTTGGCAAAACCGAATCCAACACCTCGTAAGGATTGATTTCGGCCCGCGGTGTCCGTTTCCAGTGCCACAGGAAGTGTCAGATGGCTAGAAATACTCAAGTCTGTCTGCGTTCACCACCCACCACCTTCTGGGGTGGGCCATTTCCTCCGCTTTTTTATTCCCAAGTCATTTAAAAGATTTTTCTCCAGGAGGCTACCCTAGAACCAAATAGCACTACCCCATCTCTGGCCTTCTCTCAAAAAAAGAAAAAAAAAAAAACAGCTAAAACCCTGAGCAGTCTAGTCTAGACACAGGAGGCTCTACGGATACCTATTTGAAGCGCGCTGGTTTCTTTTTAAGGTTTGTTTTTAAATACACATAACCCTCCCCCCCTCCTTCGCTCTTCCATTCCCCCAACCCCCACCCTTCAGACGCCGGCGGTGCGCGTCCTCGCGCGCGTGCACTCACTAGCTGAAGATCGCGGACTTTCTGGGAAAGATTCATTAACAGCAAATTAAGCCTCGCCCGGCCTCGGCCTACACGAGGCCAGGCTCATCCGTCTCAGGGACTGGGGGACGTGCCCACTCGAGAGTGCAGGCGGCGGGAAGCCCACCGGGACCAAGCGTGCCTCGAGACGCCCTACTCCGCACACGACGCCCCAGGGCTTGCTTGGTAAACAGCCGGCGCACGTCGCCGCCGCCCCGAGCCCCCGAGTTGGCGGAGGCTCTGCAGCGCAGCCGCCCGCCAGCTCCGAGCGCGGGCCCCGCGGCGAGGAGGCGCCTCGCCCTCCCCGCCTCGGCGGAGGATCGCGCCGGGTGCGCAAGTTCCTCTTCGCCCTCAGCCTCCGCGCCGCACGCCCTCCGAGCGGGACCAACTTCCTCCGGCCACAGACTTGCACACGCCCTACAGGGCTTCCCACCAGACTCGTAGCTGCCCAGGTCTAGCCCCCACCCCCCCGCCCTCCCTTCCCGCCGCCGCCCCCGCACGATCTACCCTCTCCCCTGGGGACTCACAACTTGAAACCAACCCAGCGACGTCGCGGGGAGGGTGGGAGTGGACCAGGGTCGCAGATTAAAATTTTAAAAGAACATTTACAAAACAAAGCGTCTGACCTGGCGGGCGGGTGGACGGGCCGAGTCGGAACCCCTCGCTCTGCTCGATTTCCTAGTATTTCTTTTTTTTTTAATCCACGTGATTCGCGCTTTGGAGCAAGCCAAAAAAAAAAAAAACCGGGACTCCCCTCCCGAGTTGCGCGGCGGCGGCGGCGGCAGCAGGTCGAGCTCGGCTCGGCCCGGGGCGCCCGCCACACACACCCTGCACACGCACACGCCGTCGTTCCACGAGCAGGAACGAGCGGCCCCCGGAGAGGCGAGACGAGGCAGCGGCGGCTGGGGGTTTTTACAGTTCTTTCCCGAGTCGAAAAAGAAAGCAGACGGGAACCCGCCGCCCTCCCCTTCCTGCTAGCGAGCTAACGCCGAGCCGAGCTTCCCAGCTTCCAGCCCAGCTCCCCCCCGCCGCCCCCCCCCCCCGCGCCCGACTCGCGGCGCTCAGCGACGACCGCGCTCCCGCGCACACAGGCACACACTGGCTGCAAACTTCCACTCCGTGGACTCCCCGCTCTCCTCCCAGCCCCCCGGGAGGCGGTAGCCCCCCCCCCCCCCGCGCCGCGCCCCTCCCTCCCTGGAGCCCACTTGGGGCCGCTTAGGTTGGCTGCATTTTTAATAACATAGCTAAGAAATAAAAATGAAAGCGAGCAAAGCAGCCAAAGTGAAACGCGAGGCACAAGCTTCGAGGGGGTACGCGAGAGAGTCAAAAGAAGCCACCCGCCGCGGGCGGGGGCCCCCGAGGGAGGGGGCCGACTGCAGCCCGCCGCCCGCCCGCACGCTCGCCTGCCCGGCCTCCCCCGGGGAAAGGTGTTCCGGGCACTGACCTGAAATCCCAGGCCGGGGAGTAAGCAGAGAGCCCGCGATCCGGCGCTTTGAAGTTTTCCCCCGGAGCAGAGTCGAGGCGGCGAGGAGGAGAAAGGGGCGATGGGGTGGATGGGAACTGGTGTGCGGGGTTGGAGGAAAGTGGGGTGGCGACGTTGGCGACGGGAGAAGGAGCCGGGCCGGGGAAGCGCGGCGAGCAGCAAAGTTTGCCGTCCCCGGCTGCCCGCAGCCCGCTCGCGGCGCCGCGCTCGCTCGCCTCCCTCGCCGTCTGCTGCCAGCCGGCTGCCCTCGGGGTCGGCCCCGCCGAGGGGTGGGCTCTGGGCCGGGTGGGGGCGGGGCGGGGCGGGCTCAAAGCCTCCGGGCAGGTGGCGACAACCCCGCGCGATCCTCGGGGCTCCGGCGGCTGGGCCGGGCTCGGTCGGGCTCAGCAGCTCCCGCGCCGCCGCTGCTGCCGCCCGCGCTCGGGCAGGAGCCCCAGCGCCATGTTGACGGTTCGCCGCGAGCGCCCGCTCGGGCTGGGTGTGTGTGAGTGTGTGTGTGTTGGGCAAGTCGTCCCTGCGCGGCGACAGCGCGGCTTGGGCTCCCCGCCCGGCGGCTCGCGGGCTCCCCCTCCGCCGCCGCCTCGTTCCCGCTCTCGGTCGCGGCTCCGGCGCGTCTCCCCCGCAGCTGCCGAGCTCGGTCCGCGTTCAGCGAGGAGCGTAGCTCTGCTCACCTTGCCGCTGGGAGCCTGGGCTCCGTCTGCCGCCGCACGCCGCGATCCCAACGCGTCCCCCCTCCCTGGTTCCCTCCTCTTCCTCCTCCCCCTCCCTCCGCCCTCTCGCCCGCCCTCCTTCCCTCCCTCCCTCCCAGCAGCCGCCTCCCCTCCCCCCGCAGGCGCAGCGCTCGGGCGACAGCCGCCCGCCCGCCCGCCGCCGCCTCCAGCTCTCGCAAGTTTGAGCTCCCCCAGCCTCCGCTCACCCTCCGCTGCGGTGCCTCGGCGGTGGGGTTTCGGAGGGGTGATTCCCCAGGAAAGGTTTGCCCGAGTTTCCCCAGCCGTCATCGATCCTCGGCGCGTTTCGCTTCTCTGGGTCCGAACCCCAGACCACTTGGGTGGCGCCCCCCCCCCCCCGCCGCCCCTTGCCCTCCCCTCCGCCGCTCGGACCGAGTTGGCTGCGCACACCCCGCCCGGGCGCGCGTCCTGGGCGAACCGGAGACCGACTCGGGCGGCGGCGGCGCGGGCGGCCCGCTGATCCTGAGCCGAGGGGATGGGGGCGGCGGGGGCGGCTCTCCCAGCCGCGCGCCGAGACTCCCCTCGCTACCCAGAAGGCCAGTGGAGGACCGCAATTACCATAAAGCGCCTCGCACTCCGCTCAGCCAAAGCTGTCAAACCCCAGCGGCAGTCGCCGCTGCCTCCTCTCGCCACCAGTTCTGCGCTTTCCCGGTCGCGCGTCCCCTCCGAGACCCAGCGGAGCCTGGCGGGTGCGCGTCGGTGCCCATCCCCACCTTGGGTCGCCCCTTCCTCCCGGAGGAGCCCCTTCCCATTTCGGTGTCAAGAACTACCTTTAAACACCACCCTGAGCAACGGTGGCCGTTCCGCCCGAACTCTGCGCCCGAGTTCCCCGGACGTTTCGATTGTGTGGGAATTGTCTGGAGAGGCGGGGGACGGAGGAGGCAGCCCGTGGGGCACCAGGAGGGGGGGGTGGGGGCGGTAGGGGAGCGGAGATCCGCCAGAATTTCTCCCCATTCTCGTGCATTTCACAGTCTGCATCTCAGATGATTGGAGGGTCTGTCCTGGCCCCTCACCCCTGCCTCGGGAGATTATCTCCCGCGTTTTATTTTCCTTGGCAGGGAGCAACTTTTGGCTTACACCGTTCGCTCCATAAATTTCCAGTCGGTAACGTCGTGCTGATCGGAGCTCGGCGGCGGCGTACAGCCTGCGCCCGCAGCAGTTCAATTCAATTGACACGTATTGAGCTTCTCCAGCGCGCCCGGCGCGGCGCTGGGCGCGCGGGCGGGGGTGGTGGGTAGGGTGGGGGCAGGCAGGCGAGAGGGGGAAGCGGAGAGGCGAGGTTCCGGCCTCCCCGGAGCGCAGAGCCTCTAGGGCGAGCTGAGAAGCCCCAGTTCGAGAAGCGGGCGGGAAGGGATGGGAGAGGGGGGAGGGGTGTTCCGGCCTAACCGCACCCAGACCGCGGGCCCGGACGTCACCGCAATAGGTGACCCCACTCGGTTAAAGGATAGGGTCTTTTTATGCTGAAGGTGAGGGAGTCTCTTTCTGCCTAAGGACAAGATGGTGCAAGCTCGATGAGAACATCAATCTGAAATGGAGGTGGCTTGTAAATCCACACGGAAAGTTTTAAAATATCCTGGAGTGTCTCCATACCAAAAATAATCAAAAGCATCTCAAGTTGATTACTAAGTCAAGGTCAAGGCCAAAATCAGCTCTAGCTAGTAGACCCCTTTTAAAAAATTAGACTTAATCCTGACTGTAGGATTGGTGTTAGGTGCGATTTTATTTCTTCTGTTTTAGTTCTCAGTACATAGTTATAAAAACAGCTCTTTTCAAAGCAGAAGTGAAACATCTCTACCGTTTGAAACCTGAAACTTCGGGCAGAATTAAATCTTCATGCTCCAGAGCTGCTTAAAACAACTGATGCAAAAGACGGGCAGGCAAGTGCCCCAGTGAGCAGTCCCCAGGCCTGCGGGGCTGCCACCGCTTCCAGGACTTGCGCCTGCATGATAGAATGTATGCCTTTTTCTTCCCCGTCTTTCTGGAGGTGGGTGTCTCTGAAAGCGAACCCACACATTTTTTTGGTCTCTGGTAACAAGCAGAAAGACACCTGGACTATTATGCTGTAAAGCTATTTTTTATAAAGACATTTTAGGGCCAGACATTAAAAGTTATTAGACTGAACGCATGCAAGTTACAGACACAGCTGGAGAAAAGGCCTCTGGTTGTGTGTTGTAGCAACATTTCTTTTTGAAGCGACTCTTTTTATTCAAAACAAGTCTAAAATAACCAGGAAGGCTGAAGTTGGGTATTTGTGGGGAAACTCTCTGAATGCGGTTCAGAGGCCACAAGGAGGCAAGGAGGCCGCTGCGCCACTGTGGGCCTCGAGGGAGAGCTGGCCTGGGCGAGTTCGGAGCCGTGCCAGCCTCTTCCGGCTCAGTTAGGCTGCCGCAGAGACCCTGGCCTCTTGCCCGGCCACCTTCTCTCCCCTTCCCATGCCTCCCCAACTCTCCCCCCCAGGCAGGGGCCTTTCCCAGAGTTAAAAGTTGCATGTAAGCGTCCAGAACTTTTGGAAAATCCAGGAACCGAGTGAAAACATGGAGCCTGCAGCCTCTCTGAGTCCTGTGGCCTCCCGGGGCTGCTGACAAAGGGGCCTGTTTGTCTACCTTTAAAAGTCCTAGAGTTAAAAATGAATTGGGGAGGGGGGCGGTGCTGTAAATGCGAAGGGGCCAGAGAAGGGCTGACTGTGGGAGAAATTTGATGCTGGAGACAAACAGACCAGTAAATTTGCCTTTGACGTAATTTGCAGCATTCACACACACACACACACACACACACACACACACACACACACACACCCTTTTTAAGGAGTCTTGCCTCCATGGTATCTTTGTGCAAGTTGGTGGGATTAAAGGGTTTCTCCTCCATCTCTGAGGGATAAATTTCCAACTCTGTGGGATTTTTAAAATATCTTATTAAGGGAGTCCTAAGAGGTATGAATGTATGTGTGAGGGGGAGGGGATTCATGACTCACTGGGAATTAAAAGGTGAGATTTTTCCTGAGGTGCTCTAAGGTGGAGGAGGAGTAGGGAGCTTACACCTATTGGCCCGATTCATTGGCATTGTTCCAGGGAGGAGAAGCAGTCCCATCTTGCACCCCCACTCAGGAAGGGGCTCTGGGAGCTGGGGACACTGCGGAGCCTGCAGCATGTGCAGGCCTCCTCCTGCTCCCTCCCTCCCCTACCCTCCCAGGAGTCCCTTGGGAGCTGACCTGGGGGTCAGGCTGCTACACTCGGCACTCAGCAAGGGGAGGATTTCAATGAAAGCAGAGGAGGAGGCGGTAGCGGGAGAGAGCCAGAGAGTGAGCGCAAGGGAGGGGAGGCCGCAAAGGCAGCGGAGAAATAAATAGGCTCAGAAAGGGGAGGTGCTTCCAACCGAGCTGCAGGGGCCACCCCCTCCCACCTGCCGCTGGTCCCCTGGGAAGGGCCTCCCAGTTAGAACCTAGGGCTCTCGGGCAGTCTCCTGTTGCCCATTCTATCCAGCGTCTGCACCTGGACAAGCAGGTTGGCGCTTCGAGGAGCAGGCCTGGAGCCTGGTCGCCCTTTTCCTGCCAGGTTGATTGTGTAAGGCCCACCAGGTCCTCTTCCACACCTTCATTCACCGTCCGAGGCCTAGGGGAAAGGCCATGCATCCCATAGTGAGGGTCCTACATGGAGTTTGGGGGACCCTGGGATCCCAGCATGATGTGTGGGGTTTGTTTGTAACATACATGTGGGGACTAAATTATAAAGCTTTATAGGCCCCAATGGGGCTCTTCAGCGGCTGTTCTCTTCTATGATGCTGGGTACTGAAATGGGTGGGATTGGGGTGATTACAGAGAATGTATTATTTTATATACTGTGAGCTACTTTGTTAAGTGTTTTTAAAAATACACAAACACCCCCAGGAACAGTCTTTCCTGGTCATTTTGTAAAAGAACTCTGGGCTTACCACCGGCTCCACTTAGAAGATCCACTGGTCCATCCCTCAAGCAAAAGGCATCTTTTTCCCAGGGATTTCAGTTAACTGGAAACATCTAAAGGTAGCTGCCTTCCCTGGTAGGAGTCTGCTAGACTTAGGAGTCTCCAGGTTGAAGATGGCTGCTCTATTCTTTGAAGGGTTATTGGGCCTCCTCCGGAGGAGGGTCAGGAAGGCAGGCCCAACATGGTAGCAGCAACTGCGTCTCAAAATTTCTGGTCTGGGCTCGATTTCAGGCTCTGACCAGGCACGAGTGGGTGAACTACCGTTGACTCCGAGGGGATTTCTGAGTAGATGGGTGTCGGCGGCTTGGGGAGGCCTCGTCTTGCGCCTCACCTGGTTCCGGCTTAAGAGACCTGAAAGCCGCCGAACTGGGCTAGATGCTCCTGTAGATAAACTCCCACGTCCCGCCCTGGCTGCTTATTTAGCGAGGCCCCTCCAGCTCATATTTTACACAGCCGGGGGCAGTGAGTGGGAACCGCGGGGGAGAGGGGGCGGAGAACACCAACTCTTCGCTCGCAGACCCTGCAAGGCGGCTTTCGGCCCGAGACATTTTCTCGGCAGCTTCCCTCCACGGCGGCCGCGGAACCCCGCGGACACGCACCACCCCGAACCCTTTCGCGGACAGCACCCCGGGGACTGGAGGGATCCGGAAGGCTCCGCCAGCCCCTCGCTCGGGGCCGGAAGGGAGTACGTACGGCCCAGCAGATGGAAACGCGGCGCTGGCCTGTCCCTAAGTACCTCTGGGCCCCCACAAAGTCGGGCAGCGAGGTGAATGGAGCGGGGCAGCTGCCTAGGGAAGGTCAGCCAGGAGCAAAACTTGGGGCTAGCGCAGGGCGGGGGGATTCCAAACGGCCTAATCCGCGGCACTTCCCCCACCCCTCCCGCGGTTTCCCCTCCGGGTCCACTCGGCTCGGCCTTCGCCCTCGATGCGCCCCCCCCCCCCCGCACCCCAGGGTCTCCAGCACTTTGGCCACCGCACAGCCCCCGGCCGCGAGTGCGGGGTGGGGGTGGGGGGGCGCTGGGTGGTTTGTGTTTCGAGGCCTGACAGAACCTTCTGTGTGCGGCGCTCGGAGGAGGCTAATGCATAATGCACAGCGCCTGGAAGCCCGGCCATTAGCGGCCTGTCGGTGACACAGACAAACGACTGAGAGGGAGGAGATCTAGCTCGCTCTGGAGTTTAAATATACCAGCGTGGAGGGGAAACGCCATGATTTAAAAGTGTGTGTTTGCAGACACTCGCATATATTTTAATGATTTCCAGCAGGCCGTGTATCCCAGCCTCGCATCCCCCTCCCCCAAACGGGGATGTGTGCGGGGTGGAGGGGAGGAAAAGGCTGGGGGGGAACGAAGGCAGAATGAGAGGCCTCAACCCCAGACCCACCGCTAGCTTTTGAGAGATGAAGGGAAGGTGAGGTTGGTAAACGCAGGGCGGAGAAAGCGAGGCCTAGGGAAGCCACACGACCCAAGGCCATACCCAGATTTTTTTTTTTTTTTTAAATCTGGCCATCGAGCCTTCCACCCCGGACTGGACCTTTTCTGCGTTGTACTAGAAAGGCCTGGGGGAAAGAATAAACCCTGCTACCCTGGCTTCCCCCAAGGTGTCCACATTTTTGAATCTTCCCTTTCCACTGACAATCCTGAGACCTCCTTCCTCCCCGTTTAACACACCAGTGTTTTTTAGCAATTAAGGCGAGAAGGGGGTGGGGATAAAGATAAGCCAATTTTTTTTTTCCGCCATGCAAGTGTGAAAGATAAGATAAGGCTAAGCTGAGGCAAAGCGGCTGCTTACAACCTCCCCTCAGCGATTTTGATCGGTCACTTCTTATCTCGCAAAAATGCTCCTTTCGAAAACTGCATCAAAAAAAGAAAAAGGCTGAAGGAAAGCATTTTCATTTGGAAGTGACATTTAAAACCCACCTCCTCTACACCAGCCACCCCCTCCTCATCTGCGGGACTCCCCAGGAAAAGTCGCACCTGACTACAGGGTTTCAGGCTTTCTCGTGGGGGGCAGGATTACTAGTGTAATTAGGCTGAATAAAACCAGGGATGCGTGATCAGAAATTACCCTGCCTCCAACCCCAAGCTCGCAGCCGAGTTTTCCTTCTCTGAGTTCCTGATCGGTGTTTGTGTTTCACCGTCTCGCTCGTGTGTTGAAACTAAACAGGTAGTTATATTTGGGAGGGTCATATAACTATGTCAACACGAAGCGGTTGTTAATGCGAAATAATAAGAAACTCTGCTGATTTTTACAGGCCCCTGTAAAGGAAGAAAAAGGCGTCATGAGCCTCGGAACCTGAGAACCCTCAGCCGAACCGGACTCTCGAGGAGCCTTATAAAATCCTTTTCTCGCACAAAAATCTCACCAAGGGGTTTCCGGAAGACTTTGTTGAGGGAGGTTTCGGTATTGAACTCCAGGCCTGCAGAGCGGCCTGTAAATTTCCCCCAGCCCAGCCGCTGGCCAGATCGCCAACATCAAGGCAGGCACCCCAGGCCGAGCTGATGAGCCTCTGCCCCCACCTCCGGCTTAGAGCTCCCGAGATTCCACCTCTTCACCCCTCATCCCGAGTTCGCACCTCGGCTCTGGGCGCACACTGAGTCGGCCCCCTCCGGGCGCGACCTAAAGCCCGGGGCTAGCTGCGGCCGGATAGTCCCCGGGGAGTCGAAACCGCCGGGCGGGGAAACCCCTCCTCTCGTCCTTCCCCGAAAAGCCTGGCCGCGGCGTAGGCGCCGAGCGAGCGGGCATCCGCTGACAGCCGGGCCTCACGTAAGGCCCACACGCGTCCCATTAGTCAGCCTGAGTTCCCCTCGGGCGAGCCGTCTGGCGCGGCCCCAAGGCCCGGCGCGGGCGGGGAGGGGGTGCGGGGCCGCGGCGAGCTGGCAGCGGGGCGGGGGCGCGGGCTCTGCGGGGCCCGGCCGGGCTCGGTTCCGCGTTCTTGGGCCCGCGGGTAAGCTGAGCCGGCGGGGCAGGCCGCTCCCTGGCTGGCGCCGAGGCGCCGAACTGCGCTTCACGTGCCCGCCATATCAGCGGCGGCGGCGGCGAGGAGCGGGGGCAGGGAGGCGCGCCGCAGCTCCCGCGGGGTCTCCGGCCCCCGCCTTCCCCGCCCTGCCGGGGGCCGGGTCGGGACCACCCCGCAGCCCCCATCCCCGCGCCGGCCAGAGAGGTTCCTAGGGCGCCGTTCCGAAAGCTGCGCGGCGGCGACAGCCAGAGGAGGGTGCTCCTCGCGGCCGCCCCGGGAACTTCCCAGCCGCCCCGCCGCCGCCGCAGTCACCGGGACCGGAAGCCCTTGCGCCGCCCCAAGCGGCCTCCGCTGGCCCCCAGGGCTGTTCCAGACGGGGGCTGGTCGCGCGTCACCTTCGATCCCTCCTGGTCTCAGGTGGCCGCCCTCGCCCTGGGGCATCCCCATTTAAACCCGGAGGACCCTGCTCGCGGTCCAGCGAGACCTTTCTCTATTACCACCATCAGCGCGGCTCCCCCCGCAGCTGGGACGGGAGGGGCGCGGAGCCGCCACTCCGGCCGGGCAGGAACACCTGCTCCCGGGCCCTGCAGCTGGGCGCGTGGTGCCGGGAGAGGCTGCCTACTGTTGTGTGCAGAGATCGCGGGGGAGAAAATGGGGCTCCGAAGCTCAGGGCCAGGCGCAGCCGCGCCCCGGCCGACCCCATCTCCCATCCTTTCTGTGCGATCAGGTCCGAAGCTCGGGGACTGGGGTCTTCCTGAGGGTCGAAGGGCCGCCAACCGTGGGATCCGGCTTCTGGCCTTAAGAGGTCGTTCGCAAGACAGATGGGGCAAAACCTGTTTTGGGAGCCATCCCGGTGTCCGCCCCCGCTCTCCAAACCAGACACACTCATCTCCCCTCAGCCCTCACTCTAGCCTCCAGCGGGGGACCAGAGTAGGTCATGGCGGCACTGGTACAGGGTTCGGACTTTGCTACTCCGCGTGGAGAGGGCCGATGGACCCTCCCCATCTCCTCCGTGCACGGAGGAGATCGGGCAGCCGAGATGACCTGCGCCGCTTGCCCTGCCTCACCCCTCCTCCCCCGTCCCGCCCTCCCCGGCGCTCCTGGCCCAGGGCCCGGCCGAGGAAGGCGTTGTTTTGCCAGCGGGAGCCGAGCGAGTGCGCAGAGAAAAGCCTCCCTGCTCTAATGAGAGTGCACACAGCGCTGCGGCGAGGAGGATGATTACCCGGCGGGCGGGGGGGCGCGGGCCCGGGCCGCGGGCGGCGTGTGCGGCGGCCCCGCGGGCCCGGAGTCCCCGCCTGTCTGGCTGCTAATCGCACGCTTTCTGCTGTTACGGAGGCAGGCGGGAGCCGGCGGCCGAGCCCAGCGCCGGCGACTCGGCGGGTGACACGGAAACATGGCGCAGCGCCCCTCCCCCGCCCGCCCTCCCCGCGCTCCCGCCTCCCGCCTCGCACTTCCTCCCGCCCGCGCGGCTTTTGCAGTTCTAATGCTCTGCTGTCCGCCCGGCACCATTACGCTAGCAGCCGCTTCTCGGCCGCCCCGCGCGTCTCTTTCCCCTTTGTTTTCGGGGTCTATAGAAAACGTTTGCTTTTGTCCCGAGCTCTCGTTAAACCAAACTTGTGGTGGCAACGGAAGGCGGTGCGGGCAGGGAGGGGCCCGGGGATTTTGGCAGCAGCCGACCAGAGCGTGGTGGAAACTTCTCTCGCTGGGTTCCCCACCACCCCGCCTTCCACCCTCCCCTCTCACACACAGGCCTGTCGGCCTGCCGACGCTTCCCCCCTTCTCCCCCGAGAGGCCTCTGCGCTCCAGGAAGGAAGTCTGGGGTAGAGGGACTATGACCAGGGGTGAAGACCCTAGGATGCATGTCTGTGGGCCCTGAATTTGGGCCACTCGGTGACCTCGCTCCTTGAAGCCCTGACTTGCCTCTCCCTCCTTTTGGTCATTCTGGGCTTTGTATCAGCCGGTGGAGAAGGAAGAGGAGGGAAGAGAAGAAAGTGGTTCACGTGTGTGGTTTTTATATTAAGGGTTTGTTGGAATCTCTCATCTCCAACTGTATAGCCTCTTTTATAGGATCTACGGTGAGAAGGGGGAACGTGGGGCCCACGGGGGAAAGGGTCATAAACCTAGGCCTGGGAGCTGGATCTTACTTTACTGGTCGGCTCAGCTACAGTCGGTTCGCAAGCGGCGGGGGGGTGGGGGTGGGGTGGCCTGTAGAGTGGGGGAAGGACACCCCGCAGAGTGGGGGAAGGACGGGAGGGTAAGATCCTTCGATCCAGGAGAGGCCAAATCTCCCTCCCGGGGGCTAGAGCGCAGGTCCCCCAGGCGCGCTCCCCAGCCCAGAGCGCACGCCGTGGCTCCGCACCGGAGCTGCTCAGGCGGCAGTTTTTTAAGCCTGCAATTAAGCGAGGCGTCGCCGTGTCCTCTGCTAGTGTCGATCCTGTCAGTCGCACATGGCCTTGGTGCTCCGGTCCGAGGCCCCGCGATTAGTCACAGGCTCGCTTCGCTCCTTCCCTAATCCGCCTCTGCAGGCAGCCTGGGGACGCGGCCGACTTGGCGGCGCTGGCAGGGAGCCACTGCGCGCGGGGCGGGCTGCCTGGCCAGTACCAGCCCCGCTGCGCCCGAGCCGGCGCGGGCCCCGGGGTGCGGGCTTGGCATTCCCTCCCTGCTTCACAGCCCCCAGGCTGGGGCGACGGCGCCCCTCCTCCTCTCGCCCCACTCCGGGGCCTGCGAGATCTATTTGTGTGGTTTCATTTGCATAAAAATAGGACAAGTGTTTCAGTGCGTTCGAACGCGGGAGGCGAAATCCTTATTGATGTGTCTGTGTGGAGCCCTCGGTTGTCGGAGCGGTTTGATTTAGGGTGTTTGTGTTGCCTTGTGCGAGAAATGAGAGGAAATCCTACGCAACGCCTTCGGCGGCCCGGGCCCCCCAGAGCATACCCCTCTGCGCGCCCGGAACGGTCCACCGCCTGGACCCCGGCGCCCCGAGTCCACAGCGAGCAGGTTGAAGGCCAGGCGAGGGACCCATTATGACTCAAAACCGGGCGGCCTAATCACCAGCTGCCAACCCGTTTACGTGTGGAGCTTCCCAATGCTCCCTTAGTCCGGCCTGGGCCTCCAGCAGGTTCGCCCCGGACACGGCTAGAGCCACTCAGTGGGGGCTGATCAAGTGGTTGCTCATTCCCGTCGGTAGCGCGGCTTCCCTTCCCGGGCGACCCCCGCGCTCCCGGCCTTTGCTGCTCGCCAGCAACTCCTCAGCTTGGACAAATAGCTGGGAGGGCGCCGGCCGCGCGGAGCCAGTAAATCAATCATTAACTCCCCGGCGAGGCCTGGTCAGGGGAGGGAGTGGTGGGCCAGAGCCTAGTCCGCGGGGCCAGAAGGAGGCCTCCACCCCGGGTTGGGAGCCGTCCACGCGCCAGTGGGCAGGGTGCGTGAAAGTGGGTCCCCCCGGGGCCTCCCGATCCCCCCCAGAAGCCTCCGCCTGCCAGGCCTTTCAAGCCCGCACCTGGTCTCGCCAGGCAGGTCGGGTTACTGTGCGGCCCCCGAGCGGGCTGAAACATTAACGAGCCGCCCCGGGCCTCGCGGCCTGCTCTCCCCTGGAGAGCCTGCTGTGCTTGGGCAAGCTCCTCGGATCCGGTCGTGCTCCTCCAGACACCGGCTTGCCAAACCAAACCGATCGCCCTCGTGTCGATTAGTCTCCCTGCGGCGCCCTCCCCACGGAGCCCACCGTGGGGGCAGCACGCAGGGGGTTAAAAGCACGCAGCCCTGGCTCCTCGGCTGCGTTGAGGAAACGCTGATCAGAGTGCTGCGGAAGGAAACACACGCACATTCGGGCCTGGGTCGAAGAAGGGCGACTGGAGAGACTGCTCGGGAGCCGCCTACCTTGTCCCGCTTTCCCAGACTCCCGGGAACGCGGCAGCGGCGGCCCGCGCGATTCTCTCTGCGGAGCTCGGCGCGGCGGGGCCGGGAGGCCGGCGAGGAAGGGGGGGAAGAACGAGGGGGGCGGGAGGCGAGCCCGGGCTGCGCGCCAAGAGGCCCAGAGCCGCAGATTAGTCACCGCTCGGCTGGGCGCTCACGGGTGCGCCCGGGAACCGGGAGGGCAGGCGGCGGCCCCGCTCCGCCGGCTCCCGGGGGCTCGGCGCCGCGGCGCGGGTGCCCCTGCCCCCACCCTCGCGCGCCCCCGGCGCGACGGGATGGACTCTCGGGGGCTCGCGCTGCGGAGATCCACTTGTCAGTTCAAGGGCAGGACAGAAACTCTGCAAGCGGAGTCTTGCGAACAGGAAATTTCTCATTGACAAGGTGCTGCCCCTCCCCCACGCCCGGCTTCAAAACAAAACAAAAACCCGGCGCGAGCGGCCAACGCACCCAGCCCGGGCCCGCCGTGGCCTGCGCCCCCTCAGCCGCCTGGGCGACCCCTGCGGCTCGGCCCCGGTCCGAGGACCGGAGAGCTCGCCGAGCCCCGAGCCCCGGGCCCCGAGCGCAGGCGGCCGCCAACAAACAGGCCCGGCGGGCAGGTTGGGCTCGGGTCCCGCCCGGGGCGCCCAGCTGTCACGCTCCGGGGCCCCGGCAAGGCCGGGCGGGGGCGCAGGACCCGGGAGGCTCCGTGCCTTCTCGGGTTATGAACCCGGCGGAACGGCTTCGCGGAGCTGGAGGCTGCCGGGTCAGCGGCTCCCCGGAGGCGTTGGGGGCGGGGAGGCCGCGAGGCGCCGCCGACTCGGTGAATCCCGCTGCGGGGACCCGGGAGGGCGGCGAGCTCGGCCTGGCAAAGTTCCTGTAGAAACTCCATGTTTAGAAACTACAGTGGCGTCGCGGGAGGAGGGGGCGAAGAGGGCGCGGGGGGCACGCGGGGGCAAACGGCACCCTCCTTGCACTCTCGGGGAGGGTCCGGCGCCCCCGGCCCCAGGCGAAGTCTGGAAGGCAGGGACGGCCGGGTCCCCGGGCCCGTTCTTTTGTGTTTGCCCCTCTCTTTCCTCTACTCTCGAAAGGAGATGTCTAAACCCGTTTCATTTACTGAATTCATCCAGGAGAGCAAGGCTGCCTTTTTAGGGACCCTGATTTCAGGGTAATTTCGTATTTGACACATGTAAATACTTAGTACTCTCAGGTAAGGTCAAATTATTTATCATCTTAATTTATATTTCAATAGGCCTACAATTTAGAGGCGCGAAATGCCTCCTTATGAATCATTATGGTCTATTAGGGGAAGTAATGTATAAACAGCACTATTTGGGAGGGAATCACTTATGTTGACATTTAAATGGCTCTTCAATAGTTAAAAAAAAAGAGAGAGACATTCGAGTGCCTTTGATTAAATATACAATTTACACGACCATCAGCAAAGCCATCAGGAATATAAATTCTTCTTGGGATTTTATTTATTTATTTCCTTTTTTTCCTTCTTCTTTTTTAAGCCTTCCAGGGTGTGCATGTCATTTAATCCCTATGGGAAAATCTAATGGTTTTTCAGAAACCCAGGGAAATCACTGGAAGTGTGAGCAAACTCCACCAGCAGGCACCCAGTGGGATGTTTGTAGATCTTTGTACCTCAGTAACAAAATCAACCACTTTCTAACAATATTGCAACTGATTTCAAAACATCCGTAGCTTCCCTGCTGGATTGGAACCTTCCTGAAGGCCTGTTTAGGAACCTGCTGTTCTCACAGCTCTCAGCACAGGGCCTCATACCATTTTAAGTTATCCTACACCTGCTAAAATATCACTGGGGGAGGCTCTTCCTGGCTGCCTCCCTCCCCCACTCCCCATGCACTCTTTACTGAATTACTGTTGCATTCATTCCCTTGCAGCATCTTCCATCTTTTTAACCCCAGTCGCCGGCTCCCTATTTATCTGTTCCCCTGCACAGCTGTACTTCTCAGAAGAGGTGTCTATGTCCATATAGTGTTTCCATTTCCTTACCTTGTTTACTTGCTCTCAGAGTCAGCTAGTTTCAAAGTCTAAGATACTGGGATACATTGCAGCTTTGAAACAACATAAGATCAGAAACAATGTCCAGCAATGACATGGAAGGTACATGTATACAAGGTAATATTCTGTAGCTATTTTTAAAAGTCTGCTCTGTAGTACTGATAGGGAATGATCCCAAGGTCTACTGTTAGGGGAAAAACAATGTGCGGAACAGAGATATATAGTATGTTACAATTTGAGTACTGTTTACACCTTGTATAAAAAAAACAACATGGAAGGTTAGAGACACCTGTCTGTCCGAAAGGTAAACATCTTCAACACTGCTGGGGTAGCACCTCCCACCCCCAGCACCACTTTCTTTTCAGAAATGGAAACACACTGCACAAGCTGTTCTGTACCTCAACTATGAAACTTTGTGCTACATCTTACAGAGCATTTTCTATATCAGCACTTGGAGATGGGCTTTGTCTGTGCCAAGGCTTGTGGAATTTCACTGTATAGATGCATCATTTATCACCTTCTTCAACCCACACTCTTCAACCTCCACCCACCCTAGCTATTCTGCAAAAGGGCTCAAGATCACCTGTCACTTCCTTTTGCTGCTGGGAGGTGGGGGTGCGGGGGGGGGGGGGGGGTTCAGGCCTTCCTTGGCCCTAGAAGCACTCAGCACCCCTGACCACTCCCCATCTTAGCTTCCCAGATGCTACACACACACCTGGTTTTCATCCTACCTCTGAGTCTCTTTTAGTCTCTTTCTGGACTCTTCTCTGTGCTCTACTAGTTGCCTTGGGACTGGGTCCTCCTCCCCTCCCCTAATATCATCCAGGCCCATGGCTTTAAATACCACCTACTTGTGATGGCCTTTTATACAGTTCATGAGGTTCTCACGGCAAGCACACTGGGGTGGTTTGCCATTCCCTTCTCCAGTGGGTCACGTTTGGTCAGAACTCTCTGCTATGACTGCTATGACCCATCTGTCTTGGATGGCCTTGCATGGCATGGCTCATAGCTTCAATGAGTTACACAAGCCCTTTCGCCATGACGAGGCAGTGATGCTGGATGGCATCACCGATGTAATGAACATGAACTTGGGAAAACTCCGGGAGATGATGAGGGACAGGGAGGCATGGTGTGCTACAGTCAATGAGGCTGCAAAGATGACCCTTCAGTTTGTTTTTCCAGTTCCAGACGCCCATACAAACTGCAGAACTGACATCTCAATCCAGCCATCTTTGACCAGCTTCATGATAACAACAGTGAACACCTGCAGAGTGCTGGCAACACTCTTCTAAGGACTTTCTAGAAATTAACGATTAATCCTTACAACTACCCTCTGAGGCAGGTAGAATCATTGTCCACATTTTATGAATGAGGAAACCATGTCAGAGAGGTCATAGAACACCCCCAAAGTCACTCGGAAAATGGTAGAGCCACAACAGAGGGTGAGATGGTTGGATGGCATCACCGACTCAATGGACATGTTTGAGCAAACTCCGGGAGATGGTGAAGGATGAGGGAGGCTGGTGTGCTGCAGTCCATGGAGTCACAAAGAGTTGGACATGACTGAGCGACTGAACAACAACAAAGATTCAAACCCAGGCAGTCACAGAGTCCATGTTTTTTTCCTGGTCTTCTTCATAGCACGCCTAAAACTGTATTCTCTTTTTAAAAAAATCAATTAATCTACAGATATTTGGGGGGTATTTACTAAATGCCACACCCTGTGACAGGTACTGGGGAAAGAGTAGCAAGCAGGGCAAAATGTCCCTTAAAAAAGGGACCAGCTCTTCCCTTGGATCCTGCCCTTTGTCCCAACTCCCTTCCCTATCACAGAAAATGTCTCAGCCACTTAAGTGTTTAAAGCAGAATCCTGAAGGTGGGAGGAAAAGGGTCATTCTAGACCTGTCTCCATCTCCCACCTCACCTTGAGCTAGTCTGCTGGCAAGGCTAACTGATTCTACTTCCGAATGTTTCTATCCAGTCAACCTCCTTTTTCCCATTCTCCCAAATCCACCCTCACCAGGGCACCATCTTGCCGGGATGAGCATGCAGGGTTTCTAGTCCCACTGTTCTTCCTGCTGTTACTCTCACCTCGCTCCAACCCAGGCTCCACATGGCAGCTACAAAGGTCTTAAAAAAAAAAAAAGTCACATGTTACTACCCCACTAGTTCCCACTGCATTTGGAATAAAACCCAAACTCCTGAACAACACTTCCAATCCCTGCCACCTCGTGGCTTGCCACTGTCTGACTCACCCTCTGAAGGCCAGCATACGGGGGCCTGTTGTCAATAGGCTCTGAGCATTTCTCCCTGGGCTGTTGTCTCCCCAGCGAGACTGTATGCTCTGTAAGGACAGGGCGCGTCATAACTGTACACTGACTTTGTATCAATATCCAGCAATGAACATGTATAAACATAACATTCTCATAATGTTTGTAGCACATCTGTGGCACATATAGATGCTAAAAACTGTTTTCTTTCATTTTTTGCTGCACCTCACAGCATGCAGGATTTTATTTCCTAGACCAGGGATAGAACCCATAACCCTTGCAGTGGAAGTGCGGAGTTCTAACCACTGGACCACCAGGGAATTCCTCCTAAAATACTTGATGAACAGTACATGAAACACTGAATGCTTCATACATTTTGCTAACTCTAATCAATATTCTCTATCATGGCCAGAGAAGAAACCAAATCCAAGAGAGCAAGACAGTTGCGGGCGTGCGTGCCAGGAAAAGTGGAATGTCTGGGCTTGTGGCAGGTAGCTCTGTAGTTCGGGTGAGGATCGAGACCACAGAAATTAGGAAAGTCAAGCATGAGGCTGGAGGAGCTGTTACAACCTGGAAAGGCTCGTGGGAGCGTGGGATGCAGATATACAGGTCTTTGCCAGAGTTCCTGGGTGTGCACACAGGGGCAGGCCTATCCTTGCTAAATACCATTGAGTATCAGCCCCCCAGAGATGAGAGACATAGCCCAACAGCAAGACATAGCCCAAACCAGAACCTCTTTAGTGTATTCTACCTGTTGCCAACAACCATTGGGTCCTTTCTTGGTGGCAAAAGTGTGAGACCACCTTTCTGCTCCAGACCCTGGGGAACCAGAAGAGTGGCTTCTGGTCACAGGTGAGCCTGGGCAGCCGGGAGTTTTTCTCTCAACGCCATGACATTCGACTTTGAACAGTAACTGTGTCGTTACAATGCATTTGATAGCAAAGCGAGCCTTTTTTAAGGATGAATACATTCCTCCATGATAAAAATAGCTACTGTTTTTTGAGAGCCTTCACTCTTTTCAGTTACTTTATTAGGTACATTCCCGAGTTACCTCACAGAAGCCCCCCAAACAACCCTATGGGTTAGGTATGATGATTCACATTTTATTTTTATTTTTTTTCGATTCACATTTTAGAACTGAGGAAACTGAAGCTCACGATTGCCCTCCCCAAATACACAGCTAGTCTAACTGAGGCTGGTGACGGGGATTTTTTCTGACTCCAAAGCTGGGCTCTTTCCAGTAGAGTAATTGTTTGTCTCCCACGCATATGTACCGTTCCCCCAAACCTTAAACTATTTCTGGGATCAGATCCGTCATAGTTTCTCCAATCCTGTCCTTCTGGGGTCGTCTTGACAACTCGCCAACTGCAGAAAATATCACAAAAGGAGTTTGTTTCTTTCTGGGATCAGCAGGTCTTGGCTGATCTGTTGTGTTCACCATGGGAACCTAAGAATTTATCATCTGCATGAAGGCTTGCCTTCCTCCCAGGTAAGCTTTAAAAAAGTGTGGGGCCAAGTTCAAGGAAAGGACTTCCTCCCCAGCACAAGTAGATTGTCTAGCTCTGTCTGGAAAGTTTCTGCACCTCCACCAATACTAAATTATGGCTGTTTGGCGAGATTATAAACCACCTTGCCCTTTCAGACTTCCGGGCAATGTTTTTCCTGGCGTTGGGCTTCGATAAAAATTACTCTGCTCCCACCATGGAGAGAGCTAAAGCAGGGAAGAGAGGATATCGGAAAGATCAACTACACAGCCTTTCTGAAGCCCTTGAATTTGGGGAAGAGAGGGGCCACTAGCCTTTTTCAGCTCTTAGAAGAACAATCACTAGGATTTATAAAGGGCTCACTATCCACCAGGCACAGTTCTAAACATTTTATAGGCATTACTAATCTCATTTCATATAGAAAACTACCCTATAATAAAGCTACTATTAGTAGCCCCATTTCACAGATGAGGAAACTGAGGCTTAGAGGATAATTAACTTGCCTGCTTGCCCGGACACTCATCGCCCAATTCCTAGAGCCTCAAGTCTGATCCATGCAGTCTTTCCGATTCTCCAGGCAACGTCATTACTCAGCCAGTTTCTCAGGTGCATCATCACTGGGTACTTTCTTTGGATCTAAAGGAAATGGCCTTCACTGCATCCTGGCATGTCACTGATGTCCCCTGAGGACATGACAGCAGTGAATTTGTCCCGAAGGTCCCTCTGAGATGCCTCTCGCATACTGTCACTTTCCAAGACACAGCCCGTTGGGGGAGGACAAAGCTCTGCGATGATGCCCGTGACAAAGTGCGGTCATCCCTGCCCTGGTCTCTTTGACAAAAGCACGCTGGGCAGTCGGCGGGTGCCCTCGCCAGTTCAATGCCAGTTGCTGCGCCAGGACCTTCCTGACCTACTTGCTGGCACAGGGAGCGTGGAGGAGGGAAGATCAATCTCCAAGATAATTTAGGTTCTGTCTTTCTTCAAACCAGCCTCTGTCCTCTGCTCTAGGTCTGCCGACGATGATTAATGCGCTACCAACTATTTCCTCTCTTCAGCTTGTCCCTGGCTTTGGGCTTTATTTTACAGCCGTTGCCAGAGTTTCTCCTCAGCAGAGAGTAAATACTCAGAGATTGGAGCACAGCCCTTGGTGTTACTCAGAAAGTGTCCCAGGCGGCAGGTGGCATGGGGCCATCCCTGGAGTAGGTGATGCCACTGTTTAGGGTTCAGTGCTAAACCACCACCTCCACCAATGAAAGCCTAATCTTTTAATTATTCCGAAAATACCCAAACTAAGCATTGCAGGGAAGGCAATTAATAGGATTCATACGGTCTAGTCCTCATTCGTAATTATATATTATTATTTTTCCCCCTACTTTGTTCCAATAATGATTTAAGGCTGCTTCCAAAGATACACAAAACCCAGCAAAGATAAATAGAAGAAGTGGGACATGAATTATACTGTCATGCCCGCTGACAACCTCCGTGCCCCATCCCACATGATAGAATCGAATTCATAACGCCTTTCAAAAACGAGGCAATTCTGCTCTTTTGGTGGCGACACTAGGCTCTTTGTAAAGCAAGGGGGTGGTACACAGTAATGAAAGGACTGGGGAGGGCCCAGGAGATTTCGTTTCTAATGCTGGCGCCCTTGCTGTGTGACCTTGGGCAAGTCATTCACCCTCTCTGGACTTCGGATTCTGAAATCCTCAAACGTCTCTCCCCATCTCTGAGGTCCCTTCCTCCCCATCCCCTGCCCTCACCATCACCATCACGCGGGCAGAAGCCAGCACTGCCCATCTGGCAAGAGGTCTCCTAGGAATTAGTCAGAGAAATGGATTCCCAGGAATACCTCTCTCTCTGTCCTTCCTCCCTCCCTCCCTCTCTCCCTCCCTCCTTCCTTCTTTCTCTCTCTCTCTCTCTCACACACACACACAGAAATCTTCTGGGAAACTGGAACAATGGACTTGAATTGTCTCTTCTCCTAAAGCAAGGACCCTCTTCCAATTAGCTAAAGAGACCCTTCCAGGATTGGTTGAAAGTGAAAGTCGCTCAGTCGTGTCCCACTCTTTGTGACTCTATGGATTATACAGTCCATGGAGTTCTGCAGGCCAGAATGAATACTAGAGTGGGTAGCTGTTCCCTTCTTCAGGGGATCTTCCCAACCCAGGGACTGAACCCAGGTCTCCTGCATTGCAGTGGATTCTTTACCAGCTGAGCTCCCAGGGAAGACCCTTCCAGGATCAGGTAGCGTGGAGAATATCCTTCTTGGAGGCAGGGGGTCTCTCTCCCTCAGCTTTGAACTACTTTCCTTCCTCCTCTTACAGTTCAAGACCCTCTTAGAACCCAGCCCACCCTCTTAAAATCCAGATCCAGTCTCAGCTGCCTTCACTCCCTCCTAACCCCATCTTCCATTTTTTTTAATCCCTTCCAGCATCTAACACCATGCTTACCCCCCCCCCCATAATCCTCTCCCTCACCCAAAGTCTCTATCACCCCTCTGCTGCCTTTGTGAGGGCTTCTCCAAGTTTTTCTGGAAGGATTCTGCAGGCCAGAGGGGCACTGGAGGCTCAGCCCTCCTCACTGGCCTCAAGAGGGAGGCCACTGGGAAGACTGGTTTTAAAATGCAGACTTGCCTCAAAAGAACATGTGCAATAGGATTCCATTGACCTCAAGTTTTAATGTAGGCAAAGGCAATCTAAGGTGTCAGGAGTCAGCACAGGGGCGACCTTGAAGGAAGAGGGACAATGCGCTCACTTGTAAAGATTCATCAAGCTATACATTTAGGATTCGTATACTTTTCTGTCTGTGTGCTGCACTTCAATGGAAGGTTAACAAAGTAAAAAACACAACAAATAGGGACTGGGTAAAAAACACAACAAATAGGGACTGGCAGTCCAGTGGTTCAGACTCCATGCTTTCACTGCCGAGGGCGTGGGTTTGATCCCTGGTCGGGGAACTAAGATCCCACAAGCCTTGGGGCATGGCCAAAAAGAAAAAATAGTACAATAAATTTTAAAACTAGGTAAACAGACAAGGGAAGGATATGACTTATAATTGTATTCGAGCTCTGGAGAGTGGGGGATACTCTGGGTGGAGTGGGGTTAGGGGAAGAGGGCAGTGAGGTTGTTCTAGAGACAGTCAGGTCGTACAGTTTAAAATCACGGAGACAGGGGACTTCCCTGGTGGTCCAGTGGTAAAGACTTTGCACTTCCCATGCAGGGGGCACGGGTTTGATCCCTGGTCAGGGAACAAAGATCATGCATGCTGTGCAGTGCAGCAAAATAATAATTAGGCTTCCCTGGTGGCTCAGTGGTGGAGCATCCTCTGGCGAAAGCAGGAGACACAGGTTCAATCCCTGGTCCGAGAAGATCCCACATGCTGTGGGGCAGCTGAGCCCATGCACCACAACTGTTCAGCCTGTCCTCAAGAGCCCAGAAACTGCAACTACGGACCCTGTGTGCCACAACTACTGAAGCCCACACTCCCTAAAGCCTGTGCTCTACGACAAGAGAAGTCACCGTAGTGAGATGCCCATGCACCTCCACTAGAGAGTAGTCCCCGGCTCACCGCAACTTGAGAAAAGCCCACGCAGTAACGAAGACCCAGCACAGCCAAAATTAAAAAAAATAAAAAATAAAAGAAGATCACAGGAATGAAAGCAAACTTTCTGCTCCCTGATTGAAGCGAGTTGTTGCGAGCCATGCACCAGGCGGATGGGCCCTGTTCATGGTGAGGATTCACAGCACAGCTTCGCACCCAGGATGCCAGAGCGAGAGCAACAAGTAGATGGCATTAGTGGGTGGCCAGTGCTCCACCCCTCATCCTGCTTTTCCTGCCATCTTCCTCTCCTCCGGGGGAACTTCCTTCCACTCCTGCCAAACCGGATGTTTCACTCTCCCCTAAACAGGTGAGCCTTAACCCATGTGTTGTGCTTAGTCGCTCAATTGTGTCCGACTCTTTCCGACCCCGTTGGGATTCTCCAGGCCAGAATACTGGAGTGGGTTGCATGCCCTCCTCCAGGGGATCTTCCCAACCCAGGGATAGAACCCAGGTTTCCCGCATTGCAGGTGGATTCTTTACCATCTGAGCCACCAGGAAAGCCCGCAAGTGGGTGCCCATAAGTGTTCCCCTCCAGTTACCCATTTCCCCCTTCCTTCCTCTAATCCTGCTTCTTCTTCCTGGTCCCTGCCAACCACCTGGTCATGACCCCCAATTATGCCCAGAGTGCAGTCCAGGGGCCGGGGAGTCACCTCTGACCACCCCGCCCCTCCAGCCTGACCCATCACCACATCCTATTTTCTGTCTTCTTTTTTTTTTTTTTTTAGGTCTGTACAAGTCAGACTCTTCTGATTGCTGCTGTATTTTCTGTCTTCTACACAGCTCTAGAAGTCATCCATTCTCTCGGCATCCAGAGCCTGCCTAGCACAATCTCTTGCCTAAGACCTGGCAATGACTTCCTAACTGGCCCCCCTCATCCACTCCTGCCCCCCTGCTGTCCATTTCCTGCCCAGTAGCCAACAGCAATGACCATCCCTGGACTATCCTCGTAAATCTCAACTGCTGCTGGGTATCAGGTGCCCTCCCAGGCACTCAAGCGCACCCTGGGGAGCAAATCAGGTGCCTGTTCTCAAGGTGCTTATATTCCAGTAGGAGAGAGATGCATGATAAATAATATAGGTCTTAAAATTGCCTTGGATAGGAGACAGGAATATATGCCATGGAAAGAAAAGTGGGAGCTGGTAAGGGCCAGCAGGAGGACAGGGGTGTGGAGAATGTTGCAGGATTCAGGGGTGGTCAAGGAAGTCCTCTTTTGAGAAGGTGAGATGAGGTGTAGGCAAAGACTCGAAGGAGGTGAGGAAATGAGCCAAGAGGATTTTTGGAGGAAAGAGTTGCAGGTAGAGACATAGCCCGTGCAAAGGCCCTGTAGCAGGAGAGTGCCTGTGGTGTGTAAGGAACAACCAGGGTTCCAGTGTGGCCAGAGTAAGGGAGAGGGTGGATCAGAGAGGTAATAGGGGGCAGTTCCTGTAGTTGGAGCTTTCATTAACGAGATGATAAAAACGCTCCAGCAGCCCACCAGGCCCTGCCCTTCAGACCTTTGCTCTGGGCTTCTGTTTGCAGCCCCTTTCCACATCAGAGCCATCCCAGGAGCCTGCCCAGCTGTCTCCTCTCCACCCTCTTTGCCTAGTCACTGGGCTATGTGTGTGTGCTCAGGCTCAGTCGTGCCCAACTCGTTCCAGCCCTATGGACTACATACAGCCTGCCAGGCTCCTCTGTCCATGGGATTTCCCAGGCAGGAATACTAGAGTGAGTTGCCATGCCTTTCTCCAGGGGATCTTCCTGATTCAGGGATCCAACTCAAGACTCTTGCATCTCCTGCATTGGCAGGCAGATTCTTTACCATCAGAACTCTATCCAAACAGCCTTGCCTCTAAGACACATTCCTCGAAGCAGGTTAGTCCCCCAGCTTCACCCTCTCAAACCACCAGGCCCTTCCCCTACACGCAGATCTCACGACTACACAGCAACCTAGCTTTGAGTCTACAATGAGTTCATTTGCTTTATCACATCTCTGACAGGTGTTTATTCTGTGCTGAGCACAGTCCTGGGTGGCAGGACACCATGGAAAGCAGGCCTGCAGGGTCTCTGTCCTAAGGGAGATGGACCATAAACATAAAAAGAGAGAAGATAACCTGGGGTGATGATATGAGCTACAGAGAAGAGGAAATAGGGTAGCAAGGTTGCAAGGGGCAGGGGTGGTCAGAGAGGCCTCAATCAGAGCATGACTTCTGAGCTGTATGGGGTGGGGAAAAGAGCTCCAGGCAGCCAAAGGGCAAGTACCTAGGTCCTGAAGCATGACTGCCCTTGAACTATTTGAGCAAGAGAAGGATGACGGCCTGTGTGCCTGGAGCCCAGGGGGCTTCTCTCTCCAGCTAGAAAGGCAGTCCCCCAAGACTCCAGACCCCATATGTTTCCTCTCTGGCTGCATCCACTGCACCTGCCCCCAGCTGCCACTCTCACCACATTTGTTGGATGATGGAGGAGGTGTTTTCTTTCTGACCCTCCTTCAATCCACCTTTCTCCCTGAACTCTTCCCAGCCCTCTCCAGACCTCCAGGAACACTTCCTTCTCTAAGCCCAAACCTCAGAACCTTTGCTTGAGATCCCTGGACAGTCGGCTTGGGGCTGGGCAACCCCTTGTCCATTTCTCTGGGAGTGCGTGCATCAAAGCCCAGGACGTCTGAGGCCTGACTTTTCAAAACCTTTTATGAGGGACTTCCCTGTGGTTAAGATTCCATGCTTCCACTGCAGGGGGTGAAGGTTCCATCCCTGGTTGGGGAGCTAAGATCCTGCGTGGTGTGTGATGTGGCCAAAAAAATTTTAAAGACACTTAAAAAACAGTCTATGAAACAGTGAGCCAAACTCCTGGTTTTGCAGATGCGGGAACTAGGGCTCCCCATCAGGCTGCCAGCTGCTAGGCCACAAGATTCACCTGATCTGGCTGCAAGAAGCCAGGGTGGGCTCTTTCCTTGGCACTCACAGCCTCACATCCTTATGTAGGGTGGCTTGCTGCTGGCCCCTTCTGCTTTGTGGTCTTGCTTTAACTTGTAAGGCGCATGAAGTCTCTTGTGGTCAATGACCTTCCTCCTGGGATTATGCGTTCCTTGAGGGCAGGATGGGGTTGCTGGACTTTTTAAAATATCACTTGACTTTCCTCTCTACTTCTGCGTCTATGCTCTTCCAACTGAGGGACCCAGCGAGAGCACCAGCTGCCATCAGCTCCTTCCTCCCGGGATCAAAGGACCATGGAAGCCTCCACGTGGGGCATTCACCGGCTTGTGGTCAGGCCTGAGGCTGGATATTGTTAGCAGCCTTTAGCAGATCATCCTGAGAATTTCAACTTGCCTGTCACCAGGGCTTAGATCCCTCAACCACCAGGGCCGAGATGGTCTCTGCTTGTAAGCAGACAACTCAGAATCCAGAGTGAAGCGATGCACACTTCTTTCAAAGGCCTACAGAGCAGCGTCACACTTAGCCAGTGGCTGCTCAGGGTCCACCCAGGGCCTGAAGAGCAGTCAGACTTTTGGGAGAACCGTCCTGATTTAGCAGAAACTGCTCAGCACAGCAGGGGATCTGGGCCCACAGCTGGGTGGTTAGTATAGATAACCTCTCTCCTGGACCCTAGGGTACCTCGGAGGCCAGGGAGTCTCAGATACAGGCTGACCTTCCTTACTAAAGGTCAAGGGTCTAGCAGCAACTTTTTTTCTTGGTCATTTCTTACATTGTTTTTAAAATTTTTATTCTATGTTGTAATATAGTTAATTTACAATGTTGTGTTACTTTCAGGTGTACACACAGTGGTTCATTTATTCGTATACATGAATCTGTTTTTTTTTTTCAGGTTCTTTTCCCATAGAGGTTATTACAGAGTATTGAGTTCCCTGTGCTACCCTGTGTTGTTGATTATTGTATATATAATATAGTGTGTGTGTGTTAACCCAACCTCCCAATTTATCCCTCCCCCTTTCCCTTCTCCCATGGCAACCAGAAGTTTGTTTCCAAGTCTGTAGGTATGTTTCTGTTTTATAAATACGTTTATTTGTACCGTTTTTTAAAAAAAGATTCCACATATAAGTGATATCATAGGATATTTGTTTTTCGCTGTCTGACTGGCTTCACCTAGTATGACAATCTCTAGGTCCATTCATGTAAGTAGCAATTTTTTAAAGAAGGGGGATCCTAGGGATCAGAAATCCCCATTTTGGTGCTTTCCTGAAATCCCTGGGTGAACTCCCCTTCCTGATGAATTTGTCTCTCCCGCCCTGGAGGGCACTTGCCACCAAGCTGTGTGTGCAATGGTGGGGGAGGAGAAGGGGGTGAGAGAGGGTCTTGGGGACCCTCCAGTGGGGTACTGTGGGCGGGAGGACAGTGTAGTCAGTAGGGGCACTACAGTCATTTAAGCGCATTTTGGGGGTGCAGGTTTCGGCACATTCACTGTTCGTTCATGGGGTGTTCAGAGGTGGAACTCACTAGTTGGGCCCCTGGCAGAGCTGCAGCTCTGACAATGGGTGTTGGCTTTGTCAGCCTTTTCCGTTGGGCTGCCACCACTGTCGAGTCCCTGAGCTCCACTGTGTCCATCAAGGCTGCAAATAACACAGCACTGGACCTCTCCCAAGTCAGTGCCTTTTCTTCTGGTTTCCTTCCACACTTTCTCATTTCTCTTGGGGTGGCCAGACCTGCAGCTGTGTTTTACTTTGCTGCATTTATCTGGCTCCAGAAATGCAGTGGCACAGCCTGTGAGATAGATGTGGGCTGGGGTGCAGGATAGGTCCCTGGGGTATGTGTGTGTGTGTGTGTAAGGGGGTTCCGGGCTGGGGGCAGACATGCTTCCTCTCTCCCAGCATCACCATTCCATCACTCCACAGCAGAGAAAAGTCAGGTTTAGTGTTGAAACAATGCATCTTTGAGGATGCCACATGATGAGGAAGGGGAGCTGTGGAAAGGATTCGGGGAAAGGGGAAAGGTCTTGGAGGGGAGGAATAAGCCCCAGAGAAACTGTGATAGGAGAAACCTTCTGAATCCCAATTGGGCTCGTGGTGACGTTCGGGTATGAGGACTGGGAGGAATTATTGAATTAGGGGTAAAGAGGACCACAAAGATTCTGAAATCAATTCTATTCTACAAATGATAATTAAACACTCTGTATGTATAAGTCAGGTGTTCTAAGAATGAGCCTGCCCTGAAGAAGACACTCCAAGCACCTGGGGGGAAGCATCAGGCCAGACGGAAGATGGAGGGGTTTGTGTGGGCTGGCACATGGAGTGATGAAGGCGGGTGGGGCCAGCCTGGCTTGTTCTGTTCTGGGAGGGTCCCCACACAGTCCACTCAAAGCCAGGGCAGCCAATGGCACAGGCAGGTAAGGTCCCTGCAGCCCAATGAGCCCTGGCAGGGATGTACTAGGGGCAGCCACCTTGGAAAAGATGCGTGTTTGCTGGAGAGAGTGAGTCTAGAGGGTTTAAGGACCCAGAGTAGGAGTTTTTCCTTACTCACCTCACAACAGGCAGGTAATAAAATAGCAGAAATAGTAACGCTAGCAGTTGCATGTTTGAGTATTTCCTATGGTGGGATACTGTATAGTCTCCTGTCGTATACTGAAGATGGCCATAACTTCTTTGTACCTCCTCCCACCAAAGGGGTATGCCAGGGGCTAAATTGTGTCCCCTCCTAAATCCACATTTTGGATTCCTAAGCCCTAGTAGCTCAGAATGTGACTGTTTGGCGTCAGGATCTTTAAAGAGGTAATTAAGTTAAAAATGCAGTCATTCAAAATGAGGTCACATTGGGACTTCCCTGGTGGTTAAGAATCTGCCTTGCAATGCAGGGGACACGAGTTCCATCCCTGGTCGGGGAACTAAGATCCCACATGCCTCGGGGCAGCTAAGCCCGAGCCGACTACTGAGCCCATGCACCACAACCAGAGAGTCTACGGGCCACAATCAGAGATCCTGCATGATAACAATGAAGATTCCATGTGCTGTCAGCTAAGACTCACCACAGCCAAATATGTAAATAGATAAATAAATGTTAAAAAAAAAAGTACCAAAATGAGGTCATATAGATGGGCCCCCCGCCCCAATCAAGTCTGACTGGGTCCTTATAAGAAAGGAAATATGGCCACTGAGACACACAGAGGGAAGACCGTGTGAGGCACAGGAAGAAAATGGCTCTCTGTAAGCCAGAGAGACCTCAGAAGAAACCAACCCTTCCGACACCTTGATCTTGGACTTCCAGCCTCTAGAACGGTGAGGCAGTACATTTTAGTGGTTTCAGGCATTCAGTCTGCAGTACTCTGCTATGGCAGCCTGAGCTGATGAATACAGAGTGGAATCTATGTCCCCTTTCCTAGAAGCCGGGCTGGCCTGGTGACACGCTCTGACAGAATGTGGCATAAATGATGCTGTGTGACTTCTGAGGCAAGGCCTTAGAAGACCTTGCAGCAACCTGCTTCACCCTCTCAGGAAGTTCTGAAAATGCCACGTAAGGAAACCAGTGTTGTGTATTAGAGCAGGGGTCCCCAATCGTGGGCCTGCTAGGAACCTGGCCACACAGTAGGAGGTGAGCAGCAGGCAAGTGAACAAAGCCTCATCTTTACCCATCGCTCACATTACCACCTGAATTACGCTCCCTCCCCCCCCCCCCCCACCGCCGCCCTCACCGCCATCTATGGAAAAACTGTCTTGCACAAAACCGGTCCCTGGTGTCAAAACAGTTGGAGATGGGTATATTAGAGGATATACGGTGACAGGTTGGAGAGTCACCATTCACCCAGCCAAGAGCTGGCACCAGTTTCCAGACTCTGCATGAGGTCATCCTGGGCCTCCCCTGAGGTGAGTGAGCTGCAGGAATGAGGGTGGCTGACCCGCCCAAGGGGGAGGAAGAAGAAATTGTTGTTGTGTTAAACCACTGCATTTTAGAGCCGTTTGTTACACAGCAATAACAAATTAATACATCTCATGGAAACATACTGTAGAAAGGGTTCCATCCCAGAGTTTTAGAAGAAAGTTATGTCCTGTCTGTTGGACAAAACCCTCCATTAAATGAGAAAACCCTTTATCTAGAACTCTCTCTTCCCTCAGCTACCTCTAGCTTGACCCCATCTTGTGTCTGTGGCTGCTGTTTCCAGTTCTGGGCCACAGCAAGGGGTGCCTCTCAGGAGGAAAAGAGGGCAGGGAGAGCTTTCCCTGAATCAAGAGAGAAGAAGACTGCCATTTCTTCATCTGTCAACAACAAGTGGCTGCCTAAGCTAGTCAGGTCCGCAGATGTTGTCTAACCAAACACCTTCAAGATACACAGCTGTAGAATCACTATGGACCCAGAAACCATTTGTTAAACACCTACTAAGTACCCATTCCAGTATTGTTGCCTGGAGAATCCCACGGAGAGAGGAGCCTGGTGGGTTGTAGTCCACAGGGTTCGTGAAGAGTCAGACAAGACTGAAGTGACTGAGTAAGCGCACACCAGTACTAAAGTGTGTATTTATTTATTTATTATTTTTTTTTTAGTTCTACCACTTTATTGCTACCAACCCATCTCCCTCCACCCTCATGCACACATGCTCAGTCATGTAATCCCATGGACTTCAGCCCGCCAGGCTCCTCTGTCCATGGACTTTTCCAGGCAAGAATACTGGAGTGGGTTGCCATTTCCTTCTCCCTAAGTGTGTATTTAATGCATTCCCTTATTTAACTCTCATAAAAGTATGAGCAAAACAAGTCATTACTCACATTACCCTCTTGTTGGTGAGGAAACTGAGACTACTAAGGTCACAAAGCTAGTGGGCCTGGACTTACAAACAGATGGTCTTATCTCTCCCCCAAGGTTCGATGCTTAAGGAGAATGGGGATTACTCGCCTCTCTCCCCTCCCCTCACCCCGCATGCCACCCAGTGAATAGAAATGGGAAGAGCTGGTCGATAAGGAGAAGCCAGGCCAGGTTTGCAAGGGAGAACCAGGGTGGAGCCACAGGCAGCAGGTGAACGCATTCTGAAGGTGACCAAAGTCTGAAGGGGGGAGGTAGATGCTGGGAGGCCTTGGGGAGGTGGGGGAGGGATGCCCATTGGCTTCTCCTTCTGGATGGCTCTGCCCTCCCAGGCAACTCTCCAGGCTCCCCTCCCTCCTTGTTATGCAAATCCCTAACCGGTAAAGACCAACTCTATTAAGGGCTGACTGTGAGCCCTAGGCCCCTGCCAAATGCTTATCTGCATCCCCTCATGCCATCCTCATGAGACTGCTCAAGGCGGGCATCTTGTTAGGCCCACTTTACAGATGGGGCAACTGAGGCACAGAGCTGTGAGACGATGTGCAGCCTGCAGTATGGCCTAGCTTAGTTAGTCCTCTCCTGGCCTCCCCAGCCCTCTGAGAGCCACCCAGACATGGATTCTTGCGGTGCTTATATGCATGTATTATTCACTTGGGCATGCAGTGTGTGTTCATCAATTTGTTCTCCTTGGCCAGCATCACGGGGCCTGTGGACCATTTCTAGCCCTCACCCTGGTGTCGGGCACATAGAAGGAGCCCAGGAAGGTGAGCTCTGAGGCTGAAGTGTTGCAAGGCTGTGTGGTTCTGAGTCTCTCCCCATCCTACTCTGAACGACACAGTTGCCCAACGTGAGGCTAGTGGTGACGATAGTGGATGGGAGGAAGCCCCAGAAGGAAAACCAGGAGGACCAGAGGGAGCAATGTCCCCAGACTGCCAAGCATGGGCCCCATTGCCTTTTCCGAGAATCTAAGTGTGAGTGAGAGGGGTCCATGGGCCCCTCAGAGACAGCGCTCGACCACCTTCCCGAAGGATAGTTCATTGGAGCAGACGCTTAAGGGCTCTCCTTTTGCTGTCCCGCCTTCCCTGTGGGGCAAATCATACCCACCCTGGCACCGACTGGAACCCAGCCTCCCTTTTAATGCTGCCTTAGCTCAGAGGTAAAGAATCTGCCTGCAGTGCAGGAGACCTGAGTTCGATCCCTGGATTGAGAAGATCCCCTGGAGGAGGGCATGGCAACCCACTCCAGTATTCTTGCCTGGAGAATCCCATGGACAAAGGAGCCTGGCAGGCTACATTTCATGGGGTAACAAAGAATCAGACACGACTGAAGCGACTTTCACTTTTACCCAGAAGCACCTTTGAATGTGGCTCTGGAAGACAAACCACCCTCACCTTCCCCTGGCAGCCCGGGTGCTGGCCAAAATGGTCTCCCTTTGACCTCTCCTCAGCCCCCCAACTCTCTTCCGACCTGGGGTGAAGAAAGCAAGGGCAGGGACAGGACCCATTCCTGGACAAGAGGAGGAAGAACCACACCCACAAGAATCACTCTCTGATTGCTTTCTATTCAGCTACTACTCAGTTCCGCATTCAATACATGTGAGCCTCCAGAAGATGCTACACCAGGGCATCTGTCCTGGAGACATCGTGTCCTCAGTCGAGTCCCATTTGGAGCCCAAGAAGGTTCCAGTTGAGCCCAGGTACTTGGTCAGGGCTGATATGGGGTCTCAGGGGATCCTGGAAGAACTTGTGTACCCAAAACCCCATCAGGGAGTCAGAAAATGTGCTACTGTTGCCCTGTACTATGCCAAGGGACTAGAAATGACTAGAAACTGAGAAAGAAGGAATTCCCTGGTGGCCCACTGGTTAGGGCTTGGTGCTTTCACTGCTGGGGCCCAGGGTCAGTCCCTGGTTGGAGAACTAAGATGCTGCCCCCCAAAAGAAACAGAAAGATCATCCCTTCAGCCCATCCTTCCAGCCCAGTGGACATGAACAAAAGGAACTGGAAACCTGGCACCTGGCACTGATTTTGCCTTGGGAGCTCCTGGACCTCAAACAAGAAGAATTCATATTTGTCCAGCACTTCAAAGACATCCTCTCACTTAATCCTCATCACAACCCCATCAGATACTATGGCAGTTTTAAACAAGTCTGTGGGTCATTTGACACACTTTCCACAGAGAGATGGGTTTCCTCCATGGCTTAGTGGTAAGGAAACCTCCTGCAATGCAGGAGTTACAGGAGACACAGGTTCGACTCCTGGGTCGGGAAGATCCCCTGGAGGAGGAAATGGCAACCCACTCCAGTATCCTTGCCTGGAGAATCCCATGGACAGAGGAGCCTGGTGGGCTACAGTAAAACATAGGGTCTCAAAGAGTCGGACATGACTGAAGCAACTGAGCATGCATGAATGCACAATTGAAAGGCGGGGGCGATGCTCCCACTCCGAGAAATCTGGGTAAGTTTGTGACTGAACGCAACAGAAGTGATGCTGTGAGACTTCTAAGGCTAAATCAGAAGAGACCATGCAGCCTCCTCCTGGCTCCCTGGGGTACCCATTCTGGGACAAGTCAAAAAGAAGTCATAGCCATGATGGGGAGTCACAGGTAGATGCCCCAGCTGACAGCCCAGCTGAGCTCCCAGACAAAGGCCAGTAGCAACTGAGAAGTCCTTTCCAGCCCCACACAACTGAGACAAAATGTAATAGTTGTGCATCCAATCGATAAGCATGTTATGGGCAACTGGTATGTGAGAACACCTTTCTGGACAATGTGGTCCCTCCAAGAACTTCCAACTGAGCTGAGGAGATAAGGTATAACTGAGCAACCAAATGATAAGCTTTGTGGCTGTGATGATAAGCGCAAAGGCACCTGGGAGAATTCAACTCAAAGGTAGTCTGGGAGAGCTCCGTGGAGGAGGTGTGCCTGGAGCTGGGCGTCATGGTGAGCGAGGAGATCATTCTACATGGGGAAACCAGGAGCTGAGTCTCCCTCAGGGGGAAGAGAGGGCAAGAGAGTGTGGGTGGGCAGTGGGAAGCCTGGGGCTGTCTGGCAGGTGTGTTTGTGGAGTATGGAAACCAGTGTAGAGCAAGATCAGATTGGTGGTGCTCGGGGTGGGGAGGTGGAGTGGTGAGGGATTTGTGGCTAGATCCAGATTTTTATTTTCTCAGTTTCCAAAAGCTACTGTCATTAAAGATCAAGGACCACATTTCAGCTTTTCCAGAAAAGTAAAAGAAAACCATGTGCTTTTATTTCCCAGGGCATCAGCTAACATTTTCCCCAGGATGGTTTTATAGGATACACTTGGGAGACTTTTCATGGAAGACAAATACTTTTGTTAGTGCCCTTTAGAAGCTTGGACTCTCATAAGGTCCACCAGAATGCCTAAAAAGAGAGAAAATTCTAAGTGCCAGCAAGGAGAATTCTTCTCTTCAGCTACAGGAATATAAATTGACGCAACCACTTTGGAAAACTTTTTGGCACCAACCATTACAGCTGAACACAGGTCCAGAGACTCATTGTGTGGTATACAGATACCAGCAGAAATGCATCCATCCATCCATCTATTGATGCTTCCCTGGTGGCTTAGTGGTCAAGAATCTGCCTGCTAATGCAGGAGACATGGGTTGGATCCCTAGAGAAGGAAAGATTGGGAAGATCCACTGAAGAAGGAAGTGGCCACACATTCCAGTATTCTTGCCTGGGAAATCCCATGGACAGAGGAGCCTGGTGGGCTATAGTCCATAGGGTAGCAAAGAGTCGGTGATGACTTAGCAATCAAACAACAAGAATATCCATCTATTCACAAGAAGGCATGTACATAAGCGTTCATAGTGGCACTATTAGGAATGGCCCCAAAGCAAAGCTGCCCAAGTGCCCATCAACAGGAGAGAAATATTAGAGAAATAAAATGTGGTGTATTCACATTGTGGAATGTGAGTGCTGCGTGTGTGTGTGTGTGTGTGTGTGTGCCCGCGTGCGCACTAAGTCGCTCAGTTGTGTCCAACTCTTTGTGACTCTATGGACTGTAACCCATCAGGCTCCTCTGTCCATGGAATTCTCCAGGCAAGAATACTGAAGTGGGTTGCCATGCCCTCCTCCAAGGGATCTTTCCAGGGATCGAACCCGCCGCGTCTCTTGTCTCCTGCATTAGCAGTTGAGTTCTTTACCACCAACGCCACTGTGGTGTGGTACACAGCAAAGAGAATGCATGAACCATAATGCACACACTATGAATGGATTTTACCAGAACAGTGTGTGAAGCAAGAGGAGCCAGACACACAAAAAGCTCATGGTGTAGATTCCGTTTCTATAAAGTACCAAACCAGGCAATGCTAATCATACCAAGTTAGGTTAGCAGTTATCTCTGGGGCCACAGTACTTGGAAGGAGGGATGAGATGATTTCTGGGGGTGCTGGTGGTTCCTGATCTGGGTACTGGTTATATGGATGTGTTCATCAAGTCCAACACAAATGATCTGTGCGTGTTTCTGTATAGCTATTTTAGGTCAATAAAAAGCAAATCATCATCATTGTCATCATTATCACCTTCTAATGCGGAATGAAGGCAGAAGGCACAGAAGGGCCTCTGGGCTAGAGTCACGGAGAGATTTACACGGAGAGTGACAAAGAAACAAAGTTGAGGGACATGCCAACAAGGATAAGTTTAAGATGAAACCAGTTAACTCAAGCAAAGTTGTCACTGAAATCAGAAAGCAAATTGTAGTTTCATGAGTACCCGCCCTGCTCCATAATGGGTGGCTAGTCTAAGAAGCAACTACACCCAGCCAGTCCCCTTTCCAGATCTAGGCTGGGAATCGTCACAGAAGATGGATCACCTCCCACAGCTTTGGAGGCAGGAGGCAGAATTCCCCCCAAATAAAAGATTCTTTGAATCCTCAAGGGGCCCCACCATTAAACGTCTACCCCAACGCTCGATTCTCTCCGCTTACAGGATCTAAATCTTGATGCTGCCACCCTAAATTTTTGTACAGTGGATTCCTTTGATTGGAATCACTTTGGGCAAAGGCGATTAGACTGCATTAGCTGTGGGAATCAATTGAACAGCGAGTTTTCCTTCCTAAAGGGAAGGGCCAGGTTCCAGTACTTGGCTTTCTGCAGAGCCCTGGAGGAATTCATTGAAGGGAGGCCCGATTTTAAGCATCATCACTTTTGGAAGAGACATTAGGCATCCCTCCCACATTATTCAAGGATGAAATGAGAAAGGCAGGGCAGGACTGGGGGAAGGAGCCATAAGAAGGAGCTGGAACCTTCAACTTACTCCCTAAAACCATCAATGTATGAAGCCATGTCCTAGACAGCTAGTGAGACGAGCTGAATGTCCGCTTGGTAGTAGAGTGAACTCCAGTGGTGACACTTCCTAGGTCTTAGCCCACATGTGTGAGGCTCTAAGATGTGCTCAGAGGCTAGCAAGGACACTTGTTAAGTCTTGGGTCTCCTCCGGTCTTTCCCACCTACACTCCCTCATTACATAGGAAACCCCGGCAGGAAGAAAGGTCTCCATCACGGTCTCCTTCTCTCTAGGCCTCGAGATGGCCTCTGGTCCATCTTCTCAGGTTTCCTGAGGTTGGTGGCCATGATCCAGAAGACTCTGTTCCCATAATAAACCACCTCAGGGATGTTACTGTGTAATTATTGCATGGATTTATGTAATCTAAAACAGAAAACTTCAGCAAAGGTGGTTATATGATTTCATATATGTATTTATATATATATATATATATATATATACACATATACATATATATCATAGCTAGAGATATATAGTTTGGGTTTCAGTCATCTGTTTCAGATTGCATTACCGTTAAATTTCCACCCTGCCCTGTTTCTATACCCTGTGCCATGTGACCTTACAAGTCATCCCTCTAGAGGTGGAGTGGATCTCCCGGCTCTATCGCTGTCAGGTCACAAATGTCCTTTGACTAATGGAATGTAGGCAGAAGTAACAGTGCACAAGCTCTGAGTCTAGGACTCGAGTCACTGCGTTTCTACTTTACCCTCTTGCAGTTCAGGTATTGCCAGGAAACTATGTCCCAGGTAGCCTGCTTGTCCTTGGAGAACGAGAGACCCATGGAGCAGACTGGACCCAACCCCCACTCAAGCCCAGCTGGGCACAGTCTAGATCAGCAAACAACAGGTAATCCACAGACACGAATATGAGAAATAAATGCTTCCTGATGTCAATTACTAAGTGTGGGAATAGTGTTTTGTTATACAGCATAATTGTGGCAAGACCTGACTGATACACCCTAAGCACTTTATTCCATCAATGCACAATCTAATGTCTAAAAGAACATCTCATCTCTCTCCCCTCTATTTTTTTTCCTTGACCACACTGTGGGATCCCCCTGACCAGGGGTCAAATCCACGCCCTTGGTAGCGAAAGCTGCAGAGTCCTAACCACTGGACAACCAGAGAATTCCCCCCTTTTTTTCCCTGCTGTGTTGCATGGCATGTGAGATCTTAGTTCCCTGACCAGGGATTGAACCCATGTCCCCTGCATTGGAAGCACAGAATCTTAACCACTGGGCTGCCAGGGAAGTCCCTCTCCTTAGCCTTCTTAATTCTTCATAGATTTATCACAACCTGAAATTATATACATATACACACATATGCATATATATACATATACATACCTATATATATACACATATATATATATATATATATATATATATATATATATAATGTACTTGCTTCTCAAGTGAAATAAAGCTTTATGATGGCTAAGATACTGTTTTGTTCCCTGCAGCTATAAACACCCAAAGCCCTAGTAGGTGCACATGAAGTAAAAGTCACTCAGTCATGTCCAACTCTTTTTTTTTTTTTTCATGTCCAACTCTTTGTGACCCCATGGGCTATAATGTCCATCGAATTTTCCAGGCCAGAATGCTGGAGTGGGTTCCCTTCTCCAGGGGATCTTCCCAACCCAGGGACTGAACCCAGGTCTCCCACATTGCAGGCAGATTCTTTACCAGCTGAGCCTCCAGGGAAGCCCCAAGTAAGCATGTGGTAGGTGTTAAATAATTATGTGTAGAATGGATGGATACCCCTTTTTGTCTTCAGTTAATATGTCTCCCGTCTAATTCATGTTCCTCTGTGTAGCTCAACGACTTGGTGATAGGCTAAGTTGAAGAAAAAGAACACATTTTGTGGAGAAAAAGAATCTGTGAGCAGGAGATCTCTGGGTGTCGTCTCTGGTAAGGGCTGAGGGGTTCCTTCTCAAGGAGCAGCTCCCGGTGGTTAGGGTCCTCAGAAACCACAGCAGGCCTCCAGGACCTTGACAAGTCAGCAGGTGACCTGTCCAGCACGATCCAATGGGACCGCGACACAGCTAAATTTCTGTGGCCCGTCTCAGAGGCTGTCCTCAGCCGTAGGAGGTTTCTGTGTGTCAGTTCACTGGGGGGGAACTTGAAAGGGACTGACGTGGCTTCCAAGAGCCGCCAGAACGTTTGACTCTCTGGCATTGTGCCAGCATCACACGTTAATTAAATTATATGGCAGAAACACCACAATGTCAAGGTCAGATATTACAGCCGTCAAAGCCTAACATTAGGCTCAGTATTTTATAGCGCAGAGCAAAGTATACCTTTAAACAAATTTCCTTATCTTGCCCGTGTCGACTCTAGCGTCCAGCTCGTCAGACATCTGCTATTCGACACTGCCCGTGTGAAGAGCATCCCGGACAACTTTATCTGAGGGTCCATAAGACCCTCTCTGGCTTGTCAGACAGTGTGGGGGGGAGACCGAGGAGGGGGTATTCCTGCGATCACACCCACTTGCTCCATCTGACCCTCGACTTGGGACCAAAACAGGCCTTTGTGAACCTGCAACTCCCTGAGGGCGAAGGATGTATTCTTCCTGGCTTTGTCCTGAAAGTAAACACTAGTTCTTTCTTCGAAGATGGTTCTATCAGCAGGGCAGCAACTAGCCAGGCTAGAAAACGGGAAGAAAAAAAAAGAAAAAGACTTTCCTTCCAAATGTCTTTTTAATAAGCACGGCTAGAAGCTTTCCGTGAGTGTGGAAACTGTCCACAGGAAGCCCCTAGCTCTGAGCAGAGCTGAGCGAGGGCAATTCTTTCAGGCAGGAAAGGACTATTAAGCCACATTCCGGGTTTCCTCTGGCCTCTCTCATGGTTAGGGATGAAAACTGGGAGGCCATGAACTCGGGGGCCCAATGACTCTCAGGTGATCACCGAAGCAAAGCGGAAACCAAGTGTGTTGGTCTCGTCTCCTCAATACCTATTAAGTACCTTCTACATGCCAGGCACTATTTTATGTGCTTTATCTCCACCAACTAACTTAGTTCTCCCAACATTATGAAGTCTGTCGTTTTTGTCGCCCCCTCCTCCATTTTACAAACAGGCAAATTGAGGCCAAGGGGGACACCGAGAGTAACCGCCTAAGGCCATACAACTAGTCAAGCGGCTGAGCCAGGTTTGAAAGGAACCGAGGCAGCCTGCCTGTACCCTACCTGCTACTGTGCAGTCTTGGCTATTGAAACCTAGGAACCTCCCATGAGCCAGGAGCCCTGATAAGGTGCTGGGAGTTCTCGGGGGAGGACCCTGTATAAGCAATGTATTCACAAGGGCCAAGTATTTCTAAGTAACATTGTAAAATAAAGTTAAACTAATTCAGATCTTTGAAGGGGTTTTGAATTCTTTCCAAGGGTAGGAGTGCTGAATAAATATAGTGCTTTGGAAAACCTGCCTTCCTATATGGGTGTTCATTGTACTTGATCTTTACATTTTACTGTGGGTTTGGAATTTTTTTCAAAATAAAATTAAAATTATTCTTCTATTTTTTTTTTAAAGAATTAGCTTTAATAGACTACCTTGGGGAGGGTAAGCAAGAAACCAGGAGTGGTGATTGCCTGCGGATAGGTGCCCTGGGTGACTGAGGAACACGACTGGGGGGGATGGGAGAGCACCCCCTTGATATCCTCAGAATTTTGTGCCATGAATGTGACATTGTTTGGGTGGAAGCTCGGGAAAGAAAGCACAGAACTCCAGGTTCCCGAGTCCCCACCCCGCAGGCCGATCCCTCAGAGTGTGGAGGGTCTTTGGTCACCCAGCTGCAAGCGGAAAGTGGGCAGACACTCCCACCCACTCTCTGGCCTAAAAAATGTAAGCTTGAGGAGGAAAATCAAGGGGAGCTCATTTTCTTGGCTTTAGGTAGTGTGAACAGAGGGAAGCTTTCAGCCATGTGGGGCTCAGGTCTCTCGGGGAGACTGTAAGTTCTCTAAGGAGGGGCCTGGGGTCTCCCCCGGCCACCCCCAACAGCTGCAAGAACAGTGCCCAACAGACAGAGGGGCTCTATGGAGTGTTCATGGAATGAATGAGCAGTGCTCCGTCAAGGGTCACCTGGCCCGATGCTCTCCCCATGATATGTGTGGGAACCTCTTAGAGCCTGGATGTCACACTTACCTCGAGTTACCAGTGCTTCCCAGCCTTGACACGCATAGAACATGATGATATTTTTACGATGCACAAGGATAAACAGTGACCAAGTGTTCACAAGGGCCCCACTTGGCTGCTCTAGGCCTGAAGCTACCAGTCAGGGGAGTTGTCTACCCGCTCCCCACCCCTGCCAGACCCACCAGGCTACCCCGAGGGGCTGGCCCACAGACAACACCCTCAATCTTGGCAAGCTCCAGGTTGATAGCTACAGGGGCCGTTCGCTGGCTGTCTGGAGCTAGTCACCTAAATGGGGAGAGGGTGGGCCGAGGGGGCTGCGGAGGGGCAGCTGGGTTTCCCGGGATTCAGAGTGGGTGCGAGGGTGTGCCCTGGGCTGGGGGGCGCCGCGGGCCTGAGTGGTGGGCTGGGACGGGGCTGACTGCCAGCTCTGGCTGGCCCACAGCCAGGAAGTCTGACTGAACTTGGGCCAGCCCTGTTGGCCCACAGACTCTGTAAGCTGAACTGCTCCAGCGCTCCTGGGCCTTTGTTTTTGCTTCCCCACCGCTCTCCCTTAGTGTTTAGGAATGTGCTTTGAAGGGTCCAGCCTGTTTCGCCTCTGCTTAGGGAAACCAAGAGCAGAGGCTGGGCTGGGGCCAGATGGCTGCAGGGAGGGCACCTGTCATCACACTGCAAGCGCCCCAAGGGGCAGGTGGAATCCAGGGGGCACGGGGGCGGGGGCGCCGCTTAAGCCAGCCCCCTTTCTCTGCTGGGAGACTCTGTTTCCAGTGTGAAACCTTGGAGAGTCTCGGGTTTGTTTTGTTAAGGGAGGCGGTATTCCCTTAGCAGCTCCCCCAGAGAGCCTCCATTTGTCCAGGAGCTTTTGGGGGGTGAGTTACATGCTTGTATTTGTCCTGGGCAAGAGAGGGAGCTGCAAGCAGTGCTCGAGCTAGGAAGAGTTGCCTCTTCAATTCGCCCCCGGCTCCATTTCCCCCGCCTGCCTTGGAACACACTGGCAGGCCCTCAGATGACAGTCAAGTGAAGGGCCCTGGTCCAAAGGGCCTGGCCTCTCTTGCACCCCCCGCTCCTGGGGAGCGTGGTCTCATATCCAGGCTGTCCTTCTGTAAACCTTGCTATAGCACTTTGAGTGGCTGGCTTCCTTCTTCCACAGCCCCCTCACCCATCATCCTTCATGGTCTGTGTTACCCTTTAAATCACCTGCTTGGGCCTTTGAGAGCTCCTAGCACTGTGGCCTCATAGGCCCAGCGCTGTGCTTTGCCAACAGCAAGCAGTTGATAAATTTATATGATAAGAATACCAGAGCACTTCGGTGACTCCAGGCATCTGGGATCTCTCTCTAACCAGAAGTCCCCTTTCTCCTCTGATTCCCAAAGCAGCGTGCTCTGGGTTCTGGCCTTAGTTTGGTCACTGATGTGTCCCCTTGAGCTGGCATTGTCACCCTCTGAACCCATTTCCTCAGCTGGACTAAATGGGGGCCCAACCAAAGCTCTGGTGGCCATGCTCGGCACACACTCAGGTTTTCCTGTCTGTTGCTTTAAGCCCAGGTCAGCCCGCCTGGACTCAGGTCTTAGTGGGGTCTCTGGCCTTCGGCTGAGGATGCCTCCTGTGCTTTTCCATGGTCCGTTTAGCTTCACAACACACACACCTGGTCCTTGGGCTCCTGGCACGTGTGTGTCTTTCTGTCCCCCCACAGCCATTTATACAGCTCCGGCTCCCACGTGCGACGGGGCCGTGGCACTTGAGCAATAACTCCAGGGCCACAAGGGCACCCGAGTCATTTTTCTGCAGCTAGCGTTGTCTGTTTCAAGCCACACAAGACCTCCCTCCTGCCTGGTGGTGACACAGGCCCTGTTTAGTTATGTGTGGGGTCTGGTTTGTTTTTTTTTTTTCCTTCCTCATTTCCATTTCTCCTTGATTTCAGCATGCGAGTTAAATGTGCACTCAGAGGCTCTGCTGAGGATAAAGAGAGAATGTGATCAGTGGCATCCCTTTCCTGAATCTGCCCAGGTAATGACTGCCTCCCCGCCTCGCCCCCGAGTTTCCTCTCTGTCTTCGTATACTTAGTGCGCGTTGCCCTGGATAGAGTTGAATTAGGCACCCATGCACCCAGGGGCAAGGACCCAAGGACCCGTCCTGGGTTGAGCAAATGGGGCCCAGTACCCAGTGCAGGAACCTGCAGCCTGCCTCCCCCTCCCCTCCCCCCCTGGCTGGTAAGTGATGGGCTGCCAGCAGGTAGGGGAGGCTGTCCGTTCCCAGCTAATGATCGCCTTAGGCGCCAAGTGATGGAAAATCCAGGCGGGCTGGCGAGCTGCAGGGTGCGGCCAGGGACAATTGTATGGACCAGTTTTAACAGGGGAGGGCGGGTGGATGGCAGAAGGAATGCTCTGTGTGTGTGTGTGTGTGTGTGTGTGTGTGTGTGTGTTTCCCGGTCTCTGTCTCTCTTCTCTCTCCTCCCCGCTGCCTTTCCCTCGTTCTTGCTCTCGCTTTCGGTTTTCTCTTCTGTTTCTAGCCCACGCGAGTTGAAATTAGAAAGGTCTCTGCATTCATTTATTTGTTTTTAATAAAGACAGCATTTTTAAGCGGCATATTTGCAGCAATTGAGTGCTAAACTAAACACCAAGCCGACTAAATGTGTTAGGGGGAAATGAAAAGTCAGTTTACAAGAAACATATAATTAACACGTTCTCTGACTTTCCTTAAGCCTTTGTCTGGCTGAGGACAAGACACAGGAACCATAATCAACTTTAATAAAATGAAAGATGGTATCGAGGCAAAAGGGGAACAAAAAAAAGTTTAGAGTGGGAAACAGTCCTCAGGAGGGGATTCTTGAGTTAATAATAAATGTTTTTTAAAAAATGAATCTTTTGTTGCCTTATTTTTAGTCAACAGCCATTTTCTCCTTCTAACTACAAAGGCTCCAGAAGGTTCTAGTTTGTAGTGTACCTGTTAACAGCGCCTGAAGCTGAGAGCTGGAGGGGGGAGGTGGGGAGGTGGTATAAGGAACCCGCAGGAGACTCGCAGCAGTTCCCACAGGCTGATCTACCCAGGATAATGGAAATTACTATTGCACAACCCCAGAATCTTCACGTGGCCTGACTTCCAATAAACTGTTCCCCTCCTCACCCCTTGGAGAAAGTGAAATAAGACATTAGACTTTCAATAATCTCATATGGTGATGATCAATCAAAACCCAGAGGAGAAGGCCAATTTATAGAAATTGTATCTGCTTCACTGGGCGGCTGGAACAAGGGAGCTGATAAGAACACTGTGCTCGCCTTTGATGTGTGAAGTTGCCCCAAAATGACAAATGCCAAAGAGAAAAACAAAAACACTGCCTGTACACATAGGGTCTTTTCAAAGGGAGAGGGTGCTTGGGAGAGGCCTGTGCTGAAGCAGATCACTGAAGGGAAGCACATGTATAGGCCACATAAAAAAGACTTATTTTTATTATCTTTTGGCTATTTCAAGTTGGCATTTCCATCTTTCCTGTTTGTGTTATCGCCAATGAAGTTTATTTGCTGAATTAACTTTTAATGGATCCTCTACTTTGTTCTTCAAAGTTGGATTCTGGGACTTAGGCCTTTTTAGTCTGGACCCCTCTTGCCTTTGTGACCAGCTCTCACCCCCCACCCCCATTCCAATCCTGGAGGTGAAGGGCTCAGCCTGTTAACTCCTTGCCTGCTGGTGTCTTTTCCCTGTAGCTACTAATCACCTCCTTTTGATCATTGCCAAGTTCTCAGGTTGAAGGAAGGAGAAAGGACCTCTTGACCATTCTGGCTGGCTTTCCACATGAGCCTGAAAATGTCGACAAATTTGAAACATCTGCCGGCCTGCTTTGGTCTGATTGCTAAAATATGCCGACCTCAAGCCCCCGCCCCCCCGCCCCTTTTAATCTGTTTCATATTCACAAATTAAGCATTTAGTCTGGGTAATAAATCAGGGCGGTTTACGAGGTTCACACGAGACAAACAAGCAAGTAGGGCAGAACACAAGCCCCTGGAAGCGGCGTGCGCGGAGCTGCCAGGAGTCGGGAGCCCCACGCGCTCGAACGCCGAAAGCAGCCCCGGCGCGCCCTGACACGCCGCCAGCACCCACACTTCAGCTGGTCCCCGAGCGGGCGGAGCGGAGAGGTGCAGGGGAGCAGCCCCAGCCTGGGCCCACACCCCTCCAGCCTTCCGCACGAACCCGCGGCGCCCGGCGCGCCCCAGCTCTGGGCAACTCGGCGCCCCCGCCCCGCCAGGGAGGGACCGCTGGCATAGGCGACAGCCTCAACCGGTACACACCCTGCGGTGGGCCCATTAAGCCGAGAAGCCGAGGAAACTGGATGCCCCCTCCCCCACCTCTTCCATCCGGCTGGGCTTGGCCTTAAAGATCCCAGGCCCACAGTCGCAAGCAATACGAAGGTTCCCCTCCACATCCACGTGTGACCTCCACTGAGCCTGGGCGCTAGGCACCGGCCCCCCCCCCCCATCTCTCCGCGTTGCCTCCTCCCAGGTTTCGGTCCCAGCAGCCACAAAGCTACTTTCAGATTCAGAAAGGGGGGGGGGGGGGGTGGTGGGGGTGGGGTGCGGGGGAAGGGCTCTCTTTTAGAGTGGATCAAGGCTTAAGAGAGGCACAAAACAGGGCTCTGGGCCCGCTGCAGAGACCCGCGTCCTGGCTTTAGTGACCACCCAAACTCAGGGGGCTTCAACCTGTGCGCTTCCCGCCCTCCCCCGTGCATCAGCGAGAAGTGGACCCGGACCGGGGGACTCAGACCAGTACCAGCCTAGGACCTTGGGAGACTCTGAAGGGGAGAGCGGCTCCAGGTCACCCCGTCCGAGCCTCCGGCGCCGTGCCATGCTCAAGTTCCCTATCGATTGGCGTTCTCAACGCTATCGTGGCGGCAGAGAGACTGAGGGCGGGAAATCGGGAAGCCGGAACCTGCAGCCCACCCTGGACCCGGGAGGGGGGCAGGCGTAAGAACAATTCCCCCATCTCGCAACACAGTACACGCACGCATCGCCCTTCCTCCTAGCACACATTACGACTGCGAAAGCCATTACCGCCGGCGCGCGAGAGACTTTTTAAATATTTACAGCCCGCTCTCCGCACGGTAGCCTGATCCATCTTGTGGGCGCGGAGGCGGGGCGCGGGGCTCCGCTCCGGGGGTGGTGCGGAGTCGGGGCGGGGGTTCCAGCCGCCTTCCCCCGCAGCTCCGGGGTCCGCCCGGAGCTCCCCATCTTGTTCCCCCCGCCAGGTGGGTAGTGGGCCGGAGACTGCGCGCAGCGCGCCCAGGGCCCTGTCGGGGCCTGAGCGGGCGGGAGTAGGGGGGTGCAGCGTCCGGGAGGAGGGAAGGCCGGGAGGCTGATTTAAAGGTTCTCACCGGGAAGCGAGAGAGGCACAGACCTGAGAGCCGCCGCGCGGTGAAATCCGAGGAGCTCTCTTGGCGAGGAGGGGCTGTCAGAGGCCATTTATCTCTCGCCGGAGTGGAGGCTCGGCTCCCACACCGCCCGCGAGTAACAATGGCAGCGATCAGCAGCTCTGCACGCGCTTCAGTGCATGAATGGATTGCGGAAGATGCCTGCGCTCTTCTTCGCTCAGGCGGCTCTCGGAGCGCCCCCTCCCCGCCCGCCGCCCCCGCCCCGCCGGCCTCCTCCGGCCCGAGAGCGCGCGGTGCGCCTCGGGGTTCGCGAGTCCGGCCCCGCGGCGCGGTCACTCTTACCCCGATCCCCCGCCGCCCTTCCCCCCTGCCGCGGCTCCCAGGGCTCTGGCACCTTGCCACCGAGTGTCATTAGGGGCTGAAACTTGACACAAGCCTTCCCGACGCAGACACCCCCGCCAGCCCCCTCCCTCCTTCGCTCCCCTCGCGGCAAGTTTACTTTCAAGGAGTTGGACGGTGTTTCCGCCTCAAAGGCCGGCCGAGTGCGGGTTCCAGGGGGAGGGGCGGGCTCGGAAGGGTGTCTTCACCTGCCCCACGGCCTAGAATGTTCGCAGGCCCCTGGTTGGCCCCCAGCCCGAGCGCCGGAGGCCCGCACCCCCTCCTCTTCGCTTTGTAGCGGCTAATCCACCGAGAGTCCCAGCGATCCGCACACGCACTCCGGACACCCCACCCCCCCGGACCCACACGTCCGGCCACCTTTCGGGTCAGCGACACAGCCGTGTACTCCCAATTCTCAGAGGCTTACAGTTCTCAGAACGCCACAGACGGCGCGAGGAGGGCCGCAGAAGTGGTTCCCTTCAACTCTGCAAAGGTCTCATAAAAGTCCCCCTCCAGGTGCTGCCAAGGGCTGGGAGCCGCGAGAAGCGCAGTGAGAGATACTCCGAGCCCTTCTGGGTTTGCTTTGAGGGGAGCTAAACCCAGAACCTCGGGATGTTTCAGTCCTGGAGGTCGCCAGGCTCTGGATGCGGCAGACTGGGGCGGGGGAGGGGGCGCCAGGGGTAGGCCCTCTCCGCGATCCGACGGCCTTGCCAAGTAGCTAGCGAGAAGAGGCTGGGTTGAGGGAAGGCGGCCACACACGTGCGCAAAGAGCGAGGCGCCGTAAAAAGCTGAGACGCACTCGGAAAGGCAGAGCGCGCCCGGCCGACCCAGGAGACTGGCGAGGGCAGGCGAGGAGCTGGCAGCGAGACAAAGCGGGAGGAGAGCGCCAGGGAGGCTCAGCCGCAGACCCGGAAACGCAGGCAGCAGCAGACGACCGAGCCCCGACGCGGAGGCGTGCGCAGCCAGGCCCGGCCTGGCATCCCTGGGTTTGCGAGCCCGGGGACGCTGACGCGGACTCTTGGCGGGGCCTTCTGCCAGACCTGGTCTCTGTTGGGCCTGGGCTGGCTCGGCGAATCAGCTCGGGCCTTCCCAGCAGATGGTGGGGCCCACGCTGTGGGCTTAACTGACCCCTCTGGTCCCCGCCCTTCCCTGAGCCCCGGGACAAAGGTGTGGGTTTGAGGAGGTCAGCACTTTCTCCAGGCAAGAGTATAGCCCTCACGTGTCCACCCTGGGGGCCACTGGCAACTGTTTACCTGACTTGGAGGTGCCAGGAGGCCACCACTCTCGACTGAATTGACATTCCAGCTTGCCCATCGCAAGACCCCCACAGCAAAGCCCACGCCCTGACTTTCCACCCACTGGGAATCAAGTGGGCTTCCCACAAGGAGGAACAGTGTCATGTGAGAGGAGCCCCTCAGCTTCCAGTTCTCCGCTGCTCCCTTCCACTGCCTGCACAATGGACCCAGCACGCGGCTCCTACTGGGCCAGGAGCACCTTTCACTCACTGATCTCCCCTTCACTTCTCCCCACGCTGCCTGGGTAGCCCGGGACGTCTCCGAGCATGCCTCTCCAACCTCGAATGAAGCTGAGCGCTTTCTCCAGGCTGTTGGCTCTGCCGCACACTGGCTCCACACACACACACCACACCACGAGTTGTTCACACACACACACACACACACACACACACACACCACGAGTTGTTCTCGCCCTTCCTGTCTCCCTGCTGGGCGCCCTCAAAACCTGACTGCTCAGCCTGAGTGCAGAGTCCCTGCAGAGTGGGGAGCCTGGAGGACCATGGGGAACCTGGAGCACCAAGAGGAGGTGGCCAAGGGAGAGAAGGAGAGGGTCGGTAATGGAGGAGGGGGCGCATGCCTGAGAGAGAAGCCAGCTTGCAGCCACAGCCTGGAGGAGAGGAGGAGTATAAAGGGAAAGCCAACACTAATCCCTCAGCCTACCTACGTGGGGCCTGACAGTTTACAAAAGCCTTTTCCCTGAATATTATCTCATTCGCACCGGGCTATAAGGGAGGTAGGGCAGATAGCGTTACCCCCATTGACAGAGGAGAGAGAGGATGCCCACAGAGGTTAAGATAGGTCTGTACCAAGGTCGCAGAGCTAAGAGTGGTGGAGGAGCCCCCAGGCCTGGGGTTTCCTGCTCCCAAGTTCACTTTCCTGTTCAATAGCTCTGTGTGTGTGTGTCTGGGTGACTATCTGTGTGGAGGGGAAGGGGGGGGATGGCTGGACAGGAATGAGCAGTCCAGTGAGGGAAGTCCAGGAAGGAAGGACATAGCCTCATACCTCTTCCTCTACTCAGGTCTCACCCAGCAGCCTCCTGCTTTTTCCGTAGCAGCCTGTGAGCTGGCCCCCAACGCGCCTGCCCAGGGGCGAGCTGTCTGTGCCTCCAGCAGTGGCTATTCCAGCGGGCTTAGATCTTTGGGAGGCCCCGCTCTGCCGGTCTGCTGCCGGTCTGCTCGGCTCTCCTCTCTGCCTGTCATCCCCACCCCCAGCCTCGGCTGCAGGATGCCTTGCGTCCAACTGTGGTTTCCGGGCAATAAAACAACTATTAAAGTCTCAGGCACGGCTGGTGATTTGCATCACATCCTCTCGTGCATGGATTCAATATTTAATACACAATATTGAATACGGATATTAAAAATCAATAGCTGAGGACCCCTGGGGAGGCAGCACAGTGCGATCCTGCTTCGGGAACACAACCAGCTCCTCTAAAAAGACAGGAACGGCAAGTTCAGCCAAGCTGAGCCCAGCGCCAGGGGAAGTGAGGAGTAGTGGATGCCTCGCAGCTTCCTGATCTACTTAACTGCATCATTCCTAAGTCAGGCTAAAGGGAGGCCAAAGGAACTCACTGTGCCCTCAGGCTTTACTAGCTGGCGAGTGGGGCGGGGTAGAATTTGTTTCCAAGCAAGCTACCAGGTGGATGGAGATGCCCCTTTTGTTGCCATTTGCTCTTTGGTTTGGTTTGGTGCAGGCAAGCACTCAACACTTCCCACCATGATGGCTCCTTCCCAGGTCTCATGACATCCACCGCCCATAGGCCCCACGGGAAGCTTCTGGCATAAGCTTTCAGGGAGATGGACCAGAGGATGCCAATGGCTCAGAATATTCTTTGTACAGTAAAAGAAATGTTAATTAGGCTCATAGTCACAGGGTCTTCTGAGGCACCACCAGTCTGCAAGACAGAAACCCTCAAGCACATGACCTGCCAAAGGGCCTGGTGATGGCCTGCTGGTGACAGGACGATGACGAGGAGGAGGCAAGACACTGAGGCACTCCTGATCCAGAACAAGAATCCGGATTGCCTGTTAAACAGCCAGGAGAAGAGGGAGCTCCCGGGACGCATAATTATCTTTTCAGGCCTGAAGAGGAACACAAATTACTCTCTTCTTTATCAAAACACAGAAATACACTTTCCCCTACATAGCAACAAGGTTCTTGCATGCTGATAGGGAAGGGGTGAAGAAGAATAAACATTCTGAGAGGTTTTTTTTTTTTTTCCAGTACAGAAAGAGAAGAGAAACTAACAGTGGGAGACACACTTAGCTTATCTGATTGGAAGGGCCTGGACATTTTTCGAAGCCAAAGAACTAGGTGAACTTGACCTATTGAAGTGCATCCTAGACACCAACTTACCATATCAGTTTTATAGATTCCCTTTTTATCAGAGCTTAAATCAATGTGGATGGAGTTGGAAACCTTGCTCTGGTTATAAATAGACAGGACACCTCAGGAAAACCCCCAAGTGGCAATTTGGGTAAAAGTGAGAAGGGAAGGAAAGAGGTGTTAGAAAATGACAGTTAATGAGCCAGTGGCCTTGCCTCTTTGTTCCCTAACAGTTGTCAGAGAAACCATCAAAGGGAGGGAACAGGGGCCCTTCTCAGAACCGTCACAGGAAAAGCTGACTCGCTTTCTGGCTGCTGCAGATCCCCTCGGTGGTGGCTCACAGACCGGCCCCCTGGGAGTTTGCCTGTGTATATTTATGTGTTTCCGGGCTAGGGGTGCCAGCACTTTTTACAATGTCAGGTCTGGGCCTGTGAAACCCACTAGCAAAAGTTCTATTCAAAGGAAAAGATGTTCTAAGGCAAATGTTGTATATGGAACAACTGCTCCAGCATAGTCAGCAACATCTTCTTGGGTCCTTCAACACTACCAAATGCCCTCGCTTCTTCCCACCTTGGCCATTGGCCAGGCTCTGGGCCTCCTCTAGACCCACGCAGACCTGACGGTTTGTAGACCCCACAGTTCGCACGGAGTAGGGACATATGACCAGGGTATGAGACAGCTGGCCAATGGGGAAAGGAGGCTCAGCTTGGGGGGACCCAAGGGCTCAGGGTACAAGCTCAGAACCCACTGAGGATGACACCTCTCCCTTGGACCCACCTGGTACTCCAAATCAAGACAGAAAATGGTGGCTTTGTCCCATATTGGTGGGCTACACCTAAGGTGGAGGCGGCTTCTGTGGCATGAAGAACCTACACATCGGGTCCCAAATTTGGAAAGGATTTGGAGGCAGGAGGCGGGTGTGTATCTTCAGGCCTCGCACCTCTCCACCCTTCTGAACATTTTCCTGGAACCAACTGAAGCTGCTAGTGGAGTTGTTCCTGAAGCTCCTCGGGAACTCCTCCTGGTGCACGGCTGCAAGGAGAATGGCCTTCTGTCACAGGATCCCTAGGAGGGTATTTGCATTCACCAAAACAAGGGGCCTCAGATTCAGGGGCAAAGCCTCACAGTTCCAATACTGACCCTGCCTTCCCTCCCACACCTCGCAGAAACACCCCCAAACTACTGGGGTGTCCACCGAGCTTGAGGCCAGGGTCAGCGGAAACACGGTGGCCACCACCACCAAGTTGCCGGCCGAGATAACAGTGCGGGAGGGGGAGGGGAGCCGCAAGCAGCCACGACCGAACGGTTGCGATCTAGAAAATTCAACAAGAGGCCGCCGCCACCGCGGCGGCGGCGGCGGCGGCTCCAATTAGCTGAGCCAACTGGGAAGGCAGAGAGCGAGGCGGCGGCCCCGCCGATCGTGCCCGGGGCGACCAGGCGGGCGGGGCGCACGGCCTCGGAGCTGCCCGGGCGGCCCTCGGCCGGCCCCTCCCGCGGGCTCTCGGAGCGCGCCTGGTGTTTACACACTGTCCTTCCGACACGGGATCAAGTTTCAGGCCGCTCTGGAGGCGCCGGGGGCCGGCCCCAGGCCCGGGAGAGGGGAAGAACTGGAACGGGATCGAAGGCAGCGCTGTGCGGACCAGAAGGCCCGGCGCGCGTGGGCACAGCCAGTGCCGCGATCCCCTCGGGGGTGGGGCGAAGGGAAGTCCGGCGGGCAGGGTGGACCGGGGCAGGTGGGACTGCGGAGAGCTATCCGGAGGGAGAAGCATCTCCGAGTCACTAGAGTGGTGTGCTTGGCTCTCTCGGGCTGGAGAACTAAGCCCCGGCGAGGGGCGGGGAGGACTGCCCAGAAGCCGGGCGCCAAGAACGCTCTGAGCGCCCCTCGTTGAGCTCTCCGCTCTTTCCCCCCAGCACCTTTGATACGCTACCGGATGGCTTCAGACCCTTGTGGGGCAGGAGAGGGGCTACAAGAGGAACGCGCTCGCAGAGACCTCGAGCCTCCCCGCGCGCCCTGGCCCCGGGGCTGCCGAGGCCTCGGGCCGAGTGCCGGAGGGCTCGCCGCTCCGCGTCTTCTCCGAGCTGGCAGCGCGCGGGTGCCCCATGCTGTCAGGAGGCGGCGGGTTATGCTTCCAGCAGCAGGCACGCTGTAAACAGCTGCGTGCGCGCCCTCCCCGCTCCGGCTGGGAACCTCACCCAAACACCATGTCGCCTTCTCTCCGGCTCCCGGCAGAGGCTGGGGGTTGGGGGGGGCGGTGGGGAGGAGGCGCGGGGGGCGAAGCTTTCGTAGCCCAGCCGGGAGAACCCGGGCCCCCACCCCACCCCCAGGCCAGCGGGGCCCGGGAGCAAGCGTTCTGAACCTGCAGGGGTGCGGGGTGCTGCGGGGAGGGGGAGTCAGCGCCTGCCCCCTCCCCACTGAATGTCTGCTTTGTTCCGGAAAACAAGGGAAGCATTAGGCTGCTGCCCCCGGGGAAACACAAAACTTCTTTTTGAATCTCGGGAAGGGCGGTTGACTGCGCTACGGGGCTCCCGAGACAGACCGAGGAGGGGAAAAGCTGAGAGGGCGGGTGGAGACAGAGAGACTCCGGAGGGAAGACGACGGACAAGTGTGGGGAGGGGAAGACAGCCGCTTAGGGTGACAGGGCGGGAGACCCGGGAACCCGACTCGGCGCGAACGTGCCGCGCGAGTTCCAGCGAGCAGCCGGCCCGGCCAAGTGGCGCCGGCCCAGCCGGCGGCCGTGCCAGCTTCCTGCCCTGCCCAGGACCGTGGAGCAGTCGGGGACGCCGCCGCAGGCTGGCCCGGAATCGCAGGACAGCGGGGTAGGGGGCGCAAAGCTCCCAGTAAACCCCAACCAGAACTTTGTGCATCATATTTCCCCCTCATCCCCAGGGTGGGCCCGGACCCCAGACCTGTGGGGCGTCGGCTGTGGGCTTACAGTCTTGGAGAAAGGAGGGGGCAAAGGCCCAGGGAGCTCCCCCGCGCGGGAGGTGGGAGACTGAGGTGTCTTTGGTCTCATTTGATGACCGCTAATCGGATCGGCTCCCAGGCCCGCTGTGCCGATGCGAGGGGGCGGGTTACTTCTGCCCTGGCCGGTGCGTGCGGGCGAGGGGACAGAGGGAAAGCAGACCTGGAGCTCTCGTTCCCCAGTTCCGGATCCTCTCCCGACCGCCACCCCTCACTTCGCCCTTCCAGCACCTAAGGAAGGGGAGCGCACCCAGGCTCTGCCCCACCCTCCGCGGGGCACTCCCCTCCGCCTCGGAAGCTCAGAACTAGAGCGAGGGTTTTCCCCCTTTCCCCTGGGCTCGCAGGGTTTCCAACTTCCTCTAAACCGCCCTCTCCGCTCCGAAAAGCCCCGAGGAGAGGAGCCGAAAGGAAGCACGCCGCTGGTCTGCGAAATGAAGACCATGTGTGAGGACGGCGGCATCAGAGTGCAGCCGCCGCGGAGTGGGGTGGGGGTGGGGGTGGCGAAGCCCCCGCGCGGCCGGAGGCTCGGGACAGCAGCAGCCAGCGCCTCAGCTCGGCGCTGGGGACGCGGAGCCGCAGTGAAGAACAGCGGAGAGGCCGGGCTGGCCTCGTGGCGGGCAGCAGGGAGGGGGTGCGGGGGCTGCCGCGCCGTGGGGGGCGGGCGGGCGGGCGGGGACGCAGCCCAGGCTTCCTGGGCCGCAGCTGCGACCGAGGGCGCAAGAGCAGATCGTGCTCGGCGGCGGCGGCGGCGGCGGCGGCGGCTCGGGCCCGCCGCGCTCGCAGCTGAGAATCAACAAAGGGAGGCGGCGGGCGAGCGGGGGAGGGGCGCCGCCGAGCGCTCGCTGGCTGCTGTGGAATAATAAAAAATAATTAATAATGATAATGAGAAAAATCCCCGGGCTTTCATGGCTCTGGGTTTCCGTGTGGCTGCAGCGGGAAGCGCGCTGTCCTTGAGGCGGCCTCTCTCGCCTGGTCTGCCCGCCCCTCCCCCTCCCTCGCCCCCTCCCCTCCCCAGGAACCGGGAAGAGAAAGGTCTGCAGCTGACAAATATTATCCATTCTCCCCATCGATCGCGGAGTGTACAGATGTGAGCGCTTGATGTGCCCGCGGAGCGGCGGATCCTCCCTGCTCGCTCGCTCTCGCCCAGGCTCCGCTCGCCGCCCCCCTCCTCCCCCTTTGTTCTCCTCCCCTTTCCCTCTCTTTAAATAGATTTCAGGGCGCTGCCTGTTGGAGAGCAGCTGGCGATCTCTCCCGAGAGAGGGAGCGAGCGCAGCCCGAGGTGCCCTGTCACCAGTCTCCCCTCCCCCACCTCGCCTTCCCAGTGAGGTCCCACCCACCCCACCCCCCGCCTTTCTCCAGTTTCCGAAAGAGAAAACACCGGGAACACCCACGTCCACTGCACCGCGAGCCTCTCGGAGCCTTTGGACCCCTCGCGCTGTCCCCGTGCTGGTGTCTGTGTCGGGGGGGGGGGGGCGGCGCACGGAGGGGACCCAGGGACGTGCCGGAAGAGCCGAGGGTCGGGATCTTTCTCTGGCAGCAGCAGGCACGCAGCCCCGGTCACGCTGAGAGGGGACAGTTTACCCATTAGGGAAAGTCGGCGGAGGCGGCCCTTTTATTCCTCTTTTGCAGATGGCAGATTAAGCCAGCAGCGTCCGGCCTCAAAGGGGCCGGCCGCTCGGCTAAGGGTTAACCCGTCGGCCGGTAATCGCAGGCACACACACACACTCACACACACACACGCGCGGGCGCGCGCGACGCGCCCTCCCCGCCCGCCCGCCCGAGCGCCCGCCACAGCCCGCAGTGCGCCCGGGGCTGGGGGGGGGGGGGGGGGACTCGGGGGGAGGGGCGGGGCGGGCTTAACCAGGCCGCTCGACTGAGCCGAGGCCACCTCGCCGTCTGTCACTTAAATGATTGTCCGCTCCGCTCCGTGCGGTCAGTACGGGCTGTTAACAGGCAGTTGCAATCAGTTTCCGAAAGGTCAGCCAAGGTCCTCCGGCTCTCGCAGACGGAAGGCATTACGAAACCGCTTTTGTATCTGCAGGCACTTTAGAAAAAGACGCGAGGAGGGGCGCACCGCAGCGCCGCGGTGCTGCGAGCCCCGGGAGAGGGGCGGGGGCCGTGGGGCGGGGGCCGTGGGACGGGGGAGCTCGCCCACCCCCGACCCCCGCCGCTGCCTGGACTCGGCGGCGGGGAAACCACACCGCGAGTGACCCAGGCCCTCCCGGTTTCGATGGGGAAGCAGGAAGGAAGGGGGGGGGGGAGCAGGCGGCAAGGCAAGGAGGAACGGGAGGAAGTGGGAGAGGCGTCCTGGATCCCCTCCTCTCCTGGCCTTCGGCCCACCCCAGGACCCAGACCCGGGCGGGAGGCCCTGGGTGCCTCAAGACCCCGCTTGGACTCTCAGGTCCTCCTGTCTCTGGGAAGTGGGGCGGGGGGAGGGGGGTTCGGGGAAAAAGACCCTCGCAGAGCAAGCGAGTCCCTGCGCGGTGTCTGAAGAAGCTGCTGCTGCCGCCGCTAGAAGTCGTCCATCAGCAACCAGTCCAACCTGCCAGTGATAATGTGCGATCAACACCAAATCACCCCCGCCAGGCGCGATCCATCATCGCTGCGCGCCGCGGGCCCGCGTGAGGCTGACTCGGGGCTTGGGGTGGGGGGTGCGGAGCAGGAGGCTATCGCCCAGCGCACTGGGACTCTCAGCGCACCTAGTTGCCCCTTCGGGAGGCCTGCATCCCGGCGTTCATAACTCTCCAAGTTCCCCAGTCGCAAAGCTCAGATCCGGTGGCACCGAGTTCCCAGCACAGGTCACTTAAGAGCCTCACGCCTTACTATCCAGGTCACACCCTCCCTTCCTCGGAGCTGCCCTGCCCGTCCCCTCCCCCTCCTTCGAGAAAGCCTGGCTGGCGGGAAATTAATATTTAATATCGTGAAATTGATTAAAGGGCTGGAAGCCGGCGATGGGGTGGGGGGAAGGGTAGGGGCGTAATTAAAGATCTGAGAGTCGTGGCCGCTCCTCGTCTGCTCGAGCCGCACGCAGCCTTTGTGAGGTCGAGGCGGAACTGCGCTAGGCTGAGCCCGGCGGCCTCGGGGCGGTGGCCGGTGCTGCCCAGTATCTGGCCGGCGCCCGAGGGTGGAAGGCAGGGGGCGGGCTGTCCGGAGGTGGCCAGTTAACCTTAGCGCACCTGAGGCTGTGCGTGCAGCCGCGCTTCCCATGCCTGCCTGTACCGTGGGCTCCTCTCGGCCGCAGGAGCCTGAGGGTTGGGTGTTGGAGCTTTTCGCGGCGAGTTCGGCAGCGAAGCGCCTTCCCCGCCCGGGGGGGCACAGGAAGGTTCATCTCCCCTTCGATTCCAGGGTCCCCAGCGCTGCCTCACACCTCGGGCCCCGCTCCGAAGCCCCGGCCCCAACCTTTTATTGGGGTCTTCTGGGTCTCCCACGCCAGCCTTTCGGAAGCCATGAGCCAGATACAGCCAGTTCTGTAACTGGGGGGGTCCTGAGGCCGAGGCTGCCGGGAGCCCCCGCCGGTTCTCTCCCGTCCAGGCCCCACCCCGGGCCGCTCACAGTCAGCTGCACTGCAGATGGGGCCTGCCGCTCGAGGCGGCGGTCTCCAGGGAGCCGTCACCGAACCAGCTCCGCCGGCCGCCTGTCGTACCGTTTATGGTTACTGCGCCTCCCGGGAGGGGCACGGGGGCTGGACATGGCTCGAGGTGGGTGCCCCCGGGCCACCCGAGCTGGCGCTACTAGAGGAATTCGGTGGGCGCAAGGTCAGCGGTAACCCTTCGGCGCGGGCTACCGTGTAGAAATCGGATGTATTTGGCTCCGTGGTAGATGACCCCCAGCTCCTGCAGGCCTGGCTCCAGAGGGCCGCTTTGAACTTTTTCTTGTCCACGTTTTATTTTTTTGGTGAAGCAGTCTGTCTGAAAAGTACCAAATGTGCAGAGGGGAGAAAGCACAAACATTACAAGCAGCGTCTTTGGCCCTAATCAGCTGGGGGCCAGGAGGGCCCGCCAGGCTCCAGGCCAGCTAGAAGGAAGGTCAGGACCAAAGAGGATTAGGCCCAGGCTTGGGTTTATTGCTGTACTTGAACAAAGCACCGGGGGCTGCCTAAACTGGAGCAAGAGAGAGGTAATTAATAGAGGGGCTGCAGAAGTAAAGAAAGGCTGGTGTGGCGGCTGCCTGGGTGGGTGGAGGAAGTGTTCTCCATGAGAATAACCAGCCGGTGCAAATGTTATGCAGAACGACTTTATTTCACCAAAACAAAACAAAAAAGTTCACTTTCAGCCTCTCACGCTGAGTTGATAAGCTACATGCAAACCTGGGATGGAATCTTGAACCAGTGGGAGGTGTCAGGCTGCAATTTACAAAGGGCGAAGGGAAGCTTTTCCGGGTACCTCTCCGTTTCTACCATTGTGATTCTACCGGCATCAGCTACTCCCTCGGGTGGCCCTTCTGACCTCCCAACCTGAGCCCGAGGCGAGATCACTCAGAAGGCACCGCATTCATCAATGCCATTTCTGGTAAATTGGACCTCAGGTTCTGGAGTGTCCTAGAAGACAGGCAGCTTACACAGTGCGCATACCGATGTCAGAGCAAATGTGATGGGCTGCTCACATTCTGTAGCCTCTACTGGTCTATATTACGGATTTCCTAACGAGATGTACCCCATTTTCCAAGACATTCTTGATTTCAAGAGCTCTAGGCCTGTATATTAATTGGGCGCGATCCTCGACCTGCGGTCATGGGTATTGTGTCACTGTACACCAAACGTGCACCAATCGTGTCCCACGCCGTAGTGGCCGAGCTGCCAGGGTGGAAGGGAATGGCTTGGGGTTGAGATCTGCATCCAGTGGTACCCACAGGTCCGCTGTTCACTGTGTCTAGTCCGGCAGCCATCCTCCTCGCAGTCCTTATCTCAACCAGGACCTGTCCCTACCTCCTCCTACCGAGAGTCTGGGGGAGTTGGGTGATAAAACATCCCTTTAGGCGTCATCCAGGTAGGACGCTGGGCCAGGGAGCTTGTCTGGGGAAGGGGCAGGGCTGAGTCCTCACCGGTCCCCGTAGGCCAAGGAGGAGCGGCCTTCCCGCTGGGAGGCCCAGGCCCGGCGCGCGGGTTCCCGGGGGGGCTGTGCCCGCCTTTCCCCCAGGCGCGGGCTGCACGCCGGCCGCCATCTTAATCCGGGCGGCGCGGGCGGTGCTGCCCCCGGCGGTGGGACCGCAGAGCCGCTGGCCGGGCCCAGGCGGCAGTGCGGGCGTTCTCGGGGCGACGTGCCCCTTTGCCTCCAGCGGCCCTTCCGCGCAGCTGGTCGCGGCTGACTCCAGGCCCGGGGCGACCGCTCCTGGTTAAAGCTCAGGCTGTGGTCACCCCTAGCCGCCACGCCAAGACGGATTTTAAGCCCGAGGAACGACCTCAGATTCCAGGACTCCTGAATGGTCCAGGCGGTATGACCTCTCCTGCACCCAATGGCCCGCCCGCGCATCCTGCAACTTGGCCTGCTGTCATCCTGGGGGGCAAGGCCTGCAGCACAGTCCCCACCGTCCAAAGGGTCTCTGAGCAGCTTTGAGGGCAGAGAGGATTTGAAAGTTATGTCTCTTTAAGGGGTCTAGGTTGGAGAAGACTCACTCTACTTTTCGGCCTTTTGACAGGGCTTTATGGAGAGCTTGCTAAGGGCTAGGCACTAACTGAGGCCCTAGGGGAATCCAAAAGTACAAAAGTGAATTCTGTAAAAAGGCACCCCTGGCCCTCAAGTAATTTACAGTCTAGCTGGGAAGGCAGACTTGTAAATGACTAACTAAACACAAATAAAAGGCAACGTGAAATTAATGTAAACAAAGGGCATGAATCCTCCAGTAAATGGTCTGGGGAAGGGCCAATTAATTATTTTTAAAATAACCTTTACTTCTAAAAATATAGAATCAGTTCTGGGAGGGGAAGGGAGGATAAAAATATGCTAACACTGAATAGTTTCAGGGTTCCAGGGAATAACAGTCATCACTTCTGAAAGGTTGCTGTTTAGGAAAAATGGTGAAAGTTTATTTAAACTAAGCAAAATACCAAGATTCAGAAACTTAGGATTCATGTCTCAGCTCCTGACATCAGCTGAGCTGTAGAGATGCAGTTTTCCATCCAAACACAATACCACCACCTTCTCCCTCCCTCACTTTGAAATCGGTAAAACTCCCACCACACTTCATAAAAAGCAAAGTTTTAGAAAATAAAACTAAATGGAAGATGAGAAACTTCTAAAAAGGTTTGCGGCTGGAAGACAATGGGAATGAAAAAAGAAACAAACACACAGAACAAAAAAAGATTAGCCTTTTTGCAGATGGGCTGCAAGATGTGAACATGAAAAAAAAAAAAAAACTGCCCCAAGATGATTTGTAGAGAGGTTGGAGAGTGTGGGAAAAATCAGTCATAGGTCAAAGAAAATGAAGCAAATAGAAAAAGGAGGCAATTATTAACTCCAGGGGAAAAAAAAATCCTACAAGAAAGGAAAGGCAATCACTGAAGCTCATCTGCCTCAGCAATAAACAATCCATATGTGGTTACAAAGTAAACACTGGACATGAATTTAATAAGAAATTATGGTACAGGTCTATTGTGAGGGTGGGGGAGGGGAAGTGTGACGCAGAGAATGAAAATACTCCTCTACCACACCAGGAGGTCAACAGATGATATTATTGTGGATTTTTTTCAGAGAAGGCCACATCTACTTATTACTTAGAAAGTTTGGCAGAACAAGGGAGAGGGGTACTTTCTTGTAACAAGCCTTTGCATACTATTTGGGCTTCATAAACTTTGGGCAAATAATTCCTTTGTGAAAAATACAAATTTTAATTTTAAAAAGTAAACACACATAAATATAAATAAAACTATAGAAATAAAAATATAGAAGAAACTGAGAACTCCCAGCCACAATGATGTAACTTTGAAACTGTCTTTCTTCAACATACCCAGCTCTAATTATGCAAAATTTGGAAAGAAACTGGAAGGCAAACAGATTTAGAGCTCCTGGCCTGTCCATCCCTAGCTATAAAGAGCAAGTCACCTAAATTCGCTGTTCTCAGGAGACGCCATTTCTGGCTTTACAGTGAAAATACCTTCCTAAGTATTAATGGAATTTCAAATACCCACACTGTCCACTATAGAAATGAACAGGAGCAAGCTTTACAGGGCTAATTTAGAAGGCTTCCAGAGGCTTCCCCTAGGAGCCTACTGCTCACACCAGAAAAATCTCTCTTTGGAGTTAACTTTGATTAGGAATTGCTTTCTCTGGATGATCCTCCACTTTTAAATGCAAATTGTCTTTGCCCATTACACGTTAATGTGAATTTCAGTTCACAGGTAACCTGTTAGGATGTCCAACTCTATTGCACCACCTGTTTGGGTCTTCCACTCAAATGGCTGCACCCACTACATATAGTCCTGCAGCTAACATCCCTGAAAGGCTTCACTTTCAAAACCAAAGAAAACATCCCTCCCCCCGCCCCAACTTCAAATCCCACTTTGCTGGCTAAACAAGAAACATAGGTAGGATGACACCCCTGTCTTTTTTTTTTTTTAACTCCAAATAAAGCCTAGGAGGGATCTAGTAATTCAATAATTTATGAACACTGGACCATGCAGATGAGAGGGGCTGAAACAAAGAGCGAGTAACGGGCCTACTGCTCCAACCTGCTCGGTCGACGCTGGCTTGATCTACAGCCTAAGGCTGGCCCGATCTGCTCCCAAGATGCCCTTTTGACCCCCATCCTGTCCTGTGTCTCCGTCTCTTTTCTTAGTGATCAGAGAGAAAAATCTGTTTCGCCTCTGCCCTGAGAACAGAACTGCCACTAGCCTATTTGCTGATATCAGGAGCACTGGAGAAAAGTGCCTCTGGGCCTGAATTCCAGTCCTCACTCTCTGTCGTGGCTGGGAGCCTTAGTACAGTATGCAAGCTACACATCCTGACATGGATGGCCCTGCTCCAGAAGCCAGCTTCTTTTGGGGGCTCTACTGAAGGTTGCTCAGTTCTGACTCACAAGGTTCCTGCTCCATTTGGGTTTCTTTGGTTTCCAGCAGAGCAGACCTGTTTTTCAGCCCTGCAGACCCCTAATCACCTGAAGAGAGGCTGAGGTGAACCAGGTACATCCTGGGAAGTTGGGGTGAGGTCAGGAAAGGGGCAGGTCAGTCAGTTTAACTGGGAGTCCTCCACTAACTCAGGGATTTCAATTTTCATTGAGATCTAAAGACAGGAGCATCCCGCCCCAAAGCCTTGCTGAAAATGAAATCTTCATGAGCAAAAAAGGAAAGCCAGCCAGAGGGTGCACATGCCTTTTGGAATTTCAAAAACGGGAAAATGATGAGATTTCAGATTTAGGGAAGGCGTGTCACATTAAGGGAGCCAGAGAAAATAATAACTGCCAATTCCGAAGCAAAACAAAATCGTGTTTTTCCACTGCGTTTCTATCTCTGTCTCCTAGTCGAGCCACAATGAAATAGCAGATCAAATAGCAGATCAAAGGCAGAGGCAAATACAATTATGTTGCCTGTGAAACCCCTAGCATGAAATTAGAAGTCAAACTCTCCATTCAGGGGTTAGAGACAAGGATAATGGGAACCTGGGGCCCTAGAGATGTACCCAGCCCCTTTCAGTCACAACACTATCCATGCTGGATATTTAAAACCACACCTGGGGGTAGGGGACAAACAGTAAGTATTAGAGTCATTTATTATTAGAGCAATGTATTATTTTTTCCACACTTTAGCAAATACACTGACTACAGTTCCAGCTCTGTACCACAGAAAGGTATCTGTATGTTGAAAGAAAAAAAAAAGGTGATTTGCAGGCAAATCATGAAAATAATGTTGCCTGAGGCAATGAAGGGTTACCACAGATCCTCCTAAGATGGCGGGTGAAGGATGGTGGCAGCCAGATTCCACAGTCCTGTCCTTTACCTGCTTTCCCTTTCAATGCTGAAGGGCCTACAAACCCAGCTGATCCCACCAACCAATTCTTCCTTAGTCCTTCCCACACATCACAAGCTCACAGAGAGAGCTATCCTTTGATATCTATTTGCCATGAAACCCATATTTGCTTTATGGCTCTATTTCTTTTACCCTGGCCTAATTTTAGCTCTCTGTCTCCCCCTCACCCCCCATATAATTTATGCAGCCTCTTGAGGGTACAAGCTCCTATTATAATGTAGACTATTCTGTTTAGAGCCAGTGCTAATTAAGCTTAGCTCTCAAGAGTGCCTGGCATGGCTTGCTTTCTTCTTTCTTTTTTCCCCAGTGACCATAAGTTCTTTGACACTCCTCCCAATGAGGGGTAGGTCTATGTCCCTTCCCCTTGAATCTGAGTGGGCCCATGACTCATTGTAGGCAACAGAATATAGTAGAAATGATGCCACATGGTTTCTGAGGGTGGGTTGGAAAAGGTGATGCTGGAAGGCTTGTTTTTGGAGTCCTGAGCTGCTGCTATGTAACTTCTAGTCTTACTGCCCTTAAGCTGCCATACTGTGAGGAAGCCCAAGCCACACACAGAGCCCCGTACTGGTGCCTCTGAACACAGCAGCGGTCCCAGCCAGCAGCCTGACAGGTGGGTGAGGTAGCCTCCAGATGATTCTAGCCCCCAGAATCTCCACTGAATTCTGGACCCACTGAGTCCATGAGGAGAATTCAGTTGCTTTCACACTAGCTCCCTTGCAGCTGACAAGCTCCGACCCTCACTTCTGATAGTAAGAAGGGGCAGTCGGTTTTATAACATGCCTGCTAGAAGGCGAGCTGGATTAAAATCAGAAGTGTGGAGGGCAGGACATATTTCATCACAACCCAAATCCTCGACCTTGGGTGGCACAACGTCTTGTTCTTTATGGGATCCCTGGAGGACAGACAGTGACCTGTCTCCCCCTCAAATCTGAACTCACATTTCCCCAAAAGCAGGGGTCCTCAACCTCTGGGATCTAATGCCTGATGATCTGAAACGGAGCTGATGTAATAATAATGGAAATAAAGTGCACAATAAATGTAAGGTGCTTGAATCATCCCACACACACCCCCGGGGGGTCCATGAGAAAATTGACTTCCATGAAACTGGTCCCTGATGCCAAAAATGTTGGGGACGGCTGTCCTAAAGGATCTGGTTGAAAGGACCCCAGTTGTTACCTTCTAAAAAAAAAAAAAAAAAAAAAAAGAAAGGACCCCAGTTGTTACCTTCTAACCTACGATGGCTGTACAAGGGAGCCAGTTCATGGGGCAGGAGAGCAGGACCAAACATTTCCTCCTCCCTCCCCACATTTTTCTTGCCTCTTCTGGAAGGTTCTCCTGTCAGGGAGGGAGTGGGATGGTATGCAGAAGGGGAGTCAGTTTGCCTCATTTTCTTCCCAATTCCTCCACAAACCCCACATCTTCTCATTCCCTGACCCCCAACTACCCCATTGTGTTACAGTCCAGACAAACACATTTCCATTCCTGATACTCAGGGTCACATTGGCTTGGCCACACCTGCAGATTCACCCATCAGCCCCTGGGCCTCTCCCTTCCTCCCATCCCCCTCTTTCTCCTTCCCTGAGACAGGTACTCAAGAGTCCCTGCTGCCCAGGCAGCCCACTGACCCTAACTCACAGCCTACCCTCCTGGGAAAGTGCTGAAGGAGGGGCTGCCAGACATCTGGAACGTGGAAAACTGACAAGGGGGAGATGGGGGGCCAGGTCCTAATCCCCCTGCCCCCACCACACACATCCAAAAAGCATGGCAGCCAAGGGGCAAGAGAAAAGAACAAGCCACCTGGAATGTGGAGACAAATTGGCCAAATTGTGTGGGGGGTGGGGGATGAGAGGTGAGGAGCTACTGAACAGGCCAGAATGGGCCAAGAAGCAAAGAGAAGTAGGCACTATTCCTCCCTGCCCTGCCAAATGCCAAGGGGTGAACGTGTCAAAGATAAAATACAGCCATCCTCGATGGCTCAGCAGGTAAAGAATCTGCCTGCAATGCAGGAGATGCAGGTTCGATCCCTGTGTTGGGAAGATCCCCTGGAAAACATAGCAACCCACTCCAGTATTCCTGACTGGGAAATCCCATGGACAGAGGGGTCTGGTGGGCTACAGTCCATGGGGTTGAAGAGTCGGACATGACTTGGCACTGAGCGGATCAGCAGAATCATGAAACAGGAGCTGAGGTGAATGAAGCCCAAGGGCCAGTTCTCCCCCAGATTTCACAGAAAGCCAGCACCAACTGGGTGCTGAGATGCTACCACTCATCTCAGGTGGCTTGGCTATAAGAAGTCTTGCAGGGGAGCACACAGGGGCCTGGGCCCTGCCCCAGAGCCTGAGTTCAAAGGCTGACATGCCCTCCCTCCCCCAACTCACAGCCTTGGGGCTGCCTGCCCCTGAAGAGTGGGGTCTTAGTGCTCAATTCCCAGGGCTATGGAACACACATTTTAGAAACTATTCCTTGCTGACCCAGATCCCAGGCCCATGAGGTCTCTGCCCAGCTAGGACCTTTCTTCTTATGCTTCAAACAGTATCAGCCCCAATCCTCTGTCACTCCTTCAAGAACAAGGGCACAACAGTTATCAAAACCTTATTATTATTATTGTTGACTAAAACCTTATTATTGCTTTACATGCAATTACTTCACCACATCTTTCCTCCATCTGGTGATGCAGGCATTCTCATGCCCATTTCACAGATAAGGAAACTGAGACTCCAAAAAGTTACATAACCACTGGAGACAGAGCGTTAGTTGCTCAGTCGTGTCCAAATCTGTGCTACCCTACGGACTGTAGCCAGGCTCTTCTGTCCATGAGATTCTCCAGGCAAGAATATTGGAGTAGGTTGCCATGCCCTCCTCCAGGGGATCTTCCTGACCCAAGGATCGAACCTGGGTCTCCTGCATTGCAGGCAAATTACTGCTGAGTCACTAGGCAGAGCTCCCATCTTAAGCCCACATGTGTCTTGCTCCAGAGCTTTCCACCACACCTGTGATCCTCCAAACATTTTGACCACATATTTAGTGCCAACCTGCACCAGGTTTGTAAAGATAAATGACAGTCTCTGCCCTTGGGGAATTTCTAGTCTGTAGTGTGGGAGACAGAAACACTGCAATAGGATAGGATAAGGGCTCTGAAAGTGGGGGTGGTCCAAGTACCTTGGAGTGCTTCTGAATATCTTGATCATTATCACCCTTTCACCTCTCTGCTACTTTCTTAGTTCCTCTGGTTTCTTCCTATCCCTTCAGCACTAGCTGCTGGCTTCTCGTCCTTGCTGGTTTCTTTTCTCCTATCAACAGAGTCTGTGCTTACACACCTGGCAGGGATCCTGGCATCCTACTTGTCTGGAAAGGCTGCCTTGGCTATGGAGATGTCTTTGGCTTCTGGGGTCCCTCTGGGAGGAGCTAGGCCCTGTTGGTCGACCCAGGCTTCCTCCAGTGGAACGCGGGCACAGGGGCCTGGACACCGAGCAGGCTGGTAGGCCCTAGCAAGGCTTTTATTGAAGCCTGTTAAAGGGCTTTGGGCTTCCTCTGATGAAAGGCGCTTAAGTGCATCTGGTTTTGATTACAGGGGAGGAGAAAGCCAGGCGGTCTCTGGGGGGTTGGACCAGTCATCTGGCTCTGCCTTCCTCCGGGCAAAGCAGGCTGCTGGTGAGGCCAGGAGGCCAGGTGTGGGGGGCAGGCAGGAAGCAGAGCCAGTACAAAACCCTCCAACTCTCCGAGTCTCCTGACTCCCAGAAACAGCATGGTGGCTAAGAGACTCAGGCTCCTTTGATAAAGTCAAGTTTAGAGTTGCTGCTGGCCACCCCTGACCAACTGCTCTTCACTGATTTCCACCCCCTCATCTCCACAATATCCTCCTAAGAACCCCTGACCCTCCAACAACCTTCCCGCCTGGCTGCTCCCTCAGAAGAAGTTACAATAGGCTTCTGCCTCAAGGGCTTCCGCAAGTGATGAAAACTAAGGAAATGCAGACTTTTAAAAGTTAAAAAACCCTTAATGTTCTCTCTTTCTCCTTTTCAACTAGCCAGTTATCATTCCCCATAAAATAGACGTCGTTAAGGATCCCACTTCACTCTAGCTGACTACAGTGCATTAAAGGAAGAGATCAGTATTAAAAGAAGGTGCCTGTCCTGGACTATCACCAAGCACCCCCAGAGCCGCTCTGTGCCCCGCACCTGTCCCCGTGCGGGACTCCACGTGGGCACAAAAAGCTTTTGGGGGATCGGATGGGTTAAACGTAGGACGCGGTTTTAGGAACGAAAATGCATTTTCTTATTCCCACCCTGATTTAATCCTGCTGCGTGTTATTATTGTCAAGTCTCTTCGCACCACCGTTTCTAAAAAGAAAACCCGTGGGTCTGCGCTGCCCTTCGCCGCCTGCTCGGCTTTTATTGTGCTCGCAGCCCGGTCTGTCTGCGTGGATTCAGCACGTCGTGACCGCCTCGCAGGCGCGCACGGACACCCTCGGATTGGCATTTCGATAAGAGCCGGGCGCATTGTCTCAGCGGCGGCACACACACTCAGGCACACAATCGAGGGCTACAGACCCCTGGCCAACCCTCCTCGCAACCCGTAATTAGAGATGACCTTTGCGAAAGGCAATTAAAATATGGTAATGTTGGATGCGCTCGCCCCTTTTCAGACTGGCAAACACACAGGTGTTGGCTTCGGGAGGCTCCACCTGGCCTGGCCAGGAGGCCTCCTCCAGCTTATGAATGAACTCTTTCTCCCGGGAAGCTTCGACTCCCCGCTACCTACGCGAGCGCGGGCTCCCCCCCTCCCCCACCAGTGCTCAAGCAGCCGGGAGCCCGCCGGCGGCGGCGGGGCTTTGTCATCGGAACGCACACACAGACACGCACACGCGCGCACCCGGTCGCTACGGGACCGCGGCAGTCGCCGCGCCGCGTCCTTCTTCGCTGCGCTCCCCTCCCCGCCCCCTCTTTTTTAAGAGCTGCTCCAAATCCTTTCTTCTGTCTTTTATGTGTGCGGTCCTTTTAATCGAGGAGCTCGGAAAGCGTTTTAGAGGGGCCTCCCGCGGGGCGCAGGACCGCAGGACTCGGGACGCGCGCGGAAAGGACGCGTGGGCAGCTGGGCTTTGTTCTGCCCCTTTCCTGGGTCCCCGGGGCGTAAAAGCCTCTGCTGCGCGGGGGCCCACCAGTGAATCGGCGGGCTAGCACCAGCCCTTCCCAACCCCCACCCAAACTGGAACGTGAATTCCCCTTCGGAGTGCACTCCGGACTTGATACGGGTGGGGCGCATCGCACTGGGGAGGGTCCCGTGGTCACAAGCGGCTCTCCCCAGACAGACAAATCTGCAGTGTCATTATGGTAGTTCCTGTTGCTCCAGGCCCCGGGGGTGCCCTCGCGGCTGGCATGCACCCCGCGTCTACATAGCCTGGAGAGCGAGAGGGGGGCTTAGAGGCTGGGACTCCCCGGGGGGCTGCCTGGAGGAGACGCCTCGTCGGGCCCTCCCGCACCTCCCGGCTGCCTTCCGGGATCGCGAGCACAGAGCCAGGGCGGCCTCTCGCCTTTCATTACCGGGCCTACGAAAGCAGCAGCCCAGGCAAATATGTAGCTATTAAAATTAATCGCCCTGCGTTGTCAGCTGAACATAATGCAAATTATTTATGGGCTGTCTGCGCAATATTTATCATCGTGCAGGCTCCAGGCGCTTCATGCCTCCCGGCCTCCCCCGCCCGCTCAGGGCGAAGCTGCGCGCAGACTGCGGCGGCCAGAGGGCTCTGGGCACCCGAAGGGAGTTCCGAGGGCGAGGCCGCACATCAGCCTGCTTTACAGGCCGAGGGCCTCACTTTGGTTTCCAATACTTATTCCACATTTGCTGGAGGCCTACTACGTGCGAAATTAGAGGACGGAAAAAAAAAAAAAAAAACTTGGAGAAATTGGAACCAAAGATACAAGCTCGGGCCGGAGGGGCGATACAGGCCGAGGCCTCTTGGCTGCCCGACTGAATTTTCTGTGACCTAACTCTATCCTCCAACTCGGGAAACCCATGTTTGCCGAAGCTAGATTTGCACTCTGAGAAACCCAGAGCATCGAAGGTGCCCAACAGAGTACAACGCTGTCGACTGGAACAGGAATTCGCTGTCCTTCGAGCCTCAGAACTTGTTTGCAGATCGCAGATAACAGATTAACTGCTAATTGTCGAAATCGGCCAACCATTTAGTTTATCACTGCTGGGGGCCCCTTGGTATTCGCTGCACTTTTTATATGTAAAAACAGCCTTGGTACCTCCTAAACGGCTTTTGTGTGGCTTTTGTTTCTCTTTCAAATACGGTGTTTTAAAAACCAGCAGCAACATGCCACCCCACCCCCTCTCCAACCCAGCCTTCTCGTAAAAAAAAAAAAAAAAAAAAAAAAAAAAAACCCAGGAGGAGAAATAATCTATAGGACAATCCCCCCCTACTGGTCGGCGCTGGCGTTAGGGCTTTTTACGCCGATCGAGTCGCCCTGGGCTGCAGAGGTAAACAGGCTTTCTGCACCGTTGCTAAATGAATCACGAGAGGAAGAACGGGGGCTGCGGGCGGGCAGGGGAGGCCTCCAGATCCGGGCTGGGTGCCAGGGAGGGGAGGGCGCAGCCCGAGGGGCAGTGGGGTAGAGGCGAGTAGACCCTGCCCGGAGGCCTCGGGCAAGGGAGGGGAGAGAAAGGTCGGTGGGCGGTCCGGCTAGAGGCCCCCGTTTGCAATCTGCGAGGCAGAGTGAAAGCGCGGCCCGGGCTTCTCTCCCCAGTGTGCCTGGGCGCCACCTGGGGCCGGTCACGCTGCGTGAGTCCATCTGCGGGGAAGGAGGTCGTCGGGCGCCGCCTCCCACACATAGTTTTAGCAGCTCTGGGCCCTCAGGACGCAGAGGCAGGCCTAGGTCTTTTTTCTGATGTTCATTTAAAGCAAATGATTGCCCTTCCCCCTTCCACTGTCTTCCCCCCACCCCCCAAAGGCCAAGTCACCTCGCCCTTAGTGGATTAAGTCCGAGTCAGGACCTATTTCCGGGGTCCTATGGGGGTGGCCTGCTATCTATAGCATCTGCTCTCCAAACTAACAGAAGGATAGGGAGCCAGAAAGCTACTTAGAATTTATATTCTTCATCCGGTTTTCTTCTTCAAGTGTGATTTGACCCGGTTTTGAGGTCTTTTTTTCTTCATTTTACCCCCACTTTGGACAGGAATGTTTCTCAGAACATTCCAAAGAATGTTCTATTACCTCAGAAAGTTAATTTGAAGTGATGTAAAAGAAGAGGATGTTAAAAATCTTAAATGGCTTTTGGATTCTGTTTATCTGTACATTCCTGCGTGGATTTGAGGAAGGGTTGGTTTTTACTGTTTTTTTTTAAATCAGCAAACCACTGTGTTTTCTAGGGTAAGAGAGATCGAACATTAGTCACAGTGATGTGGAGGGGGTCAGGTCCTGTTTACCAAATGCTTTAAGATTTTGGTCTTCAGAATCCCACCTACGAGGGGCAGGAGAGTTTCTCTGCCCCCAACCCCAAATAGTTTCAGGAACAGTAAGTTTCTGGCCTCACTGAAAAGGGGCCAGAAGTCAGCTGAAACCTACCAGCTCCTGCTGGCCTCCACTCTCCTCCGGATCAATGTCATTTAGCAAATGTTGCATACCTTTCCGAGATGCGTCTACTGGGACCCAGGTCACCCTCTGGGTTGAAGCAGCCCCGACAGCCCACATTTTAGGCACCTCTTTCGACAGCCTGCAAACCGCACGGATCACCTCTTACAACCCTCTGGTTTACTCACTTCCCTCCACCGGGTCAATTCCCACTCCAAACCCGGGAGGACAATTTTAAAGTGTTTCTGCAGACAGACCCTCCAGCCGTGCCGGAAGTGTTTTATGGACCTGTGAGCCGAGTTAATCCCAGGAGGGGCGGCAGGATTAGTCCCTGGCATGGGTGGGGGATTCCTGTATTAAGGTTTAATTCCCATGGGAGGAGAAGAGATGGGGGTCGGGTGGCTTCGGCAATGTGTGCCCCCCCCCCCCGGATTAAACTTCACGACTTGGGCTCGAGGCGGATGTAAACTGAGGCAAGTCGACACCCCAGAGCCTCAATCCTCGCCGAGGCATTGTGTAAAGGCAGAGGGCGCCCCGCGTAGACGCATCCTGAGAGACCAGTGCGGACACGGAGGGTGAGTGGAGAGCGCAATTGTGTGCTACCTGCCCCCACCCCCGCCCCGGTTTTATTCTTCCCTCTCTGGCAAGGAGAGCCGCAACCCGGGGAGGGAGCCGGAAAGAAACACTTAATCACCGGCGTCTCGCTGCTCGTCACGCGAAGATGGCAGCGGCTCCCCAGGGTTTCAAGGTTCCGGGAAAGGCGTGTGTTCTGCCTTGAGGCTCGCGGGCTGCTGCGCTCCCTCCCTCGGCTCGGCGGCCGGCCGAGGCCTCTCAAAGCCCGCAAGTGCGGATAGGCCGGTCTGCCAGTCCCTCCTCGGGCTCTGGCGGTGGCTAGGGCAGCCGGGCCCAAGGGTCTTCCGAGCTAGAAGTAAAGGCTCCAGAATGATGTGAGATGGGGGCTGATTTTCCAGCGCCGCCTCAGACCACAACACCCCGCACCCCCACCCCAAGACACACAGGGCCACACTCTGGCCCGGGCATGCAGGGTGTCCAACTGTGGCCAATACAAGCCATGCAGGGCAGACTCCCAGTAGCCGTGGTCGAGACTCGGCCAGCTTTCCCGGAGAGGGGATTTATCGCCACCCCCATTCACGCGTAGGCCCCACTGTTTGGCCCTCGCCTTTGACCCGCGGGCCATCATGAAACACGAAACACAGTGCATAGGTCCCCGGCAGCCGCCACCACTTCCCGTGGGAGTTGGGGATCCCCAGGCCTGGCTGCTCGCCCCCGGGGCGCCAGCGTGTGCACGGACCCTGGGGAGGGGCGGGGTGGCAAGGCTCCCTAACCCCGACTCTTCCGGAGTGCAACACACAACCGACACGGGCTTCGGAAGAGCCGGAGCTGGGAGGAGGAAGGGAAGGCGGAGGCCCGGGAGGCGGGCTGCGCGCTGGAGATCCGTGTGTGTGTGTGTGTGTGTGTGTGTGTGTGCGCGCACACGCGCACGCGCGCGCACCCGGAAAGGGGGATGAGTATATGGGGGAGGCAGAGTGAGTGTGCGAGCAACCCGGAACCAGCCATTCCAATCGAGACTCGTCTAGCTGGCCTCTCCAGCTCCGGTCCTGAGGCTCCGTGCCCAGGGCTGGCGGCTCAAGCGGAGTGGAGCCCGGAGGTGCGGAATGCGCTGCCAGGCATCCGGCCGGCTCCGCGAAAAGAGTCCGGGGGCACACGCGGGGCCCAGGGACCGGCGCGACCTAGCTCGCACCCCCACCCCGAAGGCGGTCGTTTAGCTCCGCCTCCTGAGACCACTGACTCTCGGCGATAAGGAGTTCCTCCGCAATCGGCTGTCCCCAGCCCCCAGTCACCTCCGGCGGACGTGACCGCCGGATGCTATGTGGCGACGTGGAGCGAGGGGCCTTTGCACTGCCTTCCCTGGTCCCTTCTGCCGCCACAGTAACGTGCTTCTGTAAGAGGCTTCGGGACTTCCCTTTGTAAGATAAGGGCCAAATGTCGGGCTTCCCCATCTCTTCCCATAACCCTTTGGAAGGTGGTAGGTCCAACGCCACCCCCCCCCCCCCAAACAGCTCACGTTCACTACGCAACACCGGGGAGGCAGCACAGCCCTACATTCCTCAATTGGGGACCATCCTGACGATAGCCCGAAATGTGCCATGGAGCCTCCTAACCGTTCAGGGCCTCAGTGTCCTCACTTGTAACATACCAGTAACTGTCTAACAGGATTGTGTTCAGAATGATATGAATTCATACATAAAGTGCATAGGACTCTTGCCTGGCATACAATACTACAATGTTAGGATTTGGTACTTTCTTACCAGGTTTCCCTGGTGGCTCAGACGGTAAAAGTGTGTGCCTGCAATGCAGGAGACCCGGGTTAGATCCCTGGGTTGGGAAGGTCCTCTGGAGAAGGAAATGGCAACCCACGCCAGTACTCTTGCCTGGGAAATCCCATGGATGAAGGAGCCTGGTAGGCTACAGTCCATGGGGTCGCAGAGTCGGACACGACTGAGAGACTTCAGTTTACCAGGCTGAAACTGCTGAAGGCAGAGTTTGGACAGGGTAGAAAGGGTGCTGGTGCTGTGCTGTGCTGAGTCCTCTTGGACTCTGCAACCCCATGGACTGTAGCCCACCACACTCCTCTGTTTATGGGATTTCCCAGGCAAGAATACTGGAGTGTGTTGCCATGCCGTCCTCCAGGGGATCTTCCTGACCCAGGGATTGAACCCAGATCTCCTGCACTGCAGATTCTCTACCTACTGAGCCACCTGGGAAGCCCATAAAGAGCACTACTGCCCATAAAAAAGTTAAGAAGGCAAAATGGGCTCAAACTGTCTCGACTAGACTTTCCCTTAAAGACCCATGTGTGTGGTAAGGATGGAAGGGGAAACTTTGCTTTAATGGTGCTCATTTAGACTGGATTAATGGGAAGCTTCTGCCAGGGCTCAGGCACCATTACCCACCCTCTCCCTGAGGCCTTGGGCGAACAGCCCTGGTTTAGAGGACGTCCGGTAGACTCTTGCAGGCCACCCTTTCTGATGGCTCAAGGCCACCTCCTATAAATCAGTTCTTAGAGACGCTGGGCAAAAGCCACATCCTCTGGGGATGTAAGTTAGCCAGAGTTTAACGCAGGTCCAGAGCTGGCAGGCAGCAGGCCTCAGTCCCTGGGCTGCTGGTGAATCTCATTTTAGGGACACACAAATGCACCACGATTTATGTAAATAGAATGGGTCAGATGTCTAATTTCCAAAAGCTTCCCATCTCCTTTGAAATGGGGTCTCTTGGCACGATGGGGCGGGGCTGGGGCGAAGAAGCGCCCCGAGGAGGCCTCGGCGCCACAAACTCCGCGCCTGGCCTCTCCCAGTTCACTCATAATTCATTAAGTGGGACAGCCTTTTCCTTTTCAAAGACAACGCAAATGGCCTTTTCCTTACGTGGCTGCCGGCGTTCCCCTAGTCACTGAAAAGTGCTGGCGGTGCGCTCTCGCTCTCACAGTTGATCCTTATCGGAGCTGTGCGTGCCAGGCGGCCAGCCCCGCGAAAGACAAAGACGCGGGCGCCTCCGGGTTTGCTCCCGAAGCCTCCGGGTCACCTTCGGGGCTTCCCCTTCACAGCCTCTGGCTCCCGAGCCGCTGCCGGCCAGCCTCCGGAGCAAACCCGCAGCCCAGAGTCAGAACTCCAGTTCTCGAGCGCCACCCGGAGAGTTCACTTTCCCCCTCCGAGGCCGCGTGGTGCGCGAGCGAGAGAGTCTGAGGGCGGCGGCAGCAGACATTTGGGGCCGGGACCGGGGTGCGGGAAGGGACTCCACAGCACCGAGCCGCACGAACGCAGGAAAAAAAAAAAAAAAGAGAAAATCGTGGGCTTATAAAAGCCAAAACCCAGGACCATCCACTAGGAAGTACTAACAACCCCAGGCAGGGTTTTGCAAGGAACAAGCAAGCCCCCAATAGAAACTACAACGAAAAGAAATCCCCGTTGAGAGTTATAGTAAGAGTCCTCGAAGGTGGAGTGCAAAGGGGACTGCGGTTTCTCAGGGCACACACGGCCTGCGCCAAAATACATCATGCTCAGCCCGGTACCTCCTGCCCAGACTTTTCATAGCAGGCGGAGAGCGGCGTTTCAGCTACAGATCAACCAGTTCTCACAGTATTTGTAACTGACTCAATGTGTACTTGATTAAAACAAAAAGATCGATCTTGCTTGAAAGATACATGGACAACCTGTATTTAGTGGGGTAAGTTCTCGCAGCTGTCTGCCCACGGTTGTCTGGTCTCTCTAAGAATCCACGTTTTCTAGCCCGGGAAGGGGCAGGCGGCCCTCCAGGCTCCTCCTTCGGCGGTTTCCTGGCTTGGCGCCCATCCTCCCCATGCACCGGGAACGGAGGCGGCCGCATTAATACTCGCGGGCAGCCTACTCCGACCTATACTGTCATTTTTTCCATCGGTCAGAATCGGGCTGGGGGGGGGTGTTCTCCTCCGAGGGGCTGTGCACGGATCACTGGGTTTTCCCCGGCGAACTTAACACGGAGGCAAAAGGGGCAGATGGAAACCAGGCCTCGGCTGGCCGGGCGCGCGTAAGCGCCGCATTCGGCAGCTCGACGCAAAGCCAGGGCTGGATTTTCGCGGCCCGGGCCCGGCGGCCTCCCAGCGCCAGCACGATCCTCTTTCCCTGGGGCAGAGCAAACGTGCTCGCCTAATTCCGCCCTGAAGACTGCAGCTGTGCGGCAAGGGGGTGGGGGAGGGGGGGTTGGAATAACCCGCAAGTTTTCCAACAGAAAGTGTATGCGCACAGGAGAGGTGAAGGCCCACCCAATTCCGGGCACGTACCGACACAGCATCTAATCAGTGTCACTGCGAGGAACACGCTTCCGCGGCGGGCGACACCTCAGCCCCCGCCAACCTGCAGGCGGAGGTGGGGGGGAGGAGGGGGATGCAAATGGCGTCTCGCGTCGCCCCACACTCTGCACGGCTCCCGCTGCCTCAACTCACAGCAGACTCCGCAGCGGGGCCAAGCGCCGCCACTCGGGGGACGCGAAAACGCTGGCCGCCCGCGCCTCTCTGGAAAACGAACTAGACCCACTCCCCGTGCCCAAGCCATTATTCCCCTGCCCCCACCACCGGAAGAACTGCCCTTCCCCGATGAGGGGTGGGGTGGGAAACTTTGTGCGAGGACCATGCCGCCCCTCTTCCGCGTGGCGTCTGAGAGGAACATGGGTGGGTTTCCCATCAAAGGCCTGACCACACCCTCCCACTTATCTAGGCCTCGGACCTCAACCGCGTGGACTATGGAGCAGAGGGTAACACTTCAGGCCACTCCGGGAGGGGGCCACCAAAGTCAGGCGTCCTCAAGCGCTCTGGCTGCTGACCAAGTTCGTGTTCTTTCCATCCCACGCCGGAGTAGCGCTCGCTACTTCGGGGAAGCGTGAAACTCCTCATCCCCGGCCACAAGGCCATCCCTGTCTTTAAGGTAGGGCCGATGGTCTCCCTAGAGCACCCTCTCCCGCTCCGCGGCCCCCCGCACAGCTCACAGCCCCGGGGCGTCCCCAGAGATGGCCCGAGCCTTTCCTTCCGGGGGAGAGGGAGGTGTGTAGGTCGTGTGCACCACGACTCCAGCCGGCGCCCTCCGCGGAGCCACCGCGGCAGCCCTCCCCGCCCGGAGTCGCCCTGCGGGATGCAGCCTCCCCCGCGCGTAATGGGGCACCCCTGGGACGCAGACTGGGATGGCGGTTCCGGTCGTTCCGGGATTTGCGTGCAAAGACGAAAACAAGGCCGGCGACTACAGGAGAGGTGCCTCCATTCTCGGGGGTTCAGACGACCGCGCAGTCTCCGCCTGGGTCCCGCTATCGCCACTCTTGCCTGGGGGGGGACCCGCTCCCGTACCCCCCACGCCACCACCCCTCCCCCACAGCGATCTCCCGTCCCGCCCGTGCGGCACCACGCGGAGCTCCGAGCACGCTGGCTCCAACCCCAGTCCCTCCGTAACTCGCGCGCCTCCCTCGCCCCGGGCTCGGGACGCCACTCGCTCAGCGGCCCCGAGTACGCCGGTTCCATCCTCGGCTGCGAAAGCCGCCGCCCCGTGCCACCCCCGCCCGGCCCGGCCCTTGTCCCAGCCCGGCTTCCCCGCCAGCTGCGCCGCCACCGCCGCACGTGACCCGCCCCCGTCGCGGCTTCCGCTGAGCTGCCTGTTCCGGAGCACAAACAATTTCTGCTCTGACGCGGGGTCTCTCGGGCCCCGGCGTCCTCTCCTCCCTGCTTCCCCCTCTTCCGGGTACGAGAACTCAAAACAACTCGCTGACCTTCGGGCCGACCAGCTCCGGCTTCCACCGACTCCGGCATTCCGTTCAAACCCGGCAGCCGCGGCTTCTAAGATTTCACTCCGCGCTGGGCTGGGGGGAGGGGGTGATTTCTCCGGGAGAGGGTGTCTCAGATCGAAAGAGCCACTTCGCGCTCATTCCTCTCCTCTCAAGTGAGTTTTTAGACTGTCGGCAGAACCTGGGGAAAGCCGCGCGCAAAGAAAGCCCCCCCCCCCCAACACACACACACACACACACACACACACACACACACACACACTCACGTCTTGACGAGAGCCTGACCCGATTTCCAGGGTCACGGCCCAGCGGCAGAAGGCCTGGTCCGCCTCGGAAATACCACCAAGCGGTGGAGGGCGGCAGGGATCTGAGCTGGGGTGGGGTGGAGGGATCGCGCTAAATAATAATAGTACTCCCACTTCCGCGCTGTGCTGAGTACTTTACGAGCCTTCAAACTTTACAGGTCAGTTACAGGAGTTTATCAAGTCACCCAGCAAGTTAAATGACTTAGTGGGAATTTGAAGCCAGGTATCCCTGAGTCTGAGTGGTTAAACGTTATGTTAGTGGTCACCTTGGAATCAGAAGTCCAGACCCATCTACAAAACTTAGTGTTTGAGGACTGTGTATTTTCCACGTTGCCTTGTGACCGACACACAGTAGGCACTTAATAAATAATGGTGAAATGAATGGGTATCTGAAGAAACGATTAACAGAACCACCCATGGCAAGTGATTTTAGAGAAAACAGCCCCAACCACTGCTCCTTCTGAGAGGACTATTTTAATAAAATCTCTAGCTGTTTTGTGGCTGTTTGCAGATAACAGGAAACTCTTATTCAAAAATACATTAACTTCCCACTCCTCCCCTCCCCCCAACCAATCAGCCTGGCAGCATTTGAACTTGCTGGGGCATATACCCAAAGCAGCTTTTACTTGATCTCAGCCATTTCTCCCCACCCTTCCTTCTCTGTAGGCTTCTGCTCAGGGTCAGGCAGCCTGGAACTGCATTTGAGGTGATTCTGAACATATCACAGGAAAGGAGGGTACACCCACCAAACATGGCTCATTGGTTTCCCTTCCACATGCCCGTGGTGGCAGCGGCGTGGGGGGAGCATGACTTGCAGTTAGCGCTTATTTTTCAATTCACAGACCACATAAGGAACACCATGATCGTGCATCTGTGCAGCTTGTTCCAGAGTCCCAGCCCTCACCAGCTGTGAGGTCACATCTCTTGGAAGGCAGTCATCTACTTCAACCAACAGCTTGGAGACGGCTGGGCAGTAGGACCACATCTGCCATTCGAACAGCCTACCACTGGTGCTCTGGTCCGTCCGGCTCCTTCCAGTGGTCCTAGAGAGGATGCGATTTTTAAAAATGTATATATTCAGGTAATCCAGTAGAATGTACTTTTATGCCATATTGTTATTCCCCGCACCCTCATTTTCTAAACCTAACCAGTTGTCCATTCTGTGTCACTAATTGGGCAGCCTGAAATGAGGACCAATTTCATTTCCAGTTACCTGAAAGTAAACTCTCTCCTTTCCAACTCCATTCCTCCAGCATCTGTTGAATGCCTCTGTGGTGTAAGTCACTCTCTTAGGCAGAACATGGAGGAGGAAAATGGCTAGCCTCTGTTTCTGATTATGGATATAGTCTGTCCTCCCTCCCTCTCTCCCTCCCCCTCCCTCCCTCTCTCCCTCCCCCTCCCTCCCTCTCTCCCTCCCCCTCCCTCCCTCTCTCCCCTTCCTTCTTTGTCTGTCTTTCTGACAGTTGTCTATTTTGGCTCATGTTCCTACGATTATTAACCAAGAAATGAAAGTGTTTATTTTCTAAGTAACAACCCAATCTTGATTAGAAGGCTGGGGCTTCAGCCACCTCTTTTACAGTCTGGTCTGGAGTGACCAACAGGGCCCTGTGACCTCAACCTGAAACATCAAATGATTTCCAAGGAGGCCACAGGCCTCAATCCCACGTGGCCAGATCATAGCTGAGCACAGCCTTGCCGAAACTCACTTACCCTTCGTGCAGGGGGAACTGGTGACAAGTGATGCTGAACCGGAGGTTCAGGATGCTAATTTGATTTATTATCTGTGTACAGCCTGGGGAGGAGAAAAGGCTCATAAAAGTGTTCTAGGCTGGTCATTCTGAATGTGAGCATTTATTTATCTGCAAAACTGCCGAATGTCCCTGCAGGAAGTCGCGGGCGCAGCAACCCCTGACTGCACAGACAAAAGTCTCCCCTTTACACAGGGCTGCTTTTATTGTTTCCAACAGCTTTGTGCTTTCCCTGGGGGAAGAGGAGAGTCATAGAGCGAGTTTTCTTCCTCTTTTCTCACGCTGCAGAGGAAGTGATGTTGTGGAAACAGTGGCATTAACTTGGCCTGCAAACCACATCAGAGCCAGAGTTGGGAAAAGCTTGGAGCAGGGTGGCATTCCAATGGCTTTTGTACTCCAGGTCCCCCCAGAACCCAGCCTGGGTCTGAGCATGGGGATGGCAGGAGTTCACAGGTAGCGCAAAGCAAGAGAAGTCATACGAGGGAATCATTCCCTGGGTACAAGGGGCTCCCTGGGGATGGATGTTTCTGATCAATTAGGAGTCAAGCCCTCAAAGGACTTCTAGAGCACTTTCATTCATTCTTCCTTCATTTATTGGGCCACACTTAGAGATTACCCACTTTGTGCCTGGCACTCTGCTGGGCCAGGGTATGCAATGGTAAGCCACAGAGATACGGTCCCTGTGTCATGGAGCTTACATTCTACTTTGCTTGGCACACAGAAAGGTACTGACTGTGGTCTCGACCATCAAATCCTGTAGGTCCTACCTCCTTAACCTTTCTCCTGGGCTGTTCCCCATCTGACCCTCTTAATTCAGATCCTTGAGAGCTCCTCTTGGAACAATGGAACCCACCCTCCCCAAACTCGCCTCCTCTATCTGATCATGCCACCCACTGCCTTGAATCCTTCAAGCAGCAAGAAGAGGAGAGATAAGGGGAGAAAAGGACACCCCCATGCAACTGAGTCAGCCTCTTTTATAAAGATTTCTCAGAAGTCCCACCCTGTGATTTCTGCTCACATCTCATAGGCCAATTGGCCACCTCTTGCTGCAAGGGAGGGCGAGTAATGATACTGCTTAGCTTGAGGCCATTGCGGCCTCCAGTTATAAGGCATTGGGGGGATGGATGCTGGGGTGGGCAGCCAGCCCCGTTGGCTCATATACCTGCAGAGTATGTCATGGACAGTATGACATCACTTAGGAGGTGGTAGGAGAGCATTCACGAGGGAGCTTTTTGGGTCTCTTCCTGGTTTACATCCTGGTTGTCTGGGACCTATGTGTCCTCTCTGGGGTTGGAATGCCAGCAGTCTCTATGTTGCTTTAGGTGCAGGTGGAGTCTGTCCCCCCACCCCAGGAACAAGGGAGCCAGGGAGAAAAAAAAAGCTGGTTAGGCAGGGCAGGGCTGGCTGTGTGGCATCTGATCAGTGCAGTCCCAGGGTCCTGTGCTCAGAAGGGCCCCACGCTTGGGGTTTACTGCTCTGCAGTTGCCATCTTGGCATTCTGAATAATATTATTTCAAATCTGGGTTTGGTAGGTGAGGTCCGATGGCACAGTGGAACATGACCCAGGGGCATGGAGCCCCAGCTCATGCGTGGTCCCCCCTCCTGCCCTCCACCCCCAGTTGACCTTCCTGTGATGGGTTCTGAGATGCTGGCTCCCCACCTCCTGGTGCCCCTGGCCCTACTTGGCCTCCTGCACACCACCTGGCCTTGGAGCTGCTGCCACCCTCTGCCCCTGGCACGAGCCTGGGTACTAACTTTGGGAAGGTCAAGGTTGGGGTCTAGAGAGCCTCATAGCATCTTGGGGGTGGGGCAAGGTAGTAGCATTTTGGGCCTGACACTTGGCAGGGACCTCTCCTACATGGAGGATCCCAGCCCCGAATGTGTTCCCACTTGGAGGCTGTGATCCCTTGGAGGCCACGGAGTACCTTAGGTTGAGGCAATGGACATGTGGGAAAGAGAGACTGACTTCCCAGCCCCTGGCTGGGGCCCTGAATTTTAGTTTTGTTCTGGGCCCCACAGATTATATAGTCAACCCTGCCTGATTGTGGGACAATGGTGTTCAAGCCTGTGGATCCCAGGCCAGGGAAAACTAGTCTGCAGAAAGGCAGAGAATAATAAAGACATACAGTAAAAAAACAAGAGTGCCTTCAGAAACACAGGGCCCCAGAGAGGGCAAAGATGGGTTTCTCAAAGATAGGGGTCCAGTGAGGGGGTCCTGCCCCCCCTCCCCCCAGGGAGGGGGCAAGCCTGGTTGTACTTTTGCTCCTGAGTTCTTCTCATCAGTTCTCTTCTGTTCCTTGTGCTACTATGAGTGGATCCTCCTGATTACCAAGTATAAGTGCCCCAACCCAGACCAAAAAAAAAAAAAAAAGCCTGATTTACAGTTTATAGTATTGGGTTTCTGTCCCAATTTTGCGGTTTAACTAGCTGTGTGATATTGCGCGAGTTAGTTATTCTCTCTGAACCTTCATTTCTTCAACCTTAAAAAATCAGCTGGACTTAATGGTACCAATGTTGTAAGTTGCTCTGAGGATTATCTGTTTACACCCCTACTTGTTAATAGAAGGATTTAAGACACAAAGGCATGCAGAGAATTTTGAGTGAAACAACTTCCTTCTCTGTTTTCGCAGTTCTTAAATACTGCATACTTGAATCTGGTTAGCTGAAGTGGTTAGAATAAGGTCAAACAAGATGAATGTTATAGGTTTGAGCACTAGACAGGTTTGCTTAGTGTTTTTCCATGACTAAAGACTCAACCCATAAGGTAGATATTTCAGTTATTTATCACTGTACAATGAACAGCTCCCAAATGTATGTAACAACCATGTTACTGTATCCTATTATCTGGTGGGCCAGGAATTGGCCCAGGACTAAGATGGGTGATTCTTCTGCTTCATGTGGAGTCAACTAGGGACTCTTAGTGACACTCCAGTGGTGGATGAGCTGGCCTGGAGTGTCCAGGTTGGCTTCTTGCACAAGTGTGATGCTTTGATGGGGATGGCTAGAAATCTGGGCTCAGCTGGGACTGTAGAATGAGGTTCCTATCTCCAGCATGGTGGCCTTAGGATAGTAGCACTTTTTTCATGGTGGCCCAAGTTCTGAAAGACCAAGATATAATCTAGAAATCCTTTTCTGACCTAGCCTTGGACGTCATGCAGTGTCACTTATGCCAATTCACCTAATTAGAAGAGAGTTAGAAGCTCGCCCAGATTCAAAGGGGACTGCATGAGGGCATGAATACCAGGATGCATGGGCCATGGGTGGGGCCATCACAGTGGACCAACTACTCTTATGTTTGTTCCCTTAGTCCTGAGGGGGCAGAGTGCAATGACATGGATGGAAGAGCTCAGCTCCATCCCCATTCATCATCAGAAGGGTTCTGGGAAATCCTGAGCAAGGAGCAGGAGATGGAAAGGCTCTTGGGAACATCGGCCCCTGCAGAGAGCTAATTCCATAGGCTTTGGCTCCAGGATTTGGATGTTAAACCCTAGTCATGCTTCAAAACCAGCCTCTTGGGCTCTTGAACTTACAAAAAAGATCTCTGGCTCCTATGAGGGAGTTGCTATTATTGTTTCCATTTTCTATATGAGGAAACTTAACTAAATTGCCCAGAATCACAGTGAGAAAATGGTACAGCTGGAATTTGAACCCAGATATATCTAATGCCAAAGCAGTAGGTCATTTTATGGTTTACAGTTTAAGGAACTTTCCCAGGGTCAGCCAGAGAAATACAGAAATACAATTCAGCACCCATTCATGGTAAAATCATTTAGCAAACTTAGAAGAGAATGGAAATTCATCTGATAAAAAGTATGTACAAGCAAAACTTACAACAAATGTTGTTGTTTAGTCGCTAAGTTGTGTCCAACTCTTTTGTGACCCCTGTGGACTGTAGCCTGCAAGGCTGCTCTGTCCATGGATTTCCCAGGCAAGAATACTGGAGTGGGTTGCCATTTCCTTTTCCAGGGGATCTTCCTGACCCAGGGGTCGAACCTGTGTCTCCTGCATTGCAGGTGGATTCTTTACCACTGAGCCATCAGGGAAATCCCAACAAACATTGTATTTAATGGCAAAATATTGAAAAATTCCCTCCTGAGATCAGGACCTAGGCAGGATGCTTGCTATCACTCTTTCTGTTCATTATTACTCTGGAGACCATATAGCTAGTGCAATAAAGCAGGAAAAAGAAAGAAAACTCATCAAGATTGGAAAGGAAGAAGTGAAACTATCATTATTCGCAGATGACATGGTTGTGCACAGAGAACATCCAACAAAACATACAGTTCATCTATTAGAATTAATAAGGGAATTCAGCAAGGTCACTGAATTTAATGTAGGGCTCTGGTGAGGAGTCAATGAGAAGTTTATTTCAGCTATTACTAAACCCACCTATTTAATCCTGATAACCACTTCTTTTTGGTCTCTGGCCCTGGTGACACTTCCCTCTTGACGTTCCCTTTACTCTATCTTCCTTAATACAGTCTTCTTTTGTGTTTCATCCTCCTCTTCTGGTATCTGCTTATTCAAAGCCAGCTGTGCTCAGAGTTCTATCCATGAACAGTGCTATGGCAAGCACAACTCCATCATGTTCTATATGGATGGCACCCCCCATGGTTGTCTGACACCCTTATCATTTCTTCCCTGCATTCTTCCACTGATTTAGTTCTTGGTTCTCCCGCCTCCAGTTCTGCCCCCCGCCCCCGCCATTATTTTTACTGTGGTAAAATGGGCATGAAATTGACTATCTTAACCATTGTACATGTACAGTTCAGTGGCATTCATGTTTCGAAACCATCACCACCGTCCTCCTACCTCAGTCTTGCTCCCTCTGTTTTCATCTGTTCCACAGGCCTTGGGGGTGACCTTAAGAAATGCAAGCTTGATCTTGCCATCTTTTCCCTCTTTAAATTCTTTCAAGACTGCAGACACCTTGGTTAAATTCAACATCCTCTGCCTGGTATAACAGCCCTCCATGATCACAACTCTTGCTTTCATGACTATTTTAATTTGGGTACCTCCCAAATTGGGTACCTCCAATTTTAATTGGGTACCTCCTTGACTCTGAGCCAAGGATCTGGGGGCATAAGAGAGGTGATCCCAGGAAGCACAGTGAGGGATTATAAATCAAGACGGGGAAGGGAGGAAGACCAATATAGTGTCCGTTCATGAGCAGGTTATCAACATGAGCAACTGGGGCTCAATTCTGCTGGTGCCTCTGTGGGATCCTGTGTAGCATACCACTCAGAGTATCTGTCCACCAACTCCCATCCAGTGGTGTGCTAGTAAACCAGATTTCTTGGAGAACGAAGTCCCAATTTATGGTGTTCGCCAATTGCCAGGGTATAAATATTCCCACTGTGGCTGATTGGAAGCTACCAGTGTTTTAACAATTGGCTTGCGCATTTTCTGAAAATGTTAACAGTCAGGCTCCAGAGCTCATACCATGGCTCCAGCACACCCCAGCTCTCATGAGTTGAGGATGATTTCTGAGAAGCTAAGCACTTAGGATCTGCCTGCACATATGGTGGCCAGCTGAGCTTGCTTCAGAGGCCTGAGAACTCCCTCTGATGGAGTTTCAGGAAGTCCTCATGTATTTGGGAAATCTTTCCAGGTGCCTTCTGGGTTGGGTGGAAGGACATGGGTGGGACACCAACCGAACTTGCAGTTAGGTCTTTGCTGGGCTCTTGCTCCCTGCTTGGAATGGGAATGCCTGTTCCTTCTTAGCCCCCCACTGCTGAGCTTTTGCTCATCCTTCAATACTCAGCTATGGTGTCACCACCTCTGTGAAGCCCTTCCTGATTTCCCACAAACTGTCTTTGCTCTCATGACAGCCTGGAAGCGCCGCTTAGCTTGTTAATTGCTACCTGCCTTTGTCCTTCACTGCACTGTAAGCTGCCCAGGCCCAGGGATGTTGTCTGTCTCTTTCTGTAACCACAGTGGTTAGCCCAGTGCCCAGCGCAAACTTAGCTGCTTAAGAAACAAGTGACTTTCCCCACCCCACCCTAGCACATAATAATGATTGAGTCAAATCAACACTCTTCCCCATTCCCCCTTCCCTGTTTATATAACCACTGCTCAATCAATCAGTTGGTCTCTACAGCTTTATGGCTTATTCCCATCCTTTTCCAAAAAGGACTTTAGGCAACAAGCAGGTGCTTCTTTTCCCATGAAGGTGTGAGCGACCATATTTTCTAAGGCAATGATCAGGACACGTGATCTGACACATGTTCCAACACATGGTCTGACAATGGGACAGAATATTTTAAATCACCACCGTCTCAGAAAATCTGGACTGCGTGGCTCCATGTAGAAAGGAGCCAGGAGCCACGGCCTCGTCATGCCCACCCAGAGCAGGCAGGAGTGCTGTTTTAAAGACCTCTGTGATTGGAAAAGCGGCATGTGAAGATAGCTGAAGAGAGAAGTTGATTTCTGTGGCACTCTTGCTGGAGTGATCGTAGGGAGCAGGGAAAAATTTGTGGCAGAAACAAGCTCTCATTAAGACCATATGCTGTATTTCTAATCGATGGCTTTTAGAAGTAATTCCCCGACATTTCATTCATTTTTACTGCCTCCCCTTCAGGGGCAGGAAGAGCAGCGTTGTTAGCCCGCCTTTATAGATGAGGGTATTTAGAAACAGAGAAGTTCAATGGCTCAGCCCCAGTCACAGAGTGAATCAGAGACACTGCCAGCCTCGAATCCAGAATTCCGACTTGAGCTTTTGTGCCAAGATCCCTCGGGGCACATTTCCTCTCTAATTTGCATAAATCATCAACATTTTTTTCCAAGCTTGTGCTGAGAAAGCCCCTTTTCAAACAGCGGAAACTCCCTTTGCCTTCTGTCGCCTTAGTTTTATTTTATGAACCAAATTCTTTTACTTCAACACGTAGACTTGCTATTTTCCCTTCCGTTGAGCCCTTTTCGAAAGAGGTCGTGACCTTTGCTTAGAGATGCAGTGGAAACGGGTGAGCCTAAATGAAATAAAACAGATGATCTGCAGGCCATATAACGTGTAATTTCAACTAATGTTCAAAATCCCATGCAGTTGATTATAAATCTTGGATCCTGGCAGGTTATCAGGAAAGTAAGAATGAATAAATGGTGCTACCGATGTTTGGACCCCATAGGGTAGAAGATGTCCCTCTAACCTTGGGAACAGATTCCTAGGATTAGAAATAAGAAATTGGACATACCAGAGCTATCAAAGCTTTGAGAAATTTCAATTTGGAAATATGTAGGGAGCCATACCAGAGACTGAAGGTATGTGAGCCTGGGCTTTTAATCACCAGCAAAATTACATAATTACTCACAATCCTTTCACATATTTAAGACATTCTTAGCTTATGACCTCATCTGTCTGATGGTCCTTAGGTGACTCCAGTATTGAGGTTTCTGGGCATGAACTACACTTCCTGGAATCCCAGGTCAGTACTTAGTGCCTTGCTGACACTCACAAAATACTAATAATCCTCCTGAAAGTAAAAACATATGCAATGTGTTTGGAAAAAATCTTCTCCTCCCTGTCAAGTATGTTAGGTAATCAAAATAATTTATGGCTCATCTGTTTAACCATTAGAAAAAAAAGGAGTTCTATCTATTTGAAATCTTTGGTAAAATAAAGTTCAGCACAGAGGAAAAGCTTTTTGTCTACATGACATAGTAATTTACTTTATTACTTATCACATTAGTCAGCTATTGCTGCAATCATGCTGTGTAACAAAAGTTTTAAGCACACCCGAACTCAGCAGCTTTAAATGTTTATTTCCTGCTCATGGGGTGGGGGTTCTGTTGATCTCAGCTGAGTTTGGCTGCATGCTGTAGCTTGGGTCCAGGTCTGCTCCACGTGTCTCTTCATTTTCTTTGGCCCAGCAGCTTCCTGGGTGCATCCTCATCTTACGGTAGATCACCAGAGAGCAAACGGCAAGCCAAACAATGCAAGCACCTTTAAAATCTTTGCTGGCATCACACCTGCTCACTCTCCATTGGTTACAGCAAGTCACAGACTCAAGTCCAAGGTCAGTGGAGCAGGGAAGGACAACAGCCCAAGAGGGAGGGGGAACAGGAGTAAATATTTACTGAATAATACTCCAGTCTCTCACAATTATCATCCCTAAAAGCCTGTGTTATGGACTGAATTGTGTGAAGTGTGTGAAAGCATTAGTCGCTCAGTCATGTCTGACTCTTTGCGACCCCATGGACTGTAACCCACCAGGCTCCTCTGTCTATGGGATTCTCCAGGCAAGAATACTAGAGTGGGTTGCCATGCCCTCCTCCAGGGGATCTTCCCAGCCCAGGGATCGAACCCAGGTCTCCCGCATTGCAGGCGGATTCTTTACCATCTGAGCCACCAGGGAAGCCCATGGACTGAATTGTATCCCCCCAAAATTCATAGTGTTGCAGCCTGACCCCCCAACCCCTCAGATTGTGACTGCATTAGGAAGTACAGCTGTTAATGAGGTGATTAAGTTGAAATGAGGCCATTAAGGGAGCCCTAATACAAACTGGCTGGTATCCTTACAAGAAAAGGACATTTAGATACACAGGGGAAAGGCTGAGAGAGGACACAGCGAGAAGGCGGCTGTCTGCAAGTCAAGGAGAGAGGCCTCGGAAGAAACCAAACCTGTCAACACCTTGATCGTGGGCTACCAGCCTCCAGAACCGTGAGACGATACATTTCTCTTGTTTAAGCCACCCAGTCTGTGGTATTATGTTTTGACAACCTGAGCTAACATAGCATGTAAACCCCGTGTGGGTGACTCAGGGATGTGTCTTACTCACTGTGTTGTCTCTCCCACAGTACTTAGCACATTACCATGTGTACATATTTATGTATATTTGGTGAATGAATGAAGTCTTCTTTCAGTTTTGATATCAATAATTATTTATTTTATCAGCCAGACTCATGGTTAGAAACCTGTTTAAAGTTGTTTTAAGCACAATGGAAATTTTTGGGGTCAGATGACTGGGGCAGCTTGTAACATCTACAGAGTAATTCTAGGAACCAGGGCCTCACCTGCCAGATCCTCTCTCCATAGTCTCTCACTGAGGCACTTGGCCTTGTTTTTATAGAGAAAACGACTACCAAGAGAATGCCAGAGTATATTTTCCAAAGGTGATGACAACAGTATCTCCCATCCCAGCCACTCATCTAACAATGTGACGTTGACATTCCTCCCATTGAGAGGTAGGGTCTGTGTTTTTCTGCCTTTGAATCTGGGTGGGCCTGTGAGCACGATGAAAGTGACACCATGTGACTGTGGTCATAAAGGACAGTACGGTTTCTGCCTTCTTTGCTGGAAAAATTGCCTTCGGTGTCCTGAGCTGCAATGGCAGAAGTCCAAGACTGCCATGCTGTCAGGAAGCCCATGCTACATGGAGAGAACACACGGAAGTATTCTGGCCAAGAATCCCAGCTAAAGTCCCATCTAACAGCCAGCATCAACCACCACATAGGAGTAATGCTGCCTCCACATGACTCTGGCCCCCAGCCATTGAGTCCTCCCTGTTGAGGCCCCAGGTGTTGGGGAATATGGCCAAGTCCCCCGCACTGTGCCCCATCAGAATTCCTGACCCACAGAACCTGCGAGCACAATAAATGGTTGTTTTATGTTGCTGTGCTTTGACATAATTTGTCCCATAACAATAGTAAGTGGAATAAAAAGGCCAGGTTTACACTCTTAACAGCTACTTAGAAAATTCTGAGAAAGGTCTCCAATTGGCCAGGCTTGAGTCACATGCCTACCCCTTGAGCCAACTGCTCCATCCAGGAGGAAGTCAATTAGCTCTAGCCTAGTTTATGTGTGCGGAGAAGGCAATGGCAACCGACTCCAGTACTCTTGCCTGGAAAATCCCATGGACGGAGGAGCCTGGTAGGCTGCAGTCCATGGGGTCTCGAAGAGTCAGACACAACTGAGCGACTTCACTTTCACTTTTCACTTTCATGCATTGGAGAAGGAAATGGCAACCCACTCCAGTGTTCTTGCCTGGAGAATCCCAGGGACGGGGGAGCCTGGTGGGCTGCTGTCTATGGGGTCGCACAGAGTCAGACACGACTGAAGCGACTTAGCAGCAGCAGCAGTTTATGTGTGAACTCCTGAGGGTTTGTTATGGCCACACACCAGACACCCAAGGCTAGAGTTATTCACGGAAGACTGTAGGGATGGTATCAGAAGAAGGAGTATGAGACTGTTCTGGGCAGAGTGAAATAAGAGCTACACTGTATCATCTTTTTTTTTTTTTTTTTACACTGTATCATCTTTAATTGGTAATCTGTTTTTGGAGGGAGGAGGAGGTTTAAGATGGTTTCTTTTATGTTTTAAAATTTTTCATTAGAGTATAGTTGATTTACAATGCTATGTAACTTTCTGCTATATAGCAAAGTGATTCAATTATACATATATACACTCTTTTTTGGATTTTTTTCCCCATATAGGTCATTACAGAGTAATGAGTGGAATTCCCTGTACAGTACAGTAGGTCCTTATTTGTTATCTGCTTTATATATATAGTAGTGTATATATGGAGCTTCTCTGGTGGCCTAGAGGGTAAATAATCCACCTGCAATGCAGGAGACTCAGGTTCAATCTCTGAATCAAGAAGATCCCCTGGAGAGGGAATGGCTACCCACTTCCATATTCTTTCCTGGAGAATCCCATGGACAGAGGAGCCTGATGAGCTACAATCCATAGGGTCGCAAAGAGTCAGACACAGCTGAGTGACTAAGCACACACAGTGTGTATATGACAATCCCAGTCTCCCAGATTTATCCCTGTCCCCTCTTACCCCTGGTAACCATAAGTTTGTTTTCATCTATAACTCTATTTGTTTTCTAAATAAGTTCGTTTGTACCATTTTTTTAGGTTTCACTTTTAAGTGATATCATACGATGTTTGTCCTTTTCTGTCTAAGTTACTCTACTCAATATGACAATCTAGGTCCATCCATGTTGCTGCAAAAGGTTTTGTTCATCTTTATGGCTAAGTAACTTTCCATTGTATATATGTACCGTATCTCCTTTATCCATTCCTCTGTTGATGGACATTTATGTTGCTTCCATGTCTTGGCTATTGTAAATAGTGCTGCAATGAATATTGTTCATTTGCTCAGTCATGTGTGATTCATTGCTACCCCATGGACTGCAGCACGCCAGGCTTCCCTGTACTTCACTGTCTCTCGGAGTTTGCTCAGACTCATGCCCGTTGAGTCGATGATGCCATCCAACCATCTCACCCTTTGTTGTCCCCTTCTCCTCCTGCCTTCAATCTTTCCCAGCATCAGGGTCTTTTCCAGTGAGTTGGCTCTTCACATCAGGTGGCCAAAATAGTGGAGCTTCAGCTTCGGCATCAGTCATTCCAATGACTATTCAGGGTTGATTTCCTTTAGGATTAACTGGTTTGACCCCTTGCTGTCCAAGGGACTCAAGAGTCTTCTCCAGCACCACAGTTTGAAAGCATCAATACTTTGGCCCTCAGCCTTCTTTATGGTCCAATTCTCACATCTGTACATGACTACTGGAAAAACTATGAGGGCTTCCCTGATGATTCAGATGGTAAAGAATCTACCTGCAATGCCGGAGACCAGAGTTTGATCCCTGGGTTGGGAAGATCCCCCTGGAGAAGGGAATGGCAACCCATTCTAGTATTCTTGCCTGGAGAATTCCATGGACAGAGAAGCCTGGAGGGCTATAGTTCATGGAGTTGAAAAGAGTTGGACACAGCTGAGTGACTACATTTTCACTTTCTTTGACTATATGGACCTTTGTCAGCAAGGTGATGTCTCTGCTTTTTAATATGCTGTTTAGGTTTGTCATAGCTTTTTTTTAAGGGGCATCTTTTAATTTCATGGCTGCAGTCCTCGTCTTCAGTAATTATGGAGCTCAAGAAAATAAAATCTGTCACTGTTTCCATTTTTTCCCCAATTATTTGCCATGAAATAATGGGACTGGATGCCATGATCTTAGTTTTCTGAATGTTGAGTTTTAAGCTAGCTTTTTCACTCTCCTCTTTCACCCTCAAGAGGCTCTTTAATTCCTCTTTGCTTTCTGCCATAAGGGTGGTGTCATCTGCATATCTGAGGTTATTGATATTTCTCCCAGTAGTCTTGATTCCAGCTTGAGCTTCATCTAGCCTGGCATTGCACATGATGTACTCTACATATAAGTTAAATAAGTAGGGTGACAATACACAGCCTTGATGTACTCCTCTCCCAATTTTGAACCAGTCAGTTGTTGCCTGTCCGGTTCTGACTGTTGCTTCTTGACCTGCATACAGGTTTTGCAGGCGGCAGTTAACGTGGTCTAGTATTTCCATTTCCTGAAGAATTTTCCACTGTTTGTTGTGATCCACACAGTCAAAGACTTTAGTGTAGTCAGTGAAGCAGAAGTAGATGTTTTTCTGGAATTGCCTTTCTTTTCCTATGATCCAAGGGATGTTGGCAATTTGATCCCTTGTTCCTCTGCCTTTTCTCAATCCAGCTTGTACATCTGGAAGTTCTTGGTTCACGTACTGTTGAAGCCTAGCTTGGAGGATTTTGAGCATTACCTTGCTACCATATGAATTGAGTGCAGTTGTGCAATAGTTTGAACATTCTTTGGCATTGCCTTTCTTTGGGACTGGAATGAAAACTGACCTTTTCCCATCCTGTGGCCACTGCTGAGTTTTCCAAATTTGCTGGCATGTTGAATGCAGCACTTTAACCACGTCATCTTTTAGGATTTGAAATAGCTCAACTGGAACTCCGTCACCTCCACTAGCTTTGTTCATAGTGATGCTTCTTAAGGCCCCGTTGACTTTACACTTCAGGATGTCTGGTTCTAGGTGAGTGATGACACCATCATGGTTATCCGGGCCATTAAGACCTTTTTGTACAGCAGTGACTATTGAGTGCATGTATGTTTTTGAATTATGATTTTCTCTGGATATATGCCCAGAAGTGGGATTGCTGGATCATATGGCAGCTCTACTTTTAGTTTTTTTAAGGAACCTCCATACTGTTCTCCATAGTGGCTGCACCAATTTATATTCCCACCAACAATGCAGGTAGATTATCTTTTCTCCACAGTCTCGCCAGCATTTATTGTTTGTAGATGTTTTGTTGATGGTCATCTGACCCATGTGACATGATACTCATTGTAGTTTTGATTTGCATTTCTCTGATAATTAGTGATGTTGAGCATCTTTTCAAGTGCTTTTTGGCCATCTAAGGTAGATGGCTTCTTCTTTAAAAGATGGGAGGAACTTCCATTGCAGTCTAGTGGTTAAGACTCTGAACTTCCAATGCAGGGGACATGGATTGGATCCCTTGTCAAGGGAACTAAGATCTCCCACATGCCATGCAGCGTGGTCAGAACAATATATATTTTTTTAATTGGAAAAAAAAGAAGATCAGAGATCAGGCTCTATTACTCACAAGTGGTGTGACTTTGAGCGAGTTACTTTGCCACCCTGAACCTAATAAGAATACTTTTTCTACTTCTCTGGCAAGTTGTTAAGAGTGTGTTAGAAGCACTTTTCATTTTAGTTAAAATTTATGTCATCAGTCATCACTTGGAAGCAGGACTTCAATGTCCTGCTGAGGTGTCCACATTGCAGTCTGCATTCATTTCCACATGACTGCCATCTTCTCTTTTCCATCCCCAAATACACACACATACTCGCCAGTTGCATATGATGTGCATGCACGCATATTGTTGTTGTTTAGTCACTAAGTCATGTCTGACTCTTTGTGACCCCATGGACTATAGCCCACTGGATTCCTCTGTCCATGGGATTTCCCATGCAAGAATACTGGAGTGGCTTGCCATTTCCTTCTCCAGAGGATCTTCCCGATCCAGGGGTCGAACTTGCATCTCCTGCATTGCAGGCAGATTCTTTACCACTGAGCCACCTGGGAAGCCCACATACATGTTTTAAATATTTATTTTTCATATATTCCCCACATAACCAAGCCTTTCTTCTTTTCTGAAAGCCAGTAATATTTTTGCAGCCTCGAAATTTTCCTAGGATCAGCAAACTTTTTCTATAACGGGCCAGAGAAGAAAAATTTTAGGCTTTGTGGGCCACATGGTTTGTGTTGTGACTACTAAACTCTGCCCTTGGAGACAAAGCAGCTACAAACAAGATATAAGTGAATGGATGTAGCTAGGTTCCAATAAAACTTTATTGACAAAAATAGGTGGTGGGCCAGATTTGGTGTACAGGCTGTAGTTTGCTATAGAATCTATATCAACACTGTCCAATAGAAATATAATGCTAGCCACATATGTAGCTACAGAGAGAGGGGATGTCTCCCTAGTTTCAATTCCCAACCTGCAGTAGCACCAGCTCCGTTGTTGCAAGAGAAGCTATCCAGACAGAGCATAAAAATACATGAATACTGCAGAAAGGAAGTTGTCAGAGTACAGTGAACTGTCTCCCATAGCTTCCCATGAATTCAAGCAGGCCAAAGGGATAAGGAATGGAGCATCAGTAGTGTCTGCCTTGGGGAGCAAACCTAAGGAAGAAGTCTGTGCCTAGGATGGTAGAATAGTGAAATGTGGGAGAGGGTACTAGGGCAATGGAGATATCACAGTGCTGCTGGATCAAAGCTTTCCTGAAGCCAGCCAGATCTTAACTCTGGACTTTAAGGTTATGTGAACCAATACATCCCCCAATCAGTATGTAAGCCGGTTTTCACGTGGGGTTTCTATGTCTTGTAATGGAAAGCAGTTTTTACTACTCTAGAAACAGGCTAATTAACTCAGAAATTCTTTGGATGCTGAATAATCTTACTATAAGAATTGAGATTGGCAGAGGTGTGAAGTTTCTCATTTAAGTGTTTCTCAGCCCCTCTTTATTTGATAGGAAACTTCCCTCCCATTCTAGCCCCTCAATCAATGAAACAAGCACAACTTTTTCCCCCCTCCAATTCTATATCAGTAGTAAAATAAGACTTAAGAAGCATTCTGAGGAGTTTGGGTAGGATCTATTTCTGAATTGCATGTGGTCCAACCTATTGGCTGAAGCAAAGTGTAAACAGAAACCATACCATCATTAAAGAAGGTGTGACACACACACATACACACACACACACATATGCTGGAATACTATTCAGCTATTAAAAAAGAAGGAAATCTTGACATTTGTGGCAGTGTGGATGGACTTTAAGGGCACTGTGCCAAGTAAGATAAGCCTGACAAAGAAAGACAAATACTGTATGATGTCACATATGTGGAGTCTAAAAAACAAGACAAAACAAAACGGATAGAGAACAGATTGGTGGTTGCCAGAGGCAGGGGATGAGGGGGAAGGCAAAATGAGTTGAAGGAGGTCAAAATGTACAGACTTCCAGCTATAAAATAAGTCATGGGGTGCAACTACAGCATGGTAGCACTTGTTAATAATACTGCATTGCAGGACTTGAAAGTTGCTAGGAGAATGGCTCTTAAAATTTCTCATCACCAGGAAAAGATTGTGTAACTATGAATAGTAATGAATGTTACCTAGACTTACATTGTACTGATCATTTTCAGTATATACAAATACGGAATCATTATGTTGTATACTTGAAACTAATACAATGTTATATGTCAACTACATCTCATTCAAAAAAGAAAGAAACCCTCAATTCAAAAGATACCAGGGCAGGTATGGTAGGTTGTTGGGTTTCAACTCTCCTTCACTGACAGTCCTTTAGAGCAAGGCTCCACCTCCAATAACCCACTTTCCTGTACATCTGTGCATGAGAGATGGCCATGTGATTCCATTCTAGCCAGGGGGACACAGTCAGAAGTTAGCTGGCATTGCATCTTCTGTTGCATTTCCTTTGGCTGGAGTGAGGGGCTGGGGAGACAGACAGGCCCTGGCTTCTTCTTGGCCTTTGTGGGCCACCCTCCTAGACCTGGACTCTATTACCCTGACTCCTTATTGCCTGAGGTAAGTCAGGGCCTTTGCCATTAAGCTAACAACCACAGTTGTTGAGTTTCTCTTATGGGCAGCTGAATGCAGTCCTGTGTGATGCAGAATTATGGAAGCCTCTGCCTCTTTATTTTCACTGGGATATTCCTTTACCACCTTCCCAAGGATCACAGGCATATAGGAGACCTCAGAAGGTCTAAAGTGTGGCCAGGGCAACAGATCCAAATCAGAACATATGAAAGTGGGTAGAGCAGAGCTGAATGGCCATGGGAGGACCTCGGCAAGCTTACTTTTAAAAGTCTTCTGGGAATCCAGAGTAGATCATTCAGGGTTGGCTGGTGAATGAGAGGCTCGTTCATCCCTCTCATTGGTATAGACTCAGCAAGTGAGAAGTGCCCAGATCTCAATTCCAATGCATGGAGGGAGAGGGGTGCCCCCCACCGCTGCAACAACAACAAGCAGTGCCTGGGACACCAGCTGGGTGTCCTACAATTCAACTCAATTCTGACCCCGTCTACCTGGAGATAGAAACAGATCCCACAGGTTAAGGGCTCAGTCCCACAAGACAGCCCTCCATCTGCAAATCCAAGTTGTCACCTGTGCCTCTAACCTACTAGCTCTAAGTCAGAAGTTCCCTCAGCCTCCTCCCCAGGTTCGATCAATTTGCTAGAGCAGCTCACAGGACTCAGAGAAACCTTTTACTTTTTAGATAACTGGTTTATTATAAAAAGGTATGTCAGGAACAGGCAGAGGGAAGAAATGCATAGGACAGGTGTGTGGAAAGGACGAGGAGCGTCCATGCCCTCCCTGGGCTTACCACTCTCCCCACTTCTCCACGTGTTCACCAACCAGGAGGCTCTCCTAAACCCTGTCCTTTTGGGTTATGGGGCTTCATTACACAAGGACGATTGATTAAATCATTGGCCATCAACGAGTGATTCAGCTTCCAGCCCCTCTTCCCTCCCAGGAGATCAGGGGATAGGAATGAAAGTTCCAAGCTTCTAATCACAGGGTTGGTTCCTCTGGTGACCTGCTCCTATCCTTAATGAGGTGTCCAAAAGTCATCTCATTAACAGAATAAAAGACACCTTTATCACTTTGAGCACTTAAGAAATTCCAAGGGTTTTAGGAGCTCTGTGCCAGAAAGGGATGAAGACCAAATCTATATTTCTTATTGTCAATCACGCAATCACAGCATTCTTTTTTGGATGCTGCCAGAGAAGAGTGAGCCATCAGAGGCTAAATGACAACCCCAAGCTTCAAAATGGGAAACATCTCCCATTTCTCTAGGACCTGAGTGCTCACCAAACTCTCATCCCTTACGAAAAAGGCCTTTCATTTTAGCTCCTGTGCTCTCAGGCACCCCCATCATTCTCTCCACTTTTCTTCGCTGGTAGTTTATGGCATTTAAAAAACAACCATCACAACAAATTGCCTTTTCTTCTTGCCTTTCCAAAAAGAAACCTAAGTGCTAGTATTATTTTCCACTTTTAATCACGGCTTGACAGAGATGGAAAGTTAAGTCATGTAATTGCTTTTGTGTTTTGTACTTCTTTTCACTATTTTGGAAAAAAAGAAATAGTTCAATGGATAAAATGTGGGTTTACACCAAACCCCAAACATCACGAGCGTTAATGGCAACCATGTGTTATTCTGGAGAATATGCCCCTACTCTGTGGGAGCAAGAAAAAAAATCCAGCGCTGCTCGGCTTATACGCAGAGGAAGCCAAAGAGTTCCAAAGGCGTGTTTGGGGACAGAGAGCTGTTTCAGGTGTCTTGAAGTGAAAAAAGATATATTTCGTAAAAACGTAAGATGTAGATAACCACAGGCATTCTTGCAGCAAGACTGCCTTCCTCAAACTATCGAGTCTTGAAACATCAGTCTCAGAACTGGAAGGCTGGGATGCCTGGAGGCACATGTGGTCCTTCCCGCCGCCTTCTGCCTAGATCATCCACAAAACCACCAGGCCAGCATGTGGCCCTCTGTGCAGAGGCCAAGGAGAGGGGATGCAAACAGGTGGAGTGGCTGCTTGTCCTTGAATGCCTCCTATGCCCACCGAGAATGGAACTGGAATGGGCTCTCCACCCAGCACGGATCTTTCCCCATCTCTCCCATGACCAGAAGCCTCAGGTGAGCTGGGATGGTAGAGAGATGAGCTCAGTAGAGACACACGTGGTTCTAGGAGCCATGACTTGGCCCAGCTGAATCACAACTGCCTGCTGGAAGGGATGGGGCAACCCCAGTCTTTATATGTGTCAGCTTAGTGACTGCTCCAGGGCTAGAAGCAGAGCTGTGCTCGGGAGCATCCAGCCCCAAATTGTAAAGTGGGTAGGAATTTCTGCTCGGTGACAAAGTCTGGTGTACAGAGACTAATGCCCTTTATTTTCCTTTTCCTTTTTACTTACTTTTTTTTCTTCTTCTTTTTTTGCAGTCTCTAAGTTTCTTTTAACATGAATTTTTAAAAACAAGCATCCACTAGTGGGGGGGGGCAGTGAGGGTGGGAGAGGAGTGGAAGGCAGGGCAGGGGGAAGGAATTCCGCTCCACTGGTTATAAAGCTCCAGAATTAACTAGAATTACCTTGGCTCTTGAGCTCTTATTTCCACTGATGGTGGAAACTGTCAGCACGCCAGTTCAATCCAGCTCAGCACTTCTTGTTTAGAGGTAGTCCCTATCAGGGTAAATGCCGCCCTCCCTCATCCTCACCTGCCCCTTTCCCTTCTCCCAGGGGTAATCAAGGGCTGACCCCCCTGGTCCTACAGGCCACAGCTGGTAGTCCCTGACTTCTGCCCGATTGGATTATTCACCTCTAGATGCATACCAAACCTCTCCCAAACTCAAAATAAGCACAGTATTTATTTTTCCAATAAAATCTGTGATTTGAGCAGGGCTTGGCAGGGACAGCTCTTTGGTATCAGCTGGGGTGGCCTGAGGACTGGGGGTTGGCATCACTCCACGGCCCCCTCAGACAGTGGTTGCAGGGTCTGGGACCTCATCTGGGGCTGTCAGCTGGAACACCTATACATGACCTCTGCCTGTGGTCTGGGCTTCCTCACAGCATGGTAACTGGGCTCCAAGGGTAAATGAAGAGGAGGGGGGTGGAGTGCTCCACTTGGCCTTTCATGACCTAGTCCTTAAAAATCGTGTGGTATCATGTCATCACATTCCATTTGTCAAGGTGGTCACAAAAGCCTGCTGAACTTCAAGAGTTGGAAAGGAAGACTCCATCTCTTGAAGTGGGGGGGGGGAGGGGGGCGGTAATGGCACATTCTAGAAGAGCATGTGAATTCATCAGTGTTGTATAGGCTGCTTTCCAAATACAGTCAGCTACACCCTCTCTTTCTTCCTGCATTGGCTGCTGATCATTTTAGAGCTGCCACGGTCTCTGGTTCATGTGGTCCACTCTAGTCCCCTCACTGCTACCCAGAGGCCTTTTGGTTTTCCAGCCTCACAGTCATTTCTGTGTCCATCTTGGGAATGGAGACATTTACACAGCTGTTTCCTCATGCTTGAGAATGCTGTTGGCCTCCAGGCCTCCTGGGCTATAGCTATCCTATGGTTCTGACACCACGTTGGATGTAAGGCTTCTCTGTGTAGCTTGCAACATCCCTGGTCTCCTCTGCTTGAGCCCCGGCCTTCTGGGGCCCATTCCAGCTGGCAGGGAAGAGGCAGTCTTCTGAGGGCAGACTCCACATTAAAGACACTTTCTGTAAATTGTATCTACCGTTTCATCTTACCCCTTATTGGCCAGAACTTTGTCACATGGTCCCATCTAACTGGGAAATGTACACCTTATTGTGGCAAGTCATGGGTTCAGTGAAAATTTTAAAGGTTTTTTTTTTTTTTTTTAAATCAAGGGAGAAAAGAATGGTTTTTTAGGGGGCGGGGGGAGAACTCCTATCTTAACAACAGAGGTACCATTTAACCTGAGAGCTTCAGGATGAGTCAGAGTCAGTAATAATAGAACTAGGGGAAGAGTATTTTAGGCAGAGGGAACAGCAAAAACAGAAGCAGGAAAGAGCATGGCTTATTCAAGGAATAGGAGTATAATTAGTGAAGGATGTGACTTGGGGAAGTGAAGGCAGGTAGTCAGAAGGAGAAAGATGAGATGAAAGGAAAGGTGGGTAACTATTAGTGCAGGGCCATATTGGCTAGTTTGGATTTTATTCTAGAACGTGTTTCCTAGCAGACTCTCCCACTTCCCTGGTAGCTCAGCTGGTAAAGAATCCACCTGCAATGCAGGAGACACAGATTCCTGGGTTGGGAAGATGCTGTGGAGAAGGGATAGGCTACCCACTCCAGTATTCTTGGGTTTACCTCATGGCTCAGATGGTAAAGAATCCACCTGCAATGGCGTGAGACCTGGGTTCGGTCCCTGAGTTGGGAAGATCCCCTGGAGGAGAGCGTGGCAACCCACTCCAGTACTCTTGCCTGGACAATCCCCATGGATAGAGGAGCCTGGAAGGCTACAATCCATGGGATCACAAAGAGTTGGACACAACTGAGTGACTAAGCACAGCACAGCAGGCTCTCCCACGTCTACAGTTTCCACAATTAGCAATTTTTTTGGAGGGGTGCAAAAGTCCTTTAAAAACAAATATTTATTTTGTTTTTAGGGAGGGCCTACTCATGACAGGGAAATAGAAGGCATCGTGGCGGGGGAGGGGCGCGTGGGTAGGAATAGCTTGATGTTTGGAGTATTAGCATTTAGAAGATACCCAATTTGGTCAATGTATTGATATTAGCTGAGTATCTCTGGGCAAGTTACTTAACTTCTCTGAGCCTCAGATTCATCACTAGGCAACATGGTGAGTTTTTTCTGTTTGTTCTTCTTTTTGTTGGGGGGCTTTATTATTTATTTTTTCATTCAACATTTTTTTTCATTTATTTTTATTAGTTAGAGGCTAATTACTTTACAATATTGTAGTGGTTTTTGCCATACATTGACATGAATCAGCCATGGATTTACATGTGTTCCCCATCCCGGTCCCCCCTCCCACCTCCCTCTCCACCCCATCCCTCTGGGTCATCCCAGTGCACCAGCCCTGAGCACTTGTGAGTTTTAAACAAAATAATGCATATAAAGTTTCATGGTGAACTCAAGGGGCCTTGTAGTCACTATTGTTATTGATATGGGGCTTCCTCTGTGGCTCAGTGGGTAAAGAATTCACCTGCAATGCAGGAGACATAAGAGAGTTTGATCCCTGGGTCAGGAAGAACCCTGGAGGAGGGCATGGCAACCCACTCCAGTATTCTTGCCTGGAGAATCCCATGGACCGAGAAGCCTGGTAGGCTCCTGTCCATGGGGTTGCAGAGTCAGACACGACTGAGTGACTGAGCATGTTATTGATATATTAATATAATATTAATGTGTAAGTTTATTACACTCTTTCTGGAGTACCCAAGGGCCTATCTGAGGGTAGGTGGGGGAGGGGATAGGATGGATGTAGAGAAGAACCTAGGAGGAAAAGGGCTGAAGGGAGGGGCCCTGGGGGTTCCCCAAGCACTGGGCCCTGAGGGGTGGAGTCGGGAGGGACAGCCGGGGTTACCAGTGAGTCACTCAAGCGGTGTCAAGGGCCAGAGCAGACACTGTGGATGCCCATCTCTGGATCCCCTTGGCCCACCTCTGAGTTCGCCTGCAGTTGCACTGAGCTGTTTCTAGAGAGCTTACAGGGCTTGCTTCTCTTTCCTTCTTGGCCTGTGGACTTCTTTGGCACCAGGCATCTTGCTGGAAGCATGCAACCGGGAAATGCTCAACCCAGCTAACCCCGAGTTGGGTGTTTGAAGTGGGGGATGTGTTCTGACATGTGTCCAACATGGCCTCTCGGGGTCTTGGGTGGGAGGGAGCTGCCACCCTCAGGGTAACTTGCTCATCAACACCCCCAGAATGGGCTTCCCTCTTCATCTCATCTCCCCACGTCCTCACCACGCTTCTGCTGGTCACCTTCCAAATAAGCAACCTGCACCCAAATCCTCAGCTCAGGCTCTGCTTTGGGAAGAACCACAGCCAAGCCCCCATTCCCAACCCGCTTTCCCGATGTATAAGGTGAAAGGCCTGAAAGCTCTCTCTTCTGGCTCCCTTCACAATTATGGGTGGCCACGTGACCCACTGCCAGGTATTGGCTCGGAAGCCAAAGCCTTTTGGAAGGTTTCTTGGAAAGCTTTCACTTCTTTATAAAAGGAACAGATATTTTTGCTGCTGGCACACCTCCCCCGCCTTCCTGCCTTGACCATGAACATGCTCTTAGAGCTGCAGCAGCTGTCTTGAGGCCAGAAGGGAAGGCCAGGAGGATCACAGAAACGCTGTCCCTGATGTATTAAGGCACTGAGCTCATATCTATAGACGTCGAATTCTAGACTTCTTTTGTGAGGAAAATAACCCTCAGGTTTGTTGAGGATGCCATTCACAAAGTGCTCAGTTACTTGCACCCTAATTCAGTCTTAACAGATATTGTTGCTCAGAGTGCCAAGGTCAGTAGTGGCTGCATCCTAATTTCCCAGTCGCAGAGACAGTGAGTCAGGCTGCTCTGCAGCAGATTGGCAAATCTAGGAGCAGCACGCTGCCCCTGCCCTGCCAACTTCCCGTCCTGTTCTTGCCCCTCTCCAAATTCCACGTGGGATGAACAAGGCCCCTCCTGGGAATTCTCAGACGTATAGATCAAGGAACACACGCAGCCTTGGAGATCACAGGCAAATCTCTGACCTGCTTCACTAAAGTTCCAACCTCTATTTCCTTCTTTCTCGCTTCAGTTTTACAAAAGCAGCAAGCTCTGAAGGAAAAGGATAAGAATCTATCCAACGCGGGGGGCAAACCCCCGATTCCCCTGTAACGTATTTTTCTTTTTCACTTCCTATCTCGTTTTGTCTTAGAAAGCAAGCCCGTGAAAACTAAGCTTGTGATTTCTTTTTTTTTTTTTTTCAACTGCCGCTTGTGATTTCTTTTGACTGAATCAGGTACGATTGTTAACTGGTATTTACTGAGAGCCTGGATGGCTCCCGGCTAGGGGAAAATACCAACGAGATGAAAGGCCTGTCCTGTCCTAAAACAGGGAATGGTCTACTTAGGGAGGCATGTGGAGCCACCCAAGAGGGCATATAGTTTGGAAGGCATGATAGCATAGGGGTCACAAGCATATGTTCTGGAATGGATGACCTGCATTGAGCAAGTTTCTTAACATGTCTGTGCCTCAGTTTCTTCCTCTGTAAAATGGAGAGACTAAATTATACCTAATCCTTGGGGTCTGGGGCTTCCCAGGTGGTGCTAGTGGTAAAGAACCCACCTGGCAATGCAGGAGACGTGAGAGATGTGGGTTCGATCCCTGGGTCAGGAAGATCCCCTGGAGGAGAGCGCGGCAACCCACTCCAGTAGTCTTGCCTGGAGAATCCCATGGACAGAGGAGCCTGGTGGGTTACGGTCCATGGGGTTGCACAGAGTCAGACACAACTGAAGTGACTAAGCACACTTGCAATCCTTGGGGTCATAGGTGCAGATGAAGTGAATTAGCTGTGATGGTGATGATGATGTGTTCATTCTGCATCTCTGCAGTGCCCAAGACCATGCTTTGTACGTCTTAAGCTCCAAGAATGTTTGCCTTCATCCAACACCTATTTCTGAGTATTCAGTTCACACTGGACACTGTGCTAGGTACCCGAGGCAAACTAGACAGATAAAGTACCTGCCCTCATGGTCTGCCGGGGACACGCCATGAAAGTCATTACACCTGTGACAAATAAGAACTCCAGGCAGAGGGCCCAGCCCACATCCAGGTCTGGGGTGGGAAGAGGGTGAGTGTCTGAAGCCCAGAAGGAGCACACGTAAGTGGAGGGTGAAAAGGGGTCCAGACACTGCATCTGGAGGGATAAGTGTAGGCGGACAATCAAGGTCACATATCAGTGACTGGGTCCTAACTGGTGGGGAATTCTGCCACGGGATCCAGGGCAAGGTGTGTGAGAATCACACCCCATGCCGCCTCCTGACCTCGGTCTGCCTGGCCCCCTGCCTATTGGCAGCGTGGGGGGACCCTGGGCACTCGTGGGAGCCAGGCGACAATCTCCTGCAGGCAACTGTTCTGATCCAGCCACGTGGGAAGATTAGAAATGGAAGATTAATTTCTCCTTGTCATTTCCCCAGGGGCCTTAAGCAATCTCGAGAGCAGTTCTCCTTGCCTGGAACCCCGCCCTCAGGAAGCTGGCGGGGATGGGCTGCAATGTGGCGCCAGGTGAAGGACAGCCCTCAGCCCTCAAGTCCCAGCTTCGGAGCTGGGTGGCTAGCCAGAGAGAAATGCGCGTGCTGAACCAGCATCACCGTCCGGTAATGAACGCTGAACAAAAGAAGGGAGGGCAGACGCATCGCTTTGCCGAGTGGGCTTTCCATTTGGCTAAGGAGCGTGAAGGACGCTGGAAAGGGAGCTCCGGGATTCCGGGACTTGCGCTGCTGACGGCCACTGGGAGCGGGGCAGTCTTTGTCTCCAAAGAGATTTCTTTTCACAGTCACGGCTCTGCCTGGAGGGCGGGGTGCTGAATCCAAGGCCACAGTCTCTCCTTCCTGCTAAAGAGATGGAGGGGGACAGGGCCGTCTTGTGCTGGAGCTGGGGATCCCCGAACTGCAGTCCCATGGGGGAGACTGAGGCCAGATCTCAGGAAGGACTTCCCAGTCCGAATGGTAGTCTTCACCCAAGAACTTGGTTAGAGGTTTTTCAGTGAAACCCAGAACACTGTTGTTTGAGATGAATTGAAGATGCTTAGGCTGGAGGGTGGAGGAATTGTCTGGAGTTTGGGACAGGGTGCGTCCCCCGCAGGGTTGTGTTTCCTGGCCACCAAATGGCTGTGCCCTGCAGCCACTCAGCTGCATCCCATGCTGGGCCACTGGTGAAAGTTGCTCAGTCGTGTCCGACTCTTTGCGACCCCATGGACTATACAGTCTACGCAATTCTCCAGGTCAGAATACTGGAGTGGGTAGCCTTTCCCTTCTCCAGAGGATCTTCCCAACCCAGGGATTGAACCCAGGTCTCCCACATTGCAGGTGGATTCTTTACCAGCGGAGCCATAAGGGAACCCCATCAAACCTTTATTTGGAACTGATTGTGTTTAAAATAGGGTTGCACCAGGGTGACGTGGGATGTGGTATTAACCTCTCAGATTTCATTGCTTCACCCCTGACGTGGGCTTGATAATGTCTTCCTCACAGGCAGATGGACCCCAGTGAACTATGCAGCACAGCCAGCATCCATGGCCATTGCTCCAGACGGGGTGCCTTCAATTATAGGGAAATGGCTTCACAGAATGGGACTGTGTCTCACAAGAGAACTCCTGAGGCAGATTCATTTGAGGAGAGGGTAGGGGCTATTATCTCTGCTCCACTATCCTCGACTTGTTGGAGGTGATGACTCTCCTGGTCTAAAGATGACCAAAGAAATCCCAGACATCACAGGTTCAATGTAAAGAAACTGACACCTCCTTCTCTGTGAGTGGTGGGTTTTACTTCCAGTCCCTTTGTCTAGATTGGTCTTCCCAGGTGGTTCAGTGGTAAAAAATCCACCTGCCAAGCAGGAGATGTGGGTTTGATCCCTGGTTTGGGAAGATCCCCTGGAGAAGGAAATGCAACCCACTCCAGTATTCTTGCCTGGGAAATCCCATGGACAGAGGAGCCTGGTGGGCTACAGTCCATGGGGTCTCAGAGAGTTGGACACGACTGAGTGACTAAACAACAACCACCCATTGTCTAGGACTGGGTCACAAGGCTGTACTCCACCAATCTTTGGTAAGGAATATTAGGCCATCATGGTTGGCTTGGATCAAGCATAATTCACCTCCTTAAAAATTCCCTTTCCTGACCACACAACAGGGTGCACATCAGAAAAAAATTGGGGCTTGGCCATGGAAGAAGATGAAGTGTACTTGAGGATATAGAAGGAGAGAAGGGATCAAACCCAGCCTCCCTGCAGTGGAAGCGCAGAGTCTTCACCATTAGACCACCAGTGAAATCCTTACCTTTATAGTCTTGACTATATGTCATATTTCCACAGATAAAGTGAGAATATAACTCTTTGCTGGCAGGAACCTGTTCATTTCTCTATTCACCAGCCCCAGGCTCATAGTAGGCACTTTATAAACATTTGTTGTTGATGATGATGACATGTATAAATGAAAATGTCATGAAACAGTAGAGTTTGTACATATTTGTTTGTGTTTTTTTTTTTTTTTTTGAGAGCAGTAAGGGACTTTAGGAAACAATGTAATTTTCGAAGCAGTTCTTCAAAGCATTACTCTGAAATTCATTATGAGATCAAGGAGGAGATACTACAGAGAAATAAAAGTAATAAAAATATGTTGTTGTCTGATGAGAGGAAGTCAGAAGAAAAAAAAACATACATCTAAGGGAATATATATACACACACATACAGACTTTTTTTTGGGTCCAGTTTTCACTTCCTGCTTTACCAAACTAATCTATACTGAGAATTCTGCCTCCCCCGCGTCCCCCCATAGTAAAGTTTTTTGGGTTTTTTTTTGGCAGTTTGGTTAACCAAACAAATCAATAGTGGCACCCAGTGGCTAGAAGGGTTAATCAGGGAACAGTAGTTTCTTTTTTGCATCTCGGTTTCATCAACCAGAGCCGCATTAAAAATTAAACCACTGAGTCAAGCATTGAAGAAAATGTCTGTTTGAGCTTTGACTCTGGTGGCATTTTTTCCCACGCCTCTTTTTCTCTTAGCAGCCGAGATCTCACAGGCCCATCCTCCACCTTGGGGCCCAGAACTTGGTGGGGGGAGGGGTCTTAGAAAAAACCTGTTGTCTGGCACAGCTACGGGGATTGTGAAAAGCTTGTTTATTCTATGTCCTTTCTAGAACTGAGTGAGCAAGTTTAATTATGTGCATTGCTGGGGTTCCAGGTCTTTCCTCTGGAGGACATTCCCCTCTAAAGTTGCTGACGTCTGATTCTTACTGGACTTCAGAAAGCAAGTGAACCAGAGGAAACCAAAACCTCTGCCAGTTAACAGGATAACCAATTAACCAAACCAGTGAGAGGGAACATGGGAATGCCCGTATCTAGCTTTGGAGTTCCATCTTCATTCTTCTAGCAGTTAGCAAGGAGCACATGTGACATAGGCCAGACTGGTAATTCCTGAATCACTAGGCTTTGCAAGGTTCTAAATCCTATTTATTGAGCTGCGTGGACTGTGCCTCTGACCCAGAAGGGAAGGTAGGCCCAGGTTACATGCTGACACAAGGAAAGAATAATTTTGTATTCCAAGTAAGCTGAAGGATCCCCATGGCAGAGGCCATTCATTGTCCCTAACCAGCTCTCCCTCTGTCCCCCTCCCCTCGCTATATATATATACACACACACACACACACACACACACACATATATATATATATATATATATTTTGGTTTTTTTGGCTGCGCTGAGTTTTCTTTGTAGCATATGGGCCTCTAGTTGTGATGTGCAGGCTAAGTTCCCCAACCAGGGATCAAACCCGTGTCCCCTGCGTTGGGAGGCAGATTATCAACCACTGGACCATCAGAGAAGTCCCATTCCTCACTATTTAAAAGTAATAGAATTTTAGCTGGGCACATAGCCTCCTGGAGAAAAAAAAAATCATTTTCCCAGCTTCCTTTGCAGCGAGTTGTGGCATATGACTAAGTTCTGGTCAGTGGAATGTAAGTAGAAGTCTTGCATGGCACTTCTGGGAAGTATCCTTAAGAGGAGTGGTCTTTCTCTGTTCCTTCTAACATTTATTTAGAATCTAGTCCTGATGGCTGGAGATCAGGCAACCATCTGAGACTGTGAGGTAGTCTGAAATGGTCAAGTGTACCAAGATAACAGAAACACAGGTCCTTGAATGCCATATCAGTTCTGGGCACATCATGGACAGGCTTTTCCCCCTAGCATTTTCCTACTCAAAATTTAGTCTTAGACCAGTAGAATCAGGATCATGGAAACTTGTTAGAAATGCAAATTTCTAGGCCCTATCCTAGACCTACTGAATCAGAAATTCTGGAGGTGGGGTCCAGCCATCTGTGTTTTAACAGGCCCTTGAATGATTCTGATGTACTTTATAATTTAAGAACTGTCCTAAACTATTATTTTCCTATTAAGGTATTTTCAATTGATTTTCCCCAAACCTATTAAGAAAAAGTGTTTAGAACTAGGATAACCTAAATACCCCTTTTGTCTTTCTTCTATTTTCCCCACCTAATGTAAGAGGAGATATTATCAAGAGGAGAAATTATGAATAAAATTATGAAAATACATGAATTATGTATGGGTGAGGGCAGGACTCCTTAAAGCATAAGATTTAGGCCAAGAAAGAGCAAAAATGATCCCATAAGCTAAGAATGTCCAAGGATAAACAGGTCAGGTTCATGGAGAACAGTGTGAAAGCTAATTGCAGATGTGAGCTTGACTGGGCCATGGGGACCCAAATATTTGGGCAAACATTATTTGGGGTATATCTTTGAGAGTGTTTTTGGATGAGATTAACATTTGAATCAATGGACTGAGTAAAGCAGATTGCCCTCTCTAAAGCAGGTGGGCCTTATCCAATCAGTTGAAGGTTCCAATAGAACAAAAAGCTGACCGTCCTGGGGATAAGGGGAAACTCCTCCTGTCTGACTGCCTTCTAGCTAGGACATCTGTTTTTTCCTGTTTGTGAACTCAGAGTGAAACACTGGCTCTCCCTGGGTTTTGAACCTGAAGGCATTCAGACTGGAACTATACCACTGGCTTTTTGTGGGTCTCCAGCTTGCTGATTAAAGATCTTGGGTTTTGTCAGTCTCCTTAATCATGTGAGCCAATTCCTTAAAATAAATCTCTGTCTCTCTCCCTACACACACACACTCACACACACACACAGTTCTGTTTCTCTGACTAATACAGATAGGGAGGCAGTGTGACAGCAAACAAAGACCAAGAGAGCCCCATATTCAAATTCTGGTTCCATGACTAGCTAGGTGTGAAGTTTCTTAACATTTTGAATCTCACTTTTCTTCATTTGTAAAGAGGGGCCAATCATACCTTCTTTTTCAAGATTTTAGACAAGACTAAAGGAGATCAGCAAGATTAGTCTTGTCTCAAGATCATGTTTGTAGAACACCTAACACAGTGCCTGGCACATAGTTAAATGCTCAGTAACTGATAACAGTGAAAAAGATGATGATCGTTATTATGGTTATGATGATGAGACCAGATCCCCAGTGGATGAATATGAGAAGGGAAGACACATCCTGAATCTTTTAAGATTGTTTTTCTTGACTGGCATCTTTCTCAAAAACCATGAATAGGGAAGCCATGTCTGACCTACTTTCCTTGTCATTAGTATGCATCATTATCCACATGTAGAGGTGATGGGGGATGTGGTAGCCAGTCTCCAAGATGGGCCCAGTGAGCCACACCTAATATTCCTGTCCTTGCACAATCTCCTGCTACACTGAATCAGGGTGAATCTGTTCAGAATCTATTGTGACCAGTAGACTTCTGTGGATGTGCTGGCATGTGACTTTTGAGGTTGTTTATAAAAGGCATTGCAACTTTCTTTAAAAAAACAATTCATTTAGGAATTCCCTGGTGGTCCAGTGGTTAGGATTCAGCACTTTCACTGCTGTGGTCTAGGGTCAATCCTTGGTCGGGAAACTAAGATCCTGCAAGCCATGCGTTGTGGCCAAAGGAAAAAAAAGAATTCATTTATATTGAGAAATAATTGACATGTAACTCTGTGTACATTTAAGGTGTACAGAATGTTGGTTTTATGTTGGGTTGTTCAAAAAGTTCATTCGGCTTAATGAACTTTTTGGTCAACAATACATTTATATTTTGCAATATGATTGCCATCATAGCATTAGCTAGCACCTCTGTCACATCCCATAACTATCATTTCACTTTTTAAATAATTTTAGTTATTTATTTTTGGCCGTGCTTGGTCTTCTTTGCTGTGAGTGGGCTTTCTCTAGTTGCGGCAAGCAGAGGTTACTCTCTAGTCGCGGTGTTCAGGCTGCTCATTGCAGTGACTTCTCTCGTTGTGGAGCAGGGGCTCTAGTGTGTGTGTGGGCTTCAGTAGTTGTGGCTCCTGGGCTCTAGAACACAGGCTCAATGGTTGTGGCGCCTGGACTCATTTGCTCCGTGGCATGTAGGAGCCACTTGATTCAGGGATTGAACCCTTGTCCCCTATATTGGCAGATGGATTCTTCACCACTGAGCTACCAGGGAACCCCTAATCATTTAATTTTTTTATGGTGGGACCACTTAAAACCTAGTCTCTTAGCAACTTTGAAACTTATCGTACAGTATTGTCGTCTGTAATCACTATGCTGGACATTGCAGCTTTCACCTTGCTTTCTTGTGTAGCTTGCTCTGGGGGACGCTAGCTGCCATGTTGTAAGAACATTCAAGAAGCATTGTGGGCAGGTTCACATGGTGAGACGTCAACTAGCCTGCCACCACCTTGCCGGCCATGATACTGCTCTACCGTGGAAGTGTATCTTCCAGGCCCCTCACTTCACATCTTTTAGCCAAAGCCCCAGTCATCATGGAGCAGAGCCAAGCTGTCCCCACTGTGACTTTTCTGAATTCCTGAGCCCCAGGAATCAAGAGATGTGATAAATAGTCAGAAATTGTCTTCACATGGCATTCTCCCTGTGTCTTCACATGTATTCCCCTTTCTCTGCGCGCACGTGCGTGTGTGTGTGTGTGTGTGTGTGTGTCCAAACTTTCCTTTCCTTATGAGAACACCAGTCCTATAGGATTAAGGCCCCACCCTTACAACCTCTAACTTTGCTTATCTCCCTCAAGGCCTTATCTCTAAATACAGTCACATTGGGTGTTTCAACGTGCAAATTTGGGGAGGGGGGTACACAGTTTAGTCCATAATACAGTACTTCAGTATAGATAGCTTGTTTTTAATCTGTACTGAGGAAGAGGTGGCTTTACATCTGAAAGACACTAATGAGAGGTACATATCTCAGGGATGGTTACTTAGCATTTGAAAAACCTGCATCAGAAATCCACACTCCAATGATACCTATTACAAGCACATTGGCTATCTAGATCTATACCAGAGGGTCCACCAATGAGCATTTTTAAATGTTAGAAGAAAATTTTATTGACAAAATAAGTGGTTTTCAAGACTTGGGGATTGGCTACACTACTATAAATAAAACAGATAACCAACAGGGACCTACTGTATAGCACAGGGAACTGTATTCAGTGTTTGTAATAAGGGAAAAGAATCTGAAAAAGAAAAAATATATGTATACGTATTCACTGTGTTGTACACCTGAAACTAACACAACATTGTAAATCAACACTGTACTTCAAAGAAAAAAGCAAGATATGAGGAATGGCTAGAAATATTGCACTCGGACCTCTGCTGCTGCTGAATGGGATCTGTGAATCTGAGAAGCCCTGAGGGGAAGACCCTGGGATGTGGCCTTCCAGACCACAGACTCCGTTTACTCCTGTGGCCTGCCACCTAAAAGAGGACATTGTGCCTGTTGTAACTGGGGGTTAGTTGAATCCTGCCACTTAAATATTGTCATTTCTCTATTCAGCGTATCTTTTCACCAAAGTTCTTGTTGGTGTGCTTCAGGCCAGAGACATAGCACTTCACTGAGTTATAAGAGCAGATTGTATAACTGGTTTTGGTGCCTGCTTGTAATAAACGTTTTGATGTGTGATTTCTGATTCAGATGGAGGCTGGCTATGATTTTTTTCTTTAAATGGTTGTTAACAGAACCCCTGGTAAGGAGGTTGTGCGAGATGGGGCCAATAGCCTTTAATTTGCTCTAGACTGCGGCTCTTGACCTGAGGTTCAAGGATAGAATTCACAGGGTTCGTGAATTGGATGGGAAAGAAATGACATCTCCATTTTTACTAGCCTCTGACTGCAATTTAGCATTTCCTTCAATTATATACGTAGGCAACAAATCTCAGTAGTATTAGCAGATATCTTAAGATATCACATGCTCATCAACGCTGTGAAATGATGAGAGTCATTAGATCTGCCGCGGATCTTGTTACTTAATGATTTACTAAAGAAGCCTGTATGTATATGTACATATCTATAGCACAAATTTGTTTTAATAATTTGATAATGATTTCAGTCTCATTGGTTTCCTTTGTAATCCGATGTATTTATTTATGGTTAAAGACCTCTGTTCTGGAGGCTTCTGACGGTCACCAGATAGTCCCAACATACCATAGACACTCAAGGCCAGGCTTGTCATTAAGACGGCAGTGATTGGAAACTCATGTTTCAAATTGTCTCTTGATAATTTCAATTTGAGGGCCGACTTCAGCTCAGATCTGATTAGATTATGGCTGTCTTTGCCACATGATGTGGCTGACAAAGAGCTCATACTAGAAGAAACATCTGCTCAGCCTCCATCTTGTTCCAGCGTGCTCGTATTATGAGTATTATTTTTAACACATGGTTTCTTCGCAGGAATCTTTTTAAGCCCGATGGCTCATTTGGGAGTTAAGCTAAAACTAGGTCATATGATCAGTAAATCCACATCGCTAGGCACCTGTAAGCTGCAGTGCCTCAAAATATGCTACCCGTGACCACAATCCACAGTCCTACTGGCCAGGTAAGGGCATTCTTAAGTGGCGGTCTGCACAGTAAACGTAGGGACTAGTCACATTGATTTGAATCTACAAATAAAAAGAAGTTAATCTCCATTAATATTTACATTATGACTTTCTGTAGATTTTCTTTATCCTAAACAAATGAGAGAAATTAAAGCTATCAATGCACCCCAGTGTAGTGTCAAAGACCTCAATTCTACAGCATTAAACCTTTAGTATTAGCATTTTGGGGGCAGTCATATGACACAAGAAATTCATGTGGCGTTTACATCTTTTTTCTTTTTTAAATATTTTATTTATTTATTTGGCTGCACTGGGTCTTAGTTGCAGCACATGGGATCTTTTTAGTTGTGGCATGCGAACTCTTAGTTGTGTGTGGCACATGGGATCTAATTCCCTGAGCAGGGATTGAATCTGGCCCCCCCTCCTAAATTGGAAGCTCAGAGTCTTCGCCATTGGACCACCAGGGAAGTGCTCATGTGGCATTTATCAAAGCCCCTTAAGTCATATTCACTCATTCGTTCAACAAGTATTTATTAAGCATGGTTTCATGCCACATTGTGCTAGGTGCTCAGATTCAAAGATGAATAATCTATACTTTTCACCCTCCCTTGGCCACAGTGCCAGGGGAGGTGGGCAGTGGCCAGTCCTGGGGTACTGGGAGAAAGGTACCTGCATAAGTGGGTAGGGGGTACTGGGACCAGGTAGGGGTGCTGCTGACTTGTGATGGACTCAAGTCTGCAAGGGACCCCTGGTCTTGATAGAGGAGATGTGGGGGTGGTGGAATGGGGAATTTGGAGAGGGTCTGCCAGATTCCCAAAAGGAGCTCACAGTGGGTGCTGGGGCAGTTGTTCATCATGGTGGGTGGATGTGTGGGTGAGTGACACACAGCAGGGCAGGGTCAAAGCTTGGTCCACAGGGTCTTGTCTCCTTTGGAGTACTCTTGGTTGCATCATGGAATGATGGGTCAGGTGGTTTTGGTACCTTTTCTTAGGTCATAGGTAGAGGACTTGTTATTTATTTCAACCTGTTGAAGTATTTCCCCATCCCGATTAGTCCTACATTTTATGCTGTGAAAGTTGTAGAATGGGACTGTGATACCTAATGCGAATCACTAAAGGTGACCAGTTCCACTGAAGTGAAATGTGTAAGGTCGTGACTGACCTAGGTTCTCTGCTGCTGCTGCTCCTGCTGGTAAGTCATTTCAGTCGTGTCTGACTCTGTGCGACCCCATAGACGGCAGCCCACCAGACTCTGCCATCCCTGGGATTCTCCAGGCAAGAACACTGGAGTGGGTTGCCATTTCCTTCTCCAATGCATGAAAGTGAAAAGTGAAAGTGAAGTCGCTCAGTCCTGTCCGACTCTTCGCGACCCCATGGACTGCAGGCTCCCCCGTCCATGGGATTTTCCAGGCAAGAGTACTGGAGTGGGGTGCCATTGCCTTCTCCGGACTTAGGTTCTCGGGCTCTTTAAATCAATAGAAATTGAGAAGAGGCCAGACGAGGAATTCAGGTGAGGCTGAATTATTGGGACTCATGCTGCCACACGAAGGAGTGAAAGCAAGTAACAAGTGTCCTTGCTGCCTCCTTGAGGCAGGGGTGAACTGGTCCCTCAAATGGGGTGAGGGTAGGGACGGGTCCAAGGGTCTGCTGGAGGGGCGGCTTGGGTGGTCTGCCCACCCCCTTGGTGATGTTGTGTGCAGGGGGGTTTTGCTCTTTTTGTATCTTGTTCCTAATTTGCCCCAACTGAGCATGCATGCAGTTATTTTTAGTCCTTTATAGTTTTTTTTTTTGCATTCTGTTGCTTGAAGAGATGTTTGTTCAGGCATAAGCACTACAGCTCTGGGTGGGGCTGGGGTGAGGAGACAAACTGCTCTCCATTTTGGTGTCATTTTGACTTTAAAGAAACCACTGAGAGGAATATTACACAGTGAAACAAATCCCTGGCCATAAAACATATCATGCCGTATTCCAAGCTAACGGCAAAATGCTTCCCTATAAAAAAATGAAAAAGGAACCTGTGTCATGTAATTATACCCCAGCAAGCAAGTTCTTGTTCAATAAAAACAATGCACGTTTCCAATCACCTGTTTCCCTTCTACGTATGAGCATGCCTGGACCCAGACATTTGGAAATTTCATACTGGGGAGACTCTGAGGTCATCTGATGATGGAGAGGTTGAACTCTGATGATTCTTTTCCCTCTTTAGTATGATAAAATCAGCCTAGATATTTCTGCCTTCCCAAATGTGCATGGGGATGTGGCTGTCAGTGGAGGAAGGGACTTTTCATCATTGTATAGAAAATTGGAATTCAGGTCAGGCTGTACTCATTGAGCCTTATTACCACCTCCTGGCTGCCTCTGCTCTAAGAAGGCTACTGCAGCCCAAACTCTTTCTCAACTTCCTAGGTTTCTCACTGTGTCCAAACACCTCAAGTCCCTCTTCTTGGTTCATCAGGAGGCTTCTGAGCAGCTTCTGTGTAGGCTGGTTGCTTCTTATGCTTGGGGCTCAGCCATCACCTTCGGAGAAGGCAATGGCAACCCACTCCAGTGTTCTTGCCTGGAGAATCCCAGGGACCGGAGAGCCTGGTGGGCTGCCGTCTATGGGATCGCACAGAGTTGGACACGACTGAAGCGACTTGGCAGCAGCAGCCATCACCCTGAGGTTGCCTTCATCATCACAGAAATTCCCTCTGACTCCATCTCGTGTTGCATCTCCAGTTTCCTAGATTCTGTGTTTTCCCCTTTCTTGATGTTTTCCAACAGTTTGGTAGACCATCTCCTCCAGCTGCTTTCTGAGCAAGAATGCACAGGCAGCAATTTTATGAGACCTTGTCTGTCACAGAAGTTTTTTGCCTGTGCTCACATAAACTGATAGTTTGGCTGGATATAAAATTCTTTTCAAAAAATGTATGTATTTGGCTGCATCATGTCTTAGTTGCAACACGTGGGATCTTCATTGCATCATGCAGGATCTTTTGTTTCGGCTCTCAGACTCTCTAGTTGTGGTGCAAGGGCTTAGCTGCTTCGCAGCAAGTGGGATCTTAGTTCCTCAGTCAGGGATGGAACCTGCATCCCCCGAATTGTGAGATGGATTCTTAACTGCTGGGTCACCAGGGAAGTCCCTGGATATAGAATTCTAAGTTGGATTATTTTCCTTTAGAATTTTGAAAGGCATTTTTCTGTTTTCTTACAGATTTCAGAGTTGGTATTAAGAAATCCAAAGCCAGAAGGATTCTCAATGCTTTGTATATAATATTTATTTTCTCTTTAGAAGTTTTAAGGGTCTTTGTCCCCAAGGTCCTGAAATTCATGATATGTATTTGTGTGAGTTTATTTTCACCCATTGTGTTAGATACTTCTGTGATCTCTTCCATCTATAAGCTTGTGTCCCTTAGGTATGGAAAATTTTCTTGAATTATTTAGTTGATATTTTCTTCCCCTCTGTCTCTCTATTCCTTCTAAATCTCCTTTTGTTTGGATTCTTGGAGTAATCATTTAAAAAACTTTTTATATTTCTCATCTTTATTTTCTGGAAATGTTCCCAACTTTATATTCCAATGCTGCTGCTCTAGAGCAGCAGTTTTCCAAGTGTGGTTCCTGGACCTTCAGCACATTTACTGGATTTGAAACCCTGGCAATTTGTACTTTAACAAACCCTCCGGGGGATTCTGATACAGGCTAACATTTGAGAACCACCATTCTATGGTGATCTGGGTAAGCCTTTTAATTGGCAAATCTCATGTCAAGTGTCTGGGAGTTGAGCGCACAGGGGAGTTTGGCCGGGGATACAATGTTCATTAAAAAAAACCAAATCTTCCTATTTTCAAGTGGGCATCCTACTTTTAACTACACTTTGTATCTCTACCAAAGATGTTTTTAGTTTCTTATTAAAGTATAATTGGTTTACAATGTTGTTTTATTTTCATGTGTACAGCTAAGTAATTCAGTTTTATATATATTGTGATTCTTTCCCATAATATGTTATCTCAAGATATTGAATATAATTCCCTGTGCTCTACAATAAGTCCTTGTTGTGTGTCTATTTTATATATAGTAATGTGTATCTGTTAATCTCAAACTCCTAATTTATCCCCTTGCCCCACTCTCACCTTTGGTAACCATAAATTTGTTTTCTATGCAAAGACACTTTTTGAAACCCTCTCCAGATAATAAGTAAAAGGCAGTCTTCTGTCTGAGATGGGGGAGTGAGGAAGCGAAGGGAGAGTCACTTAGGTTCACAAAGCAAGGAAAGGCATCTGAACATCTAAGTTCTTAAATGGACTTTCAGTGGATCATCCTATTCTTAGTCCCACTTTCACCTCCTTTTCCAGAAGCACCTAGCATTGGCACTTGTGAGTCTTTGGATGGGGGGTGGGGGGAATGTTCTGCCATACCATTCAGGCCACAACTTTCCCCATGACCAGTTTGAGATTCTGCTTTCTCAGCCCTGCTCGGAGTTAATAACCAAACAACCTCCTGCTTTTCAGCATCGAAAACTCTTGACTATTTTCTCCTTTCCCATTTTATACTCACAGGTGAATGCCTTTTGAAAACCCCATTAATCAGACATACCATTTTTGGCAGCTCAGACGGTAAAGAATCTGCCTGTAATGCAGGAGCCCCAGGTTCGATCCCTGGGTGGGGCAGATCCCCTGGAGAAGGGAATGACAACCCACTCCAGTATTCTTGCCTGGAGAATTCCATAGACAGTGGAGCCTGGTGGGCTGCAGTTCACTGGGTTGCAAAAGAGTCTGACATGACTGAGCAAATAACATTCACTTTTTCACTTTTCACCGTTTTTCTTTAAAAGTGTTCCCTTTGGGGACATGGAACTAGAAACCATCAATGAGAGAAAAGAGTTTCCAAAATTGCTCCCTGCTGCTGCTACCATAATCTATGTCAGGGCTGGGAGTCTGGCTGTGTTTTGGCCTCTCTGGGCCCTCTGAGTGAAAGGAAAAGAGGATCCAAGGCCTGCTGTCATTCTGGCAGAATCACCATCTGAAAGCATGGCTTCTGTCCATTGCTCAGGAGCTAACCATGGCTCTCCACTGTCTGCAGTGTTTATCCCTCAAGAGGTGTGATTTTTGAAATATTTATTTATTTGACTGCATCAGGTCTTAGTTGCATCACGTGGGATCTTCAGTCTTCATTGTGGCATGTGAGATCTTAAATTGTGGCATGTGGGATCTAGTTCCCTGACCAGGCATCAAACCTGGGCATCTTGTATTGGGAGCGTTGAGTCTTAACCACTGGACCACAGGGGAAGTTCCCTCAAGGGGGAGTGTTTTAACTATGCCTCCTTCAACTCACCTAGCACACCTCTCCCTCCCTTCCCCTTACCACAGACACTGGCGTTTGTGCCCACTGACCGTCTCCTCACACCCTAGAAGGACCTCTCTCTCCCCTTGGCCTGCGCATGTCCCACCGTCCCTCCGAGTCCAGCTGAGGTACCCCCACTTCCTTCGGCCTCTCTGTGTGCTTCAGCCTCTTTCTGACCTCACGCACTCGTCATCAGCATCATACATGTTAGTCCAATGGTGCGAACTCCAAAAGGACACTGCCTCATCTTCTAGGCCTCCCGCAGGGCCCAGCGTCGTGCTGGGGACACTGCACATTAAACATGTATATGTGATTGATTGTCAAGGACATACTGTGCTCATTTTTTATATTCTTTATTATTAATTTACATTAATATCTTCTTTATTACTAACATATTCATTCATGACACATAAAAGCAACAAGCACTGTCTTAGCCCATTCCTCAGCTTCTCTTTCCTATGGTTTTTCTCTGTGCAATCTTGCCCTATAAGTCTTAAGAAAAAGTAAGAAACTTTAGTTGATTAACAGTCTGTTTTTTTCTGTTTATTTGGGCTACACCACACAGCTTGTGAGATCTTAGCTCCCCATCCTGGGACTGAACCTAGGCCCTCAGCCCAGAAAGCATGGAGTCCTAACCCCTGGACCACCAGGGAATTCCCCTGTTTTGTTTTTATTGAAGTATAGTTGATTTACAATATCATGTTAGTTTCTGGTGTACAGCAAAGTGATTCATGTATGTATGTGTATATATATATATATATATATATATATATATATATATATATATTCTTTTTCAGATTTTTCAGATTCTTTTCTCTTATAGGTTATTACAAAATATTGAGTATAATTCTCTGTATACAGTAGGTCTTTGTTGGTTATATATTTTATATATAATAGTGTGTATATGATATTGTTGTTTAGTCACCAAGTCATGCCTGACTCTTTCTTGACCTCATGAACTGTAGCCCACCAGGCTCCTCTGTCTGTGGGATTCTCCAGGCAAGATTACTGGAGTGGGTTGTCGTGCACGCCTCCAGGACATCTTCCCACACATGGATTGAACCCGCGTCTCCTGCATTAGCTGAGGGATTCTTTACCACTGAGCCAGGTGTATATATTAATCCTGTATAAATTCTGATTCATTTTTGTTTTTTGGCCATGCCATGTGGCATGTGAGATGTTAGTTCCTTGACCAGGGATAGAACCCACAGCCCCGGCATTGCATGGTGAATTCTTAACCACTGGACCGGCAGGGAAGTCCCTATTTGTTTATCCATTTATCCATTGATGGACACGGGTTGTATCCACCTTTTGCCTATTGTGAATAATGCTTCCACGAACCTGGGTAAATCACATCTGTTCCTTGTCCCTGCTCCTAGTCCACTTTTAGCATAGTCGTGACAGTCCCTCGGGCCGAGTTTAGAGTTCTACTATTTTGTGTAATGGTATATCACGCCTGCCTTTTTCCATGTTGCTACATGGTCTTTATAATCATCCTTCTCAATAGCTGCTTTAGAGTCTAAAGAAATGCAGTGCCAGCTCAGACAAGTTCTCACAAGCCTTCACATCCCGCATCCTTTGAAGGTCTGGAGCAGGACACATTTGGAAAACTCTCTTGGGAGAAGCAGTTTGAACCTGTAGCACAGACACCCCTGGCCTCGCCTCCTCTGACCTTTCATACCCAGGCCCCATCAAAGCTTCAGGAAACGAAAAGAGACAACCATGTCCTGCACACAGATAACAACAAGCTGAAAGACAAAGAGAGGAATTTCTCTGAAGTTCTATCCTGAACATGGGAGGGGGACAAAGAGGGTGAGAAGAAGCTTGAAGCAAAGCAGAAGTGTGTTCTGGGGAGTCCGCGTTTAGCCTCAGCGCACAGCTGTGAGTGAGCCCGCGCAGGCCAGGTGCTGGTCCCCCACCTGCATCCTTGGCACGCATCCTTTGGTAACCCCCACAGTGTGCTGGAACACCGCTGTCCCGTACCTCCCCTTGACTGGTGCCAAATGTTATAAGCCGGGTTCACGCTTTTGCAGCAGAGAGCAATACAGGCAGAACGAGCTTTCGAGGACCCAGGGACCCACTGCTTGACAGCCCTGGGTGCCTGGTAGGGCAAGAAAATGTTTTGTTTGCCTTTGTGTTTTGTTCACAGAGCCTCCTTTCCCAGCCCCGTTCACCTTAACAGCATCCCTTGAAGCCACAAAGCAGCTTAAGCATGCTGCCTTTTAAAACTTTGAAGGAGGCTGGTTGGATTCCTTGTGTTAAAATCCTTTTCCTCCTTTAAGAGCTGAAAGGCGCTTCCCTGCTCAGCCTGGTTTTAAAACCCTCACACCAAGCATGGAAAATTCTATAAATACCAAATGCAAACCTGGAGTTTAACCTTTAATTATTCTAGCCTCCAGCTCAACCTCCCGATTCCACCACTTTCTTTCTGTACGTAGGCCTTCTTTAAACTGTCCGAGCTTGATCAACGTGAATAAAAATCTCTCCTTGGGAAGACGTTCAGAGTGCCTGAAAATGAATAGGCATCGTCAAGTGGGTGTGATCTCCGGAGAACCTCGCATCTGGCAGCCCGTTTTGCCGCATTGATGCCAGAGGTTTGCATTGCTTTGATTGTCTGAAATCACTGCAGTAATCCCCCAAACAGGTCAAGCCTATATATTGACTTGGCTCCATTTCCTCCCAGGCAGTCTCCTGGATGCATTTGTTCTGTGCAGCGCTGTTCCATCTACTACTGCATAATGAACCACCCCAAGATCAGTGGCTTGAAACAATGACACATCATTTATTTTGCTCACATATCCACAGTCTGGGCAAAGCCAGGGGGGACAGCTTGTCTCTGCTCGACACAGTGTCCTCTGGGGTGGCTCAAAGGATAGAGGTGACTTGACGGCTAGGGGACTGGAATCACCCAAAACCTCACTTGATCTCACAGCTAGTGTTGATGCTGACTGCATTCGGGACCTCAGCTTGGATTGTTGGCCTATCCCTGTGGCTTCTTGGCTTCCTCATAGTGTGGTGGCAGGGTCCTGAGGGTGTGAGTATCCTGAGGGAACAGGTTAGGAGGGCATGCATTTTTAGGACCTAGTCTCAGAAGTCACACGGCTTCACGTCTGCTGCATTCTGGTGTTTGGGACAGTCATGAATTTTGGAACAGATTCAAGGGAAGAAAGTATCAACCCCACCACTGGAAGTGTGGTCACTGGAGTGTCATTGTCACCTTGAAGAAGAGGCCGTGGGGTGGGCGATACTGTGGTGGCTCTATGATCTGCTCGGGCTGCCTGGCGCACGTCTTTGAGATGGGACACACCCATGCAGAAGTGTAGCTGACAGCACTTGAGGACACAATGGAGTCAGTCTCATGGGGGAGAGAGAAAACAGTGCAACACAAGGGTTCCAGGGAGGAAGAGATTTTCTGGAGTGGAAGGAGTGATCAGCTTTATTTGATAACTCTGGAGTTTAATCAGAGTTGGGCATGAAGTCTGGCTGGACTGTGCCCAGAGCGAGATTCTGGTTGGGAGTGAGGTGTGTTTCCTTGTTTCCACCCCCAGATTGGTACTGTTGGCGTCAGGATGGGGCAGCAGAGCTGGGCCCTTTCAAGACTTTGTGAAGCTGGGAGAAGCCTTTGGGCCCAAAGCAGGGCTCCCCTGGGCACCATCTCTGCCGAAAAATCTCTGCCTAGCGCGTCAGCTCCTCGCTCTGGAGGTATGTTCTCACTTTTCCTATGACCTCAGTTTCTACCCCCGGCTTTAGAAACAGGGTGAACACACCCAATACTGGAGAGCCCGGGGGTTCTTTACACTGTACTTCAAGTATGAGTGTGCTGAGTCGCTTTAGTTGCATCCAACTCTTTGTGACCCCATGGACTGTAGCCCACCAGACTCCTCTGTCCATGGAGTGGAGTTCTCCAGGTAAGAATACTGGAGTGGGTTGCCATGCCCTCCTCCCGGGGATCTTCCTGACCCAGGGATCGAACTCGTGTCTCTTATGTCTCCTGCCTTGGCAGATGGGTTCTTTACCACTAGTGCCAACTGGGAAGTCCCACACTTTGAGGGGATGGGTTTTTGCTGTGTTTACAGACAACACCCTAATAATTCCTCAACACTAAAAACAGAGAACTTGCCCAACGAGTTAATAAATCAGTTTGATAGGCCAAACTCACATTCAAGTGACTTTCTTTGTTTAAAAAACATTTATTTATTTTATTTATTTATTTCTTTATTTTTGGTTGTGCTGGGTCTTCGTTGCTATGTGAGGGGTTTCTCTAGCTGTGGTGAGTGGGAGCTACTCTCTTGCGGCGCATGGGTTTCTCATTGCAGGGGCTTCTCTTGTTATTGAGCACAGGTTCTAGGGCTCTCAGGCTTCAGTAGTTGTGGCTCCTGGGCTTTAGAGCACAGGCTCAGTAGTTGTGGCACATGGGCTTAGTTGCCCTGTGGCATGTGGGATGTTTCTGGATCAGGGATTGAACCTGTGTCTCCTGCATTGGCAGGCAGATTCTTAACCACTATACCAGCAGGGAAGTCCTCAAGTGACTTTCAAGTGGTCTCAAGCTGAGTAATGAAACATTTTTTGCACATTTGGACTATATTTACTTACAAATGACATTCATGTGCTAATGTTTTCTGCTAAGAGCATAAAGCCGTGTATATGTGTATGAGACACACTCTTAACGATAGAGGTTGAAAATGTGCATCTCAAATGCTCTTCTGAAGCTTGAATTTAAAAAAAAAAAATTTGACCACATCAATTGGCATGTGGGATCTTAGTTCCCCGATCAGGGATACAACCCTCACCTCCTGCAGTGGAAGCACAGAGTCTTAATTACTGGACTGCTAGGGAAGTCCCTGAAGGTTGAAATTTTTAAAATATACTCCAGTGGTGCTCATGCTAAATAACCCACCTGCCAATGCAGGTGACCTAAGAGACGTGGGTTCAATCCCTAGGTCAGGAAGATCCCCTGGAGAAGGGCATGGCAACCCACTCCAGTATTCTTGTCTGGAGAATCCCATGGACAGGGGAGCCTGGCAGGCTACAGTCCATAGGGTTGCACAGACTTGGACACAACTGAAGTGACTTAACACACACTCCTTGTCAACTCTGATGGAGATCCTGGTGTTTCCTCCAAATGGGGCTGGCAGCACTCTGGAACCAGTAGCTGGCTAGTTCCTTCCTAGCTGATTCCTGCTTTCACAGTTTTATCGGCAAGTCACAGTTTCTTTAGAGGAGCCATTTCAAGCCCCTTGCCCATTTTGTGATGATTAGCTCAGTTAGAGTGAGATCATAGAATCTATAAATCCATTCGACATGGCATTCATAACAGGGCACTTACTGAGGTGAAAAAGCACGCTGGCCAAGTTTGGAGACTGTCACTCTTCCCTCGGCATTCCTAGCCTGTCACACTGGAGGCTGAGCAGTGATATTCAGCTCTAGTAAGGCCCCGTGATCAATCTGCACGTTGCATAATGTTTAGTATAACAGTCAAGTCTTGCTCCAATTCTGCTGCAGAACAAACACTCCAAAACTCAGTGGCTGATAACAATAGGCATTTCTGTTTTTTTCTTGCTCCTGGTCCAGTGGGGCTGTGGGGGTTTGATGGATCTTGACTTGGGCTGGGTGTTTTCAGGCTGCAGGTTGGCCAGGCTTGGTTCGGGCCTGCAGATTTTGTGCTAATTTGGAGCCCAGGCTGATGTGACCACAGCCACCTAGGACCTGTTCTCTTAAGTGATAGCAGAAACTCAAGAGGGCGAACCACAGAGCACAGGACACATTTAAAGTCCTGCTCACAAGCCACATCCACTAATATGCCTTTGGTCAAGTCCAACATCACTGGCGTGGGAGAGGGAATATATTCTCTCCCACAGTGGGAGGCACTGCAGCGTGACAATGGCAAATATTATTAATGCTATTCCACACAAGTAATGAATTAGAATCAAAGCGCCACAGTGATATAAACAGAAATTCTCAAGTTCTGGTATCTTCTTCCTATCTGTGTTTGTTTGCTTGGGCTGTCGTAACAAGGTACCATAGACACGGGAGCTTAAACAACAGAGATGTATTACTCGTAGTTCTGGAGGCTAGAAGTCCAAGATCAAGGTGTGGGCAGGGCTGGTTCCTTCTAAAGGCTGCAAGGTAAGGATCTGTGCCAGGCCAATCCCCTTGTTTTGTCTTTCTCCTGTGTCTCTTCACATCATCTTCCTTCTCTGTGTATCCGTGTCCAAATTTCCCCTCTTTTGAAGGACACTAGTCATATTTTTTTCAGATCCACCCTAGAGACCTTAGTTTAACTTGATTGCCTCTTTAAAGAGCCTGTCTCCTAGTAAGGTGACATTCAGAGGTTCTGGAGATTAGGAGTTCAACATGTGAATTTTCGGGGGGATGGGGTGTGGGACACAATTCAACCCATTAACACCACCCCTCAGAGAATGGTGTTGTGTACCACTAGGGTGTGTGAGCTCCCCCTTTGGAGACTTTCTGGCATAGAGATGAGTGGAGAAAGTTCTCTTGCACCTGGCCATGACTGGTACCTCTTGGCCCAGTGTTGAGCAGAAGACAAAGGCCCCAGACTTTCAGGCCCCACTGCAGTCCCACAACCATCAGGAGAAGCCCTGATCTCTTTGGCTACACCATACCCAAGCCTTAGGTTAAGTGCATCAACACATCTCTGCCAAGGGGGAAAGGGTTGGGGGAGGGATGGATTGAGATTTTGCGATTGGCAGATGTAAACTATTATATATAGGAGGCATAAACAACAAGGTCCTACTATATAGCACAGGGAACTATATTCAATATTCTGTGATAAACCATAACAGAAAAGACTATGAAAAAGAATGTGTATAAATATGAATAACTGAATCACCTTGCTGTACAGCAGAAATTAGCACAACATTTTAAATCAAGGATACCTCCATGACAATTTTTTTTTTAAAGTTCATCAACACATCTCATACCCACTTTGCTGGGGTGGGGAGAGGAATCCATCTCGGCTGTAAGGTGTCATGGAGGCAAAACCCGTGCGTCAGTCTTACCATCTATGAAATGAGTACTTCGCCTCACTTGAGTGGGGTGTCATGATGTTTCATGTTTGCTAGAAGAGTCCTAGAGGAAAGGGCAGAGTGAATCTCACTGATGATTCTATAGAACAACCCAACTTTTCCTACTCATGCTCAAGAAGGGGTCTGGGACAAAGGACTGAACTTGCCTAAGTCTGCGTTCCAGTGAATGAGGCAGAATGGCCCGGCATGTACTCAGGCAGTAAACGTCTTTAACACTTTACAGGAGCTCGCAAGGAGGCAATTCTCTTAGCAGACTGCCCCCGGAACGCTGGTCTGATTCATTCCTGAGTGATGTGGCCCACATGTGCTCGCTGTTACAGCAGAAACAAGTGTCCTTTCTGCCCCGTCAGCGTTTTCCATCCTGGCATAAATTAGGTACACACTCGCCATTTCATTAAGAAATTATGTCTCTGATGTGATGCGTGCGTCGGATTTCCAGAGGAGGACACAAAAGCCTGCCTGTGACTGGGGACAGCCACTTCCCTGGAATACAATGACTGCTCCTGTGACACCTTGGCCTTTAGGGAGAAGAGGAGGCGACACAAACTGCTCCACTAGACCCGACACCGCAGACAACAAGACTGTAGCAGAATGATCAACAGCTTCCTTTCTTCCTCCCCACCCCCATGCCTGGTGTTGGAATATTCCAGACATCTGGAATTATGACTGGTTAAATGCAGTCAAACACAGATTTCTTTTTGTGGATATATTGTGATCTAAGACCCAGGAGGGCAGGGATATTGAGTAATTGCCATCCGTGCAATAAACATATTATGGAAGTTTATAAACTTGGCCTATCTCTTGGCTGCTCTAGGCTTCTGATGTGTCTGGGATGGCTTTGATTTGGAAATCGCTTAGACGATAGGCAGACTTTTCTTTGCTGAGCATTTGCAGTACAATCTGATAAACACATCTGTGGCAAGTCCTGTTTGGGGTAGTTTGGGGCAGACCAAAGGAGAGAGTACTTTTTATGAAAAAAACACATACATTAAAAAAAAAAAAGCGTTTGTGACTCAGCCAGGGTTGGGAAGAATGGAAAATATCACAAGATATTCCGTGCACACGATATCTAATCTCCCTTTTAGACAGAAGAAATTCAAATGAGCCTCTGCCATTAAAACTTTGATTATCAGAAACTTCGTCTTAATCAGAGCTTGCCATAAACTCTGGGTGCTCAGCTGACTTGTGTATTTAACATGCCTGATAGTGTCTGCTGTTCCAATTATCCAAATTTTTTTCTCAAACTCAATTTCCCAGGGCCGCATGGTGTTCAGCTAATCAAGCTTTCACTTTTTAAAAAAGTGTTTATCTCCGGCTTTCAACATACACACTGTGTATACAGACACACAGGCACCAGATCTAGGAAGATGTCAGGGTGCTTTATAGGTGGCCGAGTGCAGAGTGGTATTTGCCGATGCACAGGCAGCTCTGGGCCCTGGGTGCACCTCCTCTCTGCCTCTTCCCTGGGCCGCCCACCCACCCCGGGACCCTTGTCTGACCAGAAGTACTGGGAAGGCAGAGGGCGTGCTCCATGGACAGATATTTCGCCAGCTCCCAGCTTCCCTCTGCCTCCTCCTCGGCGGCTCAGAAAGATTAGCCTTCAGGAATGTGGTTAGCACACACTGCACTCATAACTCTACCTCGCAGATCACAGCACACAATCACAGGAAATGCCGCCTGTCAGGACGACGTGCACGCTCACGCGTCAGTTCCCACACATGCCACACGTGGCAACGTGTACACACACACACACACACACACACACACGGTGCCCTCAGACCCACGTCCAGCACACCCTCCACTCTGCTCCCCTCATTCCCAGCACGTGCCCTGCAGACCCCTGGGCCCCAGAAGTTAGGGGAGAAGATCTGATTTTTTGTTTTCCACTTTGCTTCCCATTCTGTGTTTGGTCCACAATGGTCAAGAATTGTTGAGAAAGTCTATCTTGGCCCCATTCCAGGCACCGGAAGGGATGGGGCCAGAGATTGTGTTATTTCAGTTGTGGGAGGGGAGGCCCACAATGGCCTGCCTGGGATCCGGCACGATTGCATCCCGCAGCCTGGCAGCCTGGGGCCAAATGTCCACGCAGCATCTTCTGCGCATGCCCACCAAATCCCACTGCCCTTTGAACCAAGCTCTTTTCTGCCACTGGAATATCCTTTCCCCCTTTCTCTGCCTATTGAAATCTTCCCCTTTCCTCGATGCCTTGCACAAGCCCCATCTCCCCTGAAGAGGCCAGCTGGAAATGATCTCTCTCATTTCAAATCTTCAAGGCTTTATTTTCTATGGCACTCATTGCTCCCAAACTACACACTGCCATTGGGCGTTTGGGGTTTTTTCTGCATGTGACTGTAGAGACTTTGTTTTGTAATTCTCTGCCTCCTGATGCAGTTTAAATATGATGACTTGCACATAACAGACACTCAACAAATGTTTATGCAGGATGATAAGACTAACAGCTACCATTAACTGAGCACGTACTGTGGGCCAGGCACTTTTCTGGATGATTCTATTTAGCCTTTTGGGTTTTGATTAAATACATTTTATATATACAATACTTTAACTTGTTCTCTTTATAAAAAAATTAAAATTTAATACTTGGAGTAAGAAGAGAAAGACTTTCCCATTCCACTTTCTACCCCCTTTAATTATACCCCTTTACCTCCTGAGAGGTAATCACCATCAATATTTTATTCTATCTGACATTTGTCTAATATTCTTATATATCGGTAAGATATACATGGGGCTTCCCTGGTAGCTCAGCTGGTAAAAAATCGGCCTGCAGTGCGGAAGACCCTGGTTCGATTCCTGGGTTGGGAAGATCCCCTGGAGGAGGGAATGGCAACCCACTCCAGTATTCTTGCCTGGAGAATCCCCATGGACAGAGGAGCCTGGCGGGCTATAGTCCATGGGGTCACAAAGAATCAGACAAAATACATATGTAATTTTAAATATATATACACAGAACTATAATAGACAGTAACTCACAGTTTAAATGTCACAAAATTGTAAGAGGAGAAGTATTAGTTTTATTTTAGAAAAATTGAAGCTGAGAGGTTAATGAACTTTTCCAATGTCACACAGGTAGAAATTGGAAGAATTGGGATTTGAACTTGGCCTCTGCTCCTTCACTCTGAATCATCGTGGGGTTTAAGAGTTGCCTCTGAACCGCCTGTGTCAAAACACCTGGAGGGCTTGTTAAAGGTATAGGTTTCCACCTGGCCCTCAGCCCTGGGTCCTGAGCAAGTTCATGATGAGACTTTAGATGGTGGAGGACAACCATAACCCACTGATACATAAACACTCTCCTCCAAAGGCGTCCATGGTGGTGGTCTCCCGCTGTCTAGCATCATCTACTCCATCCAGCTAGACAGACAACCAAGGGTCATACAGTGGTGGAGTAGCACTCCCAAGTCAAGCTACCTAGGTTCAAATCCTGGCTGTGCTACTTCCAACTGTTAACTTGGGCAAATTAACGAACCTCTCTGGGCCTCAGTCTCATCTGTAAAATGGAAATGGTCAATATTAACACCTTATTCCTAGGGTTGTTGTGAAACTTAAATGAAAGTAACAGACATAAAGTCCTTAGAACAGTACCTGGTAGAGTTACATCTGTACAGGTTGCCACTGTTGTCAGAACTAAACTATTCTGGAAGCTTTCGGGGAGCCCCTTAGGTCTCAGGCTACTGTTTGATTGTGGGATTACATGTGTGATTCTCAGTGATGTTCTCAAGTTGGGTCTTTTCTGAGGGCCCCTGCACAAACAGGGGTGTGTCTTGGGTGTGTCTAGAAAGATCTCTTTGAGATGAGGCCATTCCCTGTCCATCTATTCTAATGACAGGCAGCTGGAAGGACTTCCAGAGAATCCAGCCACCTCTAGAGGCTTTTTCTTGTTTCTGCCTCGTGTTAGTTGCTCAGTCGTGTCTGACTCTTTGGCAACCCCATGAACTGTAGCCTGCCAGGCTCCTCTGTCCATGGGATTGTCCAGGCAAGAATACTGGAGTGGGTTGCCATTCCCTCCTCCAGGGGATCTTCCTGGCTCAGGGATCGAGCCAGGTCTCCTGCATTGTAGACAGATTGTTTACCACTCTGAGCCACCAGGGAAGCCCTTTTCTACCTTCCAGCTTCCCTGCTGCTGTTTTAGAGGGCAGCCTTTTGTGGCTGCTTGTGGTGTCCAGCCAGATGCTTTGCATTGACCCCAGCTGAGCAGCTCACAGCTTCAGCCTTCTCTGGGGGACCTACAGCAGCAGCCTCGCCCAGAGCCAATGACTTGGGGCTTATGTGCCTTCCTGCCCCCATGGAGGTGGCTTACAGCCAGTGACTGAGTGATATGGGAGATACAAAGGCCTACCCCCTGTGTCAGGGATGGGAATGAATGACTCTATGATTCTGCCTCCCCTCTTTTTCCCTGGCCCACCTCCCACCAGGGAATCAGGCTGAGGCTAGGCTTTGGCCAAATCTCCATCTTTGCTTGGCTTCTTTGCCCATCCTATTCTACTTCCCTCGCACTGTTACTTTGGTCTCCTGAGATCCCTTCCCTCAGTAATTCACTTGCACAAGAATCCATGTCTGGGGCTCTGCTTCTGGAAAACCTGACCTAAGACACTGCTGGTTACTGTGGCCTGCAGTAATAGCCCTTGGGATGCACGAGACTGTGACCAAGCCATTCCTGGGTCTCAGTGTCCCTCGCTGAAGTAATTAGTTCCCTTCTAGGGCCTGTTTTCTAGCCTCTAATCAGAAGTTGGTATGGGGGAAGGGTGCTGAGGTTGGAGGAGTATAATAAAGGAAAGAGGGAAGCGTGAAGCGTGAAGCTGAGAAACTCAGTCACCTGGAAGCCAGGAAGAGTGGGAAAGTTCCACTCAAAACCCGATGTCAGGACCACCCGCTGGAGACACTCATTTACCTCTCCTTTCTGTGTATGTGCACTGTGAGGTCATGAGCCCTGAACGCCAGCAAAATAACATTACATTAGTTAGTGCTGCTTGCTGCAGGTATGTTAAGCTTGGTCTAGTGAAGATGGGGTACTTGGGAAATACAGAAGAGTTTTAAACCTGTTTATATTGTTGCATTGTAGGTTTGGAGGGGCAGGCAGGCTCTGGAAGTTCATGTAGGCCACTGACATGGACCTGCCCTGGGCTGTTACAGAAACAAAATGGCCACTGGGAATGGCTGTCCTGCCCACTGCCTTTTGGTCAAGCACTTTCTTGACAAGTAGTTGTTGACATCAGCACCTTTGTGTTTCTCTCTGCAATGGAGTTCCCTGAATACTGTCTTTCCAGAAACTGTTTGGTAGGCAGGTGATACTGCTGTAATGCTGGACATTTGGTTTTTAACTCCGTTCCTTAGTTCTCTGAAGGAAGCCATGAGATATGTGGCCTATTCCTCCCTTCAGAAGTCTGGAAGAAGGCCTGTAAAGGGGAAGTCATGTACCATTAGGACAATTTGATTCTCTGTAAAAATTACTCTGATTTCAATACAAAATATTATTATGTTACACTAATTAGGACAAATGTAAAGAAACTCCGCCTTTCCTCCTGGCAAGCACCATCCTACTTTCCGTGTCTATGAATCCGACCACTCTAGGGACCTCATATAAGTGGAATCATACAATATTTGTCATTTTTGTGTCTGGCTACTGTTTTCCACCGTGGCTGCACCATTTTACATTCCCGCCAGCAGCACACAAGGGATCCAGTTTCTCCACATCCTCATTAACTCTTGTTATTCTCTGTTTTTTCTGGGTTTTGAAAATAGCCACCCTGATGGGTGTGAAGTGGTCTCTCCTCATGGTTTTGATTTCTTTAGCTAAACTTTTATTTGTTGGGGGAAAGAGTTGAGAGTAATGAGGCCTGTACAGGAGGCCAACTGTGAGTGGACTCAACTTTGCCTGTCAGAAGCCAATCTTCCCACCTCTGGCAGGTCACCCATATCCTCTGGGGCCTGTTGTATAAAATATGCATGAAGTGTCAAACTCCCTTCCTCAAGGATTATTAATGCCATCAGTTGACATATAAAAAATGCTTCTAGATATTTTGATGCACGCAGCTTATCTTTTGTTAATTCATTTTCTAAATAGCAAGCCAGTTCAAATACAGGTGACCCAGAGGCTGGAGTGGGGAGGCCTGGGTCACCCCAGCATAACAGCACTGGGTGCTAGCTGTCGGGGAGGGCGGAGCACAGAATTGGAAGCCATCCTTCTTGTTTTTCTTTCTCCCATCTCTGTTAGCAAGATTTTTGTTTTTGCTTGTGCAACACATTCCAGTGTCTGTTGTCAAGCACACATAAGACTTTCCAGGAAAGCCAAAGGCCAAGCCCTGGCTGACTTAGCTGATAAAGATGCAGTGAGCCACTCTCAGATTTGGACAGTTTATTACTTACATAAACAGTGAAAGGAAGATTAATCAGAGGTGCCAGCTCCCTGGGTGTTTGTCTCATTCCCAAAAGGATGACATCAAAACAAAATGGGTTGATGGACCCATTTTAGGCTGGTGGTATAAACATGTAAAACTAGGCAGTTTCGCACAAGCTATATCTTGAGGCAGGGGGGTGGCATGAAAATTTCCCAGCTCATCAGAACCCGGGAGGTGATGAGAATCCATCTCCTGAAAGCCTCCCAGGGGAGATGGGGAGTGTTACTGGCTGAATTATATCCCCCACACCCCAAATTCATATGCTGAAATCCTAACCCCTAGTATCTGCGGAATGTGACTGCATTTGGAGACAGGGCCAGTCAAGATGTAATTACATTAAAATGAGATCATATGGGTGGCCTTCATCCAATCTGATTGGTGTCTTTATGAGAAGAGGAGATTAGGACACAGAGAGAAGGTGATGTAAAGACTCAGGAAGAAGACAGCCATCTATAAACCAAGGGGACAGGCCTGGAATAGATCCTTCCTTCTTGGCCCTCAGAAGGAACCAGCCCTGCCAGCACCTTGATCTTGGACTTCAAGCCTCCAGAACTTTGAGCAATTAAATTTCTGTCTGAGTATGATGGTCTCAGCTGACTGATACAGGAGATGAATGGAAGGTGGCCTTCATCTTCTCTTGTTCTGCCAAGATGCAGATTAGCTGTAGTTCAAACCTTGCCTGTGTTGTGGCCCATGTGGATATATGGAAGGTCACTAGGGTACCATGGTGCAGCTGTTTCTAGGGAAACACCGGCCTGTCACTTGCTTTGTGGATAATGAGATTTTATGCTGGCTGTGGCTTCCAAATCTTTTAATGCACACACATATATATTCGAGCTTCCCAGGTGACACTAGTGGTAAAGAACCTGCCTGCCAGTTCAAGAGAGGTAAGAGATGTGGGTTCAATCCTTGGGTCAGGAAGATCTCCTGGAGAAGGAGCTGGCTACCCACTCCAGTATTCTTGCCTGGGAAATCCCATGGACAGAGGAGCCCGGCGGGCTACAGTCCATGGGGTCTCAAAGAGTCGGACACGACTGAAGTGACTTAGCACACATGCATATATATGTATATATATATATTCACTTATATTGTTTTAACTTTAAATTTTTTATTAAAAGGGGGGACTATACCCTACCTATTTTTTCACAATGTTCTTTATTCACTTGACGGGCAGTATCACGGTCAGCCTTACTGACCCCACTACAGTAGTGTACTCTTGAGGCCAACATTTCCACTGCTGTCCCCTGAGTCCCCACCTTCTTGCAGGTGGCAGAGGTGACAAAAGGTGAACCTGTAAGGAGACCATTGTGTTTTCAACATCAGAGGTCATGGTGGCTTAGTATAGGACAGTGGCAATGAGGGTGGAGACAAGTAGATGAATTTGAGATATACAAAACATATACAAAATCTCACCTCTTCCTCACCTCCCCTCACTGCATTTCCTTTCCCTAGTTCACATGTGAAACATCCTTCCAGATATAATGAGCACACATCTCCACTTATAAAGTTCCATTTTATTTTCTGTTAGCTTACAAAGTGGAATCATACTATACCCAATTTTTTTGCAGGATTTTTTTTTCACTAGACAATGAGTGAGCAGCTTTCCACATCACCCAGGAAGCTTGTTCTCTTTTTTATGAGCTGCATACTATTCCAAATCACAGGGAAGCTTGACATCATATTTTTTAACCATATCATTATTAGTGAGTGCAGAGGTTGACCACACTATTTTCAATGTTAAAATAAACACCTTGGACATGAAGTCTTGTTCTCTCAGGTGGTTCTGTAAAACGGATTCCTAAAGTGAGTGGTATCAAGAGGTATTCAATTGACCCTTGAACAACAGGGGTTTGAAGTGCTCAGGTCCACTTATAAGTGTTTTTTTTTTTTTTTTACAGTAAATATGACAGTGCTCCAGAGGTTGGTTGAATCTGTGCGTTTGGAACCGTGAATATGGAGGAAACACATGTATATCTGGAAGGCTGACTATAAGTTATACACAGATTCAACTGCATTGAGGGTCTATGTCCCTAACCCCCATGTTATTCACAGTTGAACCTGTGCCCTCTGCAGTGGAAGCATGGAGTCTTAACCACTGGACTGCCAGACAAGTCCCAGAACTGTGTTTCTATGGGCACCAGAAATCACATACAAGAATGTTCATTAGCAGCACTATTTGCAATAGCTCCAACTTGGAAACAACCCAAACGGCCTTCATCAATACAACAGAATAACAAAGTTCAGTTTAGCCGTGCAATGGAATTCTATGCAACAATGAATGTTCTGCTTCACAGAACATAGATGAAGTTAAAAAGTATTTGTGGGGGAGGGATGGACTAGGAGTTTGAGGTTATTACATGCAAACTATTACATATAGAAGGGATGGACAACAAGGTCCTTCTGTATAGCAAAGGGAACTATACCCAATGTCCTGGGATAAACTGTAATGGAAAAGAATATATGTGTGTATAACTGAGTCATTTTTCTGTACAGCAGAAATTAATATAACATTGTAAATCAACTATGTTCTAGCTGATTTAAACTAGAATATCTAAAAAAATATATAAATTTTATTTATATTCAACTAAGCTAAAAAATGAAATAAATATATAATATTTGGAGAAAGAAGCCAGACACTAAAGAATATATACTACATAATTCCATTCATGGAATGTTCAGAAACAGGCAAATCCTTTTAGAAGCTGGGATAGTGGTTATCTTCGGGGAGATTTACTGAGAGAGGGCTCGGGGGCGGGGGGCTTCTGGGTACTGATAACATTCTCTTTTCCCATCTGTACTGGTCACCTGGGTGTGTTCAGTGTCTCAGCCACACACTCAGGATTTGCATCCTTTTCTGGAGGCATGCTCTACTTCAATAAAAATTTACCTACATTTCTTTAAAGGTACATGTATTTAAAATACCGATTGGAACTGCCAAATCTCCCTCCAAAAAGGTTGCACCAATTACGTGCTCACCAAACACCACGCACAAGCTCTCCTTTCCCCACCTCCTTGTCAAGAGCAATGCTAGACAGCTTTTTGATTGTTTGCTAATTTGATGGCTTTTGAAAAAGGTATCTTCTCATTTTCATTTGCATTTTCCTAATCACCCAGAGGTTGAGTATCTTTCATGTTTATTGGCCATTTCACTTTCTTTCTCTATGAATTACCTGTTTATACTTTCCCCCATTTTCCCATCTCACTGTTGGTGGAGGTTTTATTGATATATAATGGATATTAACTTTTGCTCGGATGTGTTGCAAGCATGTTCTTCTAAAGCACCTTTTGCTTTGTTGATTTGTTTACGGCACATCGCAGGCATCTGCTGAGTTGAAGCAAACCATGTGGATAAGTGAAGCAGGCTCCGAGGCCAGGGCAGGCCAGGGAGCATGTGTGCCTCTGCTGGGAACCTGTGTGCTGGGTCTTCTGATTCTGCAGGAGATGCCGGAAATATGGATTTTTATGGGAAAACTTCCAATTTTAAAATGCTGGCAACTCATTCAAAAAGCTGTAAGTAACTAGAGGAGACAGCAGTGTCTGGGGTGGGTTGGATCAGTGGGACACCAGCTTTCAACCTCTGGTTGACACTGTATTTCCCTGCAAAGGGGGCTGGTATTGTCACATCCACCCATCTTTTCCTTTAGAACTTCTGAGTTCTGTGTCATTTTTTTTTCTATCAGTTTAACACTTTTTTTTTTTTTTTTAACTCTGTAGATGCTTCTCTTTTAAGGAGAGAGAAAAGCTTTTCATGCTTTTATTCCAGTTTCCTTAATGAGAAATAAAGGTGAATACCTACGTTACTGGACTCGAGAGGGTAGAGGAGGGTCTGACCTTGGGGATGTCCTTGGGTGACTGGGCCCAGGAATGGCTAAAACATCAGAATTAGCACTCCTTCCCATTTTCTCATTTAAGGCCAAGGACTGCCCCCCACCCCCCTGCCCCAGGATTTCAAGGGAAGAGAATAAAGAGTTTTATTTCATGATGAAATTGGAGGCCCCTGGGAATACCAAAAATTCATACTAAAGTGTAAATGACTTACTGCAGACCCCGTCCTGGAAGCAAGTGTGTTAAGTCAGATCAGGGAAAGAGCAGACAGAGGCACTACAAGCCTGAAAGTACTGGAGGACAGAGGAGCTCGTCTTGAGTCCACTCCTTTGTGTCAGGGAACTTCACCATTCCCAGTTGTGTCTGGCTTTCCTGGACTCACCCTGCCCCTCAGGGCTCCCACTCTGGCTGGAGAAACTGTCATGGTTCTGAGCAGAGTTGATGGGAAGCAAAACAAATACCCCCCACCCCAACCAGCTGGGGGTACCATCTTTGATGGTATCATCTGGGCATTTCTCACCCATGCTAATTAACAGCTTACTTTGGCCAACATAGCACATCAAGAAACTACTCTGGGGGTAGAAAAGTTTTTTTCCGGTTGCATATTTAGCAGGACCCAGCAAGGGACAGAACAGGGGATTGCCGGCTAAGCACCAACAGGATAGCACTTCCCTTTTCTAGCACCAGATGACTGAGGTGCTGGGCTTATCCAGGATAGCAGCGCTGATGGGCATGTGTTTATTTGCCTAGTGTGTACTAGAATTGTGCTGAGTGCTGTGCATGCGCCACCTCACCTCCTGCAGTCCCTGCTCTGCCTGCAAGGGAAGGCTGTTACTATAAGTGGTGGAGTCCAGTGTGAACCAGGCAATGTGTGTGAGCCAGGCCTCAGAATTCTGCTTCCAGACAAGGGCTTCCTGCCCTCCCAGGCCAGGCCAGGGGTGGCCCTCCATTCCAGCAGCTTCTCCAGCCCAGTCTTGCAACGCCTTGGGTACTGGGTCTTCAGGCCGCAGGAGGACTGGAAGCAATCCTAGGTAGTGAAGAACACAGACTCCAGTCTCACTGACCCTGCCCCTTTCTGCTTAGCCTCAACGGCCCCACCCCCTCTTGCTTCCCATCTCTACCCTGGGTGAAGACTCAGGTGTCCAGAGATGCTACTACTACTCTAGGTGTGAACCAATAATGAAGGTGCTGGATGGGAAGAGTTTTGAGGTGTGACTTTTCCAGGCCGCGCACATTCATTAAAAAGCAACACAGATGATATAGCTTCTTTTCTGATTCTCAAAGTGATCGTGTCTTTTGTAGAGAAGTTGAAGCTACAGAAAGATCCAAAGAAGAAAAAAAACACTGCATCTTAGCACCAAATCATTGTCAACACTTTCAGATGGTTCCTGCCACTCATTTTTGTATATTTATGAACATATACATAGATTCAAATTTTCAAATGTATATAGTTTTGAAACAAAGTTGAGATCATTCTGGCAATATACTTTCAGAACATCTCTTTTCACACCTTGTGTCATGTGTGAACACTTCTGAAAAGGACCCTGTGAAGGCAGGGTGGGTAAGATGGGTGGAATCAAGGAAAGAGAGGAAGGTGTGGGTTTTTTCAGCTGCGGGCTTCCCTTCCCACCTCCCCCACACACCCCCCCCCCCACCCCCGCCCAGGACAAGGTTGTTCCTGGGTCTCTGGGAGGGAGAGTGATACCATTAGCTTGGGGTGAGGGCAAGAAAGAATCCTTCTTCGGTGTCACTCATCACCTTCTTGGGAGGATGGGAGCCTCCTAGCAGCAGCGGGGGGCAGCCCTCTGGTCTTGCCCCACCCCCACCCCATTGTGATCTAGGACCCCACAGCTTCCCCCTCCCTGTGGTTTTGTGTGTGTGTTTGTGTGTGTTATGTGTGTGTCAAGGGGGGGCTGTCTCTCAGAGGGACTAAGGGGTGGCTTCTAGCTTCTTGAGGCTCTCCAGTGCTGGGGGCAGGGCACTCATGGCTGAGGTGCTTCCTACCTCTTGAAAAACAAGCTGCCTTTTGGCTGTGACCGTGATGCTGATGACCCCCATTAGCTGTTTTCTTAGAAGTGAAAATGCATTTGCTCTGAGTTCTGTCATCCCTTGTGACCCAGGGCTTTCTGATGCAATGCCAAGAGCACAGGACTGGCCACCAAACGGAACCCTGCTAACCTGCCCTCGAGGGCACTTGGACTTGATGCCAACCTTGTGAGTACACCCCCTGCCTCCCTCCTCCAACCACCCGCCAAAGTTCTTGAAACATAGGTTTGATGCTTCCCTGGAAGGTGGTTTGTTCACTCATTGGTGCCAGTGAAAGAGGCTCTGCTGGGTCATAGTGAATAGAATGAGAGGGATCCAGGTTAGAGTCCCAGCTCAGACCTTAACTTGCCACCTTGGGCAAGTTACTTAACCCCTGTATGTTCCGTCTCCTTGAATGGAAAATGAGCCTACTTCACAGAGATAGATGCTCCACAGATCAGTTCAGTTCAGTTCAGTCATTCAGTTGTGTCCAACTCCTTGTGACCCCATGGACTGCAGCACACTAGGCTTCCCTGTCCATCACCAACTTCCGGAGCTTGCTCAAACTCACGTCTGTCGAGTTGGTGATCCCATCCAACCATTCCATTCTCCTTCACCCCCCTCTCCCCCTGCCTTTAATCTTTCCCATCATCAGGGCCTTTTCTAATGAGTCAGTTCTTCGCTTCATATTGGAGGTTCAGCTTCAGCGTCAGTCCTTCCAATGAATAATCAGGATGTTTTAAATTACCTACATTTGGCTTGGCATCTATTAGTGTCTGAACACAGCAGGTCCTCAGTAAATGCTCATCATTGTTGTCTTAAATTTACTTCTCATAACTTTTGGCAAAGAATATTATCACCCCATTTTACAGAGGGGGCAGCTGAGGCTCAGAAAGTTAGACAGCATTTCAGTTATTTACTACAGTGTAACAACCTCCCAAAGCTTAGAGGCTTAAAACAACATGGAATGACAATGAATGAATGATAATTTCTCATGATTCTGTGGATTAATTGGGTGGTTCTCGGGCCCCAGGTGGTGTCAGCTGGGGTCTTTCATGTGAATGTAGTCAGTTGGCAGCTAGATGCGGTTGGAAGGCCAAAGAGGGCCTCTCATGTGTGTGAAGTCTTGGTGCTAGCTACTGGCTGGGCTGCCTCAGTTTTTTTCCTCATATTTTCACCAGGCTAGCTTTGGCTTCCCCAAGCATGGCAGTTAACTTCCAGGATGGAGTGTTCCGAGAGGACAAGCCCCAGCATGAAAGCACTTTGCAAGCCTCTGCTTTACCTCGTGCTTGTTTATATCCTTATTGGCCAAAGAAAGCCACATGCCCAAACTCAGAGTCAGCGTGGGAGGGGGCAACATGAGGGCATCCATACTGGGAAGCATGGCTAACGGGGATGCCCAAGTAACAATCCACCAAAAAAGGGGGGGGGCGGGGAGCTTGTCTAGGATCCCGGCTGTGGAATGGTATAGCTGGGATTTGAACCCAGATCTGTCTGCCTCCAAAATCCATGCTTCTCGCTCAAAGCAAGGCTGAGGCTGACTCTATGGCAGGCTGGTGTTTGTGGCCGTCCCCGCCAGAATCAAGTGGCGATGCGATTTTCCATCTTATCTTCAGCCCACCCCTACCCTAGCACTCCATGATGTCCTTGAACCTCTTCTGCTCACCTGACAAACGGGGGAAAAGCACCTTTTTTTCTGCTGGGCCCCTCTGCTCTTCTCCCTTCCATGTTAACTACAGAAAACTACACCTACTTCCTTCAGAGTCCCAGCCAGGACAGTGGTGGCCTCATCACCTGTGGACTCCCCAACCACAGCGGCATCCTGCCTCTGCTGGCCGCAGGGTGCACACTCTCCCTGGACCTCTGTTCTATTTTCAGGGTACCCTTACTCGGAAAGCAAGGGTCATGGGAACAAAAACAGAGATAAGCCCAAGTTTATAGCACATTGTTGTCATCCCAGTGGACTTCTAGTCTACCCACCAGCTGGGCCATCTCCTGAGATAGGCCTCCTACCCTCCACCCCTGTCTACACTCAGCTGATGTGAGTTGGCTCCATGGTGATGACCCCAGGAAGCCAGTCTCTCTGGCTCCTGCCTGCTCTGACTGAGTGAAGCCCTGGTCAATTTCATCCACTGACTGGAAACCTGAACGCCCAACCCCTAGGCGAGAAGCACCCTTCCATTTAGGTTGTTACATAATATTGAGCACAGTTCCCTGTGCTATACAGTAGGTCCTTGTTGGTTATCCATTTTAAATATAGCAGTGTGTACTTGTCCATCCCAAATTCCCTAACTATCCCTTGCCTCCGTCCTTCTCCCTGGTAAGCATAAGTTCCTTCTCTTGGCCTGTGAGTCTGTTTCTCTTTTGTAAATAAGTTCATTTGTATCATTTCTTTTTTAGATTCTGCATATAAGCAGTATCATAAGATATGTCTCTTTCTCTGACTTACTTCACTTAGTATAACAATCTTGTCCAGGCAAGAATATTGAAGTGGGTTGCCATTTTCTTCTCCAGGGGATCTTCCGAACCCAGGGATCAAACCTGGGTCTCTCTTGTTGTGGGCAGACTCTTTACCATATGAGGCACCAGGGAAGCCCATAAGATATGTCTCTTTCTCTGTCTGACTTACTTCACTTAGTACGACAATCTCTTGTCATCATCTCTTGACCAACCTAGACAGTGTATTAAAAAGCTGAGGCATCACTTTGGTGACAAAGATGTGTTTGGTCAAAGCTATGATTTTTCCAGTAGTAATGTATGAATGTGAGAGTTGGACCATAAAAACGACTGAGCCTGAAGAATCAACGCTTTCGAACTGTGGTTCTGGAGAAGACTCTTGAGAGTCCCTTGGACAGTAAGGAGATCAAAGTAGTCCTTCCTAAAGGAAATCAGTCCTGAATATTCATTGTAGGGACTGATGCTGAAGCTGAAGCTCCAGTACTTTGGCCACCTGATGTGAAGTGCCAACTCGTTGGAAAAGATCCTGATGCTGGGAAAGATTGAGCGCAGGAGAAGAAGGAGACAACAGAGGATGAGACAGTTGGATGGCATCACTGACTCAATGGACATGAATTTGAGCAAGCACCAAGAGACAGTGAAGAACAGGGAAGCCTGGCATGCTGCAGTCCATGGAGACCTAAAGAGTTGGACATTACTGACTTAGTGACTGAACAGCAGCAATCCATGTTGCTGCAAATTCTTTTTAATGTCCAGCTATCATCTCTTGTAGGAGCCTCAGTAGCCCCCCAGCATGCATTTTTGGAGTCTAAACAGGGTCCACAGCTGTTCTGCCTCAGTGTGGGGCAAAGACTAACAAAAAGCAAAGCCTCTGGAAGAAGAGGAAGTGTTCTCTGGATGCTGAATGGGAGACCTTGGGGAGGTATGTGTCTGTGTGGGAGGTCTGTGACTTGCACCCACGGAAAGGTCATGGTCAATGGGAAAGCCTTTGATGGGAGACAGTCTGAGTTTGAGCCCAAGACTGTCATCATGCAACTATCTGCATCATGCAACCATCATGCAGATGGATGTGGGACCCTCCCTCTGTCAGACCCAGCCAGCTCTCCTGGTGTAAGGCCAACAGACTGATGTCCTGGGATGCAAGCTCCCAGGAAGTGGGCTGCGATGCATAAGAGCTCTAGACTCCTTGGTGTTCTGTGTGGTCTGGCTGGGGAAAGCCAGGGAAAATCTGGCAACTGAGCTATAATGGCCAGAACTCTTGGCTTTGAGCAACAGGAAGCAATTCTGGTTTATTTAAGCAGAAAAGGACTTTATCAAAAGGGTCTTGGTGAGTTCACAAAATAACCAGGAGGCCTGGAGAACTGGGTTTGGAAAGCAGGCCAAAGGCATCTGCACAGTGATCAGGACCACGGCCAAAGTCAGGCCCACCCAGTGACCATCCCATTGCCAAATCCAGGACACCCGGCCTTACATTGCCACCTCTGGACATGGATATGGTACCTGTCATCCAAGGGATGGAATGTCATTGCCAAGGTGACTGCCACCCTCCATCAGAATGGACTTCTGTCCTCCATGCATCTGTGCATCACCAGCTCCTGACTCCAAGTCTTTGATGGGGCATCTGATTGGCTGAGCATAAGTCAGGAGCCCATGCTAACTGCAGTGGTAGCTGGGAAAGTGACTGGATGGCGTTTTTCACTTCTCTGGTGGGAGGCAACTAACAAGATGGGGAATTTCTCAAACACGGTTGTGGGGGTTGGATGTGGGTCAGCCTTGTACTTCTCATCCGGAAAACTGTAGAACAGATGTCTCCAGGGAATGCTAGAGGATCGTGTGTCTCCGGGGACAACCCGGGCTTGTCTTCCCTTCCTCCAGATATTGATGTGGGTGTGTGTCTGTGTGTGTAAGGATGGGAACACAATACACAACGTGGAATCAGGAACCCCGGGTTCGATTCTAAGTCCCCGGGCCTCAGTTTCATGTCACAGCCTGCTGTCCAGCCTTTGAGCATGCATGAGGTATGTGGTAGCTTCTACTATAGTCTGGGTCATTGGGCTAAAAGATGCCCCTAAGATTGCCACAGCCCCGAATAGATGGGGCCATTGGTTCTGTGTATCAGATGAAAGCACAAGTTTTGGAGTCAGAGAAATCAAGGTTTACTAGCCATGTGATCTTGTACATGTTCCTTCTCTGACCCTTAGTTTCCTTACCTGCAAAATGGAGATGAGGTGGCAGGCACTCAGCCTCCTTTCCAATCTGGTCCTTTGGCACATTCCTGTTTTGCAGCGGTTGAAGGCTAAAAACTACAGTTCCCAGACACCTTTGCACCTGGGGCTGCCAAGGAGAATCTGATTCTAGCAGTTAGGTGCACTTGTGCGAGGTTAGGAAGGCAGCGGTGAGGAAGAGACCACTTGCCTGCTACTCTGGCTGTTGCTGTTGGAGACAGTGTGTGTGTATATGTGTGTGTGTGTGTGTGTGTGTGTGTGAGAGAGAGAGAGAGAGAGAGAGAGAGAGAGAGAGAGAGAACATTCTAGTGTTTGATTAGTCACCAGCTCTGTGGGTATTGAGAAGTGTTGTGGCGGCAGTGGCTTCCTGACCTTGGAAGACAACTACAACAGTGTCCTCTTGAAAGCAACATCTCTGTGGCTGCCCCCCTCTCCCCACCTTCCTGGTGATGGCGGAGATGGCAGCAGTCTTGGCAGCCCAGCTCAGTGGTGTTATGGGCGTCTAGAACCTGCTCCAATGATTTTGTAATCACCTAATTTCCTGTATTAAATCTCTCCTGGCTTAAAATAGCTGGAGAGGTTTTCTGTTTCCTGCAACTGAACCCTAACTGCTATAGGAGTCACACCCCATTGCTCACAGTTTTTAGGATGAGATGAGATGAGGTGGGGGGGTTGCTACACAGCTTTGTAAACTGTAAAGCCTTTCACATCTGTGAGGTGTTTTTCAAGGAAGGGTACCCCTTTTGTTGGGCTTCCCAGGTGGCTCAGTGGTAAAACAATCTGCCCGTCAGTGCAGGAGACGCAGGAGACCTGGCTTCGATCCCTGGGTTGGGAAGATCCCCCGGAGGAGGAAATGGCAACCCATTCCAGTGTTCTTGCCTGGAGAATCCCATGGACAGAGGAGGCTGGCGGGCTACAGTCCATGGGGTCACACAGAGTTGGACACGACTTAGCACACAAGCACATCCCTCTTGTCAGGGGAGACTAAATGTGATGGAAATCCTTGTGACCAGCCACTTGTTTACACTTTCTTTTACCTTGAACTGCTGGGGCAGGACACAGCCTGAAAGAATTTAGGTAATTTGAGTGGGTCACCTGCTTTCAGAGGCTGAAAGGGTTCTGCTGTGGATTCAGGGGAATTCTGCCTCTCTGTCCAAGGTTACGGAGAAGGCAATTGCAACTCACTCCAGTACTCTTGCCTGGAACATCCCCTGAAGGGAGGAGCCTGGTGGGCTGCAGTCCATGGGGTCGCAAAGAGTCGGACACGACTGAGCGACTTCACGTTCACTTTTCACTTTCATGCATTGGAGAAGGAAATGGCAACCCACTCCAGTGTTCTTGCCTGGAGAATCCCAGGGATGGCAGAGCCTGGTGGGCTGCCGTCTATGGGGTCGCACAGAATCGGCCACGACTGAAGTGACTTAGCAGCAGCAGCAGCAGTCCAAGGTTAGCGCAATGACTTGTGTGCCATGGCAGCTGGGACAGGTGGGAGGTGTCCTAGTGTGAGCCTGAAAATTCAGCTACCACGGGACTCCCTCCTTCCCATGCCTGGGATCCCCCATTAACCCACTAGTTTGTGTTAAAGCCCACTTTAATTCCTTACCCCTCCAAGTTGAATCTCTGTATTTACAAAACGTTCCCCTCCCCTCTTATCAGGTCTGAAGGATCTCCCTTTCTGTGGTGAATAACATTCTCATGGTCATGGCATTTGCCCCTATTTCCTGCCACAAAATGAGGACTCTCTGTGGGGTGAGGGGCCAGCCAGGTGGCCCTGGGGGATGTGAAGCTGGGAGGAAGCTGGGCTGGGGCTTGACTGCCAGAACAATCCAGGCTCCACTCCAGCCCATCAGGGGGCTTGAGGCTGAGTGGGCAAGATAAACCGTTTCAGTGGTTTTTAGGAGCCCTAATCAATTGCGAGGCAGGGCAAAGCCCTCAGGGACAGATAAAGCCAGCCCCGTGCTCCAAGCCCAGTTGGAGCCAACGTTTGTGTGGTTTGAACTTTCGTGTGGTTTGGACAAGTCCGCCCGCCTTTGCTGGAATGGATTACTCCGTTCCCAAACTGCAGTGCAGTGACGCGAATGGCCCTGGACCCCACAAGCCAGCCCTGAAATGATGTAGGTAGCTGGTCCTCTGTCCCCGCAGGGTCCTACAGGCTTGGGGAAGAGAGGTTGGGCATGCTATACCCCTGGTTCTTGCCGGTGGCTCGGGCTTTAGAAACACTCCCTTGCCCGAGGCAGGTGAGACCTTCGCATCGGGGAGTTGAGCTGCTACAGGTTTGCTTCTCTGCTCCTGCTTCCAAACTAAAACGCCCACTAATCTGCCCACTTTCAGATTCCATCTTCACCACGGCTGCCTCCAGGACACATAGTCGCCCCGCGCACGGGGGAAGCCCAGGACACTAGGGACACCGCCTGGAGCCTGGGCGCATAGCACCCAGTTGGGTTTTTTTTTTTTTTTTTTTTCTCCTTCCAGCTTGAGGTTTCTTATTTAACCTCTAAGGTGCCAGAAGCTTTGGAAGGCTCACAGGCAGGTCTTTGCCGGCTGGAGAGAAGCTGGGCACGACAGATTCCAGCACCGCCGGGGGTTCTCCATGTGTCAGCGTCTGTAGTGCTTGCGTGTGGCAGAGCAAGGCTGCCTGGTGAGGTGGATGGACGCTGGGCTGGCAGGCACTCATCTGACAATGCCCCGTCCCCTGGGAAGCCAGTGCCAGCCTGTGGGGGCCACAGCAAAATAGAATCAGGAACAGGTGCTGCCTGGGAGGGAAACTCGGGCGCCTGGCAGAGCTCAGTGATGCTCGCACCCTCCAGGGACCTTCCTGCCTCCACAGAAGGTGGGGACAGAGAGAGGCGAGCATGGGGAGAGAGAAAGGGAAGTGGGAAGAAACTGGTCACGGAGGAGGCTATTTTTATTCTTTGCTACAGCTGCACGCATTGCTCTGACCAACTAGGCAGAGAAAAATCAGACTAGTTCCTGCTGAAACGAACCTTAAACTTGGGGTGGGGGGCAGGGAGTGAGAGGTGCACAGGAAAAGGGTGAAGAGGGGGAAATCCCTGAGGATACAGCACAGTCTCCAGAAAACTTCACTACACAAAACACCCCACACCTCCACCTGCCCTCCACCACCCCAGATGCCTCGGCCTTAACCATGGCTGCCAGAAGTAGGCCATCCTTTCCCTTCTAGGTGACACCTTGGGCAAGACCCAGTCAAGATTAGGCGTTTGTTCATCACTGTCTTCTGCTGTTGGGCCTCGGAGAGGCTTATGCCTCCAGCAAGGGGCAAGACTCCTGGGTGGTGTCCATTACCATGGTCACCCTAGCACCCGGTTGTTGTTGTTGAGTCACTCAGTCGTGTCTGACTCTTTGTGACCCCATGGACTGCAGCACGCCAGGTCTCCCTGTCCATCACCATCTCCCAGAGTTTGCTCAAACTCATGTCCATTGAGTCAGTGATGCCGTCCAGCCATCTCATCCTCTGTCAACCCCTTCTCATGCCCTCAGTCTTTCCCAACATCAGAGTCTTTTTTCAGTGAGTCAGCTCTTCTCATCAGGTGGCCAAAGTATTGGAACTTCAGCATCCAATCCAGCAAACAATCCTTCCAGTGAATATTCGGGGTTGATTTTCTTTAGGATTGGCTGGTTTGATCGTGCTGTCCAAGGGACTCTCAAATTTCCCTTGTGCCCATTTGCAGCCAAACCCACTCTTTAACTCTCAGTATTGGCCACCACTGATCTGCTTAACTGGCAAATGTCCCAAACAGGAAGCTGTTAGGGATCAAGGCCCTAGAGTGAGACGCTTGAGGCCATGATTGTCTAAGTCAGCAGTTCTCAAAGTGTGTTCCAAGGATCTCTGTGGTACCCCAGACCTTTTCAGACTGTCTTTTCTAACGGCAAGCTCCATTTTCCTCATATACTTCAACCAAAACCACATATCACAACAGATTGGGTAGTAAAGCAGCTAGGAGAAAGCAGCTGTCCTCTATGAAGCCAGCTACTAAAGAGGTTTGCAAAAATGTATAACAATGTCACTTTTCTCCCTAATTCTTTCTTTTTCTCCCCCAGAAAATAGTTGTTGTTTTTTTTCATTAAATTATGCTAGTGATGTTAATGTGTATATTAGTTATCTATTTCTGTGTAACAAATAACCCTAAAAACTTAGCAGCTGAGAACAGGACACATTATCTGTCAGTGTCTGTAGGTCAGGAATCTGGGAGCAGCCAGCTTAGCTGGGTGGTTCTGGCTCAGGATCTCTCATGAGGCTGTAGTCAAGGCATGGGCCTGGGCTGCAGTCATCTCAAAGCTCAACCAGATGAAGAAACAATCCACCTCTAGGCTCACTCACGTGGCTGTGGGCAGACCTCAGTTCCTTGCCATGTGGGCCTCTCCTTGTGACATGGCAGCTAGCTTCCCCAAGAAAGAGTGAAAGACAGCACTCAAGACGGAAGCCACAGTCTTTTTATAATCTAATTTTTGAAATAACGTTCCATCTGTCCTGTCCATTGAGTGAGTCAGTAAGTCAGTAAGTGAGTCAGTAAGTCCACCCCACATTCAAGGGGTGGGAAATCCTTAAGGGTGTGGGTGGCAAAGCAGGGATTACTGGGCGCCATCTCCAAGACTGCATCCCACTCATTTAATAAGTTCCTTAGTGTTATTTTTATATCGGTTAACCAATATTTAAAACTTTTCTCCATTTTTAATTATTAATATAGGAAATATTGATAGATGGGTCAATATAAACAAAAGCTTTTTGGAGTGTTCAATAATAAAAAAGCAAAAGGGTCCTAAGATCTAAACATTTGGAAACTGCTGGTCTAGGTGTTATAGGAGTACATTGGTGACACATGGAGGCTAGTCTACCCACCTGCTCATTCACCCATCCATCTATCCATCCATCCATCCATCCATCCATCCATCCTTCTATCTACCCATTTACCCATTCATTTACCTTCATTCTTTCATCTGTCCTTTCATGTATCCATTCTTCTATCCATCCATTCATCCACCCTTGCATCCATGTACCTATTCACCTATCAACCCCTACAGTCAAAAATGCTAGGCTAGGGCTGGCACTTTAACGATTGCTAGTGACTGCCCTATGCCATTTGTACCATTTTAACTGATGAAACAATTAACAATAAGACAAATTTAAAAATAATAATGTCAGGTTGTGATCATTTGAACCCCCAAAGCCCGGAGCCCAGGGAAGCAGGTACTCTCAAATTGGCACCATTTTGGGGGTGACATCATTTGTGGCCGAGACTGAAGTGGGTTAGGTCCAGATTGGAGAGTCCAGGGAGCAAGGAATGTGTGGCAGCTGTGGTCAGATGGCATGGGGCCCTGGTGAGCCAGAATGATGTCAAGGTTCTTCATGCCTAGTTAATTGGTGACTGTGGGACTCAGGGTAGAAGACCCGTAAGTGCACAGTTCCAGTTTCTTGGTTCAGTTCCCTTTCTTCAATGGAGAGTCTCCTTCTCGAGCTGACTTAACACGCTCTGTCTTTAACTTTGACCCTGGAGACTGCCCCGTGGTTTGCAGTGTCCCCTGTGAATCCCCAAGCCAGAGAGTCTCCCATCTGAGAGTCCCCAGGGGAAATGCTGTGATTCATGAGAAGGGCCTCAACCTGTCACCCCCAAATATGTGAAGATTGGGCTCTTTTATCATCTTGTCACTGACACCTGGGAAGTCTGAGCTGGCAACCATCCGATAGGAGGAGGTAGGGGAAGTCTGAGGCAGAGAGAAGCCAAAAACCCAGGCTGGAAGCATGAGGATAATGGGTTCTGGAACAGGAAAACAGGGGTGGGTGTGACAGAGTGCAGAAATGATGGTCTTCTCTACTTCAACCACTGGCTTCACCAGCCCTGCTCTAAGGGGTAGCTAAGGTAGGAGCCTCCCTGCCCCTCTTCCAGCCCCTGAAAGCTACTGAGCATTTTAAAGAGGTAATGTGCCCCCTGCCCACATACACAACATGCTTTCATGGTGAATTGTACCCTCAAGGAGCAGGGCAGTGTGAATCAGGTATACCTGCTCTCAATGCTGTTGCCCCAGCCCAGCAGGCTCCAGAGAGACCAGGGACGACTTATGTCAAGGATGGTTTTTGTGGAGAGGAGGGGTATCACTTAAAATGTGGCCTCTCTTTTTCATGATGGTCCTTGGTGGCTTCAGGCCTCAGGTTTGAACGTGGGTCATATCTTAGCAAATTGCTAAAATGATGTAAATTTGTTTGCACAACTTGTGTGCCAGTCCAGCCCCCTCTTTGGGTCTTGAGCCCTTTTCAAGAGACCGTGGGTGTTACCTTTGGTTTCCAGCCTCGTCATGGATAAAATTGGTGAACCAATAATAACCAGCTCAGGTACCCCTGATATCAGGGATACTGCCCCAGACCGGCAGTATCAGGATCACCTGGGAACTTGGTAGGATTTCAAATTTGTGGGGGCTCACCCCAGACCAACTGAGTCAGGATTTGGGAGAGTGAGGGTGGGGCCTGGGAATCTGTATTTAAACCAGTCCTCCAGGTGGGCTTCCTTGGTGGCTCAGACGGTAAAGAATCTGCGTGTAATGAGGGAGACCCGGGTTCGATCCCTAGGTCGGGAAGATCCCCTGGAGAAGGGAATGGCAACCCATCCCAGTATTCTTGCCTGGAAAATTCCATGTATAGAGGAGCCTGGCAGGCTACAGTTCATGGGGTTGCAGAGTCAGGCACAACTGAGCGACTTTCACTTTCCAGGTGATTCTGATGCCCTTTCAAGTTTGAGAGCCACTGTTTTGTGAAGAAAATTATTCTCATTTAACAGATGAAGAAGATGAAGATCAGAGGGGCTAAGTCACTTGCCCAGAATCGTGCAGCCAGCAAGTTGGGTGCCAGGACTTCAAACAGGTCTTTCATGAGAAGAGCTCTAGTTTTTTCTCTTTTGTCTCTTCCACTCCCTCCCTCTCTGTCCTCACTCCTCCATGCTCTGTCCCGGGAGGTTCTCAACTTGGGTTCCCAGCTTGGTCGTATATTGACATCATTTGGGGAGCTTTAAAAAATAATATTGGTGTTAGGCCTCCACCCTAGGAAACGGACTCTCCAGGGTGTGACTTCAGCATCTGTACTTTTTATTCCCTCTTCACAGGCAGCCTTACCGAGATTCCTCTACCATTCCAAATGTTTCTGGTGCATGCATTTGCACTAAGGTGTTAGTTACTGGATGTGTTACCTTTCTCAGGATATCTGCATTTGAAAAAAGAACCAAGGACATGAAATAATGAATTGCATAAGCATCCTAGAGAGTGGGAGAGACCAGCTTTTGATCTTCTTTCTCCCACTTGCAGCAGATTTATTGCTCTCACATGTCCTGCTAGGAATCTACCCAGCAGTCTTGGCGGAGATTTCTGAATATGCCTTGTCATTTTGAGAAGACTTTTGGGCTAGAAGAACACCAATGGATCATTTTTGAATGCCCTTAAGCCATCAAGCTTGCCTACAGAGGGCTGAGCCTCCGAAACAAGTAACAGCCAGTTTCATTCTAACTAGGAAGCAAAACCAAACTTATTCCCCCCAAAATGTTTGTTTGTTTGTTTGTTTTGCCATTTAATGATGAATCCTCCCCCATTGGGCCTTTCCAAGTGCCCATTCAAACAAACCCAGCCACAGAAATGGGAGGTGGTATGTCTGTAAGTTAGAGTCCTTGCCCAGACTCCAACTCAATCAAATTGTAGAAGACCCTTCGTGTGGTTATTTCTAGGACATAACAAGATTTTGATGTTGATGCCCCCTTTTATTTTTTTTAATTCCATAAACTTGGTTTTAATTAAAGTATAATTGATGTACGATATTATATTGTTGTAAACCTTTGATTTTTACAAATGAAGAAAAATAGAAGCCACCCTAAAATGATTTTTTTTTTGAACAGCAGCTACATCTCCAGCCTGCTTCCTGTACCTGGTGGGGGACACAGTGCTTCTCCGCCTTCAGGAAACAGCCCACTTGTCAGCAGCTGGGCTCCCAGGAACAAAGGCCTAGGTTCATTACCACAGTATCGACCCTGACACGTTGCACTCGGGCCACCTCCCCCAGAGTTCCTCAATTCACACCCCAAATGAAGCGTAATTGGACCTGGACATCTTTGAAGTCCCCCGAGCAGCTTGCCAGCATTTTGAAATGTCCTTGATTTGCATGGTGAAAACCTGGCTGGAGGTGACTTTTTTTCTTTTCCCTCATCCCACAGTTTTAAAGACAGAATGATTTTAAATGACATTCCCCAGACAGGGGAGAGTTACCATGGAAGAACTAAAAATTCTCAAAGCCCCAAAAAGAAAAGGCAAAAGAAGTCCATCGCTCATGTGTCCCTTTACTTGGTTTCTGTCCTGCGAGGGCCGCATACCACGCCAGGGTTTCCTCTCAACCTCTTCCCCAGACCCCAGACCTGAAGCGCTGACAAGGATCCAGGAAGCTTGGCTGGGAGTTTCTGCAGGCTGGCAGGTTGCTGTCAGATCTGAAGCAAGAACGCGAGCCCCACCACAGGCTGGTGAGTTGATGAGGGAGGCTGTATGTGGATCAGGGATTGTCTATCTTCCATTTCAGCCGAGCCAGGGCCACTCTGCGGGGATCACATGCTCCCAGAAATCAGCGCACCCATGCCTATGTGCTCTGTGATCTAAAGCTTGATTTCCTGCAGCCCACGGAGGGGTGTGTCTGGTGGAGTCATGCCTGCTGCCTGGGCGGGTGTCTGTTGAGCCCGTGAGGAGTTTGGCGGCCTGCTCTGCTCTGGGCTGTGGCTTGCCCCTGGTTTACAGCCACTCTTCAACTCCTCTGCTTCTGTGAGCTTCCTCAGGGGTAGCCATCCTCTGAAGCAAATAGTCCACTTTCCCTAGAACTTTCTGTGAGAAAGAAAATATTCTCTATCTGTGCCGAGATGTGGCTAGTGCAACTGAGGAAGTGAATTTTCAACCTTATGTACTTTAGGGGGGATTTTTTTAATGGAAGTACAGTTGATTGACAGTATTTCAGATGTCCTGCAAAGTGATTCATGCCATTTTATTGAAATAGCCACATATGGCTAATGGCAGCTGTATCGGACAGCACAGGGACAGATGACCAGATAGAACCCAGAGTGGATGCCCCAGTTTGGGGGAGGTGTACGGTATTGACTACCCCAGAAAGACCATCAGAAAAATTTTGATCGAGCAAAGCATGATTTATTAGACCTACTTCAGTATGGAAAAGGACCCCTATGACTGAATGCTAGTAATGTCTCCCAGCAGGGACATTGAGGAAGGGTATTGATAGCATTTTAGAGGCCAGACTGGGTGATTTTTAAGTTGGGTCTTTCAAGGCAAGAAACTCACTGGAGTTGGGGAGAGTTTATGACAAAGTAGTTCTGGATCAGAGAGCAGAGCAAGGCAGAGGTCTTGTAGTAAGTTTTGATGAACTAGCTGTTGGTCTTGATAACAAGCTATTTTAGTTGCTTCAGTCTTATCTTCCAGAAGCAAGTATTTCTTAGAGCAGAGAGCTGTTATTTATGCTTGTTCTCAGTACGATTTAAACATGGGGATCAGAAAGCATGCCTGGTCCCAGAATTGTTTAACATAGAGACAGAGAATAACAAATTACCCCTAAATGTAGTCACTTAAAACAATAAACATTTGTTATCTCACAGTCGCTGAAGATCAGGAATTTGGGAGCAGCTGAACTGGGTGATCCTGGCTTGGGGACTCCCCATGAGGTGGTAGCCAGGATGTTGGCCGGGGTCACCAATAACCATCTGAAAGATTCGCCAAGGCTGGAGGATGCACTTTCAAGGTGACTCTTTTGCTTGGCTGGTGAAGTGGGGTTGGCTGTTGGCAGAAGGGCTCAGTTCCTTGGTGTGTAGACCCCTCTTGTGGGGCTGCTAGAGAATCCTCATGGTGTGGAAGCTTTCTTCCCCTAGAGCAAGTGATCTGAAAGAGAGCCAGACAGAACCCACTGTGTCCTTTATGACCTAACCTCAGAAATCTTACTTAATCATTTCTAAGATATCCTATTGGTTAGACCAGGCAGCCTTGTTCAACATGGGAGGTGACCATGCAAGGGAGTTAATATTTGGGGTGAGACTCACAGGGAGAGGGAATGATGTGGTTTCAGTTCTCAGTGGTAAGTTGGAGGAGGGGGCCCTGGTACAAGAGGGTGCCGAATTTCCTGGGTTTCAGAGCAGAGACACAGCTGCAGCAGGTCTGGCTGGAGATGTTGGGGAAGGTCAACCCACTGGCTGACCCAACTTTCCACCCACCTTCTGGTATGTTGTTCCAGTTACCATCGCTATGTAACAGATAACTCCAAAATTTAGTGATTTCAAATAAGCAGTTTATTTTGCTCATGGACTCTAGGGCTCAGGAATTCAGAGAGGGCACAGTGGAGGATGGCTTGTCTGTGTTCTACAAGGTTGGGCCTCAGCAGGAAGGACTCAAAGCCCAGCCATGAGAGTTGGAGGCTGGAGTCATCTGCAGGTTCCATCATTGACATATCTGGGGCCTGGGCTTGGGGTGGGGGGGTGGCTCAAAGGCTTGGATGCTGGACGGAGTGCCTGCAGGTGGCCTCTGTATGTAGCCTGGGCTTCCTCACAGCATGGTGGCCTCAGCATGATGGGACTTCTTAGGTAGCGGCTCAGGGCTCCAAGTGTGATTGTTAACTAGCAAATAAGGTGGAAGCTGCCTGGGCTTTTAGGACTCAGCCTTGGGAGTCACCTGGCATCATGTCCATGTCCAGTGGAAGTATTGATTGAAACCGTCACCAGCCTGCCCAGACTCAAGGGAAGGGGGCACAGACCCAGTTTCTCAATGAGAAAAGTCAGTGTCACATTGTAGAAGAGCACGTGGGATGGGTGAAATTGTTACAGCCATTCTTGGAAAATGCAATCCGCTGTGCACATCAGTTTCCCAAGGCTTTCGACTTTGATGGGTGGGAGCAGTGGGGGCTGGGGAAATGTGGAACCTGGGTACCCCCCACAGGCATCTTTGTTAGATAGTGCTTGTTCTTTCCTGATCATAGGTCACTGATCCAAGCCTGAGCTGAGTGGGACACACGAGGGAGCAGAGATGAGCCCAGAAGAGGGGGTTCTCCACACAGGTCCTTAGAACAGTGTCCCAGACTGTGGGGCCAGAGACAGCCCCACCACATATTGTGTGGCCTTGGATAAGTGGCTTATTTCTGAATTGGGAATAATAAGCCCTGCACTGGGATCACTGTGGGGAGCAGGTTAGGTAAGGTGTGCAGTGCATAATAGGAGCCTGGCACATAGTAGGGATTCACATAGATGGGAGCTGTTATAATGATAGCTTCCCTCGTGGCTCAGACAGTAAAGAATCTGCCTGCAATTCAGGAGACCCAAGTTCGACCCCTGATCCAGGAAGATCCCCTGCAGAGGGAATGGCTACCCACCCCAGTATTCTTGCCTGGAGAATTCCGTGGACAGAGGAGCCTGGTGGGTTATAATGATATATATTATTATCCCACCTGAGTTCAATCATCTGTGCCCCAGTATTAGTTATAGATAATGAGGTAACCAATCACCCTAAAACTTAGTAGCTTAAAAGAACAGAAGTTATTTTTTTTCCACTCTCTTGGTTTCTCTGGTGCAGAAATCAAATCTGAGGCTTGGCTGGGTGGTTGTGGCCCAGCATCTCTCTGCAGGTTGCCCTCAGAGGCAGCCAAGGCTGCAGTTGTCTGAAGGCTCCGCTGGGGCCACAGCATTTACTTCCAAGGTGGTTCACTCCCGTGGCCGGTGAGTTGGTTCTGGCCGTAGGCTGGGGGCCTCAGTTCTCTCCACACGTGCCCTCCACAGAGCGACCTCATGCCATGCTGTCTGACATCCCCTAGGGCGGGTTTCTCCAGGAGGGCAGAATCTGGGTCTGCCTTGGCCTTTGCTATATCTCCAGGGCTTGGCCTGGCTCAGAGCAGGCTGGGAGAGTTTGAAAGACTGAGAACTGCCTTAGCTATTCTTCCCTAGACCCTTGACATTTTTCTGCAAGGTCTTTGCATGCCTCCGCCTGGCTAAATAGCAGGCTTAAGGTCTCAGAGAGATTCCCAAGGTGTGGAAAGGAAAAATGAAGGAGAGACAGTTGCCAAGGCTAAGGGCCCAGCTATGCCTCCTTACCAGAAGCTGTCCTCCCAGAGCTTGACCTTGGGCTTCTGAGTGCGTTCTAAGGGAGTTTACATTCATGGAAACCCAGGTAACTGTTCTACCTGGCTGAGAGCTGTGCAAGCCCTTAGAGAGAGAAGAAAGTGCGTGGGAAGGAGCTCACATCCCACTGAGAGTAACCAGTTGGGGGTTCCAACTGGTTGGGTTGGGGGTTCCAACTGGTTGGGTTGGGGGTTCCAGCTGCGCCAAAATGTCAGAGTTGCTGTCTGGCTTAAGTAGCAGATGCAAAGACCCTGAAGTACAGAAGCTGGTTCTGAGGCATCTGAGCAGAAGGGCTGGGCTGCGAGGGCAGGGCCAGAGGAGGCCGAAAGTCAGGGTGAAAGCAGAGCAGGGGGTAACAGAGGCAGCCACGAGGAAGAACAGGGGTCTGGGGTGGGAAGAATGAAGCAGGGAGTCTGCAGGGTTCTGGACAAAAGTCAAGAGGAGGACTTCCCTGGTAGCATAGTGGATAAGAATCCATCTGCCAATGCAGGGGACTCGAGTTGGATCCCTGGTCCAGGAAGATCCCACATGCTGCCCGAGCTCTGCAACAATAGAAGCCACTGCAGTGAGAATCCCATGTGCAGCAAGGAAGACTCAGTACAGCCAAAAATAAATAAACAAACAGGTAAATAAATATTTTTAAAAGTAAATTATTTAAAAAGTCAAGAGGATCTGAACCAAGGCAGCAGCTCTGGGAACAGAATATAAGAAAAGGGGAGAGGCAGGTTCCAGAGATATTTAGAGGTAAGCTTGACCGGATTAGACGGCCGGGTTGGGTTAGAAAAGAGGAGGTGGGGACAGTGCTTGAGTGGTTTTCCCTCTGGATGTTCTTTCCCTTTGATGTTCAGAAGCAGCAGGTGCTGTAAGGAAGCTTAAGGTGTTTGCTCAGTGTTCTGGGACCAGAAAGAGAACCCAGCAAGTCTGAGCCATGGCAGAATGTGACGTCATTCACAAGGGAGGAAGGGTCTGGCTGCAGAGTCCCACTGCTGCTCATCTCCCTTGCGACCTGCTGGCTCGATGTGCGAGCTGCCAGGCCCTCATACATATATCACTCTCATTTAATTGTCCAGGAAAAGTTGTTGTTCCCATTCTACAGGTGGAACAACTGAGGCTTCTAGGCTCAGAGAGGTGTGATATCTTTTCTAAGGTCAAAGAGGTGGCAGAGCCAGGTCTGGACCCCAGCCAAGTCTTCTCTCCAACACACTTCCCTGCTTTCTTTTCTCAGCTCCCTTGACAGCCATTTGTATTGAGTCAAGTTCGTGAGGATTTACAGAGTTCCTCCAGGGCCTCTGTGAGGTGGGGAGGTATGACGGATTATGGTGGGGGGATCCTGACAGGCTTGCTAGAAAGTGTGGGTGTATGGTAGGGTGGGACAGAGAGATCAGAGCCCTCAATCAGAAAGGGGTCCCTGAAGGTAGGGTGGTGTGGCTGGGGCCACCTTCAAGACATCCATGAGAATGACCATGACCTTGAGCAAAGACCCATCAAGGCAGATGTCAAGGTCACAAAAATCTTGATAGCAGGGCTCTTTGTTTTTTAATAATTGGAGGCTAATTACTTTACAGTATTGTGGTGGTTTTTGCCATACATTCACATGAATCAGCCATGGGTGTACATGTGTTCCCCATCCTGACCCTCCCTCCCACCTCCCTCCCCATCCCATCCTTCAGGGTCATCCCAGTGCAGCAGCCCAACAGGGCTCTTTGCTGTCTCCCTCTACTGATGTTTAGGAACTTGACCCCCTTTCCTGGCTTCGTCTTATTTACTGTCCCCTCCCAACACCCTGCCGTGTCTGTCTTTGCTGGTTCCCTTTCCCTGGAGTGGGTGGCCGGGGTAGTACCACCACCCAGAAGGGAGCTAGAATTCCATCCCCTTAATTCCCTCCCCAGCTTCCTTGCAGCCGGAACACCTAAATGCTTTCTGCGACAAGCTCTCTAAATGATTGGAACTTTCTCCCAAATCAGCACTTTTTCATGCTACATTAGCATTTATTGGTTTGATATTTACATTTGGCAAAGGAGCACCCAGTCCCTGGGTCCCCAGGAGCACACACCGTCAACTGAAACAGAAATCTAATTGCTGCTCACATTGCCCCCTCCCCCCGCCCCCATCTGCCACCTGCCTTGTTCCACCTCCCCCGCCACCCCACCGACCCAGTCCATAAAAAACTCAGCAGGATTATCTTTGCAGACCAAAAGGTCTGCTGGTAAACAGGGGTCCTATCTGGAGGAGAGAGGGGCTCCCCTGACAAAAGGGCTGGCAGGGACTATCTGAATGTGTATTGCAGTGTATCTATGTAGTAGCTTCTCCATTGGATTCTAACCTCCTTGAAGGCAGAGATCTGTTTTTCATTGTTTGAATTTCTCCCTGTTCCTCTCCAGGGTGAAGAAGCAAGCTCTGGCCACCGTAGATTCTCCAGTAACACTTGTCTACTGTGGAATGAATCAGAAGTCGCGCCCTCCCTCTGACAGCTGCAGGGGGAGAGGGTGGAGGAATCATCCAGGGAATGTGAGGGCAGTGGGGGCCACGTGGTAAGGAGGAAGGTTCTCCCTTGTCCCTTTCGAAGGCCCCTGAGGATGTGGCCGAGGAGCCCAGCCCTGCGAAGTTGTGGTGGAGGAAGGAAGCTGTGTGGTAATGTGGTTAGAGCTCGGCAAACCCGGCTCCAAAAGCCAGCACTGTTATGTGACTGGTGTGCACCTCAGTTTCCTCTTGAGTAAAACTGGAATGACTTCCGGGCTGGTAATGGGGATTAAGGGAGATCAGGTGAGTGACGGCCCAGGCACAGCATGGGTTTAGGAGATGGCTGTTCCTGGGGTTGATTCAGACCTGTGCTTTTGCGGGAGTGGAGCCCTAAGTATATAAATCATTAACTCCTCACAGGTATATTTGCTATGCCCTGGGGTTTTCCAGGGGCAGGCTTTCCCAGCAACCCCAGAGCCTTGCTACTCAGAGGGCTCATGGACCGGAAGCAGCCTCCCCCGAGGACCTATTAGGACCCCCTCAGATGCTCCCCAGACCTGTTGAATCAGAATTTGTATATTAAGATTACCCCAGGCGAGTCATATGCACAGTGAAGTTTGAGAAGCACTTTAGAAACTCCTTGTGAAGTTTGCAACGTAGAAATGACTATTCTCATTCTGAGAATGAGAACACTTCCTCAGAGTCTGAGAATTGAAGGCTTCCTTTGCCCAAGCCCACAAGGTCTTCTAGGAAGAGGTCTGGTGACTCCTATGGGTCCTAAATAACTTTCCCACCCTTGAATGTTCCCTGAACGACCAGCATGCTTTAGGCCAGGGTGGAGATGAGCAAGGCCAGGGCCAGGGACTCATCTACCAATAGCCACGATAGCCACGAAGGGGGCCGGGAAAGCTACCTGCTGTAGAAGGGCTGTATGGACTCCACCCTGAGGAGTATGAGGTCTTGGCCCTGGGGCTTGAGTTCTGATGACAAAAGAGGCCAGGAAAAAAATGTCCCGTCAACACAAACCCGCATTCCTGTGTTAAAGTGGAATTTTCCAAAGGTGAAAACACTTGACTCGCATGCAAATATAAAATGACCACATGTCAAAGATTTAATTTAACTCATTCCTTAATGAGGAAACGTCTAAGATGTTAAATCCGGTTACAGCGAGAATGTGAGGAGCTCGGTATTTATAGGCAATTTAATAGAAGAATCTTAGGGTGAGACAGCTAGGTTAGAAATTATTTGCATCTCTACCAGACAAAAATCTGAAAGTTAACCAACCTCTGCCGCTATGGGATTGTGAAATAGCCCAGTCAATAGGAAATCAATCAAAGGTGCCAGCCCTGCACGCTGCAGCAAGAACACCCAATAATCTCTTTCGCCTATTTCCAATTTTGGATAATTTTTTCTGACACTACCCTCGGTGAGTCCTTGAGAATCCGGAAATTGCTCTTGCCTGAGAATTATCCTCAGAATGGAATGTGGGTCTTGGAAGGAAAGGAGGAATAAAAGATGAGCAAGCCCATCTTCTGAAAGATGGTGAGTGTGTTTTCCCGGCTACCTTTCTTTCCTCTGTCCTGCAAGGTACTGTGCGACTGCCTTCAGAGGGTGTGAGCTGGCATTGTGATAGAGAAAGCGACTATTCACGGAAAGGACACCGCACAGCCTACTCCTGACTCCCATTCCCTTTAACCTTGGCCGCTGTACAGAGGGGGATGATGTATCCACAAACATATGCAGCCTTGTCCAAAATATTTTCCCCTCCTGTATAGTTCCTGCCAATATTGTTAATCTGTGGGTTGACTTCAGACCAAAATAAATCTCCCAGCCCTGGCCACCAGCTAGCTAATTTTACTTTGTAACCAGGGAATAGAAAGTACGGGCCCTTGGCCGACCATTCTGTGTTTATTTGGCTTTCTCTCTGCTGCAGTTTAAAAATCACATTTGGAAAAGTGGACCCTCTGTGCATAAGAACAGCCACAGAGAGAAACAACAACAAAGACGGGTTGAAAAAGGCAAGTCCTTCCATTCCCCTCCACATTTGCCTCTCATCTCAGGATTCCAATCATCCCCACTGGCCTTTTCCACAAGGTCTAGAGTTGTAAAATGGGCCCCAAAGCAGAAGAATACATGGCCATTTGGTGAGGATTTTCTACTGAATATCTCCTGGGTTCTCCTGGAGCAGTTAGAGGAAGGAAGTGGGTAGAAGTTTACCATGTCTGCCCTTGAAGAGACCTTGGAGGGCATCTATTTGGTCCAGCCCAGCCCACTGAAGGGCAGGATTTCCTAGCAGTTGAGAGCACAGAATTAGAGCCAGACAGCCCTGGGTTGAACTAGTTCTCCACCACTTCCTCACTGTGTGGCCTTGAATGAGTTTACTAACCTCTGCCTCAGTTTCCTCATCTGTCAAATGGGGATGGTGATCATCATACCCACCTCAGAAGATTGTAGCAAGGATGAAATGAATTAACATGTAAAGAAAGCATCAGGAAGAGCACGGAGCATCCAATAAGCATTTGATAAGAGAAGGAAATCAGGCTCAGAGGAGAAGCAACCTCCCCAGGGTCACTTGGGGAGTTGCCAAACTGAGTTGGACTCGGTGAAAAGGAGGAGAGGTTACTGCCTCTTGGAAATTCTGACTAATAGCTGTTTCTCTGCCTGTGTTACATCATCCTCACTCAACACTTGGCGAGACCTCACGTGGAAGTCAGGGTGCCACGTTCCAGTCCAGGCGTGCTGCTCACCCATGGTGGCCCTCCTAGCTAATGAGCCTGGGGCTGGAGGGTCTCTGGGGTTCCTGTTGGCATTAACATCTTATAATTTGAAATTAGGGTCTGTACCCTTCATTGGAGTCAAGTCTGTCTTTTTCTGCAACATTCTCTTTACTGTTTTTTTCCGCCTCCATTTTCCTCTGACATTTTGTCCAACTGTATCCTATGCACATCAACATCTGGGTTTCCTTTTGGCCCTCCCACTCTACGCCTTCCACATTGACCCCTCTCCCCTTCCCCTCTGCTAGGGCAATCATGGGCTCCCACTGGCCCACACCTAGCCCTCAGTTGCCAGGTTCAAGTTGATTAGACAGTCTTGGAGCTGCCTTGAAAGTTACTATGTAGGCGCCTTGAAAGTAGGAACTGGATTTCTTCCTTTCATGACCCACTTTAAGAGTCTAATAGAGTGCCCTTGGCAAAGTGGCTTATCCATTATGGTTTGTTGACTGGTTCCAAAATGAGTCGGGGATATTGGATGAAATCTTGTATTATCAAGGCCCCCTCTGGTACATTTAGTACAGCTTTCATAGATGGAATGGGTATCTTAGAACAATTAAAATTTCAAACTTGAAAATTTCAGGCTGCAACATAGTAATGTTAGATATTTCCTTTGTTGCCTTTCTTCCCAGCCCTATTCCTATCCCCGTTCCCTAAAATACAGGCCTGAGTCAAATGTTAGGTTGCCACCTGTTGGTGCAGTGAGGCATTGCAGCATAGCTCTACAAGATCTTGTAAATGCCTGGAGAGAAGTGAACAGAGATTGAATTTCTGGGAGGTGAGTCTGTAGAGTCAGGTATGGCCCAGAGAAAAACCTTTCGGATTAGGTTGACCCAAAGGGCGGGGTGAGGGCTAATAGCAGAGGGGAATCCTGGAGTAAAAGAGACACTACTAAACACTCCAGGGGCTGTAGAGGGAAAAGTAGTCAGTTATTTGGAGACACTAACTTCTGTAATCCCTAATATTGCTAATGTATATTTAGTAAAGCTCTGTATGCCACTGGGCTGACTACCAATAATCCTGCCTTTCTCAAACCTTTGCCCTTTGTCAATATTGTTGGAGCCCAATTTAAAACTCCACTAAAGAGCAAAGAAAAATGAGATTTCACTATATATATAGTTGAGATGGGTTGCACTTTTAAAAGATGCTTGCAACAATATCCCACATGTTTTTCTGCAGTGTGACCCATCACACCTCCATCAGGTAGAGAGGTCTGTTTCTCTACTGCTTGGAACCCAGGTGGGTCCTGTGCCTGCTTTGACTGATAGAATGAGGTGGATTCAGCTTTTGGGCAATGAGTCCCTGACATCCCAGAGCAGTACTGTGTCAGTTCACATCTGCTGATTCTGATCAAAACACTGTCTTCTACTTCCTGAGAGAGAGAGAGAGCACTTCCTGCCAGGTGTCCCCTTGTGTCCTCCTCTGTGTGACTGTGGGGGTCAGTGTCTCTCACACATTTCTAGCATGGTGCTTGGTACCTTATTTGCAGGCCATGAGATAGAACCCATACTCTCGCCTCCAGAAGGTCTTGTAGGTGGGATTGTGCATTAGATAGCAAGAGTCCACCCACACATTTTCTTTTCATCAACGTTAGTGATAATTTACACATAATACAATACACCCATTTTAAGTATACAGATTGATGAGCTTTGACAAACAAAGCCCATGTGACCACCACCCACGTAACCACTACCATAACCAAAGTGAAGTTGCTCAGTCGTGTCCAACTCTTGGCGACCCCATGGACTGTAGCCTACCAGGCGCCTCCATCCATGGGATTTTCCAGGCAAGAGTACTGGAGCAGGTTGCCATTTCCTTCTCCAGGGGATCTTCCCGACCCAGGGATCGAACCCAGGTCTCCCGCATTGTAGGCAGATGCTTTACCGTCTGAGCCACCAGGGAAGTCCCAAAATCAAAGTCTAGAACATTTTCATCACCCCAGAGTTTCCTCATGCCCCCTTTGCAGTCAATCCCCTCCTCCCACCCCCAGCCAAGCACTGATTTGCTTTGCCCATAGAGATCAATTTTTGTCTTTTCTGGTGTTTCATATAAATGTAATCATATAGGATGCCCTCTTATGTGACTTGTACTTATGTGACTACATAATATTTTGTTCAGCATGTTTTAGAGGTTCATCTATGTTGTGTGTACCTATAGTTAATTCCTTTTTATTGCTGAGTAGTCTATCTTTGTGTGGATATATTGCAATCTGTCTATTCTATTGATGGACATTTGGGTCAGTTATAAATAAAAGTGCTATGAATGTTCATCTACAAGGATTTGTGATCATACGTTTTCCTTTCTTCTAGGTGAATACCTAAGAGTGCTAATACAGGTTTATATGACAAGTGTATATTTCACTTTATAAGAAATTGACAAATTGTTTTACATGCCCACCAGCAAAGTATGAGAGTTCTGGTTGCTCCATATTCTTATCAGCACTCAACATTGTCAGTCTTTTTACTTGTAGCATCCCTGGTGAGTGTAATGGTACCTCATTTGTCCATAGGTTTTTTTGTTTCTTACCTTTTAAAAAATTGATTTATTTCTAATTGCCTCCAGGTTTTTAATTGTGTCCTCCATTAGAAAGTGAGCAGGAGCTTGGTTTTTCACTGCTCCATCCCCTAGCACCTTGAATGGTGCCAACACCTGGAACAGCCCCCAGTACATGGAACAGCATGCAATAAATATTTTTGGAATGAATGAATTCATGTCTCTTTCAGTTTTTGTGTTTCCTTAAGATTGATTTCTGTAGGGAATATTGAGCAAAGAGAATTTATGCACTTACAGTTGTGAAAGATACTGTCAAATTGCTTTACAAAAAATACTGAACCAATTTACCCTCCCACCAACTTGAGCTACTGTCAATTGTTTCCATTTTTTTTTGCCAGGGGAATAGTTAAAAATGATATTTCATTTTGGTTTTAATTTTGTATATTACTCATCACTGGGTGAAATTGAGCATCTTTTCATATATTTTCAGGTCTTATGTACTTCTTCATCTGTGATTTGTGTTCCTATACTTTGCTTTTTTTAATTGGACTATTTTTTTCTAATTTGTGGAAACTCTTTGCTTATCTGAGATAGTACCATTTTGCCAGTTATGTATGCTGCAAACATTTTGTGGAGTTATAAGCAGAATGGTTCAGTGATGACTCCTGGAATTCTTCCGTTGTTGCTTGCTCAGGCAGAGGATCTCTGCCCTTCCCCCAGTGAGAGTGGCTGTGACTGAACCCAAGTTTGCTTCAGGCTGAGGGCTCCCCTTCCTCCCATGCATACCTCCAAGTCTTGACTGTTCCCAGTATGTAAAGCCTCTTCAAGCTTACACAATTAAAAAGCAGCATCCAGAGTGGACTGATGAGAACACAGGGTCCATGTACCTCATCTTGCTGAGCATTTATGTGAAAAATTTCCCAATAAAACCTGCTCTTCATACCCTTTCCACATGGCATTGTGGTGTTTGCCTTCGCCTTCTTCTCCACATTTTTTCTCCCAGTGTGTCATTTATCTTAGACATTGTTCATGATGTCTTCTTTTCATATGCAAGGTTTTACTTCTACATCGTCAAATCTGTCCATCTTCTCCATGACTTCTGGATTTCATGGCTTGCCTAGGAAATGTTTTCTTACCCCGATCATATAAAAAATTAGTTTCTGTTTTCTTCTAGTTCTTTCATAGGTGTTTAATGTATCTCTCCTTATCCACCTGGAAGACATTTTTGGATGTGGAGATACCTACCTCCTAGGGGTCTACAGCAGGGTTTCTATCCTCAGAGCTGCTCTTGGAGTAGGTTACTGGGCTATATTAGTTATCTATTGCTGTATAACAAATTACACCAAAACTTAGTGGCTTAAAACAACAGCAGATTTTAATTACCTCACCATTTCTGTGGATCAAGAATTTAGGAGTAGCTTAGCTCCATGGTCTGGCTCAAGATTCTCATGAGGTTGTAGTCAAGATGTTGGCTGGGGCCACAGTTAACTGAAGGCTTGACTGGGGCTGAGGGATCCACTTCCAAGATGGCCCACTTATATGGACATTCGCAGGAGGCCTCAGTTCCTCACTGTATGGACATCTCCATAGGACTCTCTATAAAGTACCCTCACAACATGGTAGCTGGGTTGCCCCAGATAGGTTGATCAACAGAGTGCAGGGTGCAAGCCACAGTATTTTTTTTTTTAACATTTATTTTTGGCAGTGCTGGGTCTTCATTGCTGCATGGGCTTTTCTCTAGTTGTGGTGAGTGAGGGCTACTCTCTAGTTGCAATGCTTGGCTTCTCATTGCAGTGGCTTCTCTTGTTGTGGAGCACTGGCTCTAGGGCATGAGGGCTTCAGTAGCTGCGGCTCCCAGGCCCTAGAGCACAGGCCCAGTAGTTGTGGCACACAGGCTTAGTTGTTCCACGGCATGTGGGATCTTCCTGGAGCAGGGATCGAACTCGAGCATCCTGCATTGGCAGGTGGACTCTTTACCACTGTGCCACCAGGGAAGCCCAAGCCATTGTATTTTTGATCTAGCCTCAGAGATCACACTCTGTCGTTGCCTATAAGATCCTATTGATCAAGGAAGGAATATACAGGGATGTGAGTAATGGGAGGTGGGGCTCTGTGGAAGCCATCCTGGAGGTAAGCTACCACATCCTGGAGGTGAGTCAACATTTTTGGCTCTCTGGTCCCTGGCCCTGTGAATGAGGGTCCTGTGGGTCCAAAGTATGCCCGAGAAAGTGAAGAACTGGGGAAGTGAAGAGTGGTCCAGTGGTTAGGACTTTGTGCTTACACTGCCAGCACCAGGATTCGATCCCTGGTCATGCAACTAAGAATCCAAAGCCGGGCTGCATGGCTGGGGGGAAAAAAAAAAACCCAGTGAAGATCTATTAATATCAAAGTCAGACAACTACTCTAAATGTCTGAAAAGCAAAATGGAAATTCTGTCTATGAACACAGGGGTCCCAAAGATTTTTAATTTTGCTGTTTTATAATTCAGGAGAAAGACCATTCAGAGAGAATCAAATGGAGTGACAGGGCGAGAGCATGACCTCGTCTGCATTCCTGCAAGTTCTCTCTGGCCTTTGCTAGTTATGTTGGTCAAAGTCCAATCAAGGATACAGGAACTATTCTAGGTGTTTGGAGCAGTTGGAACTTAATGCATAAAATTGTTTACACATGTGATGGAAAATGGAGAAGGGGGGGCAACACTGAGATAAGCGCACGCAGGAAGCATCCGTTGGCCCTGAAGCTGGAGGGATGCATGAAGACTTGGACCAATGGGGCCCAGAAGTGGGCTCAGGGGGCAGATGCTGGAGCTGCGGTGGTTCTACCCTCTGGGATCTGCTGCCACAGAGGAACTCTAGCTCCTGAAGCAGAGAGCAAGGAGAAGCAATACCCTGAATTGTCCCTTCCTCTTCTCCTGCAGTGTCCTTCCAGTGCCTTCCATGGACTCCAGGAATCACGCAGGCAAAGCCGAGCCGAGGAAGGGGAGGAGTGGGGAGGAAAGTGAGGGCACGAGACTGGGGACTGGCACATTGGTGTCAGGTGTGTGGCAGATTTTATTTCCCCCCAAAATGCCCACAACAATATTTCTGGTCCTACAGCTTTTTCTAGAACCATGACACCCTCCCATCAATGGGTGGAGTCTGAGTCCCCTTCCTCCATCCTGGATGGAACTTTGTGATTAACTCCGTGAATGGAAGGAGTCACAGGTGATGCTCACTGTCTGCTGGGGCTGGGTCATGAAAGGTGATACAGCTTCCCATCTGGGATGCTCTCTCTTCCAACCCAGCGGCCGAGCTGTGAAACAAGTCCAAACCAGTCCAAGTGAGAGGTTGCATGGGGAGGCTCATGGGAAGAGAAACTGACGCCCAGCTGGTAATCCACATCATCCCTCAGAGCCCCCTCCTCCAGTATCCGAGCCTTCCAGTTGAGGTCCAGGCATCACGGAGAAGAGACAAGTTGTCCCCGCTGTCTGAATTCCTGACCTGCAGTATCTGTGAGCATAACGATTACAATTTTTTTTATGTTACTGAGTCTTGGGAAAATTCATTCTGTAGTGTATTGTAACTGGGACAGCTGGGGTGAGGGGCAGGAGGCATTCGGGTACATCTTTGGAGCTCCAGGGCAGTATCAGCCTCCTCTCAGATCTTCTGTTTTGGGGCGAATCCCAACCAATAATTGGAATTGGTTTGCGGGTACATGGCAGCTGGTCTCACTCTCCTGCAAGTTCTTATAACTTTGTTTTTGTACCCGTTCCCTTGGAGAATTCATGAGTTCATTTTATGCGTATTTATTGAGGGCCTAAGCTGTGCTGGGCAGTGGCTAGACTCTGGAAAACAAAACAGGCACATTTCCTAACTTCAGCTGGAAAACAAATTGCCTTATAAGTAAATACATAATTACAAATTGAGATAAATGCTCTGGAGGAAAAATGTCCGACGCAGAGAGAATGTAACAGGGGGTTTAGATTTTGTATGGGGTGTTGACAAAACCTCTCGCAGGAAGTGAGCTCTCCCCATCTCTCTCTCCCAGCCCCCGCCTTCTCCCCTTTGCTCTCCCAATGCTTATTTCTTCCAAGCCATGAAAGCTTTATGATACACTTTTAAAGCTCAGGGAACCCTACTCAATGCTCTGTGGTGACCTAAATGGCAAGGGAATCCAAAACGGAGGGGATACATGGATACATATAGCTGATTCACTTTGCCACAGAGCAGAAACTGACACAACATTGTCAAGCAACTATTACATACTCCAATAAAATTTAATTAAAAAAAAAAGTTAGCCAAAACAGGATTTCCTGCTGAAAAGGCTAGCCAAACACATGTATACTAAAAAGTATTTACTCATAAAGAAACCAAAATCATTGGGGTTGTTTTTTTCTGGGTGACACATGAAAACTAGGACTCTCTCCCTCAAAGAGTGCCCAGACAGTGCCTACACATCCAATTTGTCATCGAGTTTTAGGAGAGTGGCTGACCGGTATGTGCGGCCACTCTCAGCAGTAGTGTTTTCTTGAAGGGCGACAGAGGATGAGATGGTTGGATGGCATCACCGACTCAATGGACATGTGTTTGAGCAAGCTCCGGGAGTTGGTGATGGACAGGGAAGCCTGGCGTGCTGCAGTCCATGGGGTTGCAAAGAGTCGGACACGACTGAGCGACTGAACTGAATTGAATGAAGCTCAAGCGTAGTGAGACCTCTCCAGGGAAAGAGAAGAAGGGGGGGCTTTGGGGACGCAGGGGAGCCGCACATGGAAAGCCCCGGGAACAGGGACTGGCTTGCCGGCTGGGGGCGAGAAAGAGGAGCAGGTCAGGTCCCCTCACAGCCACTGTGGAGTGCTCCATGTCTGTCCTTGCATATAGAGATGGGCCTGAACTGCCATTTCCAGCAGGCTCCATGGGGAAAGGGGCAGCTCTGAGACCATCCCCAAGGCTCTTATTTCCCTATGACTGGAGAAGGGGGGTTCCTTCAGAGATGTAGCTAGGTCTTTCCATCTGCTGCCTTTTCACAGGGCTGTCCTGCCTGTGGTGGCATCCGTGTGGTCCATCAGGACTAAGCTCACACACAGCCTCTTGTAATTGTGGTTCCCTGTGGACTTGAGAGCAGACATGAGTGGATGACTCCATCCTCTCCACCACTAGCGGTGCCTGCATCCACACAGCCTGGTTCACCCGCCCCAAAAGATATGCTCATTCAAGATCCCTTGCAGGGACCAGGGTTGTCCTTAAACAACACACAGCCAGACTTCAGAGCCCCAGCCCTGCTTCATGATACTGTCAGGGCTCCCAGAGCAGACAGGAAGATCTACCTCCTGGAACTCGATCCCGGCTCACTCCATCTGGGTCTGCTCTCAGCTCTGATTGTTCCCACTCAAGATATCAGAGGCCAGACGTACAAATGGTTGATCATTGTGGACATGCTCACCCCTATCTTTTGTTAGTGGCCAGGACAGGAATACACACAAAAGCCCACATTCTGTGTCTAAATAACTAAAAATTAAAATCAAGCTTTCCAAAGTTTGTTGACAAATGTAACTTCACAGTGGTGGGAAAGGTTAGGTGTGAATTTCAGTCTTGGATTTCTGCAGCGTCTGACACTGGAATACTGATGACTCCTAACCACCCTACCCGCCAATGCCCTGCCCATTCCCATCCCACCCTGGAAAGGACCTGCTATATGTATATGCTTACCCTGTAGCCCACCGGTCCAGTGCTGACCATTTTCTGCCCTCCCCAAATTCCCCCTGCACACATTCACCTCTGGGCCACCTAAGGGTGTGGAGAAAGAGTGATGTGTGCCCTTGGGAGGACAGATGAGGGGATGAGGTTTGGGCAGTCCCTGGTAGTGAACTTAGGACTGTCCGGGGGGAATTCTGGGGTCCCAGGATCCCAGAGCATGCCTAGAGGTGAGAAGAGGCTCCAAGTGGGTGTCCCTTTGGTCTGATGGATGCCTTGCTCCATGGGCAGAGATATGGCCAGAGCAGGACCCTCTAGAGCATGGGACCCAGGCCAGGGGCCGTGATTGCCCAGTTCTACTTCTTATCCTAGAGAACAGACCAAGTCGTGCTGGGTAGAATTGCTCTTTGTCCTTTGAGCTGTTATTCATTTCTTTTCTGTCTTCCTGTGCAACTACTAGGAACCTTCATTTGGGCTATTCACTGGCTTGGCACCCATTCTTCCAAGGCTGATGTTTGAAATATTTCACCACCATTTAGGACAGGCAATTGAGCAATCAGAGCAGATGCCTACCCAGTGCTGAAGCAGAGTTCTGGAGGCCTTCTCCTTGGCTAGGCATTGACCCTTCTGTTGCTAGGTGACAGGGAGATAGAGGAGGGGTCAGGGCCACAAGAAGGGACATTGGGGACAAGCTTGGGAAAGGGGCCATTTATCATCAGTATGGAGCTATTTTACTATTTTAACCACAGTGCTGCTGTGCTTGTGAATATCAGCTCTGCCTTCTCCCCATCTTCCTTTGACTTTATTAGGGACAGCATTCTCTGTAGCTAAAAGATTATATTCCCTTCAAGCTTTGCTTGAAGCTTAGAGATGGCTCATAATATATATAAGGGCAAGTTTTCAAAGGGCTCTTTTGACTGAGAAGAGTCCTCTTTGCCCCTTGCCCTTCTCCTTCTTTCTATACCTCTCCTGCCTGCGATGATGATGGCGGGAGCTGCAGCAGCCATCTTGTGACCTTGAGAATAGATGCCCCATGCTGAAGAAAGTAAAGCAGAAACAGAAAAAACTTGGGACCCTGATGACTGTAAAACTGCCACACCAGCTCTAGACTGCCCACTGCTGGATTCTTTTTTTATGAGAGGATAAACTTCAAATTTGTAAGACTGTAGTTAAGTCTTTATTATTAGCATTTAAATTTGATTGCTAATTCATTTGAGTTCCAGTCCTCAAGGCCCATCTCTCCAGGGTCAGGGATGTGGCCAGAAGAGGAATCCATTTGGCATGTGTCTTCCATGGGCTACATGTATTTTGTCAGCTGTTCCTTAAAACCTTTCTGGCGACTGGTATTACCTTCCTCGCTTTGACAGTTGAGAAAACTGGTCTGAGAGGTTATGTGGTTTGATTGGTGGCAGAACTAGTAGCAAGGCCTGAGTCTTGCACCATCTCCACCACATTTGTCATCTATACAGGCAGGACTGGGGTCTCTGGGGACAGTGCCTAGGAGGCCCTCTGAGGCTGGGCAGTGTGTGGATGGCCTTTGCAGATCCAATAGCACCTGGCACTCAGATAGGCATCTGTCTGCCCAGCAAAGTGGTGTGTGTATGTGTGTGAAAGGAGACTTTAAAAATCTCCTGTCTTTCCCTGTTATTATTCTTGAAAGAAAAGCTCAGAAAATCTCAGTGGCGCTATGAACTAGAGGGTAGGGAGTTGCTGTGAGGCAGGTAGCAGGCAGCCTTCTGCCTTCCAAGTTCAGTGAAGGAAAAATCCCTGGGCAGAGGGAGAGCATGGAGGGAGCCGTCTCTGAGGCGGGGGCCTCGGAGGGGCCTGCCAAGGTGTTCAGGCTCCTTAGGCTTGGAGGTTGCTCGGCCCAGTACACTTGTTCCCTCCAAGCCTGAAAACCCAGCTTCTCCCTGGTCTCTAAGGGCAGCTGCAGTAGGAGGACCATTCTCTGAGGCAGCTTTATTGTCCCAGAGGTCACCAGTGGATGCTGATGGAGGCCCAGAACCTGGAGGGTGGTCTTCATCCCTTCTCGGACGTCTCTGCCTGACATTTCCATTCCTAGTACATTTTGAACGAATAGAGAACTGTCCATAAGCCTGAAGCCCTCACCTTCCTGCAGCTCGGCCGACGTTCTACCTGACCTGTTTGTCTCTTCAGGGCCCCAGGCCTCTCCCTCATCCTCCCCTCCCTCTGCCCAGGTTCTTGCAGAGGCGAAGCGACCTGACAGCCCCCACAGAGAGCAAGCCCTCGGCAAACCAGCTTCCCCAGCACTGGAGAAGGAGCCAGCAGACGCAGGGCCTCCCTGTCCCTGACTCCCCTCGGAAAACGTGACCCACCAGGCCCTCCCGACAAGCCCCCCAAGCCTCCTCCCCCTTCACAGGCTCCCAGGCAGAGGAGATGGAAAACAGAGCCTCCTGAATGTTTAACTTCAGCGGAGATGATAATAACTTTCCCATGGACGCAACTGTATCCTTTCCCTGTGTTCCTGCGGGGATCCCGAAACTCCATACGGTTCTCATTTGCAGCTCGTTCCTGAGGAGGCCTCATTTCCTCGCCACACACCCCTGATGTGGTCAGGGTCTCCCTCCCACAGCCCGGCCCGAGCGGGGGTGGGGTGCAGACATCCCTGAGCTTCTCCCTCGTGGCTGTCCCCGCTCCTTTGCCTGCCTGGCCTCCTCCAGACCCCTTTCTTGGCCTCTGCCCTTCCTCTAACCACCTCCCCTCCCAAGGCCCCAGACCTTTAAGTCTCTACTCCCCATACCCAGGGGTTGTGGTCAGGACTGGGGTTGTTCCCCAGGCCGTTGTGCCCTTTGGAGAAGCTTCTCCCACTCAGCCTGGTAGGCATGTTGAATGATTCCAGGGTCACCATTAGCGCTGTATCCTATGTGAATGGCGCCTCCTGGAGTTAGAGACAAATGGCTCTGCTAGTAGGCCCTAAAAGAAGAATAGGTTCAAAGTCAGGAAAAGACTCCAACCCCCTCTTGCCAGGCAGCGCTGCCCCCCCACCCACCAAACTCTTTTCAGCACACACCTCTCGTAACTTTGATCTCGAAGGAAGCCCAGAGGAGTTGAGAGGAGGAAAGAAAAGAACAATAGACGTTTGGTGGTGTTTTTTTTTAAAAACATGTTCACATTCCTGGCATCTCCCAAGCTTCAACCACCCCCCCCCCCAACCCGCCTCCATGTGGGTATGGAGTGGGCATCTGTTATTAGCATTTGAGAAAATGGATGAGGCAAAGGACTCAGGGAGTTGAAATGATGAACCTGGATGTTAGACCAGGGCCCCTGAGGGTCTAGTTCTGCCCGCTAGACTCTAGTTCAGAGTCAGAAGGCAGGAGGGGAAGGAACAGAGTGAGGAGGCCGTGGGCTTAGTAGTGAGACATGTGGATGGTGGAGCCAGAGGCTCTAGGGGGAAGTCTCCTGCTCCACCATTTGCAAATCAGGTAACCTTTTGTGAGTCACTTAGCCTTGCTGTGCCTCAGCTCCCTCAGTTGTAAAACAGGGATTAAAATAGGATGGCCATGGGTTAGTAAAGGGAGTTTGAAGAAAACTGCCAGATGTGAAGTGCTGTGATCGCTGTTGTTATTAGATGTGGGGAGGTCGGATGAAAGGCTACTTTATTTTTTTTTTTTTTTTTATATTTGGTGAGAAAGGCTACTTTAAAACTGGCTTCTCTCACCCTCTGGCCCACCTCCCCACAATCCACACTTGAAGGTCTTTGAGGACAAGTAAGTCCCATGGGGCTTCTCTGGTGCCTCAGATGGTAAAGGAGCCATCTGCAATGCAGGAGACCCGGGCTCGATCCCTAGGTTGGGAAGATGCTCTAGAGAGCATGGCAACCCACCCCAGTATTCTTGCCTGCAGAATCCCATAGACGGAGAAGCCTGGCAGGCTACAGTAGTCCATGGGGTACCGAAGAGTCAGACACGACTGAGTGACTAACACTTTCAAGCCCCGTGGACGTTGTTGCTCTTGCCTCTGCGTCTGGCTGCCACTGAGGTCACGGCCCATGACTTCTCCACCCCTGCGCCCCCGCCACATTGGCAGCTCTCTCGGCTCCAGTACTGTCCAAGAAATACCCACTGAATCCCAAGTATCTCCAAAGAAGCAAGAGCTCTGAGCAGTCCTCAGGAGCCCGGCTTGCCGTCACAGGCTGGTCCTTCTGGGCAGTTCTTTGGTCTCAGGCTGGACCCAAGATAAATGTGATTAGGAGATCAAAATGCTTTCCACAGGTTCGGCATGAGGGGGCCCTTTGATCTGCTGCCATGCCTTCAACACCCACCACATCATCTCCACCACCCCTGGAGTCCTCTCTGCTAGGAAACCTCTCTCTGCTTTCATTCCTGTTCTCATCAAAATGCTGGCTCAGCACTCAGTACCGGGTCGGTGAGCCTTGCCTGTTGATGACGACCTGAGTTCCCCGCCTCCCAGGTGTTTGCTAAATCACCAATATGAAGCTGAAGCCAGTGCGCTCTAGCAGGTCTGCCAAACCCAAACGGTCTCATTTTGCACCTCAGTTGCCAAACCTGAAATTTCAACATGCTTGTAAGTGGTGGGTGGGTGAATCTCGTCTGCTTCTTGCGCTAAGTAGATGCAGGGCCTGCCTGGTCTCCCAGAACTTGGCCCAGTGAAGGAAGAAATCATTACGATGATTTTTTTTTTCTTTTGAAAAGGGTACACGTTCCAGTTAGTGCTTACTGTGGAGAACTTGTGGAATTTTCCTGAAGACTTGAGAGATGGCTTGGAGGGATTATGTTGTAACTGCTCAAAATGGACCCTCTGTCACCCATGGGCTCCTCCTCAGGATGTTTAGGCCGCTAGGCCCCAAAACTCTAAGGGAGGTGTGTGCTGAGGTGGCGAGGCCTCTCCCAGCCTTTGGGATACATTTCAGGACAGGCCACCATGGCCAGGTTTCCCTGCTACCAACACAGGCCATGAGGGCTTCCACCGGCCTGCTCCTGGGACCCTCGTCCCGTCACCAGGTCTCAGCCCTGCTTGGGGAGTTGAGGGTATGCAGCGCGGCTGGGTTCCTGTGAGGGAAGAACTTCCTCATTAAAGGAAAGCTGTCTAAAGTAATTAGCCTCCAACTAATAAAAATAAATGGAAAAAAAAAATAAAGGAAAGCTGTCGTAGGAGACATGGAGGAGCATTGCTGGGAGAATCTCCAGGAAGGAGGGAGATCCCTGGCCTGAGCTTCCTTGGGGGGCAAACAAATTGGGGGCTCTGGCTGCTTTTATGCTTTTACCTCCAGGAGGGCCAGCCTACTGTTTTGAAGCCAAGAGGGATCTATAACCTAGGTTCCTTTAGTCAACAAATATTTTGTGAGCCGTTGCCAGGTGCTAGGAGCTGGCCTAGGTGCTGGGGATGTATCGGTGAACAAAATGGACAGAAGATTCCATCCCCTCATGGATTTTACATTCTAGGGATGGGGCAAGACAATGAACATGTTAGAGGAGAAATGACTGCCTCTCTCAAAAAGGAGAGAAATGCTAAGGAAAATGTAAAAGGAGAGGAGAAAAGGGGAGTTGGGAGGATGAGATGTGGGTGGTGGCTACAATGAATAGGGTGGTCAGGGAGGCCTCATCAAGAAGGTGACATTGGGTCAAACGCTCAAAGGAGGTGAAGGAGTAGGCCAGATGATTATCTGGATGAAGAGTGTTTCAGTCAGAGAAAACAGTCAGTGCAAAGGTCCTAAGGCAGGATGGCCTGGGACATTTCAGGAGCACCAAGGAGGCCAGGGTGGCTAGGGCAGAGGGAGGGGGAGAAAAGGAGATATGAGCAGAGGTGCATGAGGTGGGGCAGATTCTTGTATCCTATGGTATTCAGGAGATTACTGTCAGTGCCTTGGCTTTTACTTCGAGTAAAATGGGGAGTCATTGTAAGGCTTTGAGCAAAGGAGTGACATCATCTGACTTAGATTTTTTATTTTATTTTTTTAATTTAATTTTTATTTTATAATGGAGTATACTTGATTTACAATGTTGTTAGTGTCATGTGTACACCTAAGTGATTCATTTATGCATATCCATGTATCCAATCTTTTTCAGATTCTTTTCCCTCATAGGTTATTGCAGAGTATTTAGTAGAGTTCACTGTGCTATATAATAGGTCCCTGTTGATTATTTTTTATATAGTAGTGTATATATGTTAATCCTAAATTCCTAATTTATACTTCCTCCTCAACTTTCCCCTTTGGTAACCATGTTTGGTTTTGAAGTCTGTGAATCTATTTCTGTTTTGTAAATAAGTTCATTTGTATCATTTATTTTTTAGATTCAGCATATAAGTGATATCATATTTGTCTTTGTCTGACTTACTTCACTTAGTATGATAATCTCTAGGCTCATCCACATTGCTGCAAATGGCAATATCTTGCTCTTTTTTATTGTTGATTAATATTCCACTATATATATGTATCACATCTTCTTTATCTTTTCATCTATCAATGGACATTTAGGTTGCTTCTGTGTCTTGGATATTGCAAATAGTGCTGTAATGAACATTGGGGTGCATGTAATATTTTGAATTATGGTTTTCTCTGGATATATGCCCAGAAGTGGGATTACTGGATCATATGGTAGCTCTGTTTTTAGTTTTGTAAGGAACTTCCATACCATTCTCCATAGTGGTTGTACCAATTTACATTCCTACCAACAGTGTAGAGGGATTCCCTTTTCTCCATGCCCTCTCCATATTTATGTTTTGTAGATTTTTTGATGATGGCCATTCTGACCAGTGTGAGGTAATACCTCGGTGTGGTTTTGTTTTGCATTTCATTTCAACATCATCAGTGATGTTGAGCATCTTTCAATGTGCTTTTCGGCCTTCTATATGTCTTCTTTGGAAAAAATGTCTATTTAGATCTGACCTTTGTTTGATTGGGTTGTTGTTGTTGTTGTTTTTGATATAGAGCTGCATGAGCTGTTTGTATATTTTAGAGATTAATCCCTTGCTGGTTGCTTCATTTACAAATTTTTCTCCCTAAAAGAGTGGGTTGTCTTTTTGTTTTGTTTATGGTCTCCTTCATTGTGCAAAAGCTTTTAAACTTAATTAGGCTCCATTTGTTTATTTTTGTTTTTATTTTCTTTACTCTGGAAGGTGTGTTCAAAAAGACCTTGCTGTGATTTATGTCAAAAAGTGTTCTGCCTATGTTTTCCTCTAAGAATTGTATAGTATCCAACCTTACATTTAGGTCTTTAATCCATTTTGAGTTTATTTTTGTGTATGGTATTAGAGAATGTTCTAATTTTATTATTTTACATGTAGCTGTCCAGTTTTCCCAGCACCATTTAAAGAGACTGTCTTTTCTCCATTTTATATTCTTGCCTCCTTTGTCATAGATTAATTGACCATAGGTGCATGGGCTTATTTCTGGGCTTTCTATCCTGTTTCATTGATCAATATTCCTGTTTTTGTGCCAGTACCACACTGTTTTGGTGACTGTACCTTTGTAGTATACTCTTAAGTCATAGAGCCTGATTCTTCCAGCTCCGTTTTTCTTTCTTAGGATTGCTTTGGCTCTTCAGGGTATTGTGTGTTTCCCTACAAATTAAAAAAAATTTTTTTGTTCTAGCTCTGTGAAAAATGCCATTGGTAGTTTGATAGGAATTGCGTTGAATCTATAGATTGCCTTGAGTAGTATAGTCAATTTTGACAATACTGATTCTTCCAATCCAAGAACATAGTATATCTTGTAAGAACGCCGTGGCAAGACAAAGAGAGCGCCGGAGTATTAATAGGCTTTATTGGGCAATCGCTCCCGGGCAAAGTTCCCAGTGGCGAGCAGAGGGAAAGCGGGAGTCTGCAACCTGCGGGAAGGAGGGCGACACTTATATACCCTGGCAGATGCGGAAGTGGCGGGACCTTTCCATATATGGTTAGATCGGGCTCTAGGGTGCTGATTGGACTTTTCGGTCTCGTGTCAGTTTTTGATTGGCCGGAGCCTTGGCGCCTTCGTGTCCATCAGTCTGCCTGGCAACGGGCTGTTGATTGGTGGATGTCTGTCCCTGGGACTTATCCGGGACTTTCCGGCGGGGGCTTCTCTGTCAGCATTTTCTGGCTGGCGCTTTCCCGCCTGCGGTCAGCGTGACCTTTCATATCTTACCATCTGTTTGTGTCAGCGTAGGTTTCTTTTATCAATTTCCTATAGTTTTCAGAGTACATGTCTTTTGCCTCCTTAGGTAGGTTTACTCCTAGGTATTTTATTCTTGACTTAGGTTTTAAAGGGGTCACCTTTTTAATACAGACTTTGCAAAATTATTATGCAGGACTAAAAGGGACTAAGCAATACTAACTTTCAATATTGAGTTTCTAAAAGTGTTAAGCATTATTGGTCCCAGTTGCTAGAAATCTAGCAGGCTCTTCATTTAAGGACCTCACTGTGTATGTGTATGAGTGTGTGTGTGGGGGGGGATGTCCTGTTAGAGACAGGAAACAAATTCAATTATAACACCAAGGGAAGAAGCACAGAGATAATGAGAGGAGTCAAGGAAAGCCTTCTCAAAGAATGACAGAACCAGGTTTTGAAGACTGAATAGGAGTCTTCCAGGTTGGACAAAGCAGGAAAGATCATTCTAGCAAAGGATATAACCTGTGGAAAGGAATGGAGGCTTGAAAGAGCAGACAATTATAGTAATTCGGGGAATGAGTGGATGTTGTATTGTGGCATGCGCCAGAGGGAGTGGTCAGAAATGAAGTTGAAGAGAGAAACGGGAGAGACAGAGTGAAAGAGAAGAAATGCCCACCTCTTTTCCCATGGCAACTGGAGATGTGGTCTCTGCCCAGGTTTCACATGTCAGCAACAAGATCTCTGGTTTCTGAGATTTCACCTGACCAAATCTGATATGTTCTCTATGCTGTGTTTTGTCCTAGTTTGGGCTGATTTTTTTTCATTTTTACGTTTTTATTTATCAAAACTTGCACAAACCTGACCTCATTCAAAATGACACAAAATATACAACCAGGACACACACAGAGAAGCAGAGACTGAGTGCAAGGAGTTTATCTGGGAGGTGATCCACAGAGACATCGGTAAGGGCACAGGAGAGATTGAGACAGGGAAGGGGGGAAATAGTAGAGAGAGGGTGAATAAGCAGATGAGAAATAGACTCAATCCTGCCAGATCATCTGGGAATGAGTGTAGAATTTACCCGAGGGGTGATGGAGCTGGGCTATTAATCCTTCAATCCCATCAGTCATTAGTTAAGGGCTGCTCCTTTAGGGTGGTAACTCCTTGGTCCTCATAGCCTGCCAAGAAGCCAGGGAATATCCCCAGGCACAGAGCTGGACTATGAAAGTTGCATATCCATGGCATATGCAGAGGTACCCAGTACAATTGTATACGTTTCTCTAATCACCTATTAGGTCTATACCTCTGTGCTGGAGAGGTCTTGAGCCTACCTGGGGCCAAGGAGGATGCCAATATGGATGGAGTCAAAAGCAGATCAGACCCAGGCCCACCCTGGGGTATTCTGGGCTCCATCTTGCAGTGGTCCACATGACACAGACTCAGGGGTAAAGGGACGGATGTTTGTCTTTTTATATCTGGTTTCTTTCACTTAACCTAATGTCTTCATGGTTCATCCATGTTGTAGCCTATGTCCAAATTTCATTCCTTTTTAAGGCTGAATGATATTCCATGGATAGACCATATTTTGCTATGGATCTCTAGGTCGCCTCCACTTTTTGGTTATTGTGAGTAATGCTGCTTTGAACATGGGTGTGCAATTATCTGTTTGAATCTCTGCTTGCAGTTCTTTGGGGTCTGTACCTAGAAATGGAATTGCTGGGTCACAGTGCAATTCTACGTGTAACTTGTTGAAAAACCGTCATCTTGTTTTCCACAAAGGCTGTACCATTTTCCATTCTCTCCAGAAATACATAAGAATCTCCTTTAAAGACACTTGGGTACTGCTCTTCCCACCAGCTGGGGAGGTGGGGAGGATAAGGACCATCCCCACCCCACAGAAGGATTATGGCAGGTTCAAGTGAGGACCTGGACTTCCCAGGGGGCTCAGTGGTAAAGAATCTGCCTGCCACTGCAGAAGACGTGGGTTCGATCCCTGGGTCGGGAAGATCCCCTGGAAGAGGACATGGCAACCCACTCCAGTATTCTTGCTGGGAAAATCCCACAGACAGAGAAGCCTAGTGGGCTACAGTCCATGGGGTCACAAAGAGTCAGATATGACTGAGCAACTAAACAACAAGTGAGGATACACCCAGACTTACATGGCAAGGGTTGGTGACAGCTGAGGGCACCCTTCGGTCTCTGAGTGTCCAGTTCACTCAGCTGTGGGCTGCATCATTTCGGTTGGACTATGTCATGATGCTGGTCAGCTAGAAGGACATGGGTTTGAATCCTGCCTTTCCTGGGGCTGGGTGACTGCTGACAAAGGAGTTTGCCATCCTTAGCCTCAGTTTCCTTCTCTGTTCAAACAAATGGAAAGCGTAATTGGGCAGGGGCGGCCACTCAGTGAGGTCATCTAAGTCTCATGCTTAGCACGAAGGGCCTGGCAGATAGTATGTGCTCAGTCAGTGGACATCACTATCATTATGATCTGTTTCTGGGGATCCCTCTGTGGGTGAGCATCTAGGTGGCAATGCAAGAATGTAAAGTCAAGGTTATAAGCCTCCTTGATGTCCATTTCTGTGCTAGGATTTGGGGCTGGAGCGCAGTGGGAGATGCCATAATACACTGCCCACGTTTACCTTTAAGAAAGCACTTGGGACTTTCCTGGTGGTCCAGTGGCTAAGACTCCGTGCTCCCAATACAGGGGGCCTGGGTTCGATCCCTGGTCAGGGAACTTGATCCCACCATGCTGCAACAAAGGTCGAAGATCCTGTGTATTGCAACTAAGTCCTGGTGCAGCCAAATGAGTAAATAATTAAAATAAATATACTGAAAAAAAAAGAGAAAACACTTGCTGCCCTGGTTTGTGGGGTTCTTTCAGGGGCCTCCTCTGGCTATAAGGACCTTTAGGGGCAGCCTCAGCTACAGAGTGCCTCGGTCAAAGTCATGCCCTTCCAGTGACCTTTTAATGTGGGGGTATAAAGGCCTAGGCATCTAGGCCCACCTCTGGACAACTCAGTGGAAGGCTGAATGATGCCCCACAGCCCCCCAAGGTATCCATGCCCTAGTTCCAGGAATCTGTGTGTGTCACCTCATATGGCAAAAGGGACTGTGCAGATATGATTAAGGATCTGGAGGTGGAGAGTTTATCCAGGTAGACCCAACAGGGGGCTTCTAAGAGGAGGGCAGAGGATCAGGGTCACAGAAAGAGATGTGATGAAGGAAGCAGGGGTCAGAGTGATATGCCTGCTGACTCTGAGGTTGAAGCTTGCACCCAGGGCCAAGGGATGCCTGCTGGTGGCCTCTGGAAGCTGGAAAAAGCAAAGAAACAAATGCTCCCCTGATGCCTCCAGAAGGAGTGCGGTCCAGTTGACACCTTGATTTTGGATTTCTAATCTCTTGAACTCTAAGAGAATAAACGTGTGGTGGTGGAAGGCAGCAAGTCTGCGGGAATTTGCTCCAGCCGTAATAGGAAACTAGTACAACTCTGAAGGTGGGGCTGGCTCCAGCGTTCCCTAGGGGTGAGGCCCCAGAGACTGCTGCTCCCTCTGCCCAATCCTGCTCTCCTCCTGCCCTTCCACAGGGGTTGGTGCAGCAGGCTCTCCCTGATAAGCATCCTGCGTCTTAAACTGCATCTCAGAGTCTGCTTCCTGGGAAACCCAACCTGCCACAGTTCTCACACACACACACACACACACACACACACACACACACACACACACGCGCGCGCGTGCATGCGTGTGTGTGTGTATGTATATTGTCGTTTAGTTGCTCAGTCATGTCTGACTCTTGCAACCTCATGGATTGTAGCCCACCAGGCTCCTCTCTCCATGGGATTCCCCAGGCAAGAATACTGGAGTGGGTTGTCATTTCCTTTTCCAGGGGATCTTCCCAATCCAGGGATCAAACCCACGTCTCCTGCTTGGCAGGCAGATTCTTTACCACTGAGCTACTGGGGCAGCCCATATGTATGTAATATGTGTATCTGTGTATGTATACACACACATATATTTATATATTTTACAGCTTTATTACGGACAATTTCAAACAGACACAAGAGTAGTAAGAATAATGATCTTCTGTGATCTCATCACCCCCAGCTTGGATAATTGCCAACTCGTGGTTAATCTTATTTGATCCATGTGGGAATGGTAATTTAAAGGGCGAAGCAAAGCTCCCATCCTAGAAAACGTTCTGGTCCACGTGGGGACTTCAGAAGGTGCAGACATCTCTGAGGCCAAGAGAATGCCAGGAAACAGTCCCCACGTCAGTGAATATGGGGCAAGGGCACAGAGAAGCAGCCTTGGAGAAAGGCAAGGCAGAGGAGACGCAGCCAGAGCTGCAGGGCAGTTCCGTCTTGAAGAGTGGGTCCTAGGTCATGGGCAAACTCACCTAAAGGGTCCCAAGTCTGGGCAGGAGGCAGGTGATGTGTGAAGGGACAGTGGTAAGGCAGCCCTTACCTTTGTGTTACACTCCATTGTTTTTCTGATCTTCCCCTAAAAAAATAAGCCTCTCCTGCTTCTCCATGACCCTGTCAACAATAACAATGTGAGAATAGTGCCAGGTGCTGGGCCAAGCACTTTACACAGGTCTTCTCACAAATCTGCCCAACAACCCTAGGAGGCAGACACTATTTTTATCCCCATTTCAGTGAGACTCAATGAAGTAAGGCCACTTGGCCAAGGTCCCATGGATGGTGTATTCGTTTCCTAGGGCTGTTATAACAAATGACCACAGACTGGGTGGTTTACAATAATAGAAATAGATTCGCTCACAGTCCTAGAGGCCAGAAGTTTGAAATCAAGGTGTTGGCTAGGCTGCACTCCCTCCAGAGGCTTTAGGGCAGAATGCTTCCTTGCCTCTTCCCACTTCTGGTGGCCCCAGGCAATCCTTGGCTGGTAGCTACATCACTCCATCTCTGCCTCTGTCTTCACATAGCCTCCTTTCCTCTTCCTGTGTCTTCTTTGTATATCTTTTACCAGGACACTTGTCACTGGATCCAGGGTCCACTTGGATAATTCAAGATCTCATCTCAAGATCCTTACTTGAAATACATCAGCAAGCACCCTTTTTTTCCCCCAAATAAGCTTGCATTCCCTGGTTCCAGGGGTTAAGACATGGACATAGCTTTTTGGATGCCGTAGTCAACCCACAACAGGTAGGAAGAGGGGGACCAGGGGTCTGAACCTAAGAAAAAGGCTCTGCTGTTCCTGGCATGTGATACAGTCTTGCCAAGAAGAGCAGGACCAGTAGGAACCCCTTGTCCTAGTTTTATGACATGGCCACAAGGTCTTTGACACACCTCCCATGGAAAGGTGGTGTCACTGCCTCTCACCTTGAATCTGGGTGGGCTTGCGACTCACTTGTAACCAAAAGAATGTGGCATGACCTCCAATGGTGCATCAGAAAAGGCGACACGGTGTCTGCCTTTTTTGTGGAACCATTTGCTTTTGGAGCCTTGAGCTGCCATGCTGGGAAGAAGCCCAGACCACATGGAGAGGTCCCACCTAGGTGTTCTGCCCAATAACTCTAGCTTAGACAGCCGATAGCCAGCACCCCCTGCCTCCATATAATTCCAGCCCCACCTATCCAGTCTCCCCGCTGAGGCCCCAGAAATGATGGAGCAGAGACAAGCTATCCCCACTGTCCCCTGAGTTCCTGACCCCCCAGCCCCCACAGGATCTGAAGAGAATAAAATGGCTGCTCTGTGCCACTAAGTCTGGGAGACCCCCTCCTTGTCTAGAGAAAACCCCAACTGGAGGTCATCAGTTTCTGAGAAATAAACCTGATTCAGAGAGAGACAAAGAAAATGCATCCTGTTTGAACCAGCACCCCTGCCCCAATTCCCCGTGGTTCTGTGATGAGAGATGGGGCGGGGGTAGGGCACAGAAAATGGAAACAGCTCCTTTCAAGCATGAGAAACCGCCCCTCCCCAAACTCACTCACAGACAGAGCCTTGGGGCCTGAGGCTGCAGCCAAGCCTCCCCCCAGCTGCCTTCCCTCCAGCCTCTGCCAGTGGAACCCAGCAGCAGTTACCATTTTCCATGCAGCTGCAGCTGACAGCAGGTCCCCCCCCAACCCCCAACACCGGCCCCATCCCTCCACAGGCCCTGACCGAATGCCCCCAGGGGCCCAGCCTACCCTAGCCCAAAGCCTACCCTGCCTTTGCCAGGGCTCGGGGTCTGTCTGCAGCCCCGGCTGCCAATTATAGCACAGGCTCACTCACTCGCTGGGTTGGATCTTGGGATTTTTGTCATTTGCTATGCGGAGGTTTTCTTTCTGACTAATTTGTTTACCAGGTTTAATTCTTCAATCATGTTTTCATTTTACGAGATTTCAGGGTAATTATGAACTTTGAATAAATCCATCTGAGGTACCAAAGTGCACTCCGCTCCACGAGGGCCTGCCATTCTGTTGCTACACTTGAGATTTGGTGTGAATAGGACCTTTCCTGCCCGCCCCCACCCCCCAACGCCAGCAATTGAAAACAGCTGGGCTTCTAGGAGCCAAGGTCGGGATTTGAGAAAAAGCCACAAGCTGAAAACCACATCGGAGTTGGGGAGAGATGGAATCAGGCGGGAGTGTGAGCGAGTCTCCAAAACCTGTGAGAATCTGGCCTCTCTCCACCCACCTTGCCCAGGCTGCTCCCCCTACCCCAGGGCATCTGGCAGAGGGACCTGAGGCCCCGGCTGCCCCAGCGTTGCCAGCTGAATGTCAGCCGCAGCAAGATGCATTGATTCCTGGGAGAGGACCAGATGCAGAGGCCGGAGCCTCGGGCCCTAGTTCCAGCTGCATAGCCCTCAGCAGTGCGGCCATAGGCAAACTTTTTGACCCTCAGAAGCAAAATAGAAATAGATCGAGGGGGATGATGACCCCCTCCACTTTGCAGGCTTGTCACAAAGGACTTGCCGTATGATGCAGCATTTTGTAAGCTGTATCACTTGGCACAGTTGTGAGGCGGTGGTGTTATGGAACAAAGTCTCATGGTTGTATTGGCAGGGTCACACTGGCAGGCTGGGGTGACAAGACACCCAAACAATGGCTATAAAGGCAGGAAAGGCCACCAGGTCCCTAGATGTCTCGACTCCATCGCCGTTTCACAACCAGTGTGTCCCGGCTCCTGCTTGTGCTGGGATGGTCTCTATGGAGTGTGTAGGCCTATGAACTGTGACTCTGATTCCCAGCACCTTATCAATGCTACACAGGAGGACTGCGTTAGTCCCACATCTTATCGGTACCAACAAATTAGAATTGCCTAATTTGCATATCCATACCAAGCCTACAGCCAGCCCAGCTGGGTGGGTAGTGCAGGGTGTTGTAATCACAACTAAGATCAATGGTTTAGGCTTAGCTAATTTACATGCAGCCAATCATAGCCAAGGAATGAACAGCAAAGCTGCTAGGGGAACCAATCGTATGAAGGGAATTCTCCACCACAGAGTATAAGCCCCAGAGCTTCCCCAGCTGGATGACGCTCACTCCCACCTCAGGGGAGACGCCATGGGGGGCTTCGGACTTGCTCTGACAAGGATCTGGTGCTGGATCCCATCCACAGTGACAGCCTTAGTGGCCGAGGGCAAAAGGAAGGGAGTGGCTGTACCTTCGTTCTGTTTGGGATCTCTCAGAAGCAAGCCTGAGACCAAGATTCAAGGGCAGGAAGCACCATCAGGGGCATGCCAACATGCAGGAAGACAGTTAATAAAGGATGCACGATCCAGCCAGGCACCTCTGTGGGGAACCGTAATGGGCTGAATTGTGCCCCTCCACAGATTCATAGATTGAAGTCCTAACCCCCAGGACCTCCGAATGTGACCGCATCTGGAGATAGGATCTTTAACGAGGTGATTAAAGTAAAATGAGGTCATTATGATGAGCCCTGATCCAATCTGACTGGTATCCATAGGACAGACACGTACACAAGAGGGATGACTGTGTGAAGATAGGCAGTGAGGAAGCCAGGGAATTCATCCACTAACTTGCACCAGTCATTCACTGGGGGCTGTTTGTGGGGGGCACTGATTCGCAGCCCTAGTCTGCCTGGGGGCAGGCAGAGCAGCATTGGTCATCAGTTGAAGCCCCCAGGGGAAGAAACTCAGGGATTACCATTTGAAAGTCGGGACTGGATGCCCAAAATGGTAAGACCAGGGGACTTGTGGGCGGCAAAAGTGATGGTGGCTCCTGAGATGTATAATAGGATATCTTAGGTACCTGCCTAACAAGCAGTAAGCTTGTTGTTGTTCAGTTGTTCAGTCATGTCCGACTCTTTGTGACCCTATGAACTGCAGCACACTAGACTTCCCTGTCCTTCACCATCTCCCGGAGCTTCCTCAAGCTCATGTCCATTGAGTCGGTGATGCCATCCAACCATCTCGTTCTCTGTCACCCCCTTCTCCTCCTGCCTTCAATCTTTTCCAGCATCAGAGTTTTTTCCAATGAGTTGGCTCTTCCCATCAGGTGGCCAAAGTATTGGAGCTTCAGCTTCACCATCAGTCCTTCCAATGAATATTCAGGGTTGATTTCCTTTAGGATTGACTGGTTTGATCTCCTTGAAGTCCAGCGGCACTATGGCACTAAGCTGCTATGGCCTTTAATCTCTGCCCCAAAGGAATATATGTGTATGTGATGTGTCTGCTCATTGGAAGGTTTAGCTAGAATATATATTTTTATATTCTATTATCCATGTAATATTGTATGACCCTGCAAAGGTGACCTCTGGTCAGTTTACATGCCAAAGCCCGTGGCCTGAACGGACATGGAACACAACTCACTGTGGTCTTGAATTCCTGTAACTTTTGTGCCCTTCCTCGTGAGACCAGGAGCACGTCAGTGCCTCTTGCTAATTTTGGACTCATACACTGGGCTCAGGTAGGATGAGGATGCTTTGAGTCAGGCTTCTTGGTTTCAAGCAACTGAAACTGATGTTACACAAGTTCGGTAGGAAAGGGATTTCTGGAAGGTGTGGGGTGGTCCACCAACTTGAGAGAAAGGAATAAGCCTCATAGCCGAGAACGCTCTAGTAGGTGTGGGGAATGGCCAGCACCTGCCCCCACCCTCACCAGCCTCCGTAGGGCACTGTCACTGCTAGCCCTTTGAGGTTGCCACCGTGGGGTCATTGTCCCTGCCTCTCTACAACATTCCCTGGAGATTCAGTTGGGGCTCTCTGGGTCACCCTATCAGAGTGGCCTCTCCACATGGTCTTTCCAACATGGCAGCTTAGAACAATGGGATTTCTTACACATCAGCCCAGGGCTTCCAAGAAAGAGCACCAGACAGAAGCTGTATCATCTATTATGATCTATTGTAAATCACACAGCATCACTTCTGCCACATTCTATTTGTCCCATGTAAATCTGAAAAGCCAGTCCATATTCCCCATCCCCAGGGAAGGGATTAGACTCCTCCACCCTTTGATGAGAAGACTGTGAAAGAATTCAGGACGTGTTTTAAAACCGCCACAGTGGGCTAGGAGATGGCAAACAGCCACTTGGCTTGACAGTTTGATTGGACCAACACATATTTCCTTCTTGATTTTCTAATTTGGCTGCTTGTTTCCCATGATGCAGATAGGCCTGGCTCAAACTCCGGGCCACATGTTAGTAACTAACATGTTTGCACCCCGTTGGTTGGACCCACCGACTCCAGTTCATCCCGCTTCATCATTATGCCAGGAGAGCTCATTCCAACTGAAATTTGACTATTGGTTTTTAATTTTGGTGCCATTTTTCATGCTGATGGCTCTTCTGGCTGACAGTGAATTACCCTGGGTGCAAATTAAATACAATAGAATTGCTAATAAGGCCATTAGAATACGCTGACAGGAGGAAATCTACAAGTTGTCAGACCTGGGTGGGCTCTCCACTTGCCTTTGGGACAGAATTCACTTGACTTCAAACGGACCTGTGCCTGGGATGGGTTCAAATATTGGAAACAGACACCTGCAGGCACCTGGAGGGACTGAGCGAGTGACTGCAAGGCCCGCAAGCCTACACTGGTTCGGCTGTTTCTCTTTGCAGGAAAAATCTTGTCCTGTGAGTACACGTGTCCCTAGGGATTTCTGTCTAATGTTCCATACACTCTTCTCATGCAGGGAAGTTTCGAGATTTAATTCTCCACCTCCAGGCCCACAAGGAAGGCACTAAATATCTGGAACAATGAACAGTGTTTTCAGATTTCTAAATTTAGATGGAAGGTGGGAACACACCAGCGGTTTTCCTCTTGTGTCTAATTCTGAGCGAAGATAGAGTCTTTATCTGTTGGAGACTTTGTCGTTGCATGGTCAGTCCCAGTTTCTTTCTTTTTTTTTTTTTTAAATACCTACAAAAGTGACTGAGAGAAACAGATTCAGGAGCTGGACCCTAAGGGTGGGCTCGCTGCTGAAAAGTGGTTCTGTAAATCAGGAGGTGTTAGACCTTCAGAGGAGATAGGAGGTGGTCTTGAAGGGTGAAGCTATAAACCCGGATGCTGTGCAGTGCTATTGTTTGGGGAGGGGCAATGTGTTGGAGATCATTGGTGAGAGGAGGACCACACTGCATCAGTAACAGCTAACAATTATTGAACCCTGCCTGCTATATCTAGCTACTTGAAATGCATTTCATCTTCACATCAGCTCTCTTCTCTGTAGATTATGGTCATCACCCCCATTTAGAGGATGTCAATCTTGAGGTTAGGTAATTTTTCCAAGGTCACCCAACAAGTTTACTTCATCCAGTGTTATTAGACTGGATTCAGCAGCCAGAGACAGTGGGGTGAGGAGGAAAGACTGGCTTAAAGGAGAAAGTTATTCTTTCTTAGAAAAACAGAGATGGGGGACTTCCCTGGTGGTACAGTGGCCAATGCAGAGGACACAGCTTTGATCCCTGGTCTGGGAAGATTGCACATGCCACGGAGCAACTAAGCCTGAGTGCCACAACTACTGCAGCCTGCGTGCCTAGAGCCTGTGCTCCACAGCAAGAGAAGCCACGGAAGTGAGAAGCTCGCACACCGCAAGGAAGAGTAGCCCCTGCTTGCCACAACTAGAGAAAGCCCATGCACAGCAAAGAAGAACTGGTGCAGCCAAAAATAAATAAATAAAATTATTTACAAACAACAATGGGAGGTAAGAAGTCTCACTCTGGTTCAGCAGCTCCATAATCATCTGCCACCTAGGTCCCTTCTATCTTGTTATTCCATCATTGCCAACATATGATCTCTTCTGCCTTGGATTGCCGGGTAAAATACAGGGTACCCGTTCAACTGGAGTTTCAGATAGACAATAATTTTTTCTAAGTGTAAATATGTCCTGTGCCATATTAAATAATTAAGTAGCACAATTAAATTAAAACATTGTAATTAAATAAAAATTTAATAAAAATATTTTATTTTTGCTTCATCTAAATATTTTATTTTTGCTTCATCTGGCAACCCTATCTCCACCTCTTGGTTCAAGGTGGCTGCACGTGCTCTAGCATTTAGGACCACACTTCAGGCAGTAGGAAGGAGGAGGCTTAAAGAAGGGTCTCCCTCCCTTTTATTCTCTATTTATTTATTTATTTTTGATTTCACAGGGCTTTCACGAGTTGTGGCAAGTGGGGGCTTCTCCTGTTGCAGAGCACAGGCTCTAGGGCACACAGGCTTCAGTAGTTGCAGCTTGCGGGCTCTAGAGTGCGGGCTCAGTAGTTGTGGCACATGGACTTATTTGCTTCTAGACATGTGGCAGGTGGATTCTTAACCACTGGATCACCAGGGATGTCCGTGGTCCTTCCTTTTAAGACATGTCCCCCCACATGGCTTTTAGGGAGGCTGGGAAATACAGCTTTTATTCTGGGCAGCCATGGGCTCAGTTGACCATCAGAGGCTTCTGTATTAACAGATATCAGGGGTCAACTCTGTGTCTGCCACAGCTGTGACTTAAACCCCAGTCAGAATGGCTTTCAAGTCTTGGGGCTTAGTCACCCTAATAATCCTGCCTCTTCAGCATTTTAGGAAAGAAAGTGTGTGTGTTTCACACTGCTGCTGCTGCACTAAGTCACTTCAGTCGTGTCCGGCTCTGTGCGACCCCATAGACAGGCAGCCCACCGGGCTCCCTCGTCCCTGGGATTCTCCAGGCAAGAATACTGGAGTGGGTTGCCATTGCGTTCTCCAGTGTGTTTCACGCAGCCCTCTTTAAATCCCTTTCCCAATTTCTGGGTGCCTCTACTCTGAACTCTGTGCTTTTGCTGCTAACAGCCAGCATGTGCAACACTCTTCGGAGGTCTGCCCTGGGGCTTCCGGAGCCACTCCATCCCCGCCCCGGGAACTAGGATGGCACTTGGCCAGTGACTCACTGCGCGGGAAGCCTGCAAGCCCAGCTCCCTGGCCTGGAGAAAGACTAAAGCGTAATTTACACTCCACCACTTTCCTTTTCTCGTTCTGCTTTCCTCACTCCTTTAACTGGTCTACCCTGGAAGCCCTGCCTTTAGAAATCACTTGCACACAAATCCTTGCCTAAGATAAGGGCTTACCCTGGAAAATATAAATAGGAAATGGGACAGGACTTTTGAAGACAAAGCAGTTCTGTTCTCACGTGCCCCTCTGTGATAAAGAGGCCAAAATGACTTGCAAAGCCCTCGAGTTTGATTTAGGTCACATCCCTGCCTTAACTGGCAAATCCTGAGTTGTGACCACTGTTATAAAATTGGGCATTTAATATTTATTCCTGTCTTCCTCCAGACTGTATGTCCCCCCCACCCCCCACCCCGGGCATGTGTATTAGTCTGGGTTTGGTTGGGAAAATAGCACTTAGGGCTTCAAATAGGAAGGAATTCAATACTGGAGATAAGGTGCTTACAAAACAATTGGAAGAGTCAAGGTCCAGGAAAACTGATACCAGCTCTCAGATTCTTCCAAACTTCTAGAGCGTCAGAGAGCCCAGGGAATACAGTTGCAGGACAAAGGAGGGTGATTCTCAGACCTGCCTGGGGGTTGCCATGAAAATTTCCACTTGCTGTTCACTTTGTGTCTGCCCTCTGTTGCTGGAGAAATAATAATTATGGCTTCTTGGCCTCTCTTTAGCCTTCCAAGTCATATGCAAATATGGTAGCTCCTCATTACAGGTTTCTCTTGCTATCTGAAAGTAGAGTGTTTCTGTGAAAACTTTCATAAGCCAAAAGGGTGTAAAGTAAAGAAGCAATTACCTTAGGACACATCTTGCTAACAGGTGCACAAAATAAATGGCGATAAATAAAGCACAGAGGCTCACAGACACAGGTGAAATCCATGGCGATTTTTTGATGTTGAGATGCTGAGGGTAGTTCTCAGGAAGGAGCTTGGCAGGACCACTCTTACTGCTTGGGGTGCCTGCTGCCTCTATCACAACTTGCTGCAAAACAAACACTGAATGCTGTGTTTTTCACCTTTTTTTTTTTTAAAGCAAAAATCCTCTTCAAATTTCTTAGTGAAAACAGGTACTAATATGGGTCTTTAGGAAAAGCGAAGTAAAACAAGAAAAAAGTAAAGTGAACTTTAGAAAATCGAGGAATACCTGTATTTGTGAATTCCCTATTTGGAAATTTACCTCCTCACTAAAAATGTATGTGTAACCTCAAAATTAATACTCAAGCACATTCTCGGTCATTCACGGGCTTATGCAAGAGGGGTGAGAAACTGGAGTCATCCAATGCGCCCATTCCCAGCTGAGGTTGAACGTGGTGAGGCTCTGCTTTTTTCCTTTGGTGCTTATACTGTAAACCAGTGTCTTCTTTGTGGTCTAAAGTTTAGTGCTAGGTTTTTCACATTTCTGAGCTTTTTTGTTGGTGACTGCTGTTTGAAATAGCCCCCACATGTATTGTTGAAGAGGCTGTGGTGAGAAATTTGTGCGGTAGATAAGCTTCATTCATTTTGGAAAATTCTCAGCCATGATTTTTTCAAATGTTTCTCCTACCCTGTTCTCTCTCTTCTCCCAGGATGTTAGACATATTCTCCCACAGCCCTGTGATCTCTATTCTGTTTTTTTTTCTCCTACAATTTTGTTTCTTTGTGTTTCAGTTTGGGTAATTTCCATTGACTTGTCTTTGAATTTGCTGATTCTTTCCTTAGATGTGTCATCTCCTGCTGAGCCATGAAAGACACAGTAATGTTTTTCATTTCTAGCACTTCCATTTGATTCTTTCTTTCTTTCTTTGGCTATGTCAGGTCTTAGTTGAGTCATGAAGGATCTTCCATTGTGGCACATGGGCTCTAGTTGTGGTGTCTGAGCTTCAATAGTTGTGGTGCATGGGCTTAGCTGCTCCACGGCATGTGAGATCTTATTTCCTCGACCAGGGATTGAACCCGTGCCCTCTGAATTGCAAGGCAGATTCCTAACTACTGGACTACCAGGGAAGTTACAATTCTTTCTTTTTTAAAAAGAATTTTTATGGTAGTATAGTTGCTTTATACTGTAGAGCAAAGTGAATCAGCTGTACATATATATACATCCCTTCTTTTTTGGATTTCCTTCACATGTAGGTCACCACAGAGCATCAAGGAGAATTCCCTGTGCTATTCAGTAGGTTCTCATTAGTTATTGATTCTTATAGCTTTATTCTCTCTGATGAAATTACCCATCTGATCTTGCATGTTGTACTTTTTACACTAAGGTTAGTGTTTAGTGGCTTGGTTGCCCTGTGACCTCAGCTCTCTGACGAGTTCAAGGCAAGTTGTGATTTTCAGATTGTCCAGATTTCTGTTGTTGTTACTAGTGTGCTATTTTCAACATTCTGTATCCTAAGCAGATTGCAATTTTTTTAAAAAAGAGAGATGCTTCTGTAAGGAAAGAACAAGAATTAATGTCTTGTTAAATTCCTGGTTTCTTTCAGATCCTTTATATATGCATATAACCAAACCAAGGCACCAGTATTTACATGACTGAATTCAAAAGGACGTAAATGGTGTAAATGACTGATCAAACTTAGTATATTACCCACTGTTATTGACTGAATTATATCCTCCCAAAATTCATATGTTGAACCCCTTCCCCCAATCTGACCATATTTGAAGACAGAGATTTTAAAGAGGTGATTAAGTTTAAATGAGGCATCAGGATGGAGCCCTAATTTAATCTGACTGGTGTCCTCAGAAGAGACACGAGGGATGTGTGAGCAGAGAGGTAAGGATTTTGGTCACCAAAATTACAATGTATGAGTTTTCCCATACCACTAAGTGATTCTGGGTCACCAGCTGGGTGTCCTACAATTCAACTCAATTCTGACATTATCTACCCGGAGATAGCATCAGATACCACAGGTTAAGGGCTCAATCCTACAAGACTGCCCCCTATCTCCCGCCCTCCCCCCGCCCCAATCATTTTAGATGGCATTAACAAGCCCAGGTTATCTCCTGTTCTTCTGACTGACAGGCTACAGGTTAGAGGTTCCAGCAACACCCCCCTCCTTGGGTTCAATTAATTTGCTAGAGCGGCTCATGGAGCTCAGATTACTGGTTTGTTACAAAGGATATTAAAGGATACAAATCAACAGCCAGATGAAGAGATACACAGGGCGAGATCCTAAACAAAGGAGCTTCTGTCTTGGCAGAGTTTGGGGCCCAGGAAGGCAGGCAAAGTGGAAGTATTCTGGTTCATCAACCTGAAAGCTCTCCAAATCCCATCCCTTCGGGGTTTTATGGACGCTTCATTACATAGGCACTATTGATTAAATCATTGGCCATTGGCAACTGATTAACCTTCCAGCCTCTCTCTCCTTCCTGGAAGTTGGTAAGGGGAGGGACTGAAAGTTCAACCTTCAAGTCACATGGTTGGGTCCTCTGGCAACTGGCCTTCATCCTCAGGTTACCTGCGTGCTTTCCAAAAGTCACCTCATTAACATAACAAAAGACACCTTTATTGCTCTCAATACTTAGGAAACTCCAATAGTTTTAGGAGTTCTGTGCCAGAAACAGGGATGAAGATCAAATATATTTAATATATTTATTTTAAATCATCATATCACAAGAGAAAAGACTGGATATGGTGAGAAGGTGGCCATCTGTAAGCTAAGGAGAGAGGTCTCAAGAGAAACTAACCTTGACCCCTTCTCAATCTTGCAGACTCCAGAATTGTGAGAAAATCAATTTCTGTTGCTTAAGCCATCCAATCAGTAGTATTTTCTTAAGGCAACTCAAATAGACTAGTATACCCCCAATTGCAGGTATGGTAGATTGTTTTTTTAATTAATTTATTTTTTTGAATTGAAGTATAGTTGATTTATAATGTATTAGTTCTTTGCTGTAGGTGTACAGCAAAGTGAGTCAAATATATACACACACATATATAAATACATACAGACTCATATATATATGTTCATTCTTCTTCAGATTCTTTTCCCTTATAGCTGATTACAAAATATTAAGTATAGTTCTCTGTGCTATATAGTAGATCCTTGTTAGTTATCTATTTTATATGTAGTAGTGTGTATCTGATAATCCCAAACTCCTAATTTCCCAATCCCTTTCCTCCTTAGGTAACTATAAATTTGTTTTCTATGCTGTGGATCTATTTCTATTTTGCATATAAGTTGATTTGTATACTTTTCCTTTTATAGATTCCATATATAACCAGTATCATTTGATTTTTGTCTTTGACTTACTTCACTTAGTATGATCATCTCTAGGTCTATCCCTGTTACTGCAGCTGGCAAAATTTCTTTATTTTTTCTTCTGGCTGAGTAGTATCCCATTGTGTATCTGTATCACATCTTTATCCATCCATCTGTCAATGGACATGTAGTTTGTTTCCATGTCTTGGCTATTGTAAACAGTACTGCAGTGAACATTGGGGTGCATATATCTTTTTGAGTTAGAGTTATCTCCGGATATATGCCCAGGAGTGGGATTGCTGGATCATATGGTGGTAGAGTCTTAAAAATGGCTTCTGAAGAATCGTATCTCTCAGGGTTCACTTCCCTTTTCAATGAATCTTTAGCTTCTTCTGTCAAATTGTGGAATTATGTGGCCTTGAGAGAACGCGTAGCTTCCACTTTTGCTTGGGGAGGGACTTCCAGCTAACATGTCAAGCCCAGGCTACCCTGCTGGAGAGAGAAACCACTTGGAGGGGACGAAGCTCCCAGATACATTAGTGAGTCTTGCCAATACCACGGGAAGACAGAGGCCCAGACATCCTGGTGTGTCACCAGGCATTTGAGCCACCCCAACTGAGCCGTGTGGGTTCTCCAGCCCCACCAACATCATGCAGAGCAGAGTCATACTTCCCCACTCCCCCACCCCAAATTCCTGACCCACAGAGTCATGAGAAAAAAAATAGTTTTTGGCTGCTGAGTTTTAGGATGGTTTGTTAGGTAGCTAGAGCTAGGTAAATGGAGAAGGCAATGGCACCCCACTCCAGTACTCTTGCCTGGAAAATCCCATGGACAGAGGAACCTGGTAGGCTGCAATCCGTGGGGTCGCTAAGAGTCGGACAAGACTGAATGACTTCACTTTCACTTTCCACTTTTGCATTGGAAAAGGAAATGGCAACCCACTTCAGTACTCTTGCCTGGAGAATCCCAGGGACGGGAGAGCCTGGTGGGCTGCCATCTATGGGTTGCACAGAGTTGGACACGACTGAAGCGACTTAGCAGCAGCAACAGCTAGCTAATACAGCAGAGACCTCCAGGTGTCCCACAATGTCCCCTCTTTTGTCCTCACTTAAAAAAAGTCTCATTTTTCAGCTAGATACTTGACCACTGGAAATGAAAATCATATTTCTCAACTTTCTTGGTAGCTAGATACAGCCATATGATTTAGTTCTGGTCTAGGGGATATATGTAGAAACTGTGTATACAACATCTGGGTAATATCTATCTTTGAAGCCTTGATCTTAACAATGTATCAGAGTCTACTGGAGATGCCGTTGCAATTGGAGAGATAGAAGCACTTTGCTCCATGAGCATCTTTGCTTCCTACCTTACCTGAATGAGATAGGGGTTGCTTTGGTGCCCGTTAGCAAAAAGGTAAGGGCAACAACAACCAAAACAGTGTACTTTAGGCAAGAGGAGAAGATCAAAGAATCAGTGGAGGAAAAAGGAGCTAAAAATGATAGTGTGAGGATGTGGAGAAAAAGGAACCCTTGTGCACTGTTGGTGGGAATGTAAACTGGTACAGCCACTATGGAAAACAGCATGGAGATAACACAAAAAAACTAAAAATAGAGCTGCCATATGATCCAACAATTCCACTTCTGGATATTTATCTGAAAGAAAAAATGAAAACACTAATTTGAACATTTATAAGCAATCTCATGTTCACTGCAGCATTATTCACAATAGCTAAGACATGGAAACAGCTCAACTGTTTGTTGATGAATGAATGGATAAAGAAAGTGTTAAATGGATAAATTGTTATATATATATAGGACTACTACCCAACCATTATAAGAAGGAAATCTTGCCATTTGCAATAACATGGATGGACCTTGAGGGCATTATGCTAAGTAAAATAAGTCAGACAGACAAAGACAAATACCACATGATCTTGCTTACATGTGGGGTCAAAAACAAACCCAAGCTCATAGAGTCAAAGAACAGACTGGTGGTTGGCAGGGGGAATGGGGGTGAAATGGGTGAAGGGGGTCAAAAGGTACAAATTTCCAGTTATAAATAAGTTATGGGGATGTAATGTACAGCATGATGGCTATAGTTAATAACACTATTATATTAAAAGTTGCTAACAGAGTAGATCTTAAAAGTCCTCATCACAAGAACATTTTTTTTTTTGTAATTATGTTTGGTGGTGGATGTTAACTAGATTTATTATGGTGATCATTTCGCAATATATACAAATTTTGAATCATACACATGAAACTGTTGTATGTCAATTATACCTCTATTAAAAATTTGAAAAAATATGACACAGGGAAATCTGGTTGGAAAGCTGCATTTAACCTGCTAGCAATCTGTTAACGTTTTGTGTGCCTTGAGAAATAAGTTGTGGTGAATCTTCCCATTGAAAATGAATCTAAATCAAGACTTTGGGGCCCTCTGTCTGACTTTGGGTCTGGAATATTCTCATGGTAATAACACAGACCTGGTACTTGCATCTCAATTACTCACCCATAGTTTATGCTTGTGATCTCGCTGTGGTAGAACTTATACAGATCTTCCTATTATATCCTGGTTGCCAGTAAAAAGTCCTTCCAGGTGTGGTAGAAAGTTCAGAGGCATCAAATGATTAAAACTCTGGATGAGAACCTATGACTGGTATAGATGCCACTTGAGGACTCCTCATCCTGGTTGCCGTAAAGTCCTGTGTATTCTTCATCTCTCTTGATTCTATTGCCTCTCTTTCTCCATGGCCACTTCTCTGTTTTCAGCCTTTGTAATTTCTCTCCTGGGCTCCCCATCCTCAGTCCTGTCCCCTCAAATCTACTCTCTGCTTGGCAGCTACAGTGATTTCTCTAGAAAGCATATCAGATGCATGACATACCTGTGTTGAAAATCCTAGCAAGTCTCCCCAGATCCTTCCATAAGAAGTATACATCCTCATTCAGGTTCTGCGTGATCTAGCACCAGTTTCTCTCCCTAGCTCATCCCTCTATTCTTCTTTCACATGCTGGCTATGCTCCAGCTACACTGGATGACTTGAAAACTCCTCAAGCAGCCCATTTTGCTTGTGAAAGCCTGTGAAATCCAGGAAGCCTGTAAAATCCAGGAAGATTCCATATAATCTGTGAAAGCCTCAGGGGCTCTTTCCCAGCTCCTTCTTCTTGGCCAACCCTTTGCTGCCTTTTAAGACTCTGTTGATGTGTTAGGTTACCTCCTTAAGGAGGCCTCTCAGATTCGGGACTTCTTTGTGTTCCAAGCATGCCTCTATCATTGCACGTGTCAGGCTGTTTTCTGATGGTCACCCTTCCCCTCAGTACTGTAAAGCGCTTGATGTGAGTGTAGCACCCACAGCCAGCGGCCCTGCTCTGCCCCGTATCCTGTCGGCAATTACCATTCCTGTGCCCAGGAGCAGAGAGCAGGCTGAAAGTGCCAGGAATTGACAGTGGCTCCTGAGCATAGCTCTCAACCCATGAATGATAGGAGCTTGTATATAAATACCCAATTCTATTGCCCCTTGGGTGGGATAATGCTGAGGCTTGAGCTCTACACCATCTTCCCGAGTTTCCCCTGTGGACATGAGTTCCTATTGCCCACAGTGGTAGCCAGTAAAGCCCACCCTTCATTGACTGACTTCCTCTCCCTGTCTCTCCTTTGCTGTTCCCTGAACCTCCCAAGTAGACCTTTTAGCTAGCACTCACCTCTTATCTCAGGACCTGCTTCTGGGGGAATCCAAACCATGGTGATCCCTTGTCTCATTTGTCTGTGTATCTTTCCATAGCACCTAGTTTAATCACTTGCACAGAGTAGATCCTTGATAATAACTTGTCGACTGGCTGACTATCTGAATGAATAACAGAATTAAGTAATGGTTGGGAGGACCACTTTTCTGGTATCATCCCCTATTCTGCTTGTGGTAGGCACAGAGATGTGTGCCCGATCTGACACCTTCAAGGAAGTTCTTAGGATTTCCCAGGTGGTGCAGTGGATAAGAATCTACCTGCCAATGCTGGGGACATGGGTTTGATCCTTGGTCCAGGAAGATTCCACATGCCACGGAGCAGCTAAGCCTGTGTGCCACAACTACTGAGCCCGTGTGCTGTGACTGCTGAAGCCTGCACACCCTCGAGCCTGTGCTCCACAACAAGAGAAGCCACTGCCGTGAGAAGTCGATATACCACAATGAAGAATAGTCCCCACTCGCCGCAACTAGAGAAAGCCCATGCAAAGCAATGAAGACCCAGCATAGCCAAAAATAAGTAAGTTTAAAAAAAGGAAGTTCTTGTTGCCCATCCCTGGGTATGTGATGAGCAGACAGCGCCCAGCTGTCTCAGTACAGACAGCCACCTCGCTCCAGGTCACACCCTTCCCAGGCAGCCCATGCCTGGTGACTGAGTACAAAAAGATGCCTTAGTAGAAACTATAAAAAGGGTATGATGCTGTGGCCATTTTTATCTCTGGCAGGAAAACTCCAGTGGGGGATCCTTGCTCTGAGGCTTTATGGGGCCCCTGCCGCAGCTGAGCTTCCCCTTCTACCCTATCCTGCCTCTCCCTGGGTCTTTTTACAAGATGTCATCCCTAATAAACATCATGCCCTTCAAAGCCATCTCATCACCTGCTTCCAGAGAGCCTAAACTGTGATGCTCCTCTCCCATCCATTTTGTGAATTGGTCACTCTGATGCCCTCGCTATTGCCTCTATAGACTACCCTTTTCTGATCCCACCCTACTGTTCACATTAATATCCACACCTTCCGCCCAGTAATAATACCTGGATGGTGCTTTGCAGACTACAAAGTATCTCCCCGGGTGATATCACATTCAATCCTCACAGTTGTTATTCAGTTGCTCAGTCGTGTCCGACTCTTTGTGACCCCCATGGACTGCAGCATGCCAGGTTTCCCTGTCCTTCACTATTTCCTGGAGTTTGCTCAAATTCGTGTCCATTGAGTCGATAAGGCCATCCAACCATCTCATCCTCTGTCACTCCCTTCTCCTCCTGCCTTCAATCTTTCCCAGCTTCAGGATCTTTCCCAATGAGTCACCTCTTTGCATCAGGTGGCCAAGGTATTGGAGCTTCAACATCAGTTCTTCCAATGAATATTCAGGGTTGATTTCCTTTAGGATGGACTGATTTGATCTCCTTGCAGTCCAAGGGACTCTCAAGAGTCTTCTCCAACACCACAGTTCAAAAGCATTAATTCTTTGGCACTCAGCCTTCTTTATGGTCCAACTCTCACATTCATGCATGACTACTGGAAAAACCATAGCTTTGACTATATTACCTTTGCTGGCAAAGTGATGTCTCTGTTTTTTTTAACATGCTGTCTAGGTCTGTCATAGCTTTTCTTCCAAGGAGCAAGTGTCTTTTAATTTCATGGCTGCAGCACAGTGGAAAGGTGGGGTAGGTGTTTTTATTCCCATTTTGCAGATGGGGACCCTAAAGTTAAAAAAAAAATACAAAAATTTGCCCAAGACCACACAGCTTTGCGATGGAAACTGGAAAAGAAAGTGAAAGTGTTAGTCACTCAGTCGTATCCGACTCTGCGACCCCAGGGACTGTAGCCTGCCAGGCTGCTCTGTTTATGGGATTTCCCAGGCAAGAAAACTGGGGTGGATTGTCATTTCTTTCTCCAGGGGATCTTCCCAACTCAGGGATCAAACCCACGTCTCCTGTGTCTCCTGCATTAGCAGGCGATTCTTTACTGTCTGAGGCACCCAGGGAAGCCACCGGGGAAACTGGAAGTGAGAAGCTGTTGGCAAGCACAGGGATGTCAGCAAGCGACGTCCCTTTGGGTAGCTTGCAGGGATACCGGCTGTGCAATATCTGCTTTAGGAAATATCTGGTATTTGGGTCCAGATGCTGAATATCCCCATTGACTGTTTCCTGGGAACAGTTATGGCCCTCAGTACCTGAAGCTGAATTAATGTGTGAGATTTGCTCTGGGGTCATCTGTGCAGGTGAAATAGTTGCGGGGGAAAGACTGAGACAGATCTAAGAGTGAGGGCTTGGGAGGGGGTGGTTGCCAGTGGACAGCCCCCGGTGCTGGCAGATGTCGGGTGAGGGAGGGAGCTATATGGGGAGGAGGGACTCTATCAGGACTCCCCCTGGGGGCTGCCCCCCACCGACCTTCTGCTGAGGGCTGCCTGGTGAATGGGGCAGGTCGACAGGAGAGACAGGAGAAAGGGATGTCAGGGCGAGAGATTTCCATCTGGAATTTGAGAGTCCCTCCCTCAGTTGATACAAGTCGGCTGGCAGCACTCTGCCCAGGAGCTTCAGAAGAGCGGCTGCTGAATAAATGAATTGAAAACAAAGGCTGTACATGTCTTATCAGTTAGAGCTCCCTGCAGGTGCTGAATGGACACCTATGGAGGGAAACAAACTCAGATGAACCGGCAGCTTAGGCTGTGGGAGAAGAAACCAGGGGGCCATTTCAGATAAAGTCCTGTGGCTTCATTCAGCCTGACCCTGGGACTGAGGCTCCAGAGTGTGAGGTACACCTCAGGGGGTCCCACCCATGCTGAGGATGCTGGGCTATCATACTCTCTCACCCATCAGTCCTTGGTAGGGCCGCCCTGCCCTTGGGAGAAAGACACTTGTAGCCAGAATAAAGCTGCTCCAGGAGCACGGGGATGTCCTCTAAAGAACAGACAGGTGCTCGTTATTTGTAACAAAAGCTCACTGAAGCCAGTGGGTGACCCCAAACAGTACAAATATCCAGGGGAAGCCGGGAGGACGCTGATATTGGCAAAAATGATTCTTTGCTCTTGTTGTGAGCTCCATGGGGGCAATTTCATATCCCCAGCCATCTTAGGCACAGTATACAGCCTGCCTAAATCACCGTTGCCAAGGGATGGAAGATAGAATGTCCACCCGTGCAGGGGACCAAGATGAACCATGATTCTCTGGGAACAAGGCAGAAGTCAAGGTATGTGCTAGGGTCTTAGCTGGCTCTGGAATGATTGTTTTAAACTGGGGGCCAGTTGGGCAGCCTCTCAGCCACCAACTTGTTCCTTTGAATGAGTGATGCCTTTGAGGATGCCAATTTTGTGTGTGTGGATGGGGTGGAGGGTCCGGGAGCAAAGATGTCTCTCAGCTTCCCCCCAAAGAGCCCAGATGGTCCTGAGCTTAGAGAAGAGTGAGATCATAGAGAAGCAGACTTCTAGATTAGGCGAGAAGTCTCCTGTGCAGAGCTCAATCAACTGAAAATAGCTGGAAAGAGGACTCTGGTGGGTCTGCTTACCCCTGCTGTGGCCCTGGCTTGGGCACTTCTTATTCCTTTAAGCTTTTGGTATCTTATTCTTTCTAAGTCTGATTGTTATTCTCCTTCACAAGCAGGCGGGCTCAAGGGACTGATGATAATTAAAATCACTGGAGATTGGTCTAAAAAAACCTAGAATGTCATTACTAATTTACAGTGAGAAATTCCAGTGATTTACTCATTTATTTATTCCATGAATATCTGAGTGCTGATCTAAACCAGTTTGATCATGCATAACCCTTAAGTTCTTTCCGGAAGGTAACATAGCCTTCAGGCCAGAGACAAAAATCACACTGGTTATTGTAACAGACAGAATTTAATATAGAGAACTGTTAGCTAGTGATGGGGATACCTTGTTTTATTGCACTTCACTTTATTGTTTTGGGTTTTTTTTTTTTACAAGTTGAAGGTTTGTGGCAACCTTTGAGTTGATCAAGTTATTGGCTCCATTTTTCCAATAGCACTTGCTAACTTCGTGTCTCTGCATTTTGATAATTCTTGCAATATTTTAATTTTTTCCCGTTACTACTGTATTTGTTATGATGATATTTTGTTGTTGTGTTTTTGGTTTGTTTCATTTGTTTTTTTGTGGCTGCACTGCATGGCATGTGGGATCTTATTTCCCCAGCTGGGGATTGAACCCATGCCTCTTGCATTGGGAGCACAGAGTCTTAACCACTGGACCGCCAGGGAAGTCCCCTGTTATGGTGATCGGTGAACAGAGATCTTTGTTACTGCTACCACTTGTTGAAGGCTTAGATGATGGTTAGCATTTTTGAGCACTAAAGTTTTTTTAATTAAGGTATATACATTAGTTTTTTTTGACATAATGCTGTTGCACATTTAATAGACTGCAGTATCATGTAATATAACTTTTATATGCACTGGGAAACCAAAAACTTCATGTGACTCATTTTATTGCCATAGTCACTTTGTTGCATGCCCTGGAACTGAACCTGCAATATCTTCAAGATCTGCCGGTATCAGGAATTATTAACTAGTCACCAAAGAACCAAAAAAGCAAACAGGATGCTCTAAGGCATCATGGAGGTTGTAATTTCAGGCAGTAACTTCCACTCCTGGGGGATCAAAGGAACAAGTTGGAATGATTAAAACCTGGAAGCTTGGAGTGGGGATCACATGGGGCTGAAATTCAGATGCTTGAGGAAAGGGCACCTGCTGGCTGGTGCTGCTGTCTGAGCTCAGAGGAGGTGCCCCTCAGGGGAGGGACTCTGACCCCTGAGGAAGCCAGCTGATTTTGATGTCTCTGAGCTCAGAAAAGCAATCTGATGGAGCTGGAATTAGCATCATAAAGAAGAGTATGTTTGAAGGTGAGGCACAATATCTTAATAACTGACCCATCTCCAAAAAATTTGAGGTTGAGTGAGAGTGAGCTAAACTCCTCTGCCTTAACCCCACTGCTAGTTCACACAAAAGCAGGTCTCTGACCAAACGTCCACAGAGACATTCATTAAACATGCATTCATTAGCAACCAGGTACAGAATAGTCCTAGCAATGTATTTTCTAGGCTTGAGGAGTCCCTGCACTCAACCAACTCTTTGCATGAAAGGTGCATTCAAGACAGATTCAATCTCCCAGAAGCATCAGGGAACCAGAAAGCCTCTCAAATTAAAGGTTGGATGAATTTGCAGCTGCCATCTCTAAGGTGCAGCCTACAGGCCTTACTAGGTTCTGAGAACCTCTTCATGTAAAGGTGGAGAGTATCTCAAACATACGTAAGCAAATCAATAGATCCCAAATCTCTTTAATTTCACCAACAGGAGCCTATTTCTAACATGTGTCATGCTAATTAACAAGGCACCAGTTTCATCAATGAAAACCTACTTCTGACTTTCACTTTGCTAATTAGCAAAGCCTCAGGTATTGATGAAGCTCTTGTGATCTTGCATTTGGATGGGGCCTTTCGGATACAGAGCTAGCTGACTAACTAGAGAGGGGATTTTTCAATGAGGGCCAATGACTACCTCAAGAATTGAAGTTTCAACTAACACAGACATAATGTCACACTATTTATTTCAAAAATAAAGTGCACACATTGTAAGAATGTTTGTACCAAGTGCTTCCGGGATTTGGCCATAGATCAGACTCTGTCCCCACTCTGAAGGACCTCCTGGCCTGGAGACAAATGATAAATAGGCGACTGTAGCATGTATGAAGCACGTGGGTGTGATGGTGGTCAGCCAGCATGGTCTGGGTGTTTTTGTGAAAACATGAGAGGTTGTTTCACTCAACTGTCAGCAAACCCCCTGTAGGCTGAGTTACCAGATAAAATACAGGATTGTTGTTGTTTAGTTGCTAAGTTGTGTCCTACTCTTTGGGACCCCATGGACTGTAGCATGCCAGGCTCCTCTGTCCTCCACTGTCTCCTGGAGTTTGCTCTAACTCATGTTCATTGAGTCGGTGATGCCATCCAACCATCTTATCCTCTCCTGGCTGCTTCTCCTTTTGCTTTCAGTCTTTCCCAGCATCAGGTCTTTTCCAATGAGTCTGCACTTCGCATCAGATGGCCAAAGTATTGGAACTTCCGCTTCAGCTTCAGTCCTTCCAATGAATAGTCAGCATTGATTTCCTTTGGGATGGACTGGTTTGATCTCTTTGCAGTCCAAGGGACTCTCAAGAGTCTTCTCCAGCACCACAGTTCAAAGCATCAGCTCTTTGGTGCTCGGCCTTCCTTATGGTCCAACTCTCACATCCGTACCTGACCACTGGAAAAACCATAGTTTTGACTATATGGACTTTGTCAGCAAAGTGATATCTCTGCTTTTTAATACACTGTCTAGGTTTGTCATTGCTTTCTTTCCAAGGAGCAAGCGTCTTTTAATTTCAAGGATGCAATCACCATCCATAGTGATTTTGGAGCCCAAGAAAAGAAAATCTGTCACTACCACTTTTCCCCCTTCTATTTTCCATGAAGTATATAGGATGCCCAGTTCAATTTGCATTTCATATCAATAACAAATAATTGTTTCAGTGTAAATACTTGTATTTTATTTGCTAAATCTGGTGAACCAACGTCTAGGCAAAAACCAGAAGGAAAGTCAAATGGGCAGGATTTGGTTTGGTGGGTATGGATCAGTCAAGGCAGGAGGGTGAGATAGTTCTAGACTCTGTGCTGGACACATCCATTGCCTTCTGCCTCCCCAGATAAACCCAAGTGTTTTGAAGATCAGGGGGTCCCCTCCCCTGAGCAATGCTGATCCCAAGCCATGTGTGGCCTCTCTGAGCTCTCCTTTTATAAATGTTGCAGAGTAAACCCCTTCTGCCAGCACATTCTTTCCTTAACAGACCCCAAGTAGCTGATTATGTTTGTTTTCATAATGGCAATGCCGTTTTGCTTTCCTCTACTAAATAGTTCCCCTGGATGGGATGTGTTTGCTCATAGCCTTCATTTTCTTTTTCCGCTGATGGCTGATCTTATTTTCCATTTACCCAGGTCTACTCAGCTGGGACTTCTTCTCACCTCTGACTTCTAGGCCTGTGCCCTTTCTGCTGTTTGGTGGCCGTCTGTGTCCTGGAAATCATGATTCTCATCATAGTGAGGTAGTTGTTAGGTAAAGTGAAGGACTCTAGGCTTAGAGTCAGCGTGAAACTGTACCACTCAGATTGAGACTTGAATCTACAGGCTGGGACTCGAACCAAGCCACAAACCCAGTTTGGGGACTTGAACCCATGATCTCCTCATTGAAATCAAACACCTGGTCTCAGGACTTAATGAAGTTCAAATTCTTTATGTCTCGTCATAGAAAGAAGTCAGTGGGAGACAAAATGACAGGTAACAAGGGGATTTATTGAGAAAGATACACATTCCATAGACAGAATGCAGTCTGTCTCAAAAGGCTAGAGTGGCCTTGAAGTATGGAGTGGTTACTTTGTAATTTCATAGGGTAATAAGTAGGAGGGGATGGAGCAGAGATTTGGAATTGGATCACTGACTACTTTTGGCCTTTTATGGTTGGCCTTGGAACTGTCATGGCATCTGGGGATGTGTTATTTAGCATATGCTAATACATTACAATGAGTGTATAATGAGATTCAAGGTCTACTGAAAGTTGATTCTTCTGCCATCTTGGGCGTAATCAGTTTTAACCAGTTACGACATAGCCTCAAAAGCCATGTCATTCTTTTAAAAGTTGTGCCCTGCCCTCTTGCCTCCTGTTTCAAGAGGGCTTGTGCTGTGTGCTTAGTCATTCAGTTGTGTCTGACTCTTTGCAATCCCATGGACTGTAGCCTGCCAGGCTTCTCTGTCCATGGGGATTTTCCAGACAAGAATACTGGAGTGGGTTGCCATGCCCTCCTCCAGAGGATCTTCCCAGCCCAGGGATCGAACCCAGGTCTCTTGCATTGCAGGCAGATTCTTTACCATCTGAGCCACCAGGGAAGCCCCTCCAGAGGGCTTGGACCCTATTTAGAAATGGAGCCATCAGAGATGGGATCAGTAACATGGGGAGGGCTTTGATGCTTAGGGTGTACATACGTTCTGTGACTCATACAGGTTGATGTATTAGAACCTCTTGATAAACCTGAACTCTGGGCACACAGAGGGACCCAGGGCTAGGCCTTGTCAGTGATGTCCCATCCCCAGGTGATGCAGCAATGAAGGGAGCAGTCTTTGGGTCAAAGGCCAGAGATGCTGCTGGTAGGATATCAGGACAGGGTTGGAGGCTTTCATCCCACCTTTGCAAAACCAGCCCCATTATTTTAGTCCTGTGGCTTGGCCATACCTGTGCCATCTGGAAGATGGGGGGCAGGTTCATGATGTACCTGAGGATCATGATGTCTCAAATCTACCAGGTTGGGGCCAGGAAGTGATGGCAGGACCGAGGGGCAGGGGTTAAACAGAGTGCAGACTTTATGGCCAGCCAGGTGGGAACTCAGAACAGAACTTTTCTTTACTAGCTGTGTTCTGGGGTGACTAGACAATCCCTCTGATCAGCAATTTTCCCACATTAAAATGAGAATTACACTGTGCACCTTTTGGGCTTTTAAAAAAATATTTATTTTTATTTATTTGGCTGTGCTGGCTTTAGTTGAGGCTCAAGGGATCTCTGAACTTCGTTGCAGCATGTGGGATCTGTTCCCTGACCAGGGATGGAAGTCAGCCTGCTGCATTGGGAGTGCAGAGTCTTAGTCCCTGGACCACCAGGGACTCCTTCCTTTTAACTTGCATGACTCACTTCCATTATTTGCCCCTGTCTATGGGCACTCATCGGAGAAGGCAATGGCAACCCACTCCAGTACTCTTGCCTGGAAAATCCCATGGGAAGAGGAGCCTGGTGGGCTGCAGTCTATGGGGTCACGACTGAGCAAATTCACTTTCACTTTTCACTTTCATGCATTGGAGAAGGAAATGGCAGCCCACTCCAGCATTCTTGCCTGGAGAATCCCAGGGACGGCGGAGCCTGGTGGGCTGCCGTCTAAAGGGTCACAAAGAGTCGGACATGACTGAAGTGACCTAGCAGCAGCAGCAGCAGCAGCAGCATGGGCAAGCATCCTATTCTTTGAATATGAATATTTAATTTGTATTTTCTCTTAGAAAATGTGTATTGCTTTGGGTATGTGTATGTTTCTTTTTCTTTGAAAATCAGCTTTATGGAAGCATAATTTGCATGCACAAAATACCCATTTTAGGTGTACAGTTCTCCGAGTTTTGACAAATGTATATACCCATTTAACCACACCTTAATCAAGACACTGATCATGGCCATCATCATGAAAAGTTCCTTTGTATCCTTTTGCAGTCACTCTTCTCCCTCAATCCTAGCCCTAAGCAACACGAATCTACTTTTTCTAACTAGGTATTACTTTTACCTGCTTTAGAATTTCATATACACAGAATCATATAGTGCGTACTCTGCTGTGTCTGACTTTTGTTCAATATATTTTTGCATGTTATTGCATGTATCAATAGTTTGTTTCTTTATATTGTATGAATATACTACAATTTATTATCCCATTGATATAGTTTAAATTTAGGTATCTTATGCATTATTATGTACATTATGTACATTTATGTATATGGTTAGGGGCTTCCCTGGTGCTCAGTGGTAGAGAATTTGCCTGCCAATGTGATGAGATGCAGAAGATGTGAGCTGATCCCTGGGAAGAACTCCTGGAGGAGGGCATGCAACCCATTCCAGTATTCCTGCCTGGAGAATCCCATGGACAGAGGAGCCTGGTGGGCTACAGTCCATGGGGTTGAAAAGAATCAGACATAACTGAGTGATGGAGCACCAACATATATAGTTTAAATTTATGGGTATTTACATTATGTATCTCCTTCTGTTTCTTAGCGTTTTCACTAAGCATAAGCTTTAATATTCACCCATGTGGCTATATATATATCTAATCCACTGCTACTAAATGCTCTGTTTATTCCACTGTGGGCAGCCCCTAGGTTTGACCTAACCACCTCCTCAGTAACGAGTGCCCATTGTTTCTCCTGACCACAAAAAACACAGCATTGAGCATCCTTCTACTTATACCCTGTGAACCTCTGAGTTACCATGGGATATATACCAGGAGATATACCAGGGATATATACTGACAAAATGTGGTCCACTGGAGAGGGGAATGGCAAACCATTTCAGTATTCTAAACAGTATGAAACCCCATGAACAGTATGAAGAGGCAAAAAGATAGAACACTGAAAGATGAACTCCCCAGACCCAGGTCGGTAGGTGCCCAATATGCTACTGGAGATCAGTGGAGAAATAACTTCAGAAAGAATGAAAGGATGGAGCCAAAGAAAAAACAACCCCCAGTTGTGGATGTGACTGGTGATAGAAGCAAGGTCCAATGCTGTAAAGAGCAATATTGCATAGAAACCTGGAATGTTAGGTCCATGAATCAAGGCAAATTGGAAGTGGTCAAACAGGAGATGGCAAGAGTGAACGTCAACATTTTAGGAATCAGTGAATTAAAATGGACTGGAATGGGTGAATTTAACTCAGATGACCATTATATCTACTACTGTGGGCAGGAATCCCTTAGAAGAAATGGAGTAGCCATGATAGTCAACAAAAGAGTCCGAAATGCAGTACTTGGATGCAATCTCAAAAATGACAGAATGATCTCTGTTCGTTTCCAAGGCAAACCATTCAATATCATGGTAATCCAAGTCTATGCCCCGACCAGTAATGCTGAAGAAGCTGAAGCTAAACGGTTCTATGAAGACCTACAAGACCTTTCAGAACTAACACCCAAAAAAGATGTCCTTTTCATGATAGGGGACTGGAATGCAAAAGTAGGAAGTCAAGAAACACCTGGAGTAACAAGCAAATTTGGCCTTGGAGTACAGAATGAAGCAGGGCAAAAGCTAATAGAGTTTTCCCAAGAGAACACATTGGTCATAGCAAACACCCTCTTCCAACAACACGAGAAGACTCTACACATGGACATCACCAGATGGTCAAAACCGAAATCAAATTGATTATATTCTTTGCAACCAAAGATGGAAAAGCTCTATACAGTCAGCAAAAACAAGACTGGGAACGGACTGTGGCTCAGATCATGAACTCCTTATTGCCAAATTCTGACTTAAATTGAAGAAAGTGGGGAAAACCACTAGACCATTCAAGTATGACCTAAATCAAATCCCTTATGATTGTACAGTGGAAGTGAGAAATAGATTTAAGAGACTAGATCTGATAGACAGAGAGCCTGATGAACTGTGGACGGAGGTTCATGACTTTGTACAGGGACAAGGAGCGAGACCATCCCCAAGAAAAAGAAATGCAGAAAGGCAAAATGACTGTCTGAGGAGGCCTTACAAATAGCTGTGAAAAGAAGAGAAGCAAAGAGCAAAGGAGAAAGGAAAGATATACCCATTTGAATGCAGAGTTCCAAAGAATAGCAAGGAGAGATAAGAAAGCCTTCCTCAGTGATCAGTGCAAAGAAATAGAGGAAAATAATAGAATGGGAAAGACTAGAGATCTCTTCAAGAAAATTAGAGATACCAAGGGGACACTTCATGCAAAGATGGGCTAAATGAAGGACAGAAATGGTATGGACCTAACAGAAGCAGAAGATACTAAGAAGAGGTGGCAAGAATACACAGAAGAACTGTACAAAAAAGATCTTCATGACCCAGATAATCACGATGGTGTGATCATTCACCTAGAGCCAGACATCCTGGAGTGTGAAGTCAAGTGGGCCTTAGGAAGCATCACTACAAACAAAGCTAGTGGCGGTGATGGGATTCCAGTCGAGCTATTTCAACTCCTAAAATATGATGCTGTGAAAGTGCTGCACTCAATATGCCAGCAAATTTGGAAAACTCAGCAGTGGCCACAAGACTGGAAAAGGTCAGTTTTCATTCCAGTCCCAAAGTAAGGCAATCCCAAAGAATGCTCAAACTACTGCACAATTGCACTCATCTCACATGCTAGCAAAGATGCTCAAAATTCTCCAAGCCAGGCTTCAGCAATATGTGAACCGTGAACTTCCAGATGTTCAAGCTGGCTTAGAAAAGGCAGAGGAACCAGACATCAAATTGCCAACATCGACTGGATCATTGAAAAAGCAAGAGAATTCCAGAAAAACATCTATTTCTGCTTTATTGGCTATGCCAAAGACTTTGTGTGGATCATAATAAACTGTGGAAAATTCTGAAAGAGATGGAACACCAGACCACCTGACCTGCCTCTTGAGAAATCTGTATGCAGGTCAGGAAGCAACAGTTAGAACTGGACATGGACCAACAGACTGGTTCCAAATAGGGAAAGGAGCATGTCAAGGCTGTATATTGTCACCCTGCTTATTTAACTTATATGCAGAGTACATCATGAGAAACACTGGGCTGAATGAAGCACAAGCTGGAAACAAGATTGCTGGGAGAAATATCAATAACCTCAGATATGCAGATGACACCACCCTTATGGCAGAAAGTGAAGAAGAACTAAAGAGTCTCTTGATGAAAGTGAAAGAGGAGAGTGAAAAATTTGGCTTTAAAGCTCAACATTCAGAAAACTAAGATCATGGCATCCAGTCCCATCACTTCATGGCAAATAGATGGTGAAACATGGAAACAGTGGCTGGCTTTATTTTTTTGGGCTCCAAAATCACTGCAGATGGTGATTGCAGCCATGAAATTAAAAGATGCTTACTCCTTGGAAGGAAAGTTATGACCAACCTAGACAGGATATTAAAAAGCAGAGATGTTACTTTGCCAACAAAGGTCCATCTAGTCAAGACTATGGTTTTCCAGTAATCATGTATGGATGTGAGTGTTGGACTATAAAGAAAGCTGAGTGCCAAAGAATTGATGCTTTTGAACTGTGGTGTTGGAGAAGACTCTTGAGAGTCCCTTGGACCACAAGGAGATCCAACCAGTCCATCCTAAAGGAGATCAGTCCTGAGTGTTCATTGGAAGGACTGATGTTGAAGCTGAAACTCCAATACTTTGGCCACCTGATGTGAAGAGTTGACTCATTTGAAAAGACCCTGATGCTGGGAAAGATTGAGGGCAGGAGGAGAAGGGGACGACAGAGGATGAGATGGTTGGATGCCATCACCAACTAAATGGACATGAGTTTGGGTAAACTCTGGGAATTGGTGATGGACAGGGAGGCCTGGCGTGCTGCAGTCCATGGGGTTGCAAAGAGTCGGACACACGACTGAGCGACTGAACTGAACTGAGAGACCAGGAGGGGAACTGAGGGGTCTTTCTCTATGTGTTTACCTAATTTGTGTCAGAGCTGCCAAATTTCATTCCAGAATGGCTACACCAATCTATATTCTTGCCCCGCAGTTCCTCAACACTTGGCATCCTGCAGCTAGTTTTTACAATCTAGTGTACAAACAGTAATATCTAATTTTTAAAAATTTGCATCTCCCTGATTGCAAATGATTTTGAGCTTCTCTCCAAGTGAGTTCCTCTTCTCTACACCACCTGTAGATATTTTTTTTGCCCAGTTTTTGATCAGGGTACTGTTTTTCTTCCTGTTAATTCATGGGTATCTCTTGTTGACCTGTGAATCTCTTGTTACTTTTAAGGACTGCCAACATTCCCCCCCCCACCTTTTTTTTTGCCATCTATTCACTTTCTGCTCTCTTTCAATTAACCAAAAGTATTGATTTTGAAGCAATCACATTTCTTCTTTCATGTTAAGGTTTGTGCCTTTTAAGTTTTATTTTAGAAGTCTTTCCCTTCCTATAGATCATAAATATATTCTTCTACATTTTCTTGTATTAACTTTACGGTTCTAAGTTTCACATTTTGGTTCTACATCGGAAAAAAATTCTCAACTCCCTACCAGTGTCAGGGTAAAACCCAGTTCTTCCCGACTGTATCTTTATTATCAATCTCCCTTACTTCTCACTCAAAACATCCCCATGGGGTCGCACAGAGTCGGACACGACTGAGTGTCTTCACTTTTTTTTTTTTTTCACTCCTTCCCATACTTACTTGACACCTGAGTAGCTTCTACCTTGCTATCGATGTTCTGAGATAATCATCGTCACTGTTTACCCTTCCAATGTTTATTTCTGAATGTATGCTGCTGCTGCTGCTGCTAAGTCGCTTCAGTCGTGTCCGACTCTGTGTGACCCCATAGACAGCAGCCCACCAGGCTCCCCCGTCCCTGGGATTCTCCAGGCAAGAACACTGGAGTGGGTTGCCATTTCCTTCTCCAGTGCATGAAAGTGAAAAGTGAAAGTGAAGTCGCTCAGTCGTGTCCGACTCTTCGCGACCCCATGGACCGCAGCCTACCAGGCTCCTCCATCCAAGGGATTTTCCAGGCAAGAGTACTGGAGTGGGGTGCCATTGCCTTCTCTGTTCTGAATGTATAAGCTAATTCAAATACATTCTTTTAAAAAAATTCAACTTATTTAAACTAAAAACAAAAGCAAAACCAAGATATACATTTCTTATAAATAACTCTATCAAAGGTTTTGAATCCAAAGCATTGGGATCCAGTTTTAATTTTTCCCATTTTGTGTGGACTGAGTTTTAAAGTCTTGATTGAATTTGTTACAATATTGTTTCTGTTTTATATTTTGGTTTTTTGGCTGTGCCACGAAATTTTGGCTTCTTAGTTCCCCAACCAGGGATTGAACTTGCAACTCCCTGCGTTGGAAAGCAAAGTCTTAACCACTGGACTGCCAGGGAAGTCCCTTAATTTTTCCCATTTGGCATGCCAATTTTTTTTTCTCACCTCCATACAGATGCAAACCTTGGCTCTGACATGAGTAGTTTGAAAAAAGAAATCTCTTATTTAGAATTTGTTTGAATTTTTCTTAAAGTGTGGACTACATATATAAAAGTTCTCAAATCATAAATGATTTGGTGAATTTCCAGGTGAAAACACCGTGAAACAGACCCTCTGCCTGCACTCCAGAAGCCCTCCAATTGCTACTTGTCATAGATTAGTTTTGCTTTTGTTTTTCTGTTGTTATTTTGCTTCATATAAATGGAATCATGCTGTATGTTCTCACTTGTGTCTGGCATTTTTCACTCAATATTATGTTTATAAAGTTCATCCATATTTTTGTGTCTAATTGCAGTTTGTTCGTTCTTATTTCTGTAGAAGTATTCCATTATATAATTGTTTATTCGGCTGTTAATGGACATTTGGGAAGTTTCCAGTTTGGGACCATAAAGAATAGTGCTGCTATGAAAATTTTTGTACACATCTTTTGTTGAACTTTTGTATACATTTCTACTGAGTCATAGGCTCTACATGTGTTCAGTTTTAATATTTTTTGCCAAACGGTTTTTCAGAGTTGTACTGATTTACACTCTTGACAGGATGGTTTGAGAGTTCTGGATGCTCCACATCGTTGTTAATACTTGGCATTTTCCGTCTTCTTTTCATTTTAGCCATTCTGGCAAGAATATAATTGTATCTCATTATAGTTTTAATTGGCATTTTCCTAATTCCTAATTAAGTTGAATGCCTTTTAGATATTTAATTGCCACTTGAATATCTTCTTCTTTGAAGTATCTGCTCAAGACTTTTGCCCATTTCTCTTTTTCTTATTAATTTGTTAATATTCTTTCTATAACCTGAATATGAATCTTTTCTTCTGATATGTGTACTGACAATATCTTCCTTCAGGTTGCCTTTTAATTCTTTTAATTTCAAATACTCCAATAGTCCTTTTTGTGCTCTGTTAACGACATCTTCAGCCACACTGAGCCTTGAAGATGTTTTTCTCTAAAAGCTTTATTATTTTCTCTTTCATATTTAGATTTGCAGTTCTTCTGAAATTAATCTATGTGTATGGTATGAGATAGGGATACAGATTCTTTGCTTTTCCCCATTAGGTATAAAATTAACCCAGTACCATTTATTTAAAAAGTTATCATTTTCTTCCCCACGGCACATGAGTCACATTGTCATAAATCCAATGATCTAAATGTATGTCTGCTTCAATTCCTTTACATTGATCAGTTTATCTTTGTTCTAGTACCTCAATGTATTCCACAGAGAGAGCTTATATACTCTTGATCAACTTAATTCTTAGATACTCTATAGTTTTATAACTATTATAAATGATGTTTTGTTTTTATTACATTTTATAGTTCCTAGTTACTTCTGGAAGTTGATTTTCTAGCTGGAAACCTTTATGTACATCTTCTATTAGAGTTAAGAGTTTGTTGATTGAATTTTTATTTCTAGATAGATGATCAAATCACCTGCAAATAATAGTCTAATATTTTTTCTTCCAAAAATAATACTTCTGTGATGCTTAATTTTGTGTGTCAACGTGGCTAGACTATGGTGCCCAGTTTTTTGGTCAAACACCAATCAAGGTATTACTGTGAAAGGATTTTTTAGACATGCTTAACATTGAAATCTGTAGACTTTGAATAAAGCAGAATGATTTGGGTGGGCTGTGTCTAATCAGTTGAAGGCTTTAAGAGAAAAAAGACTGACATTCTTAAGGAAGGGAGAATTCTGTGTCTAAAGTGTCTTTGGAATTGAGCTACAACATTAGCACTTCCTTGGATCTTTATTCTGCCAGCCTACCTAGCATATTTCAGATTTTCTAGTCCCCATAATTGCATGAACCAATTTCTTAAAATAAATCTCTATCCCTCTCTATCATCTATCTATCTACATTCTATTGGCACTTAGACTAATATAACCTATTAATAATTTTCATTTTCTAATATTAGCCAAGGCTTTCACACTATGTTAAACAGTAATGGTGATAAGAACATCTTTGTTTTATTCACAGTCTTAAAATGCATCTGTCTAAAGTTTGCCCATTGAGTGCACTTACTGTATGTTTTGATATATAATTTTTATCAAAGTTTCTTTGTATTCCTAGTTTGCTAGGCTTACTGATATTGAACCTTAGTTGAATTTCTGGGATAAAACTTTTATTATGATGAATTTTTAAAAAATCTGTTGATTTCAGTTAGCTTTTGTTCAGGATTTCTACATCTGTGTTCATATATGAAAAATCCCTGTAAGTATTTTTAAAACTTTTTTTCACTAACTAGTTTTGAAATTAAGATTATACTGGCGTCATAATATAAGTTGGACAACTTTCACTCTTTTTCTAATTCCCTGAAACAATTTCTATAAAATAGGAATTGTGTTTCTTAAGAATTTCATAGAACTCACCTATAAAACCATCGGGGCCTGAAGTTTTGGGGAGGGGATTCTTTGACTGACATTTCAATTACTTCATCTTCTTCTTGATTAAATTTTGCTATTTTATATATTTCTAGAACTTTATTTCATTTTTATTTTCAATCTTAGTAGTACAGAGTTAATCATACTGCTTTTCTCTTTTTTAATCATCACTTTTGTGTTTGTAGTTATTTCCTCCATATCTTTCTGTGTTTTATTTGTTCACATTTTCTTCCTTTTATTCTTGATAATGCTTGCCAGAGTTATGTCTTTTTTTGGTGTCTTTTTATAGAACCAGCTCTTGACTTTTAAAATAATGCTTATGGTTTTTGCTGCTGTTCTCTATTTCATAGAGTTCTGCCAGGATGGAGCCAAATATTTGTAGTTGTTTTCAATAAGAGCTGGACACTTAAGAAGGTCAACTGCAGTTTCAGTGTATCAATAATTGGTAACTATAGCTGTCACAACCTAGTCTCACCAAAGCTGCAATTATTCTATAAGGATGGTCACATTGTTACCTTGGCCGCAGTGCATATATCAGGAAACTGTTCACAGGAAACAAGAGAATAGAGTCTAATATTGGAAAACCAGCAAAATTGATGACACATGACTAGACTTCCTAGGACTTGTGGTCTATTCAGCAAATGTACCTTGAGAAGGTCATGAAATCTTGGCCAAGAATTTTGCAGGACCAATTCAGAGACAGAACTACTGGATCGTGATAGGCTTCTTTGCAGAATCACTTGATATGCTCATTGTTCCAGCTCAGACCCCTGCTCTCACAAGCTCAGATCTTCAACAGGCAATTTAATAACATGGACATTGTGAGTCACTTATCTCTGGTAATGGTCTGCCTTTGCTTCAGTTGAATATAGAGAATTTATGGACAGGAACTTTATCCACCTGTGGCCATCCTCCCTGCTACCCCCCGATAAGTGGGCAAATGATAAAGCTGGCACAGTGTGCTAAGGATGCTCTGAAGTAGATTACTGTAAAGATGAGCCATAAGACATGTCTGGTTTCTTACTGCCCCATATGTCACACAGTATTCAAACTTTCCAGCCAGTCCTGCTGAACTGGGGCTATGGGACAATCCTATCAGAATGATCTCAGCTATCTCCACACAGATAAATAAATGTGATGTCTGAATGCCATTTTGTCTGTAACTGTACTTCACTTATTTTACCCTATGAGTTAGTCTTTGCAAACTCATCTTTGTGGGGGTCAACCAAGGGTGGGGTCTGCTGCTGGAATAATTAATGACAGGACCCTCAAAGTGCAGTTAGGTCAATGTGGAATTGTCCAGTTGATCAATGGTAAAATCTCCCTCTCAGTTATTACTTGAGAAAGACAGACGAATAGAAATGTCTCCTTCAGAGTCACTGGTGCTGATTTTTCAGAGACTCACAAGGATTCCTCAAAGCTGTAAGGATGGAAGCAATAACTTTTCAGTCACTGCAAGTATATTCAGTATTTTACTTGGGTAGCTCCCAAAAGTACTACTGTAAAACAGTTTGCCACAGTCCAGATTTCCTGGGAAGTCACCCCAAGACAGATATTTGCATACAGGAAGTTTATTGAGCAGTGCTCTCAGGGTCTCCACCTAAGGGGCATGAAGGATGCAGAACTGGGCCGAGGAAGTTTAACTGTGATGAGGTTGCACCCAAGGCCCAGCAGACCCCATGTGGAGCTCTGCAGCTGAGATGGTCTTTCAGAGTTATCCCAAATGGAGATGAGGGGGTCAGGCCTTTGTATTTCCACATTGACCAGTCATTGGATATGGGCTTGCTCCTGGGAAGGGAACATGAGGTAGGCATCTTCAGCTGAAGGCACTCCCCAGGGAGGGAAAGTTTATGGCTGTTACCTGCCAACACTTCCAGCAGCAGAGGGAATGGGTGCTTCAGTCCCAAAGTGGGACCTTTATGCGGTGTCTCACGGCATCCACTACAGTCCATCCCTTGCGCCTTTCAGAGAACCAGAGGTTCTCTTGAATCCTCCAAGATTCAAGTGGGCTTCAGTTCCTGGAAAAACTTACCAGAAGAAGGTTAGTGAGATGAACTGCAGACCCAGGTACCGAAACTGGCTTCCAGGTCACAACGGATATTCACTGTCTCCTTTCTCCACTTTCTATTCTAGATTCCATGTTCCGAGAACAATTCTGTCAGTGTAGGTGACTTATCTGGTAATATAATGCAGAGTCTTATCCATGAGGAGTCTGGGCCCTGATTACTCTGCCCTTTTTAGGCCAGGGCTGTGACATTTGTCCATATCCTATCAACACTGGCCAAGGAAGTACCAAGAAGTGCCCAAGGTTATCATCTGAATGCCAAATATAATCCTCCCTATCTCCATTGTGTAACACAGCCCTACCTCCTCTTGAAGATCAAGGCCAACTAAACCTACCAGGAAAGTGACTCTCCTTGTCACCTGTTATCTTGGATGTTCCTAATTTTTTATTCCTCAGTTCCTCTATTACTGCTTTTTCTCACAGCAAATGGATATTTTCTAGTATACCACTTAAATTCCCTTGTCATTTCTTAGATGTTTTTGCTATTTCTTAGCAATTGCCCCAGGGATTACAATTAACATGTTAAATTCTAATAATCGGTATAGATTAATGACAGTTTAATTTCAGTAGTATACAAAACCTTTTCTCCTATGGAATTCTGTTCCCCCTTATATTGTTATTGTCACAAACTACATAGTTATACATTACATGCCCATCGATATAGATTTACAATTATGTTATGCAGATGTCTTTTAAATCAGATAGGAAAAAGAGGAGTTACAAATAGAAAATACATAGATAAACAACAAGGTCCTACTGTATAGCACAGGGAACTATATTGTAAGTAACTATAATGGGAAAGAATATGAAAAACTTTCAGTTATTGTGCTGTTCAACTCCAGATTTTTTATTTGCTTCTCTTTTATAATTTCTCTCTCTTAGGGATAATTTTTATTATTACTGTTTTCTGTGTATGGGTTATACTTTCTTGTTTCTTTGCATGCCTCAAATACTTTTGTTGAAAACTGGACATTTTGAATATTATAATGTGGCAACTTGGGAAATTAGACTGTCATTCACCCCAGGATTTTTTTGTTGCCGCTTGCTGCAGTAATAGTTGGTGTGTGTGTGTTTTTCACAGACTTTTTTGAACTAAGTTATTTATTTTTTATTTATTTTTAAAATTTTTTTAAACTCTCAGTTTATTATCTTGATGAACTGTTTTTAAAGACTGTATTCTTTGTGTGTGGCCAATGAACTCTCTGTGTCATTAGCTTAGCTGTCAACTAAAATTGGAGAAAATTTTTTTTTAAATTCCTAGAACCAAGAAACAAACAAAAGGAAAAAAACTCTATGCGTATGTTGGCGTACACCTTCAGTGCTCAGCCAGATAGATTGCAACTCTGCCTTAGTTTTCCCTTCCTGCTTGTGCAGAGCCTGAAGGCCAGCCAGAGATCAGAACTTAGAGCCTTTCCAGGTCTTTCCTGAGCATGCACACAGCCCTGGGCAGGCATGTGCCTTTCTATAATCCTAGGAATACATCAGAGCCTTTCAAAGCCCTGACCCCCAAAGCATCTCATTACCCAGCTTTTTCCTCCCAAGCTTTCAGTTAGTCTATGGTTTGTTTGCCCTAACTGTTTTCTATTGCCCCAGACAGCAGTGACTAACATGGGCTGGGATGTGCTAAGTCGCTCAGTCGTGTCCTTCAGACTCTTTGCGAGCCTATGGACCATAGCGCACCAGGCTCCTCTGTCCACAAGATTCTTTAGGCAAGTATACTTGAGTGGGTTGCCACGCCCTTCTCCAAGTGACTAACATAGCTGCCTATAAATATTTTCAAGAAATGCCTCTGGTAGTCATCTCAGCAGAGGGAGAGTTCTGAGTTAGATGAGATAAAGGCCAACCCTTTGAGTTGGTTCTCCAGGAAGCCATCAGACAGGTGAAAAGAAACAAGCGCAATTCTTTGTGAGTAAGGTTCCTTTTTCTCCCTCCAGTACCAGTATGAGTACTGGGAATGTGGGCTGTTATCATCAAGGCCACCATGATGGGAGTAGGTGATAGGAACAGAGTTAGTTAAAAAGTCACAAAGTTCAGTGTTCTTATTGAGACTCAACCTCTTTTTCTTGATTAAACATTCCCCTGGTTGCTGCAACATTTAGGTTACTTTGAGTTCTCCAAAGTTGATTATGATAGTTTTTGCCAGTTTTTTTCATTACTTTTATGTAAGGATGAACTTTTTGGCCTTTGTTATTTTGCCATTTTTTGCGAGCACTAGCCTTTATTTTTAAAAATATTTTTTATTTGGGTGTCCTGTGTCTTAGTTGTGGCATGTGGGATCTTCATTCTTCATTGCAGCATGTGAGATTTGTAGTTGTAGCACATGGGATCTAGTTCCCTGACCAAGGATCATACCCAGACCCCCTGCATTGGGAGCACAGGGTCTTAGCCACTGGACCACCAAGAAGTCCCTAGCATTAGCTTTTAACATGGAGAAGTGGGTCATATTCTGAAGGCCCAGAGAGTTTAGGGGTATATGGCAAGTTAACATTTTTTTTTATTGTGCTGATCCAGATGTCCTTGTTTTACATCTCAGGGTCCCACTCTTTCCCAATCAGGGCCATGATCTTGGTATAGCACACCTGCTGGAGTTGAGACTTTTACTTTCTCTAGAGCTCTGCTACTCTTATAATTAAGTCCTGGACCTGACTCTCAGTTTTTTCTACCTGGTGGCTGTAGGAGATAAGAGTTTCTTTCAATACAGCTGGGATGGGATACTGATATAAGGGAATTCACTGGCCTGGTGCAATGTCTCAGGCATTTAAGAGATACAGGGAAAATAATAATTATAAAGACTATGGGATTGGAAGAATATTTCTGGGAGCTGTTGATTCATTGAAGGAAAACAATGAAAAGTTGTGGATGACAAATCACAAATTAAAAGCAAAAAGTAAAAGCTGTGGAGCCTCCATAATAATGCTAATAAATGCAATAATACTAAAAACCACTAAATTATTTCAAATAAAGTCACAAAAGGAGAGAAAAGAAAACACAGAACTTGCAGGACAAATAGAATGTCTTCAGAAGACTTAAAATTAAATAAGTCATTAATTATAATACTTGTAGAGTAATAAGATAAATATATATTCACTAAAGAAAAGCAGACATGACTATATTCTCAAAGAAATAAGTTTTATGGAAAGTGTTACTACTTGCTGGGAAAGATTGAGGGCAGGAGGAGAAGAGGGTGACAGAGAGGATGAGATGATTCAATGGTATCATCATATATATGACCGGTGTGAGATGATACCTTATTGTAGTTTTGATTTGCATTTGTCTAATAATGAGGGATGCTGAGCATCTTTTAATGTGCTTATTAGCCATCCAGATATGCCAATTTTAAATGTGTATGCTTCTAATATGAAGGCACCCAAATAAAGCAAATTATTACTACAAAGGGAAAGCCCAATCCTTGATCATAATGGGAAATCTTAACATGCTTCTCTTAGTAACTGCTAGTACAAGCAAGACAAAATATCAGTAAAGATCTAGAATATTTGTACAACACAATTAACAAACATGACCTAGTATACATACAAAAACTTTATTCTTCTACCTCAAAACTATAGAAAATAGGTTCTTTATCCAGTCCAATGAAACAGTTACAAAAATTAACTAGACTGGGTCTTAAGGTAAGTTTCAACACATTTCAGGAAATGGAGCATGTTCTCTGGCCACAGTTTATAAGCTTGAACTCAATAATAAAAAGATAACTTAAAATCCTCATATGTTTGGATTAAGAAATACATTCTTAAATGACCAAATAAGACATTATAGTGAAAATAAGACATATTTTGAACCGAATGGTAATGAAAATGCTATATACCAAAGCTTGTGCGACATAGCTAAAGCAGAACTAAGACATGTAGTACCTCAAATACATATATTAGTAAAGGAGAAAGCCTGAAATTAATGAGCTGAGCACTCATATCAAGAAGGTGGAAAAAGAACAGCAAATTTCAACCAAAGAGAGTAGAGGAATGAAATAATAAAGATAAGAACAGAAACCAATGAAATAAAAGTAAAGATATTAATAGAGAGGCTCAAGAAAATCAAAACCTAGTTCTCTGAAAAGATTAATAAAATTAATAAACCCATGTCAGGGTTGACCAAGTTAAAATGAGGAAGACACAAATTATCAATATCAGGGATGAAAAAAAGTCTCACTGTAGATCCTTTAGCTATTACAAAGATAATAAAAAAGGATATTATGAACAATTTTGTGCCAATAAAATAAAAATTTTAAATGAAATGGACAAATTACTAGAAAAATAAAACATGTCAAAAGGATGCAAGAAGAAATAGAAAGCCTGAGTATTTCCATAGCTGTTGAATCTTTTAGAAGTTTCCCATACCCCCTACTCCATCCCCCACTCCCACCCCCAAACTCCAGGCCTAGTTGACTTCATCCAAGAATTCCATCAACCATTTAGAGAAGAAATGATAGCAATATTACAAAACTCTTCCAGATAGTGGAAAGAGACGGATCATTTCTATATTCCTCTGGTAAAGCTGACATTACCTAGATAACAGAACACAACAAGAACATGGTAAAAAAAGAAAATTTACAGGCCTATCCTTCTCAAGACCATAGACGCAAAGTATCCTAATTAAATATTAGCAAACTGAACCTAGCAATAAAACATAGAGGGGAAGTACAGGATGATACGGGCTCCCCTGGTGACTCAGACGGTAAAGAATCTGTCTGCAATGCAGGAGACCCAGTTTCGATCCCTGGGTCAGTATAATCCCCTGGAGAAGGGAATGGCAACCCACTCCAGTGTTCTTGCCTGGAGAATTCCATGGACAGGGGAGCCTGGTGGGCTACAGTCCATGGGGCCTCAAAGAGTCAGCCATGACTGAGTGACTGACACTTTCACTTCTTTTCCAAAAGGATAATATACCTTTACCACAGAAGAATTAATCCGTAAATGCAGAGTTATTTGGATAACAGAAATCAGCTAATAGAATTTACCACATTAACAGAAAAAGGAAAGGAAATCACACCGTCTACTTCATAAATGAAGAAAAAAATGTTTGATAAAACGTAACATTGGTAAGAACTCTTAGCAAACTTCCTTATTTTGATAAACACTATCTACAAAAAATTTGTAACAAAAATTATACTTAGTGGTGAAATGTAGAAAGCTTTCCTTTGAGATTTGGAAAGGGTTGTTTCCATATAATGGTTCTCATCATTGCAGCAAAGTAAGAAAAATAAATAAAAATTATAAGAACTAGAAAAGAAGAAATAAAACTGTAATTATGTGTAGAGGATGTTACTGGGTACATAGGATATAAAATCCAAAATATTTCACAGATAAACTATTAAAATTAATAATTAACAAGTTGTTGTATACAAGGTCAACATAAATCAATTGTATTTACATATACTAGCAAAAACCAGAAACTAAAATTTGATGTTTTTTACAAGAGCATCAGGAAAGATCAAATACTTAGGGACAAAATGTTTTTAAAGGAGACTAAGATGTCCTACAGAAAAATATTAAACATTACTGAGAGAAACTAAAAAAAAATAAAGAAATATACCATATTCTGCTGCTGCTGCTGCTGCTGCTAAGTCGCTTCAGTCGTGTCCGACTCTGTGCAACCCCATAGACGGCAGCCCACCAGGCTCCTCTGTCCCTGGGATTCTCCAGGCAAGAATACTGGAGTGGGTTGCATTTCCTTCTCCAATGCATGAAAGTGAAAAGTGAAAGTGAAGTCGCTCAGTCATGCCCGACTCTTAGCGACCCCATGGACTGCAGCCCACCAGGCTCCTCCATCCATGAGATTTTCCAGGCAAGAGTACTGGAGTGGGGTGCCATTGCCTTCTCCATACCATGTTCTAGACCTGGGCTATTCAGTACTATAGAAATGTAAGTACTCCCCAAATTGATTTTCATATTCAATGAAATTACAGTAAAAATCCCAATAGGTGTTTTTATTTGTCTGTTTTATGGATCTTAAAAAATTGTTACCAAAATTTTATGGAAATTCAAGGAGAACTGTGGCATGCTTGAATAAGAGAGTAGGAAGGATTGTTCTACTGCAAATCAAGACATTTTAAATTGACAGTCATTAAGACAGCATGCAATTGGTAAAAAGATAGGAAATAAACCAGTATGACATAATAGAGGACCCAGAAACAAATCTTTGCAAGTGTGTTTTTTTAACCAAAATCCTTTTTTCTTTATTTTTAATTTGAAATATGGTTGATTTACAGTATCATATTTAGCTTTAAGTATGACATAGTGATTCAGTACTTTCATAGATTATACACTATTTAAAGTTGTATTTCCCTGTGCTGTATAAGTATATCCCCATTGCTATTTATTTTATGCATAGTAACTTGTAACTAACTCTTAATCCCATACCCCTAAAATCTGTGCAAATATGAACACTGATTTATGACAAAAGCAACATTGTAGAACAGCAGGGGAAGGATGGTCTTTTCAATAAATGGTGCAAGGACAAATGAATAACTCTTTTTACAAAAATGATTCTCCATTCTCTCACTTCCTCAGTCCCTAATAATCTCTATTCTACTTTCTGTCTCTATGAATTTGCCTATTCAAGATATGTCATATAAGTAGAATCACACAATACTTGTCCTTTTGTGTCTGGCTTATTTCACTTAGCATAGTGTTTTCAAGATTTATCCATGCTGTAACAGGTATCAGAATTTCATTCCTTTGTACAGATATACCAAATATTATTTATCGGTTCATCCATCAATGTACACATGTTTCCAACTTTTGGCTGTGGCGAATATGTGCTATGAACACAGTAGGACAATGTCAGCATACTCCGAGTCCTTGCTTTTAATTCCTTTGGGTATATATCCAGAAGTGGAATTGTTGGGTTATATGAATGCATGAATGTTTCAAGCACTTTTTACATGCTTTACATTTCACAATGAAAAGAAAAATGAGAGGAGTGAGATGAGAAAAAGGAGACAACAAGTGTAAACAAGTCTTGAGTATTTTGTTCCTCAGGGAGGCAAAGAAGTGGGGTGGTAGCTATAAGAGGAAGCAGGCTTGGGGGAAGTTCTTTATGATGGGAAAGATGAGAAATGTTTGTATGCTAATGAAAGTGATGTAGTAATGGAATAATAATGCAGCCGAAGAGAAATGAGAGAATCCCCATCGTGTGGAGGAGAGGGCATGGTGTTGACTTGAACCAGGAGCAGGGGATGGTCCATCTCCAGTGGCAGGGCTGTGGCTGTAGACGCGGTTGCAGATGTGGTTGCAAGGGCGATGTGGTGGTGAAAGACGTATGAGTCCTCTTCCATTGCTTCAGTCTGCCCCCTGAGCCGGGAAGCAAGGCCATCAGCTTTGAGTGAGGATGTCAGAGGAAGTATTAGAGGTGGGAGGACAGCTCAGGAAGTGAGACATGGTTACCTAGGAAAGTGGGAGGGTGGATGGACAGGGGAGGTATGGGATGATGGCTGGGCAGCATTTAGGGCACAAATGAAGTTCATGGTCACTAACTTAGAGTAGGCCTGGTCAGTGTGCTGGGAAGCTTTTCTCCACGTGGGTGCAGCCAGAGTAGGTGTAGAGCTGGGTATGACTGTGGTTTGGCGAGGTGAGCACTGCGAGGCCAGAGAGAGGTAGAAGCTAAGGGTCCTGCCGAGAGTGACTGGAATCACCAGTTACAGCATTTGAGCAGCATAAGGAGGGGGCAGGGAGGGACACTGGAAAGGTGGACGGTCCGTGACCATGGAAGTCAGGAGGCCTTAGTCAGAAAGTGGGATGCGTGACATTGAGTGGAAGAAGCAGCTGCAGTTGTGGGGGACAAGGCTTAAAGTTCAGCTGGGGCAGTGACAGAGGATGGGGACAAGAGCAAGGAGGCAAGGAGGTCAGAGAATGGGGAGGCCAGGCTGTTTCATCTACCTGTAGATGAACACTGGCTCCCCCTTGAACCAATACCCATTTCCCCGCACGTCTTCAATACCATCCACAGAGGTCAAGGGGAAGACCTGTGTATTTTGCCTCTCCCAGGATGGGTCAAAAGGGGCTAAGGCGCCTGGGGCAAACATCACACACACTACTTTCACCTCCCAGCCCCCACCCAGCCTTCTGCCCACCTCTCATGGTCATCAGGAATCAAAAGGGACCATTGAGGGTCACGTATTGAGCACAACTGATACCTACTGTTTACTTACTATGCAGCAGGCATAGTGCTGAGTACATTTCTTCTCTCATTTAACCCTTTTAATAACAGTGAAGAAAATATGGTTCATTGGCCAATTTTACAGCTAAGAAAATGCAGACTCAGAAAATTTAAGCCCTGGTCTGCCAATCTCAGCATCTGAAAGCTTGATCTTGCTGGCTTCCCTGGTGGGTGACCTGAGGATGAACCAGCTCCAGCCCTTGTTTCAGGTGTAGAAATAAGTCATTGAACTCTGCTCTGCACATTTGTTCTTTGGCTCTGGTTCCCCCAGGGCCTCCTCTCCCTTCCTGTGTGTCCAGACCCCCACTCTCTCCCTGCCCCCAAAACAAGGGTAATCCACATCCAGTTTTGCCCTGGACTGAGGGTTTCCCAGGCTGCAGGAATTTGAGCCATAAAATCTGAAATGGGGACATTTCTGGGCAAGCCGGGATGGTTTGATCTCCCTGGCTACAGCTCACCCTTTGGCTGCTCCTCTCCTCACATTTTTTTTTCCTTCTTCAGTGGTTTTGAAACCACACAACTCAGATTGGGGCTTGAACCCAGTTTTTTATATTACATACCTGGCCTCAGGACTCATTGAAGTTCAGGTTCTTTATGTCTCAGAGCGAGAGGTAAGAAGTGATAGGTAAGAAGTAGATTTATTGAGAGCGATAAAACACTCCACAGACAGAGTGTGGGCCATCTCAGAAGGTTAGAGTGGCCTGGGAGATACACATTCTGTAGACAGATGTGGTCCATCTCAAAAGGCAAGAGTGACCCTGAATTATGGGGTGCTTGTTTTATATTTCCTAGGCTAATGAGTAGGAGGATTGTTCCAACTATTTTGGGGAAGGAGTGGGAATTTCCAGGAATTAGTTCACTGCCCACTTTTTGGCCTTTTATGGTCAGCTTTGGAACTGTCATGGCATTGGTGGGTATGTCATTTAGCATATGCTAATATATTACAATGAGCATATAATGAGGTTGAAGGTCCACTGGAAGTGGATTCTTCTACCATCTTGGACCTAGCTGGTTCTAAGCAGTTTATGTTGTATCCTCAAGGGCTATGTCATTCTTTTAAAGGTTGTGCCCTGCCCTCTTCCCTCCTGTTTCAGTTTTGCTCATTTCATGCACGGCATTTGCTTGCCCTTCTCTCTCTCTCCTTAGGGGCCACGAGTGCTTCCAGGAACCCTTTGGGAACCCAGCACCCAGGCAGGAGGAGATTAGAAACTGCAGTGAGGGCTTGGGATGGGCATTTCCTGAGCAGGGTGCATAAATGCCCATAGTCTACCTGACCATCATCCCCAAACAGACACATCAATGAGCTAGAACATTCTGGGCTCAGCTGGCACCTGGGGAGAAAGAAAAGGGCAATTTCTCAGGCAGGTTCCCCATTCAACTCATTCATTCATCAAATGCCTAGTGAGACCTACTATGTGCCAAGTTCTGTTCTAGGCAGCAATGAGCAAGCCAGGTAGAATGCCCAGCTTATGTTCCCTGGTTTTCCTGAAGCATTTGTCTCCCTGTCTCCTCAGTTAAAAAATAAATAAGGCACTGCCCAAGTCTTCCATATCCTTGTATTCCCAATCCCTAGTACAGGATCTGTTACAGAGAAGATGTTCTATAAATGTTACATGAAATGAATGGCTGTTTGAATGAATGATTGAAGGGAGGTGTCCCCAGGACGGATAGTGGCCAGCTGCTTAGTGCAAAAGTGACAGCTGATGGAAGAATGCAGGGCTGCGAGGGGCCGAGGTGCAAAGTCAAAGCGAAGTGGACTTCAGGGAAGCCTGGGGGTGGGGAGCAGAACTGCCTGCAGCTCCCAGTCCCCTGCCCCCTGGGAGGGTTGTTCTAAGGATCCTTTAGGGCAGTGGTCTTGAGACCATCCGCATCACCTGGGAACTGGTTAGAAATGTAAATTCTCGGGCAGTCCCAGACACGCTGACTCAGAAACCCAGTGGCTTTAACAAGCCTCTAGGGGATTCCGACGTGCTCCAAAGTTTGAGAAACCATTGTGCTGGGTCAGCAGAGGAAGAAACCTTTTGTAAGCGAGAAATTCTTTCTCTCCACCCTGAGCACAGAATCATGGGAACGGGTTTCAGGCTTCCCTGCTGGGTGCACAGTAGAATCACCTGGCGCCTTCGCAGACCAATTACATCAGACTCCCCAAGGGGGGAGGATGCAGGCATCAGCAGCTTTTAAAGCTCCCCAGGTGATTCCAAGTGTGGCCAGGTAGCCTATCAGAAGCCCCTAGAGGGCTTGTTAAAGCACCATGTGCCAGCCCCACCCGCAGGGCACCGGGGGTGGGGCAGGGCCCGGGGAATTCGCATTTCAAACAAGCTGCAGGGTGATGCACTCTGTGAAATGGACTCAGATCAGGATGGGGATGTGTGGAAGGTGAAGGGGTTGAGGGAGAAATCCCCGCTTTCTCCCCGCCCCCACAGCCCCGAATTAAACACAGGACAGCTGGGTATGAACTTTACCCGTGTACTGTTTTCATTATGTTCCGTCTGCAGGAGAGGGATCAGGCTGGTTGACATTTGTGGAGGAGCTGAGCTGTGGCGTGAGCCTCCCTCAGAGAAAGCAGGGATAAATCATCACCATCTTGGCAGATCCCCAGGAAAAGCAATGAAGAGGAGCCACCTGCACTAGGGTATCTTGGGCAGCGTGGCCACAAAGCCTGACTCCCTTACCTTCCTGCCGGCCCTGGCCTCCCTGCCTGCGTTTTCTTAGGAGCAAATGATTTCTTTCAGGATTTGATTTCACTGCCACTTGCTCCCAAACTCCCCTAGTTGGGAGGGGAATGGGGAGCCGAGAGACACGTGTTCAGCGCGCTTTTCAGTCACCCTGAGTTCATTCATTCAACAAATACAGACGGCGGCTCTCGGAGGACACACAGAGTTGTGTCTGTTTTGTGTTTCCTGCACGGAATGAAATAAAGCGTTGCCAATATCGACAGCGGCTTCCTGAGCACATCTGCCGTCTCTACTCCAGACGTAAGCAGCAAATGGAACTTGATGACCGTCATTTCTATAAGGACCCTTTTGTTTTTACGACCTCGCTGTGTCTGGCTCCGTAAACTTCGGTGACGTACCTCCCCGTGACCCTGCCATCTGGCTGCGGCTGCCCTTGACCTCAACCACGTGTTTGTGAGGCTCCCATCATTGGCATCTGGGTCCTGCCTCGTGCGTCTTCCCTGTTGTTTGGACTGCACGGTATGAGGGCAGCGCAAGGAACTGATCCACCTCTCTGCTAAACCCAGTCCGTGGGTGTCTCACTGGATCCTCAGAGTAACCCTGTGAGGTGAGTGCTATTATTAACTATACTTTGCAGATAAGATGGTGTGTGTTAGGGCAATTCCCACCTGCGCCTGGACACCCACCTCTGTGGGACTTGGGTGTCCCTCTTCTGGGTGCTCAGCGTCGCCTTTCACCTACTCCTGTGGCTGTGGGGCTGCTCCCAGTCCCCTGCACCACCACCCCTACCCAAGGCACTGCTTTAAAGGGTGAGGTGAGATAGCTTTCTCACTCCTGGGCAGCACCTTTGGGGAGGCTGGTCTTCAGGGAGGCTGCCTGGGACCCTAGGAGGCCCAAGAGTAGAGATCCAGAGCCCAAGGCAACTCCGGACCTCAGTTGCCAGAACTTGATCCTTGTGCTGCTCTCAGCTGGGCCTCTTAAGGCCCGTCTGCCCCCAAGGCCAGGAGGCGGGGGACTGGCAGGAGATGCCCAGGGCTCTGCCAGGAGCAGAAGGGCTGTCCCTGGGGAAGGCCTGCCTCTGCCTCCAGTGACCTTGGGCAAGTCACTTCCTCTCTCAACCTCAACTTTCCCATCTGGAAAATGGGGCCTCTGCTTTCATGTCAGAGGTTTACCTCTCATGTCCCTTCCAGCTCTAGAAGTTTCTTGATGGCCTGAGCTGCTACAGAGATGGAAGGGTAGGCTCTTGGGTGAGCTCTCAGGGTTTGAAGGTGAGGTGGCCAGGCAAGTCCTGACCCCCTCGCCTCACTGGGCCTGGAGTGGCCACCCCCATTCCACCCCCCCCCCATCATCACAGGGGAAGCTGTGTATCTCACAGGGAGGGGCTACCCTCCCAGCTTCACCTGAGGGGCCAGCTGGCAGCTCCCCTGGGTGTGTTCCAGATATCACCCTGAGCCCAAGCACCTCTGCACTAACTCAGTTGCCTTGCCTTTTCTCTGGAGAATTCTCTTTCTCTGACTTCCCCCCAGAGCAGGCCCTCTACACCCTGGCTGTGGCTGTCTTGCTGTCACACACAAAATCCTTTTGCCAACAGAAAAAACGGAAAGGTTTTGCCTGCCATTTGAGGCCTCGTCTGCGTCAGCCACATCCACGCATCCAGACTTAACTTTGCAGGCCCTAACCCTTGGGCCATGCTGGCCCACCCTGGTCCCCCACCTCTGGCCCTACTCAGGGTCTTGCTGAGGCCTCCCCCACATAGCACATCCTCCCCAGGGGTCTCGAATGCCTTCCCTGACTAGCTCACAGCCCTGTCAGCACCTGCTGACTCCTGGGCGACCCCAGAGCGCGCTGTCTACTCGTCTCCTGTCCTTGACCATGGCCTGCATGACAGCAAACCACACTTCCCTATGATTGCAGCATCCAGCCTCCCAGCCCTGTGCCTGACTGAGTACAAGTCCCGCTCAGCTGATGAACGTGCCGATCTTCCAACAACCCGCAGGGGTGGGTTTTCTATTAATAGATGAAGAAACAGGGGCTTACATAGTTACTGGCTCAGGTCAGGTGGCTAGACAGTCGCAAACTAGGTCACCAAGCCCTGATAGATTACCCTGCCCCTCCTGAGACCCATGGGTGGCAATAGTGTTAGGGTAGGCGGCATTGGCCAAGGTGACTGGGGAATGTTTGTGGGATTTTGAATTGTGGGTGTGTGTGTGAGTGTATATGTGGTATGTGTACATGTATAGTGTATATGTGCATGTATATGTTGTGTGTGTGTATATGTGTGTATGTATATGTGGTGGTATGTCTGTATATGTGTATGTGCATGTGTTTCTCAAGAAAGGCTTTTTTTCCCTCCTCTTCCTTCCCCTTCATTATTTGTGGCTGAGAGTTTGTTCTTCAAAACTTAAGGCAGTTGAAGAAATTCAGTGCCCTGAGGAGGCTTTTATCTTTTAAATTTATTTTCTCATTTAAAAAATTTATTAAACTATTGTTGATTTATAATACTGTGTTAGTTTCAGGTGTACAGCTTCAGATTCGTTCCCCTTATATATTATTATAACCTTGAATATAGTTCCCTGTGCTATACAGTAAATCCTTGTTGTTTATCTTATTTATAGTAGTGTGTGTCTGTTAATCCTATACTTCTAATTTATCTCGCCCCCCCCCCTTTCCCCTTTGGTAACCCTAAGTTTGTTTTCTATGTCTATGAGTCTATTTTCTATTTTGTAAATAAGTTAGTTTGTATCATTTTTGTTAGATTCCATATATAAGTGATACCATATGATACTTGTCTTTCTCTGCTGACTTGCTTCGCTTAGTATGATAATCTCTAGGTCCATCCATGTTGCTACAAATGGCATTATTTCGTTCTTTTTCATGGCTGAGTAATATTCCATAATATACCACATATTCTTTATCCTTTTGTCTGTCAATGGACATTTAGTTTGCTTCCATGTCTTGGCTATAGTGAATAGTGCTACTATTGACATTGAGGTGCATGTTTCTTTTTGAATTAGGGTTTTCTCTGGATATATGCCCAGGAATGGGACTGATGGATCATATGATAGCTCAATTGTTATTTTTTAAGGAACCTTCAGATTGTTCTCCATAGTGGCTGCACCAATTTATATTCCCACCAACAATGTAGGAGGGCTCCCTTTTCTCCCTCCCTAATGTGTGTGGGCCTCATCCAATCAGTTGAAGGCCTGAATAGAACAAAAGACTATCCTCTCCTGAGCAAGAGAGAATTCTCCCAGAAGATGGCCTTTGTACTTCATTCACACCATCAGTTCTTTGTGGGTCTCTGGCCTGTTGGCTCACCCTGTATGTAGATTTTGGACTTACCAGCCCCTATAATCTCATAATCTTGTAAGCCAGTTCCTTATGATCAATCCCTGTATCTATCTATATACACATGTTCACACACATGCACACACATATATATACTTATATATATATTTACACCATACATCGTATTGGTTCTGTTTCTCTGGAGGAAGCCTGTTAATACAACCTGCTTCCTCCCAGAGCCTAGGTTGGCTCCAGTATCCATGCCCCAGGGTACGACAGAGGCTTTGTGCCCATAAAGCAGGAGGTTACTTAAATCCTTGCCCCAAGTCACAATTTTTCTGTGGCCTTGGAATTGGAGCAGCGCTCATCAAACTGAGCAGCTGGTCATCCTCTCTGAGTCCTCCCTCTCCGTCACCTGCCAGCTTGCCCTCAGGCTTCAGAGCCTTCTGTTCTACCCACCCTGCTGGACCCAGATGTCAGCATGAGGCAAAGCTCTTCCCCATGCCCTGGGAGCCCAGCTCCTTCCTTTGTGCCAGGGAGCATTTGAAGATATGGGAAGGCACTCTCTCTGGACACCCTCAGTTTTAGTCTGCTTGGACTGCTTTAACCAAATACCATAGTCTGGGTGGCCTAACAGAAACTGATTTCTTACAGCTCTGGAGACTAGAAGGCTGAGATCAGGGTGCCAGCCTGGTAGGATTCCTGGTTAGGGCTCTCTTCCTGGCTTGTGAATGGCTGTCTTCTCTCTATGTCCTTGCAAGCAGAGGTAGAGAGCTAGAGGAAGGAAGCTCTCTGGTGTCTCTTATAAGGGCACCTTTCCTATTGAACCAGGGCCCCACCCTCATCATCTCATTTAACCTTAATGAGTTCCTTATAGACCCTTTCTTCAAATACAGTCACACTGGGGGTTAGGGCTTCAGCATGTGGGTTTGGGAGGGATGTGATTCAGCCCATAGCCCTTGGAGATGGGTTCCTTCACTTGAAAGCTTCTATATGAGTGAGATCCCAGGGCTCTCATGTGGAGAAATAGGAAGTGCCTTGAAAGGCAGTCTGGGTACTTAATAACACTTGTAAAGCCTTAGTGAGCCCAGTCTGTCTCAGGTCCCACCCAGGGTTGCCCTCATGGGTCACACTTGTAGGACCCACCCTGATGGCAGGTAAATCACTTGATGCCTGGTGGATGCTGTGAGGGCCCACATGCAGGACTGGGGTTGGGGTCAGGCTTAGGTCAGGGGTGGTTTTGTCAAGGGACTCAATGTTCGCATTAAATCAAGGGGGAGTAAAACTGTGTGTATGTGTGAGAGAGGGGAGAGTGAAAGTGAGAGTATTTGTGGTGGAGAAAGGTGAGCTACCTGTACACAGACTTTTTAAAAAGTGTTTTATGATGGATCTTTGCCCACGGGGAATTTTACTTCCTAAGCTTTTCTGCTTGCTGGCTAAAACTTCTGGGTAGAGTTGCCAGAGAAAATACAGATGCCTAGTTAAATGAGAACTTCAGATAAACAACAAATAATATTTTCAGTCTAAGTATGGCCTGGCCCATGCACCATTGGTGGGCATATTTCTACCAAAAAATTCTTCATTCTTTCCCTGGAATTCCAATGTAACTGGGTGCCCTGTATTTTTATTTGCTAAATCTGGCAGCCCTACTTATGAAGGCTGGGTAGGCCACATGCAGAAATGCAAATTGGGGAGTATTAATAGATCACTGGGCCAGCACTGTGACTTCCGCATCTAGGCAAGCAAGCCCTGGATTGTGGGAGGGGTGGTTGCTGTCTGCAGAAACCCCAGGAGGGAAGCTGACATAACTCATCTCCACCTCCACTGCTGGTTGCTGCTGCCCCCCCACCCCCCACCCCGCCATCTCACTCATTTCTGGACATTCACTGCACAGCTGGGCCTTTAGGAAGAGCTAGTCCTACCTGGTTTCTAGCTGACCGATGGCCCAAGACAGACTGTTTGGACACCCCTTTTTAGCATGGGGTTTGTAGACACCCTGAGTCGTGTGGTGTCAAAGATGAAGGTTTTGGGGGGAGGTCTCAACTCATACTACCTTTTAGGTAGACCCATAAGGAGGGTAAGTCTGAAGGTAAGTCACCCTTGGACCCCTTGGGCATAGGATGTGGCCTCCGTGGGTCAGCAGATTACAAGAGAAAGCACATACTCAACCTTTTGCTGAGTTGGGATAGTCACTTTGCTTTCTCCTAATCTCAGCCTCCCCCTTTGGGGAAGAGATTATGCAAATATATCCCTTGTACAATAGTTGTAAGACTTCGGGTAGAAATAATATATAAAAAGAAATTGGCATAGTTTCTAGCCAATGGAGACAGGAGAAGGTGAGTTGGGACCTCAATGGTTCCAGGTACTAATAAGGTACTTGTCTAAGTCAGCTTGGTCTGACTTCTTTTAACCCTGTCTCCTCACCCCAGATAGTATCATTTCTCTCTTCTTCGAAGTTCCAGATTTCTTGAGAGAGGAGTCTACACCTTCTTACTTCCACTAGCTTACCACAACTGGCATTGCCTCTTTGCCAACAGAAGGTTGCTAATGACCTTCTGATGACCATGGCCAATGGCTTCCACACCATCTTCTGTCTCTCAGAATAGATGGCTCTTATATACCCTCATTGCTTACTCATCTAGCTTCCATTTGCCCTTCAGAAGAGCACCTAGATTGTCCTTCCCAGACCCGTTTCCCTCTATTGTCTAGCAACTGTGTAATTTGGGAGGAAATTACCCCTCCAGGGGTGGATCCAACTGCCCTAAGTCAGTCAGCCTGATCCTCTCCCTCTTACCACCTTTTACCACTATGACTGCTTCAAGAGTGGGCATGGAAAGATGAAAAGAAAAAAAAAAAAAAAAAAACAAGGTCCTTGGTGATATCATTAAACTGCTAGATTAAACTCATCCTGAAGCCTATGCCAGTCATGCACTTTCCAGTTGTGTGAGCCAATAATTCTCTTCAAGGCTTACATTAACATGAGTTGTCTTTTCTGTTACATAAAGGGTCTTCACTGACACACATCTCCATAGCATTAAATGATGTTGACCATCTTCTGCTTGAGTAATGGAAAACCCAAATGACTGTGGCTTAAATGTATTAGAAGTTTTGTTCATTTTTCTCGTGGATAATAAGAGTTCTGCAGGGAATTTGTTAATACCATTTATTGGAATTTCAGCATCTCAGAGATGATCTTCCTGAGCCAGGGATTGAAACTGAGTCTCCTGCATTGCAGGCAGATTCTTTACTATCTGAGCCAGAGTCAGGTCTCATAACAGCATCTCAAAGATGTTAGAGCAATTCTCTCAACTTTCCTCTCAGGAGGCCAAGATGGTTTCTGCAGGTGCAACCATCACATCTGTAGTCAAGACACAAGAAAGAGAAAGGGCAGGAGAGGTACCTTCACCAGTTGGTTTCTGTTAATGTCTCATTGGCCATAGCCATGTCATATGGCTGCCACTAGCTGCAAGGGAGTCTGGGAAAGCATGGCTTTAGCTTTCTGGACCCTGGGCTAGAGACAGGTTGGCTAGAGAAGTCAGAGTGAAGTCAGAATGAGCCACTTAGAGGGGCTACCTCAAGGCTCCAGGGCTCCTTCACAGAGCCTCACTGTCGGACTCCCAGGCATCTTCTCTGGATCTCTGCTGTCTTGGGCAGGGTTATCAGCTGCTGGAAGACTCTAGATGTCTATCCCCAGGCCCCCTCTCCCTCCTGTTGGCTCAGCCATCTGTGTATCCCATCCACCTAATGTCCCACAAAGAGCTCCTGCCTCTTTATACCACCTCCCTCACATCGCTATTAAGCCCAAAGTCAACATCACCTTCTCGATTCTCATCAGACTCGCCCAGAATTAGCGACCCTTACTCAATATCCAGGACCTGAGAATTGTGCTGGTGCTAGTACCTGTGGAAGGAAGGAGAGCTACCTTCTAGAGCCTCCCTGTTGGAGGAGAGGCAATTGGGGGAGGGGGGGAGGACTGGTGTATCTGAAGGGAGAGAGCTTTGGAAGAAAGACTGCACTGTCACCGTGGACCTCATTTCTGGTTTTGACTAAAATTCCCAGGTGGCGCTAGTGGTGAAAAACCTGCCTGCCAATGCAGGAGACATAAGAGGCATGGGTTCCATTCCTGGGTCAGGAAGATCCTCTGGAGGAGGACATGGCAACCCACTCCAGTATTCTTGTCTGGAGAATCCCATGGACAGAGAAGCCTGGCAGGCTATACAGTCCATGGGGTCGCAGAGTCAGACTTGACTGAAGCGACTTTGCACCCACAAAATTATATAAGCCTGCAGTGTGATATATATATTTTAAATCTACTTGCCCTCTGGGCTTCAAGGCCATGTAATGATCCCAGGAATGGGCCTCTGATTTCTCAAGGCCTACCCAAACCTCAGATGGTCCCCAACCTCCAGAGGATGTGAGGGTAGCCTGCAGTGTATCCCTTACCTTCCTTGACCTTGCTTGAAAACTAACAGAAAGTAAGCACCCAGATGTGTTGAAAGAAAGGGAAGGGAGGGAGGGGGAAAGAGGCAGGCACATGCCCAGGAGTGTGAGCAGCCCAGGGCTCACAGGGCTGGCTGTCTTCATCTGTAATCTCAGGTCACCTCCCTCTGTGGGCCTCAATTTCCTCTTCAGCAAAGAAGGCCTGGATCAGATCACTCCCCAGGCCTCTTCTAACTCTGACATTCTGTGATTTTCTAATTTCCTTCAGACTCCGGGGGCCCACAGACCCCATGCTAATGTGGATGAATAAAACATGGGCATATCCTAAAGCTCTAAATATCGCAAGTATTTGCTTTGGATTTGTTCTCACTTAACTGCGCGGTAAGCAGCATCCAGCTGGGGCCCCACAGCCTCCTGTTTGGATTGTTCGAGGGTGGCCGGGCTCCCTGAGGAGGCTGATGGCGCGTGGCAGAGGCCCTCCCTCTGGTGACCCTCGCCCACTCTGACCGTGTTCTTTGGCCTCTATCCCAAACTCTCCTCATAAAGTTCCCTACCCACTGGCACTCTAGACCCTGATCTACCACCCTGGGGACATTTCCCTTGGATGTCTGCACTGGCACCTTCATACATTACCTGTCCACCATCCACACTGGGAGATAGCTTGTGTCCCACTGCAGTGAGACCCTTCAGTGACCCTCTGGAGGCTGTGTATCCTATGTCTCTTCTGTGGGAACTCAACAGATAATAATTGTGTTTCTTATTTTTAAGTTTTTAAAAAAATTATTTTATAGAGCAGTTTTAGGGTTACAGAAAAATTACACAGAAAGTATAAAGAGTGCCCATGTCCTCCTTTCCCCTCTCCCACAGTTTCTGCTGTCATTAATACCTTGCATTAGTTGTGGTACATTTATTACATCTGATAAGCCAATAGTGGCCCATTATTATTTACAGAAGTCCATGATTTACATTAAGGTTCACTTTTGGTCTTTTATATGCTGTGGGTTTTGCCAAATGCATAATGTCATGTATCCACCTTGACAGTATCATATGGAACAATTTCACCACCCTGAACACCAGCTGTGCTCCATCTATTCATCCCTTCCTGCTTCCCTCCCCCATGACTCCTGGCAACCACTGATTTTTTTTAGTTTTTTTTTTTTTAATTGAACTATAGTTTATTTACAATGTTGTGTTAGTTTCAGATATACAGCAGAGTGATTCAGTTATACATATGCATATATATTCCCTTATACATATATGTATATATACACATATATGAGGAAGTCATGGCAACCCACTCCAGTATTCTTGCCTGGGAAATCCCATACATAGAGGAGCCTGGTGGGCTACAGTCCATGGGGTCAAAAATAGTTGGACATGACTGAGTGACCAAGCACAGCACATACACTTATATATTCTTTTCATATTCTTTTCCACTATAGGTTATTATAAGATATTAAACATAGTTTCCTGTGTTATACAGTAAGATCCTTGTTGTTTATTTTATATATAATGGTGTCTGTCTGTAAATCCAAAATTCCTAATTTACATCCCAGGAATGGTCCTCTGATTTCTCAAGACCTAGCTAGACCTCAAAATTCTCCAAGCCAGGTTTCAGCAATATGTGAACCGTGAACTTCCAGATGTTCAAACTGGTTTTAGAAAAGGCAGAGGAACCAGACATCAAATTGCCAACATCCACTGGATCATCAAAAAAGCAAGAGAGTTCCAGAAAAACATATATTTCTGCTTTATTGACTATGCCAAAGACTTTGACTGTGTGGATCACAATAAACTGTGGAAAATTCTGAAAGAGATGGGAGTACCGGACCACCTGACTCACCTCTTGAGAAACCTGTATGCAGGTCAGGAAGCAACAGTTAGAACTGGACATGGAACAACAGACTGGTTCCAAATAGGAAAAGGAGTATGTCAAGGCTGTATATTGTCACCCTGCTTATTTAACTTATAAGCAGAGTACATCATGAGAAACGCTGGGCTGGATGAAGCACAAGCTGGAATCAAGATTGCTGGGAGAAATATCAATAACCTCAGATATGCAGATGACACCACCCTTATGGCAGAAAGTGAAGAGGAACTAAAAAGCCTCTTGATGAAAGTGAAAGAGGAGAGTGAAAAAGTTGGCTTAAAGCTCAGCATTCAGAAAACTAAGATCATGGCATCTGGTCCCATCACTTCATGGCAAATAGATGAGGAAACAGTGGAAGTAGTGTCAGACTTTATTTGGGGGGGGCTCCAAAATCACTGCAGATGGTGATTGCAGCCATGAAATTAAAAGACGCTTACTCTTTGGAAGGAAATTATGACCAACCTAGATAGCATATTAAAAAGCAGAGACATTACTTTGCCAACAAAGGTCCATCTAAGTCAAGGCTATGGTTTTTCCAGTGGTCAGGTATGGATGTGAGAGTTGGACTGTGAAGAAAGCTGAGGGCCGAAAAATTGATGCTTTTGAACTGTGGTGTTGGAGAAGACTCCTGAGAGTCCCTTGGACTGCAAGGAGATCCAACCAGTCCATCCTAAAGGAGATCAGTCCTGGGTATTCATTGGAAGGACTGATGCTGAAGCTGAAACTCCAATACTTTGGCCACCTGATGTGAAGAGTTGACTCACTGGAAAAGACCCTGATGCTGGGAGGGATTGGGGGCAGGAGGAGAAGGGGATGACAGAGGATGAGATGGCTGGATGGCATCACCGACTCGATGCACATGAGTTTGAGTAAACTCTGGGAGTTGGTGATTAGACAGGGAGGCCTGGCGTGCTGCTATTCATGGGGTTGCAAAGAGTCAGACACAACTGAGCAACTAAACTGAACTGAGCTAGACCTCAGATGGTCCCCAACCTCCAGAGGGTACAAGGGTAGTCTGCAGTGTATCCCTTACCTTCTTCTACCTTGCTTGAAAAGTAACACAAAGTTAATCCTTAATCATGAGCATCCAAGGATTTTAGTACCTAAGGGAGATCCTGGAAGCAATCCCCTGCTTATACCGAGGTACAGCTGTATAATATGAGCCATAAATCTGAGTGTTTTTAAATCTTAAAACTTAATCCTAAATTTTGGATTGACAGAGAGTGACTAATACTTTCCCTTTGGTAATTATAAGTCTGTTTTCTATGTCTGTGAGTGTTTCCGTTTTATAAATTCATTTGTATCATTTTTTTTAAGATGCCACATGTAAGTGATATCATATATTATTTGTCTTTGTCTGACTTAACTTCATTTAGTATGATGATCTCTAGGTCCACCCATGTTGCTGCAAATAGCATTATTTCATTCTTTTTATGGCTGAGTAATATTCCATATTGGGCTTCCCTGGTGGCTCAGATGGCAAAGAATCCACCTGCAGTGCAGGAGACCCAGGTTTGATCCCTGGGTCAGGCTGATCCCCTGGAGAAGGGAATGGCTACCCACTCCAGTATTCTTGCCTGGCGAGCTACAGTCCAAGGGGTTGCAAAGAGTTGGACATGACTGAGTGACTAAAAAATATTCCATATTACTCCATGTGGTATATATATACACAGAACATCTTCTTTATCCATTCATTTGTTTGTGGGCACTTGGGTTTTTTCCATGTCTTGGATGTTATAAATAGTCCTGCTATGAATATTGGGGTGCATGTATGTTTTCAAATAGACATTTTGTCTTTTCTAGACATAACCCAAGAGTGGGATTCCAGGCTCATATGGTAGCTCTATTTTTAGTTTTTAAAGGACCCTCCATACTGTTCTCTATAGTGGCTGCACCAATTTACATTCCTACCAACTCAACCACAGATCTTTTTACTCTGTAGTTTTCTCTTTCCCAGAATGTCATATAGTTGAAATCATATAGCATATAACCTTTTTAAACTGAGTTCTTTCACTCCTAGCCGAGTGCATTTAAGTTTCCTTCATGTTTTTTTGTGACTTGACAGCTCATTTCTTTTTAGCAATGAATAATATTTCGTTGTATAGATGGACCACTCAATAGATAAAATTTTTGATTGATCAATTGGTGGAAAAGATCAAAAGTACAAGAAGAACAGCAATCCTCTCAACACAAAGTCTGTAAGAAAGCTAGATTTCAGGATGGTTCTGCATAATGTACACAGTGTGGCCAACAAAGAAAATTCAACAACCTGAGAGTTGGATTTAGAGTATTAGCTATGAGACAAATTATGTTTATTACAGAAAAGTTCTCTCTTAAGTAATTGTGTTTGTAACAGGATTCAGTTGGGACTTCCCTGGCTGTCCAGTGGTTAAGAGTTTGCATTTCCACTACAGGAGGTATAGGTTCCAGCCCAAAAAATTAATGAATAAAATGGGAGTCAATTAATTTTTCTATGACATTTTAGGCATGCATTCACACTAGAAATTATCTACACCATGTTAGATATTGTGCAAACAGGGACACTTTGGAGAGTAAAAGGGGGTGCTATTAATAATTATGCCCAGACAACAGATGGAAGCCAGGACTATCCAAGATAATATATAGTCTTTCTATTTATGACTATTATCTGTCTTCTTAAAATAGCTGAGGGACCATAGGATATTTTTGTGTTTCTTCAAAAGTATTGGATGGTGTATGAGTTAAGGTTACACCAGTGGTGGTGACACATCAAGAAGCAAACCCCATTTTATTTTTCACTCACATGAAGTCCAAAACACATATTGTGAATTGGTGGGAATGGGAGGTAGAGGGGGGTGGGCTCAGCTCCATGCAGTCATTCAGTGACCCAGCTTGATGGAACCTCTGTCATCTTCCACATGTGCTTTTCAAGTAGGGTGACCAATCATTGTCTCGGAATGAGGAGTCTCCTGGGGTGAAGATTTTCAGTGGTAAAACTAGGACAGTTTCTGGCAAACCAGGCCAGTTGGTTCTATTTCTAAGGTTGCCCTGAAGATTGACATCTAACTGATCTGGAGGGAAGGAGAGAGAGAATGACTTTTAGGAGCCAGACCGCTCATTCCTTTTGCCTTTCTCTGGGCCACAACAGTCTCATGGCCATACCCAGCTGCAAGGAAGACTGGGAAATGTAGTCTAGCTGTGTGTATAAAAGGAAGGAGAAATTGGTTTGATGATGACCCAACTGTCTCTGCCATGGAAGGGAAGTGAATAATGTCTTATTTTACTACTGGGCCCTCAGACTGAGCTTGACTTCTTTTTTCTTTTTCTTTAAGTTGTGGCATGCAAACTCTTAGTTGCAGTGTGCAAACTTTTAGTTGTGGTGTGTGGAATTTAATTCCCTGACCAGGGATTGAACCCAGACCCCCTGCATTGGGAGCATAGAGTCTTAGCCACTGGACCACCAGGAAAGTCCTAATATTGAGTTCTTTCTTAACTGGCATATGTCTGGGAGAGTTTACTGTCCCCTGCTCCCCCACCCCCATCTCCCTTTAGAAATTTAAGTCACCTAGCAGTAAGTGGAGTTAACTCCGAGTGTCCACACGGCCCAGTGTCTGCTGATGGGCAGTCTGGAGCACTCTGGGGTTCTGGGAAGGTTGGGGACACTGATTGTGGAGGTTACACCCGGCAGCCACAGAAACTCACTAGAAGGGAATCAGGTTGCAAAGCAGCGAGGTGCCACATCTGGTTGTGCTGCAAACTGAAAACTTATGCTTTGTGAGGTCGCTGTGATACATTGCGGCTCCCACCTTATAGCAATATGATCAGTCTTCAACACAACTGCTTTTTCCAGGCCAAAACCATCAGTAGATCATTGGTGCAGGCTGAGCCTTTCCATGGCAGTTAGCACCCTTAATTAAGGTGCTTCCCTGGTGGCTCAGCTGGTAAAGAATCTGCCTGCAGTGTGGGAGACTTGGGTTCGATCCCTGGGCTGGGAAGATCTCTTGGAGAAGGGAACAGCTACCCACTCCAGTATTCTGACCTGGAGAATTCCATGGACTGTGTATCCATGGAGTTGTAAAGAGTTGGACACAACTGAGCAACTTTCACTTTCACTTTAGCACCCTTAACAACCTTTACCTCTCCTAGCTTCCTTGAGAAGTGGGTTAAGGCTATTAGCCCCAGGCTGGGGGAAGCTACTATAGCCAGAGTGACACTACATGCTTGACTTGTGCAGGCTTGGTCCTGCCCTGGATGAGGGGGAGTTTGGGCTGGAAACAGACAAGGAAATGATGTTAATTTCATTCCTTTTCTTCTGGAAGACTTCTGTGGGAGGCAGGGCTGGGAGCTAATGTGAGTGGGCATCAACAAGACCACCCAGGACAACCCCATCTAGAGGGACCTCAGTTTCTGCAATCCCCATCTGTGGCTATCTTTTCAAAGCCTGGGTTTGCAACCCAGACCTTTCCTTCTGTAACTCTCTTTGAGACACAGACTGGGTTGACTATTGTATTCATTTCCTGTGGCTGCTATAACAAAGGATCACAAACTTGGTAGCTCACAGCTCTGGAGGTCAGAAGCCTCAAATCGGTATCCTTGGGCAGAATTCAAGGTGTCAGCAAGGCCACTCTCCTTTTGGGGGCTCCAAGGGGAAATCTGTTCCTTGCCTCTTCCAGCTGCTGGTGGCAGCCAACTTTCCTTGGCTTGTGCCTTCATGGCTCCAATCTCTGCCTCTGTGCCTTCTCCTCTTCTCTGTAATCTCCATCTCTCTTTTGCAAGGGAGCTTTTTGGGTCCATCCAAGTACTCCAAGATAATCTCCCCACCTCAAGATCCTTAGTTTTTTTTTTTTTTAATTAATTAATTAATGGTGGTGCTAGTGGTAAAGAACCCGCCTGCCAACACAGGAGATGCAAGTTGGATCCCTGGGTTGGGGAGATCCCTTGCAGGAAGAAATGGCAACCCACTTGAGTATTCTTGCCTGGAGAATCCCATGGACAGAGGAGCCTGGTGGACTGCAGTCCATAGGGTCGCAAAGAGCTGGACACAACTGAAGTGACTTAGAAAGCACAATTAATTTTTGACTGTGCTGGATCTTCAATGCTGCACACGGGCTTTCTCTAGTTGCAGCAAACAGGGCCTCCTCTCTAGTTGTGGTGCTCAAGATTTTCACTGTGGTGGCTTCTTTTGTTGTGGAGCACAGGCTCTAGAGAAGAGGCTCAGTAGTTGTGGCACATGGGCTTGGTTGCCGCATGGCATGTGGAATCTTGCCGGACCAGAGATCAAACCCGTGTCCCTTGCACTGACAGGCAGATTCTCAGCCACTGAACCACCAGGAAGTCCCAAGATCCTTAGTTTAATCACATCTGCAAAATCCATTTTTGTCCTTTAAGGTAACATTCCAGAGATAAAGGGGGCATTATTCAGCTTACCACAGTTGCTACGGCACAAAATACAGTTGATCCTTGAACAAGGCAGGGGAGAGGCACTGGCCCTCCCTGCGGTTGAAAGTCTGAGTATAACTCTCTAATCAGCTTTCCATATACACAGTTCTACATCCGTGGATTCAACCAACCTTGGATCATTCGGTGCTGTAGTATTTACTATTGAAAACAATCCGTGAATAAGTGGACCTGTGTAATTCAAACGTGTGTGACTCAGTAGTCACCGGTATTTCAAACAGTGAGACCCTCTCTGGGTATATATGTGGTAGTGTTGCTGAACACAAGTGCATATGCCCGACTCACAGTGGGCCCAAACAAACCGAAATGTTGGTGTTTGGAGCAGACAAAGGTTTATGGCAGGGCCAATCAAGAGGTTTGTGCTCAAGAAAGACACAAACTCTTCAGTGGTTTTCAGGGCAAAGCTTTCATAGGCAGGGTGTGTGACTTTCTTCTGATTGGTGATGAGGTTACATGGCGGCACTCCAGGAATCTCAGGCAGTAAGAGAAGATGGGAAGAAACCACCTGCTCTATGCCTGATGTTCCTGTTGCAGGAAGGGGGACTCCTCTCAGGCCCTGAGTGAGTTCCTGTCTAACACTCGGAAATGAGTTGTCCGAGGAGACACATGTGGTGACAAAGCAAGAGACTTTATTGGGAAGGGGCACCTAGGTGGAAAGCAGGAGGGTAAGCTGAGTGCCGAAGAATTGATGCTTTTGAACTGTGGTGTTGGAGAAGACTCTTGAGAGTCCCTTGGACTACAGGGAGATCAAAGTAGTCAATCCTAAAGGAAATCAGTCCTGAATATTCATTGGAAGGACTGATGCTGAAGCTGAAACTCCAATACTTGGCCACCTGATGTGATGAATTGACTCATTGGAAAAGACCCTGATGCTAGGAAAGATTGAAGGCAGGAGGAGAAGGGGATGACAGAGGATGAGGTTGGATGGCATCACTGACTCGATGGGCATGAGTCTGAGCAAGCTCCAGGAGTTGGTGATGGACAGGGAAGACTGGCGTGCTGCAGTCCATGGGGTCTCAAAGAGTCAAACATGACTGAGTGACTGAACTAAACTGAAGGGCCCCCAGGAGAACAGCTCTGCCACTGTTGCTCGCAGTGTCAGGTTTTCTGGTGATGATGTTAGGTTTCTGGGCTGTCTCTACCCAGTCATCTTGCTTGGTATGACTCAGGGTCCTTCCTGGTGGCGTGTCTCTCTCAGCCAAGATGGATTCCAGCGTGAGGGTTTCTGGGAGATGGGCAGGACATGTGGGCTGGCATCTCCTCCCTCCTCTTGGCCCCTCCTGAATTCTCCCCGTTAGTTTTCAGCAGCAGCACTGAGTTCTTTATCAGGACCTTCTGTTGTGAGACAAATGAGACAACTCAGGCAAGTGGTTATTATCGTGCCTGGTCAAGGCGGGTGGTTTTGATCAACAGCTCCCTAACACCTCTGATCTCATTTAATTCTTCCAGAGCCTTCTGAGTGGGCATTGTTAATTCCACTTGGCACTGTAAGACTGAGTGGTTAAGTAACTTACTTAACGCAACACAGTGGGTAAAAGATGAAGCTGGACTTGAACAGGGCTGCTTCATTCCAGAGTCCAGTTTTCTCCATGGAAACACAGTTATGTTCTGGAAGGGCTAGACTCAGTTGGAATGCAGATGACCAATCCTGTTGACCTTCTTGCCTGTGTTGGAGAGTCTGGCCTTTCTGCCTTTGTGATAATTTGATTTATAGTAAGAAATGGCTTTTTGGTTGTTGCCCTCTTTTCTGGCACAGAATTCCTAAAATCCTTTGAATTTCCTAAGTGCTCGGAGCCATAAAGACTTCGTTTGTTATGTTAATGAAGTGATTTAGAGAAAGTACCTAAGGATGGGGGCTTGTTGCCAGGAGAACCAACCACAGGATTAGAAGGTTAGAACTTTCTGTCCTACCCCCTGACTTCTGGGGAAGGGAGAGGAGATAGAGATTGAATCAATGCTCATTGACCAATGACTTAATCAATCATGCCTGTGTGATCAAGCCTCCAGAAAAACCAACAAACCAAAAAAAAAAAGGACAGGGTCTGGGGAGCTTCCAGGTTGCTCAACATGTGGAGATGTGGGGAGAGTGGTGAGCCCAGGGAAGGCACTGAAGCTCCGCTCCCTTTCCCCACACCTTGCTCTGTGCATCTCTTCCCTCTGGCTCTTCCTGACTTATAACCTTTTATAATAAACTGATGACCTAGTAAGTAAAATGTTTCTCTGAGTCCTCTGAGGCACTGTAGCAAATTAATCGAACCCAAGGAGGGAGTCGTTGGAATCTCCAGAGTCAGAGGGTCAGAAGCCTAGGTGACAACCTGGACATGTGACTGTGTCTGAAGTTGGGGTGGGGGGAGGCAGTCTTGTAGGACTGAGCCCTTAGCATGAGATTATCTCAGGGTGTTATCTCAGGGTGGATGGTGTCAGGATTGAGCTGAATTGTAGGACACTCAAGCTGGTGTCCTGAGCCTTGCTTGGATGTGTGAGGAAGCCCCTTCCCCCACAAACATGCAGGAAACTGGGTCCAGGAACCTAAAAGAGCTGGTGTCAGGCAAGTGGGATTGCTAGGACAGCCCTGGCTCACAGAAACATGTGGTTTGGTAAGAGACGGTCTTAAAGGGTGGAGGCTGAGGACCTTTAAAGGGTGGATTCCTGAGAAACCATGTGGTCACCCATGCTTTGGAACAGCAGTTACTAAAGATGAATCCAACTCTGGGGGAGCTGATTTGCTGGATGCATCAAAAAACGCAAAGTAATAAGAAAAACACCAAATGTCCTCCGTGCTTGGTTGTTGATATCTGTAATAGCTGGTGGGGACATTGGTGCTAGACCAGTCAGATTTCAGTGAGTCTGAGCTTGGCTGCTGGCCTCACAGCTGTCCCTCAAGTTAAGAATCAAGGTGGGGGAAAGACAAACCCAAGAAATTATTGAAACCAGGGAGTGCAATGTGAAGTAACTGTGCATGAGTCTAGGAGGCACATCTTTGGTTCGAATGTAGCAGGGCGGAAGAGCACGTGTGAGTTGACGCAGAAGCAGCAGCTCTATGTGGAGCAATGGTAGGTGGCTGGAGGCGACCCAGACACGTGGGAGGTTATTCCCCAGGGATGAGCCAGCCTGGTGAACTGGATAAAAGCCACTGTAAGGTCTGATTATCCTGAGAAGGGGGACTGTCCTTCACTTGTGTGAAGGCCAAGTGGAACACACGAGGTAAAGCAGCTGATCAGCTTCATAAGCAAGCCATCTGGAATGGCTTTATGATGACCAGGCTATTCATGTTGCTGAACATGCCCATTGCCCAGGTCGTGGCCAGTGCTATCGTTAAGGGGGTCTTTTTCACATGGGCACCCCCTCAATCATTAAGAAAACCAGAAAACAGTTCAGGAAACCTTATCAAATTTGGTGTTTCAGCTCCACCTCCCTCATAGGTCTTAGAGACGCCAATGGAAACATTGGTTAATTAACAAGAGAATGGGCAGAGGCCAAGGATAGGGTGAAGTGACTCTTCTCAACAAGGTGGAAGTTTTAAGTGGTTATTAAGAATTAAGGTGAATAAAGCAAATATTGACAGGGGTGAGACAAAGAGGAAAAGTCCCAGTAGAGTGGAAATCTTCAGAAGGCAATTGTTAGAATCTCTAGACGAGATGAGTGAAACCGGACATGTGTGTGTGTGTGTGCTTACTCAGTCCTATCCAACTCTTTGCGACCCCATGAACTGTAGCCTCCTCTGTCCATGGGATTTTCCAGACAAGAATATTGGAGTGGGTTGCCATTTTCTACTCCAGGGCATTTTCCTGACCCAGGGATCGAACTAGTGTCTCTTACATCTCCTGCATTGACAGGCAGATTCTTTACCACTGTGCCACCTGGGAAGCCCCAAACTGAACGTTGATAGGGTTAAAACAAAGATTTTAACACAGCACTGCCTAAAGTTTGGGGGGTTTCCCTGGTGACTCCGTGGTAAAGAATCTGCCTGCCAATGCAGGAGACATGGATTTGATCCCTGGGTCAGAAAGACCCCCTCGAGGTGGAAATAGCAACCTATTCTAGTATGCTTATCTGGAAAATCCCATGAACAGAGGAGCCTGGTGGGCTACAGTCCACGGGGTTGCCAGTCCGTCCTACATGCCCCAGTCTGGAGAAATTTAAAAGCTAGAAGACAGAGATTACAATGAGAAATCTAACCAGCAATCACTTGCAGCAGCATGTAGGTACATTAATCAAGATAGATTGACAAAACGGCCAGGGTCCCTTCTTTCCACCGCTCACTGGGGACCCAAAGCCTTTTGCACAAGAGTCGGTAAAATGGTCAGGGGTGGAAAAGATGTTTCCCAGACTTGGGAATCCCATGAACCCATTGGTGAAGACCTCACTTGGGCTACAGCCAGATGTAGAGACTCTAGAGATGTAAGGGTGGATCAGATGATGAGAGTTGGAATGTTTAAGCTGGTATTATGTAAAGAAGTTGTATCGGTGTTACTTAAATGTTTTATGGGAATGGCTATTATGTCTGGCTGGGGAACACTTCCCCTACCTAGTGTTGTAAAAACCAAACCTGTGGATGAAATCCTAAGGGAGGCTACAGTTAGGACTGTAATGGGTAGTGGGACTAAGGTAAAGTTTTGTGGGGGAACCTGGTGTGTTGAAACAGGCTTTCTGTGAAGTGGTGGTGTCTCTCTTACCTGACTGTCATGGGGATGGACATTACTATCTGACCAGGGAATGTTTCTTCCACTGAGGATTGTAAAACAGAGGACATGTGATTCCACCCCTCAAGCAATATTAACAGGACTTGCTAAATGGGAACCAGTAAGACCACTTAAGCCCACATAGTGGAATAGAAGCTGGGGTACTGGTAGGGACGAAGTCCCCGTGACATAGCCCAATGTGGGACTTAGGGCAGAAGCCTGTCAGTGCTCCCTGTGACAACTGGGACTTGCAACTAGAGAATTCCCATTTAAGGGCTATTTGCTAGAGTGTTATTAGACATTATGTATTTTAAAATTTTTAATTAATTAATTTTTTTGGCTGTGCTGGGTCTTTGTTGCTGCTTGGGCTTTTTTTCTCTAGTTGCATTAAGTCGGGGGGAGGGTACTCCTCATATGCGGTGCGTGGGCCTCCCATTGTGGTGCCATCTCTTGCTCTTGGGCACAGTCTCTGGGGCATGTGGGCCTCAGTAGTTGCACCATATAGGTGCAGTAGTTGTGGTTCCCAGGTTCTAGAGCACAGGCTCAACAGTTGTGGCACACAGGCTTAGTTGATTTGTGGCATGTGGGATCTTCCCAGACCAGGGATCAAACCCCATGTCTCTGGCATTGGCAGGCAGGTTCCTCACCACTGAGCCACCAGGGAAGCCCAGACATTATTCACTGAAGCTACCCCTATGACTGAAGGATATAAATGACCTTGAAATTGAAAATCCCCACAATGTCTTGGATGGTGTCAGAAACACTCTAATGGGGATGGCAGTGCCCAGAAGAGTTCCATAACCATATGTTTCCCTGGGTTATACATGCTCTTGTTATGGGAGAAAGCAAGGAGGAGATACAAGTAGGGGACTGTGAGAGGAGTTGCTGAATTCTGTCATTGCTTGGGCAGTGCCTTGTAAATAGTTCTCAACAGACAGAAAGCTAGTTGGTTTGAGAGCAGCAGGTCCATGGTAAATGGCCAACATCCTGTTGGGGAGGCCATCACTCAGATCGAAGAAGGTAAAAACAAATTAGCTCAGTGGGCTGAGTTGCATGCTGTTTGCCTAGCAGTGATGAAAGAATTGAACAGTGGTAAAGTCCCTGTGTCTGAGTTTTTACTGACTCATGGGCAGCAGCCATTGGCCATATGGTCAGGCAGAGGGCAAGGGAAACCTGGCTTATTAAAGGGATGCCCGTATGGAAATCACTATGGGAATTTGAGTGGGGCATGAAGGTAGGATGTGTCAATGCTCTTTGGAAGAACCCCCTTCTGGCTTTGGGAGGTGACTGGAATCAACAAGCAGATATCCATCCCCATGCGCTTGCCAGAGGTGGCCACCCGGGTCCATGAAGTGAGTGGATATGGGGGTGCTGCATCATCACAGAGACGGGACTGACCCAGACATGGTCCTCTTGTTCCCTCTGAAACGCAAGATGCCAGATAAGAGCTGTTCTGTCAGCAAGACAGACGGGGGTGCAGTGGGCTATGTGGCAGATTCTGGTGGGAAGACCTTGACTGTAGCTGCCAAGTGAGGTCAAGGCTGGAAGCACTGGGGGCTCCAAATGGGTCCTGGGTCCTGACAGGAGCACTGCTGACCCCAGCCTGGGCTTTACTTGCCGGTGGTTGATGCCAGTTCTCAGGGTGTTAGGAAAGGACCTGAAGACAGGAGAGGGCACCAATTTGAGCATCTGGGCATCATTTCTACAGACCAAGGAACACATTTCACCAGCTCATAAAGTCCAAGGATAAACAGTGAGATATCCTCCTCAGAGTGTGAAGGAGTCAGTTAGAACAGCGGTTGTCTATAATAGTGGACAGAAGCATGAAGGCTTCTATGCCTTCACGAGTATGTGCTCACATGCACCTTGAACATGAGTGAGGCCAAAGGAGTGTCCCCCACTTGGTAGATCTGTTTTCCTTTCTGGTGGATCTGAGGAATGACTTATATTATTTCCATTTATCTCATTGGCTAGAACCCCATCCTATGACCTCAGTCTCTCTTCAAGGGAGTCTGGAAAATGGTGTATTTCTGTAACTCTGGAAAGAAGAAAATTGCTACAGGACTTGGGGCAACATATAGGATTATTGCCTTGCGGGACTCCATTCTTGCTTATCTTTCCCTGCCAAATGTCTAGTGCTCCCTCACTTGTCCCCTCTGTCACACGCATCTCCAGATTTCATTTGCCCTAAGAAATATGACCAATTGTAGCCTAAAACATGATGCCTCTCAGAGATAGGTGCATGTTAAAACAAATGTGAGCTTCTGGCTACAGGGTTAAGACTGTGATATGAGAATTTCAGGCATGAGTAGGCCAGTTGGGGAAATATTTGGGATTTTCTGAAACGACAGACCGGGCTTGTCCTGTGTACCATCTTTTACACCATTTTGCCACTGCCCGGGGAACATTAGAGTGAGACATTTTGAAGTCATCAGGCTAAGCAATTTGAGTGGCCGTGATATTAGATGCAGCCAGACCATTAAAGCATGATTTTCATCTGGCTGTCTAAAGGTATTGATGTGAAGGGGGATGAAATTATTGTCCACTCCAACTGATTTGGAATCAGCTTTCAAATCATCCATCTGTCTTCCCTCCCTCTCTCTCTCTCCCTCCTCCAGAATGAAAGAGGCTTAATCCAGAGTGGGTCTGTAATGAGGCCGGAGAGGGAATTGGGGAGTATTTCCCCGAGGTTCTGGGAAGACTGAGGTCTCTGTGTTTCTTACGGTCAGACTCCAGCTCGCATTTTCATTGGCTGCGCCCATCCCCCAGTACATCTGCCAGCCCTGTGGTGCCTTTACACCGTGGCCACCTAGTTAGAAGGCTGGGACTACATTTCCCAGAATTCCCTTCTTCACACAGTTCCTGGGTTTACCTTAGGGTTGGCTGCAGGAGAAATTTGTGTGAGATTTGGAAGGCAGAGGGGAAACCGCAGCAGCCACTCTAACAGTCTGCAAAGAGTTGGGTGCTGTGGGAGTGCTCCCATGTTGTTGCTGATCAGCTGGCTCACGTTTCTGGCCCCAGGATGCAGCCAGGCCCTCTGGCTGGATCTTTTCCTTTGCTTTCTCCAGATCCTGGGCCAAGTGTCTCTGCAGTCATGGCTGAGGGTGCCAGCTTTTCCTGCAAGTGACTCACACCATAGAGGTTAGAGGTGGTGAAATGTGGATTCTGGCTGCTGTGGTGGTTTCTGGTTTATCTGTACACTGCCCCACACCAGCCTCCAAGATGGCACTCAATGAATCCTACCTCCTGGTAGTTGTACCCTTGAGTCATCCCTTCCACATTGTTCCCTGTTGGTCTGTGTGACCAATATGAACATGGCAGAGGTGATGGCACATCACTTATGAATTAGGTTCTAAAAAAACACTGCGCCATATGACCCATCAATCCCACTTCTGGGCATACACACCGAGGAAACCAGATCTGAAAGAGACACGTGCACCCCAATGTTCATCGCAGCACTGTTTATCATAGCCAGGACATGGAAGCAACCTAGATACCCATCAGCAGACGAATAGATGAGGAAGCTGTGGTACATATACACCATGGAATATTACTCAGCCATTAAAAAGAATTCATTTGAATCAGTTCTAATGAGACGGATGAAACTGGAGCCCATTATACAGAGTGAAGTAAGCCAGAAAGATAAAGACCATTACAGTATACTAACACATATATATGGAATTTAGAAAGATGGTAACAATAACCCTATATGCAAAACAGAGAAAGAGACACAGATGTATAGAACAGACTTGTGGACTCTGTGGGAGAAGGCGAGGGTGGGATGTTTCGAGAGAACAGCATCGAAACATGTATATTATCTAGGGTGAAACAGATTGCCAGCCCAGGTTGTATGCATGAGACAAGTGCTCAGACCTGGTGCCCTGGGAAGACCCAGAGGGATCGGGCGGAGAGGGAGGTGGGAGGGGGGATCAGGATGGGGAACACATGTAGATCCATGACTGATTCATGTCAATGTATGACAAAACGCACTACAATATTGTAAAGTAATTAGCCTCCAACTAATAAAAAAATAAATAACTAAATAACTAAAACTTTTATAGTTTTTTTATAAAACACTGCACCTTCTGTCTTAGTCTCCCTCCCACTGTCTCTTTTTCCCTGAGATCTCTTCAGCTAGGAAAAACCAACTGGTAAAAAAAAAAAAAAAAAAAACAACAACTGGTATGTCAGGAGTGGCCCTGTGGAGAGGCCCATGTGCTAATAGCCAGCAAGGCACCTGAGGACTCCCATCAGCAGATGTGTGAGTGAGCCAGCTTGGAAGCAAATGCTCCAGCCTCAGTCAAGATTTCAGATGACCACAAGCTCCAACTTGCACCTTAACTGCAACCCCATAAACAGACCCAGAACCAAAACCACTCCACTAAGCTATTCCCAGAATCCCGACCCTCAGAAATGGAGATAATAAGTGTTTTTTGTTTCAAGTAATAAAATTTTGATGTAATTTGTTATATGGCAATAGATAGTACCACAATGTCCATCTTTTCATCCTAATTGCTGGCCTTGCTGCCTTCAGGCCCTCATTCAGATACTAGTCAATGGTCTCACATGAGCAGCTTAACCTGCTCCCACAGTAAATCCCTTATTCTGTATCATTCAGAGTGGATCTCCTTCCTTGATCAAACCTTCCCTGATACCACAAGGAACTAATAGGAGACATTCCCCAGTCTTTTCATCATTGGTTTTCCCTTAGCAGAGGTTCTCAACTTTTCATCAGAACCACCCAGAGAGCTTTTTAAAAAAAAGTACCAGTGTCTAGGTCCTATCTCCAGAAATTGTGATTTAATTGGGCTGAGGCGTGGCCCAGGCATTGGGATCTCTTAAAGCTCCTAGCTGCTTTAATATGCAGACTGGATTGACAGCCACTGACCTAGTCTGGCTGATTCCCCTGGTCCCTTCAGTTTACCACTTCTTTATCCTTTCTTGGGCTGGGGCATGGGTAACACAGTCTAGGAACCTGTGGTAACTTTTCTTTGGGAGATCCTGACACCTAGAAGTGGGGGCCATAGGGAACCTTCTCACTGGTAGAGTTCTCAATGCAGGAAGGCTGAGTTCTCAGGGCAGCCAGACAATGTGGTAATGGCTTCCAGGGTCTGATTCTGGTTCTTTAACTCCATCATCACTGCCATCAATGCTGTGCAGTTTAGCCTCTTGATTCCATTTCTTTCTGCTTAGATCAGGGGACCTTTAGGGTCTGTTCCAATGCTGGGAGTCTGGATCTAGGAAGTATATTTTATGTTAACTCCCCAAGTGACCTTAAGGATACCCAGCCCTTCCATGGGCTTCAGTTTCCTTGTCTGTCAAAGGGGGACTGTCTAAGATGAGCTCCAGAGCCTTTGTCTTGGGTTGGGTTGCCTAGGAATAGATTCTGAGATGCTTTGTGTGTACATGGCTTCTGCGGCACTCCTTTTAGGGTCAACATCCAAGAGTGGGGGAAGTAGGATTGGGCAGAGGCAGAGCTGAACTGTGATGCAGTCATCACAGGGCCTCCCATAACCCCCTGGGAGCCTTGCAACCAGTGTGGTCCTTCAGAGTTGTCATGAACTGAGGCAAGGGTTTTGAGCCTTTGTACCTCCAATCGGCCGGTCATTGAATGTGGTGTGCTCCCAGGGAAGGGAGGTGTGACTTTGAGTTATCCCAAGCTGAGGAAAGTTCCTGGAGAGAGAGTCTGCTGAGAGCTGTCAGCTAGAAGAATGAGTCCCTTTGACTTGAAGGAGGGAAGGAATCTGAGCAGAACACCCTTCCAAGCGCTAAACACTTCCAGTTCGAAGATCCTGTGATCACAGCCTCAACTTCAGGGTGATCTGTGGAGAAAGGAGTGGACTTCTTACTCCCTTCAGCTAGGCATGACATCAGACACCTCAGAGTAGCTGGAAGGTTCCAGGAGACCAAAAGCTTGATTAAAGCACAACTGTCCTTAAAACCTCTGTCACCTTTAGCAGAGGGCGAGCTAGAGGGAGGTGTAAGTCAACTTGCTTCACAGAAGCAAGGCCCTAGGGAAAAATTAAAAACCACTCCTGGAGGAAAGAGTGGCTTCCAGAAGGGAAGTCTACCAGGTATAACACTCAGCTCCCCAGAGCACAGAAGATAATGGAGTTGCAAGGGGCTGTGGTCGCCATGGTAATGGCATCTCAGATTCCAACTGCATGAAGCTACTGGCTGGCCTGTCAATCACCCAGCAGCCACCTTTTCAGTGGGAACTGGTTTCGGTGCTGGACAGGGGTGAGGAGGAGAGGCCACCTCATATGTGTATACCCTGGGCATGTGGGGGCCTTGATGCTCATGTGAGTATCTTCGCATATATGATTTTTTTATAAGGGTATCTGTGCATATGTTTGTGGCCCTGGGTGTGGAAAACTGAGTCCAGCTGTATTTGTGTGTTGGTGCTGGGGGTGGGGTCTGCATGTTGGAGCCCTGTCCATGAACCCCACAGGCAGAGCCGATGACTCCATTTAAGAGGCATGACTTGTGGGCTTCTTTGCCCTTCTTCAAAATATCAATGACTGCCATTGTCCACTCAGCCTGAGAAAGCCCTTTTCTTTGAAGAAATTTTCTACCTTCCGCAGCTTCTTTTTAGAGCACAGACTGTTGTCAGTTACTAATCCACCAAGAATGGCAGGCTTCCCCAGAATATAGGCGAAGAAACAGAAGAAGCTGGACCTAGCTTAGCACCTCTTATAGGTATCTGTGTACATTTATGAATGCATGAATAATTGGAGTGGGGCAGGGGAGGCAACCAGGAGAGACAGTTGTCTGATTGGGGAGTGGAAGGGTTCCTGGAATCAGTCTCAAGTCCATTTCCAGTTCCAATTCAATTGCGTTTCTTGAGCACTTGTGTGTTGTCAGGCGTTGAGCTGGGGGCTGATAGGGGAATAAAGCTGATGGGGGCCCTGCCTTCTGGCAGCTCAGTCCCTGGGGATATGGGTTCCTTCAGAAGTTTCCTGGCCTAAGACCAGTACAGGGTGAATTATGGGGTGGGTCTCACTGTGGGCAACTGGGCTTCGATCCCCCCTCCCCTCCCTGGGGATGTCTGAAGGCTTAGGAAACTGGGGGTGATTCTCCACTCACTCCTGTGTGTCATTGGCCAAGGGCTGCCCCCAGAAGACTGTACGCCCTGTGCCCACTGCCTGCCCCACTCACCAGCCAGAGAAAGGCCTTTGAGGAGAGCAAGCGAGTGGCAGGTGCCGCTCTGTGGCGGTTGGCACGTACCAGAAAGATCAATGCCAATGGGATGAGGATAGGGCAGTGCCAGCATCTGCTACGCCCCGTGTGGCCCTTCCAGCCGTGTGACCAGGGCAGCTGGTCCTCCCGGCCACAGCTTAGCAGGCCCCGTGGTGACAGACTTCAGTCCTCAGACCTGAGCTGGGTCAGGGCCAGAGAGTCAGGGCTTCCGAAACATTTGCAGACTTGAGCTGCCTGGACAGCCTCCATGAGCCGTAGGCTACGGACCAGGCAAGCCCACTCAGCAGGGAGCCGGGGCCCCTCACTTGTCTTGATGTAAGCTCAGACTGTGGCCTATTGGCCCAGGGCTTCAGTCCTCAAGAGACATCTGCAGGGGTCTCAGCTCCCATCCTCCTCTCCCCACTTCCATCTGCTCCTGATTCCAGGCCAGGAATCCTCCCTGGATGCTGGCAAGCGCTCCTGGCTTCTGCTTACTCAAGCCCAGCCCCTTCTCTCCCAAGGACTATTTTGCACTTGGCCTCGTCACTTGGTTGAGGAAAAATCCTCTCGATCCCGTGCCTGCTTCCTCCCTGCTCTGAATTGAGGGGAGACCTTTGCTTCCTAGATTATAATTGACTCTGTCCCCTGCAAGCCTCCAAGTGATCATATAAGGACGGAGGGAGGAGGGTGAATCAGAAGGTAGGGGCTCGGGCAGTCCCCCTTGGTCTCATCTCAGGTTGCTAACTTTCCTACTCCTTTCTGCTTGGATTCTCACCCATTTATGGATTCTCTGGATGTTGAATTCAATTCAACAGTTGCCAGAAGACTTTCTGTGAGCCCAGGACTGTTCCAGCCTGAGAGGATAAAAAGGAAGTCTAAATAAGCCCCCAACACTCACGGGGTAGGGGTGGGGGGCACAGCTGAGCTCAGCATCACCGTAAGTGACACGTCTCATTTCTTTGGCTTTTGACCTGCCTGAGCTGGAGCTCCAAGAACCCTTATGACTTGGGGACATACTGAGCTTCTGAGCCCCAGGAGATGGACCCCAACCCAGATGAATGCTCAGTCTGCAGTGGTCTTGAACTAGTCCGAGGTAGACCTTGTCGATGGGGAATGTCTGTAGGAGGCCTTTGCCAAAGTGCACTGTTCACCAAGATGGGGAGGGAAATGTACAGTCTCCACCAATGTCAACAGTGTATCCCAGGCTATTCCACAGGCTGCAGCACTGGGGTGTTGCCCTCTCTGGTCGGTGTGTGATCTCTGCTTGGTGGTTTTGATGATGTTGCTGCTCTATATCCCTGATGGTTTTGTAGACACTCTGCCAAGATCTGCCATTCCTCTCCCCAAGGTGAAATGAGTGGACTGCCTTTTACCTCTACCATGTCGGCTCCTGCCACTGACCCCCAAGAGAAGAGCTTTGCCCATAAATCAACAGTTCAGAAAGGAACCCCTGACTTTTGTTGATGGTGAAATAAAAATTGCTCCAACTTCCTGGCCACAAAGGTCGGCCAATACTGCATTAAGGGCAGATAGTTGTGAAGGCTCTCAGGAACTGGGAAATCCCCTCATGCACGCTCCTTCCTCTCCCTCTAAAGATCAGACCTGCAAGATCGAGATCTATGGAGACAGGAAACACAGAAACTTTAAGAAGAACTGTAGAAAGGGGGAAAATGTGTATATTTCTTTAGTACACCTCCTTCTCCACCATGCCTTTCCTGGTGCCCAGCAACAACAGTCTTACATTTTTGTAATGCTGAGCAGTTTTCATTGTGCTTTCACAAACATTATGATTCTCATTATACCCACAGAGGCTCAGAGAGCCCCAAAGACTTTACCCCAGAGTAGACATCTGTTTCAGTTAAGATTAGGTACAGAGACACAAAATAACTGTGAATTTAAAAAAAAAAAAAACTTTCTTCTTCTTTTCCATGAGAGTCTGGGGGATAGGCAGCTCTATTTTGAAAAATCATAGGGACCAAAGATCCATCCATTGCTCTGCCAAACCTAGCATGGCCTCACCTTCATGATCCAAAATGGCAGCTCCAGCTCCAGCCATCACATTTGTATTCCAGGCAGAAGAATAGAAGAATGGATGAAGAATAAAAAGGGGGAAAGAGAAGCATACCCCTTCCCTTTAAGGACATGTCCCCAAAGTGGCACTCAATGCTTCTACTTTCACTCTGTAACTTAGTCACATGGCTGAGTCTAACTGCAAAGAAGGCTGAGAAATGTAGTCTGTTCCAGATGATCATGTGTTCAGGTGAAAACTGGGGCTTCTGTGTCTATAAAAAGAGGGAGAACATACATTGTGGGAGAACTCATTGTTTCTACTATGGTGACTTTGCCATCAAGGGGAGAAACCAGCTTTTAAATCTGATTTTTCTGACTCTCAATTCTGCCTTCTTTCCTTTGCATGCCATGTGGTATCTCTTATGTGTAGTCTGATTCAGAGAATCACAGAATTTCCTCACTGGGGAACACTTTGAGGGGATCCTTTTATTCTCCCTTGAGTGGCTGCCTGAAATAGCTCTAGAGTTGGCTGGATGGATGTCCACTGCCTCTCTGGAACATCCCTTGGGCCAGCTCATTTGGTAGTGGTTCTGATTATTATCAAAGATCTTTCTGTGATTGAACCCAAGCCAGTTTCCCTGGTCCTCTGCCACTGATCCTCATCTTGTCCTTTTGTACCTTTCAAAGCATAAAACATCTATTCTTTTCTTCCCTCTTCTGCAGAACAGCCTTTCAGAGGTTTGAAAACAGACCCTCCTGATCCCCCTGAGTCCTCTCTTTTTCAGGCTAAGTATTCCCTGTTCCACTAACCAGCCCTCAGGTGGCCTGGTGTTGAGGTCCTTCACCATTCTGGACATCTGCCTCTTATAGTATGACTTCCTAGGTAGTCACTAGGACACATTTCACAAGGGCAGAAGGATCTCCTTGAAGATCAGACCTGCAGGGTATTCAGCCCCCAACCACTTCAGCAAGAGAGACTTATGTGGGATAAATGCAGGGACTGTTAGAGGTCTCCTCTTATACTCTAAATTCTCTGTGAAATGCACAGTGGGTATGAGGCCAGGATAGGGGACCTCACTACTCTGACATCTGAGATGCTCATTCAGGGCTTATTTAGTCTCTCGAGATTCTAAGTGTTATGGACTGTATGTCTGTTCCACGCTCCCCCCCACCCCCGCCCACGCCAAATTCATCTGTTGAAACTCTAATCCCCAGTGTGATGGCGTTTGGAAAGGGGACCTTTGGGAGGTTATTAGTCATGAAGATGGAGCCTTTGTGGTAGGATCACAGCCCTTAGAAGAGACACAAGAGAGTTCTCTCTCTGCTACCTCCCCGCCAATCTGTCTCTGTCTCCCTGCCATGTCAGGAAACCAGGAAGATGGTTATCACCAGAACCTAAATGATGGTGCTTTTGATCTCAGACTTCCAGCCTCTAGAACTGTGAGAAATGCCTGTTTCAGCTGCCCAGTGTGTGGTATTTTGTTGAGCAGCCTGAGCTAACTGAGAGACTAACAGGTGATTTCTTATAAAAACCATAAAAGCCAGAAGGCAGTGAGATGGCATATTCAAAGTGGTGAAAGAAAAAAAAAAGCCTTCAACCAAGAATTCTCTATCGGGCAAAACTGTCCTTGCAGGAGGAGCACAGGCCAAGGGATGACATCTGGGTGCTTGTATCAGTTAGGATTGAATTTGCTGCAGGTAACAGAAAACCCAGCTATTAGTGGCACACATGATAAAGATTTTGTCTCTTGCAAGAAAAAAATCCGGATTGGCATAATGGCTCCACTATGTTGTAAAGGACCCAATCTTCTATTTTCTTGATTTGCCATCCTTAACATAGGGCCTTTATCCTCATGGCTGCAAGATGGCTGCTTCACTTCCAGGGACTGCAACTGTGTTTCAGGCAGGAAGAAAGGGGAATGCAAAACACAAAGGACTTTTTAAAAAATTTATTTATTTTGACTGTGTTGGGTCTTAGTTGAGGCATATGGACTCTCTAGTTGTGGTATGTGGGCTTCAGTAGTTGTGGTGCAGGCTCAGTTGCCCCACAGCATGTGGGGTTTTAGTTTCCTGACCAGGGATTGAACCCATGCCCCCTGCATTGGAAGACAGATTCTTAACCACTGAGCCACCAGGGAAGTCCCCAAAGGATGTTTTTAAAGGGGGAAATGCTCTCTTTTCCCTGGAGCCCCAACTTGTGAGTTTTGTTGATATACAGTGACCAGAACTGGGCCACCTGTCTTCTGCCCAGCTGCAAGGGCAGTTGGGAAGAGAAGCCTTTTGGTTTTCCAGCTTCTGTGGTCAAAGATGTTAGAAAGGAGGCTTGTAAACAATTTGGGGTGGCCATTCCAGTGTGTGCCATAATGTTCTGCAAACTAAAGGAACTGGGCTCAACAGCTTCCTAACTCCTTTCCAGCTGGGATTGGGACTGGCGAGAGGCTACATGAACTCATGGAAAAAACACTTTCAGGGCTTTGTCATCGGAGAGTCTGGAGCTTAACTCCTGCTCGGCGATAACAAGCTGTGTGACCTTGGATAAGTCACCTTACATCTCAGAGCCCCACTTGGTTTATGTGTAAAATGGGGATAATAATATTCAGTTATGGAGAGTGCTGTGAGTCAGTTGTGTGTCAAGTTCCTAGCACAGAGATGGGCCTGTAGTAGATAGCTGGACTCAAGTACTACTTGGATGAGTTAAGTGTGGCTGGTGAGTCTCTTGGGGAGCCAGGGTCCAGCTTAAGCTTCCCTCAGGACCAGGAACTGCCTCCCCAATCCCCCCCTCCCACCCGCCAATCGCAGTCACTAATGGTGACCAGGAATGATGCAGATCACCCTGGAGCCCCTAAGGGAGCAAACTAATTGGTCCTGGTGGAGATAATTTGGACCACCCAGGCAGGAGCTCAGCATGGAGAGGCTGCCTCAGTAGACATTAAACATTCACCAGACAGTAGAGTGGAAATGCTGGCAAGGCTTTAATCACAGCAGGGCTGGCGGGTGCTGAGACCGTGCGGATGAAGTACAGCTCAGAGCCTGAGGGGCTGCCACGAAGGTGACATGAGGGTTGGGACCCTGAGCCAAGAAGCACCTCCTGGTGCTAGGCAGGGTGTCCTCTCTGGGGAGTGAACCCTGTGTGCAGCGCTTTATGTTTCTTAAAATAGAGCCGAAAGGGCTCCGGTGCCCGCAGAGGAGCTGAGGGCTTCTCTTGCTCCTGCTGAAGGTTGTGTAGTTCTCCTGCCATGATTCTGGCTCCCTCTGCCAGGACTACTTGGATGATCTGAAGGAGGCCCGGGGCCTTGGATGACATCGGCTGGTGACACAGAGCTGAGCGAGACTTGGAAGCACTCACTGAGCAGCGTGGGCAGGGCAAGCTGGGCCTGCCTTCTGAGGGCCTAGGGTTTGGGCCTAATTACGGACTGTGCTGTGTCCCTCTTCTGATCCACGCCTCGGAGCCCTAACTGCCATTACCTCAAAAGCTGAGTCCATTTGAAAGTAGGGTCATTAACGAGGTGATTTAGCTAAATGAGGTCACATGGATGGGCCCTAATCTAATTTGACTGGTGGTGTTCCCATAAGGAGATTAGGACACACACAGAGTGGAGGCAATGTGACAACACAGTGAGAAAGCGGCCACATCCAAGCCCCCAGGGGAAGCCTTGAAAGAAACCAACCCTGCCGCTCCCTTGATCTTGGACTTCCAACCTCCAGAACCATGAGAAAATGTGTTTCTGTTGTTTAAGACCCTTAGTCTGTGGTGCTTTGTTATGGAAGCCCAAGCTGACCAATACAGGCCCTACAACACTGCTCTGTGCTTTCATCCTGAAAAAGAAGGATGCCAGTTTGAGATGATTGGCATTTATCATCCATCTCCTCATGTCTATAAACTGCCACATGCACCATGTCTGTATTGCCTGAAAATATTAATAATAATAGCCAATAGGAGCCAATTGTAGCTAATAGTGGGATTTGGAGAGTAAATATTTTGGAATACTCTTTAAGGAAAAAAAGACAAAATTGCAAATATAAAACCTAGTATGACACTAAATGTTTAAATGAGAAAACAAATAAATTACAAATTTTAAAGGCTCACTAAGACCTCAAACTTCATAAAATCCAGAAAAATGATATAATATTTTTAGTAATTAGCAGTCTGAAACAGTTTTATGTCTCCTTTTTCTACTTTTTGGGGCTGCACAGTTTTGATTGTCTTTTCATATAGTAGTGATTTTTTGATATCTTTTTTATAGAGACAATAGAAAGATCATTCAACCTTTTCTGCAGCCTGCTTGATCTCCTTTTGATAAAATTATTAACAGCGTTGTAAAGTTTCTTTTAGGTTCACAAGTTGTCATTGGTAATTAGTTTCCATTGTGGTCTCATCATGGAGTAACATTTTGACACATCTGTAGATCTCCTTTCAGTTTGTTTTTGACTCCTACCAAGATGCTTCTGGAGAAGGCAATGGCACCCCACTCCAGTACTCTTGCCTGGAAAGTCCCATGGACGGAGGAGCCTGGCGGGCTACAGTCCATGGGGTCGCGAAGAGTCAGACACCACTGAGTGACTTCACTTTCACTTTTCACTTTCATGCACTGGAGAAGGAAATGGCAGCCCACTCCAGTGTTCTTGCCTGGAGAATCCCAGGGACGGGAGCCTGGTGGGCTGTGTCTATGGGGTCACACAGAGTTGGACACAACTGATGTGACTTAGCAGCAGCAGCAGCAAGATGCTTCTGTCTTCCTGTCCTATTTGAATTTTGGTATGATCAGTATTCTAAAAAAACACACAAAAATTAATTTGAAATTAAGGTTTCCATATTGGGCTGCATAATTGCATAATAAAATAAAATTATTCTTATGCTGCATACATTGACATGTTGATGATCACATGAGTTTTGTCATTGGGGCACTTGTTTCTTCAGGCCGTTTTGCTGCATTGGTAGTGATTTTTTTGTGTCATTTTTTCTGGATCCACCAGACTTCATCAGGACAAGATAAGTCAGATATGCTAAGATGCAACCTGAAATACTGGGATGCATAAAACTTACCATTCTCCAAACAGACGTATTTATGTTTGTAGGGCTGCTACAGTTTTGTGCCCTACAAACACATGAATTCTGATAAATCCTATTTTGTGCAGTTCCCATCAGAAAGGAAATAAAACTATATGGTGCGTTATTAATTGCATACACTGCATTATTGAGTATATTCCTGACAGAAGCAAATTTCCATTTCGTCTAGGCATCAATGAGAACAGGATTTGTCACTTACAATTTTCCACATCTGATGATTGGAAGATTTTCCACAGACTAGCTTCTGGCACCATACATTTCAAGCTTTGTTTCTCTCCACTACCTCCATACTTTTGGAAGCTGGGAGCCATAGGATACTGTGACAGATTGCATTTTCCAAAATAGTTGCCAACAAGAGCTCCCATCCCCCATGCTCTTCTTGTAATGGGATATTGACATCCCTCTCATTGAGGCCTAAGGTCTGTCTTCCTTCCTCTTGAACATGAGTGGGTCTGTGATTACAGCAGAAGTGACACTATGACTTCCGAGGTTAGGTCATAGAAAGGGATATAGCTTCTGCCTGGGCCTCTTGCGGGGCTTCCCTGGTGGCTCAGCTGGTAAAGAATCCACCTGCAATGTGAGAGACCTGGGTTTGATCCCTTGATTGGGAAGATCCCCTGGAGAAGGGGATTCTTGTCTGGAGAATTCCATTCCAGTATTCTTGCCTGGAGAATTCCATGGATTGTGGACACTTGCCCTTGGAACCCAGCTACCATGTTGTGAGGAAGCCCAAGCCACACAGAGAGGTCATAGCCAGCCAGCTGAGGTCCCAGCAAACAGCCATCATCAACTGCCAGATAGGTGAGTGAGAAGCTTCCAGATGATTCCAGCCCTTAGATTTTGAGCCACCCCAACTGACACCATGTGAAGCAGTGACAAGCTTCACCAGCTGACCCCTGCCCTTTGGCAGGCTTGTGAGCAAAACAGATGATTGCTGTAGTTTTAAGCCAACAGCTTATACTCTGGGGTGACTTGCCGCATCCAAGTAGATACCCAGGACACACACTTTTATATTGTGAAAAGGCTTGTACCTCCAAGTCACAATACGGGGTGAATCAGCCCAGAAGGGGTGATCCCAAAGGCCATTTCTACTCTGCTGTGGGTGAGTGTCTACATAGCATATATATGGATATCCCTAAAAAAAAAAAAAACTAATTTTATCCTCACTTCAACATCCCCTCAGCCAGATCCCAGATACACCCATGACTACTCTTATGCCACCAGACCCAATGGGAGGTGTGATGAAAGGGAAGTTAAACTGAAAACAGATGGTGGTCTGTACAAAACACACAAGCTCCCAACTCTACCTGAGACAAACTTAGAAGGGGCCAGTGCGAGAGGCCCTGAAGCTCAAACGTTATGGGTTCACATGAAGTCTACTTCTGTAGCCAGTGTTTCTTGAACATTTGTAAAATGCTACCTGGGTTAAGCTTTCTACATGAATAATCATATTTGAACATAAATCAAGACCCTCTAGGTGGGTATTATTCTTCCCATTTTATAGATAAGAAAACAGAAGTCTAATGTAATTCAAATATGTCCAGCATGCATTTATTCAGCACTTGATTTTATAACTATTTGTGTGTTATCTTATGTTGCACAAAGGATCTACCCATGTATCATGGGTGTTATACTTGCAACAACCCTCCAGGAACGGTTCTTATATTCATCTTATAGAAAAGCACACGAAGGCAAGGTACTGAACTGGTATTGTGGGGAATATGAAGTATAAGATACATTTTTTACCCTCCAGAGTCTGGGTTCCTCAAAAGGAATAAGAAATGCTTTTAAGGTAACTAAAGATGCTGAGGATGATATCATTACATGAGAGAGGAGTTCTGAAACACCACATAGTGGGAAACAGGCCTAAGAAGTGGTATCCCACTCATGTGAAAGTTGATGATCACCTTAACACTTCACAGACCAAGGATGGATTTCTCCTTCTGGTGGACTGATGTGCCCTCATTGGGTGAAGTCATGGATAATTAACAACCATTTATGCCCTTTGGGCATGAGACCCTGAACTATATTCTAGTCTTGTATTTAAAGAGCTAGAGTCCTGTTGAGAAAAAAGCCAAATAATTATAATAAATTAGCTACCACTCCAATTCTTTGAGTATTAGCCATCCTGCTAGGTACCCTCCTACCCCATTATATTGTTCAAGCCTCCATGCAATCTTCTGGAGATGAGCATTACTATTTTCCTTTTTTTAAGAGAGAGAATTGAAAGACTGTAATTTGCTCAAACTCACAGATATTTGGCTCAGACGGTAAAGAACCGTCCTGTAATGCAGGAGAACTAGGCTTGATCCCTCGGTGGGGAAGATCCCCTAGAGAAGGAAATGGCAACCCACTCCAGTATTCTTGCCTGAAGAATTCCATGGACAGAGGAGCCTGGCAGGCTACAGTCCATGGGGTCACAAAGAGTCGGAGATGACTGAGCGACTAACATTTCCACTTAATTTTTTTCACAGATATTAAGTAGCAGGATGGGGATTTGAAGCAAAGATGTCTTGTCTCCTTGCTCACTTGCTTTCCACTCTGATTAATGCTATATAGTTCTACTCTAGAAAGGGTCCAAAGAGGTGGCCTAGGAAGCCTGACTGGAAAAGGCAGGAAGGCATCTGGTTCCACAGAGAAGATAGAACCTTAAACATAGAGTGTGGGTCCATTTATCCTGGTAGAGACATGTAGGGAGGACATGAGAGGAAAGGAGACAGCATAAGCAAAGGCAGAAATTGACAGGACATTGGGACTAGTGCACAAAAAGGGACTTGAGTGGAAAGTGTGTAGATATGATGGGAGATAATTTATTGTTACATATTCAACAGAGTTTTTTATTGCTACTGTAAAATAATGTATTTTTTTTTCAATTTCCACTTTTTGTTGCTAACATATAGAAATGCAGTCAATTTTTGTATATTTACCTTATATCCCATGACCTTGCTAAGTTCAATTATGAGTTCTAGTAGTTATTTGGTAAGTATCCTTGAATTTTCTACAGATACAATTATATCAGCTGAAAACAAAGGCAGTTTTATTTCATTCCAATTTATATGCTTTTTCTTGTCTTATTGCACTTGTTAGGACCTCTAGTACAATGTTGAGTAAAAGAAGAAAGCAGACATCTTTGCCTTATTCCCAATCTCAGAGGGGGACACAATCACTATTTCATGGTTAAGTATGAAGTTAGCTGTGGGTTTTTTGTAAATACCCTTTATCAGGTAGGGAAAATTTTCTTCTATTTCCAGTTTGCTGAGAGGCTCTACAATGAACTTGTCAAGGCTTCTTAAAATTTATAGCCTGGTCTCAGTTGTGCTATGGGGAACTAGGTTATGACCTTTTATTCATTCATGGAGTATTTATTGACTTGGGTCAATGTTCTTAGCTTGGAGGTAAGGAAGATGGACAGCAGCAGTCATCCTCAGAATATGGTAATATCCAGTAGAGTGGCAATCTCTCAAGGTCATCAGCAAGAAGGGAGAGCTGCATGGTGACTAGACAGAAAGGGCAGAGAAGAGGGACCAGAGAGACTGGTCCCAGGGCAAAAGTGAGGCAGCACCATGAGAAACTCTAGAAATAATTGGAGCATATGAGAAATTAGAATGCTAATTCCCAACATTATCCCCATTTACAGATGAGGAGACTGATGTATAATGGGACTAAATAATTTGCCCCAGGTCATATAATAGTAAGTGGTAGAGCTAGCATTTGAACCCAGGCAGTCTGGCTCCAGAGTCCATACTTTTAATCACTGTACCATCCTATCTAAACCAAGATCTGATTGTTCCATCCTTTACCTCTGTTCCCCTTTGAACAGATGGTTACAAATATCACTGTCCTGATGGTGACAAATGTCACTGTCTTCACTTTCTGAGCACAACTCCATTTGTCCTGAGGACCCCAGGCTGGAAGGAAACCCAGGAATGGCCTGGACCCAGCAGAGCCCCTCTGCCTAAAGAGGTGCACAGGTTCTGCAAGTGTGGGCAGGGCCTCAGTTTCTGGGTTGGGTGTTTATCTTCAAGGTCAAAGTCAAGCTTGTCGAGGGGGGCCAGGTCTCTGCTGGGGGTGCGGGGCAAGGCTATATGGAGTCCACCTGTAGGGAAGGGTGGTTGGCCTACCTTAGTATTTTTTGGAAACCTTTTCCTTCAACATAGCCCTGTCGAAGGATGACTCAGCCCTGAGGTGTGTTTGAAAATCTTCACATTAAAGAGGCTCCTTTCTTCCGTCCTAGCATCTCCTCCTCTGCCCGACCCTCTCACTTACCCTGATTGGTGTCTCTTATTTAGTAATGAGCTCTGGACTCCCTGTAACCCTCCTGACAAATGGCTATGCCTATTCCCATCTGTCCCAGGAATATGAGATCAGAGACCTTGGAAATAGGGCTGCACACCTGAAAGACAGGGTTTCTTGGACATAAAATGTTTCTTATGCTTTATTGTACCTCTTGTGAAGAGTATTGCTTATAAAACTTTGTTGTGATCGACTGCCCCCCCCCCAGCCCTGTCACTTTCTTGTAGATGATTTCTGTTAGACAATTCAGCCAATGGGTTGGAATGAATGCAAACTGGTTTTCTCCCTAAAGCATCAGCGCAGCCTGCCCAATGGGACTGAGCCATTGTGGACAGACAGGCTTTCTCTGCCACTTCACCCAGGGCTTTCCTGGTGGCTCAGATAGTAAAGAAGAATCTGCCTGCAATGCAGGAGAGCTGGGTTCAATTCCTGGGTTGGGAAGATCCCCTGGAGAAGGGAATGGCTACCCACTCCAGCATTCTTGCCTGGAGAATTCCATGGACAGAGGAACCTGGCGGGCTACAGTCCATGGGATAGCAAAGAGTTGGACACAACTGAGCAACTAACACTAACTCACCACCCAGGGCATGTGCAATTGGGGGAGGGGGGCATGGTTTCCTGAAAGTGGGGGTCGAGAGCCAGCCGCTCTGTCCAGCAGAAGATCCCAGCCTCTGGCTTAAGAGCCGACCAACCACAGCATCGCGGCTGGGGCTGAGCATGGAACATTTGGAGCTGGTGTAATTGCTTATGTAGTTTTAATTGCTCATTTATCATGCTAACAGGCCCAGAGTACTGATCGTTTGCGATGTGTTCAGTAATTAAAAGAGCAGGGGTGAGGTCGGGTGATGAGGAGCGGTGGGGTGAAATGAGGTGAAGAAAGGCCAAAACACACAGCACAGGAGGCAAGTGGGGAGGCAGAAGCTTGTCCCCTTTCTGACATGGAGCGAAGGCTGTGTTCCATATGAGCATTTCCCAGCTGTTGGTTTGAACCCAAGAGCAACCATGCTTCCAGCTCCCTGTGAGGAAACCCAGTCCCTAGACAGAACTGTTCGGTTTGCACAACATGTCTGCCCACCTGATCAGGGATGTGGGCCACCCAGTTTTCAGGTGGGGAAAAAGAGGCTCCATAAAATGCTTCGCCCAAGACTCCATGGCAGCCAGCAGCTGGTGGAGAGAAAACCCAAACCCACATCTTGTCATTCCAAATCTCTGACCCTTTTTTCTTCCAGGGCATCAGCACATGCCGTTTTCTCTTGGCCACATTGACATTGCTGCAGTTGGTGGATTCTGGAATGAATACCCAATGGTCTAGGGGATTTCTAATGCTGATTCCTAGGTCTGCCTTATAGAAGCATGGCAGGGTTTCGAGGGGTGGTGGAGGAGTCCATTTTTAGAAAACTCCCCACCCTGACCAGTGCTGATAATTGTCTGGGTTAGGATCCTCGTCTCAAGCACACGCCATTGGCCCCAGTCCCTCTTCAGAGAAAAGCATCATGGCAGGCATCTTGGTTTGAGTTCCCCCCAGAAATAGATCCCAGGTCAAGGATTTGAGGGTAAAACGGTTTATTTGGAAGGTGAAGGGAAGGCTGGAAGGGTGTGAGAAAAGGGGAGGGAAGGCAGAAAATAGAGGGTGCATCATCAAATAAGTACCTCTGTGGGCCACATGGGCTTAATCCCCATAGGGGACTGCATACCTTGCCGTCACTATATCCAAGGGGTGAGCACAGTGGGTGGTTTCTAGGCCAACTGTCCTGGGGGTGAGCGTGTACATTCTCTGTTACCATCGCTTTCAGCCGAACCTGCAGGGTAGAGCAGATTCCAGCCCCAAGAGAAAGTCCCCAGGCCAAAGAGATGAAGCTTCCGGCATTTGTGGGTTTGGCGGGTGTGCACTACAGTGGCAGGCCCCCAGGGATACAGGCACAATGGGGACAGTGTCCCTACAGCAAGCATCTGTCATACTGCCGTAGAGCAGGCCCCGTCCCCAGCCAGCTGTGCTGTTCATTCAATTTGCGAATTGAAATCGTATTAGCGTTCCCCTAGGAGTTATTGATGGATTCATTTTCCTTCTGGGTTTCTTCCTATCCTCCCACTAATGGGGAAGATCCTCTGGACTCTAAAAGCCAAAGGAGACGTAGCCACCACTACTGGCAAGAAGGCAGTGGAGAGGGAGCTGCAGAGAACCTGAAATCTGTGATGTGGTCCATTCCTTCCAACTGCAATTCAGGAACATCATCCTTGTTTCTAGAGGAAGACACAGATGGGCGATGTGGGCATGTACAACCCACCCTAGAAAGTGAACCCGGGGTTATGCCTTCTGCCTGGCCGGATGACTATGGTTTGACAGCACCCTTTCCCTCTGAAGAAAGCACATTGACAAGCGAGTGAGTGAGCACGGTGTTATTTTAGCAGTAACACAGAATATATTCTATTTTGTTTAAGTCAAATTTGAGATTAGTGTCTTTTTATTGTTACTGTCAAATTTTGTATGTGGCAATGCACAGATGACGGGGACCTAGTCACTGAGAGTTACTATTCTGCACCATCACAAAGAAATGCATTTGTTTTTTCTTTTTGCGTCCCGGGCACCAAACTCCCTGGAAATGGTTTATTTGCACACATGGCCAACTTCCCATCAGGTGGTCAATAAATCAATCGACAAATATTGATGGTGTGTCTACATTGTGCAAGACATTGTGAAGAATTATTGTAAATAGAAACATGGTCCCTGTCTCAATGGAGTTCATAGTCTAACTGGGGGCAAGATCTGTAGAGGTGAAAGGGAGCTTATAATGTAAAGCAGTGTACAGATGCTGAGTTAGTGGGGAACACTCATTGATTGGGCTTGGGAGAAGTCAAGGAAGACTTCTTGGAGGAAGGGTGATTTGAGCTGAGCCTTGCAGGATAGGTAGGAGTTGGGCAAAAAAGAGAACAGTGAAAGGCATCACAGGCAAGAGTTAGGAAACACCCAAGGCTTGTTCAGAGCCAGGCAGTGTGTTTGCCTGGCCACAGTAGGGCTCATAGATGGAGCAGACATTGCGCAAGCTTGTGGGACACCCTGGATACTATTGCATCTCTCTCATTGGAAGCCTCACCCAGTCTTCAGTGTTGGAACTTGATCGTGGCCATGGATGTAATTGTGTCTCTCCAAAATTCATACACTGAAGACTTAACCTCCCAATGTGACTGTATTTGGAGACAGGACCTATAAGAAGCCCCTATAAGGAGATAATTAAGGATAAATGAGGTCACAAAAATGGGTCCTAATCATATAGGATTGGTGGTTTTATAAATGTGTGTGTGCACTGAGTCATATCTGACTCTCTGACCCCATGGGTTGTAGCCCACTGGTTCCTCTGTCCATTGGATTTTCCAGGCAAGAATACTGGAGTGGGTTGCCATTTGCTTCTCCAGGGGATCTTCCCGATCCAGGGATTGAACCCACATCTCTTGCCTCTCCTGCATCTCTTACACTGGCAGACGGATTCTTTACCACTCGAGCCACCTGGGAAGCCCCAATATAAAAAGGGGAAGAAATCGCTCTCTCTTTCCTTTTTTCCCTCCCTCCCTCCCTGCCTGCCCCTTTCTCCCTCTGTGCCCGCACTGAAAAAAGGCCATGCATGGACACGAGGAAGGCAGCCATCTGCAGGCCTTCACCAGACACTGACCCTGCTGACACCTTGATCCTGGACTTCCGGCTTCCAGAGCTGTGAGAAATAACTTTCTGTTGTTTAAGCCACCCCCAGCCTGTGGCAGCCTGAGCTAAGAGTCCCTCTCTACATAATGAAAGTCAGGTACCCCTGGTATGTTTATTCATACTCCAAACAGGTTCCAGCCGGGGTACCTGGAGCTGGCAAGGGTCCCAGGGCCTCCCTGACTCCACCCACTCCACTTGGTAGGGCAGCCTGGTCTCTGCTGCTCTTTCTGGAACCCGCAAGCCTTGCGCAAGTACAATTCTCTTCACGTCAGGGATGTGCTGGCCGTTCAGACTGGTTGACCTGCTTCTCATTCCACGTCCCTCCCCAGGCCATGTGCGAGGAGGGATGCCAGATCTAGCAAATAAAATCACAAGACAGCTAGTTGCATTTGAATTTCAGATAGTGTAGTCGCTCAGTCATGTCCGACTCTTTGCAGTCCCATGGACTGTAGCTTGCCAGGCTCCTCTGCCCATGGGGATTCTCCAGGCAAGAACACTGGGGTGGTTGCCATGCCCTCCTCAGGCATCTTCCTGACCCAGGGATTGAACCTGGGTCTCCTGCATTGCAGGCAGACTCCTTACCATCTGAGCCATTAGGGAAGTCAATTTAAGATAAATAAACAGTTTTGTTACTCTAAGTATGTCCCAAGCAATGTTTGGAAATACACTAAAAAATTATTCATTGTTTATCTGAAATTCAAATATAACTGAGTATCCTTATTTGATGTTGCAGCCCTCTGTGGGAGGGCGTGTGACCATGCATGGCCAGTCAGGAGACTCCATGTTCTAGATCACAGCAGTTGGCTCAGGGCTAGGCATGTGACCCAAGGTCAGACCCTTCTCACCAACACACACTGGGGCTTCTGTTGGTGCCTTTGGGACCAAGACCTCCCAAGCCGTGAGGATGAAGGAAGTGCTACAGCCATGGGAGTTTTTCCCCAGGGATCCTCCTGTGTGACAACCAAGTTCACGCAGACGAAAACAGAGCTGAGATAGGGGAGAAAAAAAAAAGATGTCTAAAGATAGTCTCACCCCCTTAAACTTCAACTAAAACAGGAAGCAGTTTGAGTTGGGAATTCTTCAGAGTTCTGCCTCAGAGTTCTGGTGAAATCAGTGAGGGCAAAGTCATTGCAGGCCCACAAGACCCAAACCTGACTAAACTCAAAGGAATGGCTGCTCCTGGGACCTCCCCGTTTAGTCACTGAGAGAATAGGGATTCCCTGGCCCAGAGAGCAATGAAAAAGCACATCTGGCTAACCGGGTGGCTCTGAGGTGCCACCTGGGTGATAGAATTTTCACCTCTGCTACGCTCCTGCCCCCTTGCTTCCCATGCCCCTCACACGGTCTTTTCCGCTTATCCTCCCCTCACATCTAGCTCTGATTTCTTCAAGCCTTCTTTGCTTTTTATTTTATTATCATTTTTAAATTTATTTTTTGTTATTTATTTTGGCAATGCTAGGTGTTCGTTGCGGCACATGGGCTTTTCTTTCTTTTTTTTTTAAATTTTTTTGTTTGTTTTTGCCTGTTCTGGGTCTTCGTTGCTGCACTCGGGCTTTCTCCAGTTACAGAGAGCAAGGGCTACTCTCTAGTTGCGGTGAGCAACTAAGCACAAACCACCGAGGGGCTGCTGATTTATCCTGAACATCTCCTGGGCTGGGCTAGGAATAATGGAGCTAGAAGGACATTAGGGCTGATCCAACTCAACCCCTTCACCATCCCTATCACATAGATGAGGAGACAGACATTCAGAGTAGTTGAACCCCAAAGGCTTCATCATAAGTTACAGGGAGTTCATTGAATAAGAGGAAAGCCATTTGGTTTAGGGGAAAGGTCCCTGGATCTGGCTTCAGAAAGCGTGTATGTTCATTTAGGCTCTGTCACAAATTATTGAACCTCTTTATGCCCATTTCTTCAGCCTAAGAATGAACTTATGGATTTCCCTGGTTGTCCAGTGATTAAGACTCTACGCTTCCAACACAGGGGGCTCAGGTTCCATCCCTGGTCTGGGAACTAAGATCCCACCTTCCACGGTGCAGCCAAAAAAAAAAGAATGAGCTTAAAACCCACTCCCATTTACCTCATCCTGATGTCCAAGGCTGACAAAATTACAAAATGCCAAATGAATGTGCTGGACAAAGGCTGTGCAGTATTAATGTTATCAGTGTTACTGTTGTTTAACAAGGCTAATCCACCAGTGAAGGAAATGAGCACACATCATGAAATTAATTATAGATTTTTTAAAAATGACTGTTTATATTGAAAGGAAGGCCTCGTTTTTGCTGCACAATTTCAGGATAAGTCGTGTTTTGGAAAAATATTAATATTCAGAGCTGTGTTGATTAGCTTCACTCCTGTTGCTAAGCAACAGGGTCCTTTGTAGCCTCGCAATGTTGGGATTTTTCTAGGGGTGGGGGTGGGGAAGGGGCTGGGGGATTAGAGGAAGGAAAGTACATTACAGTAAATTATTCCGCTGGTTCAGCCAATTCCAAAGTTGCTTCAAAAAAAAATTGACTCCTTTAACAACCTATGTGATGATTATAGTTGTCGGACGAGGAAAACCAGAACGCGACCCAGAGCTCACCACTCACCCATGACTTGAGTTTCAGGTTTGGCAAGACTTGTGTTTACTAGATCAGGACTAAACCACACATGGCCTGGGGCTTTCCACCACTGACGTTCACCACGGTTCAGCAAGGGCAGCCTGCCAGTGTGGAGATTAGGGGGTCATGAGGCTGTGAGGAGTGTCTGCCCTGCATCCAATGAGCCCATCTCACTGAATACCTGCTGGGGCCTGAGTTGAATTCTGACACTTCGATGGGGACCATTCTGGTGCAAGCCAAAGAGTGTGTATCCTGGAACAAAGTGGAGACTCATGAACATTTGAAATGCATTGAACACCAAGGACAGGATACATAGAAGTACTCTACAGAGCCCCTAGAGGAGGGCATGGCTACCCACTCCAGTATTCTTGCCTGGAGAATCCCATGGACAGAGGAGCCTGGCAGGCTGCAGTCCATAGGGTTGCACAGAAAGTCAGACATGACTGAAATGACTTAGCATAGATGCTTGCACCCTACAGAGTACCTACTGTGTGCTAGTCCTACAGGATTAGCCCATCAAATTCTTGCACCAACACTAGGAAAGATGGAGTATCATCCCATTTGGGGGACTGAGGCACAGAGAGATTAACCAACTTGCCCCAGGTCACACCAGCTAGTGCCGGGCAGATCAAGGGTTTAAACTCAAGTCTTCTGTATCTGAGTGCCATGAACTCACTTGACTAGGCTGCCTGCTCCTTACTGGCTAGGAGGGGCTGGGAAGGGCGTGGAGAGAAAATCTTGAGACTTTGAAGTTGGCTGGTGCCTTCTGCTAGGTGGAGCCCCCTCAGTGAGTTTCCGATTTCATCACGGATTATTTTATATGCGATACTGCTCTAGTCACGATGGCTGCATTAATTACCCCAAACTTAGTACCGTAAAGCAACGCCCATTTAATCATGCTTGTGAATCTGTGGGTCAGCAATTCGGGCCAAGGCTTGTTGGGCGATTCCTTTGCTCCTTGTGGCATCTACTGAGACCACCCTGTGGCTGGCTCTGGAGAGTTCTAGACAGCTTTGTGTTTTTCTAGATGTGTTCAGTGCTGTGGTGGGGACAAGCTGTCATCTAGAGCATATCTGGCAAGGTAGTACCAGGGTGATGGAACATTTTACATGGCAACTGGTTGCCCCATAGCAACTGTCCCAGGAGACCCAGGTGGACGCTGCATGGCCCTTTCTGACCTAGCTCAGAAGTCACACAGTGTCACACATGCCATACTCTGTTGCAGGTGAATTTGAACTTCTTGCTTCGTCGTGAAAGACTTTGGAGACAGAGTGATAGGTAAGAAGTAGATTTATTTAGAGAGAAACACATTCCACTGACAGAATGTGGGCCATTTCAGAAGGCAAGAGAGAGAGAGCTTCAAAATATGGGGTGGTTAGTTTTATAGACTGGGTCATTTCATAGGCTAATGAGTAGGAGGATTATTCCAAGAATTTGGAGGAAGAGGTGGGGATTTTCAGGAATTGGGCCACTGCCCACTTTTTGACCTTTGATGGTCAGCCTCAGAACTGTCGTGGTGCCCATTGGTATGTCATTTAACATATGCTAATGCATTAAAATGAGCGTAAAATGAGGCTCAAGGGCCACAGGAAGTTGACTCTTGTGCCATCTTAGACCCAGTTGGTTTTAACCAGGTTTGTCGTGTCCTGTGGTTATGTCATTATTTTAATGACATTAAATCATTGTATCCTGCCCCCTTCCCTCCTGTTTCAATCAAGTAAAGCAGTCACAAGCCCACTGAGACCCCAAGTCTCAATGAGAGGGGTATCAAAGAATTTGGGGGCCCTGTTTTAAAATGGCCCCAGGTACCAAGTTCCTTGTTCCAGTGAGAAATAGTTAGAAAAGTTTGGATGTTCCCCAAAATTATGGAAATGTATGAGCAATAGAAACTTTGATATTCAACACTCTAAGTCTTACTCATACTGACTGACTTAGGGGGTGGCCAATTTAATAAAAGGTAGGCTTAAGAAGGGGCTTCCCTAGTAGCTCAGCAGTAAAGAATCTGCCTGCAATGCAGGAGGTGCAGGAGACATGGGTTCAATCCCTGGGTGGGGAAGATCCCCTGGAGGAGGGCATGGCAACCCACTTCAGTATTCTTGCCTGGAGAATCCCCATGGACAGAGGAGCCTGGTTGGCTACAGTCCATGGGATAGCAAAGAGTCAGACATGACTGAAGCGACTTAGCATGCATGCACGCAAGCTTAAGATCTTTTGTTTGTTTGAGTTTTATGTTCAGATGTATTCATCAGCTGAAGCCTATCTTACTGACCAGCAAAGTCTCATTTGTAATTAGTGAGCCAGTTGCATGTAATGTGTTTATGACTTAAAAACCTTCATTCCACTGTGATCACTGTTGAAATATTGGTTTGGTTAGGGAAGCCTTTTCTTGTAAAAATCAACTGAAATCACGATATAGTTGAAAGACACTTTGGATATTTTAATGAGCTCCACAATCCTATGCTATCCTATTTCTCATTCTCTGATGCTCTGTATAAGGTACTATGTTGGAGTCATTTTCTAAATTGAAATCTTGAGATGCACAAGACCATCTATGGCAAAGACTATTCTCCAGTATACTGCCTCTCCTTCTAACAGTGATCAAACCCTGATTTTAAGCTAGGCACATGACCACCTAGAAGAAAAACTACATTTCCAAGCCTCCTTAGCATGTAGGTGTGGCCATGTGATTAAAATCAGGCCACTGGGATATGAGAAGTATCATGTGGCTGCTTCCAGGAAACTCCCTGAAGAGACAGTTGCTATTAATCTTTTCTCCTTTTATTTTTCATCTCTTGCTGCCTGGAATGTAGATGTAATGATTGGAGCTCTAGCTACCATAATGGACCATGAGGACAAGGGTTTCATTTTCAGCTAGAAGGAGCTGAACTGCCTACCTCTGGATTTTGCAAATGGAAAAGAAGCCTCTATCACATTTAAGCCACTGCAGTTTTGATTCTGCTTTGATTTTAGCCAAACCTAACCTAACCTAGTGAAGATCAAAGTATAGAATGAAATAAGTGACTTACTTTACAAGTTGAAAATGGGGACTTCTAGCCTAATTTCAGGATTATGGGGTCACTTCCAGTTATGAGAAATAATCTGAGAAATGCATGTTGAAATACTGGAATTTCTAGTACATTTACATGACTTAATGAGACAGTGTGACAATATGTTTGAATTTAGGGCTAGCCAAGAAACTAGAGGACAATGGTAGCTATATAGCAAATGTCAGAGTTAAAAGAGAAATTTCATATGAGCCCTGATGAGGAAATCCTACTCAGATTCATGGCCTTGAATTTGGGGATGGCATTCTAAGCAGACAGATGAGCAAGAGTGAAGGCCAGGTGGTATAGAAATGCATGGAGTGTTTGTAGAAGGTCCACATGGCTGGGTGGAAGACCAAGCTGGAGAAATCTCTTCAGTGGAGCAGATCAGGCTTTTTGCCCAGCTCCTTCTGCCAGGCCTCAGGCAGCCATGTGGGCCTGAGACTTTTGGTGTATGATGAATGTCAGGGGTCTTAGTAGCTATTCTCCCATGAAGGTTTCTTGAGCCTCATGTAGCTTTTATTTTTACATTTTTGTATATGGTGTGAGATAGGGATCTAACTTCATTCTTTTGCAGGTCGATATACAATTGCCTTTGCCCCCTTTTCCCAATGCCTAGATCAAACACAGGCCCTTGATTCATGAGACAAGCAAGCACCACAGATTTCAAGTGAACAAATAACAAACATGAGCAGAGGCCAGGCCACACTCTTGGCACTGTTATTTACTAATTTTGACCTCAGCAGATTAATTTTAAATGCTGATCATCTCACCCAGCACATTCTGATAAAGGCCCTGCTGAGTGTTGAGCCACAGGAAGGAGTTCCTGGAAGCCCAAGTTTCCTTTTCAGTGCCTCTCCACAGAAATCTTTTCCTTGGAGTTGGTGAGGTTTAGCAGGTATGTGGATTAGCAGTGAAGATTAGTACCATCCTGCTGAGAAGATGGCCAGTTGCCCAGAGCCTCGATCCACAAAGCTTGTGGTAATAATCTAATGTGGGGTGAGGGCAGGGGACATCATAATGAGATCCTTAAAACCCAGTTTCAAAGACTGAGGTGGTTTTTTTTTTCCTTCAATTTTTAAACAATAACAATGAATAAAATGTTCTCATGTGTTAAGATGTTAAGGGAGTTAATGCACCAAAATCTGGCTCTCTGAACTCCCTCCTTCCAGGGAAATTTAAAGGGCAAATAGTCAGGATAAGAAGTGAGCAAAGACAAGCAGGTTGTGCCTTGAAATGTTGGTGTAGATGACTCAGGATTTATGTCTTTGATCCATTTTTTAGTTAATTTTGTGTGTAGGGTCTGAAGTAGGGACCGAGCTTCATTCTTTTGCATGTGGATATCCATTTGTGCCAGCACCACTTGCTGAATAGACTATTTTTTCCCCATTAAGTGATTTTGGCACCTTTGTCAAAAATCAGTTGACCATGGATGCATGGTCTTGTTTCTGGACTCCCAATTCTATTGATCTATATGTCTGTCCTTATTTCAGTACCATACTGTTTTGATTGCTGTAGCTTTGTAGTAAGTTTTGAAACTGGGCAGTATGAGTCCCCCAACTTTGTTCTTTTTTTAGGATCTTTTGGGCTATTTGGAGTCCCTTGCAATTCCATATGAATTTTAGGATCTGCTTTTTAACTTTTGAAGAAAAGGCCACTGGGATTTTGATAAAGATCATATTTAACTATAGATTGCTTTGGAGAGTATTGCCACTTTAACAGTATTAAGCCTTCTATTCCATGAAAATGAGATGCCTTTCCATTTATTTAGATCTTTAGTTTCTTTCAGCAATGATTTATAATTATCAGTATACAAGTCTTATGCTACCTTAATTAAATGTATTTCTAAGTATTTTATTCTTTTTGATGCTATTGTAAATGGAATAATTTTCTTAATTTCATTTTTGTGTGTTGATCTTGTATCCTACAACTTTCCTGAATTCATACCTGTTAAAGGACTTGAAAATTATAGAAAAGCCCAATTCAACCTGGCTTGAACCATAAGAGAGGCTTATGGCTCACATAATTAAGAAGTCTATGGGCTTCAGGCATGGTTATATCAAGGCTCTGGCTCCATTTCTCTCTACTTCTCTCAGTTTTATCCTTCTCTAGGAATTAGATCTGTGCTCAAGTTGGCCTCCCTCATGGTTTCTAACAGAAACTGGGTCTGCATGCTTCCTTGGTCACATCCAGGGATAGGATTTTTTGAAAACCATTTCCTTCCCTCAGAAGTCCTAAATGTCTCTTTGATATGATCATCCCTGACCTTGTGACAGAGATAGACTTTCTCTGATTGGCTTAGGCTATGGAGGTAGGAATAGGTTCAAACCCACCCAAACTGCATGTTTGCTACATAAAGTGTATGTGTGTGAGTGGGCAGGGTGGGTACTAAACAAAGAGAGGTGGTTCGTAGAGGGAAACCTCAGGGCTGTTAGGAAGGGGAAGAAAGAGTGTCTGCCAAACCTATGAAATTTGTATAGTGCCAGGCAGCATTGGAGGAATATTTGCTGAATGAATGATAAATTCCTATAGTCCTTTCACTGATACACAGCCTCCATCTAGTGATGGCCAACCTTTCAATGTCTGGAAATCCCCTACTGAGATCCCAGGCTCTTCTATGGGGAAGAAAGAGTTCTTTCTATGGCCTCCATAACTTCTCTGCTTTCCAAGTAACAAGACTCTGGTAGAATAGACCTGGAAAACTGAGAACACTGGGAATCCACATATTCGAAATGAGCAGGTTGGACCTTGTGGGTTCCTGGTGTGACTCTGAAGTCCTTGTCTACAAATTGCTCCCCAAACCTGATGCCTGACATTCTGCCATTAGGAATTCACTCCACTGGTTTAAGTTTAAAAGACTTTTTTACCTTCACACCACCCCCCACCACTCCCCAAACTGGGACTTTTGTTTGCAATGAAGCATCTTAACTGATAGAGTAGGGAGCCTACCTTTGTATGATCCAAACCAAAGCAACACTGATGTACTCTGAAGAGTATATTCCCCAGTAGAGCATAACCTATACCAGAGAAATGGAGTCAGGGATAAGGGTCCCAGGAACCTCAGGTCCTGAATTATGAGAACTCACTTCTCTTCCTAGACATTCAGCTTGAGTTTAGTTTCATCAGCTGCAGACTCAGCCTCTTCTTTAATTACTATTAAGCTCCATTGTAGCAGGACTACAATAGCTCTGGTCCCACATGCATTTCTAAATCTTTGCCACTCTTGCATCAGAGGTAGAGTCTATGACCCTTATCCTTGAACCTGAGTGACCCTGTTACTGCTTCAACCAAGAGAGTGTAGAGGAAATGATGCTCTATGACTTCTGAGGCTAGATCATAAAAATGTAATGTACTCTTTCCTTACTCTCTTGGGACACTTGCTCTGGGAACCCAGCTATCATGTTGTGAGGAAGCACAAGCAGCTCATGGAGAGGAACCATGATTCCCAGCCCACAGCTGCAGCTCAACTTTGAGCCAGCACCCATTACCAACTTGCCAGTCATGTGAGAGAGTCATATTGAAAGTCAATCCTTGTGTGGTAGGGAGCATCTAAGATGGCACCCAATGATGGTATTCTTACCCTTGTAGCATCTCCTCCTTCTCCCTACTGTAGACTAGACTAAGTACCTACCTACTATCCAGCAGAAGTGATAGGATGGTTAGGTTATAAAAAGACTGTGGCTTCTGTCTTGGACACCCTCTCATGTACACTCTCTCATTTGCATTTCTTGCCCTGGGGGAAGCCAGATGCCATGTTGTGAAGCAGTCCTGTAGAAAGGCCCATGTGTTGAGAGACTAAGACCTGACATCAGCCACGTGAGTGAGCTTGGAAGCAGATTCCTCACCAGCTAGGCATTCAGAAGAGAACCCAAGTGCAGCCAGCAGCTTCATTATCATCTCATGAGGCACCTGAAGCCAGAGGCATGTGGCTAGATTTCACCCAGATTTTTGATCTTCAGAAAATGTGTGAGATTATACACATCTTTTAAAGCTACTAGATGTTGGGATAAACTGCTGGGCAGCAAGAGATAACTAATACCATCTTCTACTCCCTAATCAAGTCAGCTCAGCTGATGCTACACGGACAAGAGTGAAGGTGTCCTCTCCAAGTCCTGCCCAAATGATAGAACTGTGAGTAAATAAGTGACTGCTGGGTTTTTAACTCACTAGGTTTGGAGTCATTCATTACGATCCTATGGTTAACTTTTTCTCATTGGGAATTATATGACAGATGTTGGGGGAAAAAAGCAACAATCAAACCAGGCCTAAACATTCATCTACTATAGCCTAGTGTATTCATTTGCTAAGGCTGCCATAATAAGGGCCACAGACTGGGTGGCTTAAGCAATAGAAATTTATTTCTTCACTGTCCTAAAAGCTAGAAGTCCAAGATCAAGGTGTTGGCAGGGTTAGTTTCTTCTGAGGCTTCTCTCCTTGGCTGACAGATGGCTGCCTTCTCCCTGTGCTCTTGCAAGGTGTTCACTCTGTGCCTGTGTGTCCAAATTTCCTCTTCTTATAAGGACCCCTGTCATAGTGGATGAGGGCCCACCCTGATGGCTTCATTTTCACTTAATCACCTCTATAAAGATCCTATCCCCAAATACAGTCACATTCTGAGATTGTAGGGGTTGGGGCTTCAACATAGGAATTTTTGGAGGGCACAATTCAGCCCATAAGGCCAGTCAACCCAATTCTTTTAGAAGGTTCACAAAGAACTCATTTTTCCAGAAATAAAAGTCTTTCTCTCTTCTTGTTTAAGCATTCCACAATGGGACAATTGTTATAGTCTTCCCAAGGTTTGTTTTTTTTTTTTTTAATCCGTTTTAAAATTACTTCTGCCTTGAGGAAAGCAATACCTACTAATACTGCTCCTAGTAATCCCCTTTGCCTCCCTCCCTACAAGTTTATGGGCTTTACCGCGGCAGGTCCAGAGCCCTCAGGGGACAGAGGCCCATGGCAGTCATTCCACCTGCCAGGACCAAAAAAGTACCATAACCTCCAGGAAAGGGTGTTTAGCTGGAGGGGCATTTGAATCATCCAGGGACCAGGCTGGGGTTTGTGGGTGGAGGGGAAGATCTTTGCAGAGTTTCTGGAAGCAGTATAAATTGAAGTCACATGAGAAAAATAAATACCTAGCCTAGTGCCTGTCCTCTGGTTGTGCCAATGTGTAGAAAGGAGGACAGAAAGGTGGGCTCGAGGGGAACAGGACACACCAGAAGCACCTCAGAGAAGCCTGCTCAAGAAAAGTCTCCGTTGATTAGCAGCCTCACGGTTTTTACCACCCTGACCCGTGCCCTGAGCAGGACAGCTCTGCTATGGTAGAACGATGGCCCATAGCGGGAAAACTTGCCTCTTTCCCACTCTTCATTTTGTAGGAAAAGAGAAAACAACCTGGGGAGAAGTGTCTGGCCTAATAACTGAAATTAATGCTAAGCTGAGGGTCAGAGCTTTCTGCTTTGCCCCAAGTCAGCAGCCTTCCTGTGGTCATTAATCCTGTGTAAGTGCTTAAGAGGAGGCCAGGAATCACCTCCTCTGGCCTCACTAAATCTACCACCAACCTAGGACGGTGCGCCCCGTGTTTTACCCCTGGAGTCAGTGTTTGCCTGGACACTGGGCCTAATGACCGCCAAAGGCCTATGTCTGCTTGAAGTTCTGTGACTTCTGTGGGCCTGTGTCTGCCACAGGCCTGTATCCACCAGGGGGCCTGGGTCTGCCTGCCTTTTTGCTATAGGCTCTGTGGACTGCCAGGACCACAAAAGCACCATACGAAGGAGAAAGGAGGGGCCCTTTCCATGGCTTCTTTCCATCCGAGCTGTCCATGTCAGGGGGTGAGGGGCATGAGTTCGAGGTGTAGAAGGGCAGCCTTCTTCCACAGGATCCTGGGCCTGCTTTCCTGGTGAGGTTTGCTCGTCTGCTCTCGGTGGACACGTCCTGCCAAGGCAAACAAAACAACGGCCCAGCAGAGAAGCCACTGGGTACAGAGCACAAGCCTCTAAATAGCTCTTCAGCTCCGGTCTAAACCTCAGAAATGTGACTCTGGGTAGGACAAAGTCTGCTGAGGAGCAGAATTGGGACAAATAGATAGCAATGCCAGGGCTGCTGTAATTCCTCATAATCGCAGGTTTAGAAGAGATGTGGTCTTCACAGGAGACTCTCAAAGTGACCCATGGTGGTCAGACTTCATTTTACAGAAGGGTCCCCCGAGTCACCTTCTCACAGGGGGTGGGGACCCCACCCGGAGAAGGCCCCTGACCCAGGAGGGTTGGTTTGCTGGCGGGTGGGCCTCCTGGCTTTGGCCCAACATCCTTGGCTGAGGCTGGAAGATGCTGATTAACATGAAAAGGGGACACTTCAGTGGCTGGCTCTCTGGGTGGCTGAGGGGGACGGTGATCATTCTGTCACTGTCTTTCTTGGCCAATTAGATGATTCAGCATATTCCCAGCCTCTCTCTTGGCTGAGGTGATTTATAGTAAACTCTGTGGGCCTGACTAGGGTGAGTGATGGGGAATAGGGGCCCATCTTCCATGTGTGTGTGTGTGTGTGTGCGTGCATGCACTTTACACATCATGTACACAGCACCAGATGGGGGTTGTGTGTGAGAGCTGAAAACATTTGCAGGCCTCTCACAGCCATTCTGCTGGCTGACAATTTCTACTGGAGGAATTCTTCTCTCTGGAGAAAATGTTGACTTACAAGTATCTCTTCAAGGAAGGAAGGAGGAGGAAGGCAGGGTTTTAGGACATCGTCCACTCACCTGTTGTGAGTTAAGAGCTTTGGGGAAACAGATGAGAAAGTGCTTGATCTGAGGGAGGTGGGAAGGGCTGATCCACTTGGCTCCCCCTGGTGTCCTAGGTCGCTTCTCTGCCAGCAGCAGCCGCCGGTGGGCCTGAGGCCAGGGTGGAGGCTATGGGCAGACATGATGGGAATGTGTGTGTACATCTGAGATGTGCCTAAGATGCACTTCTGCAGCATCATTCAAGCGTTTCTTGTAGATGTTTTGATGGGTTGCTCTGGGTAATTGCTCTAATGTGTGGCTCTGTCCATCCTGGGGTGCGGGGATATCTTGTATCTACTGAACCAAGATGGTGAGGGAAATGGTGCTGTGTCTTAAGGGGTGAGGGAGCCCCAGCTGAATCTTCCTGGAGGAGTCAAAGATGGACCATGATGGCTTTTTGGCAGCTGTTTCCATCCATGTATCTTGCCCCCAAAGAGTCTCTAACTTCTGTAATAAACTCTTCATATCATTTATAGAATACTGACCATTGCTGGCCACTCCCTAAGTAACTCATTGGAAATTGGAGGGTCTTGGCCTGCCTGCTCTCCCTGACTATCCTCATCATTGTCACCATCTATCCTATCAGCATCATTTCTCCCCATGTATAATAAGTACATAGGACAGGCCAATAATTATTCCAAATGCTTTACAGATCTCATTTATTCCCCAAGATGATCCTTTGGCAATACTATTAGCACCCAGCCATGGTTAACTGCAGGTGTCACCTTGCCTGGGCCACGGGCAGCCCAGAACATTATTCTGGATGTGCCTGAGAGAGTGTTTCTGGCTGAGGTTAACATTTGAATCTGGAGCTTGAGTAAAGCAGATTTCCCTCCCCAGTGTGGGAAGGCCTCGCCCAGCTAGTTGAAGGTCAGACTAGAACAAGAAGGCTAAGTAAAAGGTAACTTCACTTGCCTGACTGATGAGCTGGGCTAGTGGTCTTCTCTTGCTCTCAGAGTGGAACTTAAAACATTGGTTCTCAGGCCTTTGAACTCAGACTGGAACTACCGCTGGCTGTCTTGGGTCTCCAATTTGCTGACTATGGATCTTGGGACTTCTAAGTCTCCAAAAATCTCTATATGTGGTATGTACAGATAGGTACATAGATATATATATATACCTTATTGGCCCTACTTCTTCAGAAGACTCTAATACATGTGCCCATTTAGTGCACAGGGAAACTAAGGCATGGAGAAGTGAATTCATTGCACAAGGTCTTACTTAGGAAGTTAGGATTTGCACCCAGGCAACATGACTCCAAGGACCTCCTGCCTAAACCTCTAGATCTCCTGCCCTCTGCATATTCAAATAATTCTTCAGCATGGGAGAATGAGCTGAGAATTGTGGGTCCCTGCGCCTGGCCACTAACTTGTGCCCCTTGCCCCATCCAAAACCCTGGAGGCCCCATCATAGGATTAGTGAGAATTCCTGAGGGCTGGCTTGCCACATCCTGGGTTCTCCAACCACAGTGACCCTGAGAAGCCAGGTGATGAGGTGAAGCAGGAGGTGAGAGGGGGCTTGTGTCTAGCTGGCCATTGACATGTTGTGGGACCTTCCCTCTGTACCTCCGTTTTATCAACTGTGAGAGAGAAGTTGGAGTCTCGCTGATCTTGGTGGCTCCTGAATCCCAGGGTGCACAGGGCTGCGACTTTCTAGATGAATCATCAAGCTGAGTGAAATAACCACCGTAGCCATTTCTCTGCCTGAGGGCTTCACAGGAGACTGCAGAGCAAGGAACGTGGAGGCTGGCAGTTCAGGGTTTGCAGCCACCCTCTGCCCTTTGCTGGGAGACTTTGGGCATATTTGTTCATCTCTCCCAGCCTGTTTCTATAAAATGGGGCTAGTGATAACCAAGTCTGGGGGATGGCTGCCATGGTTACAGGAGGTGAGGCTGGCACCGTGCTGAGATAAGTGGCTCCATAGTCTATGGTGCGTCCTTCCTGTCCTGACTCGATTTACGTCAACATGGCTCATTTTCCCAGCCCGAGGCCTCTAGGCGTCACTCCCCTTCCCTTTTGGGAGTCTGAGAAAGCCTTGAGAACACAGCAGAAGCCAGCTCCTCCCTTAAAGGGTCAAGCTTGCTTCCTCTCTTGATTTGCTCCCCCTCTTCCTTGTTTCCTGGCTCTTTTCCCTGATTCATTTCTATTTCTCCATAAGCAGTTGCTAAGAAGCTCTCTACATGTGTATTTGTGCTGTTTCTTTCAAGGTCACGTTTGCGCCAGCTTTCAGCACGTGAAGCAAACAGCCTTCCTTCTTCTAAGCCCTGTGTCACGTGGCTGCTTAAAGCAGGGAGGAGGGTGGGGGCTGCCTCCACAAGGCCCTGTGTGCGTGTAGATGTGGACACGTAGATATAGAAATCCACATACATATGTTTGTGTGCATATTTGTGGGGGCATACATGTGTGTGCATCTAGGCATTCACAACATCCATGTATGTGCACATGTGGACATCCACACGTGTGTTATATGTGAGCACATGTAGACACGGTATACATATGTGTGTGTGTGAAGTCACCCATGGAGGCATCAACACCCAAACCTGGTTCTCTAGTAGATGCATAAGTGAGTCTGGTAAGTTTCTCTTCTCACCTTGCCCCCAAAGTATAAAATTGCTAGTGAAAATCAAGTTGTCTCTACAGGGCTTGAAAGAAGTAAGATGTGCCTGGGTAAAATGAAGTATCCATGACAGGTGGTGTGCTCTTCATCTCAAAACCAAACATTTTGAGATGTTGCCTTCTCCCAGAAGGGAAGAAAATTCTTAAGTCAATCAAACAAACTTAACAAGGTGGGGGAGGCCTACTGGAATCACAGATTAGAGGACTCAACATCGCAAGAGTGCCAATTTCCTCTCAAATCAACCTCTACATTGAATGAATATAAGTCCAGTCCAAACCCCAGCAGGATTTCTTGTGGGTATAGACACGCTGGTTCTAAAATGGGTATGAAAAAAGCAAAGGAAATAGAAGAGCCAAAAAAAATTGGAAAAGAAGGAAGTTGGAAGATCACACTATCTGATTTTAAGACTTACTATAAAGCTACAGTAAGACAGTCTGCTATTGGGAGGGATAGAGAGAGATCAATGGAAGAGAATAGAGTCCAGACATAGACCCACCAAAATACGGCCAATCGAATTTTGACAAAGGTACAAAGCAGTTCAATGGAGGGAGTATAATCTTTTCAATAAATGGTGCAGGAACAATTGGACATCCATAAGCTAAAAAAAAAAAAGTGAACTTCAACCTAAACCTTCCACCTTACACAAAAATTTACTCAAAATGGATCACAGGTCTAAATGTCAAGTGTAAAACTTATAAAACTTGTAGATGAAAATATGGGAGGAAATCTTCATATTCTAGGGTTAGGCAGAGTTCTTTGACATGAGACCAAGAGCATAACCTAAAAAAGAAAAATTGATGAATTGGACTTCATCAAAATTGAACACTTTTGTTCTGTGAAAGACACTGATAAGAGAATGAAAAAACAACCTACAGACTAGAGAAAATATTTGCAAGTCACATATCCAACAAAATACTTGTATACCAAATGTGTAAAGAAGTTGCAAGGCTCAACAGTAAGAAGACTTAACAATTTAATTGTGGTGGTGGTAGTTTAGTCACTAAGTTGTGTCCGACTTTTGCGACCCCATGGACTATAGCCCTCCAGGCTGCTCTGTCCATGGGATTTCCCAGGCAAGAATACTAGAGTGAGTTGCCATTTCCTTCTCCAGGGAATCTCCCCAGCCCATGGGTTCAAACCTATGACTCCCACATTGCAGGTGGAATCTTTACCATCTGAGCCACCAGGGAAGCCTCCAACAATTTAATTAAAAATGGTCAAAAGACTTGAACACTTCACCAGGGGATAACAGGTGGCAAATAAAAAGAAAACAATGTTCAACATCATTAGCCATAAAGGAAATGACGAGAAACATACTACCTACCTATCAGAATGGCTAAAATAAAAAACATTGACCATAGCAAGTGCTGATGGGGATGTGGAGTAACTGGACCTCTCATACATTGCTGGCAGGAATGTTAAATAGTCCAACCACTCTGGAAAATGGTTTGACAGTTTCTTATGTAGTTAAACATACGATTTTGATATGATCCAGCAATCTCACACCTCAGTTATTTACCCAAGGGAAGTGAAAATGTATGTTCACACAAAAATCTATCCACAGATGTCCATAGCAGTTCTATTCATAATTACCCCAAACTGGTAGCAGCCCAAATAACTGTCAACAAGTGAATGGTTAAACAAATGGTGATATACCCAGATGATGGAAAACTATTAAGCCACAAAAAGCAATGGCCTATTGATATATTCAACTTGGATAAATCTCAAAGGCATTCCATTGAATGAAAGAAGTTGGTCTTCAACCACTTAGATGTTGCATGATTTCATTTGTATGAGGTTCTGGAAAAGATGACACTATAGTGATAGGGAATAGATCAGTGGTTGCAAGACATTAAGGGTGGGGGAGAGCGTGACTACAAAGGAAGGTAGCACAAAGGAATTGTTTGAGGTGATATAAATATTATGTATCCTGATTATAGTGATTGTTCAGAGGCTTAGTCATGTCCAACTCCTTGTGACCCCATGGACTGCAGCACACCAGGCCTCCCTGTCCTTCACCAACTCCAGGTGCTTGCTCAAACTCATGTCCATTGAGTCAGTGATGCCATCCAACCATCTCATCCTCTGTCGTCCCCTTATCCTCCTGCCCTCAATCTTTCCCAGCATCAGGGTCTTTTCCAATGAGTCAGCTCTTCACATCAGGTGGCCAAAGTATTGGAGCTTCAGCTTCAGCATCAGTCCTTCCAATGAATATTCAAGATGTATCTTTTAGGATGGACTGGTTTGATCTCCTTGCTGTCCAAGGGACTCTCAAGAACCTTCTCCAGCCCCACAGTTTGAAAGCATCAATTCTTCAGCACTTAGCCTTCTTTATGGTTTAATTCTCGCACCTGTACATGACTACTGGAAAAACTATAGCTCTGACTATACCAGACCTTGGTCGGCAAAGTGATGTCTCTGCTTTTTAATATGCTGTCTAGGTGTGTCATAGCTTTCCTTCCAAGAAGCGCCTTTTAATTTCATGACTGCAGTCATTGTCCACAGTGATTTTGAAACCCAAGAAAATTAAGTCTATCACTGTTTCCATTGTTTTCCCAACTCTTTGCCATGAAGTGATGGGACTAGATGCCATGATTTTAGTTTTTAGAGTGTTGAGTTTTAAGGCAGCTTTTTCACTCTCCTTTCATCAAGAGGCTCTTTAGTTCCTCTTCACTTTCTGCCTCAGGGTGTTGATATTTCTCCCAGCAATCTTGATTCCAGCTTGTGATTCATCCAGCCCAGCATTTTGCATAATGTGCTCAGCGTATAAGTTAAATAAGCAGGGTGACAATATACAGCCTTGACATACTCCTTTCCCAATTTTGAACCAGTTTGTCGTTCCATGTCTGGTTCTAACCGTTGCTTCTTGACCTGCATACAGATTTCTCAGGAGGCAGGTAAGGTGGTCTGGTATTCCCATCACTTTAAGAATTTCCCATGGTTTGTTGTGATCCACACAGTCAAAGGCTTTAGCATAGTCAATGAAGCAGAAGTAAATGTTTTTATGGAATTCCCTGGCTTTTTATATGCCCCAAGCGATGTTGTCAATTTGATCTCTGATTCCTCTGCATTTTCTAAATCCAGCTTGTACATCTGGAAGTTCTCAGTTCATGTACTGTTGAAGCCTAGCTTGGAGGATTTTGAGCATTATCTTGCTAGCATGTGAAATGAGTGCAATTGTGCAGTAGTTTGAACGTTCTTTAGCATTGCCTTTCTTCGGGAATGAAAACTGACCTTTTCCAGTCCTGTGGTCATTGTTGAGTTTTCCAAATTTGCTGTTATATTGAGTGCAGCACTTTAACAGCATCATCTTTTAGGATTTGAAATAGGGTTATAAAAATCTATACTTGTTAAAATTCACAGAACTGTACACACATACATACACATGTTGAGAGGTATCCCTTAATGAATTGAACACTCTGTACCATTTATCTACTTGAAGGAGTCATAATTTCTTTTCTCTTTTTTTAACTTAGTGGTTTATTTTTATTTAATTTTGTTTTTGGCTTCACAGCATGTAGGATCTTAGATCCCCAGCCAGGATCAAAACCCATGCCGCCTGCAGTGGAAGTGTGGAGTCCTAAACACTGTACCACCAGGAAAGTTCCTCTTTCCTCTTTTAATACGTTCACTGGTGTTGGACAGACACACTCATCACCTATAGAAGTTAGATGGTGCATATTTGGCACAGAATATGCCAATCATTCTTAATCATTCCCAACTGGATGCTGCAATCTTTTTTCTGCCACCACCCTACACAACCCTAACCTTCTCTTCTATCACAATGGGCCCATACCTTTGGGAATCATATCTTTTTGTCTATGTGTGTGTAGCTGCACTGTGGGCCATGCTGGATCTTGTTTCCCCAACCAGGTTTTGAACTCATGCCCCCTGCATTAGAAGTGGAGTCCTAACCACTGGACCACCAGGGAAGTCCCAAGGGGACTATATCTTTTAATCATAAGTGGGCCATGTGGTCTCTGAAAGAACCAGTGTTCTTATGAACATATCTAAATTTTAGTGTTTGAAATTGAGACTGGCCACAGGATAGCCAGGGCCCATGGTGGTCCTGGCCGACAGTGTCTCTGGCTGGCTGGCAGCCCCATGTGGATGCTGCATCTATCCCCTTTGGAACCCTCTTTCTTGTCTCCCCCTCCTGTCTCCTCCAGAAAACGGGGTAGCCCTGGTAGAAATGCAACTCCTGATAAACAGATAAGCAGATGAGGACTGGCAGAAATTAGGCTCCTCAAAGCAATCAGGCTGAAGATAAAACAGAAATTTAATGAAAATTGAAAATCCAATCCGTATTACATAGCCATTAAAAATGATGTTTACCAGGAGTTTGGAATAGCATGAAAAATGCTTGTATCACTACGTTGAGCAAGAAAAGAGAAAATTACCAAATTGTGTGTACAGTTGATCACAATTATGTTTTAAAAGATGTATAAGTAAAAAGTCTGGTGGTAAACATACCGTGATGCTGGCGATGACCGACTTTCGGTGAGAAGATGCACCTGCCCCCACCACTCTGTACTTTAATCTATAGAGTTCACATTTTCTAGAATGACTGCCTACATCTAATTTAAATTAATCTTTATCCTTAGAAAATAGGATGTTGGGGCTTTATATTAAAAATACCATTTGGGGCACTAGTGCTATATGGGTAAATGATCAAATATTTATCTGGCACCTATCATGTCCTGAATTCTCTGCCCAATTAAACCATCACCGCCAAATCCCCACCCCCCTCCTTGGAAAGCCTCTCTAACACACACAATGTCATCGTCTGTGCCCTGCATTTGTGACCAAGTGTCTCACTGAATAACTAAGGCAAGCTCAAGGATCTGGCGTGGATATCATCAATGAGCCATGACAGTTTCTCCAAGACAGACACCCTCTAATCAACCCATGCCTGGGTGGAACAGGTCCCCAGTTAAAACTCTGGTCTCTGCCATCAGGTTGCAGGCTCCCTATGACTTAGGCTCAGCCACCCTCTGTTCGAGCCCAGCCCCCAGAGCTCATCAAACATGTCCTCTTTTGTGTCTGGTGGCCACTCTCTCACCGCCAGCTTCTCCTGATTGACAGAGCCCACCTGTCAATCACAGGCCCAGCTCAACGGCCTTTGAGGAGTTAATGCGGGGCCCCTCGGCCCTGCTGGAGTTAATGCCTGCCTTCCCTGACATGGGCATTCTTCCCCTCGGGGCTAAGACCTCTCCCAGCCTCCCCGCCATGCCCCCGGAGTGTCCTGCAGGCCTCTCACAATGCCTGGCCGCCTTCATTAGCCCTGTGGGCCTTCTGGGCCCCTTCTCTGTGCAAGGCACCATTCACACTGATCCCCGCCCTCCAAATTCAATGTTAGGCCACCTGACCCCTGTCAGCAACAATTTCTGTGACACGATTCAGTGTGGGAAAGGCCAGTGACACTTTCTAGACAGATCAGGCCCCACACGGCCTCCTTTTACCCTGCCCATCTCCAGTGGCCAGGCCCTCATGTGGCGGCCTGGAAGGCTACGGGGGGTGGGGAGAGGCACACCCTCCGGAGGTCTGCTCTTGAGTTTGGAGTCCCTGGAAAGGAGTCCAGAAAGGCCTTTCTCATCCCCTGTTACCCACAAAAGTGGTGCCAGCCAAAACAGGAAGCAGGCATGGGGCTGAATCTGTTGTAGGGGAGGGAAATTCAGCTGAGCCTTCAAAGGAGAGGGAATAGGGGCTCCGAGCCTATGTTGGGCACCAAGAAGGTGGGTAGGGGAGAGCAGAGTCCACAGTGTCAGAGAGAAAGGGAAGGACGGGGAGGTGTAGAGGTGGGGAGGAGACCAACTTTGCGGATAGGCCATGTTCTGAGCCCCGGGGCCAAGACTGGCAAGAGAAAGTTGCCAACCTCCAGAAATTCCCAGTCTAACTAGGAAGACAGTTGAAACCTACTGTGGTAAGAACACTAAAGCGGCAGATAGAGCTCAGCAGGGAGTCCAGAAAAGGGACTCATCCTGAACCAAGTCTTGGGTGATGAGTAGCAGCTGGCCAAGCAAAAGAATAGGGAAGGGCATTCCAGGTGGAGGGAACAGAAATGTAAAGCCACCGCACTCCAGACTTCTTTCATTTTCTCCCAGAAGCGCCTTCAAGGACTTCACCTGGGAGCTTGGTACCAGCTCTACTTTCATTGTCTACTTAAGGTCATAGCTGATGAATGCATGTGCCCTGTGGGATTTTGAGCCTGGGAGTCTCAGATATTTTACAAACACATCCCCGTTGGATGTTGCCACTGTTGCTGAGTAACAAACCACTCCAAAGCCTGGTTACTTAAGCAGTCTACGCTACTCATGGATCATGGGTCAGGAATTTGGACAGGGACAGCTTGTTTCTGCTTTATGAGGACTGGGATCTCAGTTGGGAGATTAGAAGGCTAGGATGACACAAATGGCAGGGCGCTGGAATCATCTTGAAGCTCCTTCATTCACAAGGCTAGCACCTGGGTTGAGATTCCTTGAAGGCTGGACTCAGAGGGACTGCCAATCCCCATGTGATGTCTAAGCTGCCTCTCACATGGCTTGGGGGTCTCACAGCATGGCAACTGGGGCCTGGGAGGAAGTGTCCCTGGAGATGACATGCAGAGAGAGAGGGTCTCAAGGGGGAGATTTCATGGCTTCAGCTGGCCTTGCCTGGGAGATCATTCACTTCTATGGCATTCTCCTGGTTCCGAGTGAGTCACTGGGCCATGTCATATTCATGGGGAAAGGACATTGATGCCACCTCTCAATGGGAAAGTGGTCAGAGAACTTGCAGACCTGTTTAAAACCTCCCTGAATGATGCCTCTGGGCTGGTCCTGCCCTCTGTCAGACACTGGGGACTTTTTGTGATGGCCACATTAAAAAAGGAAACCCAAGAGTTCCTAAAAGAAATCCAAGAGGGCCATTGAGGGGTTTATTAGGGGGAAAGCCTGGATCGAAGAGTCACACATTATTTGAATGACAGCTTGGACCACGACAGCCACCAGCAGCAAGTTCATTCCAGAGGGACCTTAATGCACATGTCAGCTCAAATAGACGTCTGTTCTGTTGGTTGACAGGAATGGCAAATGCAGAACATCATGCATGTAGGGAAGGGAGGAAATGTTTAGTAAAAGGGAAGAATGAGAGAGGCATTTTACTAGTTAGCAAGATGGGAGAGGTGCTCCCGCCACCCCCCTTTCAAAGCCCGTTTCATAAAAGAGCCAGAGAAGGGGTTAGAAAGCAGTCAGGCTCTCAGCCTTGGGTAGCCACATGGCTTTAGACAGATCACTTTGGCTTTCTGGCCTCTGTTCCCTCATCTGGAAGGTGAGAGGACCAGATGAAGGTCTGTGAGGTTAGTCTGAAGTTACTCTTGATTTTAACCAAAAGGAGCAGCATCCAGTAGGTCAAGGGGAATGTGACTGGTTCAGGGGCCATCCTTCAGTGCAGGGGTCTCCCCCGAGCCCACCAGCAGGGTCCTGTGTGGGAAATCAGCCAAGCAGAAGCTGGGGGTCTGTGCCCTCAAAATGCTGTGTGTCTGAGTTTCCAGCCAGAGTAGATAGAGGCCCCAGAAATCCAGCACGATGGTTTCAGGGTGTGTTTTCCTTTGTGAAGAATCCCATGCCAAGGCACTGTTAAAATTGATATTAAAAAGAAGAAAAAAGAGTTCCTCCATAGCTTCCATGTGGTTTAGAGAGCAAAAACTTGGCAATTATTCTAAGCTGGCCAAAGAGCCATGTGACAGATGATTTTTTAAAATCCTGAATGGAGTTCCCTGACACACCCTGGGTGGAATCCCAGCCAGAGGAACCAGGCATTTCCTCCCCGCCTGGATCAGCTCCCTCCTGAGGCTCCCACACAGGATCCTGCAAAGCCAACGGGGGACCACAAGACCAATACACCACTGGCGCCTTCTGGAGGCCTGAGGAGGAGGTGGAGCCATACGCAAAAATCTGGCCACATTCCCCTAGCCTCTGGCTCTGAGTTCCAGGTCAGGACCTGGGGAAAGGCAGAATCTTGGATGATGAAAAAGGTCATCACAGAAAATAGATAGGAGGAAGGAAGATTTGCTTCCAGCAGCGTGGGGACCAGAAGCCTGCACACCTGGCATTTCCTACAGTCCCTCTGCTGATGCCCAGGTTGCCTGAAAGATGATGGTTTCCAAAGATGGCTGTAACAGGAACTCTCATTTATCCTATACAATGCAAGGTTGGTGGAGGGAGGGAGTCTATGTCCCCTCCCCCTTGAACCTGGTGGCCGGTGACTATAGCTGAAGTGACACTGTCTGACTTCTGGAGGCTAGGTCATTGAAGGCCACTGAGTTTCCTCTTCATTCTCTCTTGAGAGTCTGGTTCTTAGAACTCAGTGACTATGCTATGGGGATGCCCAAGACACATGGATGGGCCCACATGTAGGTGTTCCAGCTGATGGCCCCTGCTGAGGTCCCAGCCAAAAGCTCCCAGATGTGTGAATGAGGGAGCCTCCAGAGGATTCCAGGTCCCAGTCTCTGAGACATGATCAGCCTTGGAGTCTTCCCAATCGAAGCCCCAGACATTATGGAGCAGAGACAAGTTGTCCCTGTTATACCTTTTATAAATTCCTGACCCACAGAATTTGTGAGCAAAATAATACAACATTGTTTTAAGCCGGTAAGTTTAGGGCTGTTTGTTATACTGCAGCAGTAACTGATATACCTCTGAACTGGCTATAAAACAGTATTTCTCAAACTGTAGTCCTTGGACTGCCTACAATAGAATGGGGGATAGGTGGCAGGGAGATGGCTGAAAATACTGGTCTTGGCTCCCCAGACCCAAGGAATTGTAATTTCTGGAGAATGGGATCAGAAAATGGATGTTTAAAACAAACACCTCCACGTGATTATTCTTAGGCATATTGATGAAGACAACACCATTAATGCCAGGTCAGGGAAACAATCATGACAATGATTGTCTTGGTTGTTGTTTTGACTCAAAGTTACAAACCAGCTCTCACTAACTTCAGTTCCAAATGAGACTTTCCAAATGAACAAAGACACAACTTTTACTTCCTACTTCTCTGTGTCCCCTTGATGTTTCCCTCTCTTGCAGATTAACCATCTCTTCTCGATGCCTCCTTGTAGCCATGTGTGGTCACATGACCAAACTGAAATGTAAGGAGAAAGGTCATGTGGCAAATTCCTGGGAGCTGTCCTTCAAAGACAGCTGATATGCATCCTTTGTCCCTTTTTATACCTGTCCTCCATTCTGCTGGCTGGAATGTAGACGTGGCAGCTGGAACCGGAGCAGTCATCTTGGACCAAGAGGTGACCTTGGAAACTGAGACCATGCACACTTGAGTGACAAGATAGTAGGAACCTGGGTCTCTAAGCCACCATACCAGGCCTGAGCTTCATTTTACTGGATGTTTGCACATGAAAGAAACTATCTTGTTTAGGCCACTGTGACTTGTTATTTACAAGTGAAAGTCACCTTTATTGTTGTTGCTCAATGTCCAACTCTTTTCGATCACATGGACCGCAGCTGGGCTCCTCGGCCCCCCGCTATCTCCCATGTGTATGTTCCCTTGTGTTTAGTTGCTCAGTCGTGTCCGACTCTTTGTGACCTCACGGACTATAGCCCACCAGGTTCCTCTGTCCATGGGATTTCCCAGACAAGAATACTGGAGTGGGTTGCCATTTCCTTCTCCAGGGGATCTTCCCAACCCAGGGATCGAACCTGCGTCTCCTGCATTGGCAGGCAGATTCTTTACCGCTGAGCCACCTGAAATCCTCATTAAGGCTTAACTTTTGTCTAATGAGTCTAATATTCATTTATAATAATAAATGCCATCTAATGAGCACCCTATATGCTAGGCTAAGCGGTGACCACTTAGCATACATGATTTCATTTAATCGCACAACAAGTCTCTACGAAAAAGTTTCTCTCATTAGCAGCATGAGAAAACAGGTTCAGAGGGGTTACAGGTCATGAGCCCGAGGTCACACAGATAGCAAGCAGAGGAGCTGGAACTCGGACCCAATTTCAGTGATTCCAAAGCTCAGGGGTTAATGTCTCAGTGACCTTCTAGAAGCCAACTCTCTTCTCTTCTGTCCAACTGGAGCCAGCTCTCCAAGCTGGAATGCTTCCTTTCCCCAGGGGGCAGAAACCTAGGACACTCCCAAAGATCTGGCAACTTTGGCCTGGATGGGGTTCTTTAGCAAGGCCGTGGATGAAAGAGAACATGCCAGAACAGGCTGGGGCAAGAGGGCAATGCCTCTGAAAGGAGTTTGTAAAGTTGCATCAGTCCCAGGCTCTGATAGGGTTAGAGAGAAAGTACTACTGGCCTACAGCCACAGCAGCCACCTGTGAAAGGAAGCTGGGTGTATATTTGCGTCAAGCATAATAGGGATCCAGCCAGGGGTAACTGCTCTGAGGAAGTTATAAAGCTTGGAAGCATCCCTGCTTTCACGTGAGTGATTACTAATTGCTCATTCTAGAAAACTAGAAGCCCCTCTGTCCACTCACCTTTACCTTCACCCCACTCTCCACCTCAACTTCTTGGCTTGCAAACCACCAATTAGGAGGCAACAGAAACTACCAGCTGCTAATTAATACTAATTAACAGGTCTACTTACAGCAAATGCTATTTTAAAAGCCAAGTGTTTACCTATTACCGAGTTAAATTGGAAAGGTCATGCCAAGTTTACTCGGCTTCCCTGACGTCCTTCCATCCATCACCTTTCTTTCCAGGTCCTTCCTTTCTCTCTGGCCACTGCATGTGTCATTCTGATGTGTCTGCTCCTGAAGACAGAGGCCCTGTCTTTCTGGATGCTTGTCACTGGCCACCTTCTCCCCTGTGCTTTGAAGAAATGCTTTGGTGGAGGCAGAGGACATTGAGTTAAGTCTGCTGGGGATGGCAGTGGTATTGGAAAACCTCACCGAGTCTTCTGAAGGTGGTCTTGAAGTTCAAACTGGACACTCTCATCTCCACACCCTCCTACATCTGTGAGTTTTTGTATATCCAAGTGAAGTCAAATCAGAGACATCCACGAAATGTTTCTGGCTGTCCAGGCACGCGGAGGAATTGCACTTCCTGGCCTGCTGTGGTTGAGTGGAATCATGTGACCAGTCACAGCCAATGAGTTATGAGCAGGAAGTGACCTTGCTTTTCCTTTGCCACAGTGGATGGGAATATTCCAAATAGTGGCCCATCAACCTGTGTCCTGGAGTGAGGACAAGATAAAGCAGAAGCCTCAGCCAACCTCAAATAGGCATATTGTGTGTGTGTGTGTGTGTGTGTGTGTGTGTGTGAAAAATGAATCTTTGTTGTGTTAAGTCCCTAAGAATTTAGGGGACTATTTATTACTGCACCAGAGCTTAGCACTCGCCACAGTGGTTCCTAACTTCTTGGTGTTTTGGGTCCATTTTCCAACTTGGGAATTCTTGTTAACATACTCGAAGAAATTACAAATCTCATAGGACACTAAACAAGTTCGCTGTGGGCATGAGTAACTTCCTACTTGAGAGTTTTTTTTTTTTTTTGACATCTTCACAAGCACCCACAGCTGTGACTCTTCAGTTCTGCACCCTTGGCAGAACTGGGTGCTCACCCCATTCCAAATAATCATCATTTCCCTAGAGTTGGTTTGCCACCTGCCATGCCTCATTCCCATTCTCCCAACCACAGTGCACCGTGTTCCATCTGACACAGTGCCAGGAGAGTGTCATTATCCATCCTTACTCACCTGTGATGTGGGAATAATGGCCACCCAATACACTTCCAGGCAAGCGATCCCAGAGATCACAGGAAAGAAAGGCTCCTAAACCAAGAGAGGGAGGTCAGGTCACACAGGGCCGTGAGGCAAATGAAAATACAGAGTGAGACACAAAGACACAGCAGATTGGAACACTTAGGACAGGGGTACCAGCATCCTACATCCTGGGTGGGCAATGCTGTCTCTGCTGCCTCTGCCTTCCTCACTTGACAGTGTGGGTATGAAACCACAGTTGAGGTTTGAGGTGCACAGAAGTCTGGAATGTGCCTGGGGCCAGTGTCACGCTCATGCTCAATAGGAGAAGCTCAGACAGAGTGCCAGGCCCTGGCTGCCGATCTCCAATTAGCCTGGGGAACAGCCGTAGTTATTTGCATTTCTTGGACACATGGGGCCAGAATGAGTGTTACCAATGGGTGGCTGAATATTGAGTGCCTCATATGCCTCATGTATATTTAGCTTATTATGAATATTTAGTGCCTCAGGTGCCTTAAATATATTTAGTGACTCATGAATATTTCGTGTCTCTTGTATATTTAGTACCTCATGAATATTAGGAATCCCTTGCTCCTTCCATCTCTCTTTATTTCTCTTCAGTTCTCTGCTCTACGTTATCGGTATAACATCTATCTCTGGTTACAAACGAATCAGCAGCAAATTTTATCCAGCCCACTTGTGTGGGCTTCCCTGAGGGTTCAGCTGGTAAAGAATCCACCTGCAATGCGGGAAACCTGGGTTCAATCCCTGGGTTGGGAAGATCCCCTGGAGAAGGGAAAGGCTACCCACTCCAGGATTCTGGCCTGGAGAATTCCATGGACTGTATAGTCCGTGGGTCACAAAGAATCTGACACAACTGAGCGACTTTCACTTTCACTTTCTTGTTTACTTATCTTCTATGGCAGACTTAAATATTCTCAAACAGTACAACAAATGTACGTTATGTCAGTTGTAGCAAAAGAGACATTGTCTGTCTCGGTCAGCATTTTTTTCTATGACATCTATGGGGTACCTCAGCCCAGGCACGTTAGGGGCTTATCTCATAAAGTCTGCACAACTAGCCAGTAAGGTTGGCCTTCTGCTTACTTTCCACATGAGGACATTGAAACACAGAGAGGTTTAGAAACTTGCCAGAGGCCACAGAGCTGGTAAGAAGCACAGTCAGAACTTGAACTCCGATCCATTGAATGTTCTCTGGCATTGTGTTTTGGGGCTTTCGTCTCTACTGGGAGCTAGGTGATGTTCTGCATCAGCTTGCTGCTTCCCATCTTGTCGCCTCCACAGTTCCCACTAGGGTCCAAGCTGCTAGCACCTTTCTCTGGGCCACTACTATACCCCACTCAGCCTCCCCTCCCACTCCCACTAATCTGATCTCTACATGGTCTCCAGAAAACTGTTTAACAACACAAATCTGATTACGTCATATCCTCCACTTCAACTCTCCAATGACTTCCCTTTGTTTTCCAAATAAAGATCCATGACCTACAACTTACTACAAGGTCAGCATGGTCTGACCCCCGCTGACCATCCTAACTTCTCTCTCACCCTGACCCTATCACTGTCTTCTGGCCACATATCATTCTCCTATCAGTTCTCAAATATGCCAGGTTAGCTCCCATCACAGGGCATTTGCACATGCTGTTTCTTCGGGTTGCAATGCTTTCCCCTTCCTTCTTCATCCAGTTAATGCTTGCTTGTCCTCATATCTCAGCTTGTATACCCCTTCCTCCAAGAAATTCTCCTGACCCCTCTAGTCTAGGTCCCTTTCCTAGTTTACAAATTCCTGCTCCACAAAGGACAGGTGTCGATTTATCATTATATTTACATTGATGTAATTATTTACCAGCTTCTTCCCAGACCTGGAAAGGCTCTGAGGTCAGTGACATTAGGCCTTTGCTCCCCACTCTATCTCTGGTGGTGGTTTAGTCACTAAGTCATGTCCAACTCTTGCAACTCCATGGACTGTAGCCCACCAAGATCCTCTGTCCATGCGATTTCCCAGGCAAGAATACTGGAGTGGGTTGCTATTTTCTCCTCCAGGGGATCTTCCCAATCCAGGGATTGAACCCACGTCTCCTGCATTGCAGGCAGACTCCTGCATTGCAGGCGGATTCTTTACCAACTGAGCTACGAGGGAAACCCACTGAGCTACTCTATCTCTAGTGCCCTTTCTAGAGATGTTTGTGTGCGTGTGTGTGCGCACGCAGCTGTGTCTGACTCTTTTTGACTCCACAGACTGTAGCCCAAGGTATTTGTTGTCAATATAGATTCTTTTCCTGAGAAAGTTGTCAGAGACCCTGCCTTGGGGCATCCTCAGCAGTAGTCCCTCTTTTGTGAGGGAGAAGACTACTTCTTCACCTTATCTGGAATCAAATTGATGGCCATCTATGTAGTGTGACCTCAAGTGGTTTCAGAAGTACCCTCTCTCCCATTACTCTGCTGGAAAGTTCCATGACAAAATCATGCCTTTGGGATGGAGTCTTCTTTGAAATAGATGGGGAAACAGTGGAAACAGTGGCTGACTTTATTTTTCTGGGCTCCAAAATCACTGCAGATGGTGATTGCAGCCATGAAATTAAAAGTCGCTTACTCCTTGGAAGGAAAGTTATAACCAACCTAGACAGCATATTAAAAAGCAGAGACATTACTTTATCAACAAAGGTCCGTCTAGTCAAGGCTATGGTTTTTCCAGTGGTCATGTATGGATGTGAGAGTTAGACTATAAAGAAAGCTGAGCACTGAAGAATTGATGCTTTTGAACTGTGGTGTTGGAGAAGACTCTTGAGAGTCCCTTGGACTGCAAGGAGATCTAACCAGTCCATCCTAAAGGAGATCAGTCCTGGGTGTTCATTGGAAGGACTGATGTTGAAGCTGAAACTCCAATACTTTGGCCACCTAATGTGAAGAGCTGACTCATTTGAAAAGACCCTGATGCTGGGAAAGATTGAGGGCAGGAGGAGAAGGGGATGACAGAGGATGAGATGGTTGGATGGCATCACTGACTCAATGGACATGGGTTTGGGTGAACTCCAGGAGTTGGTGATGGACAGGGAGGCCTGGCGTGCTGCAGTTCATGGGGTTGCAAAGAGTCGGACACAACTGAGCAGCTGAACTGAACTGAACTGAACTGAACTTTGAAAATGCAAGTAACTCTGAGAGAACTTTCACATAATGTCATATGACCTACTGTATGCTGGAGACTACACCAGACACTTGCCACTCATGAGGCATGTTAGTTATCTCTTGCTGTGTAACAAATTACCCCCGAACTTTGAAGCTTAAAATAACACACGTTTATTATCTCACAGATTCTGCAGGTGAGGAACCCAGGTTGGCCTAACTGGGTGCCTCTAGTTCAGGGTCTCTTGTGAGATTGCAGTTAAGACATCAGCCAGAGCCAGAGGCTCTCCTAGGTGGGGGGTTGGAGGGGATCCACTTCCCATGTGGCCAATGCCAGCCTTGAGTCTTCACTGGATATTTACTGGAAACATCAGTTCCACACCACATGGGCCTCCCCAAAGGCAGCTCACAACATGGCAGCTAGGTTCCCTCAGAGTGACTGAGCAAGAGAGGGTGGGCAAGATGGAAACCAAGTCTTTCTGTAGCCTAATCCTGGAAGCGACATCTCTTCATTTCTGCATATTCTATTTCTATTCATTAAAACTCAGATAACAGATCTCAATGACACTCAAGGGGAAGGGATTACACAGTGGGACTTTTATCTTTATTTCAAAGGGGAGAAAGCTGGTTCAGAGAGGGTGTGATCATGAAATTTTATTTGTTAACTTGGCTAGGCTGTAGTACTCAGTTGTTTGGACAAACACCAGTCTAGATGTTGCTGTGAAGGTATTTCATAGATGTGATTAACATTTCCAGTCAATTGCCCATAAATAAAGGAAGTTACTCTTGATAATGCAGGTGAGCCTCATCCAATCAGTTGAAGGCATTAAGAGCAAAAACTGGGTTTTCCCAGAGAAGAAGGAATTCTGCCTCAAGACTATAGCATAGAAACCCTGCCAACCTGCTGGCCTGCCTTATAGATTTGAGTCAAGACTACAATATCCAGGTGGTGTGTGTATATACACACAATGGATTATTACTCAGCCATGAAAAAGAATGAGATAATGCTATTTGCAGCAACATGGATGGACCTAGAGATTATCATACTAAGAGAAGTAAGTCAGCTGGATACAGATAAATATCATATGATATAACTTATACATGAAATCTAAAAAAATGATACAGTCATTTGTTTATAAATGATTTATAAACTTATTTATAAAACAGAAGCAGACTCACAAACAGAAAACAAACTTACAGTTACCAAAAGAGAAAGGAGGGGGATAAACTGGGAATGGATTAATAGATACATACTCAGTTCAGTACAGTTGCTCAGTCGTGTCCAACTCTTTGCAACCCCATGGACTGCAGCATGCCAGGCCTCCTTGTCCATCGCCAACTCCCGGAGTTTACTCAAACTCATGTCCATTGAGTTGGTGATGTCATCAACCATCTCATCCTCTGTCGTCCTCTTCCTCTCCTGTCTTCAATCTTTCCCAGCATCAGGGTCTTTTCAAATGAGTCAGTTCTTCGCATCAGGTAGCCAAAGTAATGGAGTTTCAGCTACAGCATCAGTCCTTCCAATGAATATTCAGGACTGATCTCCTTTAGGATGGACTGATTGGATCTCCTTTCTCTGTATATAAACTATAAGGACAGGGAACTATATTTAATATCTTGTAATAACCTATAATGGAAAAGAATCTGAAAATAATACATATGTGTATTCTTTGCTATGCACTGGAAACATTGTAAATTAACTATACTTCAACAAAAAAAAACCAACTCCTGAGTTTCCAGTCTGTCTGCCTCACCATGAGTTTTAGACTCCAGATTTCAACATAAGTTCTTGCCTGAGTTTCTAAACTGCTGGCCTGCCCTACAAATTTTAGACTTGCCAGTCCCCTGAATCATGTGCTTCAGTTCCTTAAAATAAATCTGTTTATATACATAAACATAAATTTGAATATCTATATCCATTTATCTATCTCTCGCCTATTGGTTCTATTTCTCTGGACAATCTACAGATAAAATAAGTTTTCCCAAGTCATATAGTTGGTAAGGAGCAAAGCAAAGATGTGAAGAAAGAAGTTGAGAGTATAAAGCAGCCATTCAATCAACAAATATTTCCTGAGTAATGTGACAGATGGTATTTTCCAAAGATGGTCACCGCAACGTATCCCAACCCCCATGCTCTTCTTATAATGTGATATTGAGACTTCTCCCATGAAGAGGTGGGCTCTATGTTCTCTTCCAATGAATCTGAGTGGATATGTAACTACACAGAAGTGACACTATTTGATTTCTGAGCCTTTGTCTTAAAAGCTAACACCACTTTTGCCTACCCCTCTTGAGAGGCTCACACTTGGAATTTGGCAGCCATGCTGTGAGGGAGCCCAAGCTAGCCCATGTAGAGAGAACCCCTGCCGAGACCCTGCGTAGGTAGGGTTTTCTGGTGGACAATTCAGCTGGGCTTCCAGCCAGCATCAACCACCAGACAGGTGGCTTTACAAGCCTTCAGACAATTCCAGCAGCAGCTTTTGAGTCTTCCAAGAGATCTCAGCCATTCTAGAGCGGAGCTAAGCTGCCCCTGCTGCACTTTGTCTGAATTCATGACACACAGAAACCTTGAAGAGTTAAAAAAAAAGGATTGCTTTAAATCACTAAGTTTAAGGGTGATTTGTTACACAACTATAAGTAACTGAAATATCTGACCCTGCACTAGGCCCTGTTGGAGGCCCAAGGGATACACGGGTGAGTAAGATGAATCTGCTCCAATGGAGCTTTGTGTTAAGCAGCCTGGACTGCTATAATAGAGTACCACTGACTGGAGGCTTAAACAGACGCTTAGTTCTCAAGTTCTGAAGCCTGAGAACTCCAAGATCAAGGTTATAGTCAATCTAGTTCCTGGTGAGGACTCTCTTCCTGGTTAACAATGGCTATCTTCTTGCTGTGTTTTTACATAGCAAAGAGAAAGAGATCTCTCTGGTGTCCTTTATTATAATGGCACTAATTCCATCATGAGGTTCCAATTTCATGACCTATTGTTATTCAGTCACTAAGTCGATTCTTTGTGACTCCATGGACTGTAGCACACCAGGCCTCCCTGTCCCTCACCATCTGCCAGAGTTCGCCCAGGTTCATGTCCATTGAGTTGGTGATGCCATCCAACCATCTCATCCTCTGCTGGCCTCTTCTCCTCCTGCCTTCAATCTTTCCCAGCATCAGGGTCTTTTCCAGTGAGTTGGCTGCTCTCATCAGGTGGCCACAGTAGTGGAGCTTCAGCTTTAGCATCAGTTCTTCCAATAAATATGCAGGGTTGATTTCCCTTAGGACTGACTAATCACCTCCCAAAGGCTCTACCTCCAAACACTAACATTGGGAATTAGAGCTTCAACATGTGGATTTGAGGGTGACACAAACAGTCCACAGCAAGTTTATATACCAAACAAGGGAGACAGTTCATAACCATATAAACAAATAGGTAAATAACCTATCAATGCTATTGAGAAAATAAATATCCATGTATTTTGGAGGTACTGCTCAAACTAGAGTGGTCAGAGAAGTCTTGTTGGAGGCGGTGCCATGTGGGTTGGGACGTGAGTGGTGGGGAGAGGCAGATGAGCACAGAACAGGGGAAAGGCATTCCCAAGTGAAAGACAGCAAGTTCAAGACTCAGAACCAAGGCCTGACTTGAATGGGGGCTCTTTGAAGGATGTCAGCAGCTGGGAGGTGGCAGAGGGCTCCAAGGGGTCTGATAGTGGTGGACCCCCCATGGCCTGAGGCCAGGATGGGAAGTTGCATTGATTGAGAATCAAGTGCCAGGACTCTTCCAGGTGTCACGTCACAGCCAGACTGTGGGTTGGTGGGTTGGTTGGTCTGCATAGGGTGAGGAGAGGGGAGTACAGGGCAGATCCAGGGCTCAGGAACGTGGATCCTGTGAGGGGTCAGCACGAGCTGCCTCAGAGTTGGTCCAGACCTGCCCGAAGCCTGCACTGTGCTGTGCTGACCTCCACTCTGGCCATGGCGCTGGGGGTGGGGTGGGGGAGGCAGAGAGATGCACACGAATATTAATGGGCTTTTTCTCCTTTCAATAAGCTCTGCAGAACTCTGGGCTTTGTCTGGCGCCCCTGCTCCCCAGGGAGATCTCATAAAGGGCCTCAAGCAGCAGGCCAGAGCTAAGGACGGGGCGATCCAGGCTGTCCTCACAATGGCAGGGTGAGGAGGTTAAAGCCTGGTGTCAGCTGCTCAGATTCTCGTCCCTGGGGCTTTTCCTGCTTTTGTTATTTCTGGTCATAGGCCTGATATTGGATGGAGGCCTCTCTGTAGCTAACTATGGAAGGGTTCGGGTGGGGGGTGGCAAGGCTGGCCTTGGCCAAGGTTACAATGGACTGGTGAGCTGTGGTGGGGGTGGGGCACAGGGAAGGAGCTGAAGGCCCTGACTGTGTGCACAGTCTCCAGGCTTTCAGACTTCCAGCATCAGGGGCTCCATGGGGCTCCTCAGTCTGTATGTTACATCCCCAATGCCTCAGGCAAGAAACTCACAACTGTCTCATCCTGCCGACAGTTCTTGCACGGCAAGTGTGGTGGGGTTTCAGGGGAAGGATCTTGCCACGGGAAGACACTGCTGGGGAGCTGAGATGACTTCACACCTGGATTTTCCAGGAATGGTGTGTAAACGCACTCAAACTTCACATCCCTGTCAACGGGAGAAGGGTAGATAACCTGTGGTCTAGTCACACAATGAACTACTACTCAGCAATATAAAAGCATGTATGTAAAATACATAACAATAATATACATTACATATGTTATATATTAACATATCATAAAATGTTTAAATAATTTTGTTGTTCCATCGCTCAGTCATGTCCAACTCTTTGCAACCCCATGGACTGCCGCATGCCAGGCTTCCCTGCCCCTTCACTGTCTCCTGGAGCTTGCTGAAACTCACGTCCACTGGTGATGCCATCCAACCATCTCATCCTCTGTCGTCCCCTTATCCTCCTGCCCTCAGTCTTTCCCAGCATCAGGGTCTCTTCCAGTGAGTCGGCTCTTCGCATCAGGTGGCCAAAGTATTTGGAGCTTCAGCATCAGTCCTTCCAAGGAATATTCAAGGTTGATTTCCTTTAGGATTGACTGGTTTGATCTCCTTGCTGTCCAAGGGACTCTCAAGAGTCTTCTCCAACACCCTAGTTCAAAAACATCGATTCTTCAGTGCTCAGCCTTCTTTATAGTCCAACACTCACACCCATACATGACTACTGGAAAACTATAGCTTTGACCATGTGGTCTTTTGTCAACAAAGTGATGTCTTTGCTTTTTAACACACTGTATAGGTTTGCCATAGCTTTCCTTCCAAGGAGTAAGTGTCTTTTAATTTCATGGCTGCACTCACCATCCGCAGTGATTTTGGAGCCCAAGAAAATAAAGCCTGTTACTGTCTCCATTTTTTCCCCATCTATTTGCCATGAAGTCATGGGTAGGGCTTCCCTGGTGACTCAGAGGTTAAAGCGTCTGCCTGCAATGAGGGAGACCTGGGTTTGATCCCTGGGTCGGGAAGATCCCCTGGAGAAGGAAATGGCAACCCACTCCAGTATTCTTGCCTGGAGAATCCCATGGATGTAGGAGCCTGGTGGGCTACATTAGTCCACGGGGTCACAAAGAGTCAAACAGGACTGAGTGACTTTACTTTCACTTTCTTTCACTTTCATGGAACCAGTGGAGAAGGAAATGGAACCCCACTCCTGTACTCTTGCCTGGAAAATCCCACGGATGGAGGAGCCTGGTAGGCTACAGTCCATGGGGTCGCGGAGAATCGGACACGACTGAGCAAAACTTCACTTTCACTTTTCACTTTCATGCATTGGAGAAGGCAATGGCAACCCACTCCAGTGTTCTTGCCTGGAGAATCCCAGGGATGGGGGAGCCTGGTGGGCTGCCGTCTATGGGGTCGCACAGAGTTGGACACTACTGAAGCGACTTAGCAGCAGCAGCATGGAACCAGATGTTGGGATCTTAGGTTTTTGATTGTTGAATTTTTATGCCAGCTTTTTCATTCTCCTCTTTTACCTGCATCAAGAGACTCTTAAGTTCCTCTTTGCTTTCTGCCACTAAGGTGGTGTCATCTGCATATCCGAGGTTATTGGTATTTCTCCCAGTAATCTACATTTCAGCTTGATTCATCCAGCCCAGCATTTCTCAGGATGTACTCTGTATATAAGTTAAATAAGCAGGGTGACATAAGCAGGTTTAAATAATATACTTTATATATTCTTTATAAATGAAATATAAATATAATAAATTTAATGTTTATATTTTATTTCTATACTTTATATTATATTCTATATAAAATATATATTTTACATATATTTGTATTACATATTTATATTGTATACATATTTCTATATTTTATATTAAACATAGCTTATATTTATATATCAAAAATTTAATATTTCTATATTATATATAAAATTATAAATATATGAATATATTATTTATATATTTTATATGTTCTTTTTATACAAAAGAACATATAAAGACTTCAATAACATGAACGAATCTTAGAGACATCATATTTTGTGAAAGAAGCCAGAGTAAAATGCTGTTGGATTCCATTTATATATAGCAAGTTCACAGAGAGGTAAAATTGATCTATAATTAGAATTTCTAGAAGTCAGAATAGTGGTTGCTTATGGGGGCATTGATCGGGGCAGGGCATGGGGGTACCTTCTGGGGCGGGAGCAGAAATTGTTCTAAATCTGAATTTTGGCTGTGGTTATGTTGTCTATACACCCATACAAATCCATCAGGCTGAACATTTAAGATCTGTGCACTCTACCATATACATTTTACACTTCAAGAAAACCATGACAATTAGAAATGACCTGTCCAAGGGTCATCTGACCTGTCCAAATGACCTGCCTACCTCTGCCACTCAAGTCAGATGACAGTGCTGGGTGTTAATTAGCCCAGGGGCTGTTGTAGGGACTATTCAGGGAGCTGGGTTCCAGCCATACTGAGGATTTCAAGCCACATTCTCCAAAGGAGCCTTTGGCTGGGACCTGGTTCCTCAGTTCAGCTCCACCCCTGTCCACAGTGCTCGGGTGGCAGCAGGTAGCAAGGGGGGCTGCCCTTGAGCATGGCAGCTGCAAAGCCCTTGGACCAACCCTCCTCTCAGCACCTGAGATCACACAGGCAGGGGCCAGGGGCCTTGACTGTCTGCATGGCTCCACCTTTCCTGGTGTTTCCTCCATTGCTTTCTTCTTGCAAAAAAAAAGCTGGCTATGGTTACATGACCACAGCCTTCCCCCAGGAGCTCCTACACCTTGCTAGTTTAGCTTCCTGAAGACATTTGCAGGTTTGATTGAATCTCTGGACTTTCTCCTGCCTGTCCATCTCAACTTGAATTACCTTCCCCTCTGTATAATCTGCCCACTGCAGACACACAGATCCACAAATAAACACCTCTCCAGAAGGGACTCCTTCTGGAATCAGAAGAGGTCAGAAGAGGTTGACCTCTTCCTGAGTAGTTTGGGGGAGGTCCCAAGTGCTGCTTTGCATCCTGAAGCCAACAGGAAGTGAAGTACCAAAAACTGAAGGTATCGATGAATGAGTAACCCAGCAAATGACCCTCCCACTGGCCCTGCCAGCTAGGGCAGGACTAGGAAGCAGGGAATTTGGTCCAAGCCTGCCTGACATTCGTATAGGCCACAGATACCAGCGCTCAAGCATCCTTGAGAGAAATGAGGGAGATAGGTGGTCCTCCTCCCATTTATCCTCAGAATTGACCATGTCACCCCTGTAATCCCACCAGTGTGGGATTTCATGCAAATCTATAAGTATTTACTGTGAGAAGATACCTAAGAAATACAAGACACAGTTCCTGCTGCTGGAGCACCTCAATTACTTATTAAATGAGAAAAATGGATAGATGACTTTCAACTGGCCATGGAATGATGAAGCACACACATGTACCTCCAAGGTCTCGCCCAAAGCCCCCACTAAAATGACAGTGATGGGATTTTTACAGAAGAATCTAAATCTATAACAATAAGAAAAATGAGAAAGGAAGATTACAGCCATTGAAAGATGTCATCAACATTTTGAAAGCCAGAAGGCAAATGGACAAAAGGTAACTGACTCAGGAGACTGGACAACGCTGGAAGCCAATGGCCCGTAGACAGTAGAAGCTTCAAGGAGCAAGCTGATTTGGGCAGCAGAAACTGAGAAAGGCTGGGGAAATGGAGGTACCAGATACTGTACAAGGTACTGTACATCTGTATTCAGATGGGCTGAATACAGGGCTGTTTGCAAGCCTGTTGAAGCAGTGAGCCAATTCCAGCTCTCCCAGCTGGGTCGCCTGATGACTGTCCCCCATCCCAAGAGAGCCTGGGGGCTTCTCTTTGAAGAGACTGAACAGGAAGCACTCTAGACTCAGGACTCCACATGCAGCTGACTGCAAGGGTGTTATATGGAAAGCAGGAGGTGCTGTACCGGAAACAGAGTTAATAAATGATTATTGTCATCTTAAGCCACTAAGTTTTGGGGTAATTTGGTATGTAGTCCTAGATAACCAAGAAAGTAAAGGATGACTCTGGGAAGCATAGGGTTAGGAATACTGGAGACCCCACATACTGGAGAGGGGCAAGGAAGATTCTCACTTGAATACTGAGGGATCCCAGGGGCATCATGAGCAGTAGACCTTAGAGTGGAAGCCAAGCCAACCATAATAGGAGCATGCAGGATCCTCAGACACCGTCTCAGAGAAAAAGCACCAAGAAGCTGGAGGAGTTTATTTGAATGTATCCAGAAGCCAAACAAACAAAAAGGGGACCTTCCTGGTGGTCCAGTGGTTAGGACTCTGTGCTCCCAATGTAGGGGGCATGGGTTCGATCCCTGGTAGGGGAACTAAGGTCCCGCAAGTCACATAGCATGGTCAAAATAAAATAAAGGACCAGAAAGCAAACAGAAAGGGGGTGTAAGAGATAGATATTAACTCCAGAGAAAATAAAAGTTCGGACAGGAAAGAACATGTATTCCAAGCATACTACATGGGATGGCTGTGAATACATTTCCATACTTATAAACACTGAATACTGATTTAACCCCCCAAAATGATACAATTTTATGAGGATAATAGGGGCAAGAGACAGTGTAGGGATGAGGAGAGGAGAGTTAAATTTTATTTTCAAGTGAAGCACCAATTGGGCTTCCCTGGTGGCTCAGTGGTAAAGAACCTGCCTGCCAATGCAGGAGATTCGAGTTTGATCCCTGTGTCAGGAAGAGCCCCTTGAGAAGGAAATGGCAACCCACTCCAGTATTTTTGCCTTGAGAATCCCATGGACAGAGGAGCCTGGTGGACTACAGTCCATGGGGTCACAAAGAGCTGGACATGACTGAAGTGACTAAACGACAAGAGCACCCATGGTAGATTCATTTTCTAGGGCTGCCATAGCAAAGTACCACACATTGAGTGGCTTAAACAACGGAAATGTATCATCTCACAGTATTCTGGAGGCTAAACGTTCAAGATCAAGATCATCAGGACTGTGTTCTCTCTGAAGGGGTGGGGAAGGGTCTGTTCTGAGCTGCTCAACTTCTGATAGTTCCTTGGTGTGCGGCAGCATAACTCCAGTTTTCACATAGTGTTCTCCCTGTGTGCATGTCTGTGTCCAGATTTCCCCTTTTTATAAGGACACCAGTCATTGGATTAGGGTCCATCCTAATGACCTCATCTTGATCATCTGCAAAGACCCTATTTCCAAACAAGGTCACATTCACAGGTCCTAGAGGTTACGACTTCAGCATCTTTTGCAGGGCACACAATTCAACCCATACGAGATGGTAATGACTGTGGTTAGAATAGCAATAAATGACACCGTAAGCACAATATTTAGAAATAAGGTAAATATGAAAACAGATTAGAGAATTAGTGGTTCCTTGTTGCTGGCAGAAACTGAGGTAGAGCCATGGAGGCTGCTGCTCTCTTCAGAAGCGGGAAAGCATTGCCTAACTATTGAAAACATGTACACATCTCACCCACCTCGATCATTAACACTCATCACGTGTCATGACAATATAATCACTCATCTCTGGTCCACACAGGACCATACATTCCTGCAAACTGTACTCTTTTTATTTTTTTCAAACTACACTTATTATATACCATTTCTGATGGCAAAACTGAGGCACAGAGAAGTGAAGCAATTTGCCCAAGGTCACACAGCTAACCGGAAGATCCTGGGTAGGAAAGGCCAGACTACTTCTATTTCGGATTCCTTTTGGCATTCTCTATACTGCTGAGTATGGAATCACACCATAGTTGTTGTTCAGTCACTCAGTTGTGTCTGACTCTTTGTGACCACATGGACTGCGGCATGCCAGGTTTCCCTGTCCTTCACCATCTCCTGGAGCTTGCTGAAACTCATGTCCATTGAGTCAGTAATGCCATCCAACCATCTCATCCTCTGTTGTCCCCTTCTCCTCTCACCTTCGATCTTTCCCAGCATCAGGGTCTTTTCTAATGAGTTGGCTCTTCGCATCAGGTGGCCAAAGTATTGGAGCTTCAGCTTCAGCATCAGTCCTTCCAAAGAGTATTCAGGGTTGATTTCCATTAGGATGGACTGGTTTTATCTCCTTGCTGTCCAAGGGACTCTCAAGAGTCTTCTCCAACACCACAGTTCAAAAGCATTGATTCTTCAGTGCTCAGCCTTCTTTATGGTCCAACTCTCACATCCATACATGACTACTGGAAAAACCATGGCTGTGCCCATACAGCACTTTGTTGGCAAAGTAATGTCTCTGCTTTTAAATAGACTGTCTAGGTTTGTCATAGCTTTTCTTCCAAGGAGCAAGTGTCTTCTAATTTTATGGCTGTGGTCACCATCTGCAGTGATTTTGGAGCCCTAGTAGGTACACAGTATCTGTTAGAGGTAGGAAGAAAGCAGGAAAGGGACCTCTTTAGGTACTCATCTTTGATAAGTGTGTGGTTTTCCTCTCTCCGGGGGGGCCAGCCAAGTCTTATGATGTCTACACTCCATATTCTCCTTTTAGGGAACCTGTCTGCCCTCACACCCTCCCATCTGGGTCACCATATTCTTTTCCATCTAATCCATCTCATTCCATGACTGCAGTTCATTAGGCTAGAAAGGGCCCTTGATCCAGGACCAGAGGCTGTCCTGGTCTGGTGAGGAGACAACTTGGTCAGTCTACTTCTGCCTCCTGAGAAAAAGGTTTCACTTAGCTGCACAGAGAATCCAAGTCACTCAGCCATGGAGAGAAGGCAAGATCAACCTGTTCAGGGCTGGTTATGTTCTGAGAAACAGAGAGTGACTGATGGAGGGAGAACAAAGAGAAGCAGAACTGTGTCACAACCCCAGGAGAGCCACAGAGAAGATGCTTAGGGCTCCCTCAGTACCCTCAGGCTGTCTAGCACCTGACCTCATGTTGCCTCAACAAGCAGCCACCCCCCCTCCATTTTTTTTTTGAAACATTTGAGTCTCATCGTGTAAACAACCCCCATTGTCTATGATGGCCTGTGTCTTACAGCTGGGCATTTCTCCTTTCCAGACGTTTTCCTCTACATATATTCCTCTATTTCTCCCTTCTTGCCTTTTTACTGCCCTCTCCCCATCTAGTGCTCTGGCTAACCAGACATTACATTTTTACTGCACATTGTTTTTCATAAAGTCATGGACCATCAGCCCTGTAAGGCACCTTCTAGAACTTTCTGCCATGATGGATATGTTCCATACCTGTGCTGTCCAAAATGGCAGCTAGCAGACACATGTCCCTGTTAAGCACTTGAAATGTGGCTGGTGTGGCTGGGGAGCTAAACATTTTACTTTATTTGAATCACTTTAAATTGAAATAGCCCCACATGACTAATGGCTACCCAGCTGGGCAGCACAGTTGCTCCATCTTCTGATCCATGACCTCTTTTTACAGAGAAGCCTCTTGTTTTGAGTGTAAGAGCCATGGAATATCTGTTTCCTCTTCCAGTGGTTGCCTCCTCAAGTCAGCGCCCAGCTGTAGGACATAGCAGCACAGGGACTGGGGTGACGGGTCCCCATTGAAAATTAAGTGGTTGCACCCCAGGTTGACACTCAGAGGCTCTCCATGCAAGAGCCTGTGTATCGTTGGGGTTGAGGGGGCAATCAGGGGATTGGGTAGAAGCAGGACAACATCATAACCTCAAATTCAGGGCCACCTGTCTGATTCAAGGGACCTCATCAGAGATGGTCCATGTCCTAGGACAGAAATGAGCTAGCTGATCTGGAGAAGAGCATGTGGGAGATTTTCATGCGCCAGATCGAAATGTGACAATTATCTTTATTGCTCAGATGCCATGGGCCTGAACAAAGTCATGTGGCCACATCTGGGCCATGCAATCCAGCAGAAGCGCTTAATCTTTTCACCTTCCATACTGTGGTACAGATGAGTCCAGAAGAGCTACAGGGATGGAAGGAGCCTGAGTTTCTGAATGACTTCTGGGGAGGAGAGCCTCCCATCCTTTAGGAACACCCATTTTAGGACTTTATTTCAGTGATAATCTTTTGTTGCAATAAGCTATTGCACCTTGGGGGTTTATCTGTTGCAAGAGCCAGCATTTCCCTGGCTATTCCACCCCTAGGAAGCATATTTCCTCCCGAATGGGTCCTTATGTTGTGGATGGTGGGGACTGGGGTCCCTTTGGTGGTAGAGTAAGGGGATGCTGTCTTGTCAGTTGCCATCTGAGATCTCAGACCTCAGTGATGCTCAGCACCTGTACTGAACTCAGAACTGACAGAGTGTAGGAGGGACCTTTCTATCTCTCCCAGCCTACCCTCTGGGTGGCCATGGCTTGACAGACTCACATTCCCCATGCTCTCCTAGGTCTCTGAATGGAGGGTCTCTAACTGATGCCTGCAAGGGATTGGAATTCTTCTGGGGGAGTAAAGGCCTACAGAACAACCTGTTTGAGGAGCTGATGGCCTTCACTCTATATGGGCCACGTGGGGCTTCCCTCCTCAAGCTGGACCAGTGGGCCTCAGTGCGAGGGACAGAGAGACCCTTAGTGCCCAGGAGCTCATGAGCCTCATTCTAACACAAGCAGCAAGGAGAAAGTCAGAGAAACTGGAATCACGATTTGAGTGAGGCCCATGATGGGTATTTCTTGGCAAAGGAATAAGGAGCCTGGCCAAAATTCCCTGCCAAAATTTCCCAGCTCTGAGAGTCACGTATGAAGGGCGCAGAGACTTTCCGCCTCATTAACCAAACTAGGGAATACAAGAGGAGGGTCAGGCTTGGGAGGGGAAATATTGAGACCACTTTGGAGCCCACCAAGTTTGATGGGTCAGTGGGGCGCCCACATTGATGCTCCTAGCAGCTGGATGGGCACGGGAACCTGAGAGGGCTGAATTGAGGAGCAAACCCGTGTCTGGAAACAAGGGACGATAGAAACTATGGTGAGGGGAGGGGATGGCCAAGAGAGTCAAATGACAAGCAGGAGGAGGAGAACAAAGGGACACAGGAGAGGGGGGTGTCAGAGGAGCCATGGGAGGGTGTAAGGGAGGAAGGGATGCCCAACCAGGTGGGCCAGAGAGAGGACAGGAGGGCCAGGGGCATGGAAAGGCCATTGCATCTGGTGACACCAGCTCATTGGCAGCCTGCAAGAACACAAGTTAACCCAGAATGACACTCACTGGTTGGTGGGGAGGCCAGGTGGAGGTTTAAAATTTATGGCAGACAGTCTGCAAAAAGGATAAATTGCCCCGTCGGGACTGTGAGCTAATTGTATCACGTGGTACGCCTGGGGCAGGGACAGTCTAGCGACACAAAATAGAACCTACTTGTACAAGCTTAAGTAAAAAGGGAGAATTTATGGGAAGAACATGAGGCTATCTCCAAGATTCAAGGACAGAAAGTGCAGCCGGCATCTGGGGGCAGGAACCAGCAACTGGGAAGCCAGCAGAAACCTTGGCAGCTCAGTCCTCGTCTTTCTCTATCTCTGCTGCTCTGAGGTCTCTGATCTCTGCTTTCCTGCCATATGGCTTTTTTCTTCTCTCTCAGCTTTTTCTGTTGTTCTGTGCACACAGTGGAAAATGACTGCTTAAGGTGGCCCTCGTGGTCTGTTCCTTTCTTTCTCCTCCAGGCTCACACCATGCCTGGCACAAGGTACTCAGGCAGCCAATGAAGACTGCCTACAACCACCAAGGTGTCCCAAGGCTCAGTTTCTGGGAGAGCATTTGATTGGTCCAGTTGGGTCAGGTGACCTTCCCTGATCCAATCCACTGTGGCCAAGGGGAGGGTCTTGTGCCCTTCCTCAGTGGGAGCTGGGGAGCAGCATCTTTGGAAAGGTGACACAGGCTGATTGTTTTATTTTAAAATTATTTTATTTACTTATTTTTGTCTGTTCTGGGTCTTCATTGCTGTGTGCAGGCTTTCTCTAGCTGCATTGAACAGGGGCTACTCTCCAGTTTGCCGTGGGCAGGCTTCTCATTGCGGTGGCTTCTCTTGTTATGGAGCCGGAGCTCTAGGGCGCATGGGCTCAGTAGCTCTGGTGCAGGGGCTTAGTTGCCCCAGGGCATGTAGCATCTTCCTGGACCAGGGATTGAACCCATGTCCCCTGCATTGGCAGGCAGATTCTTATCTACTGTACTACCCGGGAAGACCCCAGGCTCTTGAAGAGGAGAATATGGTGGCCATAGTACTCTGATGCTCCAGACAAGCTGCAAACCCCTGATGCACCCAGAACAGAGGTCAGGCTCCACTTTAGTGATGGTCAGTAAACACCATGGAGGCTGTGAGAGATGAGGCATGTGCACCCACTGACAAGTGGCAAATGGGACTTTCCTGTGCCTCCTTTTTCTCCTCCATCACCAGCCCCCCTGCCCTCTCCCCACACACCCAACCCCAGGGATACAACCGAAATTGCTCATTGGGACCTCTCTCCCTCGATGTCTAGGAGATTACTCCAGGCTCTGCTCTCATCTTCTTGGTTGCCTTCCGCTACTGAAATGAGAAGAGCTAAACTGGAGGGTTGTGATGCTCGTCTTGCTTGGAATGGCCCCGCCCCCACAGTACTGGGTCATGCAGTCTCAAGAGGAAGCAGTTAGGATAGTTTAACAAGTATTTATGTACAAAGGGACCATCCACAAAGATGGACAGTGTAGGGGAACCACAGGGATAGCACAAGAGGCAGAAGCTGGTAACAAGGGAGTTTTTTGTCTGTTTTGTTTTGTTTTTACCACCCGGGGCCCAGAGGTGAGTAGAAAAGGCTGCCCTTAAAAGGAGCCGGGACGTCAGTGGGAGGGTCAGTCAGCCCAAGCAGATTTCTTGGGGAGGAACTTGGGGAATAAACCTTCACCTCACTCTCCTCCTGCGCTGTGAGTTCTTGGTGGGGCTCATCATTCGCTGGAACTGGCCAACAGCAAGTCGGAGGGTGGGGGGCCCTTTGAGATGGGTGCAGACGGGTCAGCGTCCTGGGCCATAGGGCAGGGAGGAGGGAGACGGGGCACGCCCCCTGAAGGGGAGAACGGAAGGTGTTGCTTGCACCTGGGTCACGTCCTACACTGCGGGCTCCTCCAGGGCAAGCCACTCGGCTCCTTTGTTTCTGTCACCAGCACCCAGCCTACTGCCCAGCTCACGCTCCCAACCCGAGTTCACTGATGCCCTGGATGAATTCCATGGTGCCCATTTGTTTCTCACATTGCCAGTGAACTGGCCATGAATGGCATATGACTGAATGGGACCAGAAACTCTCTCCAAGGCAAAAGTTTAGAAAGTGGAAGGAGGTAAAAAAAAAAACAAATCAGAAATGCCCCCAGGATGAAGGCTGAATGATGCCGCTGGAGCTATTTTTCACTTCCTCATCAGGAAGTACAAATCATGAGCCATACTGTCTTCCTCCTTTTTATTATGGCCTTTATGCTTATAATAAAGCTAACCATAACTGGCACAGTACTTTAAGGTTTACCAAGGGGTTTATGTGCCTTATCGCATCGGATCCCCTCAACAACCCTGTAAGTTACACCATATTATCTTTCCAGTTTTACAGACAAGGCTCAGAGAGGTTAGATGACTTGCCCAAGGTCACCCAGCGGGTATCGTTGAGATCTCAGCTAGGTCTTCAAGTCCATGTCTACTGTCATTTGCACCCTACCACCCAAGGTTAGATGGCCTCTCAGGCTTGTTCCTGGCTGGCCACACTGTCCAGAATTGGGAAGTCTAACTTTCAAGAGGATGAACAGCTGAGCAGAAACCAGAGTGAGCAAGAGCCAGAAATGGTGCCGAGGAACTGTGGAGCGCGGGCCCCCTTGTTTTCTGCTGCCACCTCCTGGGTTATCAATACCCTTTTCTTCTATCTGTTCGTCTCTGCTTCAGATCCAAGCAGAACTAGGGTTGGGGTGGGGGAGTGAGAGGAACACCTTTCCTACTCATTGCAAAGCTGCGTGCTTATTTTAAAGATTCTTAAATGGAATTCACTTGAAAAGGAAGGCAATTCTGACACATGCTGAAACATAGATGAAGCCTGAAGACATGCTAAGTGAAATAAGCCAGTCATAAGAGGGCACATATTCTAGAATTCCATCATTTAAGGTATTTAAATTCATAGACAGAAATCAGAATGGTGGTCACCAGGGGCTGATGGGGAGGGAGGAACGGGGAGTTAGTGTTTAATGTGGGTGGAGTTTCAGTTTTACAAGATGAAAAAGTTCTGAAGAGGGATGGTGGTGATGATTGGACAACAAGTGGACTTAATGCCACTGTGTGCATGCTAAGTCACTTCTGTCATGTCTGATTCTTTGCGACCCTATGGACTGTAGCCTGCCAGGCTCCTCTGTCCATGGGGATTCTTCAGGCAAGAATACTGGAGTGGGTTGCCATTTCCTTCTCCAGGGGATCTTCCCGACCCAGGGATCGAACCCATGTCTCTTACATCTCCTGCATTGGCAGGCGGGTTCTTTACCACTAGCACCACTTGGGAAGCCCTGCTGCCACTAAACATTCAAAACTGGTTAAAATGGTAATTTTTTTAAATGGTAAATTTTTGTTATGCATATTTTGCAGAATTTTAAAAAATGGAATCTGGTAAACATCTAAGGAGCCTCTACTCTGTGCTCTGCACTAGGAATTCAGAGCCAAAAATCATCAGCCTTACCTTCAAGGTTGACCCTGTCGGGCAAAGTGACATAAATGAACTCAGAACTGGGTGGAAAGCAGAGTAATGCAGTGTGGGTGGGACTAGGGGAGTGGGGAGGATCTGCTCCAGTTGCAGGAGTCTCAGCCGGGCCTCCCTGAGACTGAGAGGGCTTCAAGCATGAGAAAGAGATTGGGCAGGAAATGAAGGAGTTAGGGACACACAGAACATTCCAAATGGAGAAACTGGATGAGGGAAAATATAGAGGTGTGAAATAGCATGTTGTTCTCTCCTTTCTTTGTTGGGATGTAACTATAACTGCATCCCCCCTCCTGAATCTCTAGTGAAGAATGTGTGTGTGTGTGTGTTTATATTATTTATTTATTTGGCTGCGTCAGGTTTTAGTTTTGGAACGTGGGATCTTCAATCTTCATTGCAGCATACAGATTCATTAGTTGAGGCATGCAAACTCTTAGTTGCGGCATGTGGGACCTAGTTCCCTGACCAGGGATTGAACCTGGGCCGCTGCATTGGGAGTGCGGAGTCTTAGCCACTGGACCACCTGAAAAGTCCCATGTGGGGGGTTTAATTTCCAGTCCCTCACAAACTAAGATGTGTGGCCCTACTGTGTGTGATGATTATGGAGCTTATGCCACATGCCACTCACCATGGAGCTTTGACCCCATCAATTTCCGGTTCAACAAGTGTCCACTGATCACCCACTTGGATGTCACATCAAGGTCAAGCGTCTTCAAGCTTCCAGAGTGGTTACTCTCAATTTCTGTGCTTTTCTTATTGTGGACTAGCAGTGGTTCATGGACCACACTTCAGGTAGCGCTGGTTTAGAAGATGGTGAATCCCTTTCAGGGAGGAACCATTTCTTTATATTTTATCCATCCATTGGATTTGTAGCAGACCACCCAAAAGAAGGCCTCTCCTTTCCCCAAAAGGGATGCCTACCTGTTAATTAGCTAGTGTTTTCCCTGTGTTTTGAATATGAAAAGCCCTGCCTGTATTAAATACTATTATTATTGTTAGCTTCGTGTCCACTATAGTGGATGTCATTTAATTAGAACTGCATAATAGGCAAACCTGCCTTAATTGGCTGGGATGTGGCTAAGAAACCCTTTCACGTCCGTGTCTGCATTCTCTGTTCTGTGGCCATCACATCACATTCTCTGACAATGGGTCATTTTGGAGACCTTGGGTAGGGTTCAGGGAAGGTTATCTGGCTACTGATTAACACTTAATTAGCACCTTTTTCATGTAGCACAGCAGTGACTTTGTAAATTTAAAAATTTCAGGGGACCACTTAATGTGGAATTAAAGTACAAGTGCAATATTTAAGATGCATGAAATTGTTTTACGCATTACAGCATTAACTAGCTCTTAATTTATGCAGTGCATGCCAGCGAAGGGCAATTAAAGTGTAGCAGGGAAAAAAATTATAGATCTCTACGTTGTCCTGTCTTTTTCTCTAACGATGCTTTTGAAGGCTTTTGCAACATTCGTTCTCAACTCCTATTCTAGATTTAGGAGTAAATGGTAAGTTCTGAAACTTGTTTGCCCCACAGGAATCGACATTATCTTTAAGCTGAAACTACCTCCAACCATGATGTCCCTCTAGGGCCCAGAAATCCACCCAGGCCTCAGTGATTGGCCCAGGGATAGGCACATAAGCCCACTAGCCATTGAGATGTCAGGAGACATTTGCTGGAATTTATGGTAAAGTGAGGCTCACAATGTCTTCCTTCATAGCCATTGGAAGGTGTGGTTCTCCTTTCCCCTGGTCAGTGTGGTGTGAGGATGTGAAGTTGGGAACGGTGGCAGCCATTTTGTAAGCAGTCTGCAGTGGCAGGGGAGTCATTGTTTAAAATTTGGCCATGAATCCAACACCATGGGAAGCCATATGGCCAGGATGAAGAGAGACCTAATCTGGGAAGATATTATGGGAGACACTGGATTGGGACTAGTGTGAAGGCCATTGGCTTCCATACTCTTGAATTATACTGGAACCTATAAATATACTACACTTTCTCACCTCCTTGCCTTTATTCATGCTGTTCCCTTTGACTGGAATGCTCTTTTCCTTCCTTCTGCATCTTTCAAGTCCAAGTCCTAATGCCACCCTTCTAAGAAGCTTTCCTCAAGCTGAACCGTACTTGGGATGCCCAGAACCATGCCCCCTTCCTCTAGGATACTTGTGCCTCTCACTTGAAATTCTTCTGCAAGGGGCATACAACTGCCCTGAAAAGATTGACGCTACAAATGTGACTCTCCATCTCCCCCAACAGGACCTAAGCTCTTTCTTCTGTCCCCAGCATTAGCATTGTGCCTGGCACGCTGTGTCCACAAAGTGCTGCAAACTTGTTCCTAGAAAGGAATGTTAGCGATATTAGGATGGCATAGTCGGAAGAAGAGACAGCGCGTTTGAGCATATGGTCTTCTTAGCTAATGCCAGTAGGAGAAGGAAAAAAAAAAACCTGAGTAAATGCTGCAGCTGGGTGGATTCCTGGGCCACTGCAGCTGCTGAGAGCAGGCAAGGACTTGCGAGAAGGAGGAGGAGGAGTCAGTTAATAGCCAGGCAGAATATTTGTCCCTCTGGTTGTAACTTACATAGACAGATACGGTCTCCAAGTACAAAGTCGAGGACTAGGAAATAAAAGTTTCCCGGTCACCCTCCTCCCCATACTCCATGTCATCTTGGCAGACACGAGGCTGAGCTACTCTGACTCCCCTCCAAACACTTGGAGTCTGGGCAGCTGACAGCCTCACAGTCCACACAGCGTTACTCTGGGTGCTGGCTCCAGCCAGTGGCTGAGCAAGCTGGTAGCACATGAGCCTGGCCATTTCCACCCACATGGTGCTGCTCTAATGGGCTCCCTTTGCTGGGAGCTGTTCAGATCTCCCTCTACGGCTGCTGGTTTCCCTGCCCAATCCTGCTTCTGCCCTGCTCCTTTCAGGGGTGTTTCCCCAATAAACCCTTGACACTTCTGAATCCATCTTATACCCATTTCTGAAAGAACTCTCCCAGAGGTAAAAACTGCTAACTCTTAGGGGTGTATTCTTCTAGCCCTTTTTTCTATTCATTTATGTATATGTATGCATGCATACCAGCTAAAGGTTTGTTGTAATTCATTTTGTTTTTACATAAATGAGATTATACTGTGTATGTGAACTATTCTACAATTTTAAAAAATTTAGCACTTCTCTTGTGCACAGTAGATATCAGTACGCATAGGTATGTCTTTTCTTGCTTGCTGTATACTATTCCACAGTATGGCAAATTCATCGTTACTAAACCATTCTTATACTGATGAATGTTTGGGTTTTCTATCTTCTATTACTTTTTTTAAAGTATGTTTTTAAATTAATTATTTTTTTGGCTGTGCTGAGACTTTGTTGCTGAGAGCAAGTAAGGCATGAGGGCATTCTCTAGTTGTGCCAAGTGGGGGCTGCTCTAGTGGGGTGAACAGGCTTCTCATTGCAGTGGCTTCACTTGTTGTGGAGCATGGGCTCTGGAGTGTGGGCTCAGCATTTGTGGCACACAGGCTTAGTTGCCCTGAGGCATGTGGAATCTTCCCTGACCAGGGATCAAACTTGTGTCCCCTGTATTGGCAGGTGGATTCTTAACCACTAGAGCACCAGTCAAGTCCCTTCTATAAACACTTAAGGGTATATTTATTTATTTTGGCTGCACCTGGTTTTAGTCTCAGCGTATGGGATCTTTAGTTGTGGCATGTGGATCTAGTTCCCTGGCCAGGAATCGAACCCAGGGTCCCCTGCATTGGGAATGCAGTCTTAGCCACTGGACCATCAGGGAAGTCCCTTTATCTTCTATTATTAATAATGGTGCTAGGAACGTGGTATTGCTGCTGCTGCTGCTGCTAAGTTACTTCAGTTGTGTCTGACGGTACAACCCTGTAGACGGCAGCCCACAAGGCTCCCCCATCCCTGAGATTCTTCAGGCAAGAACACTGGGGTGGGCTGCCATTTCCTTCTCCAATGCATGCAAGTGAAAAGTTAAAAGTGAAAGTGAAGTCGCTCAGTTGTGTCCGACTCTTTGCAACCCCATGGACTGCATCCCACCAGGCTCCTCTGCCCATGGGATTTTCCAGGCAAGAGTACTGGAGTGGGTTGCCATTGCCTTCTCCGAGGAACGTGGTATGAGAGGATTTCAAATAACAATAAACTGAACATTATTCCAGACAGTTTATAAACTTGTATTAACCAAGCCTTTTTGTGTGTTTCTGACGCTTTGACATCCGGGGCTTTTGCTGACCTAGGAGGGACTGCCTTTCCTAGGATTTGCCAGTTCCAAGAGATGGTGAGCAAACATCTTGCCTGAGCGTACCCTTCAAATGCAAATAAACCAATCCAGAGTTGTACTCCTCACCACCGTGTCTATCTGACTCTCACATTCCAGGCCACCATTCCCCAGCCCTAATCAGACAGCTAGGGGCTTCCCTGTGGGTCAGCTGGTAAAGAATCCGCCTGCAATGTGGGAGACCTGGGTTCGATCCCTGGGTTGGGAAGATCCCCTGGAGAAGGGAAAGGCTACCCACTCCAGTATTCTGGCTTAGCGAATTCCATGGATTGTATAGTCCATGGGGTCACAAAGAGTCAGGCGCCACGGAGCGACTTTCACTTTTACTTTCAATCAAACAGCTAGGGCAGCCCCACTGCCCCGGAGCCTAGCCAATCCTCAACCTGCTTACCCAGCCTTGCCTGTTCCTTTTTGCGGAAACCACATTAAAGGCTCTTGCCCACCAGTTCCCCCTCTCTCTCTGCTTCCTGACCAACCCCAGCGCTTCTCTGTGTACCCCTCCTCCCGTGGTCTAGCCTGCCCCCTCCTCTTGGGATTTGTAAGTATAACCAATTATCTTGTCTATGCCTCTCGTCATCTCTTGCTCTGTTGGCATCACCAGACCTGAATCATAATAAAAAAAAAAAAAACACCTATGTTCTAAACAGGAGGACCTCACACTGGCAAGGTAGAACAAATATTTTCCTTTTCTCCCAAAGGTTCTGGCAGGCTTTCATTTGTGAACTCTTTCTGGGCGCATGCGAAGTGCTAAATGTGCTGGGTTACTTAGGGCAGACACAGGAAAGAACTTCCTGCCAGTAAGCAAGTCCACCAGAATAACCTTATTCCGGGAGCATCTTTAGAACAGTGGCGTCAACAGCCTGCAACAACCACCCTGTGAGCTGAATCCCCCCACAGAACAGACGCAGGGACGGAGGCTGGCGGCCGGCTCCTGCTGGCAGAAGGCTTCAGGAATTCACCACTCAGCGGGGCACGGCCCCAGCCCTCGCTGAAGGAGGCCGAGAGGTTCCCTCCGGCCGGTTCCTGCAGACAACTGCGGTCATCTGCAGCGGAGAAGGGAGGGGGAATGGGATTACCGCCTTCCCTGTTGCCCTGGGGCTCTGGGCCCGGTGACGCGGGGCATCCTGGCCTGTGTTCGCAGCTGCCTGCCGGGAGCCGGAGCCTGTCAGCTCGAGCGGCAGCGAGGGAAGACGTTTCTGACACAAAAGCCCAGGGGAATCCACGGAGGAGCTGGGCTGTCATTACTTATTAACAATGGGCCTGATCCCCAGCCAGGCAGGCCCAGGGAAATAGCCTGTAGGGAGGCCGGCCTCCCCGCTACGAGGTGGCTTAACACTCTCAGTGCCGGAGGGAGCTGTTGGGGGAGGGGTGTCAGTTGTCACATTTTTTGCAGGGAAGAGGGGCCATTCTTTACATATTAGACAGAGGCGCGCCGGTCCTCGTCTTCCCCTCCTCCTCTCGGGGTCCGCAGTCTTCTCTTCCGCTCCCCTGCCCGCTCTGGTTTGAAGCCCTCTGGTTTGAAGCCGGCAAACCCACAGGATGTGGGGGCTGCGCTCCTGGGGAAAAGGAAGATTCGAGCGTGCACACAGCCTGAAACCTGGGGCTGACATCCTGGTAGCAGACCAGGAGAGGTGTGCAGACTCGCTGGTTCTTGCCTCTTTTCTCCCCCTCGAGGATTCCTGGGCTCCGGCGCCAGCACTCTCTGTCCCAGCTCTGCGATCTCAGGTGGGCAGAGTCACCCACCTGCAGGTCGGGCTTCCTGGGGAAGCAGAGGCTGATATGGAGATTGGCATGGGGGACGTTTGTTTAGGGAGGATTTCTAGGATCGGCACCTGGAGATGGGAGGGGAGTGGAGGCCGAAGCCAGCAAAGGGGAAAACTGAACTACAGGGGTAGCTGGACAGAAGCCTCCGCTGGGGCCCCAGGAAGAGCTCTGGAGCTGGGGGGTGACCCTTCGGAGTGGTTCGCAGTTGGGCTGGAGGGGTGAGCCTCCAGACGCGGGCGTGGACCAGCCCCGGGCGTGGGCTGCTCCAGAAACCCGCATGGCCCTTGGGCAGGGCGGTTTCTTCAGCTTTGGGGAGGGGCTGACAGCTGAAGGCAGGCTGAAGGCCACTCTCCAGCAGCCCAAAGTGTATGGATGGGGGAACCCGGCCACCACCACCCGGCCTCCTTTCTTGTTTCATCTCCTCCCATTCTTCCTGCTACCCCTCCTCCCATCCCTCTTTTCTTCCCTCTTCCCTGCAGGAACTATCCCAGAGGTTCTCAAAATTTTAAAGGCCGTCCGATCCGGCGGGTCAGTGCAAGTTTACAATCAACGAAACTGCCCTAATTGAGGCAGAAGGTCTGAGAACCAACCCCACCCCTCCCAACTCGGGCCACCGTCGTCTTTGCTATAGAACACTTCGTAATCCCTAAAAGAGCTGGCTGGCTGAACTCGGAGCATTTTTTTCCTCTCTAATTGGGCGGTTCCAAACTTCACCACAGGGGGTGCTAAATTGTCACGGGTTCTTTTATTTGTGTCAACGAGAGCAGGAAGCGTAGAATTGTTATGTGTCTGTAATGTAAATTCCGCGGCCGGATGTATCTGTTATCTGTTCGGTTTCATGTACTTTAGGAGAAGGTACTGGACCTAACTGGGGACATGCACTTAGGAATAGGCAGGTAGCATGTTATCACCAAACCCACGCTCTGGAGCCCACCAAGACCTGAGCTTCTTCAATCAGCACCAGAGGTCTTGTTTATTAGCATAAGGGGCCTTAGAAATGAGTTCCCACTGGCGGAAGCAGTTCGAGGGGGAAGTGGATTGGTCAGGCATCCGAGCCGGACTTCAACACTTGCAGGGCTCAGGCTGGGAGGCTGCGGTTCGCTCTGTGGTTGGTTCTCGAAGGAGTGGCGCCGCGGGCTTGATTCCTAAGTGATCCTGCGTGCATTCAGTGACTGAATTGGTGAATTTTGTGCCCCTGGAGTCGGACTAGAAGGTTAGAGAATCCCGCTGCAAGACTTTCCTTGCATTTGCCTCGGGCAAACTTTCCTGAGAGGCGCTGCTGAAGCTTTTAAAGGATGGGGGGCTGGAAGGCCACGGAATTTACAGGACCATTATACGGCTACTTTGCGTAGCTTGTTCAGAAGTTGGCTTAAAAACTTCCTCTCAACAGTAACCTGGTGGCACGATATGGAGAGGGGCCCTAAGACCTCACCCTCCTCGAATTACTAAAAGGTACAGGGCTTCCCTCATAGCTCCGTTGGTAAAGAATCCACCTGCTAATGCAGGAGACCCCGGTTCGATTCCTGGGTTGGGAAGATGCCATGGAGAAGGGTAAAGGCTACCCACTCCAGTATTCTGGCCTGGGGAATTACACGGACTGTATAGTCCACGGGGTCGCAAAGAATTGGACAAGACTGAGCGACTTACACTTCTTCACCTCTCTCACAGATTTACCAAAAAGAACCTAGTGGGTCTTTATGCAAGACCAAACTGGCTTAGGTCAATAGCGCCAGCCTAAAACCCCACCTCATCTATAAAACTTTAATCAGCTGTGAATTCCCACCTTCCCACATCAATAACCACTGTGTACCTCCGCGTTTTCTCTCGGGTGTGATAGTGGTCTGCTTCTTGCATCCTCTGTCATAAGAAACTATAAGGACTATATGCATTGTGTTCTTAAACCCTTCCCAAACTGGTTGGATTCACAAATTGGAGACTGATGTCTTGGGGTTGTGGGGAGGTTAAAAAAAAAAAATCAGTGCTCAGAAGTGTCCGCAGCAGGGAGGCCCCCCGTGTTCCTTATGAGCGGAGTGTGGATTAAGGGCTGGTGTGCACAGGTGCCACGAACTGTACTGCCCTGTGTCTCCGCAGTGCTAGCGCAGATGAAGCTCGACTACAGTGTCTGTCCAATCATAGATGCTTCACACAGTCAAATAATCGATGCAAAACTCTGGCAAGGAGAGGAGATTAGGTCATTAGATCTGATGGCTTGGAATGCTGGTTGCCTCCTGAGGATGGGAACCAGGGTTGTGAGTGACATTCTCAACTTGGGTTAAATCTTCTCTCCGTACAGCCTGGCTTTGAAGGGTGGAGTCAAAGTCATCAGGAAACAGGTTTCTCAGCCAGCAGTATCATGCTTACCTGTATCAGGTAAGTCCCAATGTGCAAGACCTTCGAGCACAACTTTGATATTGAGTGTCTTTCAGCCCCTTGAGTGGACAAAGCATTTTCTCTGTCAGTGTCTGGTTGGACCTTTGTTGTTGTTGTTGAGTCACTAGTGGTGTCTGACTCTTTGTGACTGTATGGACTGTAGACTGCCAGGCTCCTCTGTCCATGGGATTCTCCAGGCAAGAATACTGAATTGGGTTGCCATTTCCTCCTCCAGGGGTTCTTCCTGACCCAGGGATCGGTTGGACCTTTACAACTGCTGAAAATGTGAGGGTTGTGGGGCAGAGCGCTGCATCTCCTTGAGCTGACCAGTAGCTACACCTCCCTTGTTGCTTGCTGATGAAAGTCTAGATTTTTCCTGATGTTGGATAGCAATGCGTTTGTGAAAGGCGGGCTTAATTCCAGGACATGATTCATAATTGTACTAAACCAGAGTACAAACAGTACTTCTTTTAAAACTGTAGTTGATTTACAGTGTTGTATTAGTTTAGGTGCACAGCCAAGTGATTCAGTTATATATATCTATTCTTTTTCAGATTCTTTTCCATTATAGTTTATTACAAACTATTGAAAATAGCTCCTTGTGCTATACAATAGGTCCTTGGTGGTTATGTATTTTGTGTATAGTAGTATTTATATGTTAATCCTAAGCTCCTAATTTATCCCTCCCCTCTTCTTCTTTGGTAACCATAAATTTGTTTTCTGTGTCTGTGGGTCTATTTCTGTTTTGTAAATAAGTTCATTTGTATCATTTTTTCAGATTCCACATGTAAGCAGTATCATGTGATATTTGTTGTTCTGTCTGGCTTGCTTCACTTTGTATGATGATGACTAGGTCCGTCCATGTTGCTGCAAATGGCACTAGTTGGTTCTTTTTGTGGCTGAGTAATATTCCACATTATGGATGTACCACATCTTCTTTATCCATTCCTCTGTCAGTGGACATCTAGGCTGCTTCCATGTCTTGGCTATTGTAAACAGTGCTGCTGAGCATATTGGGGTGCATGTATCTTTTCAAATTAGAGTTTTTGTCTTTTCTGGATATGTGCCCAGGAGTGAGATAGTTGGATCAAATGGAAACAGTGGTTTGTTGTTGTTTTTACAAACATTACTTCATGATGATTTAGTTTAGGGAGTCCCTTTCCTGCCAAATAGAACTTAACAGGGATCCTGATGGCAGGTTTCTCAGAAGTATTTTTCTCTTCAAGCAAAGAGAAATGTTTAAGGAGATTGTTGCCACCATCACCCATACAACGTCCTTCCTGCTTTGGAATGCTGTTTGTAAGGATATGAGATACTGGAGCAGCAGGAGTTGTTCTGTGACTGTGAGGAAATGATCGAACAGAAAGGTCATCTTTCTACCTATCTGGTCATCAAATCTAAGACCGCCTACCTCTGGGCTTCTTGTTCTATGCGAAATGCTTTTTATTGGAAACACCTGAGAGCATCCTAATGCTATAGTCCCTAGTACAGTCCCTAATTTAATAGTTAAGAAAGCTGGGAGAGATTAGGTCATGGAGTTAACTAGTGGCAGAGAAGGGCCTAGAATCCAAGGGTTCCAGTTTCATCCAGGATACTCTTATCTCTGAACTCTTAGGGAACCCCAGGGGCTGCCTCACGGCCAAAGGCACCGATGATCAGGCTCTGTGCCTCCGCCCAAATCAGAGCAGTGTGGCTTTTATCTGATTTATCTTATTGGCTTCTCACTAACATTCTGTTTGAACTATGAGGCTTAAACATATTTTAAAAACACTGTCCCACCCTTTACCCTTTACAAGAGTGGCTGACTTTTTACCCCACCACAGTGGAAATTGTAAAGAAAATCTTTTCTAAGAGGAAACGCACGGGGTTGGGGGTGGTATTTTATTTCCCAGGTTTAAGCCCAGAGATCCTAGCAAACCACTCACTCTCACGCTTACACACACAAGCCTCAGGCGCGCACACACACACATGCACTTCTGAAGCATATGTATGCTGTGTGTGTGTTCTCAGTATGTCTGACTCCTTGCAACCTCATGGACTGTAACCTGCCAGGCTCCTCTGTCCATGGGATTCTTCAGGCAAGAATACTGGAGTGAGCTGTCATTTCCTCCTCCAGGGGATCTTCCCGATCAAGGGATCAAATCTGCATCTCCTGCGTCTCCTGTATTGGCAGGCAGATTCTTTACCGCTGAGCCAGTGGCGAGGCTCGAAGCATATGCACACAGACATGCTATTCACTTGATTTTTCCATCCTGTTAGGTGTTCTCGGGTTGCAAGGCAGAATGAGATGCAAAGAGGCTAGCCGAGGTGTGAGAATTTATGAGAGCCCCTGGAGGGCCACTCATGAGCAAGAGCTGCTGCCTTGGTTCTGGAAATAGCCACAGTAGAGGCCACACTTGTCATCTGTCTTGTCCTTGGGTGTTCCAGATTCTGGGGCCACCTCCATTCTCGAGACCCAACTTGTCTTGGCTTCCACCGCTTGCTCTCAAGGTGCCCAGAACTGGATCTGGACACTTTGGTCTGATCGGGTGGGCTCCACACCACACTGCATGGACCCACCAGCCTTGCTCGGGGCAGACAGAGTTCTCAAGCCAGTATACCTCTTGTCTTTCCTGGGGTGCTGAATCCTGACCCAGTCAATGGTAACAAGACAACAGAGTAAATGACGTGAAACATAGGTGGCAGCTTATACAAAAGGAACCTGGCTCTCCTGAAAATGGGGCTATAAGCATGACAAGTATCTGACATTTAATCAGCCCCAGTACAGCCTCCTGAGAAATGAGAACTGCCTTCTTCTGCCTCAGCTCCTCTGGGCGCCCTCCTTCCCCGCCCTTCCTTCGCTCTTTCATTCAGGAAACCTTTCTTCATTGCCTACTGTTCCTGTGATCTATCGCTGGATAATAGTCCCCAAACCTAGTGGCTTCCAAAGAAAACCATTTTATTATATCTCACAACTTCGGGGGTCAGAATTCATGTAGGGCTCGGCTGAGTGATTCTTTTGCTCCGTGTCACATGGCTGTGATTACTCAGTGGTATTCGCTGGCAGCCTGGCTGGTCTGGAAGGTCAAGGTGGACCAAGTCGGGTACCTGGGCAGGAAAGGCTAGAAGGTTTGGGTCACCGAGCTGCACCCCCTCTTTATGTCACTCAGAGTCTCTGCAGTAGATGAGTGTGACTTTGCACATGGCGACTGAAAGAGTGAGTGTTCCAAGAGACAGGAAGTCCTGCCAGTTGCTTGAGGCCTGAGCACCCAAAGTGGCATGTTTCCCTTCTGCCATATTCTATTCATCAGAGAAGTCACAGCGGCCACCCAGATCGAAGGGGGTGGGACAGGAGCCTAGACTCTCTTCTCTCAATGGGAGGAGTGTGAAAGCAGCGGTGGCCAGCTTGAATCTGCCCCCTCGCCTATCTGCTGGATATCATGAGAGATGCTGTTCAGTAAGAGAGCAATTAATACCAGTACTGCTATTTTGTTCCCTTATTCCTTCCTCTGGGTTAAGTCCAGATCTTGGGGTAGACTTTCCTGTTTCCCCAAATTACTGGAAAAACTCTGCTGGACCTTGAAATGGGGGTAATTGTAATGGGGGTGAGCGGAGCAGGGACGCAGAATCTGGGCAGTACAAGATTTGCTCTCAGGAGGTCATGTGGGCTGGGAGCGAGATCCATGAGAGAAGACACACTAAGGGAGAGGGGGAAGAGGAAGGCACCGTTGGCAGTTGTCAGGAAGGGTGGATCTTTGACGTGGTCTGAATCCGAGTTCCTTCTAAAAGCAGAGCCTAAAATTGAAGACTTGGGGACAGGGAGTTTATTTGGGAGGTGACCTCAGGAAGCACGCTGAGGGGAAGGGGCAGGAAGCCCGTGAAGGGTAAGCTGAGGAGCAGGTGGGCATCTGGGGGCTCAGTCATGCTGGAGCCCCCGGGAGACTCTGCAAGAGCTACTCAGGAGTTGTCAACCCAAGAGCAGCAAAGTTGTGCTATTTATACACCGCATTCCTCCCACCATTGACCAAGAGTTGATCCTAGGATCTTAAGCTCACAGAACCTTTGCCCTACTCTGCACTAGTGAGCATCCCAGGATAGTCACCGTGTCCAGAAGCTGCCTGTTGGTGGCCTCCAGGGTGGTTATAACAGTCTGATTTATGATGAGAATTTCTAGTCCCTTTGCCGTGGGAGATGCTCAGCACCTCTGCCTCTCACGCCTCCACACTGAATTCCAGGTGAAAGGTGCCCCCTCCCCCCTTACATGCCACATAGCCCTGCTTCTCCACCTTCCCACGAATTCATCATTACAGCCCACATGGCCCACAGATGCTTTGGGAGCCAGTGGATTCTCTGTGACTTACATGAAGAATGCCAACTTCTAGGTCAAGGTCGGGTCTGGGCCAAAACAAAGGTGCTGATGGGGACAAGTGGTGCATGCATTTACCCCACGCTGGACAGCACAGTACTCCGTGTAGCACAGTGTCCAGGAGGAAGGGAGAAGAGGCAACTTCAGAAACACAAGGCCAACTTCTGGGACCCCCTTCTTGTGTTTTCCAGGGCTTAAGAGACACATGGAGGTACTTAGTCCATCGAGGCCAGACCAAGTTAGCAGGTTGGTTGGCCCTCTGTGGAGGAAGTGACTTGACCTCTTTGAGTTTCTGTATAGTCATCTCTCGGGCTTCTTAATACCCTAGCAGGCTGTTATCTGTGGTTCTATGAGGAAGGAGTGAGACAGTGCATCTTAGTGAACACTGGTGAATTCAGAATAGTATTCAGACTGAAAGCTTTCATGTGATTGTGACTGTTATGGCAACACAGAGTGCTCTGTGGAGACAACCTCCACCTTGGTTTATGCTCCTCCCATAGGAGTCCCCACTCCATGCTCTGTTGCCCTGCCTTCCAGACTCCTAGCAGGATCTCTGGGTCCTTGGTTACTCCATGAAACCTGTTAAGAGATTCTGCTTTTCTAGTGGTCTCTTCTTGGCAGGAGAAGAGAGTGCCCCAGACCTCTAGCTCGCGCATATGCCCTAAGATGTCTTGGGCCATAACACGGGGGCCTAGTTTACCGGTTCATGCCCATACCCCATTCTGCCTAGACTCTGATGGGTGATTGTATGTTGAGATAAGCAGGCCTTTCTGTTCCAACTGCCCTCAGTTAGGGGGGCCTTTCAGAGGGCTCAAATTATGTCTAGGCTGCCGTCTTAGGATGCTATTGGCTGCAGGTGACAGAAACTCCCAGCACAAGAAGATCCCTAAGACGATACTTCTAGGCTCTCTCTTCTCTGATCCTCTCAGCTCTGTCTTTCTGGGTACATGTGTCAGTGTCAACCTCCAACTGGTCCCAAAAAGGCTGCTGCAGTTCCAGGCATCACATGCAGGTACACAACCTCTAGTAGGGAGGAACTGCTCCTTCCAGCCAGAGATGATATTCAAAACATACAGCAACCAGCACAGCAGGGTATGGACCAGTGGGAAGAAACGCTAGCTGTACCAGCACAGGCCTGCTAAAGGTCAGGACGGTTTCCAGGGTTGCATTCCTAAGAGGAAGGAAGCCCCTAACAGAATTAGCTTATACAGCAGTGGAACACATGATTCCATCCACAAAATCTGTTTCTAGAATGGTGAAGATTTTGCCATGAATTGTGGACAAGATCCCCCTTCTTGAAGGTGGACATGTGAGTTAGATTGAGGTTTGTTTAGCAGGTTTCGTGGACTTACACCTCCCCGCCACCATCCCTCTGAAATCACAGGCTTCTTGTGCTGACCTGGGATCCACTGTTAAATCTGACCTGAGCATCTCGTGTGTATGTTTTTCAAAACTTCAGTTTGAAAGGAATAGAGCCACAGACTTTCATATATACTTCACTCAGATTCACCCATTGTTGACATTCTACCATTTTCTGTCTCTCTCTCTCTCTCTACACACACTGATTATTTTGATGGAATAATTTCAGTCAGTTATAGACATTGGGTCCTTGACTCCTAAATCTTGAGTGTGATTCTCCAAAGAACAAAGACATTTGCTTACATCATCCCAGTACAATGATCACATTCAGGAAATTTAACATCAATGCAATAGTATTATCTAATACAGAGCACATATTCAAATTTCACCAGTTGTCCTGAAATGTCCCTTTTAGTAATTTTTTTGCTCCAGAGTTTAATCCAGGATCACATATGATCTCTGGCTGCCTGGTCACTTCATTCCCTTTTAGCCTGCACCAGCTCTCCTTAGCCTGACCTTTGTTGTCACTGATGTTGACAGTTTTGAAAAGTACAGGACCATTTTGCAAAATGTCACTCAATTTGGGTTTGCTTGATGTTTTCCTAGGGTTAGATTCAGCTGAGCATCTTGGTTTTGCCTCCTTGCTGCTTTCTGTAACTGCAAGTGCTTTTAAGCTTTTATGAAAGTTATCTTTCTCAGTTAGGCCCATTTCATGGATGGACAGACTGAGCAGTTCTTAGTCATTTGGGAGAGTCAGGATAAGGTTAATTCGAGAGGCCTTAGACAAACTAGCAATTACTGCTCAACTGCCTGCCTTTCTCCCTCTCTCTTGCTCACATCCTGTCTCCTCCGGCTTCTCATAGCCTTCTCCTCGGGCTTAATTGATAGGCGAATTATTGAGTGTTTGGCCAGGCGGGGGGCCAGGAGGCTGTCTAGAGCCTGCAGAGCTAGCTTTTTAGGTTAAGGTGGGGATGAGTCTGCCAGCAGCCTTCCACTGACAAGGGCGTGATGGATTTCCTCCCATTCTTTGCTATCAATGCTTTTGTTACTTTGCATTTTATGCAGCACCTTTCCTCTTGGCAACTCAAGGCCTTTTGCAGAGTCTTATGTAATGAAAAATAATTCTGCAAGGTAGGCAGACTGGGCAAGGTCTGAGTAAAGAAACTGCATTCCTATCCACATGTACAACAGCCCTGCTGGGGCCCGTCTGTGTTGGGGCAGTGACATTTGACGTCTGTGGCACTTGGAGACCATAAGGGAGCAAGGACATGGGCAGAGGGGGGTGTAGTTGCCTTTGCTAAACTCCAAAAAAGCCCCTCTCCCTGTGCTTGGGCAACTGGCTCTTAAACAAGAAAAGGGAGGACTTTCAGAGAGAGAAATAAGGGAGGGCGGAATGGGCCAATGATCGAAAGGAGGAAGTCAACACCTACAGGAAAAGGTGCTCAACAACCTTGGTCACCCAGGAAATGTAAATTCAAACCACTCTGAGATTGTAGTATACCCATCAGAATGACTAATAAATCAAAATGAATCAAAACTAATACTAAGTGCCAATAAGCATGGAGAACAACTGGAACTTCGTAGGCCACTGATGGGCTAGAACTTGGCACAGCCATTATAGAAAACTAAATGGTAACCACTAAAACAGATGCCCACCCTGTGACCCAGCCATTCCCCTCCTGGGGAAAAAACCAAAGATGAACACTTATGTTCACTACAAGACCTGAAAAATAATGTTCATCGCACTATTCCATCAGCCAAAAACTAGGGACTCCCCAAATATTCATCAGAAGTAGAAAAGATAAATAAAGCAGGTTGTATTTATGTTGTGGAATATTATGCAGCAATGAAAAAGGACAGCCTGCTACTTTGTATACTATATAGACAGTTCTTATGTACAGAGTGTGGAGTGAAAGAAGACAGATAATAAAGACTGAATTCTATATAATTTCATTTGCATAAAGCTTAAAACCAGGCTAAAGTAATCTGTGGGGACAGAAATGAGAAAAGTAGTTACCTTGTGACTGGGAGGCAGGAAGGAGCCATCTGGGGTGCTGGTAATAGTCTGTATCTTCACCTCAGTACTGAAGAACATATGAGTTTACTTTGTAGAAATTCATTGAGCTGTACACTGATAACATGATACTTCAAAAAAGATTTGCAGGAAGACAAGGAGGAGAAAGAGTATGGGAAACACAGACTATTGGTGAGGTCATTCTGTTGGTGAGCAGGTTGGATTCCCATAACTGTCCTTGAATCCATTTGCTCCTTAATCCAAAGGGACCACTACTCACTCCACCTGTTCATGTCAGCAGAGTCAGTATACTTTTTAATTTTCTGGTACTTAGTTTTCTATCAAACTTTGTGGGCCAAAATTTCATAAGCAGCGAACCTTCTATTTAGAGCAAGGCTAAGGGCATTAGTGATTTTGACTTCATTCATTCATTCACTCATCCATTCATTCAGCCATGAAAGGAAAAATTACTTTATGATTCTGGAAGCCTTTGGCTGGGACTTTTTGTTTCTAGATGGCCTCTTATCAGCAACAAGACATCTTAGCTCATCTGGGGAAAGCATCAGAGGTGAGATGGGGGTGTGTGTGCCTTCTGTCACTTTTCCCTTAGATTTCTGAACTGGGGGGCTAATTCCTGCCAGAGTGGAAGGTGACAAAGTAGCGATAGCCTTGAAAGAGGGTATACTAGTTTCCCAGGGTTGCTGTAACAAAGTACCATAGAGTGAGAGTGGTATTAAAGACAGAAATGTATTAATATTGCCCCATTGTTCTGGGGGCTAGAAGTCCAAGATCAAGGTGTGGGCAGGGTTGGTTCCTTCTGAGGGTGTCAGTGAAAGAAAGTGAAAGTGAAGTCGCTCAGTTGTGTCCAACTCTGGGACCCCGTGGACTATAGCCTACCAGGCTCCTCCATCCATGGGATTCTCCAGGCAAGAATACTGGAGTGGGTTGCCATTTCCTTCTCCAGGGGATCTTCCCAACCCAGGGATCGAACCTGGGTCTCCCGCATTGCAGGTAGACACTTTAACCTCTGAACCACCAGGGAAGTGTTTGAGGATGTCAGGGAGAATCTGTTTCAGGCCTCTCTCCTAGATTCTAGAGGTTTGCTGACAGTCTTTGGCATTCCTTGTTGTGTGTCTTTCTCCTAATTTCCCCTCTTTATAAGGATGCAAGTCATACTGGACTAGGGCCCACTCTAATGACTTCATTTTAATGTGATTACCTCTATAAAACCTTATACCCTAATAAGATCACATTCTGAAGTACTGGGGGATTAGGACTTCAGCATACAACCATACCTCATTTTATTGTGTTTGCTTCACTGTGCCTTGTGGAAGTTGTGTTTTTTTTTAAACTTGAAGGTTTGTAGCAACCCTAGGTCGAGCAGTCTGTTGGTGCAATATTTCTAACAGCATCTGTTCACTTCATTTCTCTGAGTCACATTTTGGTAATTCCTGCAATATTTGCGACTTTTTCATTGTTATTATATTTGTTGTGGTGATCTGTGTTTGGTGTTTGGTGTTACGATTGTCATTGTTTGGGGGTGCCAAGAACCATGACCATATAAGATCATGAACTTAACCAGTGTGTGTTCTGACTCCTCCTCCACCACCCAGCCATTCCCCCATCCCCTTTCTCCTCCTTGATCTTCCCTATTCCCTGAGACAACAATATCAAAATTAGGCCAATCAATGACCCTGCAGTGGCTTCTAGATGTACAAGTGGAAAGAAGGGCTGCACGTTTCTCACTTTAAAACAAAAGCTAGAAATGATGAAGTTAGTGTGGAAGGCACCTCAAAAGCCAAGATAGGTCAGGTCGGAAGGTAGGCCTCTTGGACCAAACAGTTAACCAAGTTGTGAATGCAAGGGAAAAATTCTTGAAGGAAATTAGAAATTCTACTCCAGGGAACACACAAATGATAAGAAAGTGAGAATTCCCTGGCAGTCCAGGGGTTAAGACTCCACACTTCCACTGCAGGGGCACGGATTTGATCCCTGGTTGGGGAACTAAGATCCCACTTGCCCCATGGTGTGGCAAAACAAACAAGCAAATGGAGGAAAAAATTATAAAGTAAAACAACCTTATTGTTGATGTGGAGAAAGTTCTAGTGGTCTTGATAGAAGATCAAAGCAGCCACAACATTCCCTTAAGCCAAAGCTTAATCCAGAGCAAGGCCCTAACTCTCTTCAGTTCTGTGAAGGCTGAGAGAGGTGAGGAAGCTGCAGAAGAAAAGTGTGAAACTAGCAGAGGTTGATTCATGAGGTTTAGGGAAGGAGGCCGTCTCCAGAACAACAGAAGTACACCATGAAGCAGCAAGTGCTGATGGAGAAGCTGCAGCACGTTATCTAGAGATCTACGATCATTAATGAAAGTGGTTACACTAAACAACTGATATTCAGTATAAATAAAACAGCCTTCTCTCGGAAGATGATGCCTTCTAGGACTTGCATAGCTAGAGAGGAGAAGTCAGTGCTTGGCTTCAAAGGACAGGCTGACTTGTTTGGAGCTAATGATGCAGCTGGCACCAGTAAGTTGAAGTCATTGCTCATTTACAATTTTGAAAATCTTAGGAGCCTTAAGAATTATGCCAAATCTACTCTGCCTCTGCTCTATAAATGGAGCAACAAACCTGGATTACAGCCCATGTGTTTACAACACAGTTTACTGCGTATTGGGCTTCCCTTGTGGCTCAGCTGGTAAAGAATCCGCCTGCAATGCAGGAGACCTGGGTTCGATCCCTGGGTTGGGAAGATCCCCTGGAGAAGGGAAAGGCTACCCACTCCAGTATTCTGGCCTAGAGAATTCCGCGGACTATTCCATGGGGTCGGAATAGCAAAAAGTCAGGCACGACTAAGCGACTTTTCTTCTTCTCTTTCTTTCTTACTGAATATTTGAAGGTCTCCACTGTTGAGACCTACTGCTCAGAAGAAAAGGGTCCTTTGAAAATTTTATTGCTCAGTGACAATGTACCTGGTCACCCAAGAGTTCTGATGGAGATGTGCGATGAGATTAATGTTGTTTTCATGCCTGCTAAGCACAGCATCCATTCTGTAGCCCATGGGTCAAGGAGTCATTTTGAGTTTTATTATTTAGGAAATACATTTTATAAGGCTATAGCTGCCACAGATAGTGATTCCTCCTTTCATGTATCTGGGCAAAGCCAATTGAAGACCTTCTGGACAAGATTCACTGTTCTAGATGCTATTAAGAGTTTTCATGATTTGTGGGAAGAGGTCAAAATATCACCTTAACAGGAATTTGGGAGAAGTTGATTCCAACCCTCATGGATGACTTTGAGGGGTTCAAGACTTCAGGGGAGGAAGGAACTGCAGATGTGGTGGAAATAGCAAGAGAATTAGAGTTACAAGTGGAGCCTGAGGATGTGACTGAATTGCTGCAATCTCATGATAAAACTTGAACAGATGAGGAGTTGCTTTTCATGGATGAGCAAAGAAAGTGGTTTCTTGAGATGGAGTGTACTCCCAGTGGAGATGCTGTGAAGATTGTTGAGATGACGACAAAGAATTTAGAATATAACATAAACTTAGTTGATAAAGCAGTGGCAGGGTTTGAGAGAACTGACTCACATTTTGAAAGAAGTTCTACTGTGAGTAAAATGCTATCAAACAGCACTGCATGCTACAGGGAAATCATTCATGAAAGTGAGAGTCAATTGATGCAGAGAACTTTTTTGTCGTCTTATTTTGAGAATTTCCAGAGACACTCCAGCCTTTGGCAACGAACACCCTGATTGGTCAGCAGCCATCCACAATGAGGCAAGATTGTCCACCAACAAAAAGGTTACCATAAACTGAAGACTCAGATGATGGTTCCCCCTTTTTTTTTAGCAATAACATATTTTTACATTGATATATACATTTTTAAAGACATAATGTTATTGCCCACTTAATAGACAATGGTATAGTGTAAACATAACTGTCATATGCAATGCAAAACCAAAAATGGGTGTGACTTGCTTTATTGTAATAATCGTTTTATTGCAGTGGTCTATAACCAAACCCACAGTATCTCTGAGGTCTGCCTGTATATTTGGGGGTGGGATATGCAATTTAGCCCATGCTAGAGAAGAATGACTCCACTAAAAGAACAGTTCCTCCCTGTCTCCACATTGTGTCTGGGTGATGAGGGACCAGTAGCTTCTTTTTTTCTTACTTTAACTTTTTAATATCAGAACATAGTTGATTTATAACAAAGTGATTCAGTTAGGTATATATAATATCCATTCTTCTTCAGATTCTTTTCCATATAGTTTATTACAGATTATTGAGTAGAGTTCCCTGTGCTATACAGTAGGTCCTTCAGTTCAGTTCAGTTACTCAGTCATGTCCGACTCTCTGTCACCCCAATGGACAGCAGCACGCCAGGCTTCCCTGTCCATCACCAACTCCTGGAGCCTACTCAAACTCATGTCCATCGCATTGGTGATGCCATCCAACCATCTCATCCTCTGTCATCCCCTTCTCTCCTGCCTTCAATCTTTCCCAGCATCAGGATCTTTTCAAATGAGTCGGTCCTTCGCATCAGGTGGCTGAAGTATTGGAGTTTCAGCTTCAGCATCAGTCCTTCCAATGAATATTCAGGACTGATTTCCTTTAGGATGGACTGGTTGGATCTCCTTGTTGTCCAAGGGACTCTCAAGAGTCTTCTCTAACACCACAGTTGAAAAGCGTCCATTCTTAGGCACTCAGCTTTCTTTATAGTCCAACTCTCACATCCATACATGAGTACTGGAAAAACCATAGCCTTGACTAGATGGACCTTTGTTGGTAAAGTAATGTCTCTGCTGTTTAATAAGCTGTCTAGGTTGGTCATAGCTTTTCTTCCAAGGAGCAAGTAGGTCCTTGTTGATCATTTATTTATGTAGCAGTGTTTGTATGTTAATCTCAAACTCCTAAAGTCTGTTTTCTATGTCTATGAGTTTGTTTCTGTTTTGTAAGTAAGTTCATTTGTATCATTTTTTTACATTCCATATATAAGTGATATCATACGGTATTTGTCTTCGTCTTTCTGACTTCACTCAGTATGATAATCTCTAGGTCTACCCATGTTGCTGCAAATGGCATTGTCTCATTTTTTGTATGACTATATATATGTATATGTGTACCATATCTTCTTTATCCATTCCTCTGTCAGTGACATTTAGGTTGCTTCCATGTCTTAGCTATTGTAAATAGTGCTGCAATGAAGATTGGGGTGCATGTATCTTTTCAAGTTATGGTTTTCTCTGGATATATGCCCAAGAATGAGATTGCTGGATCATGTGGTAGTTCTGTTTTTTAGTTTTTTTTAAGGAACTTCTGGGAGGTAAGGTGGGAAGGAGGTTCAAGAGGAAAGAGATATATGTATACTTATGGCTGATTTACTTTGTTATACAGCAGAAACCAACATAACTTTGTAAAGCAATTATCCTCCAGTTAAAAATAAATTAAAAAAACTTTTATAAAAGGAAATTCCATCCTGTTCTCTGTACTGGTTATACCAATTTATATTCCCATCAACAGTGTAGGAGTGTTCCCTTTTCTCCGCAGCCTCTCCAGCATTTATTATTTGTAGACTTTTTGATGATGGCCATTCTGACCTGTGTGAGGTGATACCTCATTGTAGTTTTTATTTGCATTTCTCTGATAATGAGCAATGTTGAGCATTTTTTCATATGTTTATTAGCCATCTGTGATCTATTTAGATCTTCTGCCCATTTTTTGATTGGGATGTTTTTTTTTAAATATTGAGCTGCATGAGCTGTGTGTATATTTTGGAGAGTAACATCTTGTTAGTTGCTTTGTTTGCAAATATTTCCTCCCATTCCGAGGGTTGTCTTTTCATTTTGTTTATGGTTTCCTTTGCCGTGCAAAAGGTTTTAAGTTTAATTAGGTCCCATTTGTTTATTTTTATTACTCAAGAGGTGGATCCAAAAAGATATTGCTGCAGAGTATCAGCCTATTATGTCAGAGTATTCTGCCTATGTTTTCCTCTAAGAATTTTATAATATCCAATTGAACATTTAGGTCTTTAATCCATTTTGAGTTTATTTTTGTGTATGGTGTTAGAGAATGTTCTAATTTCATTCTTTTACATGTAGCTGTCTAGTTTTCCCAGCACTACTCATTGAAGAGATAGTCTTTTCTCTATTGTGTAATCTTGCCTCCTCTGTCATAGATTAATTGACCATAGGTACATGGATTTGGGCTTCCCTGATAGCTTAGTTGGTAAAGAATCTGCATTTCTGGACTTTCTATCCTCTTCCATTGAGCTATATTTCTGTTTTTATGACAATACCATACTACTTTGATTACTGTAGCTTTATATTATAGTCTGAAGAGAGGGAGCCTGATTCCTGCAGCTATGTTTTTCTTCCTCAGGATTGCTTTGGCTATTCGGGGTCTTTTTTCAGTAGCTTCTTAAGCATGTGGGGAAGGGAAAATGGTTAGTCTGAAGAAGAATTAAAGTGTCTCCCAGAGAGAAGGAGGGAGAGCTATGGAAGCATCATCGTGGCTGCCAGCATAGGCTCAGGAGCCAGGCAGGTTTGGTTCAAATTGTGGTTCCACACCTGGACCCCTACTTTTACTGTATGACCTTGAACAAGTTAAAGTTAGGTTCTTTAAACCTCAATGTCCCCGTTGCTAAAGTTGGGTCTTGACCTCCCACCTCCCAGGGTAGTTGTAAGATGGGTTGAAAGTTAAAGTCGCTCAGGGGTGTTCGACTCTTAGTGACCCCATGGACTATACAGTCCATGGAATTCTCCAGGCCAGAATACTGAAGTGGGTAGCCTTTCCCTTCTCCAGGGGATCTTCCCAACCCAGGGTTCGAACCCAGGTCTCCTGAATTGCAAGGTGGATTCTTTACCAGCTGAGCCATAAGGGAAGCCCAAGAATACTGGAGTGGGTAGCCTATCCCTTCTCTAGCCCCAGGAATTGAACCGGGGTCTCCTGTGTTGCAGGTAAAATGGGTTATGCTGTGCTTAATCCACATAAGACATACAAGGAATTATTGTTTGTTTCTGGAAAAGACTCAAGGAGGGCAGAAACATTCAGTGGGGGCTTTAGTAGCTGTGGAGGGATCAATTTTAAAATGATTAACCATTCTTTTCACTGATTTCAGGAATATGTGGAGTTTTTTTTTAATGCAAATGCTATAGAAGGGGTCAAGGCGAAAAGGGCAGCATATGCCCTAGGCCTTCAGGCCCACATCCTTAGAATTTTCCTAAATATATCTATGATATCTATATACTTAAATATTTTTTTCTGGGGGCTATGCTGGATCTTCTTTGCTGTGTGCAGGCTTTCTCTAGTTGTGGTGAGCGGGGTCTACTCTCTAGCTGTGGTGTGCCAGCTTCTCATCGCAGTGACTTCTCTTGTTGTGAAGCATGGACTCTAGGATGTGTGGGCTTCAGTAGTTTCGTCACTTGGGCTCAGTAGTTGTGGCGCAGGGACTTAGTTGCCCCGTAACCTGTGGGATCTTCCCAGATAAGGGATCAAACCTGTGTCCCCTGCATTGGCAGGCAGATTCTGAACCACTGAACCACAAGGGAAGTCTTAATATTTTTTTTGATACACAGATGCTGTCTGTCATACCCACTCACCTCCCCTGGATCTCCCCCACCAACTCCCAGAGGTACCTGCAGACATTTTTGTCAATGCCTACCTTTTCCTATATGTCTCTGCATCAGGATGATCTCTGGCCAAGAAGATAACCTGCTGACACTTGGGATTGGCTAAATGTTAAGAGTCCAGAACTAAATACCTCTCAATCAATGAGGGGCCAGAGTTCATGGATAAATACCCTGGCTTCCCAGCGCCTTGGTGGCATGATCCTGAGGCATGTTCCACATGGATCTTCAGCAGGTCTCCAGGGGACTGAGCCCCATTTGCCTCCAGCAGCGACCCACTCACTGACACAGCCTTTACTGGCATCCCCCTGCCCCCGTCTCACTTCCCTCTTCCCCACTGTGCTTCTTGGATCACCTCCCAAATAATGCCATGCACCCAGATTCTTGTCTCAAGGTCTGCCTTGGGGGAAATCCAACTCAGACTGAGATGATATGATCACACATTGGTCTGCATGGCACTTTCTGCAGCCAGCAGTATGGCTCCCAGAACTTTTCCTACAGCACATACTGAGGGATTGTTTATTATTCGACAGTCTGGGCACATCATATTTCATTTAGCCAGTCCTCCAATGGATAATTAGGTTGTTCCCAGCTTTGGGCTGTTACGAACAATGCAGCAGTGAGCAGCATTGTGCCCATATCGTTCTGCAAATAGGAAAAAATCGATCTGAAGGATTACTTTCTAGTTCAATAGCTAGGTCAAAAGCTAAGGGAACACTTTAGATCAGGACCCAAGGGTGGCTCTGGTGCTCAAGACTGGAGGTGACAGGAGTAGAGTGGATCAAGCCTTGGGGTACTGTCTGCAGTGAGGACCTAGTGTGCCTGAAGAGGGCCTGCCCACCTGGCGATTCTCCCTGGGGGTCCCAGTGCATTTGTGGGGGGCTCCTGTGTGCCGGGTGGTGAGGCTACTGCAGCAGAAGGGCCTTCCCCTGGAGTCAGGATCTTCAGGAAGAACCCTACCATCCTGTTTCACATGCCCACACCCTGCTGCCACATTCGTGCCATAGAGAGTTGTTTTCTCGAGCCAAATTCTCCCGATTTTCAGATGAAAAACAACTTGTTTTGAGAGCACGCACTCCTGAGATCTTCAGGCTCTTCCTTCCGGCTGATGAAATTAATTTTGAAGGTAGGAGGAATCGAGGAGGAGGCGGGGAATGGGTCCACAGCGCACACAGGGAGTGTTTTCTATAATTTGGTCGCTCTGCCCACTCGTGAACACTTACAGTGTTTACCTGATCATCAGCCTGTGCAGAAAACAAATTTTAAAAGCATCAACATAGTTCTTTGTTCTCCTCTAGAGCTATTTTCTGCTTGCTGGCTGCCTACTTGATCTCACCTTAAGATGCAGAGAAAGGGGCCCCAGACATTCCTTGGGGGCTCAAACCATCAGAGTCTAGACAACCAAGGCTGGAAGCAGCAGTGGCTGCAAGGATAGAGAGGAAGGTGAGAAGTTGTTTTCCTTTTCCCTCTTTCTCTGGTTTTTCCTGTTCATCTTCTTTGTTTTCCTTTGTCATTGGAGGTGAGGAGCAGGGGCAGGGATGCCACCCCTCACACACACACTTAACACACATGCATGCGTGCATGAAAGCACCAGTTTAGGATCTGAGCCCTGGTGAGAGCTTCTGACTGCCATTCCCCACCCGGCTCCCACCCCAAGGCCGCCCATGGGCATCAAGCCAGGAAAAGCCAGGCAGCATCAGTCAGCTCAGCAACCACACTTACAAGGGGGTGACCTAGGGAAAGGTCTGTCCTCCCTGCCCTCCAGGAGGACCCAGGAGTCACATGGCCTCTTAGGATGCTCTCTCTGCTGTATGGGGACCGTTCCATTAAAGGAGCTGTGAGCCCTAGGGTCTGGGGAGAGGTGTGGCAAAGGGAGCCGGCCTCCCGGGCACCCCAGCAGAAGTGGGAAGTTGAATTCTGACCTCGTTGCCAAAGGCGGGCAGTTCACAGGAGGGACGTGGTCAGAAGCGGGTGGGAGGGCTGGTGATGCTGAGCGGTGATCTTTACTGAGCGCGGACTGATGCCAGGCCCGTGTCATCAGACAGCCCCAAGTTCTCTTCCTTCATATCCAGGGGAGGCCCCTGTTCTTGAAGGATGCATCTGAGGAGTCTCAGGTGTGCATGCAAATCACCTCCCTCCCTCAGCTCCAGCTGCCCATCCTTCATGCAAGCACAGCAGAGTAGCTGGGGGCAGGGACTCTGGGGCTGTACCACCTAGCCTAGAATCCCTGCATTACCCATGACCAGCCCTGAGACCTTGGACGAGTTACTTCCCTGCCCTGTGCCTGATTCCTCCCCTGGTTGATGTGAGGGTCAGCATTCGGAAAGTGATTCTAACAGTGCCTGACACACAGTCAACAGTGAATATAAGCATTTGTGAAATTAAAATTGGGGTACATCCCCCAGCCTATTGAATGTAGAAGCCATCTACTGAAGATTCAGGGCTGCTGGTGGGCAGTCACAGGGCAGTGAAGGACGAGAAGTTACCTCAGGAAGGGGTCCAACATGGCGCCATAGGACGATCCTGAACATCCCTCTTCCCTCAGACACACCAAATCTACAGCTCCATATGGAACCATTTCCGCAGAAATCTAGCTGAGCAGCTCGTTTACATCAGCAAACCAGGCAAGAGCCACATCAAAGAGGGAAGGACAGGAATTCCCTGGTGGTCCGGTGGTTATGACTTGGTACTTCCACTGCCGGGGCCCTGGGTTCAATCCTTGGTTGGGGGACTAAGATCTCATAAGCTGTGCAGTGAGGCAAAAACAAAAAGGGAAGGAAAGGCTGAGACACAGTGTCACCATAAAACCCACCCTGGCATGGCAACCCACCATCAGGAGGGAACTCATAAGCCTGGAGCTTCTCCTTGAGGGATGAGTCCCCAAAATGCCTGGCTTTGAATACCTATGGGTCTCACATCCGTGAGACCCAGAGTTCCATAGCAAAACAAGAAAGAATTCTCTAAGGGCTCATGCTCAGAGTTCAGTTCAGTCGCTCAGTTGTGTCCAACTCTTTGCGACCCTATGGACTGCAGCACGCCAGGCTTCCCTGTCCATCACCAAGATAGCTCATGCTCAGAAGCAACTTCAAATTAGACATCCCACAATTTCCTGACTGAGTGCACTGTTAGATATTCATCTCTGGCCTCTCTCACCGAAGGCTCGGAGGTCTGCCATTTTGCAGTTTCCTTCCTCTCCCTCTTGAGATCTTTCTCCTTCCAACTCTCTTGTCTCAGCCTGGAGGAGTCCCAGCCTGCCTGTGGAAAACTCCAATTTCTCAATATTCTGGTTCCAGAGCAATTTATTCTCCCTATATTCCAACTTCTCCATTCCGGATGCTGCCCTGCTCTGATTTTTCTTCATTAAAATGTTGCTGTTTTTCTGAACAAAAGCACCAGCCACCCTGAATTTCAATCCTTAGTAACCTGTATGTGATCTTAATTAATCCTTATGATGCCTCATGAACCAAGTACCACTATTACACTTTTCATAGCTGAGTAGATAATGACCTAAAGAGATTGTCAAAAAGCCAGTTGGTCGTGGAACTGAGATTCGAACCCAGCTCTGTCTGGCCTGCTCCTAACCATGACCCTGTAGTGCCTTCACATACCAAAACAAAAAACCATTTTAAAGGAGACCACAATTTCTGTGCCTTGCTCTCTGAGTGACCCTAGGTTCAGCTAAAAATACTATGGCTCCTGAAAGTGAAGTGAAAGTGTTAGTCGCTACTACTCTAGAAAACAGTATGACGGTTTCTCAAAAATTAAAAATAGAACCATCAGATGATCCAGCAATTCCACTTCTGGGTATTTATGCAAAAGTTTTGAAAGCAGAGAAGGGAGATTTTTCACATCCATGTTCATAGCAGCATTATTCATAGTAGCCAAGAGGTGGATGCAACCCAAGTGTCCATTCAAAGGATGAATGGATAAAACAAAATGTGGCCTGTCCACACATTGGAATATCATTCAGCCTTAGAAAGGAAGGAAATTCTGACATGTGCTACCATGTGGATGAACCCCAAGGATGTTATGCTAAGTCAAAAAAAGGCAACTGGTTCAGGGAATCTATTTAACATTGTCCTCTTAAGAACTGCTTGGTCCATTTTATATGCCATGGTTTTTTCTACACTTGAAAACTTTGAAAAATTAAAAATAAAAAAATTTAAAACATTTTTGCTTCTCAAATGCTTAATGTTTAACCCACTCTCTGACCCTGCATCATTATTTTGAAATCTCCTTTGCAGAGCACAAGTCCTAGACTGGTAGATCTGGCTCCACTGGGAAATTGCTAAAGCTTGCCCAGGCCGTCTCTTTACGCCTGCTCTGCCCAACTGTGCCAAGTTCAGAGACTCTTAACACTTCCAGGGGCTCAAGACTCTCTTTAGAATCTGACAGAAGCTGCCACCCTCTCCCTACCTCCGCACCCTGAATGTACACATGCATTGACACAAATACTTTTCCTTATGATTCCGATGATCCCTAGATATTCTGGGGCCTCCCTGTAGTCTTTCAAGGACCCCAGAATGAGATTCCCTAAGTCCCTCACATCACAGAGCTGCCCCTGATAGGCTTAAAGATTTCATTGTTAGTCATCTGCCTTCCCTCTTGGTGAAATCAAGGAAAGGGTGAGCTTCTTATAAAAACGTCATATGTGGCATCTCATCCCTTTAGAATGGTGTTATATTATCTGTGTGACAAGTCACTGTAAAATATCTCTATGTGTACAGAGTGATGTGTGTATGTGTGTGTAAGTATAGCTCTTCTGTTGTTGTTTTTTGTTTAGTCACTGTCATGTCCGACTCTGCGACCCCAGGGTCTGTAGCCAACCAGGTTCCTCTGTCCATGGGATTTCTCAGGCAAGCATACTGGAGTGGGTTGCCATTTCCTTTCCTGGTGCCTACCCTAGGCACAGTTAATTAGGATTTGAAACAAACTAATCAGGAACCTAGACTCCAGAAGTGGCTACCAGATCAAATCTACACCAAAAATAAAAAAGGAAAAAAATCTACATCAGAAGCTTTTTTAATTAGCAGAGGTATCTTAGAAATATTAAGATATATGATTTAAGAACAAGGTCCTCTATAACATGGGAAACTATATTCAATATCTTGTAATAAACTATAATGGAAAAGAATCTGAAAAAGAATGAATATATGTATATGGATAACTGAGTCACGTTACTGGACACCTGAATCAACTATGTGTGAATCAAGTATAGTTCAACAATTAAAAAAAAAGATTACAGAGTTCTGGCACCCTCAGTGCCATGCTCTAATCCGGAGTTCCATTTGGCCCTCTGCCATCTCCCCATCTTCAGAGGACTGTGGTGCCTGAGCCCCCCAGAAATTTGGCTGACCCTGCCAAGACAGTAATACTGTCAGAAGGAACCCTGCATCCAGAGTGCCTATCGGAGTACCTGTGGACGAGTAGGACATTACCAAGCCTGCAGGAACAGGTTACAGTGCTGTCCTCATACCTGCTTCCTAATGATCATCCATCCACCTGGTCAAACTCCATTTGAGGTTTGCTTTTATTCTCTCGTGCCACCTGGCAGTGTGTGATGAGGAAGGATAGGTAGAGCCTCAACCAATTTCCCTGGCACATTTCCAGGGTAGCAGGATCAGCCTGGGGATACCCACCAGCAGTCCAAGTCAGACGAGACTTTGCTGTATTCAGGAATTAGTGTCATCGAGACTCAGCTTCTCCCTCTCTGTCACCCTGGCTTCATTCTTAGGCTCCCTACTGATGGTAAGAAGGTGGCAACGTCTCCTCATGTTTACTCTGGTTCAAGTTTGACCTGGAAAGTAAAGAGGCCATTTTCCCGAGAGCTCTAGTAAACGTCCCCCGAGTGAGTCTAATTGCCATTCTGACCTGACTGGCATCAGATGACCATTCCTGGTCCAGTCACTGTTGCTGAGGAAAAGATGTTCCAAAAGCTTGGCATGAGTTGAGAGCCACTCCAGGCCACGGGTGTCAGCTCCACTGGAACCCCATGGTTTAGGAGCAGTTAGGGGTGAGTGGCAGATGAAAGCCACCTACAACTTCTTTTCCACTCCTCCCACTGAGAGGTAGAGTCCATTTCCCTTCCCCTTGAATCTAGGGCCAGCCTTAAACCTTGTTTTAACTGCAAAAAATATGGTAAATTTCAAGGCTGGCCCTTAAGAAATCTGTGGATACTGCTTTTGCATGCATGGAACGTGCCCTCACAGAATGCTCTAAGGAAGCTCAAGCAGCCATGTGGAGTGGCCCACATCAGGGAGAATCTTGGCGCCCTGGCCAGTGTCCTCAGCTGGACTCCCTGCCAGCACCCAGCATAACCTGCCGGCTGTGTGGTTGGAACATCTGAGACACTCCAGATTGTAACAGGGAAGAGTCAATTTTGACTCGTCCATGCTAGATCTGTTTCTTTGACTTTTATAATCATACATAATGGCCTGTGTCAGAGAATCCTGCCCCTCTCTGCCTGACCCTTAAACTAAAGTGCCCACCTGCGAATGACTGTAAGAAAGATGAAACTAACACTTTCCCCTGCTTGAGAACTGCCATTCTAGGAGATATTTGCAAGAATTAAATGGTCTTTTTTACTTTGTTTCCTCACCTCCCCCATCTCCAATCCATAAAAGAACCTGGCATCCAGACCCCAACAAGATGGTTATTTTGAGATGTTCGTCTGCTATCTTCTTGGTCAGCTGGCTTTCCGAATAAAATCATATTCCTTGCCTCAACATCTTGTCTCTTGGACTCACTGGCCTCTCATGCACCGAGCAGAGCAAGCTTGGACTCGGTAACAAGACCAGCTGGGCCTCCAGCCACCACAAGGATCAGAAGAATCACCCAGTTGAGCATACTCACAGAATTATGGGAAATAATGCTTATTGTTGCTTGAAGTCTTGAATTTGGGAAGAGTTTTGTTACACAGCCATTGATAGCTGGTACACAGTGGCTCCGCAAGTGAAAATCAGAAGGTTTTCCTGGAAATTAAAAAGAGTAAATACTAGATGGACAACAAACAGGAGCCCACCACAACCACCTACTGTGTGTAGGTAACTGAGTCACTGCTGATGGGCTCAAGAAGACACAGAATTTTCCACAGCAGCATACCAGTGTCCTGAGGCCGTTGCTGTAGCAGCAGAGACAGTTTCTTGATTCCAAGCTCTGAGCTCCAGCAATGGATTTTGAAAGACAACTGTTCCATTGAGGGCTCCTGCAGCAAAGATGTTGGCCCTCCCCCACCAGCAGGTCACAATTGCAGGCTTCTGGGAGTCAATTTTGGAATTCTGGAGACCCAGCCTAGAGTTATCACAACAGCCCTTCTGTAATGAGTTGGATGGTGGCTTCCCAAAAGCTATGCCTGGAATCTGTATGTGGGACCTGGTTTGGCAAAAGAGTCTTTATAGAAGTAATTGAGTTAAAGAGATGAGATGCGATCGTCCTGGATTACTGAGGTGGGCCCTAAATACAGTGATAGATGTCCTTATAACAGACAGAGGAGGAGAAAACACAGAGAGGAGAAGGCCACGTGAAGACACAGGCAGAGATGAGAGTGATGCAGCTACAAAGAATCTGGACAGCCACCAGAAGCTGGAAGAGGCAAAGGATTCTTCCCTAGAGCATCCAGAGGAAGCGTGACTTGACCTCCAGGATTCTTGCCTGGAGGATCCCCATGGACAGAGGAGCCTGGCGGGCTATAGTTCATAGGGTCACAAAGAGTCAGACATGACTGAACACACACACACATATCCCAATGCCAGTAAGAGGCTCCATCCACAGTCACTTCCTAAAGAGCAGCTTGTATTTGTCTGCTTTATTCCTCCAAACTGGAACTCTACCTTTCAGCAAGATGTGTGTATGTGGGTGTATCTCTGCTTCTGTGTGTGTGTGTGCATTTCTGTGAGTTTGTGTTTGTGCTTGGTGTTTGGATGTGTGTGTGTATTTATGTGTGTATGTATATATATGTGTCTACTATATATGCATATTTGTGTATGTTTATATATATGTATATATTTATGTTTGTGGAGAGGGGGCATTGGGAGAAGTGAAGTGCCTATGGTAACTGTTAATACCATAAACTTGAGCTATTGTTTTCATAAATGGGAGGCTGGAGTTGGTCTCTTGCTGCTTCTTACCACTGCGCTGTTAAAATGACATTGCTCTGGAAGAATCCTTTCGTTCTGCGAGCATAACCATGTAAACCAGGAGGAGCAAATTCCACTCCATGGGAACTCACAGGATCTGCTTCGTCCATGGAGCTCCTAAGCCAGAGCGCGACAGCCCCTCATGGCCTTTGTGTTGGGGATCAAAATAAAAACCGTGGAATTCTCTGCTGGTGTAGGGGACATCACCGCAGTGCTTCTTCATACTTTCCCTGTGGCGCCTATATTGCTGGTTATTAAGCATGCATTTTGCACCTGAGGCTCTTCTAGCCCCTGGCTTGACTGAGAGGACCCTCCCTGCTCAGGTCCTCAGGAAGCTCCTGACCTGATGCTGGTGGCTCAAGCCTACTCTGTCCCTCCTGCCTTGAGCCCAGGTCTAGGTGAGTGCTGTGATCCTGGGGCTCAGCCAGGCGATGCAGCAAAGCCAGCCTTTCCAAGTGGGTTTAGAGGAACAAGAGGCAAAGAACTGAAGCTGAGAGGTGGGGCGGGGGCTGAGGAAGCTGGGAGGGGGACAACTGGGGCACTCACAGCTCTCATTCCCCCCCAGAAGTTCACTCCTGCTAGAGAGGATAGTTATTGGCAGCAGTATCAGTTTTTGAGTGCTCACTGTGTGTCCTAAGTGCTGGATGTGTATCTTCACACCAAGCCTCACAACAGCATAAATTATATTCCTGCTTGTTAAGGCCACCACGGCTGATGTTCCACTAAGGATTTCTCAGACCTGATGCTGCCCCATGTCCCCTGCCTGAGTCTGCATGAGTCTGGACTTTGGGAATAGACACAGTTGATTCCAACCTCCTCCTCCCCTGGCTCTGTCTGCGGTCAGGGGTGCCTGGGCTCCGGTCCCTGCTTCCCTCCCTTCTTGAGGCTTAGAGCATGCTGGTCGCCAACAGGGCCAGGACTCCGGCAGCCTCTGTGCAGATTCCTCTGTCATTCATCACACAGGGCTCTCTTGGATGTCTGCGTTGAGAAACAAATGTTTTTCCCCTTTAGTAAATCAAGTGAAACATCACACACAGGGACAGCTGGTTAAAGCACAAGCTACTACTTTCCTACAAGGTGAGGACATCGAAGGCACAAAATGTATGCAGGGCCGCGCACAGGCAGTGCCCAGCCTGCCAGCTCAGCATATCTTGGCTCCCCTCCCCGCGCCCCTCTGCCTTGGGCTCTAAGCCAGCTGGGCACCGTGGCTCCCTCCCCAGCCCTTGAGGAAACAAGGTCGTCTTTCTGGCTGGTTACCTGGACACAAGACAGGCTTGGCAGACACAGCCCCTCCAGGTGCCTCCCAATATCTCAGCTTGATTGGACTCTCCTCTGTGGTTCTTGAAACCAGAAATCTCCCCAACATGGCCCCTGCATCAGAGTGAGGAAGTGGGGGATAGGAGTGTAAAAAGCAGGTTTGGGCTGTAGACTAAGCGTGCTACTGGACTCTTATAGCCTCTACTCTTTCAGTTGCTCTTTCTCCTCTGTCTTCAAGCTCTTAGACCCAGGCTCCAAACTGTCAAGACCTACTCTTAAAAATATATTTTGTGGCAGTCATTTACACTTTAGTATAAAGTTAACTGTGAAGTAATTCTCTGTGTGGAGGATTTGCATTTACATCTTTCTGGATGGAAATCATTCTTTAATGGGTGATGTGTCCCCATTAAAGGGATTTTTGACTCCTAATCTCATAAGGCAGTGAGGCATGGGTGAGGGGGCAGGGTTTGATGCGCCTTCAGACTGAGATTCCTACAACTTCATCCACTTATCCTGCTTCCAGACTGCCTAGCTTCCATCAACATCTTTCCTCTCTGCTCTCTTACTCTCTCCAAGCTTAAGTTGATCCTGGGGTTTGAGAGGTTTTGGTGACTCACCTTGGTGATTCATGTAAGAATCGTAAGATTTCAGGGCTGGTGGGAACGTGGAAGTCAAATAATGCAAGTTTCTAGATGAAGAAACAGAAACTCAGATTAAGCGAGAGGTGAGGGGACCAGACCCTGGATTTCCTGGCTCCTAGCAATGTCCTTTGCACCAAGACCTGAAAATAACTCTCAACCAAACACTGGCACCATTCACAAAATGAAGTCCAGGCAGAAGCTGTCTCCTTTGCTGAACCACAGAACATGTATCAGGGGTCTGGCCCTTCTAGGGTTAATGACACAGGCAGCCTCTGTGTGGCTTGGGAGGAATGTTCCTAGAAGAATTCGGTCTAGAAGATGAGGCCCAGGGAGCATGCCTTATGGCTCCAGGGTCAAGCAGAGCTCACTGTTTTCACCACCCAGACAAACACCTCTCCTCTATTTGGCAACAGGGATATTTGATTTTGTTTTCCAAGCAGCCCAGAGCCCCTCATGCTCCCAAAGCAGAGTCGCCCTTGCCTGTACCCCTCAGGCCAGCCTTCTGAGTTACTTCCTTCTCACCTCAGCACCAGGCCCTCTCATCTATTTGAAATCAGCCTTGACCTAAAGTTGCTTGGAATCACCCCAGGAGTACAGGCCAAAGGCAGAGGACCAGAATCAGTATGTGGACTAGTGGGTCACCAGACACTACCCACAGACTACCTGGGTTTAACTCTCCCCTCTGCCGTCTCCCCACTGTGTGTCTCCGGGCTGTTTGCTTAACTTCACCAGGCCTGAGAATCAAGTAGGGATTGTTCTGGGACCTGCCTCCCAGGCTGTCGTGACAGTTCGGTGGAGTCAGTACATGGAAAACATTTAGAACTTACATACTTAGAACAGTGTCCGCGTGTAGTAAGTGCTCACTTAAAGTGACTCATCATATCTCTGCTGCCTCCTCTCAGAACCTCCCAGATGTCTCTCCCCCATGAAACTAAGCACTCCGAGCTTTGTTTTGAAAGGAGGGGTGGGGATGGGATATGTTAAAAGGAACCTGTGTGGAAATATGTGAGAGTTTTCTGAAAAAATTGTAATGTACCAGCCATACCCACTTCATCCTGACATCAGGCCAAACCAAGGCAAGAAAACTAATAAGATAAATAAGTCCTGATGTGATGTGGAGAGAGAGAGAGAGATACGGAGGGAGGGAGGGAGAGGGAGAAGCAGCTGCAGAAGCAGGAGATGGAGTGTGGGGTCCTCTCTGCTCCACCCCCCAAAATTAGCGTTATTGTGCATGTGTGCTAAGTTGCTTCAGTTGTGTCCAACTCTTTGCAACACCGTGGACTGTAGCCCGCCAGGCTTCTCTATCCACGGGATTCTCCAGGCAAGAATACTGGAGTGGGTTGCCATGCCCTCCTCCAGAGGATCTTCCTGACCCAGAGATCGAACCCATGTCTCTTATGTCTCCTGCATTGGCAGGCAGGTTCTTTACCACTAGCACCACCTGGCATCAGGTCATTATTCCTTTTCTTTTTGACATGGTCTTTGTTGCTAATGTACAGGTTAGTACTGAGAAACAAAATAATGAGGAAAATGAAGTGGGGTGCTCTGAGGGAGCTAGTGGTACATAAATATTTTACCTGTCCAGCAAACTTGAATTCTTTGCACACCACCACCTCCATTCTCGCCCCTTACACCATGCAGCGCTGCACCTGGGTAGCTCTGAGCTGGCCACCAGCGTGGTCCAGAAACCTCACCTCTTCCCCTTCTACAGGCTGAGTATTGATTCTCAGGCTGGGGAACCGCTGTGTGAAAGCTGTTGTCCAGGCTGCTTTGAGGGCCCCCCGTGGCCACAGTTTGGTGTTTATGGGCTGAGGGCAGTTTGAGCAGCCAGCTGTCTGCAGCAGGAAAGTCCCTTGGCTGAAAAATATATCCCCTACTGTCCTGTGGTAAATGCCTGAAATTCCACCATTAGCAATGCATTCCTTAGGGTACGCCACACCATTCTGAGGCCACAATTTTCATGTAAAAATGCCCCTCTGGGGAATAACTCGTGAAGACCCTGACACTTAAGATGAAAGAGTGTTTCCTGAGAGAGAAGGTGAACATTGGCTATCTTGCTGGTGGAAGAGTGTCTGGGGTCAGGGGAGAAGGCGTGTTGAAGAAGGGCTGTGGCTTGGAGTGCCGAGCGCAAACTTGGACAGCTGGGTTCTTATAACACTTTTAAAACATGGCCTTAAAGTCTTTGACGCTCCTTCCAATGGGAGGTGGGGTTTATGGCCTCTCCCCTTGAACCTGGGTGGGCTGTGACTGCTGAAGCACCCTTTGTAACCTCTGAGGCGTTCGGTCATACAAGGTCATGAAGCTTCCTCCTGATTCTCTGGAACATTCACTTTGGGAGTCCAGGGTCCTCAGGTAAGAAGCGTGACTACTCTGAGACCTCATGCTGGAAAGTTCACTCTGAGACCAACCTGCCAAGCAGCCCTGCTGAGGTTCTAGATAGGTGAGGAAAGCCACCAGAAGCAGAAGAGTTGTGCCATCAGGCCCCTCCCAACTTCCTGACCTATGAAATTGTAAAATAGAAAGAATCAGTTGTTTTTAGCCGCTCATGACTGTGGTAGTTTCTTCTGCAGAAGAAGCTAATAGAACAGCCAGTTTGCCTCACAGACTCGGGGCTGGTGGGGGTGGGGCTGGATTCGCCCACAGGTTTCGCCTGAATCCCTCAGAAACCAACTACCCAATTCCCTGGAGATAATGCCGAGCCCACACTTGGGGCCTTCCAGCCCACAATGGACCATTATCTCCTGGAGCAGAAGAATTTGGGGAGTTCTCTACAGATAGGGACATTGACCTTCCAAGATACAAGGCAATCTGCTGCTCCCCTGGTGTCCATGATGGGACCTGGTGTCTGGCCCTTCAGACTCCTAGAGGAGCAGTGTGAGGTTTGGTAAGGAAAAGCATAGGTGTGGGCTCAGAAGCCAGAAAGGCCCGGGTTCGAGACCTGACATAAGTCTAGAAGAGGGTGGAAGGATCGAGGAGAAGCCTGATCCATAGATAAGGCTCCGTGTCTCCAGCCTGCTGGGTGGCCACCCTGTGTGGTGCCCACCTTGTGTGTGGCCCAGCCCAGGGCAGTTCAGCAGCATATGGCAGCCAGAGTCACTCCGGACTGGTCACAGCTGGACTCCTGTCACCAGGAAATCTTTTCACTCACAGATGGACAAGTTCTGTTAGTACCTTGTTGCCGTTCTGGAAAAATAGAGACTGTTCATAAGGGGGAGAAGATGGAATTAAAAAAAAGAGATTTTGATGGGCATGGGCATAATATCTTTTTTCTCCTAAGTGGCAACCACTTGATTTGTTTATGGCCCTGTGGTGTTTTCCAGACTCTTGCTTCCTCAAATCCCTTCTTTCCACTCTGACCTAGTTTGGGCTCCCTCAGAAGCAGACTCAGAGCGAGATTTGAGCTTAACTGGTTTGTTGGGGAGAAAACTCAGTGGTGTAGGGGAGGCCAGCTGGGGAAAGGGAAGGTTGTGTTATCAAGGGAATAACTGCCACAGGCCATGGCATCCAACACGCCTGTCTCCGAGTCCCCTACCTCGGGGCCGAAAGCTGACTAATTATCTTCTGACTCCTGTGGGCACCTGCTGAGAGCTTGGCCTGCGTGGGGCTAGGAGCAGGCCCTCCTGTCCAATGGAGGTCACCGGAGCGCACAGAGGACCCTGCTGATGGGCAGACACTGGGAGTGCGGGGCCACCGGGGCCACACCTGTGCCTGCTGTAGGCTCTTTCCCTTTGGACCTGTCCCTGGCCTTCCCGGTGGGCCGTTTAGTCACACACGATCAGCTGAGGGTTCACTTGCTGCAATCTCGACAATCCATCTCTCACCTCAAATCAAGCGAAAGTCGCGGTAATCCCCAGTTTCTCCCTCTGAGTTCCTCAGAAGACAGGGATCAGCCTTCCTGCCTTGGAGACAACAGAGACAGCCTCAGAGAGCGGCAGGGCAGGCAGAGCCACCCCTCAAGCGTGGGGGCGGGACTCCCTTCCCCCCACCATCCCTCTTTCTCTTCTGGCCCCGAGAGGGCGCAGACCCTGGCCACAAGCCGCCCTTGACTGTCTTTCCAGAATGGCCCTGCCCCATCCCGCGCACCCCCTCAGACCCTGTGCCCCAGTCCCCAAGGGTAGACCTGGCATAGCCTCCACCTTCCTGCTGGTGCGCCCCGGGGCTTCACCTCGCTTTGCTAAGCCTCCACGCTCTGTCGAGTTGGGCCCAGCTGTCATTGCTGTGGCCAAGCCTTGACACGGAGCGCTGAGGTTTGTTTTTATTTTCCGTTTCCAAGGCGCCTTCTCTCCCAGGAGCAGGAGGTGCTGGGGAAGCTGTAATTTGCTAAACAGGCATTAATCTTCACATCAATCCCAAGAGGCAGGTAGAGCTTCTCGGTCAAAACACACAGGGTTGTGATCAGACGTGGCTGGCAGGATAACACGCAGATATTTGCACCTCTCCAGCCCAGCCCCAGCTCTCCCCCCTGGCAGCTGCCAACCTCATCCCTGGGCTGTAGCCCACAGAGAACATTGTCTTGGGAGAGCCAGGCATCAAGGCCATTCTGCTGCTCTCCCCCAGCCCCCTCTTTCTCTCTCCAGCCTTCCCCTCTCGGACAGGGTCATGGAAAAGCGGCGTGGCCTTGGAGGAAGGCAGAAGACCTGGGTGTGAATCTTGCTATGTCACTTTTTTTCCATCCCACAAATATTAATGAGCCCCTGTTAGGTTCCTGGCACTTTTGGGTTCTGGGAATACAGTGATAAATGTTGGGGTTTCCGGAGGATCAATTAATAATACTCCTTTCTTCTCCTCCTGGCCAATTGAGAAATAGACATAGAAGTCCAAAAGGTGGAGTTCAAAATATTCTTTATTACGGAGAAGGCAATATTGGCAGATGGGGCTTGAGATCTATCACAATTGTCTTGCTGACACTTTCCCCAGCATTGATCTGACCTGCTCAGCCCCAGGCAGAGCTGAGGTCCGCAGGGAGCAGAGATGATGTGCTCTTTGGTGGGGTGGGAGGGGAGAGCTGCCTTCTAAAGGGAACCCAGAATGTGCTGAGACTGCCCCCCGCCACCTCGGGGCCTGGATTCTTTGCTCCAACTCATTGCTCTGTTAGGGTCCCCCGAAGGTAGCCCCTGGGATGAGGATATGAGTGCACAGAGGGTATTTGGAAGGGGCCACAAGGGAACATGGGGAGGGCATGTGGCCACAGGCCAAGAGTCACAGAGCCTGGCACATGGTAAGTTGTCAGTAAATGATCTGTTCATTTGTCATTCTGCAGGCAGGAACAGGTGACCCTCGGATATGACAGTTTGACTGCCACATCATCTAGCTGCTTGGAGGGTGGGGTGGAGACGGGATATTAATGGCAATGGAGATGCTGGCACTTGGGCTCTGCCACCCCTGACCAGTAGCAACAGGGCAAAGATGAGGGTGGAAAGGGCAAAGGCGGCGTCATTGTTAGGGAGCCACAACCCCTGCCTGTGATTTGAGGGGGAAATACCATTACTAAGTGACTCTCAAGAACTCCAGGTTTCACGTCTAGTTTCTAGGCCTAGAGAGTTCTGTGACCCCCAAATTGGTTTTGCCTTGGTCCCAGAAATGTCGCAGCCTAGATGGGCACACACATGCATACACAAGCATACACAAATACAGACATGTGCACACACAGACATGCATATGCACACAACACGCACACGCAAATTATGTGCATTCACAAACACTTATGTTCTCACACATATATACAAAGGCACACACTCACACGCACACCCGTTCATTCACCCACACATACTTTTTCTGCTACTTGCTGTGATCTCATCAGGCAGGAAAGGTGTTAAAGGGCAGCCCTAGGGACATGGCCTCTTCAACAGGACTCCGTCAGTGCGAAGGTCTGTACCCTCCCTCCTACCCACAACTTGCACCCTCCCATTCCCCAAGAACTAGTCAGGAAATAGGCCTGGTGCTGGCCTCTGCCATATCTCCCACAGATTCACAGCTCCAGAGGTGTCCAAAGTGAGGACCTCTCCCCTCGAGCATGACCTGGGGACCCAGCTGCTGTGGCAGGCCCCCATTTGAGGGAAAGGTAAGAACAAGGCTCAGGGCCAGGCCTCTGCTGGGAGGACCTGTGCTCTGGGCTCCAGGCCGGTGCTTGACAGTCAGCCCTGCACTTCCTCAGTGTACACTCAGAGGCCAACGTGTCTGCCCACTAGACCAGGCCATGGTCACTACCCATCCTTGGTACCGGACAGGGGATGTGGCTTCAGCACAGGCAAACAGTGCCAGGAATGCCCCCCCCCCCACCTTATCCAATGGCAGGTCAGCGGACACCACTGGTCAAAGGGAGAGAGATTGTGGTCATTGAGAGAACAGGAGGGAGCAAAGAAGTTACTGCTTTTAGAACCATGGACACTGGTCTCATCTTAAGTGAGCAGGAAAGGAGCCATTTTTTCTAGACCTGACGGTTTTTGGTTTCATCTCCTTGAATGGCTGCTGTGGGCGCCCCCTATGTTTTTCAGTCTGGTGAAGTAGAGATGGAGTCTAGAACATGCCAGAATGGGCTTCCTCAGTGGGGAAGGTATGTCCATAAGCCTGGCAGGAGGTGAAGCCACCCAGCTTGGGCAGTGGCCCAGTAACCAGCTACCTCCTAGGGAAAGGGGTGTGTTCTATTTGTTTGCATTGAACTCAACCCCCAGAGAAGCCCCCCTGCCCACCCCCTCCTTCCACCCATTAAAATGAGCTTACAATCTGGGGACTAACCTCTAGTTAGAAACAAGATCAAAGCTTTCTCAGTTCCGCTCATTACTCCCATCGTCAAAAAGCCCCCAAAGGGAATGGAAAGAGAACTTCATTTTTCTGGAGGAGCATTAAGATCAAGGTTGGAGATTGTTCTACACTGGAATCAGCCTAATAATAAACCACAAGTGGCCCCGCTGGAAGCTCAGATGGGTACTCCTCATTTGTTGTTGTTGTTGTTGTTGTTTACTTACTAACTCGTGTCCAACTCTTTGTGGCTCCATGGACTATAGTCCACCAGGCTTCTCTGTCCATGGGATTTTTCAGGCAAGAATACTGGAGTGGGAAAAAAAAAGAATACTGGAATGGGTTGCCATTTCCTTCTCCAGGGGATCTTCCCAACCCAGGGATGGAACCTGTGTCTCCTTCATTGGCAGGCAGATTCCTTACCACTGAGCCACCAGGGAAGCCAGGTTCCTCATGGGGACCACCAAAAGCTGAGATGTGAGGTCCCCAGTGGTCCCTGATAGGATTGTACCCCCGCTGCCTCAGTGGGGACCTGCCCAATGGTGTTTGCTTTATTGACTGTGGCCCATTCCTGGCCCACAGACTGTGGTCAGTGAGGAAGCTCTGCTTCTGGGGGGTTTGGCTGTAAGCTGGAGCAAAGGGCTAACTGGACCACGGCTCTGGTCCTCTGCAGGACTGGCTTGGGCTCCATGACATGGTAGCCGAAGATTCCAAGAGCAGCAAGTGGGACGAGCACGGCCATGCAAGTGCTTTTTTAAACCTTGGCTGACCATACTGTTTGCAACTTGCTAAACCAAGTCAATACCAAGTTCAAGGTCAGTGTGGGAGGGTACTACTGAAGGGTAGGGAAGAATTGGGGGCCAATTTTGCAATCTGTCCATCACAGGCAGGGGGCGCCACTTAGCCTAGTGAGGAGGGTCTACTGGCCTAGTCTTCCCCAGGCCACACTGTGCTGTGGGTTTATGCAGGATGTAACTGGATCAGACTTATATCCCCAGCCCCAGATTGGAACACAGGGCAGCAGCGTAGAAGAGGCTTGTTGAGGACGGAGCTGGATATTGAACGCACATCATTTCTGGCAGCCCAGGGACCAGTGAGAAGCCTTGAGCCTCAGCCTGACTCTCCGAAGCCCTCTATGGCCTGGGGGCCCCATCGGGTGTCCTTGTTCCAGACCAGGGACACCTAAGGCTTGTGCCGACAGATGATTATTTTCACTTCTCTCTTTTGAAAAATGGCCCATGTTTAAGGATTCATAAAACTTAGGGAATGCATCACTGAGCCTATAACGCCGTGAGAGCTCCATGTAGGGAACGACTTAAAAAGAAGATTCATCAAACTAATTACTTCTCCCCCCGCCCCCACCCCCACCCCGCCCCTCTTTCTGCTTGGCCTGCTTAGGAAGATGTACGGCCTCATCCGTCATCGGCTGGGCTGCTGCGAAGCCAAACTCCCGGGCCTGCTTGTGTGGGAGGGACAACACCCTGAGCCTCAATCTTTCTCTGGCTTTCGGGCAGACAAGAGTTTTTCCTGCTGATTCATCTATTCCAGAGGCCGAACAAGGCCAAGACTCCTAAGGAGTTGGGTGAGGGAGGGAGCAGGGGGAATACCAAGAGCAGTGCAGGAAGGCTGTCTGTCATCCGTTTCTCCGAGGCAGATGCTATGCTTCCCTGTAGGATGGTCCTGCTATGTCCCCTGGTGTCCACCTTTGGGTGCACCCGCCACCGTGGTGGGCAGTGCCTGAACCTGCTGACTGCTTCCCACCTCAACTACCTACCCCTCCCTCTCTGCCTCCCTGCCTCGGACTTTCTGTGGAGTCACGGGAGCTTGCTTGGTAGAGGACAAGGCTCAGTGTCAGGGTTTCACACCACCCTAGGCAACCCCAGCCAGTGTGGAGGGACAGTCTGTGGATAAATACTGCAGCTTCACAGCTGTAGTGGGCTGTAGGGTGGCCCCCCAAAAATAGGCCCACCGGGAGCCTGTAAATGTGACTTCCTTTGGGAAAAGAGTCTCGTAGACATAATCAAGTTAAGGATCCTGAGATGAGATTATCCTGGATTATCCAAGTGGATCCTAAATCCAAAGATAAGTGCCCTTAGAAAAGTGACAGGGAGAAGACACATAGAGGGGAAGGTGACATGAAGACGGAGGCAGAGATTACAGTGATGTGTCCACAAGCCAAGGAAAACCAAGAAGTGTCAACAGTCCCCAGAAACTTGAAGGAGAGGCCTGGGATGGATTTTCCAAGGCCTCCAGAAGGAAGAGATCCCACTGACACCTTGCTTTCAGACTTGCACCCTGCAGAAATGTACGTGTGCATTAAGTCACTTCCATCATATTTGACACTGTGACCCCATGGACTGTAGCCCACCAGGCTCCTCTGTCCATGGGATTCTCCAGGCAAGAATACTGGAGTGGGTTGCCATTTCCTCTCCAGGGGATCTTCCTGACCCAGGGATCGAACCTGCGTCTCTTATGTCTACTGCATTGGCAGGCAGGCTCTTTAACCCTAGTGCCACCTGGGAAGCCCCCAGGACTGTGAGGCCATCAATTTCTGTTGTAAACTACCCAGTTTGTGGTACTTTGTCACCCAAGCCCTAGGACATTAATATAGATGTCCTGAGTGGGATGATTCTGAGATATGTTCAAAACAGTTCCAAAGAGGGTCCCTAACAGGATAGGGGCCCAGTTGCCCACAGGGATAACCAGCTCATCTCTATACCCCTATCAGCTTTTTAATCCTGCCTCGTTGCCCTGCTGGGAGTTTCCTGGGAGTGCTTCCAAGTAAACCACCTGCACCCAAGTCCTTGTCTGCCTTGGGAAGCACTCAAACTTGGGGCACACAGTCCCGTACCACTTGTTCCATCATTAATTCGTCCCATCATCATTTGTAAGGGTGGCAGTACAGAGAGTGGCTGTAATAGACCAAATAATGGGTCCCCAAGGTGCCACTAGTGGTAAAGAACCTGCCTGCCAATCCCTGGGTCAGGAAGATCCCCCGGAGGAGGGCATGGCAACCCACTCCAGTATTCTTGCCTGGAGAATCTCATGGACAGAGAAGCCTGGCAGGCTACAGTCCATAGGGTTGCAAAGAGTCAGACATGGCTGAAGTGACTTAGCACACACAAATATATCCACATCTTAATTCTCAGAACTTGCAAGTGCTACCTTATATGGCAAAAGGGACTTTGCAGATTGTGAGGAAGTTAAGAATCTTGAGATGGGAAGATCATCCAGGCTTACTCAAATGGGCCACAAGAGTCCTAAGAGGGAGGCAGGAAGCCAGACTAGTAGGAGGAGAAAGTCATGTAACCATGAAAGCAGACTTTGGAGTGACTCAGCCACCAGCTAAGCAATATCAGCATCCTCTAGCAGCCAGAGGAGCAAAGACTAGATTCTTCAGAGCCATTAGAAGGGACAAGCTCTGTCACCACTTTGATTATAGCCCCATAAGACTCATTTCTGAATGTTGGCTTTAAGCCAACTCCTTCACTCTCATCTTTCACTTTCATCATAGAGGCTCTTTAGTTCTTCTTCACTTTCTGCCGTAAGGGTGGTGTCATCTGAATATCTGAGGTTATTGATATTTCTCCTGGCAATCTTGATTCCAGCTTGTGCTTCCTCCAGCCCAGTGTTTCTCATGATGTATAGTCAATAAAGCAGAAATAGATGTTTTTCTGGAACTCTCTTGGTTTTTTGATGATTCAGCGGATGTTGGCAGTTTGATCTCTGGTTCTTCTGCCTTTTCTAAAACCAGTTTGAATATCTGGAAGCTCATGGTTCACATGTTGTTGAAGCCTGGCTTGGAGAATTTTGAGCATTACTTTACTAGCATGTGAGATGAGTGCAATTGTGCAGTAGTTTGAGCATTCTTTGGCATTGCCTTTCTTTGGGACTGGAATGAAAACTGACCTTTTCTAGTCCTGTGGCCACTGCTGAGTTTTCCAAATTTGCCAGCATATTGAGTGCAGCACTTTCACAGCATCGTCTTTCAGGATTTGAAATAGCTCAACTGGAATTCCATCACCTCCACTAACTTTGTAGTGATGGCCCACTTGACTTCACTTTCCAGGATGTCTGGCTCTAGGTGAGTGATCACAACATTGTGATTATCTGGGTCATGATCTTTTTTGTACAGTTCTGTGTATTCTTGCACCTCTTCTCAATATCTTCTGCTTCTGTTAGGTCCATACAATTTCTGTCCTTTATTGAGCCCATCTTTGCATGAAATGTTCCCTTGGTATCTCTGATTTTCTTGAAGAGATCTCTAGTCTTTCCCATTCTGTTATTTTCCTCTATTTCTTTGCACTGTTCACTGAGGAAGGCTTTCTTGTCTCTCCTTGCTATTCTTTGGAACTCTGCATTAAATGGGTATATCTTTCCTTTTCTCCTTTGCTTTTTACTTCTCTTCTTTTCACAGCTATTTGTAAGGCCTCCTCAGACAGCCATTTTGCTTTTTTGCATTTCTTTTCCATGGGGATGGTCTTGATCCCTGTCTCCTGTATGATGTCACGAACCTCCATCTATAGTTCTTCAGGCACTCTGTCTATCAGATCTAGTCCCTTAAATCTATTTCTCACTTCCACTGTATAGTCATAAGGGATTTGATTTAGGTCATACCTGAATGGTCTAGTGGTTTTCCCTACTTTCTTCAATTTAAGTCTGAATTTGGCAATAAGGAGTTCATGATCTGAGCCCCAGTCAGCTCCCGGTCTTGTTTTTGCTGACTGTATAGAGCTTCCCCATCTTTGGCTGCAAAGAATATAATCAATCTGATTTCGGTGTTGACCATCTGGTGATGTCCATGTGTAGAGTCTTCTCTTGTGTTGTTGGAAGAGGGTGTTTGCTATGACCAGTGCATTCTCTTGGCAGAACTCTGTTAGCCTTTGCTCTGCTTCATTCTGTACTCCAAGGCCAAATTTGCCTGTTACTCCAGGTGTTTCTTGACTTCCTACTTTTGCATTCCAGTCCCCTATAATGAAAAGGACATCTTTTTTGGGTGTTAGTTCTAAAAGGTCTTGTAGGTCTTCATAGAACCATTCAACTTCAGCTTCTTCAGCATTACTGGTCGGGGCATAGACTTGGATTACCGTGATATTGAATGGTTTGCCTTGAAAACAGAGATCATTCTGTAGTTTTTGAGATTGCATCCAAGTACTGCATTTCAGACTCTTTTGTTGACTATGATGGCTACTCCATTTCTTCTAAGGGACTCTTGCCCACAGTAGTAGATATAATGGTCATCTGAGTTAAATTCACCCATTCCAGTCCATCTTAGTTCACTGATTCCTAGAATGTCAGTGTTCACTCTTGCCATCTCCTGTTTGACCACTTCCTATTTGCCTTGATTCATGGACCTAACATTCCAGGTTCCTGTGCAATATTGCTCTTTACAGCATCAGACCTTGCTTCCATCACCAGTCTCATCCACAGCTAGGTGTTGTTTTTGCTTTAACTTCATCCCTTCATTCTTTCTGGAGTTATTTGTCCACTGATCTCCAGTAGCATATTGGGCACCTACCGACCTGGGGAGATCATCTTTCAGTGTCCTATCTTTTCTTTATAGTCCAGCTCTCACATCCATACGCAACTACTGGAAAATCCGTAGCCTTGACTAGACGGACCTTTGTTGGCAAAGTAATGTCTCTGCTTTTTAAAATGCTATCTAGGTTGGTCATAACTTTCCTTCCAAGGAGTAAAATGAAAGAGGAGAGTGAAAAAATTGGCGTAAGGCTCAACATTTAGAAAACTAAGATTATGGCATCTGGCCCCATCACTTCATGGCAAATAGATGAGGAAACAGTGGAAACAGTGGCAGACTGTTCCAAGGGTTTTAGGAACTCTGTGCTAGGAACCCTTCTAAGACCAAATATCTATTTCTTATTACAAATCACAATATCAGAGCAACCTTGCTCCTGCAAAGTCTGGGCTCCCTAGTGTCCTAGAAATTCTGCCTCAGCTGAGGCAAGCCTTGTGTGTAGTGTGGGGCGAACATGGAAGGTTCCAGATGGAATTTAGAACTGTTTCGTCTCTCTCTTCTTTCTTTCTCTGGTGAGACACCCACCTCTTCCTGGCCCACTGAATCTGTGATGTAGCCCCTTGGAGAGGTGGGGCCTAGAAACTACATGGTACACAGTGTCGCTTGCCTTTTGTAATTGAAATAATGATGTCACCTTAAGAGACAGCTCTGCCTAGAAATAGGGATAATGAAACAGCAGAACCCTGTGGGGCCATACTGGATACAAAAGTCCCTCCCTGTCCTATGTTTCTTGTTTGTAGGAACAAAAAAAGAGTTTTCTCCTCTTCTAGGCCTTCCCTAAGCAGACTCAAACAGTTGCTATTTAGGGAAATGAGATAACTCAGAAACAAAGGAGAAGCCCTTAAGGAAGAAAAGTAATGACAATAGTTCAGTGATAAAACAGAGTCCTAGTTCCTCCCCTAGGGATATACATAACAATGTGACATGTATCTTTTAGTTGTTCTGCAGAAACCAAGACCCCACCCAGGTGGAGGATGGTGCCTATATGCTGACCACAAGCATGTAGACCCCAGACTGGTTGGAACCAGAACGTTGATGATTAAGATTCCTGAAACACCACCCTGTTACCTCACTACCAACCAATCAGAACAAAGTCCACAAGCTACAACCCGCACCCCAAATGTTCCCTTTAAACACCCTTCCCTGGGGACTTCCCTGGTGGTCCAGTGGCTAAGACTCTGCAATCCCAACACAGGGGGCCCGGGGTTCAATCCCTGGTTGGGGAACTAGATCCCACATGCGGCAACTACAGATTCCACATGCCGCGACGGAGACTCAGTGCAGCTAAATAAATATTAAAAAAAAAACAACCCTTCCCTGAAAGCCATCAGGGAGTTTGAGTCTTTTGAGCATGAGTTGTCCATTCTCTTTCCTTTTGTTGTTCAGTCACTCAGTCGTGTCCAACTCTTTGTGACCCCATGAACTGTAGCACACAGGCTTCCCTGTCCCACTCTCTCCCAGAGCTTGCTTAAACTCATGTCCATCGAGTCAGTGATGCCATTCAGCCATTTCATCCTCTGTCGTCCCCTTTTTCTCCTGCCTTCAATCTTTCCCAGCATCAAGGTCTTTTACAGTGAGTCAGCTCTTTGCATCAGGTGGCCAAAGTATTGGAGCTTCAGCATCAGCCCTTCCAGTGACTATCCAGGGCTGATTTCCTTTAGGATGGACTGGTTTCATCTCCTTGCTGTCCAAGGGCCTCTCAAGAGTCCTCTACAGCACCACAGTTGGAAAGCACCAATTCTTTGGTGCTGAGCCTTCTTTGTGGTCCAGCTCTCACATCCATACATGACTACTGGAAAAACCATGGCTTTGACTAGACAGACCTTTTTCGGCAAAGTGATGTCTCTGCTTTTTAATATGCTGTCTAGGTTGGTCATAGCTTTTCTTCCAAGGAGCAAGCGTCTTTTAATTTCATGGCTGGAGTCACTGTCTGAAGTGATTTTGGAGCCCAAGAAAATAAAATCTGTCACTGTTTCCATTTTTTTCCTGCATCTATTTGCCATGAAGCGATAGGACCAGATGCCATGATCTCAGTATTTTGAATGTTGAATTTTCTTTTTTTTTTCTTTTTTTTTCCATTTATTTTTATTAGTTGGAGGCTAATTACTTTACAACATTGCAGTGGTTTTTGTCATACATTGAAATGAATTAGCCATGGATTTACATGTATTCCCCATCCCGGTCCCCCCTCCCACCTCCCTCTCCACCCGATCCCTCTGGGTCTTCCCAGTGCACCAGGCCCAAGCACTTGTCTCATGCATCCAACCTGGGCTGGTGATCTGTTTCACCCTAGATAATATACATGTTTCGATGCTGTTCTCTTGAAACATCCCACCCTCGCCTTCTCCCACGGAGTTCACAAGTCTGTACTATACATCTGAGTCTCTTTTTCTGTTTTGCATATAGGGTTATCGTTACCATCTTTCTAAATTCCATATATATGTGTTAGTATACTGTAATGGTCTTTATCTTTCTGGCTTACTTCGCTCTGTATAATGGGCTCCAGTTTTATCCATCTCATTAGAACTGATTCAAATGAATTCTTTTTAATGGCTGAGTAATATTCCATGGTGTATATGTACCACAGCTTCCTCATCCATTCGTCTGCTGATGGGCATCTAGGTTGCTTCCATGTCCTGGCTATTATAAACAGTGCTGCGATGAACAATGGGGTGCACGTGTCTCTTTCAGATCTGGTTTCCTCAGTGTGTATGCCCAGAAGTGGGATTGCTGGGTCATATGGCAGTTCTATTTCCAGCTTTTTAAGAAATCTCCACACTGTTTTCCATAGTGGCTGTACTAGTTTGCATTCCCACCAACAGTGTAAGAGGGTTCCCTTTTCTCCACACCCTCTCCAACATTTATTGCTTGTAGACTTTTGGATAGCAGCCATCCTGACTGGCGTGTAATGGTACCTCATTGTGGTTTTGATTTGCATTTCTCTGATAATGAGTGATGTTGAGCATCTTTTCATGTGTTTTTTTGCCATCTGTATGTCTTCCTTGGAGAAATGTCTGTTTAGTTCTTTGGCCCATTTTTGATTGGGTCATTTATTTTTCTGGAATTGAGCTGGAGGAGTTGCTTGTATATTTTTGAGATTAATCCTTTGTCTGTTGCTTGAATGTTGAATTTTAAAGCCAGCTTTTTCACTCTCCTCTTTCACCTTTATCAAGAGGCTCTTTAGTTCCTCTTCACTTTCTGCCATAAGGATGGTGTCATCTGCATATCTGAGATTACTGATGTTTCTCCCAGCAGTCTTGATTCCAGCTTGTGCTTCATCCAGCCCAGCATTTCGCATGATATACTCTGCATATAAGTTAAAAAGCAGGGTGACAATATACAGCCTCGACATACTCCTTTCCCAACTTTGAACCAGTTTGTTGTTCCATGTCCAGTTATAATAATTGCTTCTTGACCTGCATACAGGTTTCTCAGGAGGCAGGTAAGGTGGGCTGGTATTCCCATCTCTTTAAGAATTTCCCACAATTTGTTGTGATCCACACAGTCAAAGGCTTTAGCATAGACAGTGAAGTAGAAGTGGATGTTTTTCTGAAATTCCCTGGCTTTTTCTGTGGTCCAGTGGATGTTGGCAGAGTTTGATCTCTGATTCCTCTGCCTTTTCTAAATCCAGCTTGTACATCTGGAAATTCTTGGTTCACATACTGTTAAAGCCTAGCTTGAAGAATTTTGAGCATTACCCTGCTAGCAAGTGAAATGAGCATAATTGTGCAGTAGTTTGAATATTCTTTGCGATTGCCTTTCTTTGAGATTGGAATGAAAACTGACCTTTTCCAGTCCTGTGGCCAATCCTGTGGCCACTGCTGAGTTTTCCAAATTAGCATCATAATTTAGGATTTGTGATAGCTCAGTTAGAATTCCATCACCTCCACTGAATTTTGTTCTTTGTAATGCGTCCTAAGGTACACTTGACTTAGCACTCCAGGATGTCTGGCTATAGGTGAGTGACCACACCATCAGTGGTTATCTGGGTCATAAAGATCTTTTTTGTATAGTTCTTCTGTGTATTCTTGCCACCTCTTCTTAATATCTTCTGCTTCTGTTAGGTCCATACCATTTCTGTCCTTTATTGTGCCCATTCTTGCATGAAATGTTCCCTTGGTATCTCTGATTTTCTTGAAGAGATCTCAAGCCTTTCCCATTCTATTGTTTTCCTCTATTTCTTTGCATTGTTCACTTAAGAAGGCTTTCTTATCTCTCCTGGCTATTCTTTGGAACTCTGCATTCAAATGGGTATATCTTTCCTTTTCTCCTTTGCCTTTTGCTTCTCTTCTTTTCACAGCTATTTGTAAGGCTTCCTCAGACACCCATTTTGCCATAGCTTGCTGAGTGTCCCACAGTAAATGCTGCACTTTTTTGCACAACCCAATGTCAATAGATTGATTTTGCTGTGAGGCAGGCAAGTGGACCCAAGTTTGGTTCAGTAACAACAAAACAATGGCACCAGTGTCTGTGCAAAAGGGTCCCGAAGGCATGGGCAGAGAGATCCTTCCTGTCTGGAATCAGGGGCAGCAATGTGGTGGAAGAGGCATTGGCCCTAAGGACTCACAGGGATGGGAGCAGGGGTTTCTGGGAGCTACTGGCAGGAACAGAGGCAGAAGTGGGAGCGGATTTATGGAGCCCCACGATGGAGCTGTCCCAGGTGACCTCTGCTGTGTCTGGTCACAGGGCCCCCTGAGCCTCACATACCCAAAGCCCTGATGGTGCTCCATCATGGCAGCAGGGACCACTCAAAGGCCAGCAGCCTAGACAGGCAAGCGGTAGGTCTGGGGGCCAGGAGGAGGTGTGGGGCTGGTCTTTCTTTCTGGGGCAGGGGGATGCCATGGAGGGCTTCAGGAAGGGGATACAATGATTACAGGACTGGAAATGTACTTGCCTCCTTCCCCCTCCCTTTCCCCTGGTGAGAGGGAAAGTCAGCCATGGGTCAAAAGCTTTTCAGCTGACCCAGCAATTGTTGCAAGTTGTCACTGTGGAATACTGACACAGGTGAGCTTGTCACAGTGTAGTTTATAATAGCAGAAAATTGCAAATGACCTAAATGAACCTTAGGAGGTACATTTAATAAATGATAGTGTTTTCATCCAACAGAACACTGGGCGACCATCTAAAAACTCAATGTTAGTCTATTTTTATTTTGGAAAATACAATCTACTGTTAAGTGAATACAGCAGTTTTTGAATTAACTCATACAGCACATCCTAATATTGTTTACAGAGATCTGTTTATATGTATATATTTGCATGGTGAAATTTGATGAAATGTACACTACCCTGTGTTAACAATGGTGATCCTTGGGTGGGTAGAACTTTTTTCAGTATGTTGCTCATCTATGTTGTTGGTTTGTAGGTTTTTTAAAAAAATATATAGTTAACACGCACGACTTATGTCATTTAATTTTTTTAATTTTTGATAATTTTTATTGAAATAATTGATTTACAATGTTGTGTTAGATTCAGATGTACAGCAAAGTGATTCACTTAAATCTATATATTGTTTTTCAGATTCTTTTCCATTATATGTTATTACAAGATGCTGAATATAGTTCCCTGTGCTGTACAACAGGTCCTTGTTGGTTATCTGTTTTATGTATATATTTTATGTATACATATTTATATGTATGTTTTAATCCCAACCTCCTAATTTATCCCTCCCCACCTTCCCCCTTTTATAACCATAAGTGTGTGTTCTAAGTCTGTGAGTCTGTTTCTGTTCTATAAATAAGTTCATTTATGTCATTTTTTTAGATTCCACATATAAGGGATATTATATGATATTTCTCCTTCTCCGTCTGACTTCCTTAACTCAACATGATAATCTTTAGGTCCATCCATATTGCTGCAAAGTTTTCATTATTTCGTTCTTCATGATTTCATTCTTTTTGATGGCTGAATAATATTCTATTGTGTATATGTACCACAGCTTCTTCATCCATTCATTTGTCAATGGATATTTAAGTTGCTTCCATATCTTGGATACTGTGAATCATGCTGCTATGAACATTGGGGTGCATGTATCTTTACAACTTAGGTGATTTTATAAGGCAAGGGTTTCTTTAATTATATTTCCACACTTGTAGTGGTGTTTGGATTCTCCTATCTGGGATTGCCTGAGCTCCCTAGGGAGAAATGCAGACAATGGGGGACTCTGAGAATCCTGGGTTGACCAGGTGTGTGGTCAAAACAGTCCACAAAATGGTGCGGTGAGACAGAATCCTAGCTCTGGAGAAGGAGAGTCATGGCAGTCAGTGTTGTCTCAGAGGCAGGACCAGGCAATAAACTCAGAGGGAGGCCCGAGGGCAGAAAGCAGAGGCTTGAAGGAAGGGCAGGCAGGCCAGGGCTGTGGCCGGTCAGGGCCAGAGAGCTCCATGGTGCCCAGGTCTCACAGCAGCCACATAGGCCCAGCACAAAGACCCGCTCAGTACTCTATGAGTTTGGCACCCTTCCTCACTCCACGGTGAGAAAGAAGGAGTTAACCTCTGGAATCTTCTGACAGAAACTGCGCTCAGAGCGAGCACGCAAAGCCACATTTGTGAAAAATGGGCTCAATTTGATATTTGGGGAGCAATAAAATGGAAATCATTTCAAATTTTAAATGCCCAACATATTGAGACCCACCCTCTGAGAGATCTTCCAAATGAGTCTGCAAGCTCTCCCTGCCCAGTTTCAGGAGGGGATTCACTTCTTTGCCAAAAATGTTCCTCTCCTTGAGTTGGAAGACGAGAGGCTTGGGGCTGGCAGGTCTCCCGGGGCCCTCGGTGTGCTGCCGAGCAAGAGCCTTCTACACGGGGCTGGAGGAGGAGTGGTGTTCCTTCTTCTCTCGGGTAATGAATTTGATCTAATGGGACTGTCTGAATGTCCAGATAGTGTGGTGATAGGCACCCCATAAACACAGAGATAAACAGGTAGAGAGATAGATGGAGGCAAGCATAATTTGCTTCTAAGTGCCTTTTCACTGGTATAAATAAAGCAAGAAAATAAAGTTGGATGCACTTGCAATACTAATGCAAGGGGGAAATTAAGTGCTAATTACAGGCTTGAGGATAAATGAAAAGGACGTATGTGGAGAAGGCAGGAGTGTCAGAGGTTGCTGCTCCCCTGCCATCGCCGTGAGTCCACCGCGAGGTCATCTGCAGACAGCTTCCACATCACCTCCACTTCCCGTGACTCTGCCACAAGGCATTCTTAGCTCAGGTGGCATGAGGAAGTGGGGGCAGGCTGGGTAAATGACCCAGGAGTACAGGAGTGACCCTCAGCCAGTGAGGAATGAAAATTGAAAGACAAGTAACCCAGCTCCCTGGTCTTTCTGTGGAAGGCTGATTCGAGGTGTCTTCTGTGTAATCTCCCCAAGCCCCCCACCCCAGCAGCATTGCACCCCAGTTTCCCACGGGACAATCCAGCCATTAGCAGACCTTAGTTGGTTTTCCCCACTTCCCTTTCTCACACTCTCACCCAGTCACTGTGCTTCCCCTGATCACCTCCCAGCTGACAACCTGTACCCACGTCCTTGTCTCAGGACCCATCTGCTTTGAGGGCAACTGAAACCACGACAGGCGGGTGGGTACCAGCTGCCTAGTGACCTGAGGTCAGACGTGCAACCTGACACCTGCGTACAACATCAGCAATGGCACGGGACCTGCTCTCAGAAGGACTCCATGCTTGGTTGACACCGTCTTGAAATTCTTAATCATTTTATCTTTGAACCTGTGTTGCATAAGTAACATCTGATGGGATGGTGGAGCATGCACACAAGTAGCACATGGAATGCTGACTGGCACCTCTGACTCTGCAGGCGGTGCAGCCCAAGCGATTCCCTGGTAACCTGGGGCGCTCACGCACACCTCCAGGCAGTCCGGGTCAGCGCAGAGCCCCACGGTCCAGATTGATGGTGCTAATGGTGGCGGCTGAGCAGAAGCCACAGCTGTGGAAGAGAAGAGAGGAGGGGCTCTGTGTGGGGTTCACCCTGGGACCTGTGGTGGGAGGGCAACTTGCCCATCAGTGCCTGGACCCCATCCTTGCAGCATCTATACAAACATTAACTCTCCACCTTGAGCCCCTGGACAGGAGCTGCCCAAGCTCAGACAATATGCGTTTATCAGTAAATTATTAAAAATAAAAGCATACACATGGATGTTGCAATGAAACACATCAGGGAGCTATTAAAAGTTTTTCAAAGTGTTTAGAATCTCGAGTTTTGAAAACCATTGCAAAATTGCATGAGAAATACCCACAGGCTCAGAAATAGAAATTAAATTTAAAGATCATCGAATTCAGCAGAAAAGAATACAGTTTTCACAGGAAACTTTGGATGAACCAATTATTAATCAAAAGGACAATTTTTAAATTAAGTTTTCCTTACAGTTGAAGATATGGTAATAGAATACATAAACAGGCATTTTGAATTATACATAAATCCTGAAGCCACTTTCTGTTTCTTCCGTGACTTGTACAAGTTACAGAAAATGTCAGACAAAACATTAAAGTGCCTTATATAAATTTATGTTTAAAATTAAATTCAGATTTACATGAAACTGATTTGAGTAGAAATTTTTTAGAAAAAAATGTTCTATCAGCATCATCAGGTCTAGAAATGCTGAAATTTTTGAATTTCAAAATATATTTTGACATAATTGATTAGATATGTATTCCAATGTTGTCACAGCCTATAAAAACACTCATAACAATCCTTGTAACAGTTGCATCAGCAGAAAGATCCTTTTCAAAATTAGAAGTTATAAAAGTTATCTGTAATTTTGCATTTGCCAGGAGTGACTGATGTTGCTTTCAGTTTGTATAGATTGAAAATGAAGTTGCTAAAAGTATAAATTTTGATGACCTAATAAATGAAAAAGCAGAAAAGTGAGCCACAGAAATATGGTCAGTCAAGATATCACATTAATAAATATCAGACTTCCCTGGTGGCTCAATGGTAAAGAATCTGCCTGCCAATGCAGTAAACATGGGTTCAATCCCTAGTCCAGGAAGATCCATAATAAAATAAAATTAAAATTAAAAAAATAAAGTATCGTTTATTGTACTACATAATATTATGACACCAAAATGTTATTGTTTGCAGTTTGTACCTTTATATTGTTATGCATGTATCACTGTTACTGTGTTTTAGAGGTCATAAAACATTTTTTAAAGGAAAAATTCTATATTTTGGTAACTTGAACAGTACTTTTTTCCTGCTTTTGGAACAGGGGCCCTGCATTTTCATTTCACGTGAAGCCCCATGGGTTATGTAGGCAGCTCTGCCTGCTTAACTTGTTTACCAAGTTTTCCAGGACAGATAAGTTAGGCCTATGGCCTTCAGGTCTGACGCTGATTTTCTCTTTTTTTTCGTATTCTGAAATTTAAAAAAAATTTTTTTAATTGAAATGCAGTTGATGTACAATATTATATGTTACAGTTGTACAGTATAGTGATTGACAATTTTAAAGGTTCTATTCCACATGTAGTTATTGTAAAATATTGGCTTTGTTCCCCATGTTGTACAATATATCCTTGTAGCTTATTTTATACCTAATAGTTTGTACCTCTTTATCCCCACTCCCTGTGTTACCCCTCCCTACTTCCCTCTCTCCACTGGTAACCACTAGTTTGTTCTCTATATCTGTGAGTCTGCTGCTTTTTGTTATATTCACTAGTTTGTTGTATTTTTTAGACTCTCTATATAAGTGATATCATAATTTGTCTTTGTCTGACTTATTTCACTTAGCATAATGCCCTCCAAGTCCGTCCATGTTGCTGCAAATGATAAGGTTTCATTCTTTTTTATGGCTAAATAGTATTCCGTTGTATATATGTAACACATCTTCTTTTTCCATTCATCTGTCAGTGGACACTGAGATTGCTTCCATGCCTTGGCCATTGTGAATAGTCTAAGTATGAACATTGGGATGCATGTATGTTTTCAAATTATGGTTTCCTCTGGGTACATGCCCAAGACTGGGATTGCTGGATCATATGGGAACTTTGTTTTTAGTTTTTTGAGAAACCTCCATACTGTTTTCCTCAATGGCTGCACCAATGAACATTCCTACCAACAGTGTACAAGCGCCCCCTTTTCTCCACTTCCGTCCTCTCTTCTTAATCCAGCTGCATCACATGGTTGACAATAGTCATAACAAGAGGTAAACTGTAAGGACTGCAGAGGAAGGAATTCTTGGTCCTGAGACCTCACAGACTGGGTCTTTGTCTTTGGCTGCAGGCTTCCCTGGGGAAGAAGCATAAACTTGGGCAATGACAGTGTTCACTGTACCCAAGGACACAGCTGTGAGCCATCAGTGGCGGGGGCGGGGAGCTGGGTAGGCTGGTTCTAAAAGAGTACCTGGGTAGAACAGGACAGTATTTCCCACAGTCTGCCCCCTGTGCCACTTCATTCACTTACTTCTTATAATGAATTGACTCCACTTGAGAAGAGCTTGTCCAGGATTCTGGGGTCATGCTTTCTGGGAAATTTAAAGGGGTGGGTAGGAGAACTGTAGCCCCTACTGCTGAAAGTTGATTTTGAAGCCATAGTAGTTACTCCTCCTCCACCACCAGCTTTCATAGACTCCCTTCGGCTAGCACCCCTGTTGTCTAGTTGCCGTTCACGGTGAAGGATAAAGACCCTCATTCATGGAAGGTCTGAACCCTGGGTTACCATGGCCTCTAATGCTGTGACTGCTGTACTTGTCCATTTACCGTTACCCCTGGACATTAAGGGCACCAACAGATTCCTCAGTGGATGATCTGGGAGCCAGATTCCTGACTGTCTGGGTTGCATACCTGTGGTTCTACGTCCTTCTAACGATTGGGAGTTTGTTACCACTGCCAGAACGGTGGCACTTTCTTTACCTGCTGAGTAACTTGGCATAAGGAACCCAGAGACTGGGAGACCACTAAATCTTAAAGTGTAATGAAAACCTTACTGTGTCCCCTGATGTAAGCATTCCTCTTCTGAGAATCAAGATCCATATTGTGTGGACCAGAAGTACACATTCCCCCAGTGACTCTATGGGGTTGATATGAACTGGGCCACTCCTACTTTCATCTCTTGGTTCCTAGATGAGCATAGCCTACTTATGAGGCCACAACACCTTCTAATCATTGTTGATTTGGAGGATGGACAATGTCCTGAAAGATGGAATCCCATCTTTACAGGACATTTTCTCCAAACTGGGGCATCAGCTGCACCATTCACAGGCCTTTCCTCTGCTTTATTGTGCCAACAGCTCCTGGGTGGTGCAGTATATGAGAGAACCAGAGCATCCTGTGGTTATCTGCCCACACTCATGCCTCATTTGCTGTAAAGAGGGCCTCCCTGTCTGAGTTGATGCTGTGTAAGATCCCATCTCAGTGAGTCCAGTGCTCTGTACGCCTTCTGATAGGGGTGCTTGCTGAGCCCCAGTAGTCAAGAAAGGTAAACCCACACCACACCCATCTTTGATCCCAGTCAAGTTGAATTATTGCCCTGTCAAGGGTGGAAATCAACTTGCTACCACGTGGTCAACAGTCCCCTTTGAGGAATGGCGCCATATTGGGAGTTTAGCATTGCTCTCTGTTAATGACAGGTTGGACATTCAACCGTGCTAGTAGCTAAATCAGCCTTAGTGACAGAGGGCCTATGCAATTGGGCCCATAAATAACCTCCATTCCTGTGCCGTGACTACTTTGTTCACACACATATTATGCCATTGTGCCAGCACTGGGGTGGCCACTGACAGATGATGGTGGATGTCAACTGGCAGAATCATTCTTTCTACCTGGTTGTTTGGTTCCTCTTAAGTACTCAGTGCTCTCTGGTGCATATTTATGTCTGACACAAATATCTTCGTATTTAGCGCATACCCCCATAGGTCCCTTCCTCCACACACTTCTTCCCCAGATTTGCTGGTCCCTGATCTTTTTAAAAACTTTTATTTATTTATTTTTGGCTGTGCTGGGTTTTCATTGCTGTGTGGGCTTTTCTCTAGTTGCAGTGAGCGGGGGTTACTCCCTAGCTGTGGCGAGCAGGCTTCTCATCTCTTGTTGCAGAGCATGGACTCTAAGGTGTGTGGGCATCAGTAATTGTGGCATATGGGCTGAGTTGCTCTGTGGCTTGTGGAATCTTCCTGGACCAGGGATCAAATCCATGTCCCCTGCTCTGGCAGGCAAATTTTTTTTTTTAATTTTTATTTTGTACTGGGTTATAGCTGATTAACAAACAATGTTGTAGCAATTTCAGGTGAACAATGAAGGAACTCAACCATACATAGACATGTATCCTTCTCCCCCCAAACCCCACCTCCCATAACATTGAGCAGAGTTCCGTGTGCTATACAGTAGGTTCTTGTTGGTTATTGGCAGGTGGATTCTTAACCACTGAACCACCAGGGAAGTCTGTCCTCGATCTTCTAATCTTTCTCCTTTCTGGACCCTGACCAACCAACCTGGCCATTTGCCACTGCCTATCTACATGGGCTTCCCTGGTGGCTCAGAGGTTAAAGCGTCTGCCTCCAATGTGGGAGACCCGGGCTTGATCCCTGGGTTGGGAATATCCCCTGGAGAAGGAAATGGTAACCCACTCCAGTATTCTTGCCTGGAGAATCCCATGGACAGAGAATCCCATGGACAGAGGAGCCTGGTAGGCTACAGTCCACGGGGTCGCAAAGAGTCAGACATGACTGAGCGACTTCACTTTCATGAGTCTGTATATTTTCTTACTTCAGGCTGCATCTCTTTCTGTACAAGGTAAATTATCAGGTACATTAGCTAGATCTCTGCCCCTTGAAAAGATTTCTCCTCACTTCTGTATTCAGGGCCATCCCTGACTGAGGCTATAGTGTGACAGTCACTCATTTTTGGCTTGCAGCAACCTACCAAGTTGCTCCATCTGTAACTTGAGCTCAGCCCTGTCACTAATCCATCAGCTGGTCATAAGGGACCCCCACACATGGCCCTTTGAGGTCAGCTAAAGAGAAGATGCTGGTACAACAGTGGTGGATGACATGGCATCTAGATCACCCCTTCATGCATCTTACTTATGCTCTCTGCTTCTCCTCGTCTCCAACCCAGGAATATCGTTCTCATCATACAGTGGCTTATGCTGGGCCTGCCCAAAGTTGTGATATGGTAGATCTTACAGTCTGAGCTCATCATGGGTGGTTATGGTCACTTGATATCCCATATTTACATGCTTGACTCCATCAGGGCCAGCATCACGCAGGGAGCTGCTTTCCGAACGGCATGGCATGGCATGGCCTTGCTCCAGAAGCTAAATCTAGGCATCTCCACTGTGATCGTCTGTCAGGACTAGCCATAAGTTCTGTCCAGCATCTTTTCCCGCTACATGGATTTCAAGTATCAGGCTATACAGTCTAAGATGGAGGACTGCTGGCACCTCCACCTGAACTTGCTGCAGAGTCCCTTCCTGCTCTGGGCCCCACTCAAGGCTGGCAGTCTTCTCTATCACTCAGCTGATGGATATTCCCTGAGGAGGATTAACAAACACGGCACTCCTTTCTTAGTGGTGGGACATGTGAAATGCAGTAAGTTGTCTTTTACTTTCTAGGGGATGTCCCAGCATGCCCCAGCTCACTGGGTCCCTCCAACCTTCACTGGTGTGTAGGGCCCTAATTTTCATAGAGTTCATTTTTCACTCTCTGGAGTTCGTGTGTTTTTTCAAGGGCTCCAACATACCACTTCTTGCCCATCTGGTTCGAGTAACGTGACGCCAACAACACGGTACATCCATACAATGTTTTGCAGAATGTCCAGATGATCCAGAGCTCTTTAGGTTATCAGAGAGGTTGGGAAGTTAACGTAGTCCTGAAGCAAGACCATGTGTACTGTTGTCCATCCTACGCAAATGCAAGCTGTTAGAGATGGAAAAGAATATATTTGCTGGATCCGTATACATGTGCTGGAAGTAAAGATTGAGCAGAGCAGCTGCAGTTGGGGCTACTACTTCATTAAGTGATCTACTCTTGTTCACGATAATCCATCCAGTTTTTTTAGGGACCAGTGAAGTGAAAGTAAAAGTGTTAGTCGCTCAGTTGTGTCTGACTCTGCGACCCCATGGACTGTAGCCTGCCAGGCTCCTCTGTCCATGGAATTCTCCAGGCAAGAATACTGGGGTGGGTTGCTATTCCCTTCTGCAGGGGATCTTCCCAACCCAGGGATCAAACCCACATCTCCTGCATTGCAGGCAGACTCTTTACCATCTGAGCCACCAGGGAAGATTTTAGGGACCAGGCTGGTGGATTAAATGGGGATGTTTGGGGACCACCCACCCTGCATTCTTTAAATCATCGAGGGTGTCCTAATCTCTGCCATCCCCTCAGGATGTACTGTTGCTTATGATTTACTGTCTTGGCTTGGTGTGCAAGAGGGGCATTTCAGAGGCTTCCATCTTGTCTTACTGTGGTAGCCCTTACTCCATTGGCCAAGGAACTGATATGGATGGGGGCCCTGATAACCACTGAGTATATATATTCCAAGTAGACATTCAGTGACCAAAAAAAAGAAAAATGACCAATGGGTAGGTTCATGGACCCAATGGAATGACCATCAGGTAGACCTGGGCCAGAACTCCATTTGTGACCTGGCCCCCATGTTCTTTCTATTCTAAGAGGGTGTGTCCATGGTGATGTTTTGTGTCGCTGGTATTAACATTTATACCCTAAATCCTTGAAAAGTCTGTGCAGTCTCATTTTTCTAAGGCTCTGTAACCCAAGTAAATAACCACAGGACTCTTCGGAAAAGGAATGAGCCTCAACCAGTGAGAGGTAGGAATTGATGGATAAGTCCTCCAACTTCTTTGCTCATCGGGGATAACAGTTCTGTTCTACCCTATCTCCCAAAGAGTCCCTGGTGCAATTGCACCCAGCTGCCCACAGAGGTCACCCACTGTTTAGCTCACCCTTGATTGGCCTGCCTTCCTGCCCTGCCTCACTTCTCCAGGTCATCACTGTGCTTCTTGGGACCTCTTCCCCAGTGAACTACTTGTACCTACATCCTTGTCTCAGGTTATGCTTATCGGAGACTCATACTAAGACAACAGTACAGAAATAAAGCAACCTGAGAGGTCACCCGTCTCCTCCTGACCTTTAGCTACTTCCGGTCTGTTCACCCAGTTCTGCAGAAAAAATTTCATCAGCCTCCACAGTAACCCAGTCTGATCTTCAGTTCTCGTTGTCAGACCTTTGCTTTTTACTCTCAACCCTCCATCCCTCCCACTGGAATATAAAACTACTTCATCATCTTATGATATTTTTTTCCTTTTTCTGAGAGATGGAGAGTAGCTGACCACCAACTTTGGTTTAGGAGCCCCTTATATACTTGAGCGTAGGTTTTCGTCTTTACTTCTCCAGGCTGAATGATTCAAGTTCTTTGAAAGAGTGCCCATCAGTCCCATTTGCCAGGCTTTTAATCATCTTCGCAGCTGTAAGCTGTCACCCCCAGCTGCTCACCGTAGACCAGCCTCTAGGCTTCTGGAGACCACCAGATGCGCGTTTTAACCTGGAGAAGTTCACCGGAGGGGGGGGGGTGCCCCAGCTGCTATAAATCACCTTCTCCCGCACCTCCTCCCTGAAGTCGGAGAACAAGCCCCAGCTTGCTGTCGAAGGCCATAAAACTTCTCTTCTTTAAAGGGCCCCTTTGTTGGGCACGTTCATTGTAGCAGGCGTGCAAGTCCACCAAGGACCCATAAAACTTCCCCAGGCTTTGTGCAGGTGACCCCACGTGCCTGCGTCTGAGCCATCCCACCCTGAAGCCCACAATAAAGCTGCTGCTGGGTTCACCCAGAGACACACTGGACTCAATTTGCCTTGTGATTTGTTTGTTAGCTTTACAAATGGCTGTTTGAGGCCAGACAACCTCCCCTAACCCTGCTGACTTGACAGGTGGAAGCTCAGGGACTTCCCAGGGAACTGGGGGACTCTTGAGTAGCCATGGAGATTTCAAAACAGTTGCCCTCAGGGGGAAACTGGCTGCCCTTAAAGGGTGAGGCAGCCTACAGATGCAGCTGGGCTCCCCTGTCTCTGGGAGGCAAAGGTGTTTCGCCTCCTGCTATCACCGGAGTGGTCCAACGGCCGCTTCCTGAGAAGCCCCAAGGCCATCACCTGCTCCCTGCTCCACTCCAGCAGTCACACCAGTCTTCCTAAGTGAAGTCGAAGCAAAGCCAGTCAGCAGGGGGATGACATTTACCTCATACTTAGCTCAGCAGTTAAGAGCCCAGGGCTTCAAACAACTCAAATGTCCATGCGCAGTAGAAGGGCTATTCATACAGTGGGATGTAAGAAGAACAAAGTGTGTGAGTAGTTCTTAAAATGTTCTCATCACAAGCAAAAAATATTTTTAACTGCAGTGACGGATGTTAACTAGATTTTACTGGAGTGGTCGTTTTGCAATATATACAAATATCATTATGCTGGACCCCTGAACATCTAACATAATGTTATATGTTGATTATACCTCAATTTAAAAATTATCATTATCATGTCAATGTATGGCAAAAACGACTACAATATTGTAATTAGCCTCCAACTAATAAAAATAAATGAAAAATTTAAAAAAATAAAAATTATCATTATGCTGTACCCCTGAAACTAACATAATGTTGTATGTCAGTTACGCATGCATGCATGTTAAGTCGCTTTGGTCATTTCCGACTCTTTGTGACCCTATGGACTGTAGCCCACCAGGCTCCTCTGTCCATGGGATTCTTCAGGCAAGAATACTGGAGTGGGTTGCCATGCCCTTCTCCAGGGGATCTTCCCAGCCCAGGGATCGAACTCACATCTCTTGTGTCCCCTGCATTGGCAGGCAGTTACTTTACCACTAGTGCCACCTGGGAAGCCCATGTCATTTATACCTCAATTTAAAAAATCAAAATACTTTTTTTTTAAAAGAACAAAGCACAGATATACACAAATGCATGGATGCATCACAAACATTCTGCAGGGTGAAAAAAGCCAGACATATGAGTAAATAGTACATGCTTCTGTTAATATTTACATGAAGCTTAAAAAGAGGCAAAATTTAATTTATGGTAGTAAAATTCACAATAGCAGTTACCTCTGTGAGGCAAAGGGGGTAAAATTAAGTGGAAAGGGACACAGGAGAGCTCTTTGGGGGTGATAAAAGTGGGCCAGATCTTGATCCGAATGCTGGTCACATAGGCATATACACATGTAAAAGGTTTTCAAACACTTAAGATCTGTGCTTTCCTGCATGTAAATATACATTAGGATACTATTGAGTGGGAAAGCCCCAATTTCTAACCTACATAACTATGTGCTAATAAATGACTGTTGTTTTAAGGTGCTAAATGTGTGATGATCTGTTACAGAGTCATGGAAAACTAACACACCTTGGTTCTATTATTGGTCCTGCCTCCAATTTACTGTGTGATCAAGGGTATGTCACTTATCCTCTCTGAGCTTCAGCTTCCACAATTAATGACAACAGTGACGCATCTGCCTGCCTGCAGGACTCATGTGAAAATCACATGACTTAATGTACGTGAAAGCACTTGCAAAAGAATGAAGCAGCTTATAAATGGAAAGTTTATTATTGTCATGTTCAAAATAAACCCCCAACTTTGACCACAGGAAATGATTCAGAATCAAGCAACCCAGGGCTGATAAGCCCCTATTTTGTTACAGGCCCTCAGCCATATGTCAGCAGGATATGGGCCTGTTGATCTGGTGAGCTTGGGAAATAAATGTCAAATTCACTCCTGAACACTGCCACCTGGATGTCATTTGTTTCTGCTTGAATTTGATATAGGCAAATGACTTCACATGTATTAATATTTGCTATTTTACCTTCCCAAAGTAAAATACATGGGAATTTTATTTTTCACTTGCTAGAAACTCCTATGCCTTCTGGAACCCTGTAACTCTCCCTCTGACAGGAAAATAATGCCCTGTCAGACGACTCTGAAAGTGTGAAACTGTTAGTCGCTCAGTTGTGTTTGACTCTTTGTGAACCCATGGACTATAGCCCACCTGGCTCGTCTGTCCATGAGATTTTCCAGATAAGAATACTGGAGTGGGCTTCCATTCCTTTCTCCAGAGGATCTTCCCGACCCAGGGATTGAACCCACGTCTCTTACGTCTCCTGCATTGGCAGGTGGGTTCTTTATTGTCTGAGCCACAGTGAGCTAGCCCCCAAATCCTGTGGTTGTGGCCCTCTTAAAATATTATTATCACTACGTCTTTGTTTTACAAGTTTAAATCTTTAATGGACTAAAATCTCTTTTACTCACAATGATCAAATTAGAACATAATACTTAATCCATGAATCCATCCTTTTTTCTTTAAATTTTTTTCATTTCTCCTCCTACCCTTTCCATGAGTGTCCTTCCCCACCCCGCCCCCCACATGCTTCCAGTAGAGTTGTAGTGTACATTCTCCCCCTCCCCGCAGTGTACTTTTGATTGAATCACTATTCAGTGTTTATCTTATTGCATGTTTCAGTGTTTTGTAAATATTTTATACAGCTGATCCACATAGTGAATTATGGTTATTACTTTTTTTTTCTCTTGCACAATCCTTCCCCTGGAGTTAATAGTCATCTGGCTTTTGGGTTTCTTAATTTTCTACATATTTATCAGTAAGGCAGCTGTAAACTTTGCCAGATGTCTGAATCGCCTCTGAAGACATTCAGACACATCAAATATTTGATCGATTTCATTAGAAAATCTCTCTCCCAGAGCCATCTAATCTGCCCAAACCTGAACAGGCTGCCCTCCAGGCCTGATACATGCATGATTTTAGTATTATATATTGAGCACTTATTCTGTGCCAGGCACTATGATATTTGAAGTGCACAACAATTTTATGAGGTTCATATTTGTATACCCAGGACAGTAAGTCTTAATGAGGTTAAATAACCCTATCAAAAGATGGGTTAATAAGAGGAAGAACCAGGATTTTAGCCCATGATTGTTTAACATCAAAGCCCTGATTGGTTGATTCTGAATCATTTCCAGTGGCCAGAATTGGAGGTTTATTTTGAACATGACAATAATAAACTTTCCATTTATAAGCTGCTTTATACCTTTGCAAGTGCTTTCATGTACATTAAGTTATTTGATTTTCACATGAATCCTGCAGATGGGAGATGAGTTATTGTTGTCCTTAACTGTGGAAGCTGAACCTCAGAGAGGGTAAATGACATACCCTTGGTCACACAGTAAACGAGAGGCCGGACCAGTGTTAAAACTGAGTTGAATTAGTTTTCTATGGCTCTATAACAGATCACCACAAATTTAATAGCTTAAAACAGGAGCCATTTATTAGTTCACAGCTCTATAGGTTAGAAGCCGGGGCCCAGCATGGCTAGATTCTGAGCTTAGATTCTCATAAGACTAAAATCAAGGTGTTGGCTAGACCTGTAATCTTGCCTGAAGCTTAGGGCTGCCTTTTAGGCTCATTCAGGTTGGTAGCAGGGTTCAGTTCCTTACAGTTGTAGGACTGAGGTGCCTATTTTCTTGCTGACTATTGGCCAGGGGTCACTCTCAGCTCCTAGAGACTTTTTTCAGGTCCTTGCCATGGAATGGAAAATTCTCCCTGATACCAAATATCTTTGAGGTGTTGGATCCTTCTCAGTACCAGGAGCCCAGTTCCTGTATAAGGACTCATCTGTTTAGGTCAGGCCCACCCAAGATAACCCCCCCTTTTTTTTCAAATTTAAGTATAATTTACTTATAATGTGCTAATTTGGGGGATACAGAATAGTGATTCAGGTTTTTTTTCAGATTATATTTCATTTTAGGTTATTACAAGAAGTTGGCTATAGTTCTCTATGCTATACCATAAATCCTTGTTGCCTTATTTATTTTATGTATAGCAATTTACATCTGTTAATCCCATACTCCTAATTTGTCCCTCCCTGCCTCCCTCTTCCCTATGGTAACCATAAATTTGTTTTCAATGTCTGTGAGTCTATTTTGTATATAGTTTTCATTTGTATTATATTTTAAATTCTGCATATAAGTGATACCATATAATATTCATCTTTCTCTGACTTATTTCAATATGCATAATATTCTTAGGGCCATCCATGTTGCTGCAAATGGCAATATTTCATTTGTTTTTATGGCTGAGTAATATTCCATTGTGGACTTCCCTGGTGGTTCAGTGGTAAAGAATCCACTTGCTAAATGTAGGAAACATGGGTTCGATTGCTGGGTCGGGAAGATCCCCTGGAGAAGGAAATGGCAACCCACTCCAGTATTCTTGCCTGGGAAATCCCAAGGACAGAGGAGCCTGGTGGGCTACAGTCCATGGGGTCACAATAGAGTTGGACACAATTTAGCAATTAAACAATAATAGTAATATTCCACTGTATATTTATACCACATGTTCTTAAGCCAATCATTTGTTGGTGGGCAGTTGGGTTGTTTACATGTCTTGGCTGTTGTAAATAGTGCTGCTATGAACATTGCATTTCGTGTATCTTTTTGGATTAGAGTTTTTTGTCTTTTCTGGATATACACCCCAAAATGGGATTGCTGGATCACATGGTAGCTCTCTTTTTAGGTTTTTTTTTTTTTTTTTTTTTTTTTGGCTGCACTGGGTGTTGTGACACTTGGGCTCTTCATTGTGGCACACAGGCTTTCTCTAGTTGAGGCCCACAGGAGCTTCTTATTGCAGTTCACAGGCTTCTTGTGTTGTGGAGTATGGGCTCTAGAGCATGTGGGCTTCAGTAGTTGTGTTGCATGGGCTTAGTTACCCCACAGCATATTGTATCTTAGTTCCCTGACTAGGGATGGAACCCACATCCCTGGCTTTGAAAGGTGGATTCTTAACCTCTGGACCACCAGGGAAGTTTCCTGTTTTTGGTTTTCCAAGGAACCTTCATACTGTTTTGCATAGTGGCTGTACCAACTTATATTCTTTCACAGAACAGGAGGGTTCCCTTTTCTCTACACCTCTCCAGCATTTATTGTTTGTAGAGTTTTTGGTGATGGCCATCCTGATAGGTGATACCTCATTGTGGTTTTGATTTGCATTTCTCTCATTATTAGTGATGTTGCGCATCTTTTCATGTGCCTGTTGCCCATCTGTATGTCATCTTTTGGAGAAATGTGTATTTAAATTTTTTCCCATTTATTGATTGGATTGTTTTTTTAAATATTGAGTTGTATGAACTGTTTTTATATTTTGGATATTAACTCCTTGTTGGTTGCATCATTCTGGAAATATTTTCTCCCATTCCATAAGTTGTCTTCTCATTTTGTTGATAGTTTCCTTTGCTGTGCAAACACTTTTAAATTTGATTTAGGTTCCATTTGTTTATTTTTGCTTTTATTTCTTTTGCCATGGGAGACTGATCTAAGAAAATACTGCTATGATTTATGTCAAAGAGTGTTTTTCCTATGTTCTAGGCTAGGAGTTTTTAATGGAATCATGTCATATTTAGGCCTTTAAACCATTTTGAGTTTATTTTTGTATATGGTGTGAGAAAGTATTCTCATTTCATTGATTTATATGTAGGGGTCTAGCTTTCCCAAGACCACTTGCTGAAGAAACTGTCTTTTCTCTATTGTATATTCTTGCCTCCTTTGTCATAGATTAATTGACTGTAAGTGTGTGGGTTTATTTCTGGGCTCTCTATTCTGTTCTATTGGTCTGTATGTCTGTTTTTGTGTCCACACCATACTGTTTTAATTACTATAGCTTTGTAGTGTTGTCTGAAGCCTGGAAGGGTAAGGCATGCAGCGTTGTTCTTTTTTCTTAGGATTGTTTCAGCAGTTCTGGGTCTTTTGTAGTTCCATATAAATTTTAGGATTGTTTGTTTTAGTTCTGTGAAAAATGTCCTGGGCATTTTGATAGGGATTGCATTAAATCTGTAGATTGCTTTGGGTAGTATGGCTATTTTGAGTATATTAATTCTTCCAATCCAAGAGAACAGGTTCTCATTCTATTTCTTTGAATCATCTTCAATTTCCTTTATCAATGTTTTATAGATTTTAACATATTGGTCTTTTCACCTCCTTGGTTGTTTATTCATACATATTTTTTTTTCATTTATTTTTATTAGTTGGAGGCTAATTACTTTACAATATTGTAGTGGTTTTTATTCCTACATATTTTTTTATGTGATTTTAAACAAGATTTCTTTTACCTGCTTCTTTCTGATATTTCATTATTAGTGTAAAGAATTATAATAGATTTGTATTCATTGACTTTGTGTCCTGCTATCTTGCTGAATTCATTTATTAGTTCTAATAGTTTTGGTGTGGAGACTTTAGGATTCTCTATATAGAGCATTGTGCCATCTGTGCAAATACTGATAGGTTTATCTCTTCCTTTCTAATCTGAATAACTTTTATTTCTTTTTCTTGTCTGACTGCCGTGGCTAAGGCTTCCAATACTATGTTCAATAGGAGCCATGAGAGTAGGCATCATTGACTTGTTCCAGAATTTAGTAGGAAGGCTTTCAGGTTTTCATTGTTGACTATTATGTTGGCTGTGGGTTTGTCATAAATGGCCTTTAATATGCTCCCTCTTTACCCACTTTAGTGAGAGTTTTTATCATGAATGGATGTTGAATTTTGTCAAAGGCTTTTTCTGCATCTATTGAGATGATCGGGCTTTCCTGATTGCTCAGTTGGTAAAGAATCTGCCTGCAATGTAGGAGACCCTGGTTCGATTCCTGGGTCAGGAAGATCTGCTGGAGAAGGGATAGGCTACCCACTCCAGTATTCTTGGGCTTCCCTGATAGCTCAGTTGGTAAAGAATCCGCCTGCAATGTGGGAGACCTGGGTTTGGGTTGGGACGATCCCCTGGAGAAGGGAAAGGCTACCCAGTCCAGTATTCTGGCCTGAAAAATTCCCTGGACTGTTAAGTCCATGGGGTCACAAAGAGTCAGACATGACTGAGCGACTTTCATTGAGATGATCATATGATTTTTTTTTGATCATATGATTTTTGTCTTTCCTTTTGTTAATGTGGTATATGGCATCAATTGATTCTCATGTGTTGAACCATTCTTATGACTGGAATGAATCCAACTTAATCACAGTGTATGTTTTTTAATGTATTGTTGGGTTCAATTTGCTAATATTATGTTGAGGATTTTTGCATCTATATTCATTAGAGATATTGGCCTATAAATTTTTTTTTGTACTGTCTTTGTCTGGTTTGGGTATCAGGGTGACTGGCCTCATAGAGTGAATTTGGGAGTATTCCTTCCTCTTCAATTTTTGGAATAGTTTGAGAAGGATAGGTATAAGTTCTGAGTTTCTTAAAAGACTCATTCACCAGAAATAAACCAGTCACAAAATGACAAATACTATGTAATTCTACTTTGTTTTTTGGAGGTATCTACAGTAGTCAAATTCATAGAAACAGAAAGTACAATAATGGTTGCTGGGGGCTGGAGGGAGGGGGAATGGGAAGTTGTTGTTCAATGAGTTTCAGTTTTACAAGATGAAAATATTCTAGAGATCTGTTACATAACAATGTGAATATACTTGACACTACTCAACTGAACACTTAAAAATGGTTAAGATTAGTAAACTTTATGTTATGTGGAGAGTTTTTTTTTTTACCTTGTTGCAAATAAAAATAAATTAAAAAAAGAGAATCATTCACCAAAGATTTTTGTGATCTCAAGTATGAAAGAGCTCTTCAAAGCAGCCTCAGGATCAGGAAAAGTGACGAGAATGTCATAGTGAATATGGAGGATTTGTACATCCCACACTCCTTCTCTGTGCCTTTCTGTACTGCCCGGCATGGAAAGCTAGTATTCTGAGTGTGAATTGGATTCTACCAGTTTGATGCCATTGTGGATAATTTGGAGGGTGGAAGTGTCCTATTGACCAGCATGGTCATAGGGTCAGTAAGTTCCTGCAGTAGTTTTCCAGTGCCAACACTAGCTCCATGAATGTCAACTGGAAGTTGTGGCAACAGCATACAAGCCGTCCTGACCCGGGATCACAGCTAAAGCATCACACTCTTGAAACCACCTGTCCCTGTAAAGCCTTCTAATTCCCCACCTTCCTGGCTAAAGTCAAGTTAGAGTAGCTCCCCTGGAGGCCAGTAGTTCTGTGGTGTCATTCTCAGTTAGTCCCAAAGAGCCAGCCCAAAGCCTGATCCTCCCATTCTTACAACAATGTTGCAAATACCCAATACCCTGAATTAAATCCCTTTCTGCTTACAATGGCTGGTGTGATTTCTTTTCCTGCAACTGAACCCTAAGTGTTGGAGATACATGATGATCAGGCCAGTGGATGTTTTGGAATTGGATCATGGCATCATGTGAGGTTTTGGTGGCACTGATGGAGGCCTTCTGTGTAAATGGACTTTGGCAGTAATTCCCATCTGCCCCATTTTCACCCTGCTCCCTTATGCTGGGCCTCACACCCAGCTGGATCTCTACTGCTGCTGGGCAATGCTTTATTTCTCTCCTTTCCCTTTTACAGCTTCTGGAAAACTTTTGCCCTCTTCTCCAGCCTCCTTACCAGATTGTAGCAGACTCTAAGACTGTCCACCCAATGCATCCCCCCACCTCTTCCCTGCTAAAAGAATCATATTTTGTTTGGATGTTAGGCAAAGACCTCTTAATTTTAGGTGATATGTTTTATGATGGGTTTGTGGCCCAGTCTTGGTTAATAAGGGGAAGTCTCCTGGGAAGCTTCTGAAGAGAATGTTTCTGCCTGGAAAGAGGCAATAGTGGGGGAGTTTTCTCATTGCCAGATTATCTAACACTTCCTCTCCTAAAACAGACACTTGATGCCTGGAGCTATAGCAGCCATCTTGACATTACAAGATAGCAAGCATGGAGGGAAACAGTCAATAACTAAGGATGGCAGGGCAGAGTGGCTGACAGAACTGGTTCCTCCACACAATCAATGAACCATGGGCAAACCTTGAAACTGCCTACCTCCAGACTTCTTGCTAGCTAAGAAGTAAGGCCTTTGGGATTTAAGCCAATATTAGTTGAATTTTGGGGTGCATATGTGCGTGCTAAATCTCTTTAGTCATGTCTGACTTTTTGTGACCCTATGGACTATAGTCCCCCAGGCTCCTCTGTCAATGGAATTCTCTAGGCAAGAATACTGGAGTGGGTTGCCATGCCCTCCTCTAGGGGATCTTCCCTACCCAGGGATTGAACCCACGCCTCTTATGTCTCCTGCATTGGCAGGTGGGGTCTTTACCACTAGCACCACCTGGGAAGCCATATTTTGCGGGTACTCAAGGCCAAACGCCTACATAACTGATACTTCTAGCCCATTCCTAATAACTCTCAACAGATGCCCTTGCCTTCAACTTTGTAGAGAAAATGAAGTCCATTCCTGCCCACCACCCCGAAACACAGGATTTCTTCCTCTGCTCTTGTCTCATAGCCAAGGGCCTCTTATCTGATCTGAGGCTAATCTCTCCCTTGTGTACTGAACACCAGCTCCTCTGCAGAGACCTGGGCAGTCATGCTTCTCTCCTGCATCATCCATCTCCAGCTTTCCATGGCCCTTTTCAAACTGTGGTCTTGGGTAAGCACCCAAGGCCATGTGTACTCAACTGAGTGGACATGTCTCTTCCTAATCACCAGGTAACTGCTTCTCAGGGGCCCGGTCCCCTAGTTGAGGCCCTGGAGGTAAAAGAAGCAAAAGTTAAGGGCTTGGAACTGTTCTCTGACTTCACAGTGAGCGGCTGCCCGGGTTTGGGAATGGACCATAGGTACTCATGCTAATGCCTGCTTTCCAGTGTAAGGCTTTTTTTTTCCTTCTGCCTTTTCTCCTTATTTTTATTGAGGGCATATTTTCTTTATCTTTAAGGTTTTTATAGCTTTGTATCTCTGCCTCATTTTAGTATATTCTGTTGTTATGATTTATGCTGCTTTTACTGGCTCTTTACCCTCAGCACATAAACATGTTTAAGTTTTCCACAGCTTAAAAAAATAAAATAAAATGAAAAACCCTTCCTTGACCCTGCATTCTCAGAGTTTCAGCATGCTCTCTTTCTCTCTCTCCCCACGCCCCCTTCTGTTCATCGTGAGCTCTCTGGGAGTCATCTGCGCTCACGGTGTGTCTTCACATCCCACTCAATCCTTAACTCTCATCTCCAAGACCGGAAACTCAGCCCAGCCTTACTTAACACAATGGGGGTTTTATTGGCAGGATGTGAGGAATCTCGCACGACTGTGGGAAGAAAAGAAGGAAAGGGATGCAGCTGGGCCACTAGATCCCCTGGGACTTTATTCTTGTGGCCCCCACACTCTCTCTACTCCCAGCTTCTTCTGGAATGATATCATTCTTTCCTCCACATTATGCCCAACTTGCTCCAGACCCTTCTACCCCGCGACTCTCTTTAACTCCAGTTTGAAAATCCCAGGGGAGGATTCTAATTGGTCCAACCTGAGTCAGGTATCTTCCCATGGATCAATCAGCCACGCCCCCAGGAAGCAAAGTCCCATAACTGAGACAAAACCCCAGGGAGGGGGATTGTGAGCCAGCTTCTCAGCTGGCTTCTCCCTTGCTGCTGCTGTTGTTTAGTTGCTCAGTCCTGTCTGACTCACTTCTAGCCTCATGGACCATAGCCTACCAGGCTCTTCTGTCTATGGGATTCTCCAGGCAAGAACATTGGAGTGGGTTGCCATTTCCTTCTCCAGGGGAACTTCCCGACACAGGGATCGAACCCTTGTCTCCTCTCCTGCATTAGCAGGTGGATTCTTTACCACTGAGCCACCAAGGTAGCCTGCCTTCTCCCTTACCAGCAGTATTTGCTTGAAACTCCTCTCACACACCTGTTGGTGCCCCACCCATGTGGCACAGGTCTTACCTCCCATCCTGCTGCTGACACCTGTCTAAAGCCGTGAGCTGTGTTCTGCCCGTATATGCAACAGGCCAGCCATGCTGGCATCAGTTCTTTGGTACTCACTCTTCTTTATGGTCCAACTCTCACATCTATACATGAATACTGGGAAAACCATAGCTTTGACAATATGGACCTTTGTTGGCAAAGTAATGTCTCTGATTTTTAATATGCTGTCTATGTTTGTCATAGCTTTCCTTCCAAGGAGCAAGTGTCTTTTAATTTCATGACTTGCATCAAATGTTCCCTTGATATCCTCATATGTCCAACAGGAATAAAGAAAATAATATATCCCTAAGGCCTGTTAGATGCCTTTGAACTGTGGTGTTGGAGAAGACTCTTGAGAGTCCCTTGGACTGCAAGGAGATCAAACTAGTCAATCCTAAAGGACCTCAACCCTGGATATTCATTGGAAGGACTGATGCTGAAGCTGAAGCTCCAATACTTTGGCCACCTGATGCAAAGAACTGACTCATTGGAAAAGACTCTGATGCTGGGCAAGATTGAAGGCGGGAGGAGAAGGGGGCAACAGAGGATGAGATGGTTGGATGGCATCACTGACTCGATGGACATGCGTTTGAGCAAGCTCTGAGAGTTGGTGATGGACAGGGAAGCCTGGCGTGCTGCAGCCCATGGGGTCGCAAAGAGTCAGACACAACTGAGCAACTAAACTGAACTGAGTGGCCTAGTTGTTTTCTTTACTTTCTTCAATTTAAGCCTGAATCTTGCAATTAGGAACTGATGATTTGAGCCACAGTCAGCTCCAGGTCTTGCTTTTGCTCACTGTATAGAGCTTCTCCACCTTTGGCTGCAAAGAATATAATTAATCTGATTTCAGTATTGACCATCTGGTGATGTCCATTTGTAGAGTCATCTCGTGTGTTGTTGGAAAAGGGTGTTTGCTATGACCAGTGCATTCTCTTGAGAAAACTCCGTTGGCCTTTGCCCTGCTTCATTTTGTACTCCAAGGCCAAAATTGCCTGTTACTCCAGGTGTCTCTTGACTTCCTACTTTCAAATTCCACTTCCCTATGATGAAAAGGACATTTTTTGTTGGTGTTAGTTCTAGAAGGTCTTGCAGGTCTTCATAGAATCATTCAACTTCAGCTTCTTCAGCATTACTGGTTGGGGCATAGACTTGGATTACTGTGATACTGAATGGTTTGCCTTGGAAATGAACCAAGATCATTCTGTCATTTTTGAGGTTGTACCCAAGTACTGCATTCTGGACTTCTATTGACTATGAGGGCTGCTCCATTTCTTCTAAGGGATTCTTGCCCAAAGTAGTAGATATAATGGTCATCTGAATTAAATTCTCCCATTCCCGTCCATTTTAGTTCACTGATTCCTAAAATGTTGATGTTCACTCTTGCCATCTCCTGCTTGACCACTTCCAAGTTACCCTGATTAATGAACCTAACATTCCAGGTTCCTATGCAATATTATTCCTTACAGCATCGGACTTTACTTTCACCACCAGACACATCCACCATGGAGCATCATTTCCGCTTTGGCCCAACCGCTTTATTCTCTCTGGAGCTATTAGTAATTGCCCTCTGCTCTTCCCAAGTAGCTTTATTGGAAACCTTTCGACCTGGGGCTCATCTTTTGATGTCTTATCTTTTTGCCTTTTTATACTGTTCATGGGGTTCTCGTGGCAAGAATACTGGAGTGGCTTGCTATTCCCTCCTCTAGTGCACCACGTTTTGTCAGAACATTTCACTATGACTCATCCATCTTGGGTGGCCCTGCACAACATGGCTTTTAGCTTCATTGAGTTACACAAGCCCCTTCGTTATGACAAGGCTGTGATCCATGAAGGGGCATTCATCCCTACATAAAGGAAATTGTGTCCTGTTGGGAATATATTCAGCAAGGCAATGGATACAATTATGAATGTACCATATATTCCTTTTTCCTTTCTCATCTAATGTATGTGCAGTAGAATTTATCAGAATTCTTTTTTTTCTTTTTTTTTTTGTGCAAATGCACAGGCCAGGGGTCCTGCTTTAATTGGGGCCAAGGGTGGGGGGCTAGAGCTTTAGGGGCTCACTCTTTATTAGTTAATTTCAAACATTAGATCATGAATTTTAAATCAAAGCAAGAAACATTTTATCAGAATTCTTGCAGGGCACAAACCTATAACTGTACAACAGTGTTGTCTATATGTGAAGTTGCATGTTTTATCTACCTTAGTGATTTGAACCACGTCTTCTAGTGTCTAATGCCTCTTGTTCTGATGAAGCATGGCAATTTTAGATGAAACATCAGGCAAAATTGCCACTGACACACGAAAATACCCTAAAGAAACGTATTTATCAATGAGTCAATTTTTATCCCATAAGAGTAATCCGATTACATAATTATGTAGCCCAGTACAATGTAGTGGCAATTTAAGAAGGCAAGTTGTTCTTGTGTGCCCTAAATTTCAGATAAACTTTATGTATTTTTCCAGAATTATTGATCAATCCCCAAATCGATCAACAAGTATGTAACCCAAAATTGTCAGATAAAAAGTGTTAGGCAGTTAATAAAAAGATTATGTTACATTTCTGGAATTTGTGAGGTGTAGGTATTAGTCTGCTCTTAAAAGGGCTTCACAGGTGGCTCAGTGGTAAAGAATCTGCCTGCCGATGCAGGAGACCTGGGTTCAGTTCCTGGCTTGGGAAGATCCCCTGGAGGAGGAAATGGCAATCCACTCCAATATTCTTGCTTGGAGAATCCCATGGACAGAGGAGCCTGCTGGGCTATAGTCCATGGGGTCTCAGAGAGTCAGACACAGCTAAGCACACACATACATGCATGGTACTCTTTTTTTTTTTTTCATGGTACTCTTTAAAATCCAGAATTTCTTATAACTTCTTGTCATACCTAATTTTGTCCCTGTAATCTTATATTCTTTTACTTAAAGAGGGATCCTAAGATTTATGAATTTCAGGCCCCACAAAGCCTGGATCTTCTTCTGGTTTCACCCCGTGACCCCACACACGTGTGTAACATCACCCCTGTTCTGGTATCCACGCACCCCACAAACATTTCCACAGCCAGGGGTTCTGTGAGGCATCTTTAGACAGAGGGAAGAAAGAGCCAAGTAAAAAGGGCTTTGGTTCTATCATGTAATAGAGCTGGGACTCGAAAACCACAGAGGTGAAACGGTGGGGCGAATTCAATCAGCCGACTCCCACTTTGGGGATTGAAGCACAGGAATGTTTGGCAAATAGAAAAAGAGGAAAGGGAGGGAGTGACGGGGGAAAGACCCAGAGGAGGCTGCAGTTCCGCGCTTGACCACAAGATGGAGGTAAAAGAGTGGTCCCTCCATTCCGTCAAAAACTCATTAAGAGGTAATCAAAGTAAAGCGGGTTTTTCATGTTCTCTACCTGTGCCTTCTCCCCCTTGCCAAGCCTCACTGCACTTACTATTGTTCCATTCTTTTTGGTTAAAGTCGTCACAAATCTGCGTTTTTGTTTGTTAACTCAGCTGTAGCCCGTACTTCGTCTTCTAGACATCTTCCCTTGCTCCTTATGGATGAGGATTATGTTCTTATTAACTATTATTAGAAGAATTTTCTGACTCAGAAGTTTCAGGACTTCAAGCTATAGTCTTAGTTCAATAATTGCCTGATTATTTGCTGTTGTGCTTGGAACTTTCATTACCTGGCTTCTCTTTTGCATGCATGTCTCCACGCCCCCGAGTCGAAGCTCTGAACAGAGCGCTATCTGCAACACCAGCCCTCATTCCCGTCTGTCTGAGAGAGATACGGTTCCATCTAGTTTTACTGGGGTCCTGTGAAGGCTGAATGATTCCTATGTTAACCATAAAAAAGCAGAGCGACTTGCCTAAGAAAGACAATGATAGAAATAGTCAGTCAGGCTTCCTGCAGCCAATTTCTGCATTTTCTAAGCTGGTCATGGTCACTGTCACCTCCCTACCCTTTGAGATTTTGGCGGTCCTCTAGCCCTTTAGGCCGACACCATTAGTTCAAAACATCACACAGAAAGCATGGGTCGGTGACCAGAACTCACCACCTCCTCGATCTCTTTTGAGAGCTTTGCTGTTGCCGAGGGCCCTGGACCAGAATGTGTACTTGGCATATTGGTGGGGGCTTTTGCTGGAAAACCATGCTAACAATGAGAGGGTGGAAGGGTATGACCCAGATGCATGAGCTTCTCCAGTAGCCAAGCTACAATGTTTATCCTTGATGAGTTGTAACCTTTTATTGTAGCGATTCTGCTGCTGCCTGAGGTTGGAGATCCTACTTGTGTGAGAGGACACAGCAAGGCTTCCTGGCCCAGATTCACAGCAACTCTTCACTGCACCCTTAGTAAATTCCCTCATTCCTTGACTGCCCAAGGATCGACAAATCCCCTGAGACAACAGGTGCTTTAGAACAAATGGAGGGAGCAGATCCGGAAACATCTTGGCCTGTTTGCCTTGCAGAGTGCCTTCCCAGATCCAGATCTTGGTTGCCCTGTTTTGCTTCATAGATGCGTCCTGCTGTGGACAGCAGCTTGGGTTCTCTGATTGGGCAGAATAGGTGACCCAGCTCTGGACAAGGAATTAGGAGACCTAGATTCAGAGGCCAGCTGTGTGATGGTGGCATCCCCTTTCAGGAATGAAGGACTTCTTCCTCCTCCCAGCTTAGAGAGCCCTTCCAGCCAAGGCTACATTTTTCCCAGGTAGCCCACCTCCAATGACTGATCGCCAAGGGGGTCTGAAAGCTCAGCCTTCTTTCCCCACCTTCAGAAGGCTCCAAGTCTCATTCTACCTTTCCAGCTCCCTGTAGAGTCGGTTAAGGCTTCCTGGAGGGTTACACTGCAGCTCAGTTTCCCTGTCTGGCCACTCTTGCCTTCTCCCCTCCCTTCCTCAGGGCTGGATCCCAAGGGCTCTCCCTAGTCAGCCTCCGGCGCATTAAACTCCATCTCTGACTCCTCCTCATGGGGAACCGAGATGAGGCAGTGACCTTGGGGAAGGCAAAAATCTTTTCTGTACCATGTTAGGAGGGTGTCGGAAAGCTCCAGAGCTGTCTTCAGTGTCACTCCTGGGGCTCCCTGGGTGGTCTTTTTCGCATACAGCTCCCACCAGGCCCTGGCAACTAGACCTAGCAAAGAACCCGAAGTTTTGGAAGCCTGAGAACCCAATCGCATACAGAAGTGGCTACTCACTGAGGCAGGCTAGCGGGCAGCGCTGCGATCCTGTAGCTCTCAGTCCAATTCAAAAAGTGCTGCTATATGATTTTCAAGCTCACTTGCTGGAATTCAAAGGGATGATTTCCCCACTCAGTCTCTCCAGCCAGGAGACAGGCCTGGGAGGTTGTCCACTCCCATTGGAGGTTGTCCACATTGGCCTTTGCTCTCTCTCTTCCTCCAGGGCACCCTGTCCAATAGAAATCAAATTCAAGCCACCTAGGGAATCTTCCATTTTCTAGGAGCCACACACACAAGAGGTAAAAAGTCATAGATGAAACTGATTGCAATAATATATTTTACTTAAGCCACTATATCCCAGGGATCATTTCAACATGTAATCAGTACCAAAATAATTAAAGAGGTATTTTCTTTTTTTTTTTTTAAGCAAAATCTTTAGCTTCAAGAACAAAGTACATTCTTCTACATTCTTCTCATTTTCAGTTCTGGGCATAAGTTTTCTTTCCAGTGGAACCAAAATCTCCTGAATCCCTTTCAGTGTTATCTAAAACTTGAATATCCTCTATTTCAGGATAAAATATCTGTTCACAAATGAGCTGTGCAGTTTGATCACCCTTTTTGACTTCAAACCTTTCTTTGCCAAAATTACATAGTACAACACCAATGCTTCCTCTATAATCTGCACCTATGACACCAGCTCCCACAACCCTGAAGTGTTTTGCAACCAAACCAGAATGAGGAACTGTTGCCCCATAGCACCCAGAAGGAAGAGCTATCTGAATGTTGGCTCTCACAAGGGCTTTGTCCATTGGGGTACTGCGTCATCATGGTCCATGGTGTGTGTGGGCCCCTTGCTTGAGCTGCAGTCGCCCTCATCCACAGACCAGGCCTACTTACTAGGGGAAGGGACTTATGTCTCTTGAGAGCAGGGCATGGCAGAGTGAGCACATAAGGGAGTAGGGAGAACAAGCAATGAGGTCTTTGCAGTTCTTCTTGTTCATTCTGAAGTCTTTGAACTTTGGCATGTATGTGACAATACCTGTCAATTTGGACTGGTCACGTTGTAAGCCACGGTTGGTAGCCACGGTGGTGACCATATTGGTCACAGATTATAAATGATGAGCGTGGCTGAAGAAGGCAGATGAGAATCTGAGATTTGGAAACTGAGCACTTCTGCTTCTAGGGTTGGTGAGTTTTAAGCCTGAGCACGAAGATTCTTGCTGGTCCTCACTTCTCATTTCTGCATAAATTAGTAGCCAGGGTGAGACTTTATTTAACAAGATAACATCCCATGAGCACCTGGCATGCCAGTACTTTATCCAAAAACAATGACTTTCTTACGGCCCCCTCAACCCTCACCTGGAATTAGCAACACCAGCCATGGTGGACACTCGAGTTTGAAAGCAATATTACCTAAGACATCTTTATTTCAAGTTGCATTTGTGTACCTCGTACAAAATCTTGACCAATTTTCTAATCCCAATCAGGAAAGGAAGTGTTTGGAGAGAGGTATACTGCTACGTGTTCCTTTAGAATGTAAAACGTTTAATTAGATGCCAAGGATTGAAAATCTTGATTCAGAGCCCGAAATGGCTAATAAGGTTTTATTGTTGCTATTACTTAGAGGTTTTATAGAACTTTAGGCTTGCAGAGAGCTTTTCAATCACTTGAGAGAATCTGAGTTTGTTAACAGCGAGATGAAAAAAGGTTCTATTCATCAGGAGAGACAACATACATAATATTTTAAGTATTTAAGAATTACGACCCTGCTGTGAAAACTCCTAAAATTACTTCTACATGGCTGCAAGAGATTCTCGTTAGAGGCACAGGACATTAATGCAGATACCAATGTTATTACCCTGCTGAGTCTGCAAGGGTGAACTTCTTCAAGTCAGGAAATAGAGAAGTTTCTAAAGCAAACATTATCTGACTCTAGTTACACACACGGCGCTTTTTGCCCACACGTGATTTTTGAACCTTTTCTAGAGGAGCTCTTAAGGTTTTATGAGTGATCATTATTATAAAATTGTATGTAGTTCCAATATGGCATAATTTATGACTGCTCTGGGTCACCAAAATCTCCCAGGATTCCATTGTTGGGACTGCTGCAACTGGAGACAAATTTGCACCAACTTCTCTATAAATACTATCAATGGGGCAGCCTTGACTTTAAAGTATGTGAAAAATGGGTTTCCCTTTCCCACGTATGCATGTGCGTGTGCTAAGTCACTTTGGTTGTATCCAACTCCTTTTGCAGCACTACAGGCTGTAGTCCACCAGACTCCTTTGTCCATGGAATTCTCCAGGCACGAATACTGGGGTGAATGGCCACACCCTCCTCCAGAGACTCTTCCTGACCCAGGGATCGAACCCATGTTTCCTGCGGCTCCTGCATTACAGGCAGATTCTTTGCCGATGAGCCACTGTGGAAGCTCCTTCCCATGTGTACCAGAGGCAAATTCAGGCCCTCCAGACTTTTGAATATATCAGCTTCTGCTGTGGCAAGACCACCTAACAACTCAAAGCTCAGTACTCATGCAACCAGATGGCTGGCTAGGTAGTTCTACTGATCTCAGCCAGACTCACTCACGACTGGCTGGTGGCTGATTGAGGCTGGCCTCAGCTCCTCTCCACTCCACATGTTTCTCGTGGCCCAGTAGGCTAGCTTGAGCATGTGGTCATGGAGATGGCACATACCCAAGAGAGAGCAAGCTCCAGTGCATGGGCCATTTTGAGCCTCTGTGATATACCCGCTAACAGCCCGTGGGCCTAGGCCTGTCACATGGCTGAGCCCAGTGCCTAGAGCTGGGGTCCAAGGGCACAGATGAAAGGAGGGGTGAGGATTGTGGCCGTGTGAGCTACCACAGGTGAGAATTGATTCAGATCGTTTTCTTGGAAAGGGAAGGCCAAAATAGTAAATGTCATCAGTGTATGCATCCATTTTGAGAGAAGAGATTTTCAACTGGCAACACCAAGTTACTGCCAATTCACTCCCCGTCGCTACTTCTTAGAACAGTCTTAGGCCAAAGGTCATGGAAAATTTTTGATTAAGTTCTTTTCATTGTGCATTTCTGGCCAGGGTTATATATTTTTTTTAATTTTCATTTTATTTATTGATTGGCCTCTCCGCATGGCATATGGGATCTTAGTTCCCCAACCAGGGATCAAACCCGCACCCTTTGCTTTGGAAGCATGGAGTTTTAACCACTGAACCACTGCGAAAGTCCACTGACCAAGTTCTAATGAGCAACTTTGACAGAGTGTGAGGCAAGAATGTTTTTCAAGTGCACTCCTTCCTAGGTGATACAAAGGTGAGTAACCTTCAGAATCCCCCTACTTGTCTCCTTATGGTCACCTCCACTTCCGGCACCAGACGCTGTAGAAATCCACGCCAGAATGCAGGGGAACAGGAGTTACAGGCTCCGTGGCCCCACCCGGACCAGGTTTGGGTGGTCGCCACACATGCTGAGGAGAGACCCTGCTCTCTGCCGTTAGGCCGGGCATCAGCTGGCCCCACGCCAGGCTAGCGTTTGTGCCCATCTGTCAGGGTGGCACCTGGCCCTCTTCTAGAAGCAGATGGTTTCAATTGATCTTTCCTTGCCAGTCTCTCCTGCGTGAACACTCCGAACCTGCCCCGCTTCATCCTGGAACTTAATGGAATCCTCACATGCTCTCGTTTCCTGTATCATTTTCCTGGCAGCCAAACTGTTTTTCTTATTTTTTCATTCTTCTTTTTTTCTCTTTAGTTTTTACTTTTCTGCAATAGTAGGATTATAAATGGATTTGTATATACAGAGGGGAAAATCAATAACCTGTATTTTCTAGGACAAAATGTAACCTCGCAGCGAAGCACCGACAATTATAAAAAAATCATTTGTTTTTCCATTTCACTGATCTTGACATACAGCTCACCTCATATTCCTAGACCAAACTGACTTTGGCCTCCCTGGATATAGGAGGCTTGGCCTGACAAACCCTTTCAATATGAGACAGAAAATATGAAGGTGCATTACCCGCCACACCCTCAGCCTCAAGCTAACAATTTAGTGGCCCAGAGGACAGTAGGGATTTAAAGTTTATTTGGTTTTTAGAGGAAAGACGTGAGTTAGGACAGCTAAATGTTACAGATACTCCAAAGGCAAGATTGAACCATGGTCCTGAGGCTCTAGCCTGGGAGGAGAGTTGCCCCTGGTGACCTGGCCCAAGGACAACAGAGAATGTCCCCAGTGCTTGGGCCTACTGATCTCACCTACAACCCAGCCCATGAATGTTTAGCTTAGACCAATGCTGCCGAGTCGCACCCAGCAATGTACAAACCATAGCCGTGATTGGGTGTTTCTCCTGCCATAAGCCCGAGATGCCACCATTTGAGTTAAAGAAAAGGGGAAGGAAGGCCTTATGAGCAAACACTTCAATATGCATGGAACAGCTGCAGTCAATAGAATTAGAGAGCAAGCCACAGAGGAACTCAAAATTCTCTAGTAGCCACATTGAAAAAGAAAAAAAGGAGAAATAACTGAAATGAATTGTAATGATATTTACTTAGCTCAATATAGCAAAATATCACTTCAACGTCTAATCCATTGGAACAGTTATTCATGAGACATTTTACATTCTATCTTGTGTTTTAGGTCTTCAAAATCCAGGGTGTATGTTACATTACTAGTACATTTCAATTTGGAATAGCTGTAGTTCATGCACTCAGTAGCCATATATGATTGCTGGCCACCATATGGGCCATTGCAGGCCTAGGGTGTTTCCAGAAGGAGACTCAAGAAACAGTTAACAGTTTCTTCTCAGGAAGAGAATTAAGGGAATGGGAGATAGATAGTTACCTTTTAACTGTAAATCTTTTTGTACTGCTTGAATGATATACAAAGTATGTGGACCACATTTTTGTTAATATTTATTTTTTATTACTTTGACTGTGCCAGGTCTTAGTTGTGACACATGGGATCTTCCATCTTCATTGCATCAAGCAGGACTTTTAGTTATGGCATGCAAACTCTTATTTGTGAGATCTAATCACCTGACCAGGGATCAAACCTGAGCCCCCTGCACTGGGAGCATGAAGTCTTAGCAATTGGACCACAGGGAAGTTCCCGGTCTCCGTATTTTTTTTTAAGACTTCCTACACTGATATTCCTTTGAGTGATAACTCGGTGTTGGCAAGCAAGAGGGAAAGAAGACACATTCCTACACAGATAGTGGGACTGTAAGCCCATACCACTGTTTTTAGAGGAGTTGTTAGGGTTAGTGTTAGGGTTTCCAGAGAAACAGAACCAATGAGAGGAGAATATACATGCCTACATATATATGTGTGTGTGTGTGTATGTGTGTGTATATTCATTTGATAGTCATTGAAATTACATTTAACTGTGTTTTTACTGGTGGTTCAGGTGGTAAAGAATCCGCCTGCAGTGAAGGAGACCTGGGTTTGATTCCTGGGTTGGGAATATCCCCTGGAGAAGGGCATGGCAACCCATTCCAGTATTCTTGCCTGGAGAATCCCCATGGACAGAGGAGCCTGGTGGGCTACAGTCCGTGGGGTCTCAAAAAGTCAGACACAACTGAGCAACTAAGTGCACACACACATTACTATATGAGCACTGAACTAATTGCTTTTAATCTTCACAGAAACCTCACGGTACAAAGTGTCAGGGACTCCGTTTTACAATGTGGAAACTAAGTAAGGCTGCGAGAGGTTCAGAAACTGGCTGGCAAGTAAAGGGTGGGACTGGAGTTGGAGCTGATTCTCTCTGACTTCGAAGATAGTAGATAAAGATAGGGATGATGAACACACAGGGGCCAATGAACAAGATTTATTATAAAGAACTGGCTCACATGATTCTGGAAGCCAAGAAGTCCCATGGTGTAAGCTCTGATCCAAGGGCAGAAAACCAGTTTCAGCTCACATCTGGCAGAGAGCAGTTTCTCCCTTTCTCTGTTTGTTGTTGTTGTTGTTGTTGTTGTTTTGTTGTTGTTTTGTTGTTGTAGGCCTGAGGGCCTACTCAGGCCCTCCGTGGATTAGATGAGGCCCACCCACATTGTGGGGAGAAGGGGATCCTTCTTATACTCAGCCTGCCAATTCATATGCCAACCTTATTTGGAAATACCTGCACAGAAATGGGCTTCTCTGATAGCTCAGCTGGTAAAGAATCCACCTGCAATGCAGGAGATCCTGGTTCGATTCCTGGGTCGGGAAGATCTTCTGGAGAAGGGATAGGCTACCCACTCCAATATTCTTGGGCTTCCCTGCTGGCGCAGCTGGTAAAGAATCCTCCTGCAATGAGGGAGACCTGGGTTTGATCCCTGGGTTGGGAAGATCCCCTGGAGAAGGGGAAGGCTACCACTCCAGTATTCTTGCCTGGAGAATTCCATGGACTATATAGTCCATGGGGTCGCAAAGAGTCAGACACGACTGAGCATCTTTCACTTCACAGAAACACCCAGAAATATTGTTTAACCAGATAACCAGGCCCTACAAGGGCCTCGTCATATTGACACATGAAGGAAGCCATCACATCTACTTCTAGAAATTTATTCTAAAGAAATGACTGGCCGAGAGGGCCCATGTATTATGGACCAGGATGTACTTCTCAGCATCTGAGTTCTTACTGGAACATTGGAAACATCGTGAATGTTGTAAACAGATGTACAGTGAAATTGCACCCTCTGGAGGGGGTGGCTTCTAAAGACAGGCAATGAGAGGAAAATCACCAAATAGTCATAATCGCCATTGAAAATAACTTGGTTGGCAAAGTATTGGAAGCTTAGCACTAAATCCTCCACAGCAAGGTCCCTGTTTCTTGCGGTGAGTTCCTTCTGCAGTAGTTTGCTAGCATATCAGGACCACACCGTGTGAAAAATAGGTATCCTACACACTGGTATCACTTGACAAGATTGGAGAAACACATTGGAATTGAAAGCAACTGAGGAAATAGATTTGTGTCTTCCATCTGAAGTCCATTCTTTGAGTGAACTGGTGAACAGTATTGCCTGTGTTCTTTTTTTTTATTTTAATACTATATGATTCTATTTATATGAACTTTAAAAATAGGTAACATTACTTCAATGGCATTAGAAAATTAGGAAATTGGTTACTCTTGGGAGCATTAGCGGAGGAGAGTTCTGGGGGTGCTGGTGGTTTTCTCTTCATCTTCATCTCTATTATGGAAACTGTTTTCCTTGCTCTGGAAAGGTATAGGGTTCAACCGACATACTTTAAAGTGGTGTAGGTGTAAGAAAGTAAGTGTTGATCACTCAGTCGTGTCTGACTCTTTGTGATCCCATGGACTGTAGCCCACCAGGCTCCTCTGTCCATGGGATTCTCCAGGCAAGAATACGGAGTCGGTTGCCATGCCCTTCTATAGGGGATCTTCCTGACCCAGGGATCGAACCCAGGTCTCCTGAATTGTAGGCAGATTCTTTACTGTCTGAACCACCAGGGTATAGGTGACTCTATAGTATATTGATGTGAAAATATAAAGAATGAAGTGTGTAAGGGAATGCTCCCAAATATCATGTTTTTTTATCTCTAGGTATCAGAATAGCCAATTACTTTTCTTCCTTTTGTCCTTTTCTTTTTATATGTGCACACGTGTGTGTGTGCATATTTAGTGTGTTTTTACCTTTTTCTCCAATGGCTAGTCTGAAGGTGAATTTTGTACAAGTTCCATAAGAGAAAAATAAGAATTTTGGAAGCCAATGCTAGGACATCACAAAGTGATCCCTCCGGCCAGAAGAATCGCAGGCCCCTCTGGAGTCCCCCGTTCACCAGGGCCTCCTAAGAGGAGGACGCGACATCCTCTGCTGGAAGTGCAAGGTGACATTCTCACGGCTGCCACTTTCAGAGGGATTGGGGAGGCGCTGGAGACGGCGCTGGTGCTTACACACACCCTCCATCCTGCTGGGCCCCCTGAGGAGCAGAGATCTCCTGCCCTAACTCCAGGCTACAGCCCCCTGCGGCTCAGAAGAAATTAGAAATGGCTCTTGCAGAGATGGCTCCCCATCCTGGGGACCCTGCTGCCCTGCCCCCTCCCTTGAGCAGCCACCCTATAGCTGGTCATGCCACCGTGGATTGTCACGCCACCACAGCAGGAGGGACTCAGGCAAGCAGGGGACATGTTTCCAGAGGCACAAGCATAGCCTGGCAGCCCTCACTTAGGTGCGGATTTAAAGCCCGAAACAATCCCTTGCAGAGCCTGGCTGTCATTTCCAGTCAACGGGCTCTGGCCTCTAAACATTCTAATGAGAGTTACTCCCAGGGCCCTGCGGCTTCCCCACTCTTCCCCACAAATAGGACCACGATGGGGTGGCGGGGTGGACAGTCTCTCATCTAATCTATGTAACCAACCACCAAGAAGGCAGTGGCACAACTACTTTGAAGATGAAGCCAGGTGGCGGGGGTGGGTGGGGATGAGGGGGGTAAATTAACTCACCTCTTAGGTATTGAGTTCCCAGGAAGGAGCCTCTGAGACGGAGGTGAGCAGTGGGGTGTTTAGTAAATCTTCCTGAAAAGGATTCCCAGGTGGCTCAGATGGTGAAGAGTCTGCCTCCAATGCAGGAAACCTGGGTTCGATCCCTGGGTCAGGAAGATAACCTGGAAAAGGAAATGGCAATCCACTCCAGTGTTCCTGCCTGGAAAATCCCATGGACGGAGGAGCCTGGCAGGCTACAGTCCATGGGGTCGTGAAGAGTCAGACACGACTGAGCGACTTCACTTTCTTTCTTTCTTTCTTTCTTTCTTCTGAAAAGGAGGACAAGGAAGCAGGGGAGGTAGGCCAGAGGCTAAGTCAGCTGTGATACAGGCCCAGTAACAGCCTCAGCCACCCCCATAGGAGGTTCTGGAGCGAGACTGGCCCTTCGGAGTTGTCCCAAGATGGTGGACTTTTCTAATCCAGCAGCCATCAGTCAGTGGATGGCTGTGACCTTGGTGAGGTCTCTGGAGCCAAGGAAGCCTTGAAGGGCTGAGGGCTGTCTGCCAATAGTCCTGCAAATAGAGCAAAGAAAGGGTGACACCTCCTTCTGTGAAGGGGTACTTGGACCCCTTCACATCACCGTGCCCACCACTCCAAGGTCACCCAGCTAATGGGTGACAGAGCTGCCACTGAACGCAAGTGATTCAATGTCTGCAGTTTCTGCCCAGTTTCTGAGTTAAACAGCCTCCTCTGCCCGAACTGGGTCCTCTTTTAGACCTTCTAGGAAAGAGTGAGCCCCTTCCAGAATTTAGATAACAAGGCTATTTCAGCAGCTCCCTGACTGGCTGACTGTTCCCATTACTAAGGCCATGTGATATTTCAATGGTTTTTTTTTTTGCCCATCTAAGCCAGACAGCACAAGGTCCTCTCCAGCCCATGTGGGTCATTCTGCCCCCGCTGTCCACATCAACCATTTTTAGCCCCACTACATTCTTTAGCAGTTTCTAGATGGGCTATAATTATCCAAAGGAATTTTATCAAAACTGAAGGAGAGTCTCAATGAATGCTCAACGAAGAGTATTCAAAGTGTGTAGTGACACTAGAGACTGTGGTTTTCTCATCCTGTGACAGCTTACTAGGCATCAGGAAGCCGAATCAAAATCTTGGCTCAGAGTCCCCCCTTTTCCCATCTCTTCCTTTCCTATCCTCCCCCACCAATCCCTAGCTAAATTAGGGCAGGGGCTAGTAAGCTGCTCAGTCCTGTAGCCCACCTGGAGGTGAGTGACACAGAGGAGAACCCATGTGGGTAAGGCCCAGACATAACCACACTCCTTTCCACCCCTCCTTGGGAGAAGGACTGCTCTTTGCTTTGGAGACAGGAGGATACTGGGATCCAGACACACATGCAGCCATGTTGGGGGAACAGTGATCTTGCTGGCTGGAGGTTTGACAGAGACGAGTGCCTGGGGAAGAACACTGATGTAAGAGCTGATGGGCAAAGGACACAGGTGAAGAGGCAGAAATGGATCAGAATTGGAGAGGGATGATAACAGCCTTTGTCAGAATCCCACTCTGTCCAGCATGATGGTGTCATTCGCTAGGGCTGCCATAACAAAGGACCACACACTGAGTGGCTTGAATGACAGAAATGTATTGTTTCACCATTCTGGAGGCCAGAGGTCCAAGATCAAGGTGTGGGCAGCGTTGGTTCCAAGGGTGAGAAGGAGAATCTGTTCTAGGTCTCTCCCCTAGCTTCTGGTATTTTGCTGGCAGTCTTGGGCATCCCTTGACATGTAAAAGCAACATCTCCATCTCTGCCTTCATCTTCAGTTGCTGTTCTCCCTCTGTATATGTTTCTGTGTCCAAATTTCCCCTTTCTTTAAGGGTAACAATCATATTCGATCAAGGCCCATCTTAGCGACCTCATTTTAACTTGATTACTCCTGTAAAGATTCTGTCTCCAAATAAAACCACATTCTCAGGTTCTAGAAATTAGGATACCAACATATCTTTTGGGGTGAGGGGAACACAATTCAACCCATGTGAGCGCTAAGTCACTTCAGTTGTATCTGACTCTTTGCAACCCCATGGGCTGTAGCCCACCAGGTCCTCTGTCCATGGGATTCTCCAGACAAGAATACTGGAGTGGGTTGCCGTACCCTTCTCCAGGGGATCTTCCTGACCCAGGGATCGAACCTGCCTCTCTTGTTTATACTGCATTGCAGGTGGACTCTTTATCGCTGAACCACGGGAGAAGCCCAGATTCAACCCATGGTGGTTTAGTCACCAAGTCGTGTCCAACTCTTGCGACCCCATGGACTGTAGCCCGCCAGGCTCCTCTGTCCATGGGATTCTCCAGGCAAGAATACTGGAGTGGGTTGCCATTTCCTTCTTCAGGAGATCTTCCTGACCCAGGAAGCGAAGCTAGGTCTCCTGCATTGCAGGCAGATGGTTTACTGACTGAGCTATGAGGGAAGCCCTAACACTTACTAATTCCAAACTTAGAGTGTGCATCTTTGGGTTTTGTCTGCACAGCATGGCTGGCCATCTTCTTCTGGTAAAAGCATTCCTCTTCCTTAGGAGTGATTCCTTTCTATCCATGCAACTACCAATGACGTGACCCTGTCTTCCCATTACAGGGATGAACATGTGACCCAAGTTGACCAGCAGATTTCTCTCTCTGTCTCTTTCTATATTTTGAAATTAAGTGAATTAGGATAGAGAGAGGGAAAGATATTCAAGTTGGGCTTCCATGGTGGCTCAGATGGTAAAGAATCTGCCTGTAATGTAGGAGACCTGAGTACAATCCCTAGGTCAGGAAGATCCCCTGGAGAAGGGAATGGCAGCCCCCTCCAGTGTGGTTGCCTTGAGAATCCCATGGACAGAAGAACCTGGTGGGCTACAGTCCATGGGGTTGTAAAGAGTTGGAAATGACTGAGTGACAAACACTTTCACTTTCCTAAAAATTAACCTAGGCCCAGTCTGTTTCCTGTATTTGGCTGTTTCAGGGAAATCCTCCCGATGACATGCCTGGACTGTGACAAACCCAAGGCTGCTGTGGCTGATGAAACAGCCTGGCTTTGAAGCTTGAACCCCAACTTCCTCATTAACTAGCTGGGAGATTGACGAGTTTTCTCATCTATGAAATATGATGACAACAGTGCTATCTAAGAGCAGTCTGGCAGGGATCTGTATGTGGGAATATTTTGCATGAAGCATAATTCTATTCAAATGCCTGTCATTATTAGAAAGGTAGAAATCTAGGACTCAGAGAGCCAAAGAATTCTTATTCTTATTCAGTGTTTGACCAGTCCTGACTTAGCACGCTGGCATCACACTTGCCTGCCACCACTCTTGACTCTGTTTTCCGGTTGAGCAGGGCCATGTGACCACTTCTGTCCACTGAGTTGTGAGCTGAAATTGACGGGTGTCACTTCCCAGCCCAGAGTCAGTGTGGGAGGGACTACACAAGGGCATGAATACAGTTCATCAGGCCTCACCAAATGGCAATCTACCACAATGGTCAAAGTCACTCATTTATTCATGCATTCACTCATTCATCAAATCTTTTTGAGCACCTTGCATAAGCCCAGCAGTATGCTAGTCTCTGGGGATGCAGAGACAGATAAGCAGGGTCAGTTTCCCAAGGTGCTTGCTCTAGATGTCAAAGGGGATGTAGGTGCAAGCAATTAATTGCAATATAGTGTGTTCATTCCTTTAAGAGAGAGGCGCACTGTCTGGAGCACACCGGAGAGACTTCCCGGAAGAAGTGATGTGTGCACTAGCTCTTAAAAGGCAAGTAAGTGATCACCAAGTAGACCAGGGGAAGAGTCTTTCAGGCAGAGGAAGCCACGCCTCCAAGGACACCAGATGTTGTAAAGGTTATGAGGAGAGGTTCCCAGAGGCTGGAGCCTAGGGTGCATGCAGTGTGAATGTCAAGCTGAGGCATTTTGATCGATCAGATGCCAAAGCCCGGAAGCCAGAGGAGGTTTTCTAGCAGTGGAGCACCATGAGAAAAGGGGGAACAATTGGAGGCAGGCCAGGGAGAAGGCCACTGCATGAGTCCTGGAAAGAGATGATGAGGCTCAAACCAAGGCGTGGGTTTGGGGTTTGACGCAAGAGACCAGATTCAGGCAGAATTCTGGGATATAAGAGATTAGATGTAGAGATGGGGGTGGGGGTGGGGCTGAGGATGACTAATTTGAATGAATGGCCCGAATTCTTTAGACAGAGGCCTGGCATGAAGAATACCAGCCTATCAGACCTCTGAGGCTTGTGTGAGAAGCTTGTGCAGAGATGAGTGGTGTGTGGCAAGCATACTCTGTGAGCCCTGTAAATTGTAAGGAGATGGCCTCTCTCCCTTCTCCAAGCTGCCCTGGGACACTTAGAATCAAGCCCTGGTTCTACTTCTAGTGAAACCCAATCAGGCACAAAGCCTTTGTCTGTCACTTTCTCTCTCCCCATCTCTTCCACCCTCCCTTCCTGTTTTCTTCCTCATTTGTAATACAACACTAGATCTACTCTGATCATAAACTTATTCAGTTACCTTTCTAAAGTATTTTCTCTACAATCCAATGGTATTTAACACCAGTAGAGTGGACCTTATGTGCTGTGATCACAAATCAGACAAACCATGTGAGATTTCCAGCATTCAGTTGAGTATCTTTTTGGAAGTATCGACTGGTCCTGAGACCATGAAAGAATGCAGAATTTCTGTAAAGTTCAAAGGTCTTTATACCTAGGCAGGAAGATACATGCTGTTATTCCGTCATATCCAACTCTTTGTGACCCCATGGACTGCAGCACTCCAGGCTTCCCTGTCCTCCACTATCTCCTAGAATTTGCTTAAGTTCATGTCCATTGAGTTGGTGATGCTATCTAACCAACCATCTCATCCTCTGTCGCCCCTTACTCCTCCTGCCCTCCATCTTTCCCAGCATTAAGGTCTTTTCCAATGAGTCAGCTCTTTGCATCAAGTGGCCAAAGTATTGGAGTTTCAGCTTCAGCATTAGTCCTTCCAGTGAATATTAAGGGTAGATTTCCTTTAAAATTGACTGGTTTGATCTCCTTGCAGTCCAGGAGACTTTCAAGAGTCTTCTCCAGGAAATATATACATACCTTTTAAGAATTCAAGAAACAAAGACTCTAGTGGGATACTCAACCTGCGGGGCCTTGTTGATTTAAGTGAGAAGGTTGAAGAATTAAGTAATGTCAGGGACCCAAGACCACCCCTTGGAGTTATATAATCATTGACATAGCAACTCTAAATGTTGTCACAGATTCCTTTTGCAACCTCATGCATGCTGAGAAGATGATATAATGGTTTCCTTAGTGGGTGTGAAAGGAATTGCCCCACTCTGCCTTTCCTGAGCTCATGTGTGGCCAAAATTTCAGGTCAAAAATAACTTCATTTCACTGGGATGATAACCATGTTCCTTACTGGCATCTTTTGACCCAGGGGAGATTTCTAATTAAATTTAGAAATGTTTGAGTAGCCTATATTTTCTTGTAAAGAATCTGGGCAAACTGGGCACTTTATGTACGTGTAATGTTTAAGCAGATATAGTCAATTTAAGTAACAGCCATGTGACTCTGCTTAAAATGTGTTACTGGTGTAGACTTAGAATTTTAAGTTGAGATTGTACCAGAATGTATGGTACCAGAATGTCCAGGAAATTTTTAAGTTCACTGTCTTTGAAACTGTAATTTGTTTGACTTGTTATTTAATAGATCTATTAATATTTGAGAAAGTTTTGTTCATACAGACAGGTGAAGTACTTTAAAAGGAAAAGGAATGTATTATGTTTTGATGCAAGTGGCAGCCTCAAGGGGCAGGTTATGACTATCATTATTGGTCTCTTACCCCACAGCCATTCTCTTACAAAACCTAGATTGTGTTCATTTATGGAAGGCTTTGTGACTCAGGAAAAGCTGGGCCCCTCCCCAACCCAGGAGTGGAGCTGGCAGTGAATCCTGACAATCAAAACCAATCACAGTAATTCCATTCCCCTTACCAGTGATTGGTTCAGGAAAAGAAGTGTGATGCAATTTTGACCAAAGATTAAGATGGAGAAGTCTGCTGGGAGGCTTCAAGGAAGGTTTTCCTTTCAAAGAGGAGCACAAGGAAAGAGATAAGACTCCTCCCTTCTGGCCTTGGAATGTTGTGTGAGGATGTGATACCTGGAGCTGATGCAGCCATTTTGTGAGCATGAGGAGAGGCACTGACAACTGAGAATGGCAGAGTAGAAATGTGGAAAGAACCTGGGTCACTAAGCCTCCAAATTAAGCAATCATCATAGATTCTCCTTACTGCTTTTTTTTTAAGTTTTCACTTGATCTATGTTTTAATAACTTATCTTCCTATTTTAAGGATTCCCCTTTGGTTATCATTAAATTAATCTTGCAACTTCCCCTTCCTAGATAAAACATTTGCTTATTCTTGTTGATTTATGTGAGGGAAAGGATATTTTTAGATCTCCAAAAGATAGTTATTGGGGCTATTTGTTCTTTTTTTTCCTAACTGAAGTATAGTTGATTTACAATGTTGAGTTAGGGACTATTCTTGTTACTTTCTAATTTTATCATATTATGGTCCAATAATATGGCTTATATGATTCCTTTTGGGAAATATATTCAAGTTTTCTTTGTACACTAAGTCTTGGTAAATTTTGTATAAATTTTCCACAGTTGCTTCAATAGAACATATCTTCTATTGGGCACAATGTTTTATATGTCTGTTAAATGTTGAGGCTGTGCAGGGAAGGAATGGAGATACATATGGCGATAACAGACGTGTGGACACAAAGCAGGAAGAAGAGTGGAATGAACTGAGAAAGTAGCATTGACATACATACACTGTCATGTGTAAACAGGTAGCTGGTGGGGAGTTGCTGTATGGCTCAGGCAGTCCAGCCTGGTGCTCTGTGATGACCTGGAGGGGTGGGATGGGAGGAGGAGAGGGAGGCTCAATAGGGAGAAGAGATATATAATTGTGACTGATCTGCATTGTTGTACAGCAGAAACCAACACAGTGTTGTAAAGCAATATCCTCCCATTAAAAAATAGAAAAAATGTTGAGGCTGGGGACACCTTAAAGGCTTCTTTACTTGTATGTTCGATACCTGAGCTGGGAAGACTTAGCACATGTGGCAGCTGGTATAACTGGGCTTCTTGGGCATCCCTCTGTCCCTTTATGGTCTCTTTGCATGGTGTCTTCAGGTAGCCAACTTGTATTTTTTTAAGAGAATCAATTTATTTTATCTTATTTATTTTGGGCTATGCTGGGTTTTCATTGCTACTCAGGCTTTTCTCTAGTTTCTGTACACAGTCTTCTCATTGCAGTGGCTTCTCTTATTGCAGAGTACAGCCTCCAGGGCACGTGGGCTCAGTAGTTGTGGCACACGGGCTTAGGTGCTCCATGGCATGTAGGATCTTCCTGGATCAGGGATCAAACCCATGTCTCCTGCATTGGCAGGTGGATTCTTTACCACTGAGCCACCAGGGAAGCCTGTAACCGACTTCTTATATTGGAGCTCAGGGCTCTAAAGATATGTATTCCCAAAGGGATAGAATTAGGCAGAAGTCATATAGGCTTTCGTGATCTAGCCTCAAAAGTCATGCAACATCGCTTCTGCCAAATTCAATTCATTAGAATGGAATCTCTAAGGCCAACCCTTGTTCAAAGAGAGGGGAATTAGATCCCATCTCTTAATGTGTCAAACGATTTGCAAACGTGTTTTAAAACCACACCACACCAGCCTAACGTGTCTGTGGAGCATAAAAGTCATGGGCGTGTGTTTCTGGCCCCATCTCCAGCCCCTCGGCTTTTCTCTACAATCTCTACTCGCCAGCATCTCCCAGGCTTCCGTGTCACTTCTGTTGAGGCAGTGCAAGTGCAGGATGGAAAAGAATTTCCAGACACGAAGCATTGCAGAAAAGAGTGAGTTTATTAAAAACAAAGAACAGAGATAATGTGGGCACTGTGAGTGCAGCAGGCCGACAGCTCCTGACAGACCAGGGAGAGTCAACAGATTTCGTGGTTAATAGCCAACTTTCATAGCCTCAAGACAAAGAAAATTTCTGCTGGTAGGCTGGCATTAGGTGGGTGGTTGGGGCACTATAGGGTGTTTACTGGAGTGGGCATCTTCACCTAAGTGGGAGTCAGGAAGCTTGTTAGTGATGATCAGTGGACTTTTGGCAATGGTTATAAAGGGGCTCAGTCAGCTTTGGAGGTGACTTTGGTTCTGGGCTCTGCTTCTGTGGCCTTGGTGCAGGTCCTTGCACCTGTGGCTTTAGGGGCAGGACTCAACAACGTCTACAGCCAACTCTGCTCTCATTCAAAAATGTCGCCCCTCTTTTATCATGCTTGTACTGTCCGACCTCCCTACTCACCTCCTTTTGGTTGGGCCCTGTTAACCCCCAGAACCATGAGGAATGATATTAAAATGACTTGTTATTTTTAAGTCACCAAATTTTGAGATGATCTGATAGGCAGCACTAGGTACTTTCTTTTTTTTTTTTTAATTTTAAAGATATTATTTAATTGTATTTTTTTTTACTTTGTATTTTATTTTTTCCCCATTTATTTTTATTAGTTGGAGGCTAATTACTTTACAATATTGTAGTGGTTTTCGTCATACATTGACATGAATCAGCCATGGATTTACATGTATTCCCCATTCCGATCCCCCCTCCCACCTCTCTCCCCACCCCATCCCTCTGGGTCTTCCCAGTGCACCAGCCCCGAGCACTTGTCTCATGCATCAAAACATGTATATTATCAAGGGTGAAACAGATCACTAGGTACTTTCTTGAACTCAACACCTTTTTTGATGTTTACTGCTTCCTGAAGAACTTAATGAACAGACTTCTGCACAGAAGCTTTAAAGTTGAGTCTCTCTTTTTTTTAAATTGTGGTTAGGAACACTTAACATGAGATATACCCTCTTAAACTGTCTTTTAAATAATTGTTTTATTTATTTATTTATGGCTGTACGGGGTCTTTGTTGCTGCGGGTGGGCTTCTCTATAGTTGCAGTGCACGGGTTTCTCATTGCAGAGGCTTCTCTTGTTTTGGAGCACAGGCTCTAGGATGCGCAGGCTTCAGGAGTTGCGGTGCACGGGCTCAGTTGCCCTGTGGCATGTGGGATCTTCCTGGACCAGGGATTGAACCTGTGTTCCCTCCATTGGCAGGTGGGTTCTTAACCACTGGACCACTGGGGAAGTCCCTCTTGAATTTTTAAGTGCACACTACTACATATATATGTGTGTGTGTGTGTGTATTTTTTTGACTGCACCACATGGCATGTAGGATCTTAATTCCCTGACCAGGAATGGAGCTCATGCTCCCTGCAGTGGAAGTGTGGTGTCTTAACCACTGGGCTGCCAGGGAAGTCCCTCACAATACCATATTGTTAGCTATAGCTACAGGGCTATACCACAGAGTTCTAAAATTTTATTATTGTTGTTGTTTTTCCACCGTGCCATGCACAGCTTACAGGATCTTAGTTCTTCAACCAGAGATTGAACCCTGGCCCTTGGCAGTGAAAGCGCAGAGTCCTAACCACTGGACCACCAGGGAATTCTGTAGAACTTCATCTTGCATGACTGAAACTTTACACCCATTGATGGACACCCCGCAATCTCCTCCCCCCGCCCCCAGAACTGAGTCTTAATCGAATTAATTTTTTTTTAATTAACAAAGCATAGGAAAAATATATCCCCATTTTATGTTTAACAAGTAACTAACCTTCTCAACAATCAGTTAGCCAGATGTATAAACCTCACATTTCTTATTAAGAAATCCCCGAAGTTTGAAACTACAGAATACCAAAAACTGTATGCTAAATAAGACATTTTTCACCATGAATTCTTCTGGCTGTGCACTATTATTGCCAATAACACCCCCAAATTAATAAGTTAAACCACAAAAAAAACCGTATGGCAAATTTGAACTAATTTCAAAGCTTTCTTTGAAAATCAAGGATATTGGAAGATATCAAATGTTTTTAAAAACTTTGTAAGTGAAGTAGAGTTGATTTACAATGTTGTGTTGGTTTCAGGTGTACAACAAAGTGATTCAGTTATATATATACACATATTCTTTTTCAGATTCTTATCTCTTATAGGCTATTACAAGATATTGAATATAGTTCCCTGTGCTATTTAAATATGTTTTCAAAATAAGGCAGATTACAAAATGATAGATTGTGTAATGATCCTGTCTCTCACACACCTTTATTCATCCAAGCATTCATATTCAAGAAGTACTCTTTGAGTGCCTAATATTAATAATAATCAACAATTTTGAGCCTTTTTGTGTATCAGGCAGGCGTTATACCAAAACTCTGTATAGCATCTTGTCTAATCCTTCTAACAAACCTTCAGTTCAGTCGCTTAGTTGTGTCTGACTCTTTGCAACCCCATGGACTGCAGCACGCCAGGCTTCCCTGTCCATTACCAATTCCCAGAGCTTGCTCAAACTTATGTCCATCGAGTCGGTGATGCCATCCAACCATCTCATCCTCTGTCATCCCCTTCTCCTCCTGCTTTCAGTCTTTCCCAGCATCGGGTCTTTTCCAATGAGTTAGTTCTTCACATCTGGCGGCCAAAGTATTGGAGCTTCAGTTTCAACATCAGTCCTTCCAATGAATATTCAGGACTGATTTCCTTTAGGATGGACTGGTTTGATCTCCTTGCAGTTCAAGGGCCTCTCAAGAGTCTTCTCCAACACCTCAGTTCAAAAGCATCTAACAGGCCTTGGGGGTATATTATTTTCTTTATTCCTGTTGCATGTATGAGGAAACTAAGGCAGAGTGAAGCTAAGTAACTTGCCCACTTCTAAGCGGCTGTGCCCAGATGGGGGCTCCGGGCTTGTGCCCAGGTTCGGTTCAGTCGCTCAGTTGTGTCCAACTCTTTGTGACCCCATGGACTGCAACACGCCAGGCCTCCCTGTCCATCACCAACTCCCAGAGGTTATTCAAGCTCATGTCCATTGAGTCGGTGATGCCATCCAACCATCTCATCCTCTGTTGGCCCCTTCTTCTCCCATCTTCAATCTTTCCCAGCATCAGGGTCTTTTCAGATGAGTCAGCTCTTCTCATCAGGTGGCCAAAGTATTGGAGTTTCAGCTTGAGCATCAGTCCTTCCAATGAACAACCAGGACTGATCTCCTTTAGGATGGACTGGTTGGATCTCCTTGCAGTCCAAGGGACTCTCAAGAGTCTTCTCCAACACCACAGTTCAAAAGCATCAATTCTTCAGTGCTCAGCTTTCTTTATAGTCCAACTCTCACATCCATATGTGACCACTGGAAAAACCATAGCCTTGACTAGACAGACCTTTGTCAGTAAAGTAATGTCTCTGCTTTTTAATATATTGTCTAGGTTGGTCGTAACTTTTCTTCCAAGGAGTAAGCGTCTTTTAATTTCATGACTGCAGTCACCATCTGCAGTGATTTTGGAGCCCCCCAAAATAAAGTCTGCCACTGTTTCCACTGTCTCCCCATCTATTTGCCATGAAGTGATGGGACTAGATGCCATGATCTTAGTTTTCTGAATGTTGAGCTTTAAGCCAACTTTTTCACTCTCCTCTTTCACTTTCATCAAGAGGCTCTTTAGTTCTTCTTCATTTTCTGCCAAGGGTGGTATCATCTGCATATCTGAGGTTATTGATATTTCTCCCAGCAATCTTGATTCCAGCTTGTGCTTCATCCAGCCCAGCATTTCTCATGATGTACTCTGCATATAAGTTAAATAAGCAGGGTGACAACATACAGCCTTGATGTACTCCTTTTCCTATTTGGAACCAGTCTGTTGTTCCATGTCCAGTTCTAACTGTTGCTTCCTGACCTGCATACAGGTTTCTCAAGAGGCAGGTCAGGTGGTCTGGTATTCCCATCTCCTTCAGAATTTTCCACAGTTTGTGGAAAATTGATCCACAGTCAAAGGCTTTGGCATAGTCAATATAGCAGAAATAGATGTTTTTCTGGAACTCACTCACTTTTTTGATGATCCAGCAGATGTTGGCAATTTGATCTCTGGTTCCTCTGCCTTTTCTAAAACCAGCTTGAACACCTGGAAGTTCATGGTTCACGTATTGTTGAAGTCTGGCTTGAAGAATTTTGAGCATTACTTTACTAACGTGTGAGATGAGTGCAATTGTGTGGTAGTTTGAGCATTCTTTGGGATTGCCTTTCTTTGGGATTGGAATGAAAACTGACCTTTTCCAGTCCTGTGGCCACTGCTGAGTTTTCCAAATTTGCTGGCATATTGAGTGCAGCACTTGCACAGCATCATCTTCTAGGATTTGAGCTAGCTCAACTGGAATTCCATCAGGTTGCCATTTCCTCCTCCAGGAGATCTTCATGACCCCGGGATCAATCCCACACTGGCAGGTGGATTCTTTACCACTAGCACCCCCCTGGGTACATATAATATGAATGTGCCCAAGACTCTCCCTTTAAAACCTCTATCTTCTGCTGCCTCCATGTGCCCAGCAAGAAACTCAGGCACTGAGCTGAAGTGTCATTTTAAACAAGATCTTCACTTCAGGGAGATGAAGAGATCAAAAAGATCAACCTAGCCCAGGATCAAATAGTATAGACACAAACTTGGTAGGACAGGTTTTACACTTGGTTTGGGGTTGAATAAGTTCATGTGGCCTTTGTGGGCTTTTTTTTTTTTTTGCATTTTTTCCCACATTTAACATTTTCAAACTTACACAAAAAAGAGAAAATAACACACCGAACCCCCAGGTACCCAGGTACCCATCAGCCAGCATAATTAGTATCCATTTATGTCCAGTCTCACTTCATCTATACCCCACTCACTTTTTCCTTCCTCCACATCCTCCCTACTGGATATTTCTTTGGCTTTATTATAAATAACTAATTTTATTTTGCTGTTTATTTTTTTGGCTGCACTAGGTGACTTGTGGCATCTTAGTTCCCTGACCAGGGATTAAACGTGGGCCCTCGGCAGTGAAAGTGTGGAGTCCCAACCACTGGACCACCAAGGAATTCCCTAATCAGTTTTATTTTTTGAAAATTGAAGTATAGTTGATTTATAATGTTTCAGGTGTATAGTCAAGTGATTCAGTTTTATATATATATATTGTTTTCTTCTTCAAATTCTTTTCCCTTATATGATCCTACTGAATTTTGTAAAGCAAATCCCAGCCATCATATTCTTTTATCCACAAATATTTCAAATCCACAAATACCTATCTTTTAAAGAGAAAGAATCCTTGTAAACCTAACTGCAATATGAATATCACTCCCAAAGTAACTAACAGGATAGCTTCATAGCATTCAGTCTGTAGGGGAGTGAAAATCATTTTCCCTCTACCCTCTGGCTTCTTGGCTGAGCTATTGCTGACAAATGCTCAGATGTGTCCCAATCTCTGTGACCCCATGGACTCTAGCCCACCAGGCTCCTCTGTCCATGGGATTTTCCCAGACAAGAATACTGGAGTGGAAAAAAAAAAAAGAATACTGGAGTGGGTTACCATTTCCTTCTCCAGGGGTCTTGGCTCAGAACCTGCTGTAATAAAAGGCAGATGAACAGGAGAAAAACTAATAGAAGTTTAGTAACATGAATATCTCCTGTATTCATAAAAGAGCCCCAGGAATACTAACTCCCTGAAATGGCCCAAGATACCACCTTGTTTACTGTGCTCTTCCTGATAATCTCCCATAACTGACTGTCTCCCCCCTCAACATCTTCCTTTGTCTTTAGCTGGAGGTGGGATTTAAGCCACATCCAGTCACAAAAGAAGGTCTTGTTATACCCCTCCGCTGGGTTATCTGTCATAGCCAGGAGTGGTTCAGGGACCCCTGTGAACCAAGGTCAATACTTCTGTTTTGCCTTCCTTTTTTTTTTATCTTTAAATTTTCATCTTCATTTCTTTTTTGAACAACTCATACATTTACATGCTTCAAAATTCAAAAGATATCAAAGGGTGTATAAGAGAAAGTCTGCCTTCCACTCTTGTTTTCGGCCACTCAGATCCTCTCCCCTAGAGCAACCGATTTTATCAGTTTCTCGTGTTGCTTTCAGAAATATCTGTATGTCCATACAAGTCGATTTGTTGTTATTTAGTCCCTAAGTCCTGTGCAACTCTTTCGCAGCCCCATGGACTATAGCCCGCCAGACTCCATGGGAGTCATAGAATTCTCCAGGCAAGAATACTGGTATTCTAGTGGGGTGCCATTTCCTTCTCCAGGGGATCTTCCTGACTCAGAGATTGAACCCATGTCTCCTGCATTTCAGGCAGATTGTTTACTACTGAGCCACCATTATCTCTCTATATACATATAGATATGTGTATAGGTATGAATATTTCCTTCCTTTCTGCAGAAATGGTAGCATACAATACACACTGTTTTGCTCCTTGATTTTTTTTTTCACTTAACAGGAAATCTTTTTTTCCCCCACCTAACAGGATATCTTTACAATCAATTCATAGGGCTTTCTGTTCTTATAACAGCTGCAGAATATTTCAAAGAATGAAGACACTGTCAGTTAGTTAACTGCAAGTCTTCTACTTGGTCGACTTTCAGGCTATTTGCAATTTTTTCAAACAAATAAAGCTGTACTGCATAAACTTAAAAACAAGACCCAAACAGCTTTTAACAAGCAACTTCACTTACATAGAAACAAATTAAAATTCCAATTAAGGAAGCACCTTGTTATATAAGATAAAGAATGATAAACTACTCTGGTTGGTTGGTTATTGTTCAGTTGCTCAGTCATATCTGACTCTTTGTGACCCCATGGACTGCAGCACACCAGTCTTCCCTGTCCTTCACTATCTCCCAGAGTTTGCTCAAACTCATGTCTGTTGAGTCGGTGATGCCATCCAATCATCTCATCCTCTGTCACCCCCTTCTCCTCCTGCCTTCAGTCTTTCCCAGCATCAGGGTCTTTTCCAATGAGTCAGTTCTTCACATCAGGTGGCCAAACACTGGAGCTTCAGCTTCAACATCAGTCCTTCCAATGAATATTCAGGGTTGATCTCCTTTAGGATTGACTGCTTTGCTCTCCTTGCTATCCAAGACTCTCGAGAGTCTTCTCCAACAATTGATGAAAACATCAATTCTTCAGTGCTCAGCCTCCTTTATAGTCCATCTCTCACATCCATACATGACTATTTGAAAAACCATAGCTTTAACTAGAGGGACCTTTGTCACCCAAGTGATGTCTCTGCTTTTTAACATCCTATGTAGGTTTGTCATAGCTTTTCTTCCAAGGAGCAAGCGTCTTTTAATTTCATGGCTGCAGTCACCATCTGCAGTGATTTTGGAGCCCAAGAAAATAAAGTCTGTCACTGTTTCCATTTTTTTCCTCATCTATTTGCCATGAAGTGATGGGACTGGATGCCATGATCTCAGTATTTTGAATGTTGACTTTTAAGCCAGCTTTTTGACTCTCCTCTTTCAGTTTCATCAAGAGGCTCTTTAGTTCTTATTTGCTTTCTGCCATTAGGGTGGTGTCATCTGCATATCTGATATTTCTCCTGGCAATCTTGATTCCAGCTTGAGCTTCATTCAGCTTGCCATTTTGCCTGATGTACTCTGCATAGAAGTTAAATAAACAGGGTGACAATATACAGCCTTGACATACTCCTTTCCCAAAGTCCGTGTTCCATGTCCGGTTCTAACCGTTGCTTCTTGACCTGCATACCGGTTTCTCAGAAGACAGGTAAGATGGTCTGGTATTCCCATCTCCCTAAGAATTGCCCATAGTTTGTTGTGATCTACACAGTCAAAGGTTTTAGCATAGTCAATGAAGCAGAAGTAGATGTTTTTCTGGAATTCTCTTGCTTTTTCTATGATCCATTGGATGTTGGCAACTTGGTCTCTGGTTCCTCTGCCTTTTCTAAATCCAGCTTGTACATCTGGAAATTCAACTCTGGAGAATCAGAAAATATAGAATGCATCTTTTGCTGCCTTGGGCCAGGTGAAAAGATGTGTGTGAAGTGGGAGTATGAAACTGCAGCAGGGGAAATTACAGATGAATTCATTTTGAAAAAAAAAAAAAAAACAAGTCTCATTGAAGTGTGTATAGAATGTATGGTATGGGGGGAAGAGTTGTTATTATTTCATTTAAAAAAAAAAGCCTCGTCTAACTTAAAAACTCCAGTATTAACGTGGCATTATAAGAATGTAAATATTGGACATTCCAAGATAAATCACAGACATAATGCAAAATCTGACCCAGTTCTTAGGAACACAGACTATAAAACACTATAATGAAGGCAAAAATCCACATCAAATCTCCATTGTCTCAGAAAACACAATTTAAAGAAGTCCTTTCCTATTCTGTAGCATTACCTCCAGTAAATGAGAATAATTTTCTTCCTGCCCTTTGTCATTAATATATGCTTGCCACTTTTGGGCAAACGTCTCTGGTTTGCTTTTTTGGTGGGTGGTAAAAGTTGACAGGAATGCAGTTAGGTAGCGGATTTTCCCACAAACAGGCAGCACAGACATAATATCTTTCCACACTGCACTTGATGCTCTGAATTATTAATTAGGATGTTAAATGTATTGCTCAGTGCATGAGATTATATTTAACTCCATATACTGACGATCTGAGCTTTGCACCTTCCTGGGTTTGAAAAGTAGATTCTGTAACACCAGGATTTCTTATGTTTGTTCAGAGACTTATACGTGTAACCAGGGTGGGGAATCACTTTAAGCAGACCCAAGGAGGTGAAAAGTCAACTAAGGTCTAAGGTGGAATCCCCAAATAGGAACTGGGAAAAGAGCAACATCCACTATTAGCTCCTTGGCACTTTACTCCCAGGTTCCATCTTCCAGACAATTCTGTCTAGAAGTATTAGAAAAGACTTGGGCTCGCATCAACCAGACCTGGGTTCAGATATAGATTCCGCCAAAACCTAAGATACAAAAACAGGGGATGAGATTAATAAATTCGGGTGGATCACTTCAATGAAATAGCATGTTATTATTAAGCTAAAAATTTTATGCAAAAAATTTTTATACAAACATTTGTGAAATGGATGGTACCGTAGCATTTAATGTAAAGGCAAAACATTGGAAGCATTCTAAATGCCTGTTAAAATGGGTTTGGAAAAATAAATTATGATCCATCCATAATGTTGTGAGCTGACCCAGGCCAATTTGGTCAGGCAGTCTTCAAGGCTCTCTTGTAGCTTCCCCATCTAGCCACCATGTTGTAACAAGAGTGAGTCTCAGGCTCAAATCAGCCAGGTTGAAATCAACAAGCAGGCCTAAGCAACAGTGGTACAACCTCTTCTGTGTATCTAAAGGGGTCCCAGCTTGGTCCTAACATGCAAAAAGCATTTAAGGTGGAGGCTATAGTACTCTAGAAGCAAGATTCCGTTAACCTTGAAGGCAGCATCAGGCAATCAGAATATCCAAATTCATGGCAGAACAAAGGGTCCTTAGAGATCCACGCAGAGGTGCTCCTGAGCACAGGCTACACACCTGCCTAGATCCAGCTGCCCTGTCTATGCAAGTTTGGAGAGCATCTCTAAAATAATTCAGCCAATCTATGCACCTTGAATACTTCTCACTGCAACAGTAAGAGCCCATTGGGAATATCCACTGTGCAGATTCACTTGCTATGTCATTCTGCTAATAAGCAAAATCTAGTGTTGATGGGAGATAAAAATAGAGCAAGCACTTGGAGCGTGACTTTTCTGATTAGACGTTGGTTGGCTGCTCCTGGAGTGGGTGTTCCTGTGAAAAGCAACTCACTAGCCCCAAAAGTCTAGCTTAAACTAAATAACAGATACTTTATAACACACTGCCCATCTTTAAAGCAAATTAGAGACATCCTAATACAGACGCTTATTCCTTGGAAGGAAAGTTATGACCAACCTGGATAGCATATTAAAAAGCAGAGACATTACCTTGCCAACAAAGGTCCATCTGGTCAAGGCTATGGCTTTTCCAGTGGTCATGTATGGATGTGAGAGTTGGACTGTGAGGAAAGCTGAGCACCGAAAAATTGATGCTTTTGAACTATGGTGTTGGAGAAGACTCTTGAGAGTCCCTTGGACTGCAAGGAGATCCAACCAGTCCATCCTAAAGGAAATCAGTCCCGAATATTCATTGGAAGTACTGATGCTGAAGCTGAAACTCCAATACTTTGGCGACCTGATGCAAAGAACCGACTCATTTGAAAAGACCCTGATGCTGGGAAAGATTGAAGGCAGGAGGGAAGGGGAAGACAGAGGATAAGATGCTTGGATGGCATCACCAATATGATGGACATGAGTTTGAGTAGGCTCCAGGAGTTGGTGATGGACAGGGAGGCTTGGCGTGCTGCTATTCATGGGGTTGCAGAGTCGGACACGACTGAGCGACTGCACTGAACACAGACAACAGAATACTATGCACCAGTTAAAAAGAGTAGGACACATCACTTCCTGCCACAGCATTTTAAAGTGAAATAAGCATGAATATGTAACATGATTTTTATTTTTATAAAAAAAAATCTTGTATATGACTAAATAGGTGTAAAGGAAAATCTAGACAGGTATGTAGAACTCATTGTTACCCTTAGAGAATAATTAGCGGGGAGAGAAGGAAGAAACCTTCCATTGTTTCTTTATGCATTTCTGCACTTTGAATTTTTTATGAATATGTATTACTTTGATAACATGAATTTTTAAAATTAATACTTTTTATAAAAGGATGTGTGTGGAAGAATAATTATGTGGAGAAATGTTTATCATATATCCTTGGGTAAAATCTAGTAGATAGTATACATTAGACATGACAACCATTGTCTCCTCATCTGTGTGCAACTCCCCCCCATTGGAGAGTGTATCAATATTTTCCAAAGATGGTCATGCCAATAAATATCCCAGTGTGCAAACTCTTCTGATGTGACTTTGACAGGCCTCCATTGACAGGTGGTGGGAGGGATGAGGGTCTGTGTTCCCTCCCCTTTAATCTGTGCAGACCTTTCTTTTTAATTTAATTTTTATTTTATATTAGAGTATAGCTGATTTACAGTGTTATATTAGTTTCAAATGCACCGCAAACTGATTCAGTTACACATATACATATATCCATTCTTTTCTAGATTCTATTCCCATATAGGTTGTTACAGAATATTGAACGGAGTTCCATGTTTTGCACAGTAGGTCCCTGTTGATTATCTATTTTATATACACTCATAATACTCTTTCTCTCGCTCAATTGTGTCCGACTCTTTGCAGTCTCATGGACTGTAGCCTGCCAGGTTCCTCTGTCCATGGAATTCTCCAGGCAAGAATACTGGAGTGGGTAGCCATTCCCCTCTCCAGGGGAGCTTCCCAACCCAGGGATTGAAGCCGGGTCTTCCCACATTTCAGGCAGATTCTGTACTGTTTGAGCCACCAAGGAAGCCCCATTTTATATTTTATGTATAGGAGTGTGTATATGTTAATTCCAAATTCCTAATTTATTGTTCCCCCACCTTTTGCCTTTGGTAATTATAAATTTATTTTCAGAGTCTAAATCTGTTACTATTTTGTAAATAAGTTCTTTTGTATCATTTTTTTAGATGCCACATAAAAGGGATATCATATGATATTTGTCTTTCTCTGACTTCGCTTAGTATGATAAGCTCTCGGTCCATCCAAGTTGCTGCAAATGGCATTAGTTCATTCTTTTTTTATGGCTGAGTAATATTCCACTGTGGGCTTCCCAAGTGGCTCAGTGTTAAAGAATCCACCTGTCAGTGAAGTAGACACAGAAGATGCAGTTTTGATCCTAGGGTTGGGAAGATCCCCTGGAGGTGGAAATAGCAACCCCCTCCAGCATTCTTGCCTGAAAAATCCCATGGATGGTGAACCCAAAGGGCTACAGTCCATAGGGTCACAAAGAGTCAGACATGACTGAGCACAATATTCCTTGTCGTATTTACCAGATCTTCTTTATCCTTTCATCTGTCCATAGACATTGAGTTGCTTCTGTGTCTTAGCTATTGTGAATTGTGCTGGTATGAACCCGGGGTACATGTATCTTTTCAAATTATGGTTATCTCTGGATATATGTCCAGGAGTGGGATTGCAGGATCATATGGTAGTTCTATTTTTAGTTTTTAAAGGAACCCCCATACTGTTCTCCATAGTAGCTACACCAATTTACATTCCCACCAACATCGTGGGAGAGTTCCCTTTTCTTTGAAGATGGCCATTCTGACCCGTGTGAAGTAATACCTCATTGTGGTTTTGATTTGCACTTCTCTAATAGTTAGCAACATTGAGCATCTTTTTATGTGCTTTTTGGCCATTTGGGCAGAACTTTCTGTGTTGACCAGACAAGTGATGTGATGAGAAAGTGAGCAAGGAAGTGATTGATGCTCAAAACCACAATGAGGTATCACTTCAAGATGGCTGCCACCCAGCTTTCTCTCCCTCTTGGGACACACACTTGAGCCTTTGGGGTCCTGAGCCATCATGTAAGACATCTGGTTACCCTGATGCCACCATGCTGGAATGATCATGTAGACATTTTTCCATGTGGAAAGAGCATACAGAAATAGAGGGCAAGGAAGATACCCAGTATGCCCAGCTGTGCCAACTCCCAGCTGTTTAAGTCTTCCTAGTCCAAGTGTCAGAAGCCTTCAAGATGATACCACCTCCAGCCACCATCTGACAGCAATGGTGTGAGAGATTCCCCAAGTCAGGACACTACCCAGCCGAGCTGCTTCCAAATTTCTGATGCAAGGAAAGCCTAAGAGATAATCAAAGCTAATGATTTGAAACCACTAAGGTTGATGGCAATTGTAGTGTAGCAATCAATAACAGTGACAGCCCTTTTGAGAGAGGCTGCCACTTCCTCAGTCTGGGAGGGGAAGCCCTAGGAATCCATTGGTTCCACACGCACCCACACATAACACCAGTGACAGGACCCCTGGAGGCTTTCTGACCCTGGTGAGGCTTCTGTTTCTCTCTTCCAGAAATTTATAACACGAATATCCCCATTGAGCCTCCTAGCTTGAGAACGCTAGGAACTTTGGCTTCAGTCTGTACTTTGTCTCTCAACCTGTGGAAGACAGAAAAAGGAATCAAACACTCAGGGAAAAGCAGGAAAGAGAGAAACCCCATAGCCTCAAATGAGGACCCTCCTTTCCTATTTTTCTGTCTTATTCCTGATGCTCTTCCTTCGTTCTTCCTTGAGACATGCTTATAACCATCATTACCATCACCTTTATTATTATGACCAAGGGTGACTGGCCACTCACATGCCAAGCAGTGTTCTAGGTACTCTATGTGTGGTAACTTTTTTATTTATTTTTAAAGAGCTTAGGTGTTTTTTTTTTTTTTAAACCTGCTACTAAAGTGGTTTAGCCAAAAAGACCAAAGCCCATGTCATCCTCAGACTCTTCAGATTCTTCTTTCTTTGCTTCTACCTTCCTCTCCTTAGCTGGGGCAGCAGTGGTGGAGGGGACAGGACCTCCTGCGGGTTCAGCACCAGCTGCTGGGACAAGTCCGCCAGCCCCCATGTTGTAGATGAGGCTCCCGATGTTGACATTGGCCAAAACCTCTGCAAACAAGCCTGGTCAGAAAGGTTCAATGTTTACACCAGCTGCTTTAATGAGGGCATTGATCTTACACTCTGTGACCATCACCTCATCGTCGTGCAGGATGAGGGCCAAGTAGATGCAAGCAAGCTCCGAGAAGGAGGCCATGTGTGGGGCAAGTGCTAGGTGGGGGCTGTTGGGCGCGGTGCTAGACGCCCAGATGAAGTGAAGGTCTCACCCCAACTGGGCCTTAGCTTCCTCAGAAGGACCGTGTACTTTAGCAGCCACTGAAGAAAGGGCTATGCATATTAACTTTAATCCTCGCATGATCTATGAGGTGAACATCACGATTATCCATATTTACAGATGTGGAAACTAGGCCCTAAACAGAAAAGTCACTCACCTAACGTCACACATGCAGTCGGATAACAGGAGCTCTCTATCCAACACTGTTGCTATAGACCCTATTTTTGGGGTTTGTTTAGTCACTCACTCATGTCCAGCTCTTTTGCAACCCAATGGACTACAGCCTGACAGGCTCTTCTGTAAATGGGGATTCTCCAGGCAAGAATACTGGAGTGGGTTGCCCTGCCCTCCTCCCAACCAAGGGATTAAACCTGCATCTCCTGTATTGGCAGGTGGATTCTTTACCACTAAGCCACCAGTGAAAGTGAAAGTCACTCCGTCTTGTCCAACTCTTTGCAACTCCATGGAATTCTCCAGGCCAGAATACTGGAGTGGATAGCCTTTCCCTTCTCCACGGGATCTTCCCAACCCAGGGATAGAACCCAGGTCTCCCACATTGCAGGCAGATTCTTTACCAACTGAGCCACAAGGGAAGCCCAATAATACTGGAGTGGGTAGCCTATCCATCTCCAGTGGATCTTCCCAACCCAGGAATCGAACTGGGGTCTCCTGCATTGCAGGCGGATTCTTTACCAACTGAGCTATCAGGGAAGCCACCAGGGATTACATATTAAACTCAGTCGCTCACCCTTCAGTTCAGTTCAGTCGCTCAGTCGTGTCCGACTCTTTGTGACCCCATGAATCGCAGCATGCCAGGCCTCCCTGTCCATCACCAACTCCCAGAGTTTACTCAAACTCATGTCCATCAAGTTGATGATGCCATCCAGCCATCTCATCCTCTGTCGTCCCCTTCTCCTCATGCCCTCAATCCCTCCCAGCATCAGGGTCTTTTGCAATGCGTCAACTCTTCTCATGAGGTGGTCAAAGTATTGGAGCTTCAGCTTCAGCATCAGTCCTTCCAGTGAACACCCAGGACTGATCTCCTTTAGGATGGACTGGTTGGATCTCCTTGCAGTCCAAAGGACTCTCAAGAGTCTTCTCCAACACCATAGTTCAAAAGCATCAATTTTTCAGCACTCAGCTTTCTTCACAGTCCAACTCTCACATCCATACATGACCACTGGAAAAACCATAGCCTTGACTAGATGGACCTTTGTTGGCAAAGTAATGTCTCTGCTTTTTAATATGCTATTTAGGTTGGTCATAACTTTCCTTCCAAGGAGTAAGCATCTTTTAATTTCATGGCTGCAGTCACCATCTGCAGTGATTTTGAAGCCCCAAAAAATAGTCTGACACTGTTTCCACTGTTTCCCCATCTATTTCCCCTTAGATCCTGCCAATAGAGACCCTCTGTTTTTGTTACAATTACTTGCAACTAAATTGCTTCTGATCAAGCCCGCTATGTATGGAAGCATTCCAGTTTGATAAAACTTGGTACAAATAAACTTAACATGAGTTCCGAGGGAAGGATACAATTGTTGCAGGAGAGACACTGTGATAGCTCCGGATACAAGTGCAGGTCAGAACTACAGGTCACTGGGGCTTCTGGTTCCAGGCTCAGTGGCTGGTTAAGGGAGAGAGCACTGCGGCTGCACAGGAGTGGTGTGGGGGCAAATATATTTGTCACAAATATGAACAATATGATGAACCAATATTAGCACATTATGATGAACTAAAGTCCATACTTTATTGAGATTCCCTCACTTTGGACCTAATCCAGCTGGAGTTTGAATCATTTCCTTCCAACCTCTCCTCCTGAATTTACCTGAGGACCTGCCCCCACACCACTCCTGTCCTTGGTACAAATAAACTTAACATGAGTTCAGAGGGAAGGATACAATTGTTGCAGGAGAGACACTGTGACACGAGTCCAATCCCTGGTCCAGCAAGATTCCACATACTGTGGGGCAACTGAGCCTGTGAGCTACAACTACTAAAGCCTGTGCTCTGTAGGGACCATGCTTCACAATAAGAGAAACCACCTGTGCACCGCAACTACAGAAGTGGCCCCCAGTCGCCACAACTAGAGAAAGCCTGAGCGCAGCTACAGAGACTCAGCACGGCCAAAGATAATTTCTTTAAAAATTTGACAATAGTTCGAGATGTCCTGAAAAGTAGCAAAGACAGTATATACAGAGATTTCCCACATACCCCATATCCAGTTTCCCCTATTGTTAACCTCTTATGTTACTTTGTCGTCCTTCTCCAGAGGATCTTCCCCACTGAGGGGATCTTCCCTACCCAGGGATCAAACCCAGGTCTTCCTGCATGGCAGGCAGATTCTTCACCATCTGAGCCACCAGGGAAGCCCTAGAGCTAGGAGTGTGGTCTCCCAAAGGGCGGGGCTTGAAGACTTTTGCTGGAAGCTTTCAATAGTTGTGGGGGCCGGGGAGGGAGAGAGGAGGCAGTGACTAGGTCTGGAGAAAGGATGATCAGGCAGGTTTGGGGGCCCAGCTGAGTGCCAGTCCCCAGGGTAGGGAAATTTGCATAACTGCAATCAGCAACCCATTATAGGAAGAGAAGGCAGGCAGTCACATGATTCTGGGATCTGGGTTTTGTCCAGTAGTTCCAAGAGAAGGCCTGAGAGGCAAGGGAACCAGGGTATGGTGAAGAGAAAGAGTGAGGAGTAATCCATGGGTCCAAAGCAGAATGAGGATGGCAGAAAAGATAGAAAGGGAATCAGTGGAGGATAGAGAGGACCAGGGGCCTGATCAGGTGACCCAGCATTCCAGCCAACTCCTATCAGCTTCAGAAACTGTCTTGAAAACAGTTGTGGCCAAAGTATGGCCTTGCCTATGTGATTATTTGGAAATTGAACTCACCGTGATCACTTCACTAGCAGAAGATTCTCTCCAACACTGTGTGTGTGAATAGAAGGCATCATTTGTTAAGTTGTTCACCCATTCATTCATTCATATATCCAATTTTTAACAAATTATTTCTTTATTGGTTGTACTGGGTCTTCATTGCTACATGAGGGCCTTCTCTAGTTGAGGTGAGCGAGGGCTGCTCTTCCTTGCTGTGCGCGGGCTTCTCATTGCAGTGGCTTCTCTTGTTGCAGAGCACAGATTTAGGCACCCAGGCTTCAATAGTTGCAGCACACAGACTCCGTAGTTGTGGCACTCCGGAGCTTAATTGGGCTTAGTTGCTCTGTAGCATGTGGAATCTTCCTGGACCAGGGATCGAACCCATCTCCCCTGTGTTGGATTCCTATCCACTGTACCACCAGGAAGTTCTCATATATCAAATGTTGAGTGTTTCCAAAGTGCTCTGTCAACTAGATCCTGCTAACCTGGAGCTGAACCATATGAAAAGCAGCTTTCCCCCCTTTCCCCCTTCCAATGGGATGTGAAGTCTCAGGTTATTTACACAGGGTTCAGCTCCAACTTCATGGAGCACACTGCAAACATCCAACACTGGATATATGAATGAACAAGTGAATGAACAAATTAAGCAACTTCTATTTATTTTAGCTTAAATATGCTCACCCACTAGGTGCAATCTGAGAATACTCTTAAAATATTGTAGGTGTAATTTACATACCATAAAATGCACGAGTCCGAAGTGAACAGCTTGTTGTATTCTCATCTATGCGTATCTCCCGTGTAACCACTGTCCAGATCAACATACAGAACATTTCCATCACCCCAGAAAGTTCCCTTGTGCCCCTTCTGAGTCTACCTCCCTCACCCTCAGATAAGGAACATTATGGCTTCTGTCATCATAGATTCAGAGGACATGGTGCTTTTTTTTGACTCCACTGGGTCTTTGTTGCTTTGCGCAGACTTTCTCTAGTTACGGAGAGCGGGGGCTACTCTTTGCTGTGGGTCAGTCTCTGTGGGGCATGATCTCAGCAATTGTGGCCCCCGGGCTCTAGAGCGTGGGCTCAGCAGTTGCAGCGCATAGGCTTGGTTTCTCTGTGGCATGTGAAATCTTCCCAGACTGAGGATGGAACCCGTGTCCCCTGCATTGGCAGGCAGATTCTTATCCACTGCGCTACCAGGGAAGTCCCAACATGGTGCTCTTGATTAGGTTTTTCATGGCGGGGTGTGGAGAGAACTAACGCAAAGCCATGGAAGTCAGTAACCAGTGGCTCAATGAGATGAAACTTGGAGGTAAGATTGCACTCTGTCTCAGAGTTTAATCCGGAAAACAAATACAGAGGAAACCATGGAAGGGGTGGGAAGTTCTCATGAATTGAGAGGTATGGTCTGTACAGTCATCCCCCGAAGGGGGCTTATTATTGTGTCAATCTGAGCACAAACATCCAGTCTTCCCATCAGGTGTGTTCCGTCTGTGGAGATGGGTACAGCAGAACCTCATGCGTTAAATATTTGCTGTGGTTGCATACTCACCAAGTTGATTTTGGGTAACTAGGATTCCTATGTCACTTGCATTTTTGGAGAGAATATGCTGACCAGGTTGCCATGAATATGCAGACTACCACGTACTTATGTCAAAATGGTATTTGCACCATTAAGAACCTATAACTTTATTGTTTGTGGTCAATGTCATGGAGTCAGATTCCCTCTGGGACACTGACAAATCTGGGGTTCTCAGACTGGGAGGCTGAAGCCTAGATTTTGCCCTGTAGTGAATTCCCATAGTAGATACCATCTCTAAGATCTCTTGTTAAGACAGCCGTAAACATGCCACACAACTCTGGCCTTTCTTTGGAAACTTCCACCCTCACTGAAGACGTGTTTTGTAAACACAAGAATCTCCAAACAAGCTGAAATAGAATACAAATAATTCCTACCAAGTCAAAGGGAGATAGAGCTCCTCAAGATTCCAAGAAGCAAGCTAGATTTTTAAAACCTTTTTTATTGTCAAATATGACACAAATAAACATACAACATCAGTGTTCAAAATATCAATAATAGTGAACACTAGTGTAACAATATCCACCTAGGTTATTATGAAATGACCAACCTCCCCAAATCCTTCTGCATGTCCCTTTAAAAAAATATATTTTTAATTTCTTGGCCACGCTGCACAGCATATGAGACCTTAGCTTCCCAGTGAGGGATCAAACCCACACCCCCTGCATGGGAAGCGCAGAGTCTTAACCACTGGATCGCCAGGAAAGTCCTGCATGTCCCTTCTAGACATATCCCCCTCTCTACCACCCCATAGGTAACTTGTATGGTATTTTTATGGCAATCATTTCCTTGCTTTTCTTTATACTTTGACCATCTATACTGCATCCATAAACAGTATACTTTCTTTTTGCCTGGTTTTGAACTTTATATAAATGGAGTCAAACCATTCATTTCTTATTTTTATATAGTATAAATGTGATATATAATACATAATCTGTTATTTATATTTATTCAGTTTCATTATGATATAGTATCCCATTGTATGAAATATATACCACAATTTATTTAATCAATATACCATAACTTATTATTAATATATAAGTGCATATTCCTGTAGTATTTTCTAAGGAATGGAGCTGCTGGGTCATAAGTTTGGTATTTCTTCAGCTTTAATAGACAAGGCAATGTTTTCAAAAACTGTTGTTCCAGTTTACACTTCCACCCCCATGTTATGAGAGTTTCAGTTGATTCACATCCTTGCCTATACTTGGCATGGTCAGACTTCTAAACCTTTGCCAGTTAAGTGGTTGTGTTGGTATCTCGTGGTTTCAAATTTGATTTCCCTAACTACTAATGCAATTGAGCATGTTTTTATATATTGGCTGGTCTTTTGTATTTACTCTTCTGTAAAGTATCTATTCAAGTCAGTTGCCCATTTTTCTATCAGGTTGTCTCTGTCTTACTAATTTGTAGGAGCAATTTCCACTTTCTGGATATAATTGATCTTTTCCCATTTGGGGACTTGTATTTTCACTTTATGGGTTTTTTTAATTTGCTTTATTTTTCAGAACATTTTAGATTGAGAAGAATTGAGAAGATATTACATATACCTCACACTCAGTTTTCCTTATTATCAACAGCTTACATGAGTAGGGCACATTTGTCACTATTGATGAACCAATAGTGATATTAATACATTATTATTGGCTAGAATCCATACTTTATTCAGATTTCCTTTTCCAAGGTGCTTTGTCAACTGGGTCCTGCTAGCTTGGAGCTGAACCGTATGAAAAGAAGCTTTTTCTCCTTTCCCCCTTCAAATGGGATGTAAAATCTCAGGTTATTTACACAGGGTTCAGCTCACACTCACTTTTCCATTCTGTATATTGTGTCTTTTGAAAAAAAAATCCTTAATTTTCATTGAGCAGGGCTCCACAGGGCTCCCTGATGGCTGATTTACAGGGACAAGACCATCTCACCATGCTCTCTCTGGGATCACTCAGAACTCACTGCTGGAATTAATGGAGGGTGGGTAGGGGGTGGGATGCAGAGTTACAGAAGCAAACTATATTATGTGTTTCTTCAAATCTTCTATCTGGCCCTCTCCTTTTGGAACTCAAGAAGCAAGACATTTTTGTTTTCTGGTTCTTCTCAGGGCAGTAGATGGCTATTTGGCCTGGGAGGAGAGGTGTGCCGAGAATGGGGGAGGAGGTTTCTTTTAGGCTAACACAGGGGTCATTACTTCAAATATTTTCCTGGGCACACATATCCATCTCAAAATGCTTCAGTGGAAAAAGTTAACTGCACACCACTGGTTGTTTACTGAGCGCTAAAGATTGAATCAGAAGGGCTGTGTTCACAAAGCAGAACTGCTGAGGACTCAGAATGTGACCTTGAGTACATATGCCCTCCCCCAGGTTTCAATCTCTCAATCTATGATACAAGGAGAAGCCTTCCTACAGCATTTATCCTGCTGAATTTCAAGGCTATAAGCCCCTTTGAGACCTCAGATGAAAAGGGGTCTTAGATTTAAAGGATAAACTATTCACCCTTGGCTCAAAAAAAGGACGTTATTTCTCAAGACAGAGTATGAAAGATTGTGAGATTTTGAGGTTTCCTGGGTGGGGAGGAATAGGCAGGATTTATATTATGTTCCAGTCTATTTATATTTTTGGTCTACTTCAAATTAAAAGAAATAAGAATGTCCTAGAACTCTTTCAAGAACAGAAAAATTCACTCCTCTCCCCGTTTTTCAGGCTGGATGAAATTGCAAGAGTTGTGCTCTACTTTTAGCTGATTATGCCCCTAAATAAAGTTTAGACAAATTTTTTTAGGACTTTTGTCTAGAACCTGTTCTACAATATGTAGTAAGATGCACAAAGAATGAAATTTTAGTTGATATGAAGAGAAATAATTCCATCATGCTTAAAAATGAATTTTTAAAAAATGATTAAATTCTTATTGATATTTTTCAAGTCAGTGATTTTAGAGTTGATGTTTTGAACTAAACAGTTAATGCTTAACCTGATGGGCTTTGTTCCTGTCATAGTTTGGTTTTTGCTACCTGAAATAACTCCTATCCATGCATATTGAAACCACATCCATCTTTCAAGGCCATCAGCTGTTTTCTGAACACAGTTGATACATTGTCACTTCTTGCTTCATATCGAGGTTAAAAAAAACAACCCATGAGATGTCAGAAGGGAGGATGCTGGCCAAATTAATTATGTCTAGCCTTCACATACTAAAGGATGGATGAAGGAAATAATTAACTAATGTAACTAATTCTTGGGTAGATCAATAAGTCTTAGGGTTGCCAGATTTAGCAAATCAGAATGTAGGACGCCCAGTTATATTTGAATTTCAGATAAACAACAAATAACTTTTTTTTTAGTTTAAGTATGTCCCATGAAATATTCATGACGTTTATCCTAAAAATTATTCGTTGTCTATCTGAAATTCAAACCTAACTGGGCGTCCTGTAGTTTATCTGGCACCCCTACTTGGAGTGCTGGGATTTCCCGAGGCGCCTGGCTTCCTCCAAGCAGGTGCTCAGCATCTGTGTAATTGTTAGAGCGAAACCCAAACCAGCCTTGCAGCTCGCGATCGCTACAGACAGACACCCTGATAGAAGACCGTCACTCAAGACTGGCGAAAGGGTCCACACCCGGGAGGCAGCCCCACCGTGTGGTCTCTCTGGGGCTGTCTGCACCCCTTGACAGGTTCCGTCCTTCCCCCTCAGTCCCGGATCCCCAGCCCTACCCTCCATCTCATGACCCTTCGTCACGGGCCGGGGGCGGGACTGCCCGGCTCGGCGATCGTTGCCTGACAGTGCCTTCTATCCATCATGTTAGGCTCCGCCCATCACCCTGACGTTCCCCAAGCTACGTCACTCCCGCAAACCGCGGCGTAGCTAGGGATTGGTGGAGAAGGCGGCGACCGTCCCCGCGGAGGCGACGACAGGGCGACCTCTGGGAGTCGCAGCAGCGCTCGTGCTGTGGTGGTCGTTAGCGTCCTGCTGGTCAGTTCCGCGTCGCCCTGCGCTGCTACAGCCGCCGCGGAACCATGGCTGTGCTTGTCGTGCTCCTGTCGTCCTTGGTGGCGGGTAAGGACCCGGGGGCGGGCGGGAGGCGCTCCGCGAGGGAGCTCCGAGGGCCGCTGGGCTTGGGGGTCGCGGGCAGCCGAGGGTGGGCGGCAGTGGGGCGGGTGCCGCAGTGCGGGCAGCCGGCGGTGGCCTCGCCCCAGCCGCCTCTCTCTCGATCTTCTCTCTGGGCCAGCCTGTGGCGGCGCGGCCTGGCGGGCTGGCAGGGACCGGGCCGGGCGGGGCGGGGCTGGGTTGCGTGGGGGCACCTGAGCCGGCCTCCACCTTCCGCCCCTTCGAGAAAGGCGCGTCCAGCTGTCTCGCTCCGGCCTCTTCCGCCTCGGGAGGCGCTTCGGAGGACCGGGAGGCATTTCTCAATCAGCTGATGAACCGCAGCCCTTTGCGAAGAGGCTGACGTCCCAGCTGCCCTCAGCTGCTGCTTTTCTTGGTGTCTTTATTTCTAGCAGTGGTCATCAGTAATTGGTGAAATTCCTCCTCCCCCTCCCCACGGTTTCAAGATACGAAAGTTGGGAGTGGAGTATTAATAATTGTTTTTGTGTGATTATTTTCTCAAGGAGAATTCCAAGTACCTCTCCACAAAGTTTGCAGTAGTTCCTAATTTTAAGGATTTGGAAACTAAGGCATGAGTCACGTTCTTGGGGTCACATGTCAAATGGTAGCTTTCTCCGTGAATCTAGGTTCCCCAGTATTCAGCAAGGGGAATGCCAGTCAGCTCCTATTTAGCTTACCGTGTATCATGTAATTAATTTAATTTTGCATCAGTCCTTAGGAGAGTGGTCAAGCCTAGATAAGTTACCCACAGCACACAAGTGGTAAGCAGCAAGCCTGAGACTGAACCCAGATCACTGGGCTTTGGAGCCCGGTGGGCCTTTCCTATTGTATCTGTTGTGGCACAGGTGTGAGAATGTGGGAATGATGGGTGCTGAAACTAGGGGCACGGAGAGTGGCGAACATGAGACCTCATTGAGAACAGTTTGGAGGAATGGGTCCCTGTTCCCCAGCTTGCCAGTTTAAAACCTAGAGGTTAAAAATCTGTAGACGGCCTGTGCCACTGTTCTGTGAAGTGCTGAGACACTTCACTTTGGGAATGGTGGTTTAATTTTACATGGAGGTATAGACCTTTGATGTTTTTGAAGTCTACAGGTCTTCTCCATCCCTGGAGGTGCCCAGTGTTGTGTTGATGCTAGCTGGCTTGTTTTCATGACTGTAGAATTTTAGAGTTGTATTGTTCCTTTCATCTCTGGCTCTGGCAAGGTCATTCTGATCAGTCTAGTTGGGTACTTCAGGAGAATTTAATTTTTTAAACTTGGTTTTGGAAATGTAAAGATCTTCTCTTTGATACTGTGATTTAACTGAACATCTTGCTGAAATGCATGTTTTAATGTTATAATTGATCTTCCTGTGATTCAGTGAGGTTTGGGGGGTTTTGTTAAGTTTTGGTCTGAGGCAAATAATTGCTTCTGTACATGGTTTGAACCTGCTTTCCTAACTAGAAAAGTCTAGTTCATACAGACCAAGAATCTGATCCTGTCAGCTTCTTCACTGCTGTGGTCTTGTCAGATGAGGTTAAATTACTGTTTTCCACAGTGACTAAATGTGACTTATGGAAAACATCTTTTAAGAGATCTGACTTCTGTATTTGAGGAAAAAATATGTCATTTAAAATGACGATACCAAATCAGGGAGAGAGTGGAAGTGAACTAGAAGTAAATACCAGGTCACGTGCTCGCGGAAAAAATATGTCATTTAAAATGGCGATACCAAATCAGGGAGAGAGTGGAAGTGAACTAGAAGTAAATACCAGGTCATGAGGAGTATTTGGGGGAAAAAATCAGATGGTTAGCTTGGAGAGGAAGGGCCAAGGGCAGACACATGGAATGTGAAGGGGCGTCACGTTGAAGAAGGATTCGATTTGGTTAGTAATACCCCAGAGGTCAAAAGTAGGACCTCTTTAGTTTTTTACATGATGATTTCATCTTCATTCAGAGATGACAACACAATATGGTGGGTATTCCCAAAGCGAAGGATTCTTAACCTCTAGCCCAGATTGGGGAGGCTGGGGGAAATTTCCCTAGGCTGGGTGCCTCACATGTAAATGTGTGAACAGTTGGGGTGGGAAGAAAAGGGTTTTTTGACAGAACAGTATGTGTAAAAGCACAGAGATATGAGAGCAAAAGAGCAGTTTGGTGGAGCTGAAACGTATAGGAGTTAAAGTTGCAGAGATTCCATAGGAAGGGTGGTGAAGTGCCTTGGGTGTTAGGTTTTGGATTTTGTCTCAGAGACTCTGGGCATTGAGTGAAGGTGGTTGAGCTGAAGGGTGAACATTCAGATCTGTAGTTTGAAAAGGTGCTGGGAAGACTGGAAGAGTGGCATGACCGGTCACAAGGAGGCCGGTTCTGTCTAGCCTCAGGAAGGCCTGAGGAGGGCCCTGGACATGGAGGGGAAAGGGCTTGGGAGATAAGAAGAAAAGATAGACAGAACTCAGAGGTTGATGAGCTGTGGTGCTGAGGAAGGGTTTCAAGATGATTAATTCAAGCAGCTGGGTGGAAGGTGGCGTCATCCTTTGATACAGAGAATACAGGAGTCGTGTGTGGGGAAAATGGCCAGTTCAGTTCTGAACCTGTTGCGTTTGAAGCACCCGTGGAACTTGGAAGGAAATGCTCAGCAGACTGCTGGATATCTAGGCAGAAGGCTTAAAGGGAATCTAGGCTGAAAATAAAAATCTGGAACCCATGACTGTGTTTTTGGTGTTTGGAGCCTTAGGGAGTAGATGGGCCGAGGCAGGGGGCAAGCCAGCGTAGAACAGTAAGCAGTGGGGGTCAGGAATGGAGCTGCAGATCTCCAAAGTGGAGTGTGCTGGATTTTGGTGCTTTGTAATATATTATGAACCCATTATTACACTATAATTTGTGAATGTATACTTTTTAAGTAGACATATGTATACTGGGAATACTTTCAAGCTTCGTACTGAAAGGGTTGAAATCTAAAAAGCTTGCATGTCGCTGCTTTAAAGGAGGGGAAGGAGAAGAAACTGAGGAGAAAGGCAGCCAGAGGGACTGGGAGGAAAACCAGGGGCTCAGGCTTAGGGAGACCAGGGCAGGAGTTTCAAGGACAGAGTTGCCAGAATCAGCCGCTTTGGGCAGTTACATAAATTGAGGCTTGCAAACTGTCTCTGGGATTTGGTGAGTCATTTCGGGGTGGCGTGGTAGGGTCAGAAGCTGTGGGTCAGGTAGCATATAGGAGATAAAGAAGCAGAGGAGCCAGGTGGTGGCTGACTACTCTTCCAAGGTGGTTCTTCATCTGAAGGGAAGCAGAGGCAGGAGGGAGCTGGTAGGACCAAAGGAGAGTTTCTGTGGTGTGGATTTTAGAATGGGAGCACCCTACAAGTATTTTTGTGTGCTCAAATAAAAGAGCCAGTTGAGAAGGAAAAAGGGCTAGTGCAAGGTGTAGCTTCATTCATTCACTCTCAACAAGTATTGATGGAGCACCAGTGTGCCAGGCACTGTTCTCAACCCTGGGGCTATTGTGTGAACAAGACAAACCAAAACCCCTGCCCTCATGGGACTCATATTGTACAGGGCCAGCTTTTTATGCCCCCAGCCATACAGCCACCTAACTTCTGGTACAGGGTCTGTTCCAAGTTGGGAAGCCAACTTCTTACACTTTGTAAATGATTAGAATGTTGGGACTATGGAGATGATTACTGGCAAATGTAGGGTTTGTAAGTTGAGGTGGCATCTCCATTCACTAGTCGTGTTCAGATGGGTGACCTTTCAGGTATCGTGGCGATGCCTGCATGAAGTTTAGTTTCTTGGTATAGGAGTCTACCTTTTCTCAGCCTCTTGATATGTTCGTTGGAAATACTATGTCCTGGACTTCGTTTCTAAAGTCTGAAGTATTATACCTTCTAACTGGTAATGTGTACCCTCCACCCCCCATTTGACAGTTCTCACTTCACTAGCTTTGCCTATGGGACATAAGGAAAGCTAGGATCTATCCTAAGATAGACTAACCGGCTGAAATTTCAGAGTGATATATTAGAAATTTTTTGAATTTGCATTTTGAAGAGAGAATTGGTGGTAGAAATAACTTAGACATTTCAAGTTTATTTTCTTCCTTTCTAGTCTGGGTCAAGGTTTTGGTTTTTGTTCTTGAAAATCTGGATAAATGCTCTGATTTCTAATCCTTGCCAAATTGTCACATGCCCCTGTTTAGGGGCCATCTGCAGGAAGGCATCTACATCATTATGAGAATCCTGTTTCATTGCTGTAACTTTGTTACAGCAGAAGGTATGGGCTTAAATTCTTGCAGTGATATTTGGTAAAAGAATTTGTTGATCTTTAGGATTCAGCATTTTGTCAGCATTTTAGTATGCTAAGTCAATGGAGAATGGGAAAGTATGTAATTAAACTTTTTCAGTGTAGTTGCAGAAATTTTGTGATGCTGATTATTAATCTGTTTTCTTTTCAGGTATCTTAGGGAACGAATTCAGTATATTAAGATCACCAGGATCTGTTGTTTTCCGGAATGGAAATTGGCCTATTCCAGGAGAGCGAATCCCAGACGTGGCTGCGTTGTCAATGGGCTTCTCTGTGAAAGAGGTATGTGTATTTTAAAAAAATATCTGGAGCTGCTTCTGAAAGCATTTTTGTTGATTTCTGTTAATAGCCCAAGAAAGCAGCAGGCAGACATAGAAACAGATTACAAAAGTAAAAAATTTATTTGTAGTCAGAGAGATTTTAGGTAAGTGTTTCAAGCTTGGTTATGAAAGCAAAGCATTATAAAACATTAACCATGTAATTGTTTATTCATAGTAGTGACGTCCTTTGTTATATTAGAGAATGCATCTGTCCTACTGTTAATAAGATGTATAAATTTATTGGTTTTTTCCAGTACACATGATAGATTTGTGTCTTATCTGAGGCTGCCATTACAAAGTACCACAGACTGGGTGTTTTATAAACAACAACACTTACTTCTTCCACTTCTAGGGGCTAGAAGTCCAAGATAGGGTGCCAGCATGGTGAAGATCCTCTCCAGGTTGCAGAGTGCCAACTTCTTATTGTATGTGGTAGAGAGAGCCCTCTGGAGTCCCCTTTCTAAGGGGTCTAATCCCATTTATAAGGATTCCATCCTCATGACCTAGTTCCCTCCCTCAGCCCCTCCTCCTAATACCATCACATTGGAGGGGGTTAGGATTTCAACATGAGTTTCAAGGGGACACAAGCATTCAGCCCATTGCAATTTATTATGAATGATGCAATGTATATGCATCTTACCTGAGTTTAGGAAAATAATGTGGTCAGTAGTCATAACCTGTTGTAGTAACCGACTGCTTGTGTGTGATTGTTGCAGAGAGTGGCCTAGATCCAGTCAGCATGAGAGAGCTTAAAGCTCAGGGCTGGAAGAAAGGAGATGGAGTTTGTTCTATCTCCCTGTCTCCTCCCACTTTAAGGTTTGATGCTTTTGAGGTGGTCTCTAGACATCATGAATCACTCAGAGGAATGTTCTTCCTAGGTCCTGAGTGCCCTTGAAACCAGAAGCTGTGCACAGGAACTGCCTCTCAGTTGGGCCTCTGGGTGGAGCTCCTTGCATGAATGTGACTGGTTGTTTACATTTAAATATGAAATTTGTACCTTGTTCTTTACGAACTTAATTTTGACTACAAATGGCTGTCAAAATAACCTTTAGAAGTAATTATTACTAAACTACAAGTCACTTTCAGCAGGAATTTTATTTATAAAGTGCTTAAAGAGAATGTTGTAATGGTAGTCTTGCTGTGTCACTGTGAAAGAGAAACATGATATTGTAGCAGATAAGGGCAAAGGATGATGTGAGGGAAGAAAATATCCACAGTTACATGGAGGAGAAAGTATTTCATAATCTGGAATTTGGAAAGTACCTACATTTTGCTCACTTGCCTGCTTTTTTCCACAGAAGGTTTGAGATGACTTATTATTAGACTTTACTGTTTCAAGTCTGTGGCAGTTAAAATGAAGAAGGTAGAACTCAGCATCCTCAATTAGGAGATTGCAACTACTGCCTTAAATAAGACGTTTGCTGTCCCTATGAGTTTTCATTGCTGGTATCATCCCAGAACCCCTTAACTCTGCTTGTCAGATGTTACTGGGGAAATGGTTTCCTGAATTGATAATTAAGCACAGTTTCATGCTTTTCAATGTGCAGGACCTTTCTTGGCCAGGCCTTGCAGTAGGTAACCTATTCCACCGTCCTCGAGCTACTGTTATGGTGATGGTGAAAGGAGTGGACAAGCTTGCTCTACCCCCAGGCAGCGTCATTTCGTACCCTTTGGAAAATGTGAGTATTTACCATAAAGAATTAAAGGGGTTGCATTTAACATTTTGTCTTGTCAGCTGTCACTATGGATTGTGTTCTAAGCACTCATCTTTCTTTTAATGCCCTGATAAATAAACTGCAGTTTTAAAAAAAATTATATGATGGTTGCAGATTGATTGAAACTTGGCTGCTTGCTATGCATGAGAGTACTTTCTAAGTGTAAGAGGTCAAGAAATTGCCCCGCTCTGAGAATAGTCAGAGGATTGAAAAAGAGAAATCAATTGAGGGTGTAACCTGTTGACATATTCTTGGGCATTATTTCATCACCTTCCCTTCAGAATTTTATCATTTGTTTTGGTAAGGAAAAGACTGGGGGCAGTTTTGCTGGCTCACTTATTCTTTTACGGGCTTTTCAGGCAATATGGCTGACTGAACTGTTGTGAAAGGCCCTCCTTCTACTGTAAGCATATGGAAGTCAGCAAACATCTTTACATGTATAACTAAAATTGAAAGCAAGAAAGGGATACACACAGGTGCCAGATGTGAATAGAAAATATAGAAGCCACAGTGATGAGCAGGAGCTGAAGGTGAAATTGTGTTCCTTACAGAAAGCCAGGGGCTATAAAAATGCTGTCTTGTTCTCGAAAGGAAGCCCCAACTGCCCCAGGGCTACCACAGAGGAGCTGGCTTGCCACCCTTAGCTGTGGAACCCAAAGAGCCCCCTATGAGAAATCTGAACTATGGGCTTATACTGTACAGTTATCTACTTCAAATTCATACAATCCATCCCACACAGATATGTCCACAATCCAGGGCTGTTGTGGTAAAAAAAAAGAAGAGTTGAATTTACCAAAACACTTGAGGGGGAAAAAAATGCCATGAGAAAGTCAGCAGGTCCAACAAACAGAATTCATCCCCCTAGAACTACAGATAATAAACCAGTCTCAAAAAGAGACTTGAAAATACATACATATAATAAAATTGTGAGAAAGTTAAAGGAAGGGCTAGAAACTAGAGGCAGTTAAAAGTTTTTTTTTTAGATGTGGTACTTTCACTTCCACTTAAAAATATATTGTAATTTATGTTGATTTCTTTAACCCATGAGTTATTTAAAAGTGTTGTAACATGTGGGTTCTTTCAGGATAATTTTTAATTATTCAGTTTCTAATTTCATTGCATTATAACACTGGTCAAAAGATGCTGATTTGGGAGGGGGGATTTTTTTTTCCCCAGAATTCTATTTATTTATTTATTTATTTTCATTTATTTTTATTAGTTGGAGGCTAATTACTTTAAAATATTGTAGTGGTTTTTGTCATACATTGACATGAATCAGCCATGGATTTACATGTATTCCCCATCCTGATCCCCCCTCCCACCTCCCTCTCTACCCGATCCCTCTGGGTCTTCCCAGTGCACCAGGTCCGAGCACTTGTCTCATGCATCCAACCTGGGCTGGTGATCTGTTTCACCCTAGATAATATACATGTTTCGATGCTGTTCTCTTGAAACATCGCACCCTCGCCTTCTCCCACAGAGTCCAAAAGTCTGTTCTATACATCTGTGTCTCTTTTTCTGTTTTGCATATAGGGTTATCGTTACCATCTTTCTAAATTCCATATATATATGTTAGTATACTGTAATGGTCTTTATCTTTCTGGCTTACTTCACTCTGTATAATGGGCTCCAGTTTCATCCATCTCATTAGAACTGATTCAAATGAATTCTTTTTAATGGCTGAGTAACATTCCATGGTGTATATGTACCACAGCTTCCTTATCCATTCGTCTGCCGATGGGCATTTAGGTTGCTTCCATGTCCTGGCTATGATAAACAGTGCTGCGATGAACATTGGGGTGCACGTGTCTCTTTCAGATCTGGTTTCCTCGGTGTGTATGCCCAGAAGTGGGATTGCTGGGTCATATGGCAGTTCTGTTTCCAGTTTTTTAAGAAATCTCCACACTGTTCTCCATAGCGGCTGTACTAATTTGCATTCCCACCAACAGTGTATGAGGGTTCCCTTTTCTCCACACCCTCTCCAGCATTATTGCTTGTAGACTTTTGGATAGCAGCCATCCTGACTGGCGTGTGATGGTACCTCATTGTGGTTTTGATTTGCATTTCTCTGATAATGAGTGATGTTGAGCATCTTTTCATGTGTTTTTTAGCCATCTGTATGTCTTCCTTGGAGCAATGTCTGTTTAGTTCTTTGGCCCATTTTTTGATTGGGTCATTTATTTTTCTGGAGTTGAGCTGCAGGAGTTGCTTGTATATTTTTGAGATTAATCCTTTGTTGCTTCGTTTGCTATTATTTTCTCCCAATCTGAGGGCTGTCTTTTCACCTTGCTTATAGTTTCCTTTGTTGTGCAAAAGCTTTTAAGTTTCATTAGGTCCCATTTGTTTATTTTTGCTTTTGTTTCTAATATTCTTGGATGTGGGTCATAGAGGATCCTGCTGTGATTTATGTCAGAGAGTGTTTTGCCTATGTTCTCCTCTAGGAGTTTTATAGTTTCTGGTCTTACGTTTAGATCTTTAATCCATTTTGAGTTTATTTTTGTGTATGGTGTTAGAAAGTGTTCTAGTTTCATTCTTTTACAGGTGGTTGACCAGTTTTCCCAGCACCACTTGTTAAAGAGGTTGTCTTTTTTCCATTGTATATTCTTGCCTCCTTTGTCGAAGATGAGGTGACCATAGGTTCGTGGATTTATCTCTGGGCTTTCTATTCTGTTCCATTGATCTATATTTCTGTCTTTGTGCCAGTACCATACTGTCTTGATGACTGTGGCTTTGTAGTAGAGTTTGAAGTCAGGCAGGTTGATTCCTCCAGTTCCATTCTTCTTTCTCAAGATTACTTTGGCTATTCGAGGGTTTTTGTATTTCCATACAAATTGTGAAATTATTTGTTCTAGTTCTGTGAAAAATACCGTTGGTAGCTTGATAGGGATTGCATTGAATCTATAGATTGCTTTGGGTAGAATAGCCATTTTGACAATATTGATTCTTCCAATCCATGAACACGGTATATTTCTCCATCTGTTTGTGTCCTCTTTGATTTCTTTCATCAGTGTTTTACAGTTTTCTATGTATAAGTCTTTTGTTTCTTTAGGTAGATATACTCCTAAGTATTTTATTCTTTTTGTTGCAGTGGTGAATGGTATTGTTTCCTTAATTTCTCTTTCTGTTTTCTCATTGTTAGTGTATAAGAATGCAAGAGATTTCCGTGTGTTAATTTTATATCCTGCAACTTTACTATATTCATTGATTAGCTCTAGTAATTTTCTGGTAGAGTCTTTAGGGTTTTCTATGTAGAGGATCATGTCATCTGCAAACAGAGAGAGTTTCACTTCTTCTTTTCCTATCTGGATTCCTTTTACTTCTTTTTCTGCCCTGATTGCTCTGGCCAACACTTCCAAAACTATGTTGAATAGTAGTGGTGAGAGTGGGCACCCTTGTCTTGTTCCTGATTTTAGGGGAAATGCTTTCAGTTTTTCACCATTGAGGGTAATGTTTGCTGTGGATTTGTCATATATAGCTTTTATTATGTTGAGGTATGTTCCTTCTATTCCTGCTTTCTGGAGAGTTTTAATCATAAATGGATGTTGAATTTTGTCAAAGGCTTTTTCTGCATCTATTGAGATAATCATATGGTCTTTATCTTTCAATTTGTTAATGTGGTGTATTACATTGATTGATTTGTGGATATTAAAGAATCCTTGCATTCCTGGGATAAAGCCCACTTGGTCATGGTGTATGATTTTTTTAATATGTTGTTGGATTCTGTTTGCCAGAATTTTGTTAAGGATTTTTGCATCTATGTTCATCAGTGATATTGGCCTGTAGTTTTCCTTTTTTTGAGGCATCTTTGTCTGGTTTTGGAATTAAGGTGATGGTGGCCTCATAGAATGAGTTTGGAAGTTTACCTTCTTCTGCAATTTTCTGGAAGAGTGTGAGTAAGATAGATGTTAGCTCTTCTCTAAATTTTTGGTAGAATTCAGCTGTGAAGCCATCTGGTCCTGGGCTTTTGTTTGCTGGAAGATTTCTGATTACAGTTTCGATTTCCTTGCTTGTGATGGGTTTGTTAAGATCTTCTATTTCTTCCTGGTTCAGTTTTGGAAAGTTATACTTCTCTAAGAACTTGTCCATTTCTTCCAAGTTGTCCATTTTATTGGCATAGAGCTGCTGGTAGTAGTCTCATGATCCTTTGTATTTCAGTGTTGTCTGTTGTGATCTCTCCATTTTCGTTTCTAATTTTGTTAATTTGGTTCTTCTCCCTTTGTTTCTTAATGAGTCTTGCTAATGGTTTGTCAATTTTGTTTATTTTTTCAAAAAACCAGCTTTTAGCTCTGTTGATTTTTGCTATGGTCTCTTTTGTTTCTTTTGCATTTATCTCTGCCCTAATTTTTAAGATTTCTTTCCTTCTACTAACCCTGGAGTTCTTCATTTCTTCCTTCTCTAGTTGCTTTAGGTGTAGAGTTAGGTTATTTATTTGACTTTTTTCTTGTTTCTTGAGGTAGGCCTGTAATGCTATGAATCTTCCCCTTAGCACTGCTTTTACAGTGTCCCATAGGTTTTGGGTTGTTGTGTTTTCATTTTCGTTCATTTCTATGCATATTTTGATTTCTTTTTTGATTTCTTCTATGATTTGTTGGTTATTCAGAAGTGTGTTGTTTAGCCTCCATATGTTTGAATTTTTAATAATTTTTTTCCTGTAATTGAGATCTAATCTTACTGCACTGTGGTCAGAAAAGATGACTGGAATGATTTCAATCTTTTTGAATTTACCAAGACTAGATTTATGGCCCAGGATGTGATCTATTCTGGAGAAGGTTCCACGTGCACTTGAGAAAAAGGTGAAGTTGATTGTTTTGGGGTGAAATGTCCTATAGATGTCAGTTAGGTCTAGCTGGTCCATTGTGTCCTTTAAAGTTTGTGTTTCCTTGTTCATTTTCTGTTTAGTTGATCTATCCATAGTTGTGAGTGGGGTATTGAAGTCTCCCACTATTATTGTGTTACTATTAATTTCCTCTTTCATACTCGTTAGCGTTTGCCTTACATATTGCAGTGCTCCTATGTTGGGTGCATGTATATTTATAATTGTTATATCTTCTTCTTGGATTGATCCTTTGATCATTATGTAGTGTCCTTCTTTTTCTCTTTTCACAGCCTTTATTTGAAAGTCTATTTTATCTGATATGAGTATTGCGACTCCTGCTTTCTTTTGGTCTCCATTTGCGTGAAATATTTTTTCCAGCCCTTCACTTTTAGTCTGTATGTGTCCCTTGTTTTGAGGTGGGTCTCTTGTAGACAGCATATATAGGGGTCTTGTTTTTGTATCCATTCAGCCAGCCTTTGTCTTTTGGTTGGGGCATTCAACCCATTTACATTTAAGGTAATTATTGATAGGTATGGTCCCGTTGCCATTTACTTTGTTGTTTGGGGTTCACGTTTATACAACCTTTCTGTGTTTCCTGTCTAGAGAAGATCCTTTAGCATTTGTTGAAGAGCTGGTTTGGTGGTGCTGAATTCTCTCAGCTTTTGCTTGTCTGTAAAGCTTTTGAGTTCTCCTTCATATCTGAATGAGACCCTTGCTGGGTACAGTAATCTAGGTTGTAGGTTATTCTCTTTCATTACTCTAAGTATGTCCTGCCATTCCCTTCTGGCCTGAAGGGTTTCTATTGATAGATCGGCTGTTATCCTTATGGGAATTGGAGGGGGGATTTTTTTCAGACTTTTCCTGTGGTCTAGTATACATTATCTCCAAGCACATGACATGTTTACCAAAAAAATGACCATGTGTTAGGCCACAAGGCAAAGCTCAACAGATGGTATCATATAAACTACCTTCTCTGACCACAATGCAGTTAAATCTGAAAAAGTAACAAAATGATACCTTTACAAAATGACTGCAAATGATAGAAACAAACACGAGATATGAGTCCTCAGGTTTAGAGCACACTGAGGTGGGCTAAAGGCAAATCAACACCTAAATATGAGTGAAACTGAAGACCAGTCAAGGATACTGACAGTCTTACCAACGAGAAAAGATACTGTCGTGTGACAAAGGAATGCGAGTAAAATGGTAGCAAATTCCTCATCGTTGCCACTGGGGATTATAAGTGCAAGAAGGGAAAAGCAGTAATTGCACATTATGAAGCTAGGCTGAGAATACTGTTTAAGTAGACATAATAAAATGATTTATGATATAGCTATTGGGAAGGTGCAGAGAGAACCTGCATGTAAGGAGATAGGGCTCTGGTTGGTGATGTGGGAGAGCTTAATCCTCATCTTCTGTAATGGGCAGTAAATAGGTAATGCCTAAAATTGAAAAAGATGTAGCAATATAAACACATTATTTAGAGATGGTGGTTAAAAGAAAAGGAAACAAAAGATTTGAAAGTGAATGCTACAAGTAGTTACAAAGGATGTAATGTTGTCAGCATGATGAGTGTAGTTAACACTGCTGTGTGATACAGGAAAGTTGTCAAAAGTGTAAATTCTAAGTTCTCTTCACAAGGAAAAAAATTTTCTTTTTTGCTTTCTCTCTTTTTGGTATCTGTATGGTGATGGTAATTACTACTGTGGTAGTAATTTCACAATGATTATGTCATCCACCTTAAACTTATATAGTGATGTATGTCAATTTTCTCAATAAAACTGAAAAAAATTAACTTGAAGTGAGGAAGAAAAAAGATGGAGGAAAGAAAGTGAGTACCTCAGAGGAATGGAAACGGGCAAACTTATTTTCATAAAAAATCTTATAGAACTGGTCTCTTAAGTGGCATGTGTACAAAATTTTTTAAAAGTCAATATGAAAAGATACTGGAACAGACACAGTCCTAAGTAATTCATGGGTTGAGAAAACTACAGCAGAGATTTTGAAATTATTTGGAACTGAAAATGTACCATATATTTTTAAAATTGTGGGGTGTGGTTAAAGTGGTAAGAAGGAAATTTATAACCTTAAATGCACATGTTAGATAATTTCAAAGACTGGAAATTAGTGAGCTAAAGAAACCAGAAGAATTTCAGAGTAAATGGAAGGGAACAATAAAAATGAAAGGTGTATTAAAACATTTTTCTTAGTCTTCACAAAGATTATTAAGTAGCTTGCTGTGTATGATTTTCTGTGAAAATCACTGTAGAAGATCTCTTTTAAAAAATATATTAAAAATCCAAAATGCCCTTCAGATTTTCATTAGCCTACAATCTGAAATTAAACATTTTAGAAAGAGTAGCCTCAATTTACATGAGTAGAAACTGTGAAAAGAGCTCATGTTATTGCTTGACCCTGACTGACTGCCTCTAAGGGAAAAATCCACCTCAAAACAAACAAAAGCTTTAGAATTCCACTTAATGAAGCTTCTATTTGATTAGCTAGCTGTTATTATTAGTTTCAAGTCCTATAGATACAGAATTTCTGTTTTCTCTAGGACAAACATGTGCATATCCTTATAATACAGTTTTAAGCATGAGCTTTTTTTCCTTTCCAGTTTAGCGGGTCTGTATCCTTTTTTCCTTCTCAGTTTGGCGTTCACCTGACTCAGTAGCTTCTCCAGTTTGATTGCTAGGGACATGTCATCTTTGATCGTCAACTTTCCTTCCATGAATGCCACTGAGATGAAATGAGGCTGAAGAGTTTGTGTTACGTGTTCTCATATTCCTTCCAAATCCCAAGGAAGTTGACTGTGAGGATTGCAAAAGGAGCACGTTTGTGGCACGTTGTGGCACTCGGGATGCTTATAAAAAGGATGCTTTTGCAAGTTGGAACTCTGGTCCCCATCTTCAGTTACTCATTAACTTATTTTAAGAGAATCTGGGGAAGAGTTGATATGCATTGAGTAAGAGAAAAAAATTAATTTCACTTCACAGTTACTAAACACATTTATTTCTGCCTGGCCCACATTAACGTGCTACTTATGAACCTTTTAAGAGTAGAAGAAACTACTGAAAAAAATCACTCTGAGAAATCTCCATTAAAACAAAAACATTGCTACTATATTGCTTGCTTTAATAATGATGAGAATAAAATACTTTTTGAGGGGAAAAGTTACCATTACTTCTTTTAAAAAATAATGTGGGGGCAGAAACAGGTCTATGGAAATAGAAGTCAGAATTTTGATTACCCTTGGGGGTGGAGGGAGTGGGTAGAGAGGCTTGTAGGGTGCTGATGTTTTATTTTGATCTGGTGCGCTATATGAATATCCATTTATAAATATTCCCTGAACTCTTAAGCCAAGATTTATGCATATTATATGTATGTTGTGTGCGTGCGTGATCAGTTGTGTCCAACTCTTTGTGACCCCATGGGACTATAGCCCACAAGTCTCCTCTGTCTTATGGGAATTTTCTAGGCAAGAATACTGGAGTGGGCTACCATTTCTTTCTTCAGGGGAATCTTCCCGACCCAGGGATCAAACCCTGTGTCTCCTACATTGGTAGGCAGATTCTTTAGCACTGAGCCATCTGGAAGCCCCATATGTATGTTACACTTTAACAAGAAATTCAGGGGAAAAAGTACATTTTATCATAATTGGCAATTTCAGTTTATTAATACCATGTGGTCCTAAGATAAATTTCACATTCATATTTCTTGTGACATACTTTGTCCGTTGCCTAAGAATCTTCAGTCTATCTGAAGACTAAACCCTACACTGTATTAAACATTTTTTCCTTTTTTTAAAATTATTTTTAAATTTTTATTTTTAATTGGAGAATAATTGCTTTACAATATTGTGTTGGTTTCTACATCAACATGAATCAACCATAGATAGATGTATGTCTCCTCCCTCTTGAACCTCCCTCCCATCCCGTAAACATTTTGAAAGTTTTGAAATGAAAAATGAGGTCTGTTTCTTTCAATCAAATTTAAGTTTTCAAATTCCCTTCACCTCTTAAATGCAAGTTAATAAATTATTGTAGAATATGCATTCATTGTGGCACATTTTGTCAATATTGAAACCAAATGTGTTCCTGCTAAAAAATACCTGAATGACCAACTGAACCTGCCTGTCAGTGCAGGGGATGCCAGAGACATGGGTTTGATCCCTGGGTCAGAAGGATCCCCTGGAGGAGGAAATGGCAACCCATTCCAGTATTCTTGCCTGGAGAATTCCATGGACAGAGGAGCCTGGTGGACTGCAGTCCATGGGGTCGCAAAGAGTTGGACTCGACTGGGGCTGAGCATATGCATGACCACCTGAAAGTGAAGCTTTGCACAAGATAGTGTTTTGTCCTTAATTTTGCAAGTTTTTTCTTATTTAGGCACATTTGGAGACAAAATCATTGGCCCACTAGGGGGCTGTTTAATCTTCAGTATCCTCAAACAGGATCTTTGTATTTGGATATGATTTGGGTCTTTTAAATTCTCGTAGAAGATGCTGGTACTTTTTTTTTAAGGCTCCCTTTTTAATACTATTTAAATGATTTTTCTTCCTACTTAGGTTCAGATAATAATTAAAGTCTCACTCTTAAATTTCAGGCAGTTCCTTTTAGTCTTGACAGCGTGGCAAATTCCATTCACTCCTTATTTTCTGAAGAAACTCCTGTGGTTTTGCAGTTGGCTCCCAGTGAGGAAGTAAGTTGTGATAGTTTTTATTTTAAATGCTTTGAAAAATAAACTGTCATTATTTAATGAAAATTTAAAACGAATTTTATGAAAAATGCTGATAGACCTTGGTATATTGGAATTAATCTGCAGAATGTAATACAATTTTGGATTCTTCTTTCAGAGGGTGTACATGGTGGGGAAGGCAAACTCAGTTTTTGAAGATCTCTCAGTAACACTCAGACAGCTCCGCAATCGACTGTTTCAAGAAAACTCTGTTCTTACTTCACTTCCCCTCAATTCTCTGAGTAGGAACAATGAAGTAAGTAGTGTAGTCATTGAATAAATAAGTGAATATTACTAATTTCTCATGCTTCTGACTTTAGAGCAAACTTGAAATTTTAGAAAATGAAAAGTTTTACAAGTTTCCTGCTGGAGTAGACTCATTTTTTCCTTTAGTGTAATTTAAAAAAAAATGATTCTTATGAACTGACTCTTTTTGTGAGCTGAGCTATAGTAAATATTATGACGTACTAGTGCAAGGGTTGTCACCAATTAATCCTGACAGGCCAGAAATCACAGTAACTACTTTGGTAGTGGGTGGAACTGGGTAGATCTGGTAATGTGGGAGCTGTTAGTCACTGCCTCTTCTGGTATGTTGCCTCATTTTTCTATTCATTCTCAACTGTCCAGTGTAGGGTGCTACCCTTCCTTTGACTCCTGTATGTCAGCTTTACCACCTATTCACCTGTTCGTGCATCCTCTTAACCACATGACATGCCACCTTTGTGGTAGCCTCCCCTCACCTACTCTGGGTGACCAGGACTACCACCTTTTATTCTTCAAGGGATGTGAGCAAACAAGGCTATTGGCAGGACCTCATTGCAGTGTGCCAGAACATTCTGATGCCCTGAGGGGAAACCACTTTAGAGTTTGGATGCTTTATCATGGCTTTATCAAAAATAATGTTATTGAGAGGTAGTCGCTGTGCTGGAGAATAACTTCTCACCATTTTGTTAGGAAGTACTATTCTCTAAGCATTTTCAGTTGAAATGAACCTAGCAAATGGAGGACAGTTGCATAAATTCACTCATGTGTTTAATGTCTGTAACATCCTGTGCCTTACTTGATAGATGGCAAATACAGATCTTGGATGCGTATTTCAGATAATGCTCATTTCTTTCTGCTCTCTGCAGGTTGATCTCCTTTTTCTTTCTGAACTGCAAGTGCTACGTGATATTTCAAGTTTGGTAAGTAGGCTACTCTCATTTGTCAGTTCCATTTATTCTGGCTTCAGAAGACATTTCTAGAGATTCCTTGAATGGTAATGAAACCAATCAAAAAGTTTACATATGCCTTAGATTTATGATTCCATGGAAGTTGAGAAATTAGTGGTGGTGTTGGGGATTTTGAACTCATCTCATGCATTAGTCTGCATTTTTACTTTTAGGAGAGATATTCCAAGTACACAGGCCTAGGAGTAAGGCCACCCTGGCTGTAGTTTTGACCTGTTGATTTCTTCTCAGATATTAAGATTTAATTACTGTATCTTTATCTTTGGGTCTAAAATAGACCTCAGTAGAAAATACAGTTTTGACTAACAGTGCTGTCAGCCAAGTCAGGAAGGGAATAAATATGCCTGTAGTATGTTCTTTTGGGAGGGGAGGAATGAATTTTTTTAATCCTATGATGAAATAGAAAAGCTTAACCTGCGTGCTATCTTCTATAGTTGTTGCCCAAACTTTCAGTGGGGGTGGTTTGGCGAGTGTGGAAGTGTGGTGCTAGTGGTGCAGGAGGTGACCACTGATGGCTCATCTCTCTCTCTAGGATCAGACTGGTCCACCTACCTGTTCTCTCATACCCTGGCCCATATCTGAGGTTTTTAAGAAATTTTAAAATAAGTTTTTATTATAATTGCTTCTAAAAACTAAGATCTGTGTTGAATTTCAGAAACTACCATTTTAACCAGTTCCATTTGCCACCCTCCCAGACATGCATAGTCAGTCACTCAGTCATGTCTGACTCTTTGTGACCCCCTGGACTGTAGCCCACCAAGCTCCTCTGTCCATGGGATTCTCCAGGCAAGAATACTGGAGTGGGTTGCCATTTCCTCCTCCTCCTCCTCCTTCGACCCCAACCCAGGGGTCGAAGCCACATCTCTTGCACTGGCAGGTGGATCTTTACCACTGAACAACCTGGGAAGCCCATACTGTGGTACAGTGGGGTGCCCCTGTTATACCTTTTAGGTAGAAAACTCCAACTGGCTGTGTTTGGCATTACTTTCTCCACCTCCTTTTGTTTGTTCTCCTAAGTTGTCTCGACATAAGCATCTAGCCAAGGATCATTCTCCTGATTTATACTCACTGGAGTTGGCAGGCCTGGATGAAATTGGGAAACATTATGGGGAAGACTCTGAACAATTTAGAGATGCCTCTAAGATCCTTATTGATGCTCTGCAAAAGGTAAATCATCAATGGGGTGTGAGCAGTTAAGAGTATGACCATTTGACTTTTCGCTTCCTAATGGGAAAATCTGCTTAGTGAAATACTACTGATTGAAGTCTTTTACTCACCTTCTTTGAAGGCTGAGGATGGAGTGGGTATGTCACAGGTATATAGTGGGATGTCAATGTGTCTTTCCTTCTTTGAGCTGTGCAGCACAGCTTGCAGGATCTTAGTTCCCCCACCAGAGATTGAACCTGGGCCCTGGCAGTGAGCTGAATCTTAACCACTGGACCACCAGAGAATTACCAGAGATCTCTCTCTTTCGAATGCTGGCAGAGGCAGCGTAGGAAATGATTGATAACTCTAGTACAGTACTTTTCTCTTTTCATCATGGTAAAATATAGCTAACGTAAAATTTACCATTTACCTATTTGTAAGTGTACAGTTCTGTGGCACTAAAAACAATCACATTGTTGTGCAACTGTACCACCATCCATTGCCAAGACTTTCATCTTCCCTGAAACGCTGTCCCCATTAAACCCTATGAAATAATCAAAGAACAGCACTTGGCACAGCACCAGACATGTAGTAGATACTAGTAAATGCTACTTTTCCTCTGCCCGTGAAGTTATTCACCTGCAGCCCTTCAATGAGGCTTCAGTTAAAACCTTTGTAGGTGTGATTAACCAGGGACCACTTAGAAAGATTTCCTTTTCCTTTTCTACTTCCCTGCTCCCAATTAACACACCAACAAATTCAGTGACTACTTTCTTATTCTGAGTATTTGAGCTGAATCGTAACACTTTTCTGAATATTTTAACATAATCAAAACCTTTAAGACTTGCCTATTTTAAGACTGCATTTCATGAGCCAATAGGTAATTGTGTTTGTTCTTGTAGGTGCACCGAAGCTTTACAAAAATTTTAATAAGTATGTGTTTTGAGATTCTTAATAATGCCGATAACGCTTCAGTTTGCAGATGACATGTACAATCTCTATGGTGGGAATGCAGTGGTAGAGTTGGTGACTGTCAGATCATTCGACACATCCCTTGTGAGGAAGACGAGGAATATCCTTGAGACAAAACAAGTGGTGAGTACATTTTTGGATCATGCTTTAAACTTGTAAAATGAACTCTTAAAAAACCCACCAAATCATCACCTGTGGGCAGTATACATGAGCAATCAGTAAATCTGAAAAATGATTAAAACATAAGTTTCTTATTCATGGAGGTAGTGTTTTTTAAGTGATGCTCAATTCTTTGGGGTTGTAATCAGATAATGTACTTTGTTATGGATAAAAGCAAATCTGTCAGAGCTGGTGAGATAATTCAAATACAGGTATTACAAGGTGATGTCAGACATTAACGTGCAGGAGGAGTGTGGTGCTCTCAACTTGTAGAATCCGCTTTTCTCAGAGGCACATTGTCTTTATGGTACAGTCTCTCATTTTTGGCCTGGATCTTACTTTGATTTTTAAGCATTTAGAGGATCATAGGCAAGGGTGCCAGCCCTAGTAAAACAAGTGTATATGCACACAGCCAAGGCATCGTGTGGCCAAGAACATTATTTACAGCTGGCTTTATCTCTCAGAGCAGTCAGATCCCCAGTCTTTTATGGACACTCTCCTTTGGGCCCCATGGGACTGAAGAGTGAGATGCTCAAAGGTAATGTGTGTTCAAGACAATCTGGACATGGCTGGTTTGAGATTGTTTCATCCTAAATAGGAGTGGGAGAGCCTCTGTTTAAAACACACCAAGCTAGACAGACCGAAAAATTTTCCCACTACAGAGCATCTAGAAATGGCCGATTAAAAAAAAAAATTACCCTTTTGAGTGCATAGTTTAACTCTCAAGAAAGTAAGGGGAACTGGAGAACTGTGTAATAACCAGGCTATCCTGAGGACATTGCCAGTTGGGTTGCCAAGGGACTGGCTCTCTAACTGTCGGGAGTTGGAACTGAGACTTCCTTGTGTAGCTGGGATGCCAAAAACGCCATGCCCACAGTGAGAGGGTAGATTGGAAAACAGCCTACCTACCAGCAAAGGGGGCTTCCAGGTGGTGGTAGTGGTAAAGAACCTGCCTGCCAGTGCAGGAGACGTAAAAGACACTGGTTCAAACCGTGGGTCAGGAAGAGCCCCTGGAGGAGGGCATGGCAACCCACTCCTGTATTCTTACCGGGAGAATTCTATGGACTGAGGAGCCTGGCAGGCTACAGTCCATAGGGTCGCAAAGAATCGGACATAACTGGAGTGACGTTAGCACACACACACCAGCAAAGTGAGACAGAAAGGCCACTTGGGTGCTGTGCAGGCAGGTATGTGTTGGGGGTGGTGGAATGTCTCCTAGGGAAGCCTCGGGCCAAGAAATTAACACAAACCCTGGTCCTACGCTGGTAAGAGGGGGTGGGCCCCACCCAGCAGAAATGACTGTAAAACCTCCCTGGCAGGATACACCCTCCACACACACAATACAAAAGTATGTAACATGTAATACTAGTTAAAGAACTTTTAACATGTAACACTCTCAAGCTGAAGGTAATACCTGTTCCTTTGAAGCTCCCTCTTGTCTTATTCCTCTACCTTCCCCACCTAGAGGAAATTGCTCTCTCGAATATTATGTTAACCATTCCTTGGCTTTTCTTTACAGTTTTAATACAGATGTATTTATCCTTAAGGGCTTCCCTGATAGCTCAGATGGTAAAGAATATGCCTGAACTGAAGGAGACCTGGGTTAGGAAGATCCCCTGGAGAAGGAAATGGCAACCCACTCCAGTATTCTTGCCTGGGAAATCTCATGGACAGAGGAGCCTGGTGGGCTACAGTCCATGGGGTTGCAGAGTCGGATACGACTGAGTGACTAACACTTTCACTTCATTTAGGCTTAAACAATGTTGTTTGGAATCGTACTGTGTCTTTTCTCTGAGCAAAGCCTCAGTATTTAAGAGTCACACATGCCGATAGAGTAGTTGAGGTCATTTTACTGCTATGTGTTCCACTGCACGGATGTGCTAATTATCCACTCTGTTGATAGACATCCTTGTACATGTCTTGCTACACATATAGAAGTGTTCCCTAGGGTATGAACTGGCTGGATCACCATATATGAACACCATCAACTTTATTGGTATTGCCAAATTTTCTCAAGCAGTTGAGCCACTTTCTGCTTCCACCAACAGAGTGTTTACCTTCTCCATGAAGGCTCCTCCTTCTTAGTTCCTAATATATGTAGCTCTTATTGCCACTTAGTATGTTTGTTAGATAAATGAATCACAGCTATCAAATTGTGATAATTTCCTAACTTAATATTCTTCCATCTTGATTTTCTTTTATTGTAGAAGGACCCCTCAACTCCCTATAACCTTGCATATAAATATAATTTTGAATATTCAGTGGTTTTCAACCTGGTACTTTGGATAATGATCGGCTTGGCCTTGACTCTGATTGTCACCTGTTACAATATTTGGAACATGGATCCTGGATATGATAGCATCATCTATAGGATGACAAACCAGAAGATTCGAATGGATTGAACTTTGCTTATGCCAAACTTGGAAAGAAAGAGGGTTTGAAAATTGGCTGTAAAAATAAATCTTTTAGTGTAGTTTAAACTAGATAGTACACTTTAAATTTATAAAAAATCAAATTTTGTTCTCTTTTGCGTATGCCTGTGATGTTCTTTTAGAGTGAATTATATAGTATTGATGTGAGTTGACTTGTGTGATATAGATTCCATAATATGCTTAAATACAATGATATAACCATTTAATATAATTTCATTCCATTTACTATTTGGAAATATGCACTGTAATAAATGTAAAACATTTAGAATAGTTTGTGTTATTTATGTTGGGAAAATGCACTGAATTTGAAATGTTTAACTTCCTTACACAGGACAGGTTAAAAGTGACATTTGGGCTGTTATATACTATGAACCATTTGTAAATGTTTTAATGTAAATATCTCTGAAACAAGAAAAGGTTTCTAACTTCAAGCAGCTATTAACTATGAATGTGCTTACGCAGTCACTCACATTTTCAGTTGCATCTGATTGACAGATGATAGCTGTTTTTTTTAATCTCTTCTGAAAGTTTGGTGATCTGAATGGTCAAGTGTGGATATTAAACATACTACATTAATCTAAGAATGAACTACTTTAATAAACTAGCTTTGTGGAGTTAAGACACTTGTAATCATATACACAAAAACATTTGGGGGACATCTTGGGGCATGATTTCAGTCAGTTTTCCCCTTGTGTAAGTTACTCTGGTTTACGGTACAAAATCGTTCTACATAGAATGTTAAGTGGAAGTAGATACTCCCTACTTCTTATGTGAAAGTGGACCAATGTCTATAAAGAGTGACAAATAAAGTTAATAATGATTCAAAATTGGTGTCATTTTATTACTACATCTATTTTATATTATAAAAACCTAAACAGGGTTTTGATCATAATTGGCTGTTTTGTTACACAAACTTTTTTTTTTTACATTTGTTTATTCCCACTGCACCTCCTGAGATTGATTCATTACCAGTATGAGGAAGACACTTTATTTTCTACACTTATCATTGAATTTATACAGAATATGATAAATTCACACTAGACTTCAGGTGGGGAAGGCTTAAATTTCCCTATAGTGTTTAAAAAAGTGACTATGCAGATATTAAATACTGATTAGAATATGAAGGACCATCTAATAAGGTAAAAGGCTTAAGGGTTAGTTTTAAAGTCTTATAGCTTATGACTTACCCAATTAAAATTTTAAGCTTCATGCTTATGTAGTTATTTTAGAGTTACGCTGCCTTGCCCCTGGGAACCCTACTGGGGTTTAGAATTAGCTGTGTCTCTCTTCTTCGCAAAGATCATCATATCATTTCTAATCCACATGTTTGAGAAGATGGAGTCTATTTAGCTGTGTTTTCTACCACCACTGCAAGATAACCTTTGACAGTTAGAGTGGTAAACTTCCATAGAGTGTTTCTTTTCACCTCTCATTGAACTATAAATAGTGAAGCTGATAACTGCACAGGAAAGAAAAACTAGTTGTCCGAAAATCACTCAAGTATTCACCACCACAACACCCTGCCAAGCTCATGAGGGTGAGGGTGTTTCCAGCCATCTAACCTGGAACACTGACCCCCATGGAACCCAACAGGGCCTATGTCTAGGGGACAGGGATCTATAATGCCGCAGAGTGGTTAAAATCCACTTTTCTTCCACAAGTTTCTTATATAAATATTGCCATAGAAGTTAGATTGTTATGATTAAATATGAAGTAAACCAATGCCTTTGTAATTTAAAACTGATGAGACTAAGTTCTAGAAGAAGAAAAAAAATTACCTACATGACAGCACTAATCCGTACAGGGTAAATGGCACTAGCACCCATCTATGTTAGGCAGAAAGCAATTAATTAAAATAAATGTTCTGCCAAGATTATTATACCTGTTGCTGATGATTTGCTCTTAAATTAAGTCTAATTTGTTCAGGAACATAAATCACGATGTGGAGATTTGTGTGAGAGGCAGGAGAGTCATGCTTGTGGCAGATTATTCCACTGACAGTGAAAGAGAAAACCCAATCACTTCATATCTAATTGGTGGAATATTTCAAGTGTATAAAACATCTGAGATTCTATATGTGGCAGATACTGCTTATGGCCCAATTCTATCAGGAATAATAGAGAATTGATTTTCTTTGGCTATGTCTCTTTTGAAGGGATTACATACTGAATATCCATTTTCACTGGTACCAAATAATATGGAACACCATAAACTTACTTATAAATGGATGATTGAACCAACAATTTCCAAAACATGCAGTGGCATCAGGCTTCAGGTAGGTTTCTTTCTGGCCTTTCATGACCGAGTAACTATGCAGTAGTTTCCTGGAAAAATAAGAGTTGTCAGAAAAAGGCATTAGTTAAGAAGCACTGAGACTGAAATACAGATGAATTCAGTTAACTGATTCACCACTTACTAGCTGAACAATCTTGGGCAAATCCCTTAATCCTCTGTGAATCAGAGTTTTTAATCTATGTATTGGGCATGGTAATACTTCAGGTCTGTGAAAATCAACATTCACTGGGATAACATGCTCTAATGTTTGTGCATGTTTAATATAAACTATAATAATAGTACTAAATTCAAGGAACTCTGTTTGGACCCATCATTGTACCACTGATAGGTACTGGCTAGTTTCTTGGTTGCAAATAATAGGAACAAACTTTGGCTACTAAGTTATGTCACTTGTCCTACTAGTGACCTTTTACTGGACACAGATCCAGTTCGGGAACGCAGTTCCTATTTAGTTGTCCTTGCTCCTTCAGTCTGGGATGGTTCATTGCTGTGCCTCACAGCTTACAGCATCTTAGTTCCCTGACCAGGGATTGAACCTGGGGCCCTGCAGTAAACGCACTGAGTCCTAACCACTGGACCACCAGTTCACTTTTGAAAGAGTAATAGTGATTTTATAGAATGTCCCTCAGTTGGGGTTGGTTTGATATTTGCTCATGATATCAGGAGGCACATGATCTCAATATGTCTAATCTTTGGTGACATTAACTTCTTTAAAATAATCCAAGAAAAATTTCCATGAATAAGAGCAAACTCTACATATTGGAATGGTCTCTATCATTGAAATGGTGCCTCAGAAAACTGACACTAATCTACCAATTCCGAGACATATCTTGGTCTCGGAACATTTTAGACTTTTAAGACAAAAGATCTTTAGGGCTTCCAGACAAAAGGTCAAATTACTTATATGAATAAGAAAATCTGCCTGGTATCAGACCTCTCATGTGTAATATACAAAGTATTGCAAGGATGGAATAGCATTTTCAAAAAACCCAAGGAAAGACCATGCAAGCCCAGAATATTGTATCTAGAATCATGGATAGAACAAGTTTAAATTTTAAACTATTAAAAGACACAAAAATAGACTTGACAAATGAAGACATCTTCTTGAATAGAAAAACAACATGTATATCAGTCAGTGTGCTCCTGAGAATATATAAGAAAAAATACACACACACACACACATATACACAGATCCCTATTTGAAGGAATTGGTTCATGTGACAGTATGGACCTACCAGAAGCAGAAGATACTAAGAAGAGGTGGCAAGAACACAAAGAGGAACAGTACAAAAAAGGTCTTAGTGACCCAGATAACCATGATGGTGTAATCACTCACCTACAGCCAGACATCTTGGAATGTGAAGTCAAGTGGGCCTTACAAAGCATTACTATGAACAAAGCTAGTGGAGGTGATCGAATTCCAGCTGAGCTATTTCAATCCTAAAAGATGCTGTGCAAGTGCTGCACTTAATATGCCAGCAAATTTGCAAAACTCAGCAGTGGGCACAGGACTGGAAAAGGTCAGTTTTCATTCCAATCCCAAAGAAAGGCAATGCCAAAGAATGTTCAAACTACCGCACGGTTGCATTCATTTCACATGCTAGCAGGTAATGCTCAAAATCCTCCAAGCTAGGCTTCAATAGTATGTGAACCGAGAACATCCAGATGTACAAGCTGCATTCAGGAAAGGCAGAGGAACCAGAGATCAAATTGTCAGCATCCATTGGATCATAGAAAAAAGCAAGGGAATTTCAGAAAAACATGTATTTCTGCTTCATTGACTATGCTAAAGCCTTTGACTGGATCACAACAAACAGGAAAATTCTTAAGAGATAGGAATACCAGACCACCTTACCTGCCTCCTAAGAAACCTGTATGCAGGACAAGAAGCAACAGTTGAACTGGACATGGAACAACTGACTGGTTCAAAATTGGAGTACAAGGCTGTATATTGTCACCCTGCTTATTAAACTTATATGCGGAGCACATCATGCAAAATGCTGGGCTGGATGAAGCACAAACTGGAATCAAGATTGGCGGGAGAAGTATCAATAACCTCAGATATGCAGATGACACCACCCTAATGGCAGAAAGTGAAGGGAACTAAAGAGCCTCTTTATGAAGGTGAAAGAGGAGAGTAAAAAAGCTGGCTTAAAACTCAACATTCAAAAAACCATGATCATGGCATCCAGTGCCATCACTTCATCGCAAATTGATGGGGAAACAATGTGGCGGACTTTATTTTCTTGGGCTGCAAAATCATGCGGACAGTGAGTGCAGCCATGAAACTAAAAGACGCTTGCTCCTTGGAAGAAAAACTATGATAAACCTAGACAGCATATTACAAAGCAGAGACACCTCTTTGCCAACAAAGGTCAGTATACTCCAAGCTATGGTTTTTCCAGTAGTCATGTACGGATATGAGAGTTGGCTGAGTGAAAAAGAATTTATGTTTTTGAGCTGTGGTGATGGAGAAGACTCTTGAGAGTCCCTTGGTCAGCAAGGAGATCAAACTGGTCAATCCTAAAGGAAATCAACCCTGAATGTTCATTGGAAGGACTGATGTGAAGCTCCAATACTTTGGTCACCTGATGTGAAAAGTCGATTCACTGGAAAATCAGCTGCTGTTGGGAAAGATTGAGGGCAGGTGAAGGGGGCGACAGAGGATGAGATGGTTGGATGGCATCATCGACTTAATGGACATGAGTTTGAGCAAACTCCAGGAGGTGGTGAAGGGCAGGGAGGCCTGGCCTGCTGCAGTCCATGGGGTCGCAAAGAGTTGAACATGACTGAGCTACTGAACAACAACAAATAATCATGTGACTGGGCACAGGCCAGCAGGCTGGAATCTCAAGCCTGTACTGTGAAAACCTGAGGCAGAATTCCTTCTTACAAGAACACTCTTACTGGACTAAGGGCCCACCCTACTCCAGTAATGACCTAACTAATTACATCTGCAATGACCCTATTTCCAAACAAGGTCACATTGCATGGTACCAGGGGCTAAAACTTCAACATATCTTTTTGGTGGACCAATATCAACCCACAGCATCATAGAAATGTCAGTTCTTCCTAAATTAATTCACAAATTTCATCGATCCTAGTGAAAATAAAAATGTTTTAATGGAGCTAGGCAGGTTGATCCTGAAGTTTACATGAAAAACAACAGTGAAAAGGAAAAGTTAAAAGGGTGAATTAACTCTATCAGATATTAAAACATAAAGCCTCCATGATTAAAACAGTATAGTACTGATGCATTATAAGACAAACCAATGGAATAGAATAGAAAGTCTACAAACAGACGAAGTACATAAAGAAATTTAGTATATGGTAGAAATGGCATCTCGAATCACTGGGCAAAGGTGAACTTTTGAATATATTGAGGCAACAGGATACCCATTTGGTAGACCCCTAATCACCTAGCATATGCAAGAACAAACACCAAATGGATGTGAGATCTGGATTTTAAAAATAAATAAACCATACAAGTACTGGAAGAAAACAGGGTGAGTTATTTCACAGTCTGAGTGTAGGGAACAGCTTTCCCAACTTGACTCAAAATGGAGATGTAATAAAAGGTTGATAAATCTAAAAATATAATTTTTTTCTAATTTTATGAGGTATATTTTAGATACAATATATCTATTTCAAGTGTACAATTCAGTGATGTTTTAGCAAATTTACCAAGCTGTGCAACATGGCCATAAATCAGTTTAGAACATTGTTATCACCCCACTAAGATCCCTCATGCACATTTACTGTTGATCCCATTTCATACTCTAACCCCCTGACCCAGGCAAGCACTAACCTACTTTCTATCTCTATATATCTGCCTTTCTAGATGTTTTATATAAATGACATCATATAGTATGCAGTCTCCTCTGTCTGGTTTCTTTCACTGGGCACCAGGTTTTTGAAGTTCATTTATGTTACAGCATGTATACACAGTTATTTTCTGCTGTTGAGCAGTATCTCTATATGGATAGATCACATTTTATTTGTCCACTCACAGTGTGGGGCTATGATGAGTGATACTGCTAAAAATTCCACAAATGAAGAAAATATTTGCAACATACCTCACAGATAAAAGTACTAATATTTCTAATATATAAACTCGAGATGTGGGGCGGGGGTGGGGGGGAGTCCAAAATTCCCATTTTTAAATAAGGCAAAGACATGAATTGACAATACACCAGAAAAGATCTTAAAATGGCCTTATGTGAAAAGACAATCAAATTGACTTGTAATAAGAGTACAAATTAAAACTACACTGAGAGCCAAATCAATCTTAAGAAAAATCAGGCTCCCTGACTCCAGATTATACTACAGACCTATAGTCATCAAAACAGTATGATGGTACTGGCATAGAAATATAGATCAATGAAACATGATACAAAGTCCTGAAATAAACCTATGCACCTATGGTCAATTAATCTATGACAAAGGAAGCCAGACCACACAATGGTGGAAAGACAGTCTCTTCAACGAATGGCACCGGGAAAATTTAACAACTATATGTTAAAAAATGAAATCAGACCATTCTTTAACACCATACACAAAAATGAGCTCCAAATGGATTAAAGGCCTAAATGTGAAACTAGAGACTATAAAACTCTTAGAGGATATACATAGTCAGAACACTCTGACATAAAGTGCAGCAATATCCTCTTTGATTCATTTCCCAGGATAATGGAAACAAAAACAAAAGTAAACAAAAAGGGACCTTATTAAACTGAAAAGCTTTTGCACAACAAAGGAAACTATAAATGAAACCAAAAAACAGCCCACAGATTGGGAGAAAATATTTGGAAATTATATGACCAACAAGGGGTTATTAGTCTCCAAAATTTACAAACAGCTCATGAGAATTAATATAATCAAAACAACCTAATCAAAAATAGGCAGAAGATCTAAATAGACATTTCTTCAAACAAGGCATACACATGGCCAAGAAGCACATGAAAAGATGTTTAATATTGCTAATTATTAGAGAAACGCAAGTCAAAATGATGTATCACCCCACAGCACTCAGAGTGGCTATTGTCAAAACCCACAGATAATAAATGCTGAAAGAGGTTCTGGAGAGAAGGGAACCTTCCTACACTGTTGGTGGGAATGTAAACTGGTACAACCACTATGGAAAATAGTATGGGGGTTCCTATAAAAACTAAAAACAGAGGTACCAATGATTTTGCAATCCCTCTCCTGGGTATATATCTGGAGAAAAACAGGTCCAAAAGGATACAATGCCCCTCAATGTTCACTGAAGAACCATTAACGATAACCAAGACATAAAAGCAACCTAAATGTCCATTGACAGAGGAATGGATAAAGAAGATGTGGTATATATATACGATGGAATATTACTCAGCTATTAAAAAGAATGAAATAATGCCATTTGCAGCAACATGGATGGTCCTAGAGAGTGTCATACTGAGTGAAGTAAGTCAGAGAAGGAGAAATGTCATATGACATCTCTAGAATCTAACAAGAAATGATACAAATGAACTTATTTAAAAAACAGAAAAACTCAACACTTATAAAACGAAATTATAGTTACCAGGGAAGAGCTGGGGGAAAGAGACAGTTATGGAGTTTGGGATTGACAGGTACACACACTGCTATATTTAAAACGGATAACCAATAAGGACCTACTATATATAACACAAGAGACTCTGCTCAATGGCATGTGGCAGCCTGGATGGGAGGAGAGTTTGGGGGAGAATGGATACATGTGTATATATATGGGTGGGTAAATTTTCTGTGCACCTGATAACTTAGGTGACATTCAGTTCAGCTCAGTTGTTCAGTCGTGTCTGACTCTTTGTGACCCCATGAACCACAGCATGCCAGGCCTCCCTGTTCATCACCAACTCCCTGAGTCTACCCAAACCCATGTCCATTGAGTCAGTGATGCCATCCAACCATCTTATCCTCCGTCGTCCACTTTTCCTCCTGCCCTCAATCTTTCCCAGCATCAGGGTCTTTTCAAATGAGTCAGCTCTTCACATCAGGTGGCCAAAGTATTGGAGTTTCAGCTTCAACATCAGTCCTTCCAATGAACACCCAGGACTGATCTCCTTTAGGATGGACTGGTTGGATCTCCTTGCAGTCCAAGGGACTCTCAAGAGCCTTCTCCAACACCACAGTTCAAAAGCATCAATTCTTTGGCACTCAGCTTTCTTTATAGTCCAACTCTCACATCTATACATGACCACTGGAAAAATCATAGCCTTGACTAGACAGACCTTTGTTAGCAAAGTAATGTCTCTGCTTTTTAATATGCTGTCTAGGTTGGTCATAACTTTCCTTCCAAGCAGTAGGCATCTTTTAATTTCATGGCTGCAATCACCATCTGCAGTGATTCTGGAGCCCCCAAAAATAAAGTCAGCCACTGTTTACACTGTTTCCCCATCTATTTGCCATGAAGTGATGGGACCAGATGCCATGATCTTAGTTTTCTGAATGTTGAGCTTTAAGCCAACTTTTTCACTCTCCTCTTTCACTTTCATCAAGAGGCTTTTTAGTTCTTCTTCATTTTCTGCCATAAGGGTAGTGTCATCTGCATATCTGAAGTTATTGATATTTCTCCCAGCAATCTTGATTCCAGCTTGTGCTTCCTCCAGCCCAGCGTTTCTCACTATGTACTCTGCATATAAGTTAAATAAGCAGGATGACAATATACAGCCTTGATGTACTCCTTTTCCTATTTGGAACCAGTCTGTTGTTTCATGTCCAGTTCTAACTGTTGCTTCCTGACCTGCATACAGGTTTCTCAAGAGGCAGGTCAGGTGGTCTGGTATTCCCATCTCCTTCAGAATTTTCCACAGTTTATTGTGATCCACACAGTCAAAGGCTTTGGCATAGTCAATAAAGCAGAAATAGATGTTTTTCTGGAACTCTCTTGCTTTTTCTATGATCCAGCGGATGTTGGCAATTTGATCTCTGGTTCCTCTGCCTTTTCTAAAACCAGCTTGAACATCTGAGAGTTCATGGTTCATGTATTGCTGAAGCCTGGATTGGAGAATTTTGAGCATTACTTTACTAGCGTGTGAGGTGAGCGCAATAGGTGACATAGTCGTAAAGAATCCAATTACCAGTGCAGGAGACAAAAGAGGTGTGGGTTCAATCCATGGGTCAGGAAGATCCCCTGGAGTGGTAAATGGCAATCCACTCCAGTATTCTTGCCTGGAGAATTCCATGGACAGAGGAGCCTGGTGGGATACAGTCCATGGGGTCACAAAGAGTCATACACGACTGAACATGCACACACACACTTGCCTGGAATGCTCTTTGCCACTCCCAATGAAACTACACAACACTGTTAAGCTAAACTACAAAGCAAAATTAAAAGTTTAAATTGAAAAGAAACTACACTGAGCACATCAACTAGGATGGCTGCAACAAAAATGACAGAGAATAACAAGGGTCAGTGAGGTTGTGGAGACATTGGAACCCTTGTATCCTGCTGGTATGAATGTAGGACATTTAAGCCCACTTTGGAAAAATAGCCTGTCAGTTTTCCCAAAAGACTAGAGTTACATATGACCCAGTCATTCTACTCTTAGGGATTTTACCCAAGAGAAATGAAAACACAACCACATAAAACAACACAATCGAAAAATGGACAGAAAATCTTAACAGACGTTTCTCCAAAGAAGATACACAAATGACCAGCAGGCACAAGAAAAGATGTTCAACATCACTAATTATTAGAGAAATGTAAATCAAAACTACAGTGAAGGGCTACCTCATACCTGTCAGTATGGCCATCATTTAAAAGCCTACGAATAACAAATGCTGGAGAGGGTGTGGAGAAAAGGGAATCTTCCCATATTGCTGGTGGGAATGCAAACTGATACAACCATTATGGAAAAGAGTGTCAAGGTTCCTCAGAAAACTAAAAACAGAATTATCATATGACCCAGCAATCTCACTCCTGGGCATATACCCAGACAAAACTATAATTCAAAAAGATACATGCGAGAAAATATTTGAACAGATTATAATTGAAAACTTCCCTAACATGGGAAAGGAACTAGCCAGCCAAGTCCGGGAAGTACAAAGAGTCCCATACAGGATAAACCCAACAAGAAACACAACACACATGTTAAACTAACAAAAATTAAATTCAAAGGGAAAATATTAAAAGTGGTAAGTGAAAAGCAACAAATAACATACAAGGGAAACCCTATGAACTTATCAGCTGATTTTTCAGCAGAAACTCTGCAGTCCAGAAGAGAGTAGCAGCATACATTTAAAGTGATGAAAGGGAAAAAACCACAACCAAGATTAGTCTAACCATCAAGGATATCATTCAGATTCAACAGAGAAATCAAAAGTTTTACAGACAAGCCAGAACTAAGAGAATTCAGTACCACAAAATCAGCTTTACAACAAATGCTAAAGGAACTTCTATAGGCAGGAAATACAAGAAAAAGACTTACAAAAACAAACCCAAAAAGAATTAAGAAAATGGTAACAGGAACATACATATGCTCCAACCAAATGACACAGGCTGGATGAATGGATACAAAAATAAGACCCCTATATATGCTGTCGATGAGGGACCCACTTCAGACCTAGGAATATATACAGACTGAAAGTGAGGGCATGGAAAAACATACTCCATACAAATGGAAATCAAAAGAAAACTGGAGTAGTAATACTTATATGAGGCAAAACAGACCTCAAAATAAAGACTGTTAGAAGAGACAAGGAACCACATAAGGATCAAGGGATCAATCTAAGAAGAAGATATAACAATTGTAAATATGCACCCAACATAAGGCAAATGCTAACAGCCATAAAGGGGAATCGACAGTAACACAAAATAGTGCAGGACTTTAGCATTCCACTTACACCAATGGACAGATCATCAAGAAAGAAAACTAATAAGGAAACACAAGTCTTAAATGACACACTACACCAGATAGACTCAATTGATACATATAAGACATTCCACTGGAAAGCAGCAGAATACACTTTCTTCTCAAGTGCACATGTAACATTCTCCAGGATAGATCATGTCTTGGGTCACAAATCAAGACATGGTAAATTTAAGAAAATTGAAATCATATCAAGTATGTTTTCAGACCACACCACCATGAGATTAGAAATCAATTACAGGGGGGAAAAACACTGTAAAAAACGCAAATACATGGAGGCTAAGTAATATGCCACTAATAACCAAGAGGTCATTGAACAAATAAGAGGAAATAAAAAATACATAGAGACAAATGACAATGAAAACACACAAAATCTATGGGATGTAGTAAAAGCAAATCTAAAAGGGAAGTTTATAGCAATAAAATTCTAAATAACGAAAATCTCAAATTAACAACCTAAACGTACACTTAAGACAACTAGAGATTTTTAATCCATTTTGAGTTTATTTTTGTGTATGGTGTTAGAAAGTGTTCTAGTTTCATTCTTTTACAGGTGGTTGACCAGTTTTCCCAGCACCACTTGTTAAAGAGGTTATCTTTTTTCCATTGTATATCCTTGCCTCCTTTGTCGAAGATAAGGTGACCATAGGTTCGTGGACTTATCTCTGGGCTTTCTATTCTGTTCCATTGATCTATATTTCTGTCTTTGTGCCAGTACCATACTGTCTTGATGACTGTGGCTTTGTAGTATAGTCTGAAGTCAGGCAGATTGATTCCTCCAGTTCCATTCTTCTTTCTCAGGATTACTTTGGCTATTCGAGGTTTTTTGTATTTCCATACAAATTGTGAAATTATTTGTTCTAGTTCTGTGAAAAATACTGTTGGTAGTTTGATAGGGATTACATTGAATCTATAGATTACTTTGGGTAGTATAGCCATTTTGACAATATTGATTCTTCCAATCCATGAACATGGTATATTTCTCCATCTGCTTGTGTCCTCTTTGATTTCTTTCATCAGTGTTTTATAGTTTTCTATGTATAGGTCTTTTGTTTCTTTAGGTAGATATACTCCTAAGTATTTTATTCTTTTTGTTGCAATGGTGAATGGTATTGTTTCCTTAATTTCTCTTTCTGTTTTCTCATTGTTAGTGTATAGGAATGCAAGAGATTTCTGTGTGTTAATTTTATATCCTGCAACTTGACTGTATTCGTTGATTAGCTCTAGTAATTTTCTGGTAGAGTCTTTAGGGTTTTCTATGTAGAGGATCATGTCATCTGCAAACAGCGAGAGTTTCAGTTCTTCTTTTCCTATCTGGATTCCTTTTACTTCTTTTCCTGCTCTGATTGCTGTGGCCAAAACTTCCAAAACTATGTTGAATAGTAGTGGTGAGAGTGGGCACCCTTGTCTTGTTCCTGATTTCAGGGGAAATGCTTTCAATTTTTCACCATTGAGGGTGATGCTTGCTGTGGGTTTGTCATATATAGCTTTTATTATGTTGAGGTATGTTCCTTCTATTCCTGCTTTCTAAATGTAAGACCAGAAACTATAAGACTCCTAGAGGAGAACATAGGCAAAACACTCTCCGACATAAATCACAGCAGGATCCTCTATGACCCACATCCCAGAATTTCAGAAATAAAAGCAAAAATAAACAAATGGGACCTAATGAAACTTAAAAGCTTTTGCACAACAAAGGAAACTATAAGCAAGGTGAAAAGACAGCCCTCAGATTGGGAGAAAATAATAGCAAATGAAGCAACAGACAAAGGATTAATCTCAAAAATATACAAGCAACTCCTCCAGCTCAACTCCAGAAAAATAAATGACCCAATCAAAAAATGGGCCAAAGAACTCAACAGACATTTCTCCAAGGAAGACATACAGATGGCTAACAAACACATGAAAAGATGCTCAACATCACTCATTATCAGAGAAATGCAAATCAAAACCACAATGAGGTACCATTACACGCCAGTCAGGATGGCTGCTATCCAAAAGTCTACAAGCAATAAATGCTGGAGAGGGTGTGGAGAAAAGGGAACCCTCTTACACTGTTGGTGGGAATGCAAATTAGTACAGCCACTATGGAAAACAGTGTGGAGATTTCTTAAAAAGCTGGAAATAGAACTGCCATATGACCCAGCAATCCCACTTCTGGGCATACACACCAAGGAAACCAGGTCTGAAAGAGACACATGCACCCCAATGTTCATCGCAGCACTGTTTATAATAGCCAGGACATGGAAGCAACCCAGATGCCCATCAGCAGACGAATGGATGAGGAAGCTGTGGTACATATACACCATGGAATACTACTCAGCCATTAAAAAGAATTCATTTGAATCAGTTCTAATGAGATGGATGAAACTGGAGCCCATTATACAGAGCGAAGTAAGCCAGAAAGATAAAGACCATTACAGTATACTAACACATATATATGGACTTTAGAAAGATGGTAACGATAACCCTATATGCAAAACAGAAAAAGAGACTCAGATGTATGGAACAGACTTGTGGACTCTGGGAGAAGGAGAGGGTGGGATGTTTCAGGAGAACAGCATTGAAACATGTATATTATCTAGGGTGAAACGGATAACCAGCTCAGGTTGGGTACATGAGACAAGTGCTCGGGCCTGGTGCACTAGGAAGACCCAGAGGGATTGGGTGGAGAGGGAGGTGGGAGGGGGGACTGGGATGGGGAATACATGTAAATCCATGGCTAATTCATATCAATGTATAACAAAAACTACTGTAATGATGTAAAGTAATTAGCCTCCAACTAATAAAAATTAAAAAAAAAAAAGACAACTAGAGAAAGAAGTACGAACAAAACCCAAAGTTAGTAGAAGGAAAGAATTCATAAAAATCAAAGCAGAAATAAATGAAATTGAAACATAATATTGGCAAAGATCAACGAAACTAAAAGCTAGTTCTTCGAGAAGACAAAACTGATGAACGTTTAGCCAGACACGTTAAGAAAAAAACAGGAGAGAACTCAAATCACTAAAATTAGAAAGGCTGAAGGAGAAATTACAAGTGATACTGCAGAAATAGAAAGGATCGTTAAGAGTCTGAGTGAGTGAAAGTCGCTCAGTCTTGCCCAACTCTTTGCAACCCCATGGACTATACAGTCCATGGAATTCTCCAGGCCAGAATACTGGAGTGGGTAGCCTTTCCCTTCTCCAGGGAATCTTCCCAACCCAGGGATCAAACCCAGGTCTCCCACACTACAGGTGGATTCACTTACAAGCAACTATGATGCTTCCCAGATGGCGCAGCAGGTAAAGGATCCACCTGCCAAAGCAGGAGATGTAGGTTCGATCTCTAGGTTGGGAGGATCCCGTGGAGAAACGAATGGCAACCCACTCCAGTATTCTTACCTGGAGAATCCCATGGGACAGAGGAGCCTGGCAGGCTAGAGTCTAGATCACAGAGTCAGACATGACTGAATGACTGAGCAGGCATGCACAAGCAATTATATGTCACTAAAACGAATTAACTAGAAACAAGAGAAGGATGTCTAATTATTCAACATAGTTTTGGAAGTCCTAATCACGTCAACAGAGAAGAAAAATAAATAAAAGGAATCCAAATTGGAAAAGAAGAAGTAAAACTGTTACTGTCTGCAGATGACATACTACACAGAAAATCCTGAAGATGCCACCAGAAAACTGCTGTTGCTGATCAACGAATTTAGAAAAGTTGCAGGATACAAAATTAATGCACAGTAATTTCTTGCATTCCTATACACTAGCAATAAATGATCAGAAAGAGAAATTAAGGAAACAATCTCATTTAGCACTGCAACAAAAAGAATAAAATACCAAGGAATAAACCTACCTAAGGAGGCAAAAAACGTGCGCTGTGAAGACTATAAGATACCGATGAAAGAAATCAAAGATGACACAAACAGATGGAGGGAGATACAGTGTTCTTGGATTGGAAGAATCAATATTGTGAAAATGACAATAATTACTCAAAGCAAGCTACAGATTCAATGTAATCCCTATCTAATTACCAATGGCATTTTTCACAGAATTAGAACAAAAAACTCTACAATTTCTATGGAAACACAAAAGACCTAAAATAGCCAAAGCAGTCTTGAGAAAGGAAAATGGAACTGGGGGAATCAGCTTCCTAACTTCAGATTATACTATAAACTTACAGTCATCAAGACAATAGGGTGAAAAGTAAAAGTCGCTCAGTCATGTCAGACTCTTTGTGACCCCATGGACTATAGAGTCCATGGAATTCTCCAGGCCAGAATACTAGAATGGGTAGCCTTTCCCTTATCCAGGGGATCTTCCCAACCCAGGGATCGAACCCAGGTCTCCCGCATTGCAGGTGGATTCTTTACCAGCTAAGCCACAAGGGAAGCCCAGAGACAATAGGGTGCTGGCACAAAAACAGAAATATACGTCAATGGGACAGGACAGAAAGCCCAGCAAATAAACCCATGCACCTATGGTTACCTCATCTTTGACAAAGGATGCAAGAATATACAATGGAGAAAAGACCGCCTCTTCAATAAGTGGTGCCAGGAAAACTGGTAGCTACATGTAAAAGAATGAAATTAGAACACTTCCTAAAACCATACACCAAAATAAACTCAAAATGGATTAAAGACCTAAATATAAGGCCAGACAGCATAAGACTTTTAAAGGAAAAACAAAGGCAGAACACTTTGGCATAACTTGCAGCAAGATCTTTTATGACTCATCCCATAAAATCATGAAAATAAAACCAAAATAAATAAATGGGACTGAATTAAACTTAAAAGCTTTTGCACAGCAAAGGAAACCATCAACAAGACGAAAAGAAGACCCTCAGAATGGGACAAAATATTTGCAAATGAAGCAGCTGACAAGGGAGTAATCTCTAAAATATACAAACAACTCATGCAACTCAGTATCAAAAAAAGTCCCAATCAAAAGATGGGTGGTAGTATGCTGATTCATGTCAATGTATGACAAAACCCACTGCAATATTGTAAAGTAATTAGCCTCCAACTAATAAAAATAAATGAAAAAAAAAAATGGGTGGTAGCCCTAAATCAGGGCTTCCCAGATGGTGCTAGTGGTAAAGAACCCACCTACCAATGCAAGAGATAAGAGATGCAGGTTCAACTCCCTGGGTCGGGAGGATCCCCTGCAGGAGGGCATGGCAACCCACCCCAGGGTTCTTGCCTGGCCAACAAACATATGAAAGTTGCTTATCATCACTAATAACCAGAGAAATGCAAATGAAAACTACAGTAAGTGGAGAAGGAAATGGTAACCCTCTCTGGTAATTTGCCTGGAAAATTCCATGGACAGAGGAGCCCAGCAGGCTATAGTCCATGGGGGTCACAAGAATCAAACATGACTAAAACACCATGACCACAGATGAAACCATGAAAAGCAAAAACCTTGGATAAGAGTTCTATTTACAATAGCTAGGACATGGAAGCAACCTAAATGTCCATGAACAGATGAATAGATAAAGAAGATGTGGTACACACACACACACACACACACACACACGGGAGTATTACACAGGCATGAAAAGGAACAAAACTGTGCCATTTGTAGAGGCTGTATTGCCTTTTAACTATAAGATGACTCTCCAAGAGAATAAATGAAGAAATAATTTTCCCCCAGAATTTGTCAGCATAAACTTCAAGTCTTAAGAATCTCAGGAATGAAAAAAAAGTTAACACTAAATCCAAGTTTTCAATTAAGAAACAAAAGGTGATTTTACAGTCTCCTATGTTTTGTACTCCAATGGACTTACTCAAATGTTCTGGTTATCCTTCAACATTTCTTCTCAAAATTTTCTTCCAAAAATCTAATTGAAACCTTATCCAACCAAGTATAGTATACATCTGCTTCCAGGTCACAAATCACTGAGAATAGGTAAGACTTAGGTCATAGTGGAGCATCTCCAACCATAGATGGCGGGAAATGAAGGTGAATTTAGGGGTGTTTTATTTTACCCTCTTTCCCACAGGGACAGAGATAACCACAGCACCCACAGATGACCTTCAGGACTGATTGGTTGACCAAGTGATTTTGATACATACTGACTTAGCTTAAATGGCAAATGTCTTCACAACTATTTGTAAAGAAACATTTTTCATTCAGTACCTTTTAAAATGCAACATGCACACATACACACAAAACCAATACCACCTATACCCCATAAAAGAAGTACAAATCCCAAATATTTCTTTAGAAGCAGAGCTACCCATTGCAGGCCTTCTTCTGTCTAAGGATTGTAGAAGTTTGCCACCTACTGATCTTTCACTGAAGCACCTTGTCCTCCATGAAGTGGAGATTGCTAATAGTGATGCCCGTGACATACACTGAGGCTGTTAACATTCTGCAAGTATTTCCCAATAAAATGTAAAGTTCTTTAAAAAGTAAAAATAAAATTACAGTGACCTACTACCTCACACCAGCTGAATGGCCATCATCAAAAAAATGTACAAATAATAAATGCTTCAGAGAATGTGGAAAAAGAGAACCCTCCTGCACTGTTGGTGAGACTGTAAATCTGTTCAATCACTAAAGAGAATAGTAGAGAGGTTCCTCAGAAAATTAAAACTAGAACTACCATGTGACCCAACCATCCTACTCTTGGGCATTTATCCAGGAAAAAAACCCGTAATTTCAAAAGATACATTAACCCCAACATTCACTGCAGCACTATTTCCAATAGCTACGACATGGAAGCAACCTAAATGTCCATGAACAGATGAACGAATAAAGATGTGGTCAGTTCAGTTCAGTTCAGTCGTTCAGTCGTGTCTGACTCTTTGTGACCCCATGAACCGCAATACACCAGGCCTCCCTGTCCATCACCAACTCCCGGAGTCTACCCAAACCCACGTCCATCGAGTCGGTGATGCCATCCAACCATCGCATCCTCTGTCGTCCCCTTCTCCTCCTGCCTCCAATCCTTCCCAGCATCAGGGTCTTTCCCAATGAGTCATCTCTTCTCATGAGGTGACCAAAGTATTGGAGTTTCAGGTTCAACATCAGTCCTTCCAATGAACACCCAGGACTGATTTCCTTTAGGATGGACTGGTTAGATCTCCTTGCAGTCCAAGGGACTCTCAAGAGTCTTCTCCAGCACCACAGTTCAAAAGCATCAATTCTTTGGTGCTCAGCTTTCTTCACCGTTCAACTCTCACATCTATACAAGGTCACTGGAAAAACCATAGCCTTGACTAGACAGACCTTTGTTGGCAAAGTAAAGATGTAGTGTATACACACACACACACACACACAATGGACTATTACTCACCCATAAAAAGGAACAAAATTGTGCCACTTGTAGAGACTGTGGAAGGACCTAAAGTCTGTCACACAGAGTGAAGTAAGGCAAAAAGAGAAAAACAATTCTTGTGTATTAATGCATATATGTGGAATCTGTGTACATTAATGAACCTATTTGCAAAGCAAAAATAGAGTCACAGGCAAAGAGAACAAATGTATGGACACTAAAGGGGAAGGGATAAATTGGGAGACTGGGGTTGACATATATATGCTACTATGTATAAAATAACTAATGAGAACTTACTATGGGGGGGGGGAGGAAGATACAATCTATTTGTAGGACATACATAGTTGCTAAGTCACAGCCAACTCTTTTGCCACCCCACAGACTGCAGCCTACCAGAATCCTCTGTTCATGGGATTTCCCACGCAAGAATACTGGAGTGGGTTTGCATTTCCTTCTCCAGGGGATCTTCCTGATCCAGTGATCAAACCCACATCTCCTGCATTGACAGTCAGGTTCTTTACCACTGAGCCACCTGGGAAGCCCAAGACATATTAGGTTTAAAAATGTAGCATTTATAAGGTACAGACAAATACTATATGATTCCACCTAAAAGACGTACCTAGAAGAGTCAAATTGGTAAGAGTCAGAAAGTACATTGGTAGTTATCAGGGGCCTGGGGGTGGAGAGTTAGTTTCATGGGGACAGACTTTCACTCTAGTAAGGTGAAAAATTTTGGAGATGGGTGATGCTGAGAGTTGCACAATGTGAATGTATTTATTGCCACTGAACTGTACAGTTAAATGTAGTTAAAATAGTATGTTTTATATTATGTGATGACTTTTACCACAACAAAAAACATTTAAAAAGATACATGGACCTCTGTGTTCATAGAAGCACTAAGTGTGGAAACAAACTGAATGTCCACTGACAGATGAATGGATAAAGATGTGGTACATATATACAATGGAATATTACTCAGCCATAAAAAAGAATGAAATAATGCCATTTGCAGCAACATGAATTGACGTAGAGATTGTCATACTGAGGGAAGTGAGAAAAATATACCATATTATGTCACCTATATGTGGACTCTAAAATGTGGCACAAAAAAAATAAAATAAAATGTGGCACAAATAAACTTATCTACAAACGGAAACAGATTCACATAGACTTGTGGTTGCCAAAGGGCAGGGGAGTGATGCAGGGAAAGACTGGGAGTTTGGGACTACAGATGTAAACTATTACATATAGGATGAATAAGGAACAAGATCCTTTGTATAGCACAAGGAACTGATTCAATATTCTGTGATAAACCATAATGGAAAAGAGTTTTTAAAAACAATGTCTATATGTATATAACTGAGTCACTCTGCTATATAGTGGAGATTAGCACAACATTGTAAATAAAGTATACATACTAAAATTAAAAAATTTTCAAAAACAAAAAAATGAAAAATTTTAAAAACCTTGTACACAAATGTTCACAGCGACACTACTCACGATAACCAAAATCTGGAAACAACCCAAATGTCCATCAAGTGATGAACAGATGAACAGATTGTGGTCTATCCATCCCCATAGTAGATGAGTGTTCCACCATAAAAAGGAATGACGTACTGACACACACCACACAGACAAACCTTGAAAACATAATGGTAAGTGAAAGAAGCCAGACCAAAATGTCACATATATAAGATGTCCAGAATAGGCAACTCCTTAGAGTCAGGAAGGCATTGAGAGGTTGCCAGGGGCTCGGGGGAGGGGACACAGGAGGAACTATTAATGGGTATGGAGTTTCTTTTTGGTGTAATGAAAATGTTCTAGGATTGATTACTGTGATGCTGGCACAATCTGTGCATATACTAAAAATCACTATACATTTTAAATGGGTACACTGTATTATATGTGAATTATATCACAATACAGATGTTATTACTTTGTTGACAAGGCTGTGGGGTAACACACACTCTTGAACATTGTGAGAACACACAATGGAAGGTGAATTGTCAGGATCTGACAAAACTAGATTTGTATTAATATTTAGCCTTTGACCCAGAAATACCATTTCTAGTGCCTTCCTCTTAAAACACACCAGTAACAACAAGAAAATACACAGACATAAGGATACTCAGCATTACTCATACTTACAAAATAGTAGAAACTACTCAAGTGTGCAAATCAAGGCTATTGGCTAAATAAATGATGATACACCCACAATATGGAGTACTACGTAGCTGTAGGAAAAGAATGTGGATGATCTCTATGAGGTGGTGTGGGGTAGATTCCAGAGTACACTTATTTATATACACAAGAAATATATAAATCATCCATTCCCATTTGTTTAACAAAGGGGAAAGAAGCAAATATGCATATATCTCCATACTTCTGCAAAAGGAAAAAGGAAGGATGAACCAGAAAACAATGAAGTTATTCACCTATAAGTTTAGGGGTGGATGTGAACAATATGGAATAAATCAAAAGGAAGATGGCCCTTGCAGGGTTTATCTTTGTGTATAGTTTAATGGTGAAAGGTCAGAAGAGAGAGCTTCTAGGGTCTCTCAATGCCCATACATGGGCCAACTGGGGCATCAAATAAAGGTGACAGTAAAGGATTATTTCAAGGGATTAGATCTGGTAGACAGAGTGCCTGAAGCACTATGGACAGAAGCTCGTAACACATACAAGAGGTGGTGACCAAAATCATCCCCAAGAAAAAAGAAATGTAATAAAGCAAAGTGGTTGTCTGAGGAGGCCTTACAAGCAGCTGGGAAAAGAACAGAAGTGAAAAGCAAAGAAAAAAGGAAAGGTATACCCAACTAAATGTAGAGTTCCAGAGAACAGCAAGGAGAAGAAAACACTCCTGAGTGAACAGTGCAAAGAAATAGAGGAAAACTATAGAATGGCAAAGACTAGAGATCCCTTCAAAAAACTTGAGATACAAAGCAAACATTTCATGCAAAAATGGGCACAATAAAGAACAGAAACCACAAGGACCTAACAGAAGCAAAAGAAGTTAAGAAGAGGTGGTAAGAATACACATAAGAACTATACAAGAAAGGTCATCACGACCCGGATAACCATGATTGTGTGGTCACTCACCTAGAGCCAGATATCCTGGAGTGTGAAGTCAAATGGACCTTAAGAAGCATCACTATGAAAAGGCTAGTGGAGGAAATGGAATTCAAGCTGAGCCATTTCAAATCCTAAAAGATGATGCTGTTAAAGTGCTGCATTCAATACGTCAGCAAATTTGGAAAACTCAGCAGTGGCTACAGGACTGGAAAAGGTTAATTTTCATTTAATCCCAAAGAAAGGTAATGCCAAAGAATGTGCAAACTACTGTACAATTGCAACCATTTAACATGCTAGCAAGGTAATGCTCAGAATTCTTCAAGCTAGGCTTCAACAGTGTATGAACCGAGAACTTCCAGATGTACAAGCTGGATTTAAAAAAGGCAGAGGAATTGGAGATCATCAAATTGCCAACATCTGTTGGATCACAGAAAAAGTAACAGAATTCCAAAACAACTACTTCTGCTTTACTGACTACACTAAAGCCTTTGTGTGGATCACAACAAACAGTGGAAAATTCTTAGAGATGGGAATCCCAGACCACCTTACCTGTCTCCTGAGAAACTTATATGCAGGACAAGAAGTAACAGTTATAATCGGACATGGAACAACAGACTTGTTCAAAATTTGGAAAGGAGTATGTCTAGGCTGAATATTGTCACCCTGCTTATTTAACATCTATGCAGAATACATTATGTGAAATGTCGGGCTGGATGACTCACAAGATGGAATCAAGATTGCTGGGAGAAATATCAACAACCTCAGATATGCAGATGATACCCCTCTAATGACAGACAGTGAAGAGGAACTAAAAAGTCTCTTGATGAGGGTGAAAGCAGAGAGTAAAAAACTGGCTTAAAACTCAACATTCAAAAAACAAAGATCATGGCATTCAGTCCCATCATTTCATGGCAAGTAGATAGGGGAAAAGTGGAAACAGTGACACATTTTCTTTTCTTGGGCTCCAAAATCACTGCTGATGGTGACTGCAGCCATGAAATTAAAAGTCTCTTGCTCCTTGGAAGAAAAGGCATGGGAAACCTAGACAGCATATCAAAAAAACGAGACATCACTTTGCCGACAAAGGTCTGTATAGTCAAAGCTATGGTTTTTTCAGTACTCACATACAGATGTGAGAGCTGGACCATAAAGAAGGCTAAGTGCTGAAGAATTGATGCTTTATTTTTTTTTCATAAGCTAAAAAAAGTTTATTTTAAAAATCAAAAGTCTAGAACAGATCTTTCACTTTATAAAAAGAAATATGGTGAAGAAAAAAAGCACACTGGTTAACATATTTGAATATTATCACAATTCATATACTATTTTGTGCTATTCAAAACAACCAAAAAATTGTTTTCAATATTTAAAATAGTATTTATTTGCCTATTTCATCTCTTCATTGTGTTTTATTATAGAGATCATATGTTTCAGAAATTGTATTTACTTCAAGTAAACCCAGTTCACCAACTATCCCATTTTCTTACCTTTAGGAGGAATTTTTATTAATGACTTTTTGAAGCAAGTAAAATAGCTTTTGAACTTGAAGGTATAACCCTTGATTAATATAGTTCCCTTTCATCAAATTCTAACAAAATGGGATTTTTATTTCTTACAGAAAATGCCCTTATTCTCTGTTACTACATACACTATCTCTTCTTAAAACATTTAAGCTCGTTTTCAGAGTATGTAGCACCTTTTGAAATTTTTTATCTTGTTATTATTGTCAAATTGACTTTTTAGCACACCTATCTTCAGATTTTAATAACTTAACATCCCATTTTGGTGAAATTATCTTGTTTCTGAGAACTTCTGACTTCTGAAAAATATGTCTGGTAATGGCAATATGCTTCTTTTTTTGGGAGGGGGGATCAGGATGGGGAATACTTGTAAATCCATGGCTGATTCATGTCAATGTATGACAAAAACCACTACAATATTGTAAAGTAATTAGCCTCCAACTAATAAAAATAAATGAAAAAAAAGAAGAAAAATGTGGAAAAGAGTGACCTAGTTCACAAATTTAAAAAAAGAATTGATGCTTTAAAACTGTGGTGCTGGCGAAGACTCTTGGAGTCCTTTGGATAGAAAGGAGATCAAACCAGACTATCCAAAAAGAAATCAACCCTGAATACTCATTGGAAAGACTGATGCTGAAGCTCCAATACTTTGGCCACCTGATGTGAATAGTCAAGTCATTGGAAAAGACCCTGATGCTGGGAAAGATTGAGGGCAGGAGGAGAAGGGGGCAACAGAGGATGAGATGGTTGGATGGCATCACTGATTCAGTGTACATGAGTACATCTCAAGAACCTCCCTGAGATTCACCTCTAGGCTGTATTCTCAGGACCTGGAACAAATTTGACCTTGAAAATCTTAGAAAGAAAAGGCTCACGTTCTTTTTGCAACAAAACTTGGAGCCAGTACAAACTGAGGAAATATGAAAAATGGCCTCTGAATGGCACACTAAATTATAACACAATCCTCCAACTTGAGCTCTTTTGCTGTTCCTCATGCTCAAAGCTTTATGGCACTTAGTCTGACTCCAGATCTAAGGGCCTCATGCCACATACGTCTTTCTTTTGCCACCTTATCCCCTCAACTCCCTCTGGCTTTCCCTCTCCATCAGATTTCTGAGCCCAGGACTTTGTCCTATAATCAAAAATCTGGGAAAACTCTCCTAACATTCTAAAGAATCCCCTTCTCTCTCCTCCTACCTCTTGGGGGCAGGTTTGGGGGGAGGGAGAGGAAAATGGAAAAGAAACCAAGCTTCCCCTCTTTCTGCAAGTTCCCTTACTCTTCCAAATTCTTCTGATCAAACTAAGCTCCCACCTCCCCAGAGGAACAATCACGGCTGGGACAACATCAGTCTGCCCCTGTCATCAGAGCCAATTTGAGCACTCTCTGATTTAAATGTTATCTATGAAACTATGACTACAAAGAAGAGAGATGACATTTTTGACACTGGATGGCCATGATATTCTTTAGACCCTGAAAAAAAACAACTGGTTAAAATGAAATCTTTTTGAAATTGCAAAACTGGTTCTTTTGCTATTGCAATTAGGAAAAAGCTGGTTTGTTAAAATCTCTCTTTTTTCTCTTTTTAGCTCTGACCCAGCCTGAGAACAGAGAAACATGCCTAGGAAAAAGCCTGAAGTTAACTCTTACCATGTCCCTGAAACACACACCCCACTTTGCCTGAGACTCCAGTCATGAGCAAGTTAGCAAAACTTCAAGCCAAGGGGAAAAGGGGGGCAAAGAGACATGTTAAATCTCAAGCGGAAAACTGAGATCTCTGTCCAGATTTATGTATACCTCAGTGTGTGTCTTTGTCTTTGGGTAATATTGCTGAGTTATTCTGTCAATGGGCTCTATTTAATCTGCCTAAAGAAAAGTAAGCACTTACAAATCATACAAGTCTTAAGTCAAGAAAAAAATCAAACTGAATGACTTTCAGGTTCATGAGAACTGGAAAATATTCACTATTAAATTAATACCTGGTATTAACATTTATTTGTTAATCTAATGAACATAGACATTGTGAAGGTACTTTTAAGAAAATGCAAATGACCTAAGAGCTTTGGGTGATTTATGTTTACCAATCTACAGAATGCTTACATAAAGGACAGTCCATGGTTGCTGAAGGAAAGTAGGATATATGTTTTCAGTAAAAAGGTATAAGAAATGAAATTACATTCTATTAAGGGAAAAGGAAGTTAAGTCTAAACTTACAGGTGCCTGTTCTCTGACTGAGCAAGTGATGTATTTACAGAAAGTGTAAAAAATGTTTGTGGGACATGGACCCCGAGCAGAGAGTTTTGTGCATCGTACCAGTTTCTTAAGATGTTGAACTGCATTTGAAATCTTATTGTTACTTTGGCTAAGTGAATAATTCTTGTTTCACAGTGAATATAAGCTGGTACCAAACTGGAATTTGGTTTTCTCTCCCTGTTAAAAGAATAAACTTTTCTTGGAATATGGCTTTTTAACAACAGATTATGTAAATTTCTTCATCTTTAAGTGATTTATATGTTTTCAAAACTTATTGTTACTTTGGCAAAATGAGTATTATTTCACTATGATCTATGAAGACTGCGACACACATAGACAAAGCTCATTCTGCTTCTACAAAAATTAACCCCTCATCTACTCCTAAATCAGGGAATTTAAAATGGATAAAGAATGGTTGTAAATCAAACAGTCAGGGCTATGGGAAATCCAAGATGGCCGTTTGGCTTTTCCTGGCTCCCTGACAAACCTCACTTTCATTTGATGGGATAAAGCCATTCCTGGCTGCAGAGTTGATGCTCTTACAATGAAAAAAAATGTTTAAAATGTGTCTTCCACTTGGATATATGTTCTACAATCTCCAGTGTTCAAGGCACCCACTTCACTGGACAAATCATACAAGCGTTAATAAAAAACGTCACAAACTTCTTAAAAACTATCACTGTCATTGCCACCCCCAATCATCAGGCAATGACAAAAGAACAAAAATTAATTACATGGGATTAAATAAACTGCTAAATATTGGTACAATTTTCATGACTTTTTGTCTCACATATTACTGGTTTCTGATCTTTGTTTTCAGATATCAAGAAGCTCTTCCCCTCAAACTACTTATGGTCTAAAACAATTTAGCAATTTATACCTGTGGGTAAAATTAAAACTTTTTTCTCTCTGCCTTGTCCCTCCAGAAATTTGAGACACTTGAGCTCTGAATAACCTTATCAGGTAAATGAAAAGACTGTCTCCTGCATTTACAGAGATTTCAAAGTGTAGTAGGGATCTCTAGAAGAAAATATCCACCTTACAAAAACTCATGACAGGTGTACGGTGTCTATAGTCAATGGACCAAACTTATTTTAAAAAGAAATTAGTCTTGACTGTGTTTAATAAAAATGGGGCCAGAAAAATTTATGTTTCACTGAATATTAAATTCTAGTTTTGTTAATTTAATGTCTGTGTTTACCAAGACTCACTTCCCAGTTAGTCCCTTGCTGTTATGTTTTACTATTATAAGATCTAATTGAACCGGAGCTGCTGCCACCAAGTCCGGATCCCACGCCGCGCGCCTCCGACGCCCGCCCGTTCGACGGTCACTCCCGATTCCTTTAGGTTCTAAGTCCAAGATGGCAACTCTCAAGGATCAACTGATTCAGAATCTTCTTAAGGAAGAACATGTCCCCCAGAATAAGATTACAGTTGTTGGGGTTGGTGCTGTTGGCATGGCCTGTGCCATCAGTATCTTAATGAAGGACTTGGCAGATGAAATTGCTCTTGTTGATGTCATGGAAGATAAACTGAAGGGAGAGATGATGGATCTCCAACATGGCAGCCTTTTCCTTAGAACACCAAAAATTGTCTCTGGCAAAGACTATAATGTGACAGCAAACTCCAGGCTGGTTATTATCACAGCTGGGGCATGTCAGCAAGAGGGAGAGCCGTCTTAATTTGGTCCAACGTAACGTGAACATCTTTAAATTCATCATTCCTAATATTATAAAATACAGCCCAAATTGCAAGTTGCTTGTTGTTTCCAATCCAGTTGATATTTTGACCTATGTGGCTTGGAAGATAAGCAGCTTTCCCAAAAACCATGTTATTGGAAGTGGTTGCAATCTGGATTCAGCTCAGTTCCGTTATCTCATGGGGGAGAGGCTGGGAGTTCACCCATTAAGCTGCCATGGGTGGATCCTTGGGGAACATGGCGACTCTAGTGTGTCTGTATGGAGTGGAGTGAATGTTGCTGGTGTCTCCCTGAAGAATTTACACCCTGAATTAGGCACTGATGCAGATAAGGAACAGTGGAAAGCAGTTCACAAACAGGTGGTTGACAGTGCTTATGAGGTGATCAAACTGAAAGGCTACACATCCTGGGCCATTGGACTGTCAGTGGCCGATTTGGCAGAAAGTATAATGAAGAATCTTAGGCGGGTGCATCCGATTTCCACCATGATTAAGGGTCTCTATGGAATAAAAGAGAATGTCTTCCTTAGTGTTCCTTGCATCTTGGGACAGAATGGAATCTCAGACGTTGTGAAAGTGACTCTGACTCACGAGAAAGAGGCCTGTTTGAAGAAGAGTGCAGATACACTTTGGGGGATCCAGAAAGAACTGCAGTTTTAAAGTCTTCTAATGTATCACTTCACTGTCTAGGCTACACAGGATTTTAGTTGGAGGTTGTAACTCATACTGTCCTTTATATCTTGTCTGTGATTAAAACAGTAATATTAAGACAGCCTAGGAAAAAATCAATTTCCTAATGTTAGAAATAGGAATGGTTCATAAAACCTTGCAGCTGTATCCTGATGCTGGATGGCATTTACCTTGTGTAGTCCTAAACTGGTTTGTCAAATAATTCAACTTCCTCAAGAGGTACCACTGCCCACGTTGCAGATGCTGCAGTTGCCCTTCAAGCCAGATGTGTATTTACTGTGTTCTATAACCTCTGGTTCCTTTAGCCAAGGTGCCTAGTCCAACTTTTTCCCTCCAGTGAATCACATCCTGGGATCCAATGTATAAATCCAGTATTGCATGCCACGTGTGCATAACTGTTCTAAAGAATCTTACGTACTGTATGAATCAGAATAGTGTACACTGCCTTGTAATGTAAAAGGGAAAAATTACATAAATAATGCCACCAACTAAGTGTTACACCAACTAAATAAATAAAGCTTGAACAGTGACTACTCTGATAATTAAAAAAAAAGATCTAATTGAGTTAATAAAAGGACACTCTAAGTTTGTTTCTGAAGCCTGACTTCATAATTAATCTTTGGATAAAGATCAGGTGCCCCATGACCTACAACCAGGAGATGAACACCAGCCTATAGTTGTTCAACAAAGTCAGACAACACGGTATATACTGGGCTGCATCTAATAAAAGTTCTTCTAAGTTCTTGCATGCCACACAGCGTGGCCAAAAAAAAAAAAAAGTGAGAAGCTACTGGAGGGTGTTAAACAGAGAAATAAAATAATCTCATTCACTATTTAAAAAAAAAAGTTCTTAAATTCTTACTTGTGAACTTACTACTAGCATAGTGTTTTCTGTTTTAAAATTAATTTAATTGGAGGATAATTTCTTTAGAATATTGTGGTGGTTTTTGCCATACATCAACGTGAATCACCCACAGGTGTACATGTGTCCCCCACATCCTGAATGCCACCACCACCTCCCTCCCCACCCCATCCCTCTGGGTTTTCCCAGAGCACTGGCTTTGAGTGCCCTGCTTCATGCATCGAACTTGCACTGGTCATCTGTTTTACATATGGTAATATATATGTTTCAATGCTGTTCTCTCAAATCATCCTACCCTCCCCTTCTCCCACAGAGTTCAAAAGTCTGTTCTTTACATCTGTGTCTCTTTTGCTGCCTTGTGTATAGGATCGTCATTATTGTCTTTCTAAATTCCATATATATGCATTAATATATTGTATTGGTGTTTCTGACTTACTTCACTCTGCATAATAGCCTCCAGTTTCATCCACCTCATTAGAACTGACTCGAATGCATTCTTTTTTATAAATGAGTAATATTCCATTGTGTATATGTACCACAACTTCCTTATCCATTCATCTGCCAATGCACATCTAGGTTGCTACCGTGTCCTAGCTATTGTAAACAGTGCTAGCATGTTGTTTTCTATATTGCACGGTTTACAAAACTGTTTTCTCTTACATTACCAAATGTGTGACTGAGCCTCTAATAAACTGATGATAGATAGTTCCATATGAGATCAATGATCGTAATAATGTTAACTCTAGATATGGGAAGAAGCAACATGGGGGAATATTTTCCTGGACTATAAGAGACTAGTAAGGCAGATATGGTCCAGGACTTTTGTTACTTTCATGCCTACTAATGGCATATTGAGTGACCTATCAAAAATAAATCTTCACCAGACCTGAGCACTGCTACCACCATGGGACAAAATGGACCATGAGTTGCCCCCAAAACCAAGGTCAAATCTACAGCCATGAAGGAGCCCTGCTGACTGGAACTGGCACTTGCTGTTTGCCTCTACGGAGATTAAATCAGGAGCCACTGCAGCTACTGACCTTCAATGCCCCCTGAAAGGAGCTCAGGGTAGCAATCACAAATGAGGCACTTTGTGCTCTGGGAAAAACTGGCGGAACAGGTCTTCAGATAATTAGATATTTTCATGAGTCCCAATTCTTGCATGTTCGCACACCTAGAGAAACACCAACATCATGGGCCAATGTCTGATCCTAGTTCTCCTGACTAACCTCTCTTCTGGGCCCCTCGGCAGCTTCTCTACTTCTATTAATCTTTGGGCCACGTCTCTCTAACCATCCTGTTAAGTTTGTTTTTTTTCTAGAAGACAACAAGTAAAATCTCCAGATGCTGTTACAACAAGGATACCAGCTGGTGAACACATTGGAACAAGCGGTTCTGTCATTCTGTGGACTCTCAAGTCCCTGAGCAGATGCACCCTGACAGAGAGCAGGCACTGGGACCCAGAACCCCATGATGCCCCTGTCCAGCAGGAAGAAGCCAGAGTGGTCTGTGCCCCTTGCCCCAATGACCTGGGTCCCCACGTCCCAAGACCGGGATAGGCAGGTAGTTAGACACGAGCAGGGTGTTAATGGGCCAAAGATTTGGCCCATTAATAAGGAGAGGGACGAATGTTGAGCTCCTGCCCCCAAGGCCAGAGGTGTGAGGACTTGCACCAAGGCCACAGAAGCAGAGCCCAGAACCATGGACACCTCTGAAGCTGACTGAACCCCTTTGAAATCACTGCCAAAAGCCCCCTGATCATCACTAACAAGCTTCCTGACTCCCAATTACACCTACTCCAGTAAACACCCTAAGGCACCCCAAACAATCACCTAATGTCAACCATCCAGCAGGAATTTTGTCTTGAGGCTATAAAAAGTGGCTATTAACTCACAAAAACTACTAACTCTCCTTGGCCTGTCAGGATGATGGCCCACTGCACCTGCATGCAGTGCCCACATTATCTCTGCTCTTTGTTCTTAATAAACTAACTCCCCTCTCAAATGCTCTTCTTTTTTTTTTTTTTTTTTTTTATTAGTTGGAGGCTAATTACTTTACATCATTACAGTAGTTTTTGTTATACATTGATATGAATTAGCCATGGATTTACATGTATTCCCCATCCCAGTCCCCCCTCCCACCTCCCTCTCCACCCGATCCCTCTGGGTCTTCCCAGTGCACCAGGCCCGAGCACTTGTCTCATGTACCCAACCTGAGCTGGTTATCCGTTTCACCCTAGATAATACACATGTTTCAATGCTGTTCTCCTGAAACATCCTACCCTCGCCTTCTCCCAGAGTCCACAAGTCTGTTCCATACATCTGAGTCTCTTTTTCTGTCAAATGCTCTTCTTTTCCAACCCTGACTCAACAAATACTATCTACAATGATGATAAGACTTAAGCTGGTTAGACTCATCTGTTAAAATACAGGGAAATATACAGCAGGCCTAATTTCCCTGTGGGGAAAGGTAATCCCACACCAGTATTACTGGTGTTCTCTACTCCTAACTGTTCGGTAACTATCTCTGCCAGGCAGGATTCTCTACATGTTTGTTCATTTTTCACCCAGTATCCTTCTCAAGTCTCACCAAGTTGCATTAAAATGTCTATTCTCCATTTGGGCCATTGATTCCAACAGTAAGAACCAACAAATATCTCCTGGGCACAAACCTTATACAAAGACTATATTTAGCTAGGCATCTACCAGCTGGGATTCTACTAGGAAAGTCACTTAAAACTTTGTCTGTACCTCCATTTCTCTGCTTTAAAATAGCCCCCATGAACAGGAAGATCTTGTCTTCAATTTGGGTCATGTCCAGACAACACATTAGAAATGCTGTGGGGTGAAGGAATGTTTCATTTGGTGATACTTACCTAGCCTAAGGGAACTTGCAACACAGCTGGAAAGACAGAAACACATCAGACCTTAAAGTGATTTGTGCAGAGGATTGATGTGAGAAAATGAAATTTTAATCCTGGTCTACCATGAATTCCCTGTGTCACCATGGCACATGATACAATCTCCTAAACCTTCCTGTCTCATTTGTAAACTGAGAAGGCTAGAGTGGGTGATGATGATAACAGCTAATTCATTTAACATTTCTTATACACTAGGCCCTATATTAAGTACTGACCATGGATAAACACACTGAAACCTCACAATACTGCTGAGGTAGGTACCACTATCATCCTTATTTTACAGATAATCCATGAGATCCAATGTTCTGTAATTATGTGGTCTCAAGTTAAAGATTCTGGTAGACAATATTTTCCAAAGGTGGCCACAACAATAGTTCCTATCCCACATGCTCTTCTTAGAAAGTATGACTTTGACACTCCTGCCTTAGAGAGGTGGGTCTATGTCCCCTCTCATTGAATCTGGGTGGGCTTTTGTCTGGAAAAAGTTATGTTATGGGACTTCTGAGAAGAGGTCATAAAAACCAATTAATACAGCTTATATTAGTTTCCTACTGTTACACAAAAGATTGTCACAAACAGTGGCTTAAAATAAGACATTTGATCATCAAAAAATCTACAAACAAATGTTGGAGAGGGTGTGAAGAGAAGGAAACTCTTCTACATTAGTGGTGGGAATGTAAAGTGGTACAGTCACTATGGAGAACAGTATGGAGTTCCTTAAAAAAGTAAAAAATAGAGCTACCATATGACCCTATAATTCAACTCCTAGCCATATAGTTGGGAGAAAAATACAATCCAAAAGGATACATCCACCTCAGTGCTCCACTGCAGCACTGTTTACCACAGCCAAGATCCAGAAGCAACCAAGATCCAGAGGAATGGATACAGAAAATGTGGTACATATATACAATGGAATATTACTCATCTAATAAAAGAATGAAATAATACCATTTGCAACAACATGGATGGACCTAGACACTGTCATACTGAATGCAATCAGTCAGAAAAAGAGAAATACATGCAAATTCTAAAGACAAATGATAGAAATGAACTTATTACAAAATAGAAACTATAATGCTAAGTTAGTCAGACAAAGAGAAATATATGCAGAATCTAAAGACAAATGATAGAAACGAACTTATTTACAAAATAGAAACAAACTCATAGAATGAATTTATGGTTACTAGGGAAGGGTTGGGGGGAAGACATAGTTATGGAGTTTGGGACTGACGTGTACACACTGCTATATTTAAAATGGATAACCAACAAGGACCTACTGTATAGCACAGGAAGAAATTCAATACCATGTGCCAGGCTGGATGGGAGGGAAGTTTGGGGGAGAATGGGTTCATGTATATACATGGGTGGGTAACTTTGGAGTCCACCTGAAACTTAGGTGGTGTAGTAGTAAAGAATCCAGCTACCAGGGCAGGAGACGCAAGAGACGTGGGTTCAATCCATGGATCGGTAAGATCCCCTGGAGGATAAAATGGTAACTCCCTTTAGTAATCTTGCCTGGAAAAATCCATGGACAGAGGAACCTGGCAGGCTACAGTCCATGAGGTCTCAAAGAGTCAGACACGACTGAGCAGGCACACACACACTTGCCTGGAATACTCTTCCCCACCCCCAGTGAAACTATCACAACATTGTTTACTGGCTAAACTCCAATATAAAATTGAAAGTTTAAATTAATAATAAAAAAAAAACTACACAGAGAACATCAGCTAGGATGTCTGCAACAAAAATGACAGAGAATAACAAGTGTCAGCGAGGTTGTGGAGACACTAGAACCCAAATACATCACTGGTGGCAATGTAAGAAAGACACTGAAGCCCAGTTTGTAAAAACAGTCTGGCAGCTTTCAAAAGACTAAACAGAGTTACTTATGACCCAGTCATTTCACTCTTAGGGATCTACCCATGAGATGTGAAAACATACAACCACATAAAACAGCCCAATCAAAAAGTGGGCAGAAAGACTTAACAGACATTTCTTCAAAGAAGATATACAGATGTCAGTAGGTACATGAAAAGGAGCTCAACATCACTAATTATTAGAGAAATGTAAATCAAAACTACAATGAGAAACCATCTCACACCTGTCAGAATGGCCATCATTAAAAAGCCCACAAATAACCAATGTTCGAGAGGGTGTGGAGAAAAGGGAACCCTCCTACACTGCTGATGGGAATGTAAACTGGTACAGCCATTATGGAAAACAGTGTGGCATTTCCTCAGAAAACTAAAAATAGAATTACCATATGATCCAGCAATCTCATTCCTGGGCATATACGCAGACAAAACTCTAATTCAAAAAAGATACCTGCAAGAAAACACTTGAAGACATTATAGTCAAAAACTTCCAAACATGAGAAAGGAAATAGCCAGCCAAGTCCAGGAAGCACAGAGTCCCATACAGGATAAACCCAAGGAGAAACACGTGGACACACATATTAAACTAACAAATACAAATTCAAAGAAAAAGCATTAAAAGCAGCAAGGGAAAAGTAACAAATAATATACAAGGGAAACCTCATTAGTTTATCAGCTGATGTTTCAGCAGAAACTCTGCAGTCCAGAAGAGAGTAGCAGCATACATTTAAAGTGATGAAAGGGAAAAAACTACAACCAAGATTAGTCTAACCATCAAGGATATCATCCAGATTCAACAGAGAAATCAAAAGTTTTGCAGACAAGCCAAAACTAAGAGAACTCAGTACCACAAAATCAGCTTTACAACAAATGCTAAAGGAACTTCTCTAGGCAGGAAACATGAAAGAAAAAGACTTACAAAAACAAACCCCAAAGAATTAAGAAAATGGTAACAGGAACATACATACTGATAATTATCTTAAATATAAATGAATTAAATGCTCCAACCAAATGGTACAGGCTGGCCGAATGGATACAAAAACAAGACCACTATATATGCTGTCTACAAGAGACCCACTTCAGACCTAGGAACACATACAGACTGAAGTGAGGGCATGGAAAAAGATATTCCATGCAAATGGAAATCAAAAGAAAACTGGGGTAGCAATACTTATATCAGACATAATAGACCTTAAATTAAAGACTGTTGCAAGAGACAAGGAAGCACACTACATAATGATCAAGGGATCAATCCAAGAAGAAGATACAACAATTGTAAATACTTATGCACCAAACATCAGAGCACCTCAATGCATAAGGCAAATTCTAAGAGCCATAGAAGGGGAAATCGACAGTAACACAATAATAGCGGGGGACTTTAGCACTCCACTTACACCAATGGATAGATCATCAAGAACAAAAAGTTAATAAGGAAACACAAGTCTTAAATGACACACTAGACCAGATAGACTTAATTGATACATATAAGACATTCCATCTGAAAGCAGAATACACTTTCTTCCTAAGTGCACATGGAACATTCTGCAGCATAGATCACATCTTGGGTGAAAAATCGAGACATGGTAAATTTAAGAAAACTGAAAGTATATCAAGCATCTTTTCAAACCATAATGCCATAAGATTAGAAATCTATTACAGGGGGAAAAAACTGTAAAAAAAAAAAAAAACACCACAAAAACATGAAGGCTACATTGATATGCTATTAAATAACCAAGAGATCACTGAAGAAATCAAAGAGAAAATAAAAATACATAGAAATGAATGACAATGAAAACACACACAAAACCTATGGGATGCAGTAAGAGCAATTCTAAGAGGGAAATTTATAGCAATATAATCCTACCTCAAGAAACAAGAAAAATCTCAAATAAATGACCTAACCTTACACCTAAAGCAATTAGAGAAAGAAGTACAAACAAAACCCAAAGTTAGCAGAAGGAAACAAATCATAAAAATCAGAACAGAAATAAATGAAATAGAAACAAATAAAATATGGGCAAAGATGAATGAAACTAAAAGTTGATTCTTTGAGAAGATAAACAAAATTGATAAACCTTTAGCCAGACCCATCAAGAAAAAATGGAAGAGGACACAATATATAAAACTATAAATGGAAAAGAAGAAATTACAACTGACATTGCAGAAATAGTATCATTAGAGACTACTTACAAGCAACTATGAGGCTTCCCAGGTGGCTCAGTGTAAAGAATCCGCCTGCCAGTGCAGGAGATGCAGGTTCAATCCCTGCGTTGGGAATATCCCCTGGAGAAGGGAATGGCAACTCACTCCAGTATTCTTGCCTGGAAATTCCCATGGGGAGAGGAGTCTGATAGGCTACTGAATGACTGAGCATGCATGGACAAGTAAGTATATGTCAATAAAATGGATAACCTGAAGGAAATGGACAAACTCTCAGAAATGTACAACCTTCCAACCAAACCAGTAAGAAAGAGAAAATATGAACTGGCCAATCACAAGTATGAAATTGAAACTATGTTTAAAAATCTTCCAACAAACAAAAGTCCAGGACCAGATGGCACCACAGATGAATTCTATCAAACATTTAGAGTAGAACTAACATCCATCCTTCTGAAACTCTTCCCAAAAAATTGCAGAGGAAGGAACACTCCTAATCTCATTCTACAAGGCCATCATCACACTGATACCAAAACAAGATTAACATATCACAAAAAAAGAAAATTACAGACCAACATCACTGAAGAACATGAATGCAAAAATCCTCAACAAAATACTAGCAAAAAGAATGCAACAACACATTAAAAGGATCATAGAACCATGATCAAGTGGGATTTATCCCAGGGATGCAATGATTCTTCAATAAACACAAATCAATGTGATACACTGTATTAATAAATTGAAGAATAAAAACCATATGATCATGTCAACAGATGTAGAAAAAACTTTTGACAAAATTCAACACCCATTTAGGCACTGAGGGAAACTACCTCGACATAATAAAGGCCATATACAACAAAAACAAAGGAAACATCATTCTCAGTGGTGAAAAACTGAAAGCATATTCTTCAAGATCAGGAACAAGAGAAGGATGTCCACTCTCATAACTATCACTCAAAAATAGTTTTGGAAGCACTAGCCAGTTCAGCAGATAAGAAAACTAATAAAAGAAATCCAAATTGGAAAAGAAGTTGTAAAATGGTCACTGTTTGCAGATGACATACTATACATAGAAAATCCTGAAGATACCACCAGAACACTACTGGTGCTAATCAACCAATTTAGTAAAGTTGTAGGATACAAAATTAATTCACAAAAATCTGTTGCATTCCTATACATTAGCAAGGAATGATCAGAAAGAGAAATTAAGGAAGCAATCCCAGTTATCACTGCAACAAAAAGAATAAAATACCAAGGAATAAACTTACATAAGGAGACAAAAGACCTGTACTGAGAAGACAATAAGATACCGATGAAAGAAATCAAAGATGACACAAACTGATGGAGAGACATACCATGTTCTTGCAATGGAAAAATCAATATCATCATGAAAATGATGATAACTACCCAAAGCAATAAACAGATTCAATGTAATCCCAATCAAACTACCAATGGCATTCTGCACAAAGTTAAAACAAACAAACAAAAATCTCACAATTCATATGGATACACAAAAGACACCAAATAGCCAAAGCAATCTTGAGAAAGGAAAATGCAACTGGAGGAATCAGGCTTCCTGACTTCAGATTATCCTACAGACCTACAGTCATCAAGACAGTAGAGTACTGGCAAAAAAAAAAAAAAAAAGAAATACAGAACAATGGAACAGAATGGAAAGCCCAGTGATAAACCCATGCACCTATGGTCACCTCATCTTTGACAAAGGACACAAAAATATACCATGGAGGAAAGACAGCCTCTTCAATTAGAGGTGCATAGAAAACTGGACAGCTACATGTAAAACAATGAAATTAGAACGCTTCCTAAAACCATATCCAAAAAGTAAAATGGATTAAAGACCTAAATATAAGGCCCAAAATATAAGACTTCTATAGGAATACAAAGACAGAAGACTCTTTAGTATATATTCCAGCAAGATCTTTTTTGACACATCCTACAGAATAATGAAAATAAAAACAATATAAACAAATGGGACCAGGTTAAACTTTAAAGTTTTTGCACAGCAGAGGAAACCATCAACAAGACAAAATGATGACCCTCAGAAAGGTGCAAAGTACTTGCAAAGTAAGCAAATGAGAAGAGGGTAATCTTCAAAATATACAAACAACTCATGTAGCTCAATATAAAATAAAAAACCAATCAAAAAATGGGTGGTATCCCTAAACATGCACTTCTCCAAAGAAGACATACGATGGCCAACAGACACACGAAAATATGCTTAACATCACTATTTATTAGAGAAATGCAAATCAGAACTACAGTGAGGTACCACCTTACACTGGTCTGAATGGCCACCATCAAAAAATCTACAAGAAATGAATTATGCTGAGGGTGTGGGAAAAAGAGAACCCTCCTGCACTGTTGGTGGGAATATTTATTTGTACAACCACTAAAAAGAATAGTATGGAGGTTCCTTAAAAAACCAAAAGTAGAACTACCACATGACCCAGCCATCCCATTCTTGGGCACATGTCTGGGGAAAACCACAATTCCAAAAGATGCATGGCACCCCAATGTTCATGGCAGCACTATTTACAAGAGCTAGGATATGGCAGAAAGTAGAGAAGAACTGGAGAAGGCAATGGCAACCCACTCCAGTACTCTTGCCTGGAAAATCCCATGGATGGAGGAGCCTTATAGGCTGCAGTTCATGGGGTCGCTAAGAGTCGGACTGAGTGACTTCACTTTCACTTTTCATTTTCATGCATTGGAGAAGGAAATGGCAACCCACTCCAGTGTTCTTGCCTGGAGAATCCCGGGGTCAGGGGAGCCTGGTGGGCTGCCGTCTATGGGATCGCACAGAGTTGGACATGACTGAAGTGACTTAGCAGCAGCAGCAGCGAACTAAAGAGCCTCTTGATGAAAGTGAAAGATGAGAGTAAAAAGTTGGCTTAAAATTCAACATTCAGAAAACTAATTTCATGGCATCCGGTTCCATCACTGCATGGCAAATAGATGGGGAAACAATGAAAACAGTGACAGGCTTTATTTTGGGGGGCTCCAAAATCACTGCAGATGGTGATTGCAGCCATGAAATTAAAAGACGCTTACTCCTTGGAAGAAAAGCTATGACCAACCTAGACAGCATATTAAAAAGCAGAGACATTACTTTGCCAACAAAGTTCAGTCTAGTCAAAGTTATGGTTTTTCCAGTAGTCAGGTAAGGATGTGAGAGTTGAACTATAAAGAAAGCTGAGCGCCGAAGAATTAATGCTTTTGAACTGTGGTGTTGGGGAAGACTCTTGAGAGTCCCTTGGACTGCAAGAAGATCCAACCAGTCTATCCAAAAGGAAATCCGTCCTGAATATTCATTGGAAGGACTGATGTTGAAGCTGAAACTCCAATATTCTGGCTACCTGATGCAAAGAACTGACTCATCTGAAAAGACCCTGATTCTTGGAAAAACTGAAGGCAGGAGGAGAAGGGGACGACAGAGGATGAGATGGCATCACCAACTCGATGGACATGTGTTTGAATAAGCTCCAGGAGTTGGTGATGGACCGGGAAGCCTGGTGTGCTGCAGTCCATGGGGCCACAAAGAGTCAGACACGACTGAGCAACTGAACTGAGGATATGGAACCAACCAGAATGTCCATGAAGAGATGAATGGATAAAGATGTGGTACATAGATACAGTGGAATATTACTCAGCCATAAAAGGAACAAAATTGTGCCATCTATAGAGACACGGATGGACCAAGAGCCTGTCATAAGAGTGAAGTAAGTCAGAGAAAACAACTATCATATATTAATGCATATATGCGGAATCTAGAAAAATGGTACAAATGAACCTAACTGCAAAGCCAAAATAGAGATACAGATGTGGAGAACAAACGTATGGAAAACAAGAGGGGAAAATGGGGGCTGGGATAAATTGGGAGACTCGGATTGACATATATATGCTATTATGTATAAAATAAATAACTAATGAGAACCTACTACACAGTACAGAGGGGGAAAAGTACAATCTGTTTCAATACATAGGTTATTGTTGTTCTTTAGTCTCTAAGTCATGTCCCCATGGACTGTAGCCCACCAGGCTCCTCTGTCCATGGGATTTCCCAGGCAAAAATACTAGAGTAGATTTCCATTTCCTCCTCCAAGGGATCTTCCCAACCAAGGGATCAAACCCCCATCTTCTGCTTTGGCAGGTGGGTTCTTTACCACTGAGCCACCTGGGAAGCCCAAGACATATATTAACTTTAAAAATGTAGCGTTTATTAGGTGCAGATAAATACAGTTTGATTCCACTTATATGAGGTACTTAGAAGAGTCAAATTCAGAGAGTCAGAAAGTACACTTGTAGATGTCAGGGTCCTGGGGTGGGAAGTGAGAGTGGGGAGTGTTTAATGGGGACAGATGTGCAGTTTAGTAAGGTGAAAAATTTGGGAGATGGGTGATGGTGAGAGTTGCACAACAACATGAATGTATTTATTGCCACTGAACTGTACAGTCAAATATGGTTAAAATACTATGATTTATATTATGTGATTATTTTTACCACAATAGAAAACATTCAAAAAAAGACACATACCCCTATGTTGATAGGAACACTAAACATGGACACAATGTAGATGGCCACTGACAGATGAATGGATAAAGATGTGGTGCACTGGGAAGACCCAGAGGAATCGGGTGGAGAGGGAGGTGGGAGGGGAGATCGGGATGCGGAATACATGTAACTCCATGGCTGATTCATGTCAATGTATGACAAAACCCACTGAAATGTTGTGAAGTAATTAGCCTCCAACTAATAAAAATAAAGGAAAAAAAAGATGTGGTGCATATATACAATGGAATATTCTTCAACCATAAAAAGAATGAAATAATGCCATTTGCAGCAACATGCATGGACATGGAGACTGTCATACTGAGTGAAGTAAGTCAAAAAGAGAAAAATATCCTATAATGGCACTTAAATGTGAAATCTAAAATATGGTACAAATGAACTTGTCTACAAAACGGAAACAGACTCACAGACATAGAGAACAGACATGTGGTTGCCAAAGGGGAGGGGAATAAGAGAGGGAAGGATTGGGAGTTTGGGACTACTGATGTAAACAATTACATATAGCATGAATAAACAACAAGGTCCTAGTGTATAGCAAAAGGAAATGTATTCAACATTCAGTGATAAACTGTAACAGAAAAGAATTTGAAAAAGAATGCCTATATGTGTATAACTGAGTCACTTCGCTGTACAGTGGAGATTGGCACAACACTGAAAATCAAGTATACTCCAACTTAAAATTTTTCAAAAATAAAAATTTTAAAAAGCCTTTTACACAAATGTTCACAGCAGCACTACTCACAATAACTGAAAAGTGGAAAGAATCCACATGTCCATCAACTGATGAAGAGGTGAACACAATGTGGTCTATCCCCATACCAGAAGAGTGTTCCACCATAAAAAGGAATGAAGTTCTGACACATACCACCACATGGACGAACCTTGAAAACATAATGCTAAGTGAAAGAAGCCAGGCCATAATGAGATGTCCAGAATAGGCAACTCCTCAGAGTCAGGAAGATGTTGGAAAGTTGCCAGAGACGCTGGGGAGCGTACAGTGAGGAGGAAGTACTAATGGGCATCGAGTTTCCTTTAGGGTGGAAAAAATGTTCTAGGATTGATTACCATGATGATGGCATAGCTCTGAGCAGATACTAAAAACCGGTGTACATTTTAAATGGGTGAATTGTATTATATGTGAATTATACCTCAATACAGCTGTTTATTAACAAGCAGAGACATTACTTTGCCAACAAAGGTCCGTCTAGTCAAGGCTATGGTTTTTCCAGTGGTCATGTGTGGATGTGAGAGTTGGACTGTGAAGAAAGCTGAGCACCGAAGAATTGATGCTTTTGAACTGTGGTGTTGGAGAAGACTCTTGAGAGTCCCTTGGACTGCAAGGAGATCCAACCAGTCCATCCTAAAGGAGATCAGTCCTGGGTGTTCATTGGAAGGACTGATGCTGAAGCTGAAACTCCAATGCTTTGGCCACCTCATGCGAAGAGTTGACGTGTTGGAAAATACCCTGATGCTGGGAGGGATTGGAGGCAGGAGGAGAAGGGGACGACAGAAGATGAGTTGGCTGAATGGCATCACTGACTCAATGGACATGAGTTTGAGTAAACTCCAGGAGTTGGTGATGGACAGGGAGGCCTGGCGTGCTGCGATTCATGGGGTTGCAAAGAGATGGACACGACTGAGCGACTGAACTGAACTGAACTGAACAGCTGTTTATACACTGCTGACAAGTCTGTGGGGTAACACACACTCTTCAACATTGTGAGAAGATACAATGGAAGATGAATTGTCAGTATTTAACAAAACTAGATTTGTATTAACATTTAGCCTTTGACCCAGAAATATCATTTCTAGTGCCTTCCTCTTAAAATACACCAGTAACAACAAGAAAATACACAGACACAAGGATATTTGGCATTACTCATACAACATAGCAGAAACTACTCAAGTGTGCAAATCAAGGCTATTGGCTAAATAAATGATGATACACGCACAATACGGAGTGCTATGTAGCTATAGGAAAAAAATTTGGAGATCTCTATGAGGTGGTGTTAGGTGGTTTCCAGGATACACTGTAACACAACAAGTATATAAATCATCTGTTCCCATTTGTTTAACAAAGGGGAAATAAGTAAATATGCATATATCTCCTTATGTTTGCAAAGAGAAACATAGGAAGGATGAACCAGAAAATGATGAAGTTTTCTACTTGTAAGTTTGGGGGTGGGGGTGGACAACATGAACTAAATCGGAAGGAAGACGGCTCCTGTAGGGTATGTCTTTGTGTGTATTTTAATGTTGAAAGGTCAGAGGAGACAGCTTCAAGGGGCTCTCACTGCCCAAATGTGGGCCAATGGGGGCATCAAATTAAGGGCACAGTAAAATATTATTTCAAGGGATTAGATCTGGCAGACAGAGTGCCAGAACTATAGACAGAGGTTGCTAACATTGCATAGGAAGCAGTCACCAAAACCATTCCCAAGAAAAAGAAATGCAAGAAGGCAAAGTGGTTGTCTGAGAAGGCCTTACAAATACCTGAGAGGAGAAGCAAAAGGCAAAGGAGAAAGGGAAAAATATACCCAACTAAATGTGGAGTTCCAGAAAATACCAAGGAGAGGTAAGAAAGCCTTCCTAAGTAAACAGTGCACAGAAATAGAGGAAAATAATAGAATGAGAAAGATTAGAGATCTCTTCAAGAAAATCAGAGATACCAAGGGAACATTTCATGCAAAGATGGGCTCAATAAAGGACAGAAATGGCATGGCCCTAACAGAAGAAGAGGATATTAAGAAAAGGTGGCAAGAACACAAAGAACTGTACAAAAAAGGTCTTAATGACCCAGGTAACAACCATGGCGTGATCACTCACCTAGAGCCAGATGTCCTGGAGTGTGAAGTAGAGTGGGCTTTAGGAAGCATTACTATGAACAAAATTAGTGGAGGTGATGGAATTCTAGGGGACTGTTTCAGATCCTAAGAGATGATGCTGTGAAAGTGATGTACCCAATATGCCAGCAAATTTGGAAAACTCAGCAGTGGCCACAGGACTGGAAAATGTCAGTTTTCATTCCAATCTGAAAAAAGGGCAATGCCAAAGAACATTCAAACTACCACACAACTGCACTCATTTCATATGCTTGCTCAAAATTCTTCAAGCTAGGCTTCAATACTACATGAACTGAGAACTTCCAGATGGATCTAGAAAAGGCAGAGGAACCAGAGATCAAATTGCCAACATCTGTTGGATCATAGAAAAAGCCAGGGAATTCCAGAAAAACATCTACTTTTGCTTCATTGACTATGCTAAAGCCTTTGACCATGTGGATCATAACAAACTGTGGAGAATTCTTAAAGATATGGGAATACCAGAGCACCATACCTGCCTCCTGAGAAACCTGTATACAGGACAAGAAGCAACAGTTAGAACCTTACATGAAACAACCAACTGGTTCCAAAGTTGGGAAAGGAGTATGTCAAGGATATATATTGTCACTCTGCTTATTTAACTTATATGCAGAGCACATCATGCAAAATGCCGGGCTGGATGAAGCACAAGCTGGAATCAAGATTGCTGGGAGAAATAGCAATAACCTCAGATATGAAGATGTGCCGGAGCCTGCCGGCAAACGAACCGGTCACGGGCGCAATCGCCGAAATACCTGAGAAATAAAAGAAAGGACTAGGAAAGAAAAGACTAGAAAAGAATGGGGTTGAGAGGGACAGAGTCTGCTTGCGTCTGACTCTGCCAACTTTATTGAAGAATACCACACCTATATATATGCTAACAGGAGTTGCTAATAGATCAAAGGTTTGCACATGTGCAGAGCTACAGGCACAGGTGTTTTAAATTCCTCCACTTAAGATCAGTAAAGCATCACCCTAGCACCCAACTGAAATCAATAGAACATTAACTGGATAGAAAACAGGCTTCAATCATGACGAGTTTATCAGCAACAGGTGAACAGGTGAAAGATCACTACAGCAATTTCCTTGATGGAGGTGAGAAAGGCCAACCTGTGCTTTAATAAATCAGGGGTGGCGGGACAGAGAGGGATCTCTTGATCTCTCTCAGAGCTAAGAAGGAGCCTGAGCAGTCAGGCTGGCTCCCCGCAAAGATGACACCACCCTTACGGCAGAAAGTGAAGAGGAACTAAAAAGCCTCTTGACGAAGGTAAAAGACGAGAGTGAAAAAGTCGGCTTAAAACTCAACATTCAAAAAACCAAGATCATGGCTTTGGGTCTGATTAATTCACGGCAAATAGATGGGGAAACAATGGAAACAGCGAGACTTTATTTTCTTGGGCTCCAAAACCACTGTTGACTGTGACTGCAGCCATGAAAGTAAAAGACGCTTGCTCCTTGGAAGGAAAGCTATGGCAAACCTAGACAGCATATTAAAAAGCAGAGACATAACTTTGCTGACAAAGGCCTGTATAGTCAAAGCTATGATTTTTCCAGTAGTCTTTGTATGGATGTGAGTGTTGGACAATAAAGAAGGCTGAGTGCCAAAGAATTGATGCTTTCGAACTGTGGCATTGGAGAAGACTATTGAGAGTCCCTTGGACAGCAAAGAGATCAAACCAATTAATCCCAAAGGAAATCAATCCTGAATATTCACTGGAAGGATTGATGCTGAAGCTGAAAATCCAATACTTTGGCCACCTGATGTGAATAGTCAAATCATTGGAAAAGATCCTGATCCTGGGAAAGAATGAGGGCAGGAGGAGAAGGAGGCGACAGAGGATGAGATGGTTGGACCTCATCACCGACTCAATGGATATGAGTTTGAGCAAACTCCGGGACATAGTGAAAGACAGGGAAGCCTGCCATGCTGCAGTTCATGGGGTCGCCAAGAGTTGGACATGACTTAGTGACTGAACATCAAAGGATTATAACCCAGTAAATAAAATATGAATCCATGAGATCACTTTAATAATAAATAGGCAAGTATATAAATGGGCTTCCCATGTGGCATAAAGAACCCTCCGGCCAATGTAGGAGACATCAAGAGACCTGGGTTCCATCGCTGGGTCAAGAAGATTCACTAGAGGAGAGCATAGTAACCCACTGCAGTATTCTTGCCTAGAGAATCCCATGTCCAGGGGAGCCTGGTGGGCTCCATGGGGCTGCAAAGAGTTGAACACGACTGAAGGGACTTAGCATGCGGGCAAGTATATACCCCCCTGTGCCTCTCCCCAGGCTCACACTAGACTCCTGGCCAGTCTCTCTTCAGGGCCCAGGGCCCGCTTTGGCTCCTCATGCTGACTCGCTGGCAACTTCTCCTCACTCCAGGTCTCCCATCACATCACCTCCCCAGCTTTGTCTGCTGCAACAAACCCCTTCTGAAGCTGGGTGACCCTGCTTCCCAGATGGAGCCCTAAGGCTGAGTGATCTCAGGAAAGGGTATGTGAGAATTTTCTGCGTTCTTGCAATGTTTTTTTGTTAAGTGTGAAATATTTTCAAAATAATGTCTTAAAAAACTGAATTTTTCTAAGATTTACTTGAGGATTCTTTCAGTAAAAGGTTAATAACAGAAGGTTTTCATTTCTGGTGCCAAGACTAAGTATGAGTAACAAGCACTGCATATTTCCTATGACAGGACCCTGGGAATGAGGCCCTGGCAGGAGAGGGATGGGGGAGTCCTGCAGCCTTCTGCTTGTTTCACCACTGACCTGATCGGAGGACATAGGAATCAGGCAGAAATGAAATAGATGATGACAAGGTAGCCATGGTCCACTGGGGGCCGGAACCAATGAGCCCCTCCTGCCACTCGACCGCAACGAGGGGACCAGACCAGAACATGGGGGATTTTATAGCTAGAGAAGCTGAGCTACAACACACTTGATTGATATTTCTGAGTTACTGGAATATGCTGGATAACCACCCAGCCTTCAGCCATTGTATTTACATGTGGGGAGAAAGAAAAATAGTGTAAGAAGGCAAAAGATTAGAATCAGTGGCACAGATGGCTCTGATATTAATTTCTGCAGTAACTGAAAATAGCACAACCAATATATCCACCTCTTGTCCTATTTATCCAGCTTTTCTGGAGGCACTATTCTCTTTATTCCCTTTGGTACAAGGTGAGAGCAAATATTCCAAGGAAATCAGCATCAAATGTGGCTCCCAAATTTTATAAAATACCTAAATAATAAATGTTCAGTTTTCACAGCCATAATTCAGGAATAGTCTCATGTTTTATAAATGTTGGCCAGCATGCCAGGGCAGCTCTAAGGAAATACAATTTCTGATTTTTGTTTTAAACCATAAGACAGAAAATAATTTAAAAAATAATAATAAAATGTTGCCATCATGACTGCAATTCTTCTTTTTTTTTTTGCCTGCACTGTGTGGCTTGCTTAGTTCCCTGAGCAGGGATTGAACCCGGGCCCTTGCAGTGAAAGCAATGAATCCTAACCACTGGACCACCAAGGAATTCCCACCCATGATAGTAATTCTTGATTCAAGCAGAATCATCAATGGATGCTAAAACTAGTAGTTGAATATTTGATGAGGCAATGGATATTTACATAGGCTCAAAGTATCTCCCCACAAATTATGATTTACAAAGGGGAAAATACTGTGTTTTTGAGAAATCTAGGGAATATCACTTCAGTCTCATGCGTCACCAAAACGCCACCTGTCTCACTAAAAACAGTCACGTGCCTCCTAAGGTGCCTCGCTGGGCATAGGACATCATTTCTGCGGGGCTCCCGCTAAACATGAACTTCCTGCAGGCAGTCATGAGGAAACATGCAGTGAACCCAAACTGAGGGACATTCTACAAAACAGTTGGCCTGTATTCTTCTCAAATGTCAAGGTCATGAATGCTGGGGAAAGGCTGAAGAACTGTTGTAGATTACAAGAGATTACAGAAATAATTGTCTTATTAACAGACAGATTAACAGAGACAATTAAAAACAATATGTGAACCCGCTCTGGATCCTGGACTAGAAACAGAAAATTGTTATACAGGACATTACTGGGACAACTGGCAAAATGAGAATAAGGATTGTAGATTACAGTACTGTATCAATGGTAAATGCCTTGCTTTTGATGGTTGTGTTGCAGTAATGTAAGAGAAAATCCATGAGCATCCAGATGCTTAGGAAATAGACACCGAAGTCCTTCTAAAGTTCTAAGAGCAAAGAAAACCATAAAGCAAATGTGTCAAAATGTTAACAGCTGGTAAGTCTTGGTAAAGGATATACATGAGTTCTTTTCACACTTCCTGCTTTGTTATTCTTGTTTTAAATTATTTTCACTTTTCTGTGAATTTCAGATTGTTTCAGAATAAAAAATTTAAAAGAAAATAAAATCAAAAGGCGTGCTCTCCATGGTCCACCTCACTGGAACCCCTTGAGGAGTCACATGGGTCCAGGTTCTTAATGTCAAGGAAGATGGCAAGAGACCTATGATCTAGAATTTTTGTTAGAAGAAAGTGTGCAATGGCGCATTTTCAATAGACTGGGGAAAGGTAGAAAATCTTAGTATTTGCCAGTCTTCTCCAATTGTTTTCCTTTCTTTTTTTAAATTAAATTAATTTGGCTGTCTTGGGTGTTAGTGGTGGAGTGCGGGCTCCGTAGTTGTGGCGCATAGCCTTAGCTGTTGTGCAGCATGTGGGATCTTAGTTTGCTGACCAGGGAAGTCCCCAGTGTTTTCCTTTGAAAGGTGATAGTGAACTTGCTCTCCATGTTCATGTGTCTCGAGGTGGAACCGCAGAGGAGATCCTGAATGCTATTTATGTTGGCGAGGCAGCACAGACTGTAGAAAAGCAAATTTCAATGATATTAATGGTAAAGAAATACTATCTACAATAATCATAAATCTTTAGCTGCTTTGTCTCATCTATTAAAATACAGTGAAATATACATTAAGTCTAACTTCTCTGTGGGGAAAGGTAACCCCAGGACAGCATTACTGATGTTCTCTCATTCTAAAACTGTTCGGTCACTATCTTTGCCAGGTAGGATTCTCTACAGCTTTGTTCATTCCTTGCCCTGTATCTTTCTCAAGTCCACCCAAGTTGCATTACAATGTCTTACCCTCCATTTCGGCCATTCATTTCAACTGCAAAAACCAACAAATATCTTCCGGGCACAAACCTTATACAAAGACTATATTTAGCTAGGCATCTACCAACTGGGATTCTACTAGGGATGTCACTTAAACTTTGTCTCTACCTCCATTTCTCTGCTTTAAAATGCCCCCCATGAACGGGCTTCCCTGATAGCTCAGTTGGTAAAGAATCCGCCTGCAATGCAGAAGATCCCGGTTCGATTCCTAGGTCGGAAAGATCCACTGGAGAAGGGATAGGCTACCCACTCCAGTATTCTTGGGCTTCCCTTGTGGTTCAGCTGGTAAAGAATCCACCTGCAATGTGGAAGACCTGGCTTCGATCCCTGGGTTGGGAAGATTCCCTGAAGAAGGGAAAGGCTACCCACTCCAGCATTCTGGCCTGGAGAATTCCATGGACTGTATAGTCCATGGGGTCACAAAGAGCGGACACAACTGAGTGACTTTCACAATACAACAACAATATGAACAGGCAGATCTTATCTTCTTCAATTTGGGACACATCCAGGTAATACATTAGAAAGGTTTGTGGGGAGAAGGAATATTTCATTTGGTAATACTTCCCTGGTGGCCTAAGGGAACTTACAACACAGTTGGAAAGACAGAAACACATCAGACGTTAAAGTGATTTGTGCAGAGCATTGATGTGAGAAAAGGAAATTTCAGTCCAGGTCTACCATGAATTCCCTGTGTCACCAGGGCACACAACACAACCTCTTAAAGCTTCCTGCCTTATTTGTAAAATGAGAAGGCTGGACTGGGTGATGATAATAATAAAAGCTAAAATTCACTGAGCATTTCTTATATACTAGGTCCTATATTAAGTACTGACCATGGATTAACACACTGAAACCTCCCAATACTGCTGAGGTAGGTACCACTATCATCCTTATTTTACAGATAATCCATGAGATCCAATGTTCTATAATTATGTCATTTCAGGTTAAAAAATATGGTAGACTGTATTTTCCAAAGGTGGCCACAACAATAGTTCCCACCCCATGTGCTCTTTTTAGAAAGTATGACTTCGACATTTCTGCCTTAGAGAGGTGGGTCTATGTCCCCTCTCATTGAATCTGGGTGGGCTTTTGTCTGGAGAAAGTTATGTTATGGGAGTTCTGAGAAGAGATCATAAAAGCCAATTAATACAGCTTATATTAGTTTTCTAATATAAGCTGTATTAGGGCGCAGGAGGGCCGAAAGGAGCTACTCCATGTTCAAGGTCAGGAGGGGCGGCCGTGAGAAGATACCCCTCGTCCAAGGTAAGGAGCAGTGGCTGCGCTTTGCTGGAGCAGCCGTGAAGAGATACTCCACGTCCAAGGTAAGAGAAACCTAAGTAAGACGGTAGGTGTTGCAAGAGGGCATCAGAGGGCAGACAGACTGAAGCCACAATCACAGAAAACTAGCCAATCTGATCACATGGACCACAGCCTTGTCTAACTCAATGAAACTAAGCCATGCCGTGTGGGGCCACCCAAGATGGACGGGTCATGGTGGAGAGGTCTGACAGAATGTGGTCCATGGGAGAAGGGACTGGCAAACCACTTCAGTATTCTTGCCTTGAGAACCCCATGAACAGTATGAAAAGGCAAAATGATAGGATACTGAAAGATGAACTCTCCAGGTCAGTAGGTGCCCAATATGCTACTGGAGATCAGTGGAGAAATACCTCCAGAAAGAATGAAGGGATGGAGCCAAAGCAACAACAATACCCAGCTGTGGATGTGACTGGTGATAGAAGCAAGGTCCGATGCTGTAAAGAGCAATATTGCATAGGAACCTGGAATGTTAGGTCCATGAATCAAGGCAAATAGGAAGTGGTCAAACAGGAGATGGCAAGAGTGAACATTGACATTCTAGGAATCAGCAAACTAAAATGGACTGGAATGGGTGAATTTAACTCAGATGACCATTATATCTACTACTGTGGGCAGGAATCCCTTAGAAGAAATGGAGCAGCCATCACGGTCAACAAAAGAGTCCGAAATGAAGTACTTGGATGCAATCTCAAAAACAACAGAATGATCTCTGTTTGTTTCCAAGGCAAACCATTCAATATCACGGTAATCCAAGCCTATGCCCCAACCAGTAACGCTGAAGAAGCTGAAGTTGAATGGTTCTATGAAGACCTACAAGACCTTTTAGAACTAACACCCCCAAAAGATGTCCTTTTCATTATAGGGGACTGGAATGCAAAAGTAAGAAGTCAAGAAACACCTGGAGTAACAGGCAAATTTGGCCTTGGAGTACGAAATGAAGCAGGGCAAAGGCTAATAGAGTTTTGCCAAGGGAACGCACTGGTCATAGCAAACACCCTCTTCCAACAACACATGAGAAGACTCTACACATGGACATCACCAGATGGTCAACACCGAAATCAGATTGATTATATTCTTTGCAGCCAAAGATGGAGAAGCTCTATACAGTCAGCAAAAACAAGACCAGGAGCTGACTGTGGCTCAGATCATGAACTACTTATTGCCAAATTCAGACTTAAATTGAAGAAAGTAGGGAAAACCACTAGACCATTCAGGTATGACCTAAATCAAATCCCTTATGATTATACAGTGGAAGTGAGAAATAGATTTAAGGGACTAGATCTGATAGAGTACCTCATGAACTATGGATGGAGGTTCGGGACATTGTACAGGAGACAGAGATCAAGACCATTCCCATGGAAAAGAAATGCAAAAAAGCAAAATGGCTGTCTGAGGAGGCCTTACAAATAGCTGTGAAAAGAAGAGAAACAAAAAACAAAGGAGAAAAGGAAAGATATTCCCATTTGAATGCAGAGTTCCAAAGAATAGCAAGGAGAGATGAGAAAGCCTTCCTCAGCGATCAATGCAAAGAAATAGAGGAAAACAACAGAATGGGAAAGACTAGAGATCTCTTCAAGAAAATTAGAGATACCAAGGGAACATTTCATGCAAAGATGGGTTTGATAAAGGACAGAAATGGCATGGACCTAACAGAAGCAGAAGATATTGAGAAGAGGTGGCAAGAATACACAGAAGAACTGTACAAGAAAGATCTTCATGACACAGATAATAACGATGGTGTGCTCACTCACCTAGAGCCAGACATCCTGGAATGTGAAGTCAAGTGGGCCTTAGACAGCATCACTACGAACAAATCTAGTGGAGGTGATGGAATTCCAGTTGAGCTATTTCAAATCCTGAAAAATGATGCTGTGAAAGTGCTGCATTCAATATGTCAGCAAATTTGGAAAACTCAGCAGTGGCCACAGGACTGGAAAAGGTCAGTTTTCATTCCAATCCCAAAGAAAGGCAATGCCAAAGAACGCTCAAACTACTGCACAATTGCACTCATCTCACACGCTAGTAAAGTAATGCTCAAAATTCTCCAAGCCGGGCTTCAGCAATACGTGAACCGAGAACTTCCAGATGTTCAATCTGGTTTTAGAAAAGGCAGAGGAAGCGGAGATCAAATTGCCAATATCCGCTGGATCATAGAAAAAGCAAGAGAGTTCCAGAAAAACACCTATTTCTGCTTTATTGACTATGCCAAAGCCTTTGACTGTGTGGATCACAATAAACTGTGGAAAATTCTGAAAGAGATGGGAATACCAGACCACCTGACCTGCCTCTTGAGAAACCTGTATGCAGGTCAGGAAGCAACAGTTAGAACTGGACATGGAACAACAGACTGGTTCCAAATAGGAAAAGGAGTACGTCAAGGCTGTATATTGTCATCCTGCTTATTTAACTTATATGCAGAGTACATCATGAGAAACGCTGGGCTGGAAGAAGCACAGCTGGAATCAAGATTGCCGGGAGAAATATCAATAACCTCAGATAAGCAGATGACACTACCCTTATGGCAGAAAACGAAGAGGAACTAAAAAGCCTCTTGATGAAAGTGAAAGAGGAGAGTGAAAAAGTAGGCTTAAAGCTCAACATTCAGGAAACTAGGATCATGGCATCTGGTCCCGTCACTTCATGGGAAATAGATGGGGAAACGGTGTCAGACTTTACTTTTTTGGGCTCCAAAATGGTGCAGATGGTGATTGCAGCCATGAAATTAAACGACGCTTACTCCTTGGAAGGAAAGTTATGGCCAACCGAGACAGCATATTAAAAAGCAGAGACGTTACTTAGCCAACAAAGGTCCGTCTAGTCAAGGCTGTGAATTTTCCAGTGGTCTTGTTGGATGTGAGAGTTGGACTGTGAAGAAACCTGAGCACCGAAGAATTGATGCTTTTGAACTGTGGTGTTGGAGGAGACTCTTGAGAGTCCCTTGGACTGCAAGGAGATTCAACCAGTGCATCCTAAAGGTGATCAGTCCTGGGTGTTCATTGGAAGGACTAATGCTGAAGCTGAAACTCCAATACTTTGGCCACCTCATGCGAAGAGTTGACTCACTGAAAAAGACCCTGATGCTGGGAGGGATTGGGGGCAGGAGGAGAAGGTGACGACAGAGGATGAGATGGCTGGATGGCATCACCGACTCGATGGGCATGAGTTTGAGTAAACTCTGGGAGTTGGTGATGGATAGGGAGGCTTGGCGTGCTATGATTCATGGCGTTGCAAAGAGTCGGACACGACTGAACTGAACTGATAGTAGTTTTCTACTGCTGCACAAAAGATTACCACATATTTAGTGGCTTAAAATAACAGCCATTTAATCATAAAAAAATTTACAAACAAATGCTGGAGAGGGTGTGGACAGAAGGAAACTCTCCTACATTGTTGGTGGGAATGTAAATTGGTATAACCACTATGGAGAACAGTATGGAGGTTCCTTAAGAACTAAAAACAGAGGTATCATATGACCCTGCACTCCCACTCCTGGGCATGTATCTGGAAAAAAACATGATCCGAAAGGATACATGCACCCCAATGTTCATTGCAGCCCTGTTTACAAGAGCCAAGACATGGAAGCAACCTAAACGTCCATCAACAGAGGAATGGATACAGAAGATGTGGCACATATATAAATGGAATATTACTCAACCATTATAAAGAATGAAATACTGTCATTTGCAGCAGCATGAAGGACCTAGAGTGTCATACTGAGTGAAGTCAGAGAAAGAGAAATATCATATGACATCGCTGATATGTGGAATCTAAAAAGAAATGATATAAATGAACTTACTTACACAATAGAAAGAGACTCACAGACTTAGAAAAAGAACTTATAGTTGCCCATTTGGGGAAGGGATAATTAGGGAGTTTGGGAAGGTTATGTATACATTGCTATACTCAAAATGGATAACCAACAAGAACCAGTTGCATAGCACATGGAACTTGACTCAATATCTTGTGCCAGCCTGGATGGGAAGGGGGTTTGGGAGAGAATGTGTGTGGGCTTAGTCGCTCAGTCGTGTCCAACTCTGAGATCCCATGGACTATAGCCCACCAAGCTCCTCTGTCTATGGGGATAATCCAGGCAAGAATACTGGAGTGGGGGGGTGGGTTGCCATTTCCTTCACCAGAAAATCTTTCCGATCCAGGGATGGAACCCGTGTCTCTTATGTTTCCTGCACTGGTAGGAGGGTTCTTTACCACTACAGCCACCTGCGTGGATACATGTATATGTATGACTGAGTCCCTTTGCTGTTCAACAGAAACCACTACAAGACTGGCAATCAGCTACATCCCAATACAAAATAAACAACCTAAAGTATGAAAAGAAAAACCCAGCCATTTATCAGTCTGTAGGCTGGGATTCTTGGCAGAGCATGGCTAGGTTCTCTGCTCAGGGTCTCAGCAGGTGTGCCCGTTGCCGGAGGAATTCAGTTCTTTGTGGCTACAGGGCTCTGGTCTGCCTCTCCTCACTGGCAGTCAGCTGGGGATGCACTCAGCTCCTAGAGGCTGCCTACATTCCCTGCCAGGTGGACATTCCACGCTCCAAGTCAGCCAGAGAGAATCTCCCTCACGTCAAATGCCACTCACACTTTCGATCTCTGACTTTCTCTGTCTCTGACTAACAGACCCAGATTCAAATGGCTCTTATGAGAGAGAAGACACTCAGAAGAGGAGGAGGCAATGTTACCCCAGAGTCTAGAGTAATATGGCCACAAGCCTAGGTATGGAAGATGAAAGAGGCTGAATTTTGGACTTTTAGCCTCCAGAACTGTGAGAAAATAAATTTCTGTTGTCTTAAGCCAAAAACAAAACACCTCATGTGATCAGGTCAGGCCCACTTAGAGAATCTCCCCATGTTAAGGGGAACTGATTTGGGACCTTAATCTTATCTTCAAACTCCCTTTCGTCATATAATCAAGGGAGTGATATTTAATCAAATTCATGCGTTCTGCCCACACTTGAGGGGAGATTATGCAAGATTATGCCTAAAACACAGCTTCTGTTTGATGTGCCTTACACATCTTCTTAGGCACCGTGCTGTGAGGAAGCACAAGTGGCTTTAATAGTCCCAGCTGAGCTCCCAGTAACAACTGGTATCAACTTGCCTGCCTTGTTAGGGAACCATTTTAAAGTGGATCTTCCAGCCCCAAACTGAGCTGCCTCAGGTGGATCAGATAAGCTGGCTCTATTTAGTCTCACCCAAATTGAAAATATCTGAGTACAATAAAAGATTGTTGTTCTAAGCCACTATATTTTGGGGTGATTTGTTACACAGTAATGGGTAATCAAAACCAAGTAGCAACCTATGGGAGATGATCTCCAAATACTGGTAGCTTCTAATGGACAAGGTGTGGCAACTTACATTTATTTTAGGACACCGGAGCATCTGGCAGTGTAGACCTAAAATGTCATTCCATTCATGGTTTGCTGATTTATTAATTCCAATTTATAATGAATTGACTCACACCAGTATATCAGTCATCCATATGTGGAAGCCCAGCGCTTTAAAAGGGTTATATAAAAATAATGTTGTTTTCCTTTTGAACAATGGTTATACTGTGTATTTTAAAACTATATCTGTAAAACATCTGGGATATAAATGAACACAGATAATGAATGTATTAATTTTTTAAAGTATAATGGGCTCGTTATAAATCACTGCGTGTATGCTCACCTGCTAAGTCATGTTCGACTCTATGACTTCATGGACTGTAGCCCGTCAGGCTCCTCTGTCCAGGGGATTCTCCAGGCAGGAATACTGGAGTGGGTTGCCACTACCTCCTCCAAGAGATCTTTCTGACCCAGGGATCAAACCAGTGTCTCCTGCATTGCAGGCAGATTCTTTACCACTGAGCTACCTGGGATGCCCTATAAATCATTATGTAAGTACAGACTATACAGTCCATGGAATTCTCCAGGCCAGAATGCTGGAGTGGGTGGCCTTTCCCTTCTCAGGGGATCATCCCAACCCAGGGATCAAACCCGGGTCTCCAGCACTGCAGGCGGATTCTTTACCAACTGAGCTATCAGGGAAGCCCATAAAATGAAAGTCACTCAGTTGTGTCTGACTTTTTCCGACTGTATAGTCCATGGAATTCTTCAGGCCACAATACTGGAATAGGTATGCATTCCCTTCTATAGGGGATCTTCCCAACCCAGGGATCGAACCCAGGTCTCCCGCATTGCAGGAAGATTCTTTACCAGCTGAGCCACCAGGGAAGCCCATTAATATTTCAATGTTTTCTTAATTACTTTTCAACTCATCATTGTTACTGCAAAAAGTAGAAAACACTGAGAAGACCACCATCAGCTTTGTCATTAAGAATTTTCATCAATGGATATTAACTATTAGGTGAAAGACTTGGGAGAAGAGAATATTCATCCACTCTCAAAGAGGCTCCAGAGAGAGGAAAAGGTACCTTTATAATGGAGAAACCTGACAGACAATTCCTTAACCACATGATCAAACTCACTGTCACCAATGATGGAAACAAATAATATCAGGTGCCTCCCATTGTAATGCATTAAAGACAAGCACACCTGTGTAGTATTCTTACAAAAAAAAATTCCATTTAAATTTAATTAAGACAAAACAGACATGTCCAAATTAAGGACATTCTGAAAAACCACTGACTTGTACTTTTCAAAAATATCACATCACAAAAGAAAAAAAAAGCTGGGGAACTCTTCTAGATTAAGGGAGGTTAATCTAAAAAAATATAACTACATGTGAATCTTGAGTGGATCCTGGATTTTCTCCCTCCAACAAGAAAAAAAACAGCCATAAAATTATTTAAATATGCACTGTTTATTAGATGATAATGCTGTACTAAATGTTAAGCATCTGAGTGGATTATTGTGGTTTGGAGAATGTCCTTGTGAAGAGCCAGAAGCTGAAATATATAGAGGTGAAATATCCGCAGGTAATTCAGGCAAATTGTGCAGAGAAAATTCTGTACTTGGTTGAAGAATTTTGTATCAACATCTAGTTAATGCAGTCCACAGACTAGAGAGAGCAAGCAGAGTTTCCTTTGTACCTGATAAGTGGTAAGCTAGACCACCATCTCCCCCAGCAGCACCTGGAGCACTGAAAGGTTTCAAGTTGCGGCAGCACACCACGGAGGCAAAGACAGGGTTGTACGCGCATCTTTGCTTAAACACACTAGTGCGCGTGCAAACATGCATGCAGACTCTACACACTTTACGGCAGTCATGCAAAGGCAAAAAGGCTTCGCGTTCCCAAAGACGGGCATGACAGTGGCACGTGTCCTCTGGCGCACTTTACGGCGGAAACGCAAAGTCACGAGGGCAGGCCACGCCTCTGCCCGCAAAGGAACACAGGACACGTGCTGTCTGGCATGCTTTACGGCTGTCGCGTGTAGGTGCGAGACTTGGGGCTGATGCAGCTTCCGGGTAGGCTGAGGTTTGAGGTTCTACGCCCCATGTCAGTATTGGTTAGCTGTTCGTTTGTTGGTGCTCTCAAGTCTTGACGATCATGGCAGCAGTGGTGGCTCTGTGGCGGAAGGCGATGGAGACCGTGAAGACTAAGGAGTTCCGAGATTACCTGACCAGCACGCACTTCTGGGGCCCAGTGGCCAACTGGGGCCTCCCACTGGCCGCCTTCAGGGACATGAGGGCATCACCGGACATCATCAGTGGCCGCATGACGACTGCGCTCATCTTCTACTCGATAGCCTTCATGCGCTTCGCCTACCGTGTACAGCCTCGCAACTTGCTGCTGATGGCGTGTCACGGCACCAACATAGTGGCCCAGAGTATGCAGGCGGGCCGCTACCTGATCTACCACTATGGCGGCGGCACCACGGCAGCCACCACTGCTGCTGTCTCTGCCGCCTCTGCCACCTCAGCGAATTCTACTGCAGCTACCACCCCTGCAGCTGAAGACCCTAGGGCTGACAGCGACTGCCGGGAGATCATCTACTGTTGTCTAGTGACCTGGTCCTGTGATTGAGTGGCCTGATCCAATCTCTGCGGCTTCCACGCACTGAACTAATCTTCCTAAACGAAAAGGTTTAAAGTTTGGTTTTGACTCTGAAACAGTGCAAATTTGATCAAAAGCTGCAGTTCAGTTAATAAAAAATGGCAAAGAGCACAGAACTGATGCTGTTGAGTACCGTTTATTTCGTGGAGAAATAAAATGGTTTTTAGGTTAGGGTAGATTGGCTAGTCTTCCTCTCTGCGGGGCCTGCAACTTGAAGGTTAATTTATGTAGGGGAGGAAGAGTGAATGAAAAACACTTCAAAGTATTGATTTTTAAAAAAAAAAAAAGCTCTCTTGGGAACACGTTTTTGGTACTTGTTTTGGGTGTTCAGGTTTAAATAAGGGTGCTTAGTAGAATATGACTTTAAAAACTTGATATAGCCACAATCTCTTTATACCAATAAATTCAAGGGCTCTTTCTACTGAGGTAAATATTTCCAAGTGTGTTTAAATGAATTCAGTGATATCCAGCTTAGAATTTTAAGGTGTACTTAGCAAGAGACCGTAGAATCTCTTGGTGACCGAGAACAATGATAGAACCTTCCATGGAAACAAGATAAATAACTGAGGTCAGTGGCTGTCAACCCGGAATTCTTGGTAAATAGAAAATAAAAGCAAGATCATAATCCTTTCCTCTTTTCCTCATGCCTAAAAATGGGGGAAATGGCAGTTTGTAAAACTGGTGAACTTATCGCCCAATGTTGCATGCTAGCTAGGGTTGGGGGTGAGGGTCAGTGGTCAACAGTATCAACCCAGGGTATCCCTCTCTAGGAGGACTTCCTAAGTGACTAGGTGGTAAGGAATCCACCTGCCAATGCAGGAGATGCAGAAGACATGGGTTTGATCCCTGGGTGAGGAAGATCCCCTGAAAGAGGAGGAAATGGCAACTGACCAGTATTCTTGCCTGGGAAATCCCAAGGACAGAGGAGCCTGGGGGTCTCAAAGAATCAGACATGACTAAGCACACAGACATCCATGCTAGTCCATGGGGGGGGAGGGGTCACAAAGAATTGGATATGACTAAGTGCATGCACATGCGCACACGCACACACCCATGCTAGGAATCCTATGAGTGCTCAAGGATTTGCTTAAACCTGGGAGCGTGAGGCGGGAAAAAGATAAGGATGGGGTTGTGAGTGTGAGACCATTACCTCTACAGCAGAGGCTGCCCTCTAGAATTTGATCCCAAATCCCCCGAATCCCTTGGGAGAATGCAGAAGGTTCCAAAGTGATCTACTGGGGAACCTCAATTAATGCAAGTGTTCAAAGGTGCTTACACCCTGCTTTTGTCAAAGATTTCAAATGCAAAGACACTGAAAACAACTCTGAAAGCTTCTGAAGACATCAGGTTTTGGACAAGACGGGCACAAGTTTACCTTCTGTGGCATCTACACAACAATCCTCTTTGGAGGCAGTCTCTGCATTTCACATTTTGCATACAGGGGGGAAAACAAATTCTGGAAAATGACAGCATATGAGTTATCTATTGCTGTGTAACAGATCACCCCCACACTTAGCTTAAAACAACAAATATCTCACACAGAGTTTTGGAAGGTCAGCAATCTGGGAGGGGCTTAAGTGCTTCTGGCTTGGTCTTTCAGCTGTCTGCTGGGGCTGCAGTCTCTGAAAACTTGCCTGGGGCTGGAGGATCCACTTCCAAGCTCATTCACACAGTTGTTTGCAGGAGGCTTCACTTCCTTGTCATGTGGGCCATAGGGCTGCTCACAACATGGCTTCCCCCCAGAGAAGGTGTTCCAAGAGACAGAAAGTCCAAGATGGAAGTTGCAGTCTTTTATAGCTTAACCTGGGAGGTGACATACTATCACTTCAGCTGTCTTTGCTTGGTCACATAGACCAACCTTGGTGCACTATGGGAAGACAACAGAAGGGTAGGGATAGCACGAGGTAGGGATGATTGGGGGCCATCTTGGAGGCTGGCTGCCACACACGGTTCTGAAGTAAAAATTTTCATACCTTTCTGAAACTCAGTAGAAAGTAATAAATCATGCAAGATCATTGCCCACCTTCCCCAAGAGAGGTCACAAAATGCTCAGTTTACAGTTGTGCAATCATTACAAACAAGCATATATCATAGAGGATGGTTCTTGAGGAGCAGGAAAGAAGTCTCTGGAAGACGTGGTAGCTTCTAATATTTCAGATAGTTCAGACATACAATAATAAAAAGCAGTTCTAAAAGTTCTGAAATGAATCATAACCTTGGTATCAAGATTTTTATTGAAACTTTAAAGGATTTTCCCCCTTTGCTCTTACATGAGTAGAAATTAATATATTTCTAGATTTGTTTTACAAAGTATATTTTGTAATTTGAATATTGCATTTCAGTCAAGGGCCACTGTCTGTTGAAGACATATGAGAGCAGGTAGGTTTCTAATTAACCTGGTAAGGGGAAAGGGGGTAATCCCTGCTGATAATTTCCTGTCACTCTACATTTATAATTTAGAAGCCAAAACGGTTAGAGAAAAAATCCCAAAGATTGCTACGCCTCCATTCTCATGCAAGGCTTCACTTACAGGATCTAATTTGTAGTACGCCCACCCAGCTCAGAGCTCCAACCCTTTGTTGTCTATGATATTAGTGTTTACAGCCATGTAAGTGATTAATACTTTAATAAAAATGCACTCTTCAAATCATTAGGGTAATAATCATTTCATAATCCCCCCAAACTCTCAAACATAATCCTTTCTGGCCTTGACAACTTGACTTAAAACTGTCTACAGTTCTCTACCATTGCTTTATAAAGCAATAACATTTTCCAAATTGGCACAGCTCTTTTTCCAAAAGTTTTTCTTACTGACACACTTCAGTTATTTCCCAGAATTGTGGTTTTGTATTGAGTTTAATACATAATGTCTTTCTCTTGAGGTCCTCTGACTTTCCCAGCAAAACCCAAGATAAAATCCAAAGAACTGCCTTATCCTTGCAACTTGAATGCTACAACCATTTTGCTCCTATAATTCTTTCAAAACTATGAACCTTATACCATGTACCAGGGAGAGGCCAGGTGCACATCGCATTGCTGGACCAAAACAAGGCATCTGGAGATGAAACAGCGCTGTGTGGGAAGGAAACCACTTCCTGGGCTTCTCCTGACCCTGACAACTCACAAATGCCCCTGGAGAGGGAGCTGACACCCACAATAATGTAGACCACAATATATTCCAGCAAATGTGACACACAGGTTTTACAGCTTGAGTTTATGTCTAGTATTTTGAAATACAAAATTTTAATGAAAAATTTTCAAAATACAGGAGTGCACATTGTCGTTCAAATTTCATATGGGAGTGTGCCAAGGACAGAAAAGCCAAATTCGACCCCAATTCCTTTCGCAGAGGCGACCTGGGGAAAAAACTTGGGAAAACCTGAAAGCGCCATAATTTTATAGCATGCTATACATTTTTGGGGCTCCAAAATCACTGCAGATGGTGACTGCAGCCATGAATTTAAAAGACGCTTACTCCTTGGAAGGAACATTATGACCAACCTACGTAGCATATTGAAAAGTAGAGATATTACTTTGCCAACAAAGGTCTGTCTAGTCAAGGCTGTGGTTTTTCCAGTGGTCATGTATGGATGTGAGAGTTGGACTGTAAAGAAAGCTGAGCGTCAAAGAATTGATGCTTTTGAACTGTGGTGCTGGAGAAGACTCTTGAGAGCCCCTTGGACTGCAAGGAGATCCAACCAGTCCATCCTAAAGGAGATCAGTCCTGGGTGTTCACTGGAAGGACTAATGCTGAAGCTGAAACTCCCAATACTTTGGCCACCTCATGAGAAGAGTTGACTCATTGGAAAAGACCCTGATGCTGGGAGGGATTGGGGGCAGGAGAAGGGGATGACAGAGGATGAGTTGGCTGGATGGCATCACCGACTCGATGGACATGAGTTTGAGTAAACTCCGGGAGTTGATGATGGACAGGGAGGCCTGGCGTGCTGCGATTCATGGGGTGGCAGAGTCGGACACGACTGAGCGACTGAACTGAACGCATTGTTATACATTCTGCTTTTCTATCTATATGTCTTAGACATCATTTCCTATCACAGCATGGCAGCCTTACCTCCTTTTTTAACAGTCGTGCAATTCTTGGCAACATGGATGTGCTGTGATTATTTAACTGGTCCTCTCTCCATGGCTGCCTGCCAAGACTGCTGTGAACACACTTCTGTGCACGCTCTGTGCCCTCATACAGAGATCCAGAAGGTTGATGTCCCTGCACACACACAGTTTGCTTTAAAGCCCCCTCTGGGCATGTCTTCTTTTAAATTAAATGCTGGCCACACCTCGTGGGTCATGGGATCTTAGTCCCCCACATCAGGGATTGAACCTGGGGCTCATGCAGTGAAAGTACTGAGTCCTAACCACTGGACAACCAAGAGAATTCCCTGAATTCATTTAATTCATCAGGGCAGACAATAAATCCAATAAGATGAGAGCTCACGTATCATTGTCCATACTGTACAAATCTTCACTTTTGCATCTACTTCAGTGCCTGGCATGTGGCTGACACTTGCTAAATGTTTGTTTAGTAGATAAGGAAAAATGAAATAGATACAAGAGGAACGAAATAAAAGTATTCAAAACCCAAAGTTCCTAAGGTGAGAAACCAGATCTTAAATTGGTTAGTGAAGCAAGATTTGATTTGATCCCAAGTTTTGTTACTTTATATCTAGAAACTAGGAAACATTTCATGAAGTTTCTTAGTTTGGTTGGGGGAGGGGAGGTTGCAAGATGAAAGAAAATTGCAACTGTACTACTGAAGTCTTCTAAAGGTATTCCAGGAAATGAAGAGAGAAAGAAAAAGCAAGATTAAAGACCAAATAGTAGCATGAAAGATGAAAGCAGGAAGTTACAGGCATATGTGCATTCACCCAGGTTTTACACCATTACATTCAATGCATTTTAATGTAAGAATACACCAAATATATCCCCCACCCCCATTCCCTAAAAATCACATCCTTGATGGGCAGCTGAGTAAGCAAAGGAGCAGGGCTTCACTTGGGTTGGACTGGAAGCACTTTCTCCGGGCAGTGGGGAATGTGGCAAGCCTGTCCCTGAAGATCCAGGGGCAACATGGGCTAGCTCAGCACCGCTGTGCTTTTGTGCTTAGTCATTCAGTCATGTCCAACTCTTTGCAACTCCATGGACTGCAGCCCACCAGGCTCCTCTTTCCATGGGGATTCTCCAGGCAAGAATACTGGAGTGGGTTGCCATTCCCTCCTCCAGGGGATCTTCCCAACCCAGGGATCAAACCCAGGTCTCCTGCATTGCAGGTGGATTCTTTACCATCTGAGCTACCAGGGAAGCCCAAGAATACTAGAGTGGGTAGCCTATCCCTTCTCCAGGGGATCTTCCCAACCCAGGAATCAAACTGGGGTCTCCTGCATTGCAGGCAGATTCTTTACCAGCCGAGCTATAAGGGAAGCCCATTGGCTTTGGAGATGAGCAGATGTGGGGAAGGTGAGGGTAAAGCTGATCCCACAGACCACTGCACATAACAGGACAGGGGTTTGCAGTTCAAGAAACAAATAGGACAAAGCGGAAAGTGGATGACTTTTGGGGTAAGAGGAACAGAGTGAATTTATGAAGTTGCTGAAAGAAAATGATGTCTTTGAACTTCCATAAGAATGTTCAAATTCTCATAACAAAGGACCAGGCTTGGTTAACAATGTAATGAATATTTACATCTATGAATACCTCTACACTATCAGCCAACCCTTCAGTTAAGGAATATTCATCAAGCACCCACGGACCACACCCTGTGCTCAGCACTTGAAATAACTGAACAGAAAGAGCTGTGATACCAGCCTGGGCCCTCCCGCTATGCTGTCAGTCATGTTACTGTATTCTCAGCCTAGCTCTCTGTCTCATTGTCTCAGGCTACTAGAAACGGGTACTCAGTCTTCTACTAACTGGAAATGCTGGCAAGAAGGAAGGATTTATATCTCAACATCAATACATCACAGCCCACCTGTGGGCATCCTCATGATTGAGACTTTAAGGCAAGGGTATGTGTACCAGTGGGCAGAGAACTCGGTGTGGCCCTTTACAACAGGCCTGGCCGAACACAAGCCTAGTTACTGTTGAAGCAGTTAAGAGTTTTAGGACCAGAAAAGAATGTCACCTTTTAAACAGCAACACAAAATGAAAAACAAACCACACACAAAAAAAACCCTGGATGATACCAAGTTTGGTACAAGAGTACCTAATATTTTTTGGTTGGTACAGATAAAAACACCAAGCTTGTGAATGTTAAAAAAAAAAAAAAATACTCCCGAAGAGTCAAAGAAAAGTCCAGGAAAAGAACACAAATCCCTTTTTGTTTGAGTGGAGTACTCCGGAGAGTTTTTCCTTTGGTCAGAAAAGGATGCCTGAGATGGAAGCCTGGGTGACTTTCATAGAACACGCCTGATCTTTGTGGAAGGTCGACCTAAAATAGAAGAGAACATTTAATTTTCTTCATGAGGGAAAAAAGTAAAACACTGAATACCATTACTTTAATGAGTTTTTCTTATGAAAAGTAACAAGTTGCCATTATTAACGTCACAGCTAAGAGCAAGGCATCACTGCTATCATTTTAGGACTGAAGCGCCTTTTTTTTTTTCCCCATTTATTTTTATTAGTTGGAGGCTAATTACTTTACAACATTACAGTGGTTTTTGTCATACATTGAAATGAATTAGCCATGGATTTACATGATTGTCATAAAGTTGATTCATGTCAGACTAGCCGAATGACTTCAGGTATACTTGACTAAACAAAGCTGGCAGGGAGTTTATTTTGAATTAGTTCACAGATGTGAGACCTACCAATTAGAAAGAGCACAAAGCTCTGTGTTCTTTCAAATAATAAGGACACAGTGAAACTTCAGATGAGGCTGGGTGTGCTATGGCCTTACCTAAGAGAACAGACATCAAAGAGATGAGGCCATTCAGTCCTTATTTAAACGTCATATGCTTAAACTCACCTCAGGCCTTCCCTTCAGGTGTCTGTACCCCAGGTTCCTTTGAATCTGGTTTTAGATGCTGTTGACGGAGGCTGTCTAGCTTCTGCATATCTTCTGTCAGACCATTTCTAAGACCCTCATTGTTTCTTAGAAATTCTTTTACCACTTCCAGTTGGTTTAAGATCTGTATGAAGAAGCCATACAATGCACAGCTTAGCTAATTTTATAGCAGACTTGAAATTCAGATGAAAAACTTACTAGCTCCAAAACTGAGTCCTGCTCCTGTGTCTACCAATAGCTGGTTTTGGGACCACACAAGGGAATGTTTGCTTGTCTCCTTAAAAATTTTTGCTTTTAGGGGTTTATATCCAAAATACATAAAGAACTCATATGATTCAATAGCACAAAAACTACCCAAGTTAAAAATGGACAAAGGACCTGAACAGGCATTTTCCCAAAGAAAACCTACAAATGGCCAACAGGTACATGAAAAGGTGCTCAAGAGCATTAATCATCAGCGAAATCCAAGTTAAGACCACAATGAGGTTATCACCTCACACCTATTAGAATGGTCATCCTCAAAAAGAGATAACAGATGCTAGTGAAGGTGTGAAGAAAAGGGAACCATGAGCACTGTTGGTAGAAATGTAAATTGGTACAGCCACTTTGGAAAACAATATGGAGGATCTTCAAAAAATTTAAAAAGGAACTACCATATGATTTAGAAATTTGACCTCTGGGAACGTATCTGAATAAAATGAAAACATCATGCTGAAGAGATATCTACATCTACATGTTAATAGCAGCATAATTCACAATAGCTAAGACAAGGAAACAATGTGAGTGTCCATAAACTTACAAATGGATAAAGAAGATGTGGTACATATACACAATGGAATATTATTTGGCCATAAAAAGACGGAAATACTATCATTTGAGACAACACGGATGGACCTGGAGGGCATTATGATAAGTTAAATAAGTCAAGCAGAGAGAGACAAATACTCCATGATCTCACTTATATGTGGAATCTAAAACAAAAACAAAAAAAATAAATTCTTATGAAAAGAGATCAGATTTGCAGTTACCAGAGGTGGGAATGGCTAAGTGAGTAAATCTTAACTGTTCTTACCACAAGGTAAAAACCATCTTTTTCCCTTTTTTTGGCATCTATATGAGATGATGTCATATAAATATAGGAAGTCCCCTAGAAAAAATTTTTAAAGATTTTTTTTTTGCTGTAAGACTTCCTGAATAGGTATATACCTATGTGTGTGTGTTTACATATACATATGTATACATATACACAAATATGATATATATGTATATTAAAAAAATGAAGCCCTTTCATTTTGAATTTTGTATCCACTTATTATAATTAAATATATACACACACATACATACAAGGGCTTCCCTGGTGGCTCAGTGGTAAAGAATCCACCTGTCAATGCAAGAGATGCACATACATACACATATATGTATGTACACACATATACAAATGTATACACAAATGCATATAAGTGTATACACTCACACATATACAGCTCTTTCAGTTTGAATTTTGTACACATGTATGACTATTAAAAATGTCTACATATGTACATTTATTACTATTCAGTATTTATAAAAATATACATACCTATTCACTAGTAGTAAATATACTGGTATAAAATTCAAAATGAACACAGGGTACAAGGTAAAAAGTTGGTTCTCTGTCACATCCTTTCCCTAGTCACTCAGTTCCTCTTAGAGGTGACCATAGTGTTCTTGTATCTCTTCCAGAGATACTCCATGCATTTACATATGAACACATGTATATATATGTGCACACATTTTTTAAATTCCAGTTTTATTGAGATATAATGGGCACATACACATTTTACAAAAACACAAGTGGCAGCATATTAGATGTTATTCAACTGATTTTTTTTCTATATCGGAATATAAAGAGTGGCCTCATTTTTTTAATGTCTGAATAGTTTTTTAGTTATGGATGTTTCATATTTTAACATATTATTTCAAGCCTTCTGCTAAGAGAAATGCTGCTGTAGTAACTAACCTGGGACATGTGTCATTTTGCATAAAGTGACAGGTTATTTGTAGGATCTGCTTTTAGAAGCAGAATGGAGTTTTAATTAATAGTTTTCTGTTTTAATGTTAATAGATTTTGCCAAAACTGTCATCTCTAGAGGTTACAGCAATTTAAACTCCCATCAGTAACATACTTCTTGACATTTAAACTTAATAAAAGTGTGTACTCTCAGAATAGTACCACAGACATGTTTTCACTCAGCTTATCCCAGGATACCCTCAACTGGTCACTGTGCTTATTACAAAGAGGAAAGTTATTAACCTTTTGGGGTGTGGTGAATTTTTTTTTAAATGGGAAGGAAGGGAGGACGGGAAGGGACTTGTGGCCAGGATGAACAGGGAGCAAAGCTGAGGTCTTCAGGTAGGTTACTAAGTAGATGGGGATGTTCCCTTCAGCTAGAGCTGGGTTGGTTTTCTTTTTTTTTTTTTTTCCAATTCATTTTTATTTTTTGGCCATGCATATGTGATCTCAGTTCCCTGACCAGGGAACGAACTCGAGCCCCTGCAGTGGAAGCGCAGAGTCTTAACCACTGAACTACCAGGAAGTCCTAGCTGGAACTGTTTATTACATGGCTAGAAACAAGCCTACAGCCCCTGAAAGACTGTTGTTGCTGTTGTTGTTTAGTCGCTAAGTTGTGTCCAACTCTTCGTGACCCTATGGACTGTAGCCCACCAGGCTCCTCCGTCCATGGGATTTCCCAGGCAAGAATACTGGAGTGGGTTGCCATTTCCTCCTCCAGCATATCTTTCTGACCCAGGGATCAAACCTGCCTCTCCTGCTTGGCAGGTGGATTCTTTACCACTGAGTCACCTGGAAAGCCCTGCCTGAAAGATATGTGTGATGCTTAGTCGCTCAGTCCTGTCTGACTCCTTGCGACCCCATGGACTGCAGTTGGGCAGGCTCCTCTGTCCTTGGGAATTCTCCACGGAAGAATACTGGAATGGGTTGACATGCCCTCCTCCAGGGCATCTTCCTGACTCAGGAATGGAATCAGGGTCTCCCACGTTGCAGGAGGATTCTTTACCAAATGAGCCACCAGGGAAGCCCCTTAAATAATAAATTTGGAAACCATAAAGATGTGCAATGAAGCTTATATCAATGACATTATTCATAGTGGACATTAGACACTGTGGGTACTGCACTGTTAGTGCTTATTGCCTGTGCCAGGCATTCTAGATGCAGCCCAGGGTCCTTCCCATTACGGCATTCCCATCAGATGCCTGAGACCATGCCAGCCTGGTCTGTGCACTAAGATGGACTGGGGTCCTCCCTCCTCAGAGACCTTCTCATTTGATGTCCTGAGAGCTATGATCCTTTGTGCTGTCACCTCCTGACCCTCTCTGCTCTTGAAATGTGCTTAAAAAGAGATGATTATTTTAGCGTGGGGGGAAGATAAAGAGTCAAAAGGAGTTTTTTTTTAATTATTAAGAATGGGGAAGTCTTGTGCACCTTAAGTGGGAAGAGGAAGTAAAGATGGAAAAACTAAGTCCTAGAAAAGTTATGGAATGCAGTTGGATAGACTTGGGTATTGAAACCCAGCTCTGTCACTTAACTAGCTGTGTGACTTTGGGCAAGACTTGACCTCTCTGAGCTTATTTCCATATACGCAAATATAGGATGACCATACATATGCCAACCAGGATTCTTGCAAAGGTTAGATATAATCTACTAAAAGCACATAGCACTACATCTGGTACATTCCTTCCTTCTGACAATCATTTAACAAAAGCATCATGAGAGTTAAAAGGATGACTCAGAAGCTGGAATGAAGACTGCCAAGGAGAATTATCAACAACCTCAGTTATGTAGATGATACCACTGTAATGGCAGAAAGCGAAGAGGAACTAAAGAGCCTCTTGATGAGTGTGAAAGAAGAGAGTGAAAAAGCTGGCTTAAAACTCAACATTGAAAAAACTAAGATCATGGATCCAGTCCCATCACTTCATGGCAAACGGATGGGGAAAAAGTGGAAGCAGTGACAGATCATATTTTCTTGGACTCCAAAATCACTGCGGACAGTGACTGTAGCCATGGAATTGAAAGATGCTTGCTCCTTGGAAGAAAAGCTATGACAAACCTAGACAGTGTTATTAAAAAGTGGAGATACCACTTTGCCAACAAAGATCCATACAGTCAAAGTTATGGTTTTTCCAGTAGTCATGTACGAAAGTGAGAAGTGGACCATAAAGAAGGCTCAATGCCGAAGAATTAATGCTTGTGAATTGTGCTGGAGTAGACTCTTGAAAGTCCCTTGGACTGCAAGGAGATCAAACCAGTCAATCCTAAAGGAAATCAATTCTGAATATTCATTAGAAGGACTGGTGTGGAAGCTGAAACTCCAATACTTTCGCCACCTGATGCGAAGAGCTGACTCATCGAAGAGGACCCTGATAGTGGGAAAGAATGAGGGCAGAAGAAGGGGGTGACAGAGGATGAGACAGTTGGATGGCATCATCGACTCAATGGACATGAATCTGAGCAAACTCCGGGAGATAGTGAAAGACAGGGAAGCCTGGCGTGCTGCAGTTCATGGGGTCGCAAAGAGTCGGATGTGACTGTGTGACTGAACAACAATTCTGAGTCTACTATGTGCCTGGTAGGCACTATTCTAGGCCAAAGACGGTTAGTAAGTACATCCATACTCTCAGCATTTAAGCCAAAACCCTTGCACTTGTCTTTGACGCCTTTCCTTCTCTCACACGCCATGTGTGCTCCCCCTTCTCATCGCCTCTACTCTTCACCCTTCCACCCTGGCCCGAACTACCACCTCTCTGACCAGGTAACTGTGGCAGCCTCCTAACATCTCCCTAGTTCCATCTTTGGTCCCCGGCCCCGCATTCTCTACATGGTGGCCAGTGTGCTCCTTTTATTGTTCTGCAGCGTTGCTGCCATCTCAGGAGGAAGAGCCTAGGTCCACCCAATGGCTCACAAGGCTTCCCTTCTATCTGCTCCTACCACACTCCCCCTACGCTGCTCATATCGCCCTGCCCTCGGCCTGAATGTCCTCCTCCAGATGTGCCACCTGTCACAGCCCAACACCTGTCCCCATCTGGCCACTCCTGATCCCCACACTCTGCTCCCCACAGTACTTCTCCTCTTTCTAAATGCCTCATCATTACTTATTACATGGACCGTTTACAATCTGTCTCTCCCAAGGGGACCTTTGCTTTGTTCACTGATGCATGTCAAGCTTCTAGAACTGTGCCTGGGACACAGTCAGCACTCACTCATGAACTAAATCTGGACTTTAACGAATGGAGTGTCAATTACATCCTTTCCCCGCCTGCCTCGACTGCATTCGGTCGCTGTCCTTTCTCCCCAATCTTCCCTATGAAAGCGGTTCCCCCACCAGGGTTTAAAAAATCAGTAATGATTTTAAAGAATAGACACGTGGACACAGAGGGGTAAGGGGAGGGTGTGATGAATTAGGAGAGCAGGACTGACATATATACACTACCGCGTGTAAAACAGATGGCTAGTGGGAAGCTGCTATATAGCACATGGAGCTCAGCTTGGTGCTCTGTGATGACCCAGAGTGGTGGGAAGGGAGAGTGGGGGTGGGAGGGAGGCTCAAGAGGGACAGCAGATATATATACATAGAGCTGATTCATTTCCTTGCACGTTTTCTCATATTTTAACATCTCAAATGAGATTGCACTTTACCATTCATAGCACACGCTTGCGTGCTAAGTTGCTTCAGTTAGGTCCAACTCTTTTCAACCCTATGGACTACAGCTCTCTGGGCTCCTCTGTCCATGGGATTATCTAGGCAAGAATACTGGAGGGGGTTGCCATGGCCTCCTCCAGGGGTCTTCCTGACCCAGGGATCGAATCCGTGTCTCTATGTCTCCTGCATTGGCAGGTGGGTTCTTTACCACTAGCGCCACCTGGGAAGCCCACCATGTATCTTACAGTAAATGAGCAGCATTTTTTTTCTTTGAAAGTAACTGAATTAGTGATGTGTCCTGCAATTCACAGTGTTTTACAGTCACTGAAATTTGGTTTATCAAATCCTCTGACTTTGGAGACTAACCTGAAAGAACGTGAATAATCATACATGGTGCTAAAATTTCAAAAGAGGTCCGTTCCATGCATCGTGGACAGACAACCTACAGCTTCTGAGATAATGTGCCAATCAAGCCAAACTTACATTCTGATCAATTGAAATATCAAAAGAAATGCCACGGTCTACTGAACAGAAAGCATGAAAAATGAGAATTTATCACCCCTATCTAGAGACTTTGGGACCCAGAGGACAAGTCAATTAACCCCAATTTCCTCTCTGTGAAATGGAGATAATGAGGGGTCAAAATTTCTAATTGCTAGCTCCTCGATGACACGACAAGAGACAGGATAACCACTGCATGGCATGTGTGAAGGCAGGCTCAGGGTCAGAGTGGGGAAACCCCTGGGCCAGCCCTCACGCCCCGGCCCTGAGGCCTCTCACCCCGCAGCACTTGCTCCTCAGAGTTGTGGTAAAGCAGCGGATTGCCAGGGTCCCTTCCCACTCTCAACTGGCAGAGACTCCTGGTTTCAGTGTATTGCTACTGATGCATTTTGCTCTTTGTTACACAAACAGGAAAAGAACTGCAGCTCCCTCAAGGAAGAAGACAGCATTTCTGATGACTTTGAGGTCCATGAGCCTGAGCCCCTGGTTTTCGTCTGTTGGCCGACTTTGAGGGTTAGTTCTAATGGCATTTTCAAATAAAGCCAGATGAGACAGGTGGATTTAGAAAATAGATTTAACAGTCTTATTCATCATCTTAAATACCTATTGTGTGCCATGGTGGGTGTGCCCCTAAACCAGAGGTATCCAGTCCCTATGCCAAAGGAGCCCATCAAGCTGAGTGAAACACCTGGGTCAAGGTCGGACGCCTTAACAAAGGTGCATGGACCAGTACAGAGCATGGCCTCAAAAAGGAAGTACACACTTTGTATTAAAACATGCTGTGTTTTATACGACAGCCTGGATGGGAGGGGAGTTTGGGGGACAATGCGTGCGTGCTGTCACTTTAGTCACACCTGACTCTTTGTGACCCCACTGACTGTAGCCCACCAGGCTCCTCTGTCCATGGGATTCTCCAGGCAAGAATACCGGAGTGGGTTGCCATGCCCTCCTCCAGGGGATCTTCCTGACCCAGGGATTGAACCTGCGTCTCTGTCTCCCGCATTGGCAGGCGGGATCTTTACCACTAGGGCCACCTGGGAAGCACCTGGGGGAGAACAGATACATGTGTATGTATGGCTGAGTCCCTTTGCTGTTCACCTGAAACTATCATAACATTGTTAATTGGCTATATTCCAACACAAAATAAACAAGTTTAAAAAAAGTAAAGTTCAAAATCAGACTATTAAAAAAATAAATAGAACATGTTGTGTTTAATGAGGTAATCAGCAAAACTACTTTCCTTGGACAAGGTGGAATGGACAGATAAAATGACCTGTCCAAGATCTCCTGGGAATCTGGAATTCTAATCCAGCAGGCTATTTCTAAACCTTACAACAATATAATTCTATTATTGTTAATTTTTTTTAATACCTTGCCTGTAACAAAGGAGATTCCTAGCTCCTGTACTTGAGACCCTCATTAGCCTGCAGTGTCCAGAGCTAGAACCCTTGTTGATTCTTTAACCTTTGCCACCTCCTGCTGGGTCCAAGAAATCTCACTGGCAACTATAAGTCATCAGCTTTGCCCGGCAATGCCTCCAGAACTTGGCTCCTGCCTCCTGCACACTTCTAGCTTATGTCCTTTTTCTCTCATCCTCACACAACTGCAAGAGTCTCCTGGCTTGTCTTCAACCTCTGATTGCCCTAAGACTTCACTCTGCAAAAGCCATTATCTAATCTATTTCATTTACTCTCTCTTGCTTTAAAACCTCTGTTGGCTGCCAACTGCTTTGGGGGAATAAGGTCCAAACCTCTTAGTGCGGCACAGAAAACCTTTCAAAATGTGGCTCTGACTTGCCAGACCACCCTCACACCTGACCACACCTCCCTCCTACACTCGTCTCGTCACTGTCCGGCTCAGGCTAGTCTTTCACGTCTTGGCAAGTGCTGTTTCTTCTGCCAAGAACGCCCTTCTGCTCTTGCCAATTTTCCAAACTCTGATTTGATTCTTAGTACCAGTGACGGACAGGGACGCCTGGCTACAGTCCATGGGGCTGCGAACAGTCGGACACGACAGAGCAACTGAACCACCACCACCACCACCACCACCACAGCATCTCTCAGCAAAAGTGGTTTTGCAACCCCTTCTCCCCACCTTGACCTGGAGATACTCCCCAGAGCCTGAGGCTCAGGATTCCGTGGTCACCCTTCCTGTGGTTTTCCACTCAGTGGCACATACTAGGCACCCAAATGTTTGCTGACCAAGTGAAAATATTTAAGGGTACCAGTATTTTATGCCAAAAGAATATTCATGTCTGGAAATTATTTGACTTTTCAATCAGAAACGTAACTGGTGACAAGTTAAAATGAGCTACTCTTCCTTTCTGGGGCCTTTGCTTCGTTTACTCACACAGAGAATATAGTGCTTTTTAAAATTTTTTTTTTACCTCTTCAGGCAACACCTCTTGTTCTTTTACTTGAAGATAGAGCTCTTGAAGTTTTTCCTTTAGTAATTCCATTTCTATCTCGTTTACTTGGCTCTCACTCAGGTAAACTCCTGTGTCACACCCATCTCGCTGATCTTCCTCAGGGATGTAAACAGCCCAGTCAGATGTCAACAGCTGTTGGGTTACCAAACAAATAGATGAACTGAATGGAAAATATATTCCAAAAAAAAAAAAAAGGATATTCCACTGGGTTACATAAAAGTGAAAGTGAAAGTCGCTCAGTCATGTCCAACTCTTTGTGACCCCATGGACTATACAGTCCATGGAATTCTCCAGGCCAGAATACTGGAGTGGGTAGCCGTTCTCTTCTCCAGGGATCTTCCCAACCCAGGAATCGAATCCAGGTCTCCTGCATTGCAGGAGGATTCTTTACCGTCTGAGCTACCAGGGAAGCCCAAGAACACTGGAGTGGGTAGCCTATCCCTTCTCCAGGGGATTTTCCTGACCTAGGAATCGAATCAGGGTCTGAATTGCAGGTGCATGCTTTACCAGCTGACCCTACCCGGAAAGAATTTATAATTAAACAATGTTGACTGGATCCATTCTAATATCATCCCGTGACCACAGAAAAGCTGCTCAGATGAATCACAGTTCTGACTTCATGTCAACATGGTGTTCTCTGCTTACATTCTAAAATTTTGTTTAAATCTAATAAGCTTTAAATTCTAAATAAGTGACTCTGAACTGTACTATATGATGATCTTTCACTTTTATCTAGCTTGTTTCACTTTTTCTATTTCATATTCAGTATTCCCATTTCATTTATATTTTCCAATTTCTCCATGTCTTTTTTTTTTATGTTCTTTCTCAAGCTTTGGTATACATATGTATAAATAATATGTATAATATATATATTTTAGAAAACTTATGAATTTTTGCCTAACTAAAAAATTTATGACATTTTGATTCCACTTGTTTGACTTAGTATGAATAGAATGCTAGATTTCTAATTTAAAAAATAGATATGCAACAAGTAACAAAGGTTTACTGTATAGTACAGGGAACCACAGTCAATATCTTGCAATAACCTACAATGGAAAGTAATTTAAAAAATAATATACATATATATGTATAACTGAATCACCTTGCTGTGCACCTGAAACACTGTACGTCAACTATACTTCAATCAAATACATATATTAAGAAAAATAAATAAATAAGTGACTGTGGTTCCTTTTACCTCCCCTTAGTTCTTTATGCCAGAAATGCTAAATGTAATTTTTACCTGTTCTATTTGGGAGTATACCGCCACAATCTCCGGGATATTCTTGAATTCATTTAGAAAATTTTGGATCTTCATCTGAAAATCTCGTAGCCATACAGAAGATACTTTCATCTCTGAAGAGTGCATGATATCGTTACGACACTTAATCACCTACAGAAAGACAAAAAAAAGAGAGAAAAATCTTCAAAATCCAACAGTGGGGTACACTGAGATTTTGGAGCTCCAGAGAAAAATCACAGAAAGGCCTTGTTCATTCTAAAATCCATAAGTGTGTGGCCTGCAGGTGTTGCCAAGGCTTATTCAACCCCCTGCCATTTGAAGACTAAATCAAGGTAAGAAATATAAACAAGCGTACAACTGTCCCAGTCCTTGAGCTCTTGGGTGAATCTCTCTTACACAATCCTCCAAACGCCCTAACTTAAAAACACTATAAAATTGTAAAGTAATTAGCCTCCAACTAATAAAAATAAATGGAAAAAAAAAACCTGCCAGGGTTTCTGTAGTGGTTCTGTGGTTAAGAATGAGCCTTGCAATGCAGGGGACACTGGTTCCATCCCTGGTCTGGGAAGATCCCACATGCCTCCATGGGGATGGGCGTGGGCAGCTGAGCCCATCCCCTACAACTACTGACCCTGCATTCTGGATCCCGCAAGCTGAACCCATGCACCACAACTACTGAAGCCCCAGAGCCCACACTCCACAATGAGAGGCCACCACAATGAGAAGCCCGCACACTGTAACTAGAGAGGAGCCCCTGCTTGCTGCAACGAGAGAAAAGCCCACACAGCAACGAAAGCCCAGCAGAGCCAAAAATAAATACATATTTTTTTTAAAAAACCTGCCAAAGAGCAAGAGTATTGGCTACTGGCTCTGAGAATACCCAAAGGCTGAAGCAGACAATGCAAAAATCTTTTAATATTAATATATAATTCCTGCCCAGTCTTCCACATTCTTGATGAAAAGCTATCAAAGGAGTCAGTTTTGTATTGTGATAGTTTTTGTCTTTGCTGATGGTAAAGGACTCTCAGTCCCTTTGGCTGCTGGCATGCTAGCAAAATATACATGCGTTTCTGCACATATTATGAATAATCTGTGTGTGCCATATATACTTTTTAATGATCCTCAGAGTAACAAACGCACCAGAGCTGTCCTCTGGTGAAACAGAGACAGCTGAAATCTCCCAGAGGATGTCTGACAAGCACAGTGATCTGTTCTGACACTGTTTATCCACTAATGTTTATGTTTTCTTTAGGTCAAGGTAACTTGGTCTTGGGGCTTCCCTGGTGGCTCAGAGGTTAAAGCGTCTGCCTGCAATGTGGGAGACCTGGGTTTGATTCCTGGGTCGGGAAGATCCCCTGGAGAAGGAAATGGCAACCCACTCCAGTATTCTTGCCTGGAGAATCCCATGAACGGAGGAGCCTGGTGGGTCCACGGGGTCGCAGAGAGTCGGATACGACTGAGCGACTTCACTTTACTTCAGCTTGGTCTTGCAACTGTTCACACTTCCCTGGTGGCTCAGATGGTAAAAAACCTGCCTGCAATTTGGGAGACCCAGGTTCAATCCCTGGGTTGGGAAGATCCCCTGGAGAAGGTAATGGCTATCCACTCCAGTATTGCCTGGGAAATTCCATGGACAGAGGAGCCTGGAGGGCTATAGTCCATAGGGTCGCAAAGAGTCAGACAGGACTGAATGACTAACACTTTCACTTTCAACTTGGTCTTGCAACTGTTAGCCAGTGAGATTGAGAAGGGCAGGACTCAGATGCTGGCATCCAATGGAGAGAATGATGCATTGCTCTCTATTTGTTTCTTCAATATGGAAAATTACTTTGCCTCAGTTTATGACAGAACAGGGAGAAGAAATTTGAGGTTTGCCAGTTTAGCAACACACAGTACAACAGCAAGTTGTTGTTTAACAACTTGGGAAAGTTCAATCAGGGAGAGCTGAAGGGACAGTCCCCTGCCTGCTTTCACACAGGGGTTTCGGACATCACAGCAGGCACATGTGACGTGAGTGCTGCTCACCTGCTCAGCGATGCCAACAGTGGACCTAAGTCTAACTTCTCTGTGCACCACTGTCTGGGGAAAGGACTGTGAGCTCCACCCATGTGGCTGCTTTAGCAACACAGGGTGTGGTTCCTGCTTGGCAACATCTGCTTGGCAATCTGAGGGTTCTTACCTCTGTGACTTTTCTTCGATCAACCACGAAGTGATCACAGGAGTTGATGAGATTCAGAAGAGCAACCGCGTCACATTCCTCGGGTCCTGTTTTGTCTGCCTGTCCTCGGGGCATGAAGGCCTGCAGCAGGGGAGGCCCAAGAGGCTCATGAGTCTCCTCCAAGCCAAACAGACATCTATCTACACGGGGCTAGTGGGACAAAACTGTTATCTGCCTGTTCCCCCAAGGACGACTGAAACTCTCTTGTTGAGTTTAAATTAGAGCCCCATGAGTCCAAAATGCAAGTCGGGAAACAGTGTGGCAGCCAAGCTTCAGCCCAGGGCAGTAACTGAAGAGCTGCTTTATCTGTCCACCTGCTAGTAGAGACACTTCCACACCTGACCTAACTGTCCTTTCTTAATGGCATATAAGCAGGAGGCAGGGGTAGCAAACAGGCTTCCCCGGTGGCTCAGTGGTAAAAGAATCTGCCTACAAAGCAGGAGACTGGGGTTCGAACCCTGGGTTGGGAGGATTCCCCTGGAAAAGAGAACGGTTACCCACTCCAGTGTTCTCGCCTGGAGAATTCCCAAGGACAGAAGAGCCTAGCGGGCTACAGCCCACAGGGGGGTGCAAAGGGTCAGACAGGACTGAGCACGCCAAGAAAGAAAGGGGGTAGAAAGCAGCCTTTTTTTCCCCCTTAAGTTTCAGTGGCTTAATTGTAAAGATGATTTCAAACTAATAGTTGCTCCAAAGTGAAAGTTCAGTATAGTGGTAGAATGTGAAGAGTTTGGGCTTTGGAATGTGACAGAGCTGGGCTGCAAAACCCTCTTCGGCCACCTGTCAACTGCGTGACCTTGGGCTAGTTATATATCCTCAGATCCCTCATCAGTAAACGGGGGATAACTGTCCTCATCTACCTTGAAGGATGTTTCGAGAATTAAATGAGTCAATGTGGGTAAAGCACTTGCATGGTGCCCGGCACATGAGAATACACAGGCCACACATGTTGGTATTTATGATGCTGATGGTGCAAGGTGAGTAGAACCTACACAGGCATTACAGATGGAGTCCCAGGGTGTGAGATACTAGATACAACAGAACGGCCTCATTCTAGCACGATCTTGCCTTTGGTAGGATTTTATGGTGTGGACCTCCAAAATGGTGTTTTAACAAGGCTTGGGTATATTTCTTTCCTGAAATATTTCCAAATTTATGATGAATGCACCAACTTTACCAAGCCACGAAGCTCAAGAGTACATTCCTGCTAAGGGACTAAAAGTGATGACATGTGAAAAATGACGCGCAAAAAGAACTCTAAATAAAGAGACCTGCTCCCTTGACTACAAACACGTTTCTGGAGGCAGGCAACCAGCCACTTCCTGTGGTGCTGCCTGGGGTACTATTTTGAGAAAGGCACGTGGCAGGGGCCAACGCCCTGCAAGGAGAGTCAGGGCTCTGCTTCTGATAGTGGTTGAATGACACACCCTGGCCTCACATGACTGAGAATTTGTATACTGTACACTACCTGAAAGTCAAACTGCAAAAAAAAAAAGAAAAGAAAGTCAAACTGTTAGTTACTCAGTTGTGTCTGACTCTGCGACCCCCTGGACTGTAATGGACTATAGCCCTCTAGGCTCCTCTGTCCATGAAAGTCTCCAGAATATCTTTCCGACCCAGGGAACGAACTCATGTCTCCCACATCTCCTGCACTGCAGGTGGATTCTTTACCATCTTAGCCACTAGGGAAGCCCCCGTTACTGTCTCTATCTTAACATGTCCCAACCCACGGAAAGAAGTTGATTATGGATGCTGCAAATGTTAAACAAAAACTAAACTAATGTATCACAGGTCAATTAATTTGAAGAAATGATGAAATGGAGAGGAAACAAAGAAAAGAAATGTGGCTGAGAGGGCCATCCAAAGTGAGAGGGGCCTTAGTTGACTCAAAACCAGGCAGTTTCTCTTGCCCCTTACAAGGTATGTCCAGTCTGGCATTTTCTCACCAAAGGAAACCTGTCTCTCCACATGAAGGTTTTATTCTAGTACTTCTTCCGTTCTTCAGAACCAGAAGCCAATGAGGAGGCTCCCCTGCCTCCTTGCTGCTGACATCTGTTTCTTAAAATGGCATCGACCACTGCTGCCTTCCAAATGAGACAGGCACAGGGTGAGAAACACACCTGATTGCCTCTCACTATCCACTCCTGAAGGGCTTCCCAGGTAGCACACTGCTAAAGAACCTGCCTGCCAATGCGGGAGACATAAGAGACCTGGGTTCGATCCCTGGGTTGGGAAGATCCCCCAGAGGAGGGCATGGCAACCCACTCCAATATTCTTGCCTAGAGAATCCCATGGACAGAGGAGCCTGGTGGGCTACAGTCCATGGGTTCGTAAAGAGTCAGACATGATTTAGCATGCATGCATGGACCCCCTTCTGTCTCTTCACTGAGTAGTAGGAGAAGAGGTTGGAGAAATACACAGGGGCCAGAACATGCTGGGCCTTACTGGCCTTGACATGGAGTCTGGAGTTTATTCTAAGTACATCAGGAAGCCATCCAAGGATTTGGGGCAAGGGAAGAAAGTGATCTAATTCCCACATGAAGACTGCACATCCTCCATCAAGGGTGAGCAGAACAGCAGAGGCAGCCAGGTGGGAGGCTGGCAGGAGAAAGGGTTGAGAGCCGTGACCTAGAGAGGGTGAGGAGGAGTCCAAAAAGAATCTGCAAGTACAAATAAGAGGGGGAGGCGTGGGGGGGGGAAGAGATGAGGCAAGAATGATTGTAGGTGGTTGGTGGTGGGGCATGGGGACAGCCTGGGAAGGGGAGATGAAGAGTCCAGCTTGAGAAGACAAGTGCCCAGGAAGTGAGGAAGTGAAAGCGTCATGTAGCAGAGATGGGCTTCCGGAGCACAGAAGAGGGCACAGAGCTGTTCTGTCAGCAGCAATGTAGTATTTAATATCTCACTCCATGGGCCTGAGCAATATCCACCAGGGGAGGAGAAGCAGGGGACAGAAGAGGTCCAAGGAAGGCCAACCGACATTCAGAAGAAGCCTGAGGAGGAGGAGTTGGGGGGACAGGAGGATACCTGGAGAGGAATATGTCTCAAGGCCGTGACTGTTTCAAGAAGAGGAGTGGCTGGCGGCGTGGCAGTGCTGAATGTCTGAGAGGTCGGAAGGATGAGGCTGGAGAACTGAAGGTCTTGTGTGCCCCTGATAAGACAGATGCAGTGGAGGGGCAGGGGCGGCGGAAGCCAGGGGGTGGTGGGTTGAAGAGTTAATGGGACTGGGGGAAAAGAGAATTAGGCATAATGCACTTTTTGAGAAGTTCTACTGGGAATACATACGGGAGGCAGTTAGAGAAATGGGGAGACAGCAGGAGGGAATGGATAAGGGGAGCTTTCATTTCTTTCTACAGTTTATTTTCCAAGTGTTTATTCAATTTTTTAAAAAAAAAACAGCTTTACTAAGATGTAATTCATATACTATATAATTCACCCATTTAAAAGTATACAGCTTTTTGCAATGGCATGGATGGACTGTGAGGGCATTATGCTAAATGAAATGTCACAGAAAGACAAATACCATATGATCTCACTTATATCTGGAACCTAAAATAAACCCCCAAACCCAAGCTCACTGATGCAGAGAAGAGACTGGTGGTTGCCAGAGGTGGGGGAGGGTGGAGGAAGGGGGCAAAATGGGTTAAGCAACAGTTACCAACTTCCAGTCTTAAAATAAGTAAGTCCTGGGGATGTAGTATTTGAAAGTTGCTAAGACAGTAGGTCTTAAAAGTTTGCATCAGAAGAAAAAAAAAGACTGTAACCATATATGGTAATGGATGTTAACTAGACTTATGATAACCATTTAACAAAACATATATCAAATCATTATGTTGTATGCTTGAAACTAACTACACCTCATTAAAAAAAATTAAACATTTACAGTTCATTGGTTTTTAGTATATTCAAAGTTGTGCAACCATTGCCACAGTCGATTTTAGGACATTTTCATCACCCCCCAAAAGAAACCCTCTACCCATTAACTATTGCCCCCTCTTCTCCTCCAGGCCCTAGCAACACCAGTCTACTGTCTGCCTCTATAGATTTGCCTATTCTGGACATTGTATATAAATGGAATCATACACTATATGACTGGCTTCTTCCATTTAGCATGTTTTCAAGGTTCAAGAAATGATATAGCATGTATCAGTACTTCATTCCACCCCCATTAGTATCTTGATGTTACAAATACTTAATTTCTTTTTATGGCTAAATAATATTCCATTGTCTGGACAGACCACATTTCGCTTACCCATTCATCAGTTGATGGACATTTGTGTTGTTTCAAACTCTTGGCTGATGTGTATAGTACTACTTCTGTGAATATCTGTGCACAGGTTTTTGGGCAGCTGTATGTTTCAATTTCACTGGGTACATATCTAAGAATGGCACTGCTAAGTCATATAGTAACTCTACATTTAGTCTCTTTTCTTTTAAAAAACTGAATAAACCAAGGCAATACTAAGACTATTGGTACAGTGATGGGAGTAAGCTGGCAGGTCAGAAGAGTAGATAACTGGAGACTTAAAGTCCTTGGGCAGGTGGGAGGGGATAAGGTCCAACACTCAAGTGGAGGGACAGGGCGGTAAGAGGAGAGATGCCCTTCCTCCTCTGGAGCAGAAGGAAGAAGATGGTGCACATGGAGGTAGGTTGGTAAAAGTCTGGTAAAAAGACGAGGAAGCACATATCTGCGGCTATCCGTGAACTCCAGGAAGTGGGAGCAAGATTAGAAGCTGGGATCGAGGGTGGAGGGAAAGGCAGTAACAGTTGTCTCCAGGAAACAGCAGCCTATGGAGAGACAGAGCCCAGACGGCAGGGGTTGCGGGGCGGGGGTAGGGGGGTGGGGGGGTGGCTGGTGATTAAGAACTGAAAGTGAAATTGATCAGCTCCCTCTGAGCTGAAGTACATGATGCTGTCAGGAAGGCTGGAGTTGGGGCCTGGCCAGTGCAGAGAAAGGATAATAAAGGCCGAGAAAACTGCAAAGGACTAAACAGAATGATGGACCATGGAATCTGGGCTAGCCGAGGAGACAAAGGACATGGGGAGGGCTAAGGCTGCTGGGGACTGGGAAAGCAGGGGAAACCTCAGAGTTGTGAACATTGTATAGGGACAAGGGGCTAAGCCTGGGGCGGGAGATGTTAACAAGTGTGCTAAGAGTAAGGAGGCTGCTGGACACCACAGCTCCCTGGCTGACATGGCCCCAGATGTGAGCCTGGGAGTGGGAGGCTGAGGTGGATGAAATCGGAGGATGCTCAAGTGGGGAGTCCAGAAACTGAGAAGATGGGCTTGGAAAGGTAACTAAGAATATGCGGTTGGACTAAGTCTGCGGGTGACAGCAATGATGAGGGGAAAGAGTGGCAGAAACAGGTGGTAAGGGCTTCAAGTGGATTCTGAGGGCATGAAAGCAACAGTTGAGGGACCTTCACTCTACACCAGTAAAGGGTAGAGTTTTAAGTCTTCTTCTCTAGGTAAAAGTAGAAGCTGGCAAGTCTATGGCAGCAACAAAAAAAGAGAGAGGAAGAGGGTGCGACTGCTCCATGATAGCCAAAAGTCTGGGGGTCACCGATATAGTCCAATTTCCTCATTTTTGAGGTCAGGGAACAGAGGCTGGCCCAGGGCTACACCGCAGCAACTGAGTGGGGCTTCTGATTCCGGCTTCCCAGGCACCTCCAAAGGTGAATGCAGGTTCGGAGGTGACTTCGACAGGCCCCTCCCACCCCTTACTGGGCTTCTGGCAAATACCAAAAAGTCAAAAAAATTCCTCCATCTGCCCAGCTAGTGAGTCACAGCGCCAAGGCCTGAAAACAGGCCTAATAACCACCCCCCCTTCTATCTTGCTGCTTACCCCACCCCGCCTCCCCAAAGTTTTATGCCTTAGCTGCGCACTTACGGTCCTTTCTATCTTTGCCCCAACTTTCTTTGCCTTATTCTGCCATCTTCATGGCACCCTACAAACAAAACGAGCCGTTCAGGAAGTCCACTCTCATAAACGCCTTGCCTGCTCTTCCCTCTGTGCCGAGGATACTCGCTCCACACCTTGCCCCAGCCACACCTGTTGAAATCTTCTACTTCACCAAGCTACGCTGGGTCCGATATAACAGCCCTGAACCATCTAGACACTAGATCAAAAACCCACTCTCTCTCTGTCTGAATCCGCTGGTGAGGCTTCAGCGCCCGTGGAGACCGGACAGAAGCCCCGGACTCCAGGTAACGCCTACCTGGCAGGCCAACTCCTCCTACTCTCCCGACCGCAGGTGCTTACCTTGGCCACCTCCCAGGCGTCGACCGGCCAGAGGGCCGGGCGGCAGTTTCCCCAGTGGACGTCTCCATTTCTGTTGGTGTGATGTTTCAAAATCTCCCGTTTCCACTCTGCGCACACCTGACACTGAGGCTGAAACTACAGGGGGCGGCGGTGAGGAGGGGCCCGGGAGGGAGGGGCGGCTCCGGGCTTCGGAGCCTCGGCTAACGCGGTCGGTTCGGCTCCGGGGAGGGCACGAGACACTGCGCCCGGGGAAGGGGACGGGGTGAGGGGCGACGGTCAAGGTCACGGGCCAGGTGCTCACCTGGCGGGCGCGAGGGCTGCACCGCCAGCCGCCGCTGCAGGCGGCGCGGGGGCCCAGGCCGGGGGCGGCGGCGAGCAGCCTGCTGTGGAAGGCGAGCACCTCGCGGCCGACGAAGCCCTGCAAACAGCCGCGCAGCAGCAACAGACAGTGGCCCGCCTTCACCCAGTTCTTATACTCGGCGCAGTTGAGGCGCACGGCCAGCTCAGAGAGCACCATGTCCAGACCTGGCCGGCGCGGCCAACAGCTGAGGGGCGGGGCGGACTGCCGTGCGCAGGCGCAGAAGCCTGGGAGCGCCGGAGGCGACAGGGGAGCCTTGGGCGTGGCCCCGCCCCCTTCCCGTGACTGGGTGACCTAGTTTCCGGGGCAAGTCGGCCCCACCCCAGTCTTATAAGACCCCGGACACGTAAGTTCTTTGTCTGGTGCTTGCCCACAAAGCTTCCACGTAAAACTGTCTCCCTCTTCTCTGCTCCCCAAAACTGAAACCTCACCAGGCCCGATTTTAGCTCCCCCTCCTTGGGCCTGTGCTCCAGTTCTCTTACTGTAAAGGTGTAGATGGTGCGGGGGCTTCCCTAGTGGCTCAGACGGTAAAGCGTCTGCCTGCAATGTGGGAGACCTGGGTTCGATCCCTGGGTTGGGAAGATCCCCTGGAGAAGGAAATGGCAACCCACTCCAGTACTCTTGCCTGAAAAATCCCATGGACGGAGCAGCCTGGTAGGCTACAGTCCATGGAGTTGCAAAAAGTCGGGCTCGACTGAGACTTCACTTTCACTTTCTAGACAGTGCTTAAGGCCCAGTTCTTGGATTACATATGTTCCTTGCATTATATAGTTCTAGAAAGTTTACTTAACTGTATCCTAAACCTGCAGATTGACTGTAGCATATCTGGACATTAGTATGACTGTAGCATATCTGGACATTAGTTAAACTTGACCGCTGGCTGTCTGGACCGTGCACTTGTTATGTGCCTGCTGTGTGCCAAGGTGACACGAAGCTCAAAAACTTCTGCCATTGGGCCACCTAGCAGAGGCAAACAGGACACCACATCACCTGGATTCTGGAGGGCTGCATCGTCCCGAGTGGGATGAGGAACTTCTTCCACTATGGTTCTGAAGCATCGTTCTGAGATTATGATTTTGGTTATATGATAGCTGGAGCTCCTTGCATAGGGTAAGCTAAGTTCCAAATCAGTGCTGTAAAGGTCAGAAGGCAGTGGCTTGTCAACTCTAAATGACATGAAGTCATTTCAATTTTAGTTACTTTTAGTGAGCTTCTTGAGCTTGGAAGACATGTTAAAATTGCATGTAGTCAAAAGGCTCTGAGGGAAGAGTCTAAACGTTTGAAGTCTTCCCCTGACTTTGTTTCACAGAAGCGTGGTAGTGTTTAGGAGTGCTAGCTTTGACTCAAAATGCTGCTTCTTAGCTGTTTGATCTTAAGCAATGTTGATTTGATCTCAGCAAATTACTTCATTTCTCTGGACCTCAGTTTACTCAGCAGAAAAAGGAGGCCTACCCTGTTGGGTGGTTGTGACAAGTAAGAGACTCAAATAGTTAGAATAGTGCCTGGAAATAGTAAGCTCTCAGTAAATATTATTATTTTATATTGACCTAAATGTGCCCTTTCAGTCAGTCATTCCTGGGCAAGATATTTTAACAATTCACTGGCTACCTGAAAATGGAGGCAATTTATAGAAAACTGTGAGCAGATCAGTCTCCTGGAATTATGCAGCACACAATGCTGGCTAGCCTCTAATTTTTCCTTAAAAACCTCAATATTAAATCCATCCCTAGTAAATTTCAAAACATTTCCTTAGACAGTGTCCATTCCCATTAAACCAAAGGAAGAAGGAAATTCCACAGGATACAATGAAATATACATTAATGTTTCTCCTTTCTGTTCCTTAAATTACCTGAATATAAGTTCACTTGTAGTTTCCTGTGTATGATTTTATATCAGGAACACTTTGATGATAGTAAATGACTAAAGTAAAATGTAATAGGTATTTCTTCTGGGGAAGAAACCATGAAAGGAATTTCTTTTTTATGTTGAAATTGGATACAAATTTATAGTGGCAAAGTTTTATTTCTTGAAGTTATCAAATCAACCATGATCCAAAAAAATGACTAACAAACCATTTAGTATCCTTGCTTTACAGGTTACTGTGTTAACTGCAACACAGTAAAGTTATTAGTGGAATTTAAATTCAAAATCATGTATATTTTAGTTTATGCCTGCACTTAGCTCACTCATTGTTAATTTTCAAACAAAAGGTTCAGCTCTTGCTGTTAATAACTTGGTATGTTCTGGTAAAGTTTTCGCTTTCTTCGTAATTCTGAAAATACTTACACATTCTGAAATGGCATTTCAGCAGATGGAAAAAAGATGGGGCAAATCAGGACCAATTTCTTCAAGGTTAAACCAGACTATTCGCCAAAACATCTTCATGAAAATTAACTAGAGAGTTGTTAGTTCTCTGAAACGTGTATAAATTTCATTTATTACTGAAATTACTATAATCACATTGAAACACACTAAAAATCCAAACCATCAATTAGGAAAAACTCCTATGGGTATCCAGTCCCTTTGATTGAACTTGGTTAACAAAAGAGTTGTAAAAGACATAGCTTGTGATAAAACTTAAGATCCAAATGCTAGGCATTTTCCAGCTGTAATAAAGTATGTACCAATTCCAAGTATCAAGTATGATAGCAAAATTCTAATTCATGGATTTACTTTTAATAAGCATCAAAACCAAATTCTGTTCACTGAATCCTATCTTACTTTTGATTTGTACAATGCATTCAGAGATGAGTTATTAATAAGCAAAAAAGTATTCACTGAATGCATCATGTTAAAAATGCAATTAATATTTCAAAACCACCCTTAAAAGGGAAACTCTATTAATAAAATTATTTGAGACAATATTATCCTGCAGATAAAAATACATTTCTTGTATACACATGTATATTTCTACATGAAAGAAAGGATTCAACTCCAAATAGAAAAGGGCTGACCCTGGATAAAATCTCAGACTGCCAAACTGACGTGATTACCATTGTAAGTTGAACCAAATATAGAAGGATAAAAGCTAAGTTATGGGAAAGATACAAGTTTAGTCACCTGCTTCCACAAAGTGGCAGAGTTGGGGGTGAGAAGCAAGAAATGAAGGCAGAAATAAGACATAGAAGAAAAGGCAAAGAAGGCCTCAACTCTGACCAGAAATGAATAGAGTCAAGCAAAGCTGAGGACAGATACAACTGCAATGAGATGCCTGAAACTAGAATTTGGTAATTGACAGTCACAGAAGCTCAATTAAATCATCTTAAAGTAGAATTAGACAAAGCATCTAAAATTTCATGGAAAACCAGTAGTACAGTGACCAGACAACTCAGCATGGTATTACCATTTAAGAAACTTTCCCAAATAACATCAAATCTTCAGAAGACCTTTGCTTTGGATCATTCTCTTTGAAGCTTAAAAAAGTTCTCGACTGACTGGGAGAGGCAGCACATTGCTCCAAAGAAACTGCTGAGATGGGTCAGTAACAGAACCTCCATTTGACCCAGGACAGGCCCTGGGTCTTGGATTCTTCAAGCTGAGTGGACTGTACCAGGTTTCTTCCAAGTAAAACATTTTCTCATTTTGTTGACAATAAATTAAATTGGGATTGTTTAGAACCACCCCAGTTTTGGTGAGGAAGGCAAGGGGAAGAAGTTACTCAAGATAAAGAAACGTCACAGAAATTTCATGCAAGGGTCCAGCATTCAAGTTCTTGGTTTCCTAATGAATGCTGTGTGCAGAAGTATCCTGTAAACTACATTTGCCTAACAGAAAAGTTCCCACATCCTCAGCAGAGAATGACTGCATTATTTTGAATCTTTGATCAATATGAACTACTCACTATCTCTTCTCAAAGACTGAGTTCTTTTTTTTTAATCCAACTCCTACACTGAAAGACAACCAAGGTGCTAAATGTTAACCATCAGTCAAGTTAGGAATGTCTGAAGAAAATAAATTAATCTTGAAACAAGCAGATGTTTTGGTCAAATTTCAGACATATATTATTAGAAATTACTTACTGGCCCCACAAGGTTAAAGATAAAGGGAGGCCGAGAAGTCTACAGAGCTGATATACACACAAGTGAGTGTCACTGTTTTTGTGTCTTTTTTTTTAAACCTAGTTTTATTAAATATTGCTTCTTTGGGGTGTGTTTATAACAACTCCCAGAACATTTTCATGTAAGGATTCAAAGCGGTCATATTAAAATACAGCTTCAATATAAAGTTCATCACAGTTTTACAGTATTCAAAAATGACAGACCTGCCTTAAAAAACAAAACAAAAACCAAAAAATGACTATTACACCCAAAACATAAGAAAACACTTAAATAAACAAGTTTGGCATTTCCGTAACTTTATAGTATAAAACAGAATATTAAATCTATTACTGGCAAACGGACACTGATGTATTACCTAGTTTGAAATGTGTCCCATTTAAACACACTATACAAGTTAGCTATACAAAAGATTGATGGTCTTTTTGATGAAAGAAGTGCACCCTGAAAATTTTTGCCAGTTTAGAATATTTAGCTCTTAAAGTCAAAAAAGTCCTTTTTTTCTTTTTTAAACTGAAGGCTGAATTCAGATTTTTTTTTGTTGTTTTGTTTCTTTTTCAGCCTTCCTGGTTTAAAAACAATAGTGTCTATGGACGCCCACCAGGGGGCAGTGTAAGATTAGCCATTAAATCACGAACAGCTGCAAATATTGTGCATTCACCTGCAACAGAGAAAAATGGTCATTAGCTATTCGCAATACAGGAAAGATGATAACACACTGGTGGGGTAGGGGTAGTTAAATCTAAAATTAGTAAGAACTTTAAAGATCAAAACGAAAGACTAAATTTTAACTGCACAGCTTATAGGGGATTAAGCTTTGGTGTTAGGTATTTATTAGATGATACCTGGTTTGGGTTTTTTCATCATGAAGACATTTTGGGCAACTCCCAGTTAGATGTGAATTTAAGTTAATATGCCTAGAGTTTCTCTACAGAAACACTGGAGCATTGGATAAGCCTCTGAAGCTGGACTTCAAGGCTACTGATGACCTGTTCTTGAATCTAACGAAAGATCTAGTTTTATATTTATGCATTAGTTACAACATCAATGACATCCTTCTGCTGTTACATTAAAGGCCAGGTAACTCCTGTGATAGCACTGTCTTAACAGAATCTTCTGTGATGACAGAAATATTCTCTATGTGTGCTGTGGCTACTGAGTACTTGTAATATAGCCAGTGTGACTGAGGAGCTGAATTTTATACTTTTTATCTGATTTTAACTAACTTAAATTTAAATAGCCAAATCTGGAGAGTGGCAGTTATACTGGACAGTGTAGGTCTGTGACATCTATTGGCGTTTTCCCCAAGATTTCAAGGAACTGATCAACTTCTGGAGTTCAATGTTAAAATCAATGAATAAAAGTAAAGTGATTCCTCCTTCACCAGGGGAGGAAGTGGTGAGTCTGGGAGGAGGGAAGGGAGGCTAAAATATGGCACACCAACAATCCAAACCAAGATTTGTGTGTGGGGGGAGTGGGGGTTGTAGGAGGTTAATGATTCATCCTCTCAATTTCCCCTTTGCTCCAAGGACCAAAGAGCCTGCGCCTCTTACTTTCTGTATATGTAAATTACAAATAGTTCAATACAGTTGACCAAAACCAGTTGTAAATATGATAAATCCCAAACCTGATCCTTCCCCTGGAGCATGGTCTAACGCTGAGAGGCTGTGAGTGAGGGAAGTGAAGACCTCAACTGAATAATGGCCCTCCAGCAAAGAGCAGGATGTGCAGTGACCCTGTGCAAGTCACTGCAACCTTCTCTCCAACCACTGGCAAATTAAGGTACACACAAAAAAAAAACCCCAAAGGTTTAACCAGGCTAAGGTCAAATAAAAGAAAACTACTCCCAAAATATCTCAACAATTTCTTAAATAAAAGAAGTTACATCTTTTTCTTTTTTAAAAACCCATTTTCATTATTGATAGGGAGAAAAACTTGCCTGATCCCAAACAGGATCAAAACATTTGTTGCTTTAAATTTTAAATTCCATGAGACATAATAATGATAGTCATTTGCTTGTGAAGGAATGGTGTTTGTAATCAAGGTTATACTGAAAATATAATACATGCTTTGAAAATGCTGATAGCTTTAAACTTTGATATTGAAGCACCTATTTTGAGCTGAAAGAAGAGGTAAGTCAAAGGATGAAAGCAGGAAATTATAAGAAGTAGAAGAAGCATTACAACAAAAGCAGCACACCCTTCTCTACTGCCCAGTGCGTTCCTTATAAACTATGCTTTAAGTGAGAACTTGTCTTTGTACACAATATGGGGTAACAAATAGCTGAAAATATAACTTCTCCCATGATCCTGTGTCTAGAAAAATTTTGAAACTGTGGTAATAAAAAATGTTTCAGAGAACAACTTCCCCTCATTTAAAAAAAATGAATTCTGTTATCATACTATTCTAAACAGAAAGATATAGAGGATTTCCTTAATATTAGATATAAGCAAAATGTACTTTAATTTCCTTAATGTTACAAACAAGCAGAATGGAAGGTATGTTCTCTTTGCTGAGCATTATGTTTTATAACCAAAAATTTAGCACTGCCAGGAATTCCAGGTTAAGCATAGGCTACTCCAGTATTGAAGGGACTGTGTTTATATGCCAGAATCATTCTGGTCTCCTTGAAAATGTTCCGTTTTGAGAGCTTCACTGTGCACTTGGTGAAAAGGTTCACTTGCACCCACCTGACACTTAGATAAGAAGCCCAAAAAGCAGGATGCCATTTGTATCAGCTTTTATTCTTCACAAAACATTTAGGAGATACAGAAATTTGGATGATATTATTCTAGTCATGACTGAACCATGAAATATGAGAAACCAACATGCATTTCAACTTGGTGATGTACAGAGTGGCAGGTATCGATGGTGGGGCAGGAATTCACAGCCATGGAAAATTCTATCATCCTAACCTAGGGCTTAGTAGCAATGTGTGCTATAAATACAAGCTTCTGGCATTAGCAACTGGGTCAGTCCTAATAGTAAATCATGAACAAAAATAAAGTCCAGGCAGCAGAGACGTGGACAAAGCTGAAGAGCCAGTGAGAGAGGAAGAAAGCGACAGGCAGACATTAACAGGGCCACGGCAACCAGAGCTCTACTACAAGGATTGGAGGGGTGAGGTGGGTAAGGAAGAAGCAGAGGGGAGAAAGGGGGGCCTCTCAGAAGAACGTTTATAACATATATGCAATAAAATATCATCTACTGGTCATGTACCTTGTCGTGGTGGGTTCATCTCTGCAAACCTCTTCAGAATGTTGCTGACCATCATGGGAGCAGCAACAGAAGAGTTCTGCTGCCTGGGAATGTCTGCCTGCTGGGTGGTACCTGAAGCCATGTCATAAATGATTGGAACTATAATACTAACAGGTTCTTGGGGAGGGACTGATGTCTTCTGAGTCAGCTGAAGCTGTTGACATACAGCACATACAAAAGAAAAATAAAAACACAGTAAGAAAACAAAATACTTACTGAAAATGATTCAAAGGTACAATCATTTATTCAGATTAAAGATACAACAAGTAAAAGAAAATTAAATATAACAAAAGAAATGACCAACAACTAAATACTATGATTAAGATGCAACTGTGTCACACAATTACCAGGTTCAATATATTTCTTACTACAGAAACCAAGATTACATGAAGTCTAAACTCACACATACACACCAGGTGGTACTTACAAAAAATAGCATTTTGGATTTCAGCACCACAGCAGGTGTCCCAGGAGGTGCAATTGGTGGTGCACTGGGAGGGATCGTCAGGCAAAACTGAACGTTCCATTTTAGCTGTGTTGCCTGGTCAGGAAACTGTTTTGGAAAAAAAAATCATGATAAAATCATATTAATGTTTAATTATACTGCAGTGTAGGAGCCTGAAACTGGAATTTTATACTCACTTATCAATAGATCGTGAAGTTGATAACCTGCATTTTTCAAAGGAAATACACATGTGAAGTTGCTAACTGAAGAGTCAAGCTCTAGATTTATGAGATATATTCCCTTTCCTTCCCTCCCACTTCATTAATCCCCAAGGCCAGTGGGTTCTGCTTCCTCGTTGTCTCTGACATCCATTCCTGCCTCTCTATTTTCACTGATGCCAAGGAGCTGAGGGATCCATAACTTCTCTCATGGCCCCTGTAACGCTCCCTTCTGGTGGCTTCCTCTCCCAGTCTACCCTTACACCACTGCCAGCCAAATGTCCTAGAGCACAGTTCTACTTTAGCTTACAAATTCTCAGGGACACGCAGGGATCCATGCTGCCCCAAGCACCCCCACCCTGCCACCTAGGTACCAACACTGGCATTCAAGGCACTTCCTAACTGGGGCCAGTCTAGACTTCCCAGTCTCATTTCCAACTCCTTCCCTAAAAGCAACTAGTCAAACTGTACTAATCATTTTAAATTATATCTGCTGGAGCTTTTTTAGTGACAATATTTACACCTTTAAAAAAATCTCAAATGGATTTTTTTTTAAATGTAAATAATGTTTCCTATAGCCTATCAGAGCAGAAGCCAAATGCTGACACTGTTAGCAAAGGAACAGTGCCGTCCCAATATTAACAGTAAAACACCAACTGAAAAAAGGAGTGAGGTATTTACAGTTACCCGAAGCAATGCTCGAAACATTAAAATGAAGGACTATTGTAAAACTGGAAAAATAAAATTGGCTTCCACCTGGATTCCAGCTATTTAATTGTATACTTTCATAGGACAGAAGAGGCATTAAAAATTTCCCCAGAGAAGACAGCTTTTTCAGTAAATGGTATTAGGCATGGGAGGATTATTTCATGATCTAAGAACAGGGAGAAGTTATTTTTTTTTTTTTTTTAGGAAGAAGATATTAAATGTATTTGGTTTTGTAAGAGGGAAGTCACTGGTAACTAAGGTTACCTATGGGGAGGAGGACTAGACAGCTGGACAAGGACGGATGTGAAATTTCCCACTGTCTCATTCTAAACTCAAAAGATACAAGAGAATTGTGTTACCTACCCAAAGACAAATAAAATTTAAGTTAAAAATTAGTAAGAATGCAAAAGGAAAATGCAGGTACATAATGGTGAAAACCAACATATGCTCTCCCACCAACTCCAGCCTCCTCTGATTGACCTGGCTAGAAAAGTTTGTCTCTGTAACTTACCAGCTCTAGCTTCATAATATGCACGCAGTCTCTGAGGATGTGTGTAGGAGCTCCTAACAGCTTGGTGAAAGCTATTAATGTATTGGCTTTAAATGGCGGTCCTGCAACCTACAAGGATAAATAAAGCAAGTTAAGTTACTCTTCATTCTACCTTGATTCTATTTCACAGAGTGTATTAAAATTATGCATTAAGAAACACATACTCTCGTTTCAAAGAATTTCTCCAAAACTTGAAGTTCGTCAGGTTTCCACTGTCCTGCATTTTCGGGTGTCACTTTTAGCTGAAGTGTTTGGTTGGTTTTAGGACTAAGAGCTACTCTGCATTTCAGCGCATCAGTCTTAAACATGATCACCCCGGGTTCATTGGAATTTATCAGCTGTAGCTGCGAAACAAGAAGCATGCATCAAATTAACATATGAGGCAATATGTAAGTCAAAGAGAAAATGTAATTATAAGTAGATAATTGTTTCAAAAGGAAAACAACTAAGTTGAGACCTGTTCCAAAACAAGAGTATCTAGGCCTTGAGCACCAGCAACTGCTAACCACATAGCAGAGAGAGAGGTGATCAAACATTATGTGTCTCTTGATGGAAGAACATAACACCACCTATCAAATACTCTTGCAAAACAACCAACTTGAGCCTGAATTCAGTAGTCAGATCCACAGGACTGATAGACATTACAAAAATATGGGTGTCAAAAGAGCATGTCAGGTGATTTCCAAAGGGATGTGATCACCAAGGTCCAGACTGTGAGAAATTCTGAAGGACAAATGATATGGCTTCTTCAACAAATACAAAAAGGACTTAAAAATGTGTATGCATTCAGATTCAGATGGTTAAAAACTGTGACAACTTGGGAAATATGGACACCAACTAGATAGTTGATTATAAAGAAACCATATTTATGATGAAATGATGTCAGGAATTTGCTGTCAAACAATATGAGAGGAGTTATAGATGAAATAATATTAGTGTCAGTTCACTGTTGAAGGTGGGTATGAGAACAGAGAGGTTCACTGTAAAAGGGAATTATATATTCTATTTCTGTATATGCTTAAAATTGTCCACAATAAATTTTAAAAAATGGTCCATTAGAAAAAAAAGAATAAAAAGTTCAATTACAGAATGTTAGATCTGGATTGGGACTTTATGCTAGCCCAGGATTGGTAAATATAAGTTCTATGGTTTCTGCTGCAACCACCCAATGATGCCATCATGGGTGAAAGCAGCCACAGGTAATAGGCAACTGAATGTGTGTGGCTGTGTTCTAATAAAACTTTACAAAGACAGATGGAGGGCAGGACTTGGCCCCTATGCACACGAGCAAAATGAGGTTCAAAGGCTTCTTGGCAGAGATGAGGCTAGATCAGGGGTCTGATGATTGCCATTTTAAATGCTAATTTATTCAACTTATGTTAAAACTTATTTCTTTCAAATTCAAATGTAAAGGTTGCAAAATAGCTTGGTGCCATCTGCTGAGAGGCTATTTTAAGCATTCACCATTCTGACTACCTCATTAACATAAGTTATCAATAACAATAATTATTATAAATAATATATAACTGAATACCAAGACATTATGTAAAGGTTTTATATAAAGTTATCTCAAATTCCCACAACTGCTGGGAAATAGGTAGATACTACTATCTATTATTATCAAAAAGGTGAAGAAATTTGCCCAAGCTTATATCAGCCAGTGGCATGTCCTGGCTACAAACTCAGGTAGCCTGATTCTAGAACTGGTGCTCTCAACTCTGAACTATTTCCTAATGGTTATCACCACAGGATAGAAGTCTTTCTACAGGAGTTTGAAATCCATTCAATTGCTCATGTATTTATGAAGCAGCTTTCGGGGCTTTTTCCTGGTAGCTCAGCAGTAAAGAATCAGCCTGTCAATGCAGGAGACACAGGTTCAATCCCTGATCCAGGAAGATCCCACATGTCGCAGAGCAGCTAAGCCCGTGTGCCACAACTATTGAGCCTGTGCGCTCGAGTCCGGGAACCACAACTACTGAAGCCCACACAGGCTCCACACACACAAAAGCAGCTTTCATCCTTTTGTGATCAGAAATAACTTTAGGATCACAGATTCAGAGTCAGCCTGCCTGCAGAAGCATTCCAGAAGGCAAGTAATTACTCATGTGCTATTCTCTGCCAAATCAGACCCTGAGTACACTTGTCTCATGGTATAGTGGAGATCTATCTCCAGGTTCATGTCAGCCACAGTACAGCTAATTCTAAAAGAAGCAACTTGTTAATGGAAGAAGGTAAAGAAAACAGTGGATCCACTTTCAATGCTAGGGTGGGGAGAAAGCGTATTTCTAACAAGCAGGTTAAAGGAGGTGAGGGAACAGTTCAGATCCTATTCTGGGAGGCATCTGAGCACTTGACAATCACCACCCAGGAATTCACCAGGTACCCACATACCGTTTCCTGCTGAATAATTCTTTGAAGGTGGCGTCTCATGATGACTGATCCAAGGAATCTCTCAAGTGGAGAACAAAGGTAACTGCCTGCCAGGCCAGGCACGAGGCCTGGCGTTGGAGAGGGCAGCAGCAAGATGTTCAAGGCACTGTGAGTGAGGATGGTAGGGATGGAGGCTGCCCAGGAGCGCTGAGGTAGTTTACGAGGTGGAGGCATGTTTGTTGGCATCGTTTGGGAACCTTTTGGGAAGGAAAACATCATTATTTTTTTTTAAGCAAATGCATACTATCTCACTGTTCCCTGTTTAGCTTTGCTTTTATATAGCAGTCTGTACTGTTTGTTACTCCTTGTGGTGTAACAATCACATATAAGCTTCCTTACAGTTACTTTCCTCCTTGCAGCCAGGTCCCCTGCAGTGTGACTTTATGGCAACTCCTTCAAGGAGTGATGTCTACTTCTTTACTTGTATTCTGGGCTCACTCTGTCACTTGCTGTGGCCTACAGAAGGCACTGGAAGTGACACGGTGCCAGCTGTAGGCCTAAGCTTTTACTCACTCTCTTGGAACCTTCTCCAGCCCACGCGAACAAGCCCAAATTAAGTATGAGACCACACGAAGCAGAGAGAAGCCAGACCCCCGCCAACCCAGGAGCTGACCACATATGCACAAGATCATCCAGCTGTGCTCAGCCCAAACTGCCAACCTGCAGAACGGCAAGCTAACATATAATTGCTGCTTTAAGCCACAAAAAATCATGCGGCAAAAGCTGATGAACATATCTGTACAATTCTTCTGTATTAATCTGCATAACTATGCCAGTTACCTTGAGATTATCTTTCAAGGTCCAGTACTGCAGCTAAGTTAGCAGTCACGACAGAAGTACAAGACTCTCCTCCAATTCTGGAGAAAACATTCCCCTTCTTCTGCCCAACTTTGCAAATTAACTATCATTACAACCAACTTACTAACTGTATAAAAGTTTAAGTTGTTAAGTATCCTTGTTAAGTCATGACTTTCAAATGTGAGGATGGGATAGGATGATTAAAATAGGTCATTTGTTGGTTATCCTAAAAGCTCACATAAAAATGTTGATGACACTCACTTGTTCCAGCTCGAGGGGAATGAGAAGCATCTGGAACTGGAGAATGTAGTGATGGGTTGGCTGGTGACATCCCAGGCATGCGTGTTGCTGGTGAGGGGCCAGACACTTGAGGAGACCCTGGCCAGTTCCCTCCTCGGCCACTTGGTGACACCATAGTGTATGGAGAACTAGGGTCCAGGGTTCCTGCAAACAAGTAAACAAATGGTTTTCAAAACCTGTATTTTAATACCTGAAAAGTATTTGACAACATTCACATGCTTATACCCTATGTAGTGATAATTTTATTATTTTCTTTCAGAAAGATATGTCACTAAAGCCTGATGTACATGACACATTTGATCTCTACTTGGTATAGTTTTTGTACTTTTTAACATGATACAAAAATTAGAAACATTAAAAAAAAAATTGAGAAATGATAAAATTTACCTTTACATAAGGTTCAAGATGTATAATACATAAGTCTCCTTTAGACTATATAGGAAATACTATGGTTGAAAAGATAAAAGAGAAAAAAAAAAAAACCTCAAAGCTCCATTAAGGGCAGAAATCTTTTATTTTAAACTAACCCTGACAAATTATGTTTTTAATCTATTTAGAGAAGGCTGGAGAGAGGGAATTTTTCATTTTCTTTATTTAGTAAAAGACACAGTAACTAAGAAATGAACCAAGAATCAAGTTTTGAAAGCAGTGACTTCCTGAACAATCTCAAATTAAAATTTCATCCTGCAGATACTTTTAACATATTTATACCCCTTTGTAACCAAATGACAAAATGAGAAAACACTACCATATATCAGAGAGTAAATGTTCCTTACTTAATCTTACAAATCGGTAAGAAAAAACACAAGAATATAGGCAAAAGATAAACTAGCAGGCGTAAAATAAGAGACATGAAAAGACTAATGAACATAAGAACTTCACTAATAATCAAAAAAACACACATTGAACAGTAAGATGACATTTTTTACTTATCAAAGTGACTGAGACTTCTTTAAAAATCACAATACCCTGTGCTGCCAATGATGCAGGAAAACAGACATTCTTGTACGATACTAGAGGAAATTGGCACAGCCTTTCAGGTGAGCAATCTGCAATGTTTCAAAAGCTTTAGAATTTCTCAAACCCTGTGAGACAGCAATTCCACTTCTAGGAACTTACCAAAGGAAATAATCCTGTGAGCAGAGAAGACACCACTTTCAGTTGTGAAAAATTAGAAACATTCTAAACGTATCATATTAGGAGAGCAATTAAATCATGGTATGCCCAGACAAGGGGATACTATGAAGCCATTAGTATGATGATATAGAGTTTTTACTAACAGAAATATTCCTGCAAATATTCATAGTAAAGAGTAGAATCACAGGTGCTACCCAGCTGTACAACCTGAGGAAGCTCTTTATGTTCAGAACTGGCATGGGATTCATGATATAGTTAAGTGACAAAAGTAAGGCACTGAACACGGTGTACAGTATGCTGCCATGTACATAAAAGAGAGGGAAAGACCACTCCACATAAAACATCTCTCCAAGAATTCATGAGAAATTAACAGCACTAAATGCCTTTGGGAAGAGGAACTAGGTGGTTTTGGTCAAAGGGAAGGGAAACACCTGACTGGCTACCGCTTCTTTATCTATTTGAACAAATTCAAAATAGAAATTTTGAGTTAAAAAATTCAAGTCTCAAAGCAATACATATGATAGGGTCCCAATTTTTTTTGAGGGGGTGGTGTTTGAGCAGAGAGACAAGATGGGTAGAGAGCAAGCTACAGCAAGAGATTCAGGCAAGCAGGCAAGCAGCAGGTACATGACAGGTCATGTGAGGGGGGAAAGAGTTCAAAGCAGACAGACTAACTGGTAGATCTCTTGGTGGTGTTATTAGCAAAAACCTAGTTTTTTCATTCTTTTTTGGGCTGAGCCACGCAGCATCTGGGATCTTAGTTTTGAACCTGCGCCCCCTACTGTGGAAGTGCTGAGTCCTAACCACTGGACTGCAGGGGAATTGCCAGGAAAAACATATTTTCTTTTGCTATTTCCCCAATATATAAGTGCTAATTTTGCAAAAAAAAAACCAAAAAACTTTTATTTCACAAAAACTACTTTCACATCAAACTCTTATGCTCTAACGATTTCTATGTATGGACTCACCATGTGGACTAGCAAAACTGGCCCCTGGTCCTATTGAGATTCCATGCGAGGATGGGGGAGGAGTTGGAACAAATGATGCTGGTGATGGGGCTCTCAAAGCCCCACTCGGGGAGCTGGCAGCATGCAGATTTCCTAATAAAGGAAAATAATTATAGATGATCTTGCAGGACACATATTATGTCCTGACCAAGGACCCCAAGTTAAGACTCTATCTACAGACTAAAGAAACAAGTAGTAAAGCTCCCAGAAGTAGCACAAAGAAAAACTGGAACAATTTCACCACTAAAAGAGAGATCAATTCCATGGGGCCCCAATTCTAGTTCTTACATTGACTAATGCTTTTAAAAAATATATATATGCAGTGTACCTTTTTATTCATTCATTCACTCATTCACCAAAAAGGCATGAACATCAATGTCATGCCAAGCATTGTTGTAGGTACTTGGGATGCAGCAGTTAACAAGAGACAAAAATTCTTGCCCTCGTGGGAGTTTATATTTCCAGTATAATGAGAAAGACAAATATATGTCAGGTTATGCTAAGTGCTATGGAGAAAAACAGGGCAAGGTAAGGGGGATATATCGTGTGGTGGTGGAGGTAGGTGCTGCTCTTTATATAGAGCAACTTCTTCAAGAAGGGGCTATGTGGGCTGAGACATGAAGTGAAGAATGAGGCATGAGGATATCCAGGGAATAACACACTGAAGGCAGAGAGAGGAGCTAGTGCAAAGGCCCCAACAGTAGCAGCAGTTAAATGTAACAGGGGGAGGCCAGAGTGGCTGGAACAGCGTGAGCAAGGTGGGGAAGGGAAATGGAAGACAATTAGGTCAGAAAGGTGGGAGGAGGGTCCCAGATTTCACAGGAACTTGTAGGCCACTTTAAGGACTTAGGGTTTACCCTGAAAGAGATGGGAAGCCACTGCAGAATTTGGAGCAGAGGAGTCATGACCTAACTTCTGTTCCCCAAGGATCATTCTAGCTGCTATTGAAAAACAAGACTATAGGACAGGGGGCAGGAAAACCAGTCAGAGGTAACTGCAATTACCTAGGTAAAGATAGTTAGTGACTCGGGAAAGGGTGAAGGCCAAGACATTGAAAAATGGTTAGGTTCTAGATAAAGTCTGAAGATGGAGCTGACGATATTTGGTAACTGACTGACTGTGGGTATGAGAGAAAGGAGTCCAACACTACTCCTACAGCTTTGGCCCAAGTAACAGGAAGGAAGAAGCTGCCACTTGCTGAAATGGGGTGTCTATGGGAGCAGCCATATAGGGGACAGCTGGAGGGTGTTAGGAATTTAGTTTCAGCCGTGCTGAGTTTCAGATGTTGGTTAAACAGCTATCGATACATAGAAATGCTGAACAGATAGCTGGAAAATAACAGGACTCGAGTTTAGGAGAGAGGCCTAGATGGAAATATAAAAAACTGGGAGACATAAGCTTAAGGATGGTGTTTAGCCACAGGACTAACTTTAATTTAGAATTAGGAAGGGAAGGGACTATGACTACCAAAACTATGAATGCAACATTAAAATACTTGCTACATTACCATAATTATCCTCAATACCAGCAGTTTTCAAATTCTCCACTATTATGTAAGAGAATTTCATATTTTTAACGTTATATAATACCTAATGCAGTATTAGTTCAATACAGTATCAATTCAACATTAACATATTTACATTCAAGAAATATGTTAATTGACTTAGTTAATCTTTATTTACATATCTAGCTGTGTGACCTGGACAAGTGACTTGACTTCTCCATGCCTCATTTTTCCTCTGTTAGATGGGAAATAATAGGACCTATGCCATGGGTTTGCTGTGGAGATTAAATGGGTTAAGTACTTAGAACAGAGCCTGGTGCACAGGAAGCACTATAGAACTGTCTGCTACTGTAATTATTTCAAAATAATCATCTCTCCTTCTATGCGAAACCAGTCTCAACTCACATCCTAGAAACCCCCTCCCCTCAGGGCCTGGGTCCCTGCTTCCCATTCTCTCCCTTGCTCCCCAGCTGCTCCTCCCTAGGCTCCCACACTGTCTACTGTTGGAACTTCACAGGGGCTGAGTCCCCCACCAGCTCAGCCTTCGGGAACCTTCAATGACACAATGATCCAAGTCTTCACTGGGGGTGACACCAACTCCCATGAGCAGGGAAGGGCTCATCTACCCCCAAATCTCATACCAGTCCTCCTTGCTAGCTTGAGCTAGCAGGGCTTGAGTAAGCAGGGTAAGCTTGAGAAGCAGGGCTGTTATTGGGCTCACTGCTGAATCCCCAGCACCCAGCAGCATTAGACACACAGCAAGTGCTTAAAACATACTGTTTTAACATACTGAATTAACAGTTCAATTAAAAGTCTAAATCTGGCACTCTCTAGCAATTTTTACATCGCACTTCATGAGGCTGCCCACAGAGCCATTTTGTTCGTACAAGCAGGTTGTGCCCTGCTTAACTCTGAGGGTGGGGCACCATTCACATACACCGGGGCTCTGTCAGCTCCTTCTGTAAGGGAGCTTTTCTGTAAGCAGTCATTGCAGCAGGAAAGCAGTCACACGCACTACATACATGGGTGTGGTTGTGTTCCAATTAAACTATTTACAAAAGCAGGTGGTGGGTAGGACATGGCCCACAGGCCTGAGTGTGTCAACCTCTGACATAGATCACGCTGTGACACAGACCATGCTGTGATTCCTGGAGTTGCACCATGAGTCTGGTTCTGGGTGACAACCCTGCCACTTAATTCAAACCTTTTAAAAGTGCTCCTGAATCACAAACACAGATTTCACAACCCTGCAATAATGAATGAATAGCAAATATCTGGCCATAGACTAGCAAAGCAGTTCTCTCTGAAGTCTCAGGCTACATGTTGTACGATTTCTCACTGTATGTGTGTCTATTCGGGATCTGAAAGTTGAATATGACAAAGAGAAGAGTTAGTATCTTACCTGGAGACTGTGTGTGCATCATAGAGGGAGACTGGTTGACTGTGCTGTGGTAAGATGTAGGGGGTGAAGTAAGAGGATAAGCACCTGATGACCCTGGCTGCTTTGGAAATGGCTGAAAAGAAGAAAATTCCTTGTTGGTAAAATGGCCAACCATGTAGCAGATGTGGGCGTGGCTTTCCCCAATCAAGAGCTACAGTGTTAATTAACATTTACATGTCACTGGTTATCAAATAGGAAAGGTGAAGTGTGAAAATGCCCCAAATTCACACCAGTATTGCAAATTTTAAAAAGCTACCTTTCAAAGTGTTCTAAAAATAGCAACGTCCTCATTCCTGACCTTGCAGTACCACTACTTTATCCCTCAAGATGTTTTTTTTTGCTCATTTTATCTACCAAATCACGGATTTATCAGTATTATTTATCTATCATTTCACTGATTCTAAGATCAACTCCCCCCACATTTTAACATCTCTGAAATTATGGTGTGTCTTCCAATTCATGGCATGTTGCAGTCTAACTGGCAGCACTGTTTCAGGCAGTACATAAAAACAGTGCACCTTACATTGGTGGCATTTTAGAGTTAGTGAAATATGATTGTTCAACCTGATCCCTACTCACCTTCACCTTCATCTCCAGTAACGAAAAACCTAGGACAACGTAATTCTTCCTAGTCTATTTTTTTAACTAGAGTATGAGTCGCATACAACAAAGCACACAAATGATGAGGATTTATAAATGTAACCACCACATAAGTCAAGATACTGAAGGACATTACCAGAACCCCAGAGGCCTCCCTCCTTCCAAATCTCTTATCACCACCCACCTTCTGAATCTCTTATCGCCTCTCAAAAGGTAAGCAGTATTCTGACCTCCATCACTCAAGCTTGGTTTTGCATCTCATGTAAATACTGAATGTACTCCATTAGAGTCTGGCTTCTTTTGTTCAACACTATCAGTGAAAACCATTGTTTTGTTGCATGGAGCAACAGCATTTTTCTTTTCTGTGAAGTATTTCAGTGTATTCCAGTTCACTCACTCATTCTTCTTTTGTCGGTTATTTGGGTTGTTTATAATTTTTTGCATAAATAATGTTGCTGTGAACATTCTTGTGTTCTCCAGCTGCACTTCTGTTGCGCATATACCTAAAGTAAAACTGTTAAATCACAGGCATGCATAATGTTCAGCATTAGCACTCTGATACTGCTAAACACCACTGCAAGGTAGCTGTACCATTTTACATACTGTCCAGTAGTAAGTGAGAGTTTCAGGGGTCCTGATACCAAATGTTGGCAAGGATTACTAATATTTTTCCTTAAAGCCATTTTTGTGGGTATGGGGTATTAACTCACCATGGTTTTAATGTATAATTCTGTGATGTCAGATGACAACGTTCACCTTTTCTGTGCTTACTGGTCATTTGGACATTATCTTTTATGACCACATGGGTGATCACCCGAAATTATTTTAAGTGCATGAGTCTAAGGTTAATGCTGTCCCTGGTACTATTTACTTCCCTTCACTAGAAGCCTCCCCCTGTCTCCCTTTGTCATCATTTTTCATATGGCTATCTTGGGTCCACCAAGGACCTCCTCGCCTTTTAACAAAGTGCAGGCATCTGTAGAACCTGTTAAGTAACACAAATGTGATGCCATGTGCAATATCAGTTAGACATCACCTGTTGCTGTGGTGGTGGTTGGAGTTGTGAGATTAAAGAATCCATCATATCTCCTCCAATGGGAGATGGGGGATTATCGTCCTCATTTACAGACCTTCTTCGAGCATCCTGATTGCTGTCAACAAACATATTCAGGAATGTCTATGGATATAAACAGGTAAAATTTAGATTATTTTATCTAACTTTAGTAAGATATTCTTAATCATTTAGAATGTGTTAACAGAAACAAGCATATCATGTCTATCTCTGAAATACAAATTTGACACATGGCCACCATTGTTAGGCCAACCTAGAAGAGATTGTCATCGTTTTGAAGGAAAGAGGGAAAATTGAGGAAAATAGTTAAACACAACAATAAAAAAATCTAAGTTAAATGCTGTTATGTGAACAAAAGTTAAAGAAAGAAGTATATCCTGGTCAAAATACTTTATTAATTTCTGAATCAGAAATGTGGCAAAGAATAAAAAGTTGCATGGCAGGCATGTAAACAACTTCAATGACTTGGAAAGTTTCCTACTTAGTGAGAGTTCTCACTTTTTAAGCCAGCAAATATGAAAGAGGAAAATTGAAAAAAGAAAGCAAGCCATCTTTTCCCTTTTTATTTTATGCAACAGTCTTGAACTATCAAGAATGGGATAAGGGTATGTTTTATAGACTATGTCATCAAAAATTAGGCGAGGCTAACAGAATTTGTGTCTCAATCACAGATGCTTTTTAATACCCTCTACCTTCCCAATCTTCAAAAATATAGATTATAAGCTTATCAGAATAACTGAGAAGCTTTTAAAGGTACATAGTCTGATTTCTAATTAAAGGTAATAGATTATTCACAATACTCATTTCATCTTCTCTCAACACCCCTCTGAAACTCCTAAAAGAATTTTTTAAGCAAAAGTCACAAAGACAAAAAGAATGGGATAAGAGAGAAACAGCAATAAATTCTAGGAGGCTGCAGAGCAGATGGCTGAGTGGTAACTGAACTATCCGATGTGAGGAAGTCGTTTCCTAAGCAAGCAGTGGGGAAAGCCAAGAAGCAAAGCTATTTCCACACAGATCTCCAAGATACACAGGAACTGACAGCATCAGACACCTCTGGAAATGAGAATGCAAGAAACTAAAAGCAGAAGGACTGGGTGATAGTCTCTTTACGAGACAGTGAAACCCTTCAGAGCCTCTGTCCTCTCACTGAATGAAGCCGACCTCTACCACTTGGCAGAAGGCGTCTGATTTGGGGGACTCTAGGATCAACTGATAGCTGGGGTACCACATTAAAAACGAAGATTAAAGTTTCCAGAATGAATGCTGAGAATACCAGTTTCCTTCTCTTATTTCATTTGCCAAAAATTGGGAGCCAGTGCACAACAGCTATGCAGAGTTCTGATATTCTTCTCCTGGTCCTCACACTGGCCCAACAAAGAGATCTAAAGCTACTGACACTGGGAGTTACCCTATGAAATGGCCCAAGCAGATCGTCCTGCAGTGAAGATCACAGTCAACAAGTCTCACCTTCAAGAGAGGACAATGTAGCCATATAGAACAGATGTCATAAAATGAACTTTGAGAAACAAAAAGAGCTCTTGAATTTTTTCTTAAAAAGATGGCAAAAAAAGTTCTTGATGGAAATCAAAAATAGAAGGATTGGGGGGAAAATGAGGAAATCTCCTAGAAACAGAGAGATAAAAAACAGAAAAGAAAAGAAAATCAGAGGATATGTCCAGGATGCCCGACATCAGAATAGTGGGGGTACCAAAAAGAGCTCACAGAGAATACACAGAAAAAGACTTGAGGAATAGCATAAGGAAGTTCCCCAGAACAAAAGGGTGTAAGTTTCCAGACTGAAGGAGTCCATTTGTTCACATAAGGTTGAAGAAGTGGGATGGATTAAACATCTCAATGGTCACAATAGAAGCTAGAGGACAATGGAGCAATGCTTTCAAAATTCTTACAGAAAATGAGTGCAACCTAGAATTCTATATCAAGCCCCTCCCTCAACTATATGAGGTTAACTAAAGACACTTGCCAACACACAAGGTTCTCCCAGGGAGCAACGTAAAGTATTCCACCAAAACAATGAAGTAAAACAAGAAAAAGAGGTGGGGTCCAAGTCACAGGGCAAGCAACACAAGAGAAATGAAGGACTCTCCCGCTTCACCACTGTTCTGCAGATCCCTAAATCAAAATTAGGCAAAAAGTCTGGAGCGTTTAGAGGTCAGAGACTGTGGAAGAGATGGCTTCAAGATGAAACTGATAAGGTATCTGATTTGTGAACTTACTGAGGGGAGAGTTACATACATACTGAGGGGAGAGACTTTAAGGCTGTTAGTAGTAAGTACAGAGAGAGCTAATAATTTTAATTAATTATGAATTTTTAAAAATTAATAATTCCCAGGAAAATAAAATGTTGAGCAATAAAGGAAAAGTAATCATAGTAAACTTGGTAGAATAGTGTTATAATATTCATAATAATGTGAACACTGAAAAATTATCTAATTGAAACTGCTACCCTAACCATATTGCAAGGCTGAAGGAAAAGAAGGCAAATGTGTACTGAGAGGAGCCTGGAAGAAGGGGCATATAAGAAAGAACTAAAAAAGAATTAAAACCTCATCTTCCATTAGAGTCAGATAATGTCCTTAACTAAGAAGTCAACAAAGAGCAATGAAAGAATGCTATTTAGAGGTAAAAGTGTGAATACCATGAGAAAGAGCTGTACAGAGTAGGAGAACGGCAAGAGTGGGACTAATTTTCAATACAAGTCATTTGGAACTATTAGACTCTAAACTATAAGAACATACAATTGAGCTATCATACCAATATCTCCAGGGGTTATGGCCTAGGACCCTACATTTAAAAAAAAAAAATCACAGTTGAACTGATGCTCAAAGCTTCTCAATATTCACTGATAAAAGCTATTTTCAAAGTTCCTTGAAACTCCAAATAGCAAACAGGACTCAAGATCTTGAGTACCTTCCACCTTACTCATTACACTGTAAGGAAATAAAAGGACATTTTATCATTTCATATACATAGGCACAGAATTTCTAGCTCCTTCAGAATAAAGCTACAGAGATGATGAATTACTACTAGATGTAGTTACTACTACAGGGAGTAGTAACATGGCTACTCATTAAATTTAAATAGGAAATTGTTGCTTTCCCTCATTATTTCACTTTTAAAGGAAGTGTTTTAGGGATTCCATTTATATTTAGTAATTCTCCAACACTAAAGTCCATTACCTTGAGTCCTGGTGCAGGATAAAAACCTTCAACTAACTTGCTATTATCAAAAAGACTATAGGCCCCATCCCGTATTGCCACAACACCTCGACTTCGGCAGTATATATCAATGCAATACATGTTCCTGAAGGCCAGTCGGATGTGGGTGGACGACTGTGGCAGGATGGAGAAGCACTGGTAGGCAGTGTTGGTTCTCTGGGTCAAGCCCAACATTGGCACAGTGGGCAGTTTGTTGATGGCATTCAACGGTGCCTGAGTATCAAACAGTACCTACAAGGAACAAACATAGTGAGAGCAGCCAGTTTCTGTACAGATGCTAAAACTTCAGAATCTTCAAGGCAAAAATCATCACAAATGAGACAATCTCCTTCTGGCACATTCTGTAAAATCTTTCATCATTAAAGATGAGTTAAGTCCACATGATTTTTTTGAGGAGTTTTATATGACACATTGAGTCTTATTTTTAAACAGAAAATAAAGTTTATTACCTGTAATAACTGAACCACATTTGGTGTTTTGTTGAACATTTCTTGAAGCTGATGGAGAATGGTATTGTGACAGTTACTGCATCCTGAGTTTGGACCCACAGTTCCCAAAGAAATGTGAAATTTCTGATGTATGGAATTCCATTGGATACTAATCTAAAGCAAAAAGATTATGCTTCAGAAACCAAGAAAGGAAAAGATACAAAGAGAAGAAAAAATCTTTAAACACTAAGGCAAAATGCCAAAGATCTAAATGAGGTCTTTTTGGGAAGCAACTTGTTAAGATTAGACTCTGTAAATTCCAGATGTCCTGTCACTATGGATCAGTACATTCACTGAGTGTGTGAGTTAGCCCACTTCTACTAAATTTCTGATATTACTTTATGTGGAAGAGTTCAGAAAGAAACTAGCTAGCTGAAATTTGTATACTAAATTTCTAGGACTTTACATATGGGGTGGGGAAAAAATAAGAACTACAGATTATGGGGAATACCTTCAAGATTAATATAGGATCAAATAATGTTAACAATCATGTGACTAAAAGCGTAGACATACCGTATTGTTCAAGACCATTTGTACATAATCTTCATTATAGTAATCACGCTGCTAAGTAGATTTGAAATCAGTGAAGAAAGAAACACAAATACCAAAAGTACATTACGTTGCCAAAACTCTTTAAAAATACACACTCCAAAGAGGGCATAATTTTTGTTTTCAATTTTTAAGAGTTAACCATTACGAAATACTATAACAAAGTATTTAAAAATATCATTTTATCCCTAATTTTTACTTGTACCCTCAATTAATTCAAGAAAGTTTTCATAACTGTTGAATTCTTGATTTTTTAAAAAGACTTATGAGAGGAACTTTAATTTTAAGTAATTCATAAACTTACTGAACTTCCCTTGGTGGTTCCATAACACAAGATAAGTTTTCGGTAATTATAAACACGAACTTCTGAGAAAATGTTTAGATGAGTGGGTATGTCTAAACAGAAAGAAAACAAAAAGGAATTTAAGATTATACATGCAACATTTTGAAATATTTATGTGAAAAAGAAGAGATCTTGGTAATATTATATGCCTAGACAGAAAGGTCTCTCTCTTTATAACTTAGTTTAAAAAAAAGAAAGAGAAAGAAAACAAAAAAAGATCAACAGCATAAATAGCAGGTTCCAATTTCCATTTGGACTGACAGGGGCAGGGCTGGGCAGCGGGGGAGATGTACTGAAGCACATTCAGGGGTTCCAATTCCAGCCCTGTCTTTTACTAACTATATGAACTTCAGCAAGTTTCTTTTAAGTCTCTGACTTGTTTTCTTCATTTGTGGCATGAGGAATGGTAAATTACCTCCCTCATAGGGTTACTGTGAGGAATGAATAAGTTAATACAAGCAAAGTGGTTATTACATTTATGGCACCTAGTAAATTCTCAATAAGCACTACTATAATCTTGTATACCTATGTGTAAACATTTCTGAATATATACAAATTATAACAGTAGCTGTCTCCTGGGGAAAGAAATTAAGTCTGAGGTAAAACAGAAAACTTTTCATTAGATATACTCAGGATTTTTTTTTTAACAATGTACATGTTGTACTTCCTCCAAAGGCATTGGGACAGGGAAGGATACTTGCCCTCCCCCACAAAAAGATGATCACTTGTACCTGGTAGAGAACGTGCAAATTCCAACACACACTCATATAATCGTGCAATGCTATTCCAGTCATTAAGGAACATTTCAACCACTTTTCTACCACCAACGGGTTCAGACAACAGGTTTTCATATGTCAGATAAACATGCCGGGATGGTCCTACAGGATTAAGAGACATTAATTGGAATCAATACTTAAAAAAAACCCCAAAAAAACCAAAAGAACAGAAATAGAAATATGCAGACAAAAGTGTATGAAGCATCTCACCTTGTTCCCTGGTAGAAGTGCCATTAAGTGGACAATTTGCAAACACTAGTTCTGCCACCCACGTGCGGTTATTTCTACCTTGTAATCGGAAAGTGCAGTCAAGGAGAGAGCGGTCCAGAGCCTTTTGGGTTTCCTCATTTACACCCTTACAGGGAGGAATTCTGGTGATGAAAGATAGCATATGAAGTGTACTTCACATCACAGAAAGACAAAAGCACAATTTACACAATGACAGGCAGGGTATCACAGTAGAGCTCTGGTTCAAACTCTACTACCAGGTACCTTCTGCAAGAGGAGGAAGCAATTCATAGCAATTCACAACAATAGCATTTAACCCACTTTCATTCCTATCAACATGGATCAGGACTCTCATTTTAATGGTGATGTCTGCCTTCGTCCTTAATCTTGTTATTAGAAAAGACCGCAATTTCTCAGAAAATCAAATATACTGGTTTTCTATGAAATCTACCTAAGATATCCTCAAGGAAAAGTTAAGGAAAACAAAATATTTGTAAGACCAGACTTTGAAGGCAGGATGATCTAGTGAAAAGGACAAGGATTTGGAATCAGGGACCTGCATCCTAATTCTGGCTCAGCCACATTCACCCTCTCTGAATTTGTTTCGAAAGTATAAAATGAAGATACATAATTACCTTCTGGGTCACTGATTTTAAAACATGATGAAACATAAAGTGCCTACAGTAGTTGGTTCAGCAGATATTCAAATATGTTAGTTTCTCCTTGCAGTAAAACCAAGTCTTAATCACTAACCGCCATGACAAAATTTCAGGTTCATTATCTCTCCCTGCCTCATTATTTCATTATTTCCCCTCCTCCTTTGTAGAGGTAACTCATTGTGATGGACCTATTCATGTTATCAACTCATTTACCATACATACTGTCTCTTATATATACCACATATACAAGAGGATTGTATTAGCTTTGGTGTCTTGAAATACCCATTTATCTCTTCTCCTCTTGCAGCTTTATGAACTATCTTATTTGTCATAAAACATTATGAGGTAAGATACTTTAGCAGTTTTTTCAGTACTGGATGAAATAATGAGATAATATTTATTTACACACTATCCTTTAACTCATAGGAAGGAAAGAGGAGTTAACTGTCAGACTTGATAAAATGATTTTCAAAATCTAAAGCAAAAAACAACAAATATAACTAGAAATACGGAATTTTGCTTCAGGCCTCTTAGATATAACACCTAAAACAGGGCTCCTCAATGTCAGCAATACTGACATTCTGGGCGGGAGAATTCTTTGTTGTTGGGGGGCAGCTATTCCTGTGCAGCCTTGGCCTCTATCTACCAGGTGCCAGTAGCATCTCCCACCCCTTCTTCTCAGTCGATGATAACCAAGAATATCTCCAAACACTGCTAAATGTTCCCTGGCAGGGAAAACTGTTCTGAGGTTGAGAACCACTGACCCAGAATAAACAATTTAAGAGAGCAAAAAGGGTGGAAAGTTTGCTCAGGAGCTCATAACCAGGCACTGCAAGCAGGCTCTCTCAAGACTTGTATCATCTGTGTGGTGTGATCAAGGTGCTTCTGAATCTGCACCAGGCAATAGGTCCATGAACCAGAGCAGCCTAAAGTGTTTACCATGATATTTTCAGAGATACAGCAAGGAGACCTGCTCGACAGATTTTCATGGAGATAAGTTGAACAAGAATAGACTACATCTTTAGCAAAGAGGAGAAAAATGTGCTCAGTTTTAAAGCTTTGAAGTATCTACTCATATTCCCACTTAATATGAAAATACCTAGGACTAAAAGCTTAAAAGTTTCTAAAGATTAAATGTGTTAAAGCAATTACTTAATAATTAGATCCAGGCCAGATTTTAATAAAATCATATTTAGACATTATTTTTTCCTTCTTCACGTCTATGAAGAACATACCCCCAATAATGGACATCATGTACCAGACAAACAGATCTTTTTATCTGTTTCTATATATTTTCTTAAGTTTTAAATAAAGAAAACAATAGCCAGGACATAGTAAAGACTTTCTTAAAAATTACTGTAAAATGAAAATCAAAAAATATGAAGTGCATTCTTTCTAGGTAAGGACTGTAATGAATTCTCTTGAGCTCGAGAAGAAAGGGGACTGAAATTTCTTTTGTAAAAATGCTGAGAACAGACATTTTAAGATCACTGAAAAACATGAAAAAATAAGAGAACACAAATGTTATCATCTATTAATCTGCAATTGTCAAGAAGAGTAAAAAGAAACACCTCATATGTTAGGCAGAAGTAATATAAAACCAAAGGCAAATAAATTAAAAGTATTACATTTCCTTTTGATGTCTATTATAAAACCAGCTCGCTCTCTAGAAACCATTTTGTGCATAAATAAATGAAAAAAAAAACAGAACAAATTATGCTTCCCCAGATAATTTTGCCTTAACTCTAGCCATCAATCATGTCATGATTAGTAAAGAAAATGATTCTTCTAACTATGTAAATCCTTATATGTATGAGTAAAAAGTGGGAAATAAAGTAAGATTAAAAAAAAAAAAACATTTTGTGGACATGGCATTACAGTAGCCAGGCAGGGCAGCTTTTCTAGTTCTTCAACTCTTTATCTAAAGTGAGCACCACGACATGTGGGTGGAGTACATGCTATCTCATACACCTTCCCCTCTTTCACAGGACAAACTGATTTGCAAGCAACAAATTGGTTACAAATTGATTCCTGCTGGCTCAAACTGCAGAGCCATCCGTGTCTTGGCAGACAGAGGAATTCAATAAATGCTTGCTTTTATGATTTATATTATTAAGCAACATCTAAGAAACAATACAAATGCAAAAAAAGAAAACTGCTTTCTGCACCAAAAAGGCTGACCTCTTAAAAATGGCATTTGAGCTTGCAAGTCCATCCTGGTCAACTCATAAATCACACACGCTGCCTTAGTTTTTCCTCTAAGCATCCACTGGCCCCTAGTCCTCTACTCATTTAGAACCAAGCCCTCTGTACATCTCCCTCCATGTACTTTTCCCCAGTGATCTAAGTTACTATCCCAGCTTAATTATTTCCACCTTGGTAGTGACTCATCTATTTCCCCTGCCCAGACCTGTCACCTGAGCCTGAGACACATCCTTGCCTGTCCACAGATGTCTAAACACCTCGAACTTAGCAAAACCTCTTCAAACTCACATCTTCATTCCCGTGTCTCAATAAACACCACCACCATCCATCATCTGCCCAAGATAAAACTAAGAGCCATCTCTGCCACCTTCTACTCTCTCACTTTCAATATCACTTATAAAGACTTCATCCCCTAAGTCTTTATGGAACTTGCCCTGGTCCAAGCTACCAACAACTCTGGTGTGAACCATTTCAGCAACTGGTTTTGCTACTTAAGTCTTGTTCCTCTCCCATTTATTCTCCATGTTGCTATCAGGGCGAGTTTTCAAAAAAAAAAACAAACCCATCTAATTATGTCAGTCTCTGCTTAAAATCATCTGATGGCTCTTTCCTGCCATTCAGATAAAGTCTAAATTCCTTAAGGACATTTACACCAAGGCCCTATAGGATCTGACCCTTCCTGTGTACATCTGTAGGCTCATCTCCCCTAATTCCTGCCATGCCCTACTTCTTTCAGTTCCAGGATGCCGAGCTTTCTCTCCTCTCTAAGCTGTCATTTTAGCAGTTACTCCTTCTGGTTGGGGCACCCACTACCACCCTAGCTCCCTTTCCTCTGGCTAATTCTCACCTCTCCTTCAGTCTAGGTACAACTTGTACTTCTGTGGGGATCAGTCAGTTCAGTCGCTCAGTCACGTCCGACTCTTTGGGACCCCATGAATCGAAGCATGCCAGGCCTCCCTGTCCATCACCAGCTCCCGGAGTTTACTCAAACTCATGACCATCAAGTCAGTGATGCCATCCAGCCATCTCATCCTCTGCCGTCTCCTTCTCCTCCTGCCCCCAATCCCTCCCAGCATCAAGGTCTTTTCCAATGAGTCAACTCTGCGCATGAAGTGGCCGAAGTATTGGAGTTTCAGCTTCAGCATCAGTCCTTCCAGTGAATACCCAGGACTGATCTCCTTTAGGGTGGAAATTTCCAAACTAGCCCAGATTCCCCTGCTATATGAACCCACAGCATCCCAAAGTGCTCTATCAGAATTCAAGCCTGACACATACATTCAGTAAACATCTGCTGAATGAATGAAAGAAAGCCAAAGGAAGGACATCCTAAAATACCAAGAGGTGCTGGATCTCCACTTGGCAGGTAAAAGAGAATCCTCTCCTAGACTGTGTAATTCCATACAGAAACTGGTGACATCCACAGGTTCTGAACTCTGCTTTATGCTGACTCGCAGAAGGAGCAGCACTGGCAGTATGGCTGCAGTGTGTGGCACCACATCAGACACATGACAGGGACTTACTTCAGTAAGCGAATTGAGTGGCTGAAGCCATCACCTTCCATTTGCACTCCTTGATGTGGAATCTCCAGATTGGACAACTGGAAAGAGAAAGGTACAGTTATATAAGACCACCAATTTTACAAAGGCAACTACCTTTTCTAAGTACTACTGTCTCTCTTCTCATGGCCTCTGTTCTAGAGCTGTGAGCATTGTCCCCCCTCATCTGATTTCCTAGGGATCTAAATAAGACTGGTTTCCTTGTGTGATGCAATTAACGTCTATTTGAAAACAAAGTTTGAGTCATAGCCACATCTCATTTTTAATCACAAACAGTATTTTTCAGTTTACAACTTTTCTGGAATACACTTTTTTAAACAACTATTTCCTCTGTGAAACTCAAGAAGAAAAGATTTCCAGTTGATGCATTTACCCAGAGACCCTGTCAGTGGAACTACAGGTTATTTGGGTATGCCGGGAAGTCATTCTAGTCACCTAGCAGAGGAACACACTTGCCTTCAAGCAGATAGTCCCAGGTCTTCTGTAACAGACTATTTTATATCCACCTTATTCCAGAAAGGATTTAAGGCAGCCTTAAGCATGTCACTGAGCCCTGCTCTTTGGGCCTGGGAAGAGCAGAGGTGTAGAAAAACAGCTGCTGACCATGAAGTAGGGCTCCAGATTAAAAAGACAGCAAAGTGTGGGAGAGCTCAAAAACACTGCCTCTGTTCTATGGATCACAAATATCAACACTCCTGCTAAGATCAGATTTAGTTATTCACATCTCAGTGTAAATTACCTTAAGCAGAAAATGTGCTTGCTTCTGCCTCTTAACATCTTTTCAATGAGAGAAAAGAAAGTTTTTAAGAGCTTGACTGAGTTCAATAGAGTACTACAGAATGTTGAATAGCCTACATGTGCGACAGGTATAGGAACACAGAGAAGGAGAAAAGAGGCCATTACGCTTATAGGGGTGTATGTGGGCACGACAAAGACACAAGCTTTTGCAACTTCCGGCCTGTGGGTAATGAGGAAGACAGCAGACAATGACTGAGGCACTCCCCCTGGGTATCATGCAGCCTCCCATTCCACTGCAAGGGAGGAACTGAGTGACTTTCATGTAATCCATCCACGTGTTGTGCTTAGTCACTCAGTCATGTCCAACTCTTTGCGACCCTGTGGACTGTAGCCCGCCAGACTCCTCTGCCCATGGATTCTCCAGGCAAGAATGCTGGAGTGGGTTGCCATGCCCTCCTCTAGGGGATCTTCCCAACCCACGGACTAAACCCAGGTCTCCCTCATTGCAGGCAGATTCTTTATTGTCTGGGCCACCAGGGAAGCCCAATCAATCCATGTAGCATGATGAAAGAGCCCAACAACAGAGTCCAAGAGTTAGAAGCACAGACACTGTAGGAGCTCTGGACAGTTCCCAGACAAGGGACACTCACCAGAAACACAGTTGTAGGAGCTGGGACATCGAGGACATGAGGATCTACTTTAGTCGCCTATTTCTGGGCTTGGATTTTCTGGGCTACTGCTGCTCCTCACAATTTCACACCCTAGTTTCCGCCTTTAGATCCTGAAGCCCTATAAAGCAGCAACTGGCATACCATAGCTCAAGGGCCAAATCTAGCCACTGCCTGTTTTGGTAAATAAAGTTTTACTGGAACACAGCCACACTCATTTGTTTAAATATCAACTATGGCTGGTTCACACTACAACAGCAGACCTGAAGAGCTAAAAAAGAGATGGACTGATGCTGAAGCTCCAATACTTCAGCCACCTGATGCGAAGAGCTGACTCAGTCAAAAAGACCCTGATGCTGGGAAAGATTGAGGGCAAAAGGAGAAGGGGATGACAGAGGATGAGATGGCTGGATGGCATCACCGTCTCAATGGACATGAGTCTGAGCAAACTCTAGGAGATTGCAAAGGACAGGGAAGCCTGGCATGCTGCAGTCCATGGGGTCGCAAAGAGTCAGACACACTTAGTGACTCAACAACAACAATAAATGACCCACAAGACCTAAAATATTTACCATCTGCCCCTTGATAGAAAAAGTCTGCTAATTCCTGCTCTAAAGCATCTAAGTGTTTTCAACAAGTCTTCCCAAGACTATTATCATCAGCCTAACAAATAATCCACTTCCACATTTCTAGGTCTTTCCTTCATCACCAATAATTTACAGAAGGGAGAAGTCTTACATAAAGTAAAACTTTAAGCTAGAGGGAAATAATTAAGATTTTCATGTATTACTTTTTAATTGTTGCCAATCCTTGGCCAAAGCCCTTTTTGGAAATACAAAAATACAGGTTCTGTTACCTCCTTTCCTTTCATGCTTGGGGATCATGCTGAATATCACAATTGGGTACTCTTGAAAGACACTAACTTGGGCTAAGTCTATTGCTTCTTCCATGGGAAAAAAGTAAAAATTTAGTTTAATACTCGTTCTGACCTGCTTCTCACAAAGGAACCCAATTTTATTAGTAGGCAATATGTACAGCTTCACTCACTGAAAAATAAGCAACCCCTTTAACTATTAACCATCCCTAAAAAAGGTAAATAATGCCCCTTCGAGGTATACAAGTAAGGTTCTCAAAAGTTGTCTTTATTTTTTTTTTAAACTGGGAAGAATTTACTTCCCATTTCCACAAAGAACAGAAGGCCTACAATTTGGAATCAGAGATAAATAATTTAATAATCTCATGGTATACACATATACCATGAGATGCTGTGATTTCAACCCTACCCCTCCCCAAATAAACAAGATCACAACCACCTGGTTCTCCTGATGGAATTCATGTAGCTTTAGCAAGGCATTTAAAACATTACTCTTTCGGTACCCAAAATTTTTCCAAAAAATTACCTCCAACCGAAGTCCTACAAATGGCATGTTTGTATCACACATAGCGACAAAATGAGCTAGAACTTTATTGAAGGCACGCATTTCTCCTGATCGTTTGGTTTTCTTGGGTTCTACTGGACATACATCATCAGACAACTAGAATTTAAGTAAAGAACACAAGTGGGTTAAAAAAAGAAAAAGTATGTGATGCAATTAGTTAAGCACTTGGACTACTATAACAAAAGTCAAAGTTAACCAAAACAAATCTTAATTCATTCAACAGATGTTTACTGAGCAAATATTGACCCAAACACTGGAAATTTAGTAGTAGATATTATATACTTAACAAGTTGCCTTGTGGGAAAGAGTGTACAATTAATTATTAATCAAAGAAGAAGCATTTTCAAGAATGTGTAGACATTTGTTACCTAAACCTTATTGTTGGTCAGCCTCTTAAAAATCATACCTAATTCTTTCCCATTTAAAAATAGTTATAAGAGTACAGCAAAGTTAACAGACACAAGCCCTGGGCTCATTTCTGTTTGTGAACATACCTTGCGCTTGGTACTGGTTCTAGGCTGTTTCCCATTTTTTGTACGATAAACTGATTCCTGGAGGTTTTCCTTAAACTGCTGCAGCAAGAGGGCCATGAGAGGGCTGTCTTCACGATCCACTGCGTTCACAGACAAGAAGTAGTACTTGTACGACAGTTGTGTGGGTTTATTGGGAACTTCCAACATCTCTACAACCTAAAAAGGTCCAAATCAGAAATGAGACTCAGAGACACAACTAATTGATAAGTGTTGAATATTTTCCTCCTTGTATCAAGTAGGGCTCAGAATTATATATCTAATGCAGATGACTTTTTAAACAAGGACAAATCAGTCATGATCTCAAAAAAAGCACTGCAATTAAATATGTAATTTGTTTTCTAAAAAACAGATCAGACTAAAGAACAATGATGAAAGAAAAATGACAACTGTATCTCATACTTGGAAGGATATAAAAATAAACCCTGATTTTTCAACTGAAATATACAGTCACTACGAGGATAAGGATAACAAGAACATGAACAATAGTTAATACCGATAGTTTATCATGCGCCAGGTACGCTCCTAGTGAGTGAAGTGAGTGAAAGTTGCTCATCTGTGTCTGACTCTGCGACCCCATGGACTATTCAGTTCATGGAATTCTCCAGACCAGAATACTGGGATGGGTAGCCATTCCCTTCTCCAGGGTATCTTCCCAATTCAGGAATCAAACCCAGGTCTCCCACACTGCAGGCAGATTCTTCACCAGCTGAGCCACCAGGGAAGCCCTATACTCTCCTAAGTACTTGACAGATGTTAACACATTTAATCCCAGTAACTCAATGAAGTAGGGATTCTTATCTTCACTTTTCTGATAAAGTTAGGCACAAAAAGCTTAGATTAATTGTCAAAGGTCTCAGAGCTGAGAAGTGACAGACTCACGCTCTGATCCTAGAAGTCTGGATCCAGAGATCCTGCTCTCACTATAAAGGCTTACTATTTTCAAGGTCTACCTAAAGTTTAAGACGAGTTCCCTAAATACTTGAGTGAGAGAAATAAATGGCACTGGACAGGGCTCTTGACCAACACACACTTTTCTGTCTCTGTTCCTGTCTCTTCCCTCTCTCTACCCCACCTCCCCACATAGTCTCTTCAGGAAATTGTTTGGCCGACACTTAAGAATCAACACTGAGGAAAACAGAAGAATTAAAATGGAACTTCACCAAAGATATATGGACAGCAAATCAGCAGATGAAAAGATATTCAATATCATCAGTCATCAAGGCAACATAAATTAAGACTACAATAAGATACCACTATACATCTATCAGAATGGCTAACATTTTCTTTTTTAATTGCAATAACAAGTGCTGGCAAGAATGCAGAGCAACTATAACTCTCACGTATTGCTGGCAGGAATGCAAAATGGTCTGGCCACTTTGGAAAACAGTTTAGCAGTTTCTTATAAAGCCAAATATACACTTAGTGTGTGACCCAACACTCCCACTTTTAGTTACTTATCCAAAAGAAATCACCAAAAAAATCTATATGCAAATACTTATAGCAGCTTTATTCACAACTGCCCAAAACTGGAAACGCAGATGGCCTTCGACAAGAGGCTAAACAAACTGTGATACATTCATACCACGGAACACTACCCAGCAATAAAAAGAATGAATTATTATAAATACAACAATATGGATGAAAATCAAAGGCATTATGCCAAGTGAAAGAAACGACTGAAAGGCTAAACTGTAGAGACAAAAAACAGGTCAGTGGTCACTAGAGAGAGCAGGAGTAAAGTCTGATTATAGAGAGAAAGCATGAAGGAATTCTAGGGGGTGACAGATAGCTTCTGTGTCTTACTGAGATGGCAGTTACAAAACTGTATGCATTTATTAAACTCCAGACACTTAAAAGTCTGAATTTTTATTGTGTTTCAATTATATTCTAATAAAGCCAGCAAAAGTAAAATAGCAAAGACATTTAAAGGCAATAAGACTTTCCTCTATTCTTCTTTAAGGCTATGGTAGTTTTCGCCACTATTATGAATGTATCATCCTAAGTGAGAAGGATGAAGAGTGATACACATTCAGTTTGGTCTAAACCATGTGAAACAAATTATTGCTTTATAATAAACCACTAGTTATTGAAACTGAAAGCCTGGCTTTTTGTTGATACTAAATAAAATCAGAAAATACATGTAGATCAGGCAGCACATGGAGAACTGAAACAACAATCCTGTCACATGCCAAATCCAGTTTCACAGCTGGTGTTTTAAAATTCAGAAAACAGTGAATTCATATCAGTGACAGACTTATTCGTCAACATAAGTAACCCTAACTTAAGATATATCAGGCTACACAGGGTACCTTTTGATGATAGTATCTTTTTAAAAGTACAGCTTAAAGCTTCAAAAAAATTCACTCCCATTGAATTAAGTTTTTCAAACACCTTAGAATCTTAGCCAAAAGTATCTACTTGGTGTACACAAAAACTTCTACATGCAGGAAATACATTTATGAAATATATGAGTCCATATTTCAAATTCTTGCAAATTTTAACTAGTTCAATAATCTGAAGGAAACTACTAGAAGAATCTAGAAAGGGTGAAAAAGGAATGAGGATTTTACTGTGTACTGAAAAGTACATGCAATCAACAAAATGGATATATATACCTTCAATTAAGGATGAGCAAATAAAGCTAATTTAGTCCATCATGTTTAAAAAGCAGCATTATGCAAGCTAACATTTGATTAAAACCAAACAAGTTTACCTGATACCAAAACATCTCCAAATCTTCACAACAGTTGCTTTCAAATTTTTTCTTATATAGAGGAGATGCCTAATTCCAAGCAGAAACTAGGCCTCACTATAGGACAGATCCTGGGGTGAGGGACGAGGCATACTTTATATTCCCCAAACCTGCCTAATCATTGTATTATTTCCTACAGATAAGATTTTCTCTCTGCCCCATCCCTACCAACTCTCCCCTCTCTTGGCTTGAGAATCATTATACAAAATTCAAATATCCAATAAAAAATACATTTTCAAGTTAAACTAAACAATAAATGATTCAAGATACAAATAGAATTATTGAACTCAATCACCGAAATCACCCCTTTGCATACTTACAATGTAGTATTGTGGAAGACGGGTAAGTCTGACAAACAGCTTATTCTTAGAAAGGTTTCCTATGGGATGAGTTGAATAATTGGACAGCTGCAATGTTTCACTGGTTATTGTAGGCAGGTGTTTTATAGATTGTTTGCAACGCTGTTGTCCAAGCCAAAACCTTAGTTCAAAAGAGATCATCCACATCACAAAATCACAGACTTCTGATTAACTGTGTGCTACTGTTTTACAAATAGATTATTAAACCCCACTAAGAAACCAATTAATATATGAAACTTAACTGAACTACTAAAAGGACATATGACCATAATGATGAATCATTTCTCTAGTTTTGTACTGGACCATTAATTTTAGTTTAAAGAGTTTAAACTGCAGTGTGAATGACCTTAATTAGTTATAAGGTAGAATCCACTAGTATTAAGGCTGAGAAAGTATCAGTTTATTATAGGAGATGAAAGATCTCCTGTGGTTTATAAGGCAGCACAAACTAATCTCAACATCTTTTATAAATGCATGAAGTGTTTATAAACCAAAATAGAACAATAAATAAATATAAAAGCATCTCATTTTCCTGGTTATCACTGGAGATCTCCAGTTTCAGTTTTTATCCTGCTCATATAAAAGTGATGGGTATGTCTTGCAGGTGCCAGTAAGTGTTCAATTACCCTCCTCTCTCAGTTAAGCCACCAGATTTCACTTTGTTGCTTTTACTGTAGTACCCCTCTCATTCATTTTATCTGGGTATCTATCCTAGAGACCAATATCATATTAACGTGTGAAAAAGGTACACAAACTCACTGATCCACCATGAGATGACTAAAAAAGTAAGAAGACACATTTAGAAGCTTTTCATAGCAATATAACAATGCCACAACATCCAAGCTCATGATCAGTCAGCTTGTCTTATGTAACAGGGTACAGACCAGTTTGGGTGCTATTGCATTTGTGTGATGAGCTGTGTGTGATACAAAATGTGTGCTAGCTATGTGCAGTAAAACCATAGTTAATGTATAACATTTTAAGAGCAGTTTGAAAACTATTACCCCAAAAATGTATAAAATCTGGAAACTGCTTTTTTATACTGAAAAACAAATTTAACTATAGCTTCACAGGATCAACTGCTAGAACTGGCTATTAATAAAGGAATGATGATAAATTTTTAAAATATACCAAAACTTACTTCATTTTGGAAGACAGTTAAAAACATATACCCTGAACTTGCCAAAATTGCTTTCAAATCTCTACTTCCAGTCTTATCAACATACTTTGTGAGACTGGTATCTCTACTATGTATGTTATTTTTTAAAAAACACAGAAACATTTAAGATAAACATTATCTCCTGTAATTATCATCACCAATCCAACTTTGTTACAACAAACCAGAAACAAGCTCTTTTGCCACATTAAAAATTTTAAATATATTGCAAATATATGTAAATTATAAATATGAATAATAAACACAATATATTCAGAGCACATATGGAATTGCTATTTCACTCAGCTTTTTTGTTATGACTTTGTGGGGAAAAAGTTTAAGCGATGAGTAACTTGTCTATACATGTATACGTTCAATGAAAAATGTATAGATTTTGAATTTTTTTATTATTTTTTGTTCTGATCTTATTTATTGAAATGCAATTGTATGACTATTGACTCTAATAAAAAATTGGGGCTTGTATTTTGAACGTTTTTTCATTTCTTTTTTCCTAGAATTTGTTTTCAGTGAATATTATTAAAAAAAAAATCACATGAGCAGATGCCCAATACTAATAGTCCCTAGAAAATGTAAATTAAAACCACAGTCAGATACCTCGTCACACTCACTAGGGTGGCTATGGTCAAAGACAGTAACAAAGGCTGACAATGAAGTAGAGAAATGGAAACCCTCATACATTGTTTGATGTGACTGTAAAATGGTACAGTTACTTTGGAAACTAGTATGGTAACCTCTTAAATAATTCCACTCCTAGTGGAATGCAAAGTGTACACATATATTTGCACATGAATACTCACAGCTGCATTATTCATAAGAGTCAAAAAGTGGAAACAATTCAAATGTCCATCAAACGATGAATGGATAAATAAAAGGTGGCCTAGCCATACCATGGAATGTTAGTTAAGCACAAAAAGGAATGAAAAATTGGTACATGCTTCAACATGGTTGAATCTGGAAACATTATGCTAAATGAAAGAAGCCAGTCACAGAAGACCACATACTTTATGATTCCATTTTTATGAAATGTTCAGAAAGGGAAAATCTACAAAAACAGAAAGCAGATTCATAGTTGCCTGGGGTAAGGCTGGGAATGGGGATTAACTGTAAATGAGCATCTTTTTGAGGCAACAGAAATGTTTTAAGTGTTCTAAAACTGGATTGTGGTTACAGTTGTTACAAAACTCAGTAAATTTATGACAAGACATTGAATGGTACACTTAAAACAATTAAAGTCTATGCTATGCAAATTATATTTCAATAAAATTATTTCAAAAAATTAATGTCCCATGATAGATTAGTGATAAACTGATCAAAGATCATCTGAGAAGCATTATAAGTGACAACCAGGGGACCTTTCCTATAAATAATGTGAGTTTAAGTACAAATACATATTTGATAAGTTTAAAGCTTTTGGGACTTGACGTCTTGGTTTTAGGCTATATTTCTACTAGCTGGAAATGCCCAACAACCTCAAATTATGCAAAATATGAATTATTAAGATTTAAGTATTAAAAGCCCACTGAACAGTCTGCCCCACCCCCACCACACCATTTGCCAGTTTGGTTTTAATCTCTGATATTTATTTTTATTCCTTGGAATTCTGTTTTACTGATTATTAAAGAGTCTGTTAGAGTTGCCATAATGATACCTTTGTGCACCAGGGTGGTAATGAAACCTCAAACAATTATCTCTAGCTTCATTTTCAATTTTATTTAGTTTAACAGTCTGAAGCATTCAAAGAATTCTGAGACAAACTGAATTGAAGTAGATGACTACTCTGAAAGTATCAGCTGGTCGATTCATATCATGAAGCTTATCCTAAGAAGAATCTACTGCACAGAACCCTAGATACAATAAAATTCACTGTGTACGTGATTTGTAGAGGGCTTACACAGGAGATAACATGACAAGGAATCAAAGTTGAGTGTCAAGCCCTTCATACCTATATTTGCTTTCGAGAGGAATTTGATATGAAGCACTGCCATCTCAGACCTAATTCAAGAAAATTTAGATTCTAAGTACCAAAAGGGGCTCAAGCTTCACATCATAAATAAAAAGGATAGTGGCTGATCAAGAGTAATGATGGGGAAGAAAATGTATCTTGTCAAAATAAGTTTCCAATTTCAGTTTTGAGCTAAATAAATAGCCTTACTTAAGTTGTTGAATCCAAGGAATGATTCGTTTCATATCATCATTCACAGACTTCTCCATGTCATCCAGTGTGGCTTGGTCTATAGCATAAAGCACTTCATTAATTAATGGCTTACATGAGACACAAGATATCCAAGTAGCCCAAAATTCAAATGAGAGTTACTGTTTCAGGCAGAAAGTAGTGTTATTTTGAGTTAGAGAAAAGCTAAATGATAACACATCATGAGGCATAAATTAATCTAATTTGTTTTCCTTCTTTAATATTTAGGGACAGTTATAGTTAAGATAATTAATAGCAAGTGTACATTAGCAGGAAGAATGAGTAACAAATACATAAATTCTTTGCCCATATTTTAATTACCCAAACTCTTAGTCTAGTTAGTTAACATTATAAATGTGTATGTATTTAAAACTCATAGTATTACTAAACTTAGAACCTTAAAAATTACAAAAACTATAAAACTTCATTAAAATGTTTATTAAACACAAACGATCTCTGGCATAAGCAAGAGCTGTTGGTTGAAGATTAGCTTGCTAAATAAGCAAGAGCTGTTGGCTGAAGATTAGCTTGCTAAATGTCACTTAGAATTTTTAATGACATGAGAAAATGCTAATAATAGAATGTTGAATAGAATGCTAGATTTCTAATTAAAAAAATAGATATGCAACAAGCAACAAAAGTTTACTGTATAGCACAGGGAACTACAGTCAATATCTCACAATAACCTATAATGGAAAATAATTTCAAAAATAATACATGTGTAAATGTATAACTAAATCACCTTGCTGTGCACCTGAAACACTAAGTCAATTATACTTCAATAAAATACATATATTAAGAAAAAGAATGTTGAACAAAAAGCAAAATATAAAATGATTTCAACTAAAAAAAAGTAGAGAAAAAATTAGAAGAGCACTGCTATGGGCTGAATTGTGTGCATGCTCAGTCAGTCATGTCTGACTCTGTGACCCCATGGACTGTAGCCTGCCAGGCTCTTCTGTCCATGGGATTTCCCAGGCAAGAATACTGGAGTTGGTTGCCATTTCCTTCTCCAGGGGATCTTCCCGACTCAGGGATGGAATCTGCATCTCCTGCATTGGGAGGTGGATTCTTTACTGCTGAGCCACCTGGGAAGCCCATGGACTGAATTGCATCCTCCCAAATTCATATGTTGAAGCCCTAGCTCCTAATGTGATAAGTGTTTAGAGGTGGAGCCTTTGGGAGATAATTAGGTTTGGATAAGGTCATGAGGGTGGGGCCCTCATATAAGATTAGTGCCCTTATAAAGAGACACCAGAGAGCTTGCTCTCTCTCTCTCTTCCTGCCATGTGAGGACACAGCAAGAAGGCTGACAACTATAAGCCAGAAAGAGAGCTCTTACCATAACTTGACCATGCTGGCAACCTTATCTCATACTTCCAATCTCCAAAACTGTGAGAAAATAAATTTCTGTTGTTTAAGTCACCCATTCTGTGGTTCTCTGTTATGGCAGCCTGAGCTAAGACAAGCATACATCCCTTAAAAACAATGATTACCAACAGGCAACTGTTTACTGCTTCTCTCATTTTTACACATTTAGTTTTTCTACTTATATGAGTATGTACTATTTTAATTATCAAGAAAACCATTAAAGTTTTGAAGAACAATTTCCTAATGTGTCGCTTATCATTTAGCCATCATAAATGTGATGTAATTCAAAGTAGTGAGGCCAGTTTTTTCCATGAGCAGTTCATAGAAAAATCTAGTCATGTAATATAACCAGAAAGAATTTTTATTTTCATAAATCTGGCTTAAAATTAATTTCAAATGGGAAATGTGCTAACACATTCAAGAATACTATATCATTAGCAATACAAAAACACTAAGTTTCCAGTATTTCATCATTTCAGAACACCAACTTGGTAACAGAACATGCTAGAAATCAAACTTCAATTTCTACTGTGTTTAAGCCAGGAAAAAAAATTCTTTCCTCCAGGATTCTATATTCAACTCATCTTGAGATATTTATACTGTCATAAATTTGTTCTTCAGTCACGAATGACATTAGATTGTAGTCTTCTCCATGATACCCAACTATTAGTGGTAAAACGTTAATCTAAGAAAAGATCAGCCATCAACATTATTACTTTTACATAAGAGAAACAACATGAATGAACTTCATATTGGGAAGTTTAACTTCTGGTACAAGAGAGTTAAAATGGGCCCCAAGGAACAGACATCAACTGGTTATTCCTTCCATATCTACTTTCTATATACTGTTTACACCACCCTTCCCAATATCTAATGGCAAAAATTTTTATTCTGCTTTTGTTAAAAATATTTTCCTTTATATTAAGTGAGTCTATCATTTAGTAACTTACCAAGTCCATAAAGCATCAACTGGAACATTCCAGAATGCAAATCGACAAAAATGTGTAGACACTCTGAATTACCACAGGGCTCCAAGATGGGAACAACAAGAGCTGGAAGTGCAGTCTCTATGGAAGCTGAACAGTTAAAAATTTTAATTATATTTCTATCTGAATATTCCCCCCCAAAAAATATATATATTTCTCAGCAAGTAGAAACGAACCAACTACTGAATGATCTGAATGTTAGAGGAAAGACATATCTTTGCTAAACTAGATTAGTACTATTATGTCAATAACTCAAAGGAAGAATATAACCAACAAGGTGACCTGAAACAAACATACCCATCCCAAATACTACAGTCAAAAAAAACCCAAAAACCCTCCAAGATTCCTTAAAAAAGGTTAAAACAGCTAATGAAAATTTAACCTTATCAATGAGGTGTGTTCTAGCTTTGCTTTCAGTCAGTAATTACTAATAAGCTAATTTTATGGGTTTTCTTTTTGATATGTGTGCTTGATTGCTCAGTCAGGTCTTTGCAACCCCATGGACTGTAACCCACCAGGCTCCTCTGTCCATTCTCCAGGGGATTCTCCAGGCAAGAATACTGGAGTAGGTTGCCATGCCCTCCTCCAGGGAATCTTCCCAACCCAGGGATTGAACCCAGGTCTCCTGCATTGCAGGCGGATTCTTTACCATCTGAGCCACCAGGGAAGTCCCTTTTTGATATAGTGGGGGAAAAAAGTTGTTTGGTAAATAAAGTAAATTTCATTCACAACCTAAGTATTTTTAATGTCATTCTTCATAAAGAGAGATTTTTCTGGCAATTAGGGCCCATATATTTAAAAAAACATTTGAAAGCTATTAAGCATTATTTATTATACAGGACAAAGTTTTTTCAAGTTATTTATGTACCTCATTTTCAAGTCACAGATAAAATAAGAACAGAGGCAAACTACTAAACACAAATTCCCAATACTCATTCTAGAGTTTCAAAGTATTTCCACCAGGCCCAATTAACTTTCTCCTTAATCTCACAAGTTAGCATAACAAAATCCAGTAGGGAAGCAAAGTATTGAAAGCACACCCACCGTGTGCTAATCAGACTGATGACCTGCAAAAGGAATATGCTCTCCTGGTTACCACATTCCTCTAAAACTACAGTGCAGAAGGCAGGCAGGCAGTGAGGAGAGTGGTAATGTAGGCTCAGTCTTTCCCCAGGGGTGACTTCTCTATGCTACTTCATTAAAGAAGGGCAAAGTCCTCTTCCTGTCTACACCATGGGTTCTCAGGAAGAAGCAATGACAAGCTTGTAAGGGTGCTTTGAAAAGCAAAGTGCTCAATAATATATATTATCTGCATTCCTTTCTGAACCAAAGAAAAAAACCAAAACCTCCCGCTATATTATCTGCAACAAGTAAAATGGGAGGTGTTGCCATTGGTACTGCCTATACAAATTACTAAAGCAAAAAAGATTGCAGGAAACATATTTAATCAGATGAAAACTAACTGCTTTCAAGTATATCTAATGTATTTGCATACAAATCTTTAACATGCAGGTCCAGCTTAACTCTCACCTAAAACAAACCAATAGGACAAAAAGGCACAAACAGGAATTTCTTTTACAATATTCTATATTCAGATTAGCATGAAAAAATGTAAAAATGCTTACAGACTTGAAGCAGATTTGCAGATTTTTAAAACACAGCTGTACATCTTAAATCCTAACAGGATAGGAAGGTATTCTCTAAAGCAAAACTATTTTTAAAGTGTAGTAATGGGGTAAAACTCTTGACAATTGGGATCACAATTATAATTTCAATCTAATTCACAAAATTAAATATTTTTGAAACAACAGGGAATCAGAGAAGAATACAGAGAACACAGTCCAAAAAATATTAATAGAAAATATGTTCATATATATCTCTGAACATATTTTATGGTTGCCAATGTCCGTATTTTTCTTTACAGAAATTACTGTAAGGCCCTGAGCATTTAAAGGCAACAGGTTTTAATGGAGAAACTTATAAAGAGACCATTAAAGGCTGTGCAAGATGACCAGGCTGCACACTAGTTTTTCCTGCAGCAGGAATATACACACATCTCCTCTTTCATTTCTCCCTATTTATTGAGGACAAGAGGAATGGACCAATAGACAGTAATATAAAGTGGGAAGACTAAGAGAAGCAACTAAGCCCCATTAGGAATTGCTGTGTGTGGTTCACAGCTTCTGAAACTGATCTCGAGACCCTGAATCTGGCGCTGACAGAGGACAACTAGAGGGAGAGCACCCTGGCTTCCTCGAGTCAGGTGACGCTGAGAAGGGGCCACAGGACAAGTTACCTTTACTGCCTTACATTGCCTTTTAAAAATTTCTCTCCAAGAGTCTTGCCTACTCTTCCCTAACGCTATCTCACCCCTACCTCCCACCCTCAAGAAACCACACACTACCCGTTGGGCTGTCCAAAACCTGCAGTCTGTGCTCTCCCTCAGCCCTGTCTTGAAATGCTCCATTCTCCGAGTGACTAATTTCCTCGGCTTATCCTAGTGAGGAGTTGGAAGAAAAGACAGCTAATGAAGGGTTAGCTTCATAACCTTCATTAATGAAGGTTAGCACTAAGAGATTCCCAGAACAGACTATGGCCCCTCATCCCAGCAAGGATCTGACAAAAGCATGCTTTCCCATCACAAAAGCGATCAAGTGAGGCTACACTGTGTATAAACGCATGAACGTGAATTTAAAAAAAAAAAAACTTAAAGTATATGTCCTAAAATGGTGGGTCAGCAGACCTTTTCCTCATTTCCAGAACTGCTCTGATTCAAGTAGGGCTGAGGGCCCAACCCCACATGCAAGATCCTCCCTCTCCTTCAAAACTTACTCTCCAAAGCACCCTTCTCTAACACTGAGGACTCAACAGATTCACAGGGCTTGAAAACCACTGCTACAGTACACTCCTACTAGAATTAGAGATCCAGGAAGAGCCCGGAGTAACATCCTCAAATACAGATGAGGAGAATGAGGCCCAAAGAATTTAAGTGACTTGCTCAAGAGCACATACCAACATCTTCTTACTACTCAAGCAGTGATATCGCTACAAAGTGCTACTCAAAGAAAATCTTCACAACTTTCTCGAAAAACACACAAAATTATTCCCAGGTAAACACATTTTCAGAGTCCATTTTTCAAAGTAATTTAAATATCCCCCAGGCAATCATGCTGAGTTTTTTTTAAGTAAGCCTTGTTTACAGATGATACTAAAGTAAACCAGGGCCTATCAAAAGATCACAAACCCCAATTATCTACAATCCCAATGTTACTATTTTGAAAAAATTGAAATTAAAATTAGAAAAATTAGGATTGTGAAAATACTGTGGGCACAAGGTAATACCAGTCAAAAATAATTGGGGTTGGGATAGTAAATGTTCTCATCATGATACTGGAAACTGTATTCCTAGAATGAAAGCACTTACTTTCTAAATGACTGACCATTCGTCTCCTAACACTCTGAATATACTAGGTAATTAGAAGATTTTTCACTGTGCGTACACCTGTATTTATTTTGAACCCTGTTGATATATTAACGATTCAAAAAAAACTTTTTTGAAGACATGGGATAAATTTAGCTTCATTTCAAAGAGGCATATTTTATAAACACATTATAAATATTTGCAAAGCTGCCTTATTAACCTTTTAGAAGAAAAATTAGAAGAATGAGATTCATATTAAAATGTTAAGCTAGCTTCTGTTTCAATAGGGATGTTTTAAGGAGAGTCAATATACATACGTTTCAAAAATAAGGTCAAGCTAAATGAGAAAGAAGAAAGTAAGGGGAAAATTAGGACAAGCTTGACAGATCATAAATTAAAAGGCAGAAATGCCCAGCTTTTACAACAAAATCAGTACATCAGGGAAAAAAGTCATTTTAAAAAAGACTCTTCATAAAATAAAAGCAGATGCTAATTTAAACAAAAGACAGACATGCATGCTAAGTTGCTTCCCGTCAAGCTCTGTCCATGGGATTCTCCAGGTAAGAATACTGGAGTGGGTTGCCATGCCCTCCCTCCAGGGGATCTTTCCTACCCAGGGATTGAAACCACATCTTTTTATGCCTCCTGCATTGGCAGCCAGGTTCTTTACCGCTAGCACCACATGGAAAGCCCCAGAAATGTCAATTTAAAAGAACCTACAGTTTTCATTAGCATTGACGCCTCTAAGAATGGCCTTCAGTTCCTGAAGCTTCTGATGAGCTCGTGCATGGACACTGTCAATCAGGAGTTTTTCTATTGATAAATGATCAATCTGCATAAACAACAACAGAATCGTACGTACAATTTAAACATTTTACTTTAAAAGTCTGACAGTAGATGACTATGTTTCAAGTTACTTCCCTTTAGAATCACACTGATGAAGTGTTAACCAATAAAAGAAAGCAAACTTAAACAATGGTATTGATAGCTTAAAGGCTACAGTTAACATCTGGCAAGTATAGATCAAGACGCTGTTAATCATAGTTATCGTGATTAAATGGCAGATCTTAACAAAAATTAAAAGGTGATCTGATCTAAATTACAAAATTTGAAAGAATATCTTAAAAATTATACCTTACCACATTAGATGTTAAAACAACCACAACAAACTTACCAGCATAACATTCATTTAAAATAAATTTCATAAAGGGTTTTAGGAACCGCTAGGTATTTTAAAGAGTTTGTGCTAAAAGCTTAAGTAGAAATGATAAGTTACGTTATATTCATTTAATCAAGCCAATATTAAAATATATTGAATTCTTTTACCTTCATAGCTCTTTCTACTAATTTGGAATCAGAAGCTGGCAAAGGAGGATCATGAAAAATCTGTAAAGGCTTGGAGGCATCATTCTCATCAATTTTAATTGTAACTTTGTGAACAGATGCTGTCCCTGTTTTTCTCCCAAGAACCTGCTGACTAAAGAGAAAAAATACTAAGCATTAATATTAAGAATTTTTTCCAACCATCTGTTAACTTCTGGAATAAAAGAGTCTACTGTGCACCTTATCCAAAGTCTAGAACACAGCAGACCCTCACTCTTGGTTGAGGGAATATTAATATTGGCAAGACAGCTATTCTGTAATTGAAAACAATATGACCTACTACATTAAAAAAAAAACCATATATACATAAAAAATCTCCAAACAAAACAAACTTTCTCTAAGTGGTGCCTATTCACCTCTGATTCCTTTACAGAAAATGAAAATCAAGCAAAGTTCAAATGGAGAATAGAGGATTGTAAGTCTGATAACTGACTTTCCCCAAAAATCCTCCCCAAAAGTTTGTAAAAAGTTCAATTCAAAATATAACACTGTGACAGGCAAGGATTTTTAAAAGATGATACCCAGTAATTTAACCTACTGGTGGTCTTTCAACAATCTGGTTTGAAGCCAGAGTAACCTAATCTTTTAAGAATAGTAAGTTTTAGTACAAACAGACAAATATCTACATATTTAAAACATTCCATGTTCTAAGAAAGGTGCTAATTATGGATTTCCTATGTGGTTTATGACACCATGGAACCTTACCATACAAATTCAGGTTGTTAGATATTCAAAGATATACAGTAAATCAGATGCATGAGAGAAAAGGAGAAACAAAGGTATTTACAGTCATTGCATGACACCACCAGAATCAACTTTACTTACTTCCAAACTGAGAGGGAGAGGCACTTTCCTGCATGATACCTTTCCACCTGTACAAGGTCTCCCCACCGCTCTCGGATTAACATTAGAGTTTGAGAATGTAGCACTTCTAACTGAAGTGACAAGCAGAAAGAATCTGATGGATCTCGTTAAGCAAATCTAATGTATTACTACAACAGCCAAAGAAGTATAAGCAAACTTCATGTAACAAATGCTCTATTCCCCAAAAGTTGACCATTATATTTCTCCAGTGATGTATATAAAAGGAGGTGCGATTTGTGACATAATTTTAGAAAAAAGTTTTACATTTAATTTTGAACCAATATAAACAAAAGGTCCAGGTTACCCCTTAATTCATCATAGTTTAGAGAATATGGGTAGACAAAATAGTACTATTTTTTCTCTCCAAAGAGTATTATTTCTACCTCATTATTTAAAATTTTTACCTGCAAAGTCAACAGTAAAATGAAAAGCTTGGTTTAAAAAAAAAAAAAAAAAGATCTACCATTATTCTTTACACTGGCCAGTACCCAAGCCCCATTTCCACCCTGAAAGGGTAAGGGAGAGAGTTTAAGCTGCTCCAGTTCAGGACTAGAGGCAAGAGGAAACATGTGTGTGCTGGGGGGGGTGGGGGTGTTGTTTAGTCATTTAGTTGTTTCTGACTCTTTTGCGACCCCATGGACTGCAGCACACCAGTCTCCTCTGTCCATTGGATTTCCCAGGCAAGAATACTGGAGTGGGTTGCCATTTCCTCCTCCAGGGGATCTTCCTGACCCAGGGATCAAACCCACATCCCCCACACTGGCAGGTGAGTTCTTTACCACTGAGCCACCAGTTAAGTGTGTTGGGGGTAGAGGGATACAAATTCTTCACAAATACAGGGCTCAAATTTCAGAAGGATACGCAGGCAGTTGTACATGTCCTGAAGAGGTTTCTCATCAGCAAAGAGCCTAGATTGTACCAGTTGATGGATAAAGTTGATCTGCATACTATGAACCAAGGCTCGCCCATCTTCCATTGGCAGGAAAAAAGAAGGTGGTTACTCAGAAAAGTGTCCAGACTCTGTCACAGACCAACTAAGGAAGAGTATACTAATGATAAGTTAAAAAAAAAAACTGAAATTATCTATGAAAACTACTGATTATACTATAGAAATACTGAAACCTTTGTGGTTAGTAGGGAGTTATGATTATCATAAAATCTGTTTCAAATTACAGGATAAATTGCTAAACACATGTATTATTCTGCAAGAATGTAGCAATAACATAAAAACATCCAACATTTAAATCAGTACTTATGATTTAAATTAGTATTTATGACTTACCTCCTGTTTCCTTATCTTCAACGAGAATTTCTAGCTTGAGAAGACGCCATGGAACATCAGGGTCATCTCCCATCACAGTCAAGGTGGCTTCAAATTCTCCTTCAACTCGAAACTTCACTCGGCCATTTGCTTTTAGAAGAAGAAGAAATAGTCTACTTTGCTAGAAAATAAGCAGCCTCCTCCTGCTAACCTAGAACTTTTCAGTCTTGCTCACAAGAAATTTTAAATAGATTGAAGATTCTTTCATAAGTGTTCAAACAATTCAGTATTTCCTGCATTAACAGTAGCCAGCTTCCAGGTCATTAAGAAATCAAAGGCAACTCTTATAAACATCAAGGAACAATATTGAGGCTCAACTCTAGGACCCAGGCTCTCCTCCAGCCCCAGGTGATCTTGCCCTCTCCTCAGCTTCAAATACCAGCACTGGATTTCCAGATATAGTGAAATGATATGGCACAAATTACAGTTTAAAACACCACCAAAATTGTAGGTAAAGACTTCATAATGATATTTTAAAAGATAAAACTCCCAAAAGCTGATTTCAAAAATATTCTAACAAGTCAATTCTTTAAAAATATATTCCAAGCACATACCAACTGTAAGATTTGCTAACTGAGGAGGAAGATCCGTGGTTACAAGCCGATGTCTAAGAATCTGGTTCAGCTGGTGAAGTGTAGCTTGTTTCTCAATTTTGGTAATTGGGTCTGGAGGAATAATTTTATCCTACAAAAATGTTCAAGTGATTTAGAAATAATATACAAAGAGACATAATTTTTACCTGCGCCTGCCCTAACACAGTATTTTCTTACTTTACCTGAGAGAATCTCAACACTCATTTCTGCAGTCTACATCAATAGTGACCATTACTATCATATATTAGAGTGTCAATGATTCCACCAGTCGCCTGGCTAAGATAATAATGCAACACAATCTTCTTCATGCTCTATTTATGAAATCAACTTAATGTCACTAGATGATTTCTACCACTTCTTAGAAGTATCAAATATAATAGCACCGAGTGAATAAACAACTACAACAAATTTTATAAAAAACACTTTCAAAAAGCAACTAATGTGCCATATTTTCACATCTGAAATAGATGTTACCTTTGCAAATCTGTTCACCCTCACCTAAATGAATACATAACTCATTTTGATAGCTACTCATGTTCGGGCTCCCATTTATTTCAACACCTCCCCTCCCCCAAATTTTAATGAGAGAAAAAGCAAACTACATGAAATATTTATTTTAAAACACAGAACAGTTTTTTTTTTTTGGGGGGGGGACTGGGCTACTTATTAATATTCTAGAATCTAATGCCAAAGCCTTCAATTTTGGGGGGGTGGGGGTGGGAACACACTTACCCTGATGCAGGTTGGAAGCCGTGGATAAGACCCAGTAGTCAGTACATCAATAGCATATGGGATGGCAAAACTAGGCAGGCGTGCATGGACCAGAGCATCTCTAGCTAATGAGGCCAGGCGATCCGCAGTGTCCACAAACAGGATGGCTTGCTGATCTAAGAAGCTTGAGATCATCTTTAAAGCAAAAGGTAAATGCATTAAGCTTCCTTGAAAACTAGCCACCTTTCTTTCACTTCATGTATCATTTATCGATTCCAAAATAAACCTTAAGAAATAATAGTTTTTCCATTCGTCAAAATATTTCATCAAAAAAATTTCTAGTAATTTGAGCAAAGAAATAGTTTTAAAAACCAGTAATTTTCTATCAATTTAAATAAAAGGTTTCCCAATTCATTTCTCCATCCTTAACATTACACATACATATGACAAGTTAGGAAAAATAAATAGAATAAAATGCTTTTTCTCTTACAGACTTCTAGAGTTGACTGGTAATAAAGTAGATATAAATGCATGGACTCCTGGACCCAGACTGCCTTGGTCTCAATTTTACTTCTGCAATTTATGAGCCCTGTAACCTTGGGCAAGTTACTTTCCCTCTGTGCCTCTGTTTTTTCAATATAAAATGGAGATGGTTTCCTCCCTCTCAAGGTTGTTCTGAGGATTAAGAATGTATGCATATGAAACCTTTAGAACAGTGCCTAGAACATATAAAACACTTAGTACATATAAAACACTTAGTAAACATTGCCCATTATAAGATCTAGGCCAACTTCATGCCCGATACAGAAAACCTTTCCATCACTTCTCTACTCAATGCATTTCACAGGTGTGCCTAAACTAACAGAGTTCATCCAGAAGCTGAAAACTAATTCCTTTCCAGAACAATACTTAAAAGTCTCTCATGTAAAGTTGCAGGATATAAAATTAACACACAGAAATCTCTTGCATTCCTATACACTAACAATGAGAAAACAGAAAGAGAAATTAAGGAATCGATACCATTCACCATTGCAACAAAAAGAATAAAATACTTAGGAGTATATCTACCTAAAGAAACAAAAGACCTATACATAGAAAACTATAAAACACTGATGAAAGAAATCAAAGAGGACACAAACAGATGGAGAAATATACCGTGTTCATGGATTGGAAGAATCAATATTGTCAAAATGGCTATTCTACCCAAAGCAATCTATAGATTCAATGCAATCCCTATCAAGCTACCAACGGTATTTTTCACAGAACTAGAACAAATAATTTCACAGTTTGTATGGAAATACAAAAAACCTCGAATAGCCAAAGTAACCTTGAAAAAGAAGAATGGAACTGGAGGAATCAACCTGCCTGACTTCGGACTATACTACAAAGCCACAGTCATCAAGACAGTATGGTACTGGCACAAAGACAGAAATATAGATCAATGGAACAGAATAGAAAGCCCAGAGATAAATCCACAAACCTATGGTCACCTTATCTTCGACAAAGGAGGCAAGGATATACAATGGAAAAAAGACAACCTCTTTAATAAGTGGTGCTGGGAAAACTGGTCAACCACCTGTAAAAGAATGAAACTAGAACACTTTCTAACACCATACACAAAAATAAACTCAAAATGGATTAAAGATCTAAATGTAAGACCAGAAACTATAAAACTCCTAGAGGAGAACATAGGCAAAACACTCTCCGATATAAATCACAGCAGGATCCTCTATGACCCACATACCAGAATTTTAGAAACAAAAGCAAAAATAAACAAATGGGACCTAATGAAACTTAAAAGCTTTTGCGCAACAAAGGATACTATAAGTAAGGTGAAAAGACAGCCCTCAGATTGGGAGAAAATAATAGCAAATGAAGCAACAGACAAAGGATTAATCTCAAAAATATACAAGCAACTCCTGAAGCTCAACTCCAGAAAAATAAATGACCCAATCAAAAGATGGGCCAAAGAACTAAACAGACATTTCTCCAAGGAAGACATACGGATGGCAAAAAAACACATGAGAAGATGCTCAACATCACTCATTATCAGAGAAATGCAAATCAAAACCACAATGAGGTACCATTATACACCAGTCAGGATGGCTGCTATCCAAAAGTCTACAAGCAATAAATGCTGGAGAGGGTGTGGAGAAAAGGGAACCCTCTTACACTGTTGGTGGGAATGCAAATTAGTACAGCCACTATGGAAAACAGTGTGGAGATTCCTTAAAAAGCTGGAAATAGATCTGCCATATGACCCAGCAATACCACTTCTAGGCATACACACTGAGGAAACCAGATCCGAAAGAGACACGTGCACCCCAATGTTCATCACAGCACTGTTTATAACAGCCAGGTCATGGAAGCAACCTAGATGCCCATCAGCAGACGAATGGATGAGGAAGCTGTGGTACATATACACCATGGAATATTACTCAGCCATCAAAAAGAATTCATTTGAATCAGTTCTAATGAGATGGGTGAAACTGGAACCCATTATACAGAGCGAAGTAAGCCAGAAAGATAAAGACCATTACAGTATACTAACACATATATATGGAATTTAGAAAGATGGTAACGATAACCTTATATGCAAAAAAAGAAAAAGAGACTCAGATGTATAGAACAGACTTGTGGACTCTGTGGGAGAAGGCGAGGGCGGGATGTTTCAAGAGAACAGCATCGAAACATGTATATCTAGGGTGAAACAGATCACCAGCCCAGGTTGGATGCATGAGACAAGTGCTCAGGACTGGTGCACTGGGAAGACCCAGAGGGATGGGGTGGAGAAGGAGGTGGGAGGGGGGACCGGGATGGGGAATACATGTAAATCCATGGCTAATTCATTTCAATGTATGACAAAAACCACTGCAATGTTGTAAAGTAATTAGCCTCCAACAAATAAAAATAAATGGAAGAAAAAAAAAACAAAAAAAAAAAACAAAACAAAAAAAGTCTCTCATGTCCTTCAAACAGGAAGCCACACTCTATCTTCAAGCTGAACATTGCAAACCACATCAATTAGTCTTCACATCTCCAAATTCCTGATTTACCATCCCAAGTCCACTGCTTGGAAATGGTCCAGTTTATCAGTGATCAACTTAAAATATGGTATCCAGAATTAATAATACATCAGGCTCACACAATGCCCTACATTTTCTCAGCATTCCCACACTTATTATCTGATTTTTACAACTCTAAGAAATAGACAAAAATAGTTAATTACCATCACCTTAGAGATAAAAAACTTGAGGCTGAGGTTTATACACTTGCTCAAAGATAGTCAATAATCAGAGAAGCTGGAACCAAAAACTTTTTTCTAACTCTTCAGTTAAGACCAGCATAGCCCTGTAGAAATGCTACCTTCCATGACTAGTAAAATGGGAGTCCTACGAATACCACCAACACTAACTTCTAACATCAGGAGCCATGACACTGTTACCACACGGCAACCTTGAAGTTAACTAAAAGGTCTTGATCTGTGCATCAATCTCCTTCAAGCAAGGTCCCCTTTCCCATCCTGAACGTGAAGCATGACTCTACTCTGATTTTAACATATTTAAAACCATTCTGAATCCTGCTTCTTTCAACTTCTGTTACTGGTTTTTATTCAGATTTAGGTCATCCCAAGTCTCCATTCACTTAGGACACTGTAAAAATGCTTAAGCCAAAGAAAACTAAAGATTTCCCTCCAGGAAGATGTGCATCAACCCTCATGGGGTGTCACAGTTTATCCGGCCTACACTGCTCCACCTTAAATGTGGGTAATTAATTAATGAAACTCTCTAAACGGCCTTGCTCAACTCAAAATAAATTAGCCCAGCTGTATTTCTTTGACTTAGAAATCAAATTAATAAAAATAAAAGTTAAGTTTTGAGTTACTTCTTAGTGAATCCATATAGGTCCCTAATGATCACCATGTTCTTTTTTTAAGTACTCACATACCAGCTTTTGATATGATTAATAATAAACTCCTTTAAAATTTTTAACTGAGCACCAAACAGACACTTCTCTAAGGAAAATATACAAATGGCCAAAAGCACATGAAAAGATGTTCGATATCACTATTCAGTATCACTATTCTCATCAGAGAAATGCAAACAAAAAACACAGTGAGGTGCCACTTCACACCTACTAGGATGGCTAGAACCAAAAACGTCAGACAACAACAGGTGTTGGCATGGAGAAACTGGAACCCTCTTACATTGCTGATGGGAATGTAAAATGGTATAGACATTCTCGAAAATAGTCTGGCAGTTCCTCAAATGATTACTAAATATACAGTTACCATATGATCCAACCATTCCACTCCTAGGTATATACCCAAGAGAAATGAAAACACATGTCCACACAGGAACTTGTATATGAATGTTTATAGCAACACTAATCATAATAGCCCCAAACTGGAAACAATCTAAAAGTCCATTAATGGATGAATGATAAACAAAATGCAGTAGATCCATACAATTTAGCTATAAAAATGAAGTATTGATACATGGTACAACATGGAAGACCCTTGAAAACATTATGCTAAATGAAAGACGACAATCACAAAAGACCATATATTATGATTCCATTTATATGTAAATATTCAGAAGAGGCATATCTATACAGACAGCAGAGATTGCTTAGGGTGGGGGGTACTTGGGGTGACAATTAAAGGGTAACAATTTGAAAATTTTCTAAAACTGACTGTGGTGATGGTTGCACATATCTGTGAATATACTAAAAACCACTGAATTGTACACTTTTATATTATTGTTTTTTGGCCACACCACAGTCTGTGGGATTTTAGTTCCCTGACCAGGGATCGAATCTGTGCTGTCTGCAGTGGAAGTGCAGAGTCCTAACAACTGGACCACCAGAAATTCTCAGAAATGGGTAGTCTGTACGGTATGTGAATTGTACCTCTATGTTGCTTTTAAAAAAGCTCAAGGAGATTTTTCTTTTTCTTAGCTAGAACATTATCCAGATTGTTTTACCATTAGTCAGAGTTCTATAAACCATGTATTTATACACTCAGCTAAACACTTAATATGTCTGGCATGGCTAAAGACCATTATCTATTAAGAACCTCTAATGAGTCTAGTTAAATAATCATTAAGTTGAGAACACCAAGTGTCAATATGTGAATTACCCTCTAATTCTCCAGTTTATGGACTTTATTCTTGACAATAGCACAACGGTATCTACATTCACAAAACAAAAATACTGAAATGTTATGTATAAAGTTCAATATGAGACTTTATTCAGAATATGACTTACTGTGACAGCCAGTTCAAAAAATAGGAAAATACTATGAATTAATAAAAGATGAATACAATATGGCTCAATATCAAAACTAAGAGTTTTAGATTTTGCTTGATATTATTTTATCAACATACAGCTCAGTAGTATCAAACAGGTAATTTAAAGACCCATGGAATAATTAGGGATTTAACACTGGATTTGAAAAATTGAACACTTGGATTTTATATACTTCAGTAATACCTAATTCTTTACTGAAAGTCTGAATATCTTTAGGAAAAGATTACCCCAAATTAACTAGCTATTGAAAAGAAACCTGGGGACTTTTCAGAAATACTATACCATGGTTCTTCATTTTGGCCAAAATAGATTCATTAGACTTGGTGCCCAAATTTCCAAAAACAATGAAACGAATTGTAAACTTTCTGATGAATAAGCTTGAAATAAGCCAGTTTATTCATCTTTATTTAAAAAATTATTCTTTGAATGATGCTTTACAGTGAACAAAAGACTTTCTGTCTACAAACTTTAATTTACCAAGCAAATCGACAGATGAATAAATAAAAGGACTTTTCCCCCATTAAAAAAACTCAATATATGGTACAAGATACCCTCCCTCTTTGACCAATGTTATATAGAAGGATGATATCAGCTTACTCCTAGAGACAAAAAAATCTGTGGCTAGAAATGTCTTCTTTTAACTTTCAAAAAATATATTATTCTAGAATTTTAAGTTCTCAACTTCATAACCTCTTTTCCTTTCACTTTAGCAATTTTCACATAAGCTTTCTGTCTAATGACAGGGGAACTTAGTGAAACTGAAGATATCAAATGCACTGGGCTAAAACTGAGAAGACATTTCAGAAAGTCATGGGCAGAAATGCAATTATGTTATATATTTCTTTCTGAAGTGAAACTTTATGGAATATGCAAATGCCAATAAATCTGCAAATACAGTTATTATAAAAATATTTCAACTTAGCTTGTCAGGTGCAAAAAATAAATTACCTCTACACTAAGTAGCTGATTTGAATTTATCTAGGAAACCTGGCAAATTCAGAATTTGAAAATGATCTGAATATAATTTATCCAGTGTAAGCTTTTTTTGAACTTGCACCTATAAACACTGATAAAACTTTTAAATGTCATTACATAACTGAATGAGAAAAAAGAATCTGGGCATCAATGTCAAGTTCACTTAGAGAATCTATCCATTTTTCCTATAGTGGCTAGAAGGCTACTTGGCCTTGCAGAGCTGGATCTGGAGAACTGACTTGAATTAATGTGGATTAATACATGTTCTCATTATTTTAGGATTTTATTCACTTTATTATAATTACTCTACCCTTTCCAATATGAACTCCTTAACCCTTCTTGAACATAGCTTAAAACTTTTGAGGGGGGGTGTGTGTGGTGGGCATATTTTAGCATCTTTGGTAAACTTCACTACAGGTCACCCTTTTGAATTCAAAAAAGTGACCCAACAGTCAAAAGACCACGAGCTTCTTGAGGGCAGGGACTATGCTTTGAGTCTCAATCCACCATGTCTTTATGCCTTGTGTGCAATAAAGGTCTGGAGAATGAACAGATGAATAAACAAGTATGTTAGTCACTCAGTCATGTCCAACTCTTTGCGACCCCATAGACTGTAGCCCACCAGGCTCTCCTGTCCATGGAATTTTCCAGGCAAGAATATTGGAGTAGGTAGCCACGCCCTTCTCCAGGGGATCTTCCCAACCCAGGTATCGAACCTGGGTCTCCTGTTTTGCAGGTGGATTCTTTACTGTCTAAGCCACCAAGGAAGCCCCATTGAATAAATAAAGGGATAGATAAATGCTATCATCAGTTCTGTGGCCCTGAAAAAGCCATTTAACTTCTAGGAACCTTATTTCCTTATCTGTAAAATAAGAAGAGAATACAGACTCTGCCACTCTCAAAGGGCTGTCAAGAAATCAAGAGGTAAAATTTAGGGAATACTTTGTAAACTCTAAGAAATCATACAAATGTAAACTAACCATTTTCCCCCTTTACATCCAGTCTCATATTTAATGTCTCCAGATATGGTCTACTCTTTTTTTTCTGATTAGGTGGCCATAAACAAAAAATAAGTTTCTACAGATATATACTATATATTATCATACAGAAATGATTACTCACATAAGTAATGTCTCTGAAAACATATCAGCAGATATAAGTTAGTTAAAATTAGAAACTATGCCTATTACAAGTTAACATTCCAAAAAGTTATTTTATATAAAATAAAGTCAAAAGTTTAACTCACCGCACATTTTTCCACTTTGCCAGCATTATTAGCCCATTTTACTAAAGCTAATAGTCGAACAAAGAGTTGGCGTGTCCGGCTAGCAAACTGCACTATTTCTATTTTCCTTTAAAACAAAACAAAACAACTCTTAATGAATCAGCATGTTTGAAGGAGTATTTCACAATTTCATCTGAGCTAAAATATGAATCAATCTGTTTACAACCATTACAATGAAAGAACCCACCTAAAATATTTATCTAAATATGAATTATTGTCACATTTTGTCTACCACCTGCATATGCCTCATTTTCTACCTCAGAATAATAAATCCAATAGAATGCTTAGGCAATGAATCACATTTTATAATTAATTCTATACTACAATAAAAGTTGTTTACTAAAATATACTATATTCACAAATATAAAATTATATAGAAGTTAACTGGGTCACAAAGGGAACGAAATTATGCTTCAAAATTGAAACCATGAGTTATGAATCAGTAACATTCTTGGTAAGAGAAAGAAGTGAAAAGCTCCTTACCAAAGCTTGAAACTGTATTATTTTTACAAAAGCAAGGGTCCATTTCCCATCTGGCAGGAGCATGATTTATAAACCGGAATAAAGAACTTAACTACGCAACTCTTTTAACAAACTAAATTCAGTGAAAAGCCTGGATATTAAATTATCCAAGCAAAGTTAAATAAAGCACTAAAAATAAAAGCTAGGTCTGTCCATATCTATTTTTATGCTATATCCACTACAATGCTTTTTCTCCCAATATCAGTATTTTTATCCTTTCCTCATAAAGCCTTAAAAGCTTTACACCAAAAGCTTTATGTTGTCAATCAGCATGTTAGCTAGACCTCTCAACTTTATGTCAGCTACAAAACTGATAAACCTACCTTTCATGGTTTACCTTAAGACACGCAAAAAATATTCAACAGGTCAGGAAAGAGGCCCCAGAAAGACACCAACGTCCCTCCAAGTGGACTCTGACATGTTAATCTTAGTACAGCTATTCAACGACCTACAGACCCAATCCATACCTCTGCATCTCCACAACAGTAACCCCACAATGCAATACACCAAAATGAAACCTGCTGCTGCAACATAATCCTGACTGAAGACCACAGAGTCGAGCTTCTATTAAGAGCATACATAGCCCACAACCAACCTGAAAAGCTTCCTGAAGATTCAGCCTGCAATATTATTGGTAGTACAAAGAGAAGAATCCAGGACACTGATACAATTAAGACTGTGCCAGTGTCTGTGAAGGATCCTTAGAGATAAACCAAGCCGAGTGCATCACAGGCAAGACTGGGACACAGCAGAAATGTTAAATGTACAACTCACATCTGGCAGTCACCTTAGTGCTCTCACTCTAACTTAGCAACAGCTTACAGAGGAAGTGAGGTCTCCTCTCCTCTCCCAAAGCAAACATATTTGTATAATATGAACTCCATTTGCCAGATGAGCTCCTCTGCTGGAAAGGAAACATAACCCTTTGTAAACTACTTTGACATGTTCTTTTTTTTGACACCACGCTGTCTCAGGTGACAGGCAGCAAGGATTGGTTCTCCAAGGCCCAGTTTCCCTTTCTACCCCACAGTGGACAGAACACATCCTGATTTTCATTTCCTTCCTTTAAAATGGACCAGCCAAACCGTAACACAGGTATGCTTCAAGGTAGAGGTCTCTTTTACCTCTATCTTTCCGATCTCTGTCAAATTCTATCAAAAAGGTCATCGGGAGTCGGGGGTGGAGCAGCTCCTAGTCACTAACAATGCTAAAATCCACCCAAGTGATTTGGTATTAAAAAAAGATCAACCAAGGAGCGTAAGTAGTGCCAAAGACAGAGTCAAGTAGACTATACTGTAGCCACAATTTAAATCTCCATCATCTGGTATCTTTCAAACCTTAATTTATCTTGTTCCCTTGGACTGTGGAAACAAACTAGCATTTAGTTATGTCTTAAGCCCCAACTCCAACTGAATCAAAATTCTCTTAACTATAAATCAGTAATGTTGCTGCTGCTGCTAAGTCACTTCAGTCGTGTCCAACTCTGTGCGACCCTATGGACTGCAGCCTACCAGGCTCCTCCATCCACAGGATTTTCCAGGCAAGAGTACTGGAGTGGGGTGCCATTGCCTCCTCTGATAAATCAGTAATAGCAGTAGGCAAATGTCCATTCTCCAAAGATATCTAATAGCATCACTGCAGAAAATGAGAAATGAGCAACCAGCTATCTCCATTTAGTTTTCTATCTTCTGCATCTTTCCACACCCTGAGGCACTTGACCTGGTCAGTTTCTAGAAGACGAGGTCCAGAGCTGGCCACATACCAAGAACTGTCAAGGATGCGGAAATTACACTTCCCAGGGCGCATCTTAAACAAATGGTGTGAGAAGTCACCCTAGGCTCTCTGGGCCTAGGTTCCCGGTCCACAATCCTACTACCCATACCTACACATATCTCCCCCCACACTCTCTCTCACACTCACACAAACTCACTCACTCACTCATAGATATATCAACACAGATTTAAGGTTTTTTTCATACTCACCTTTCCACATCAGATTTCCTTGGCAGCCTAAGAAGAAAAAAAAGAAGTTGACTAGATATATGCACATCTTCATCAAAGTATGATTACGGCCTTTACTTTCACTCTATTAAAATACCTTAGCATTTAGGAAAAACTGGACAAATAGCCACTATAGGCTTGTGTGGCTCCCACTCATAATTTTTATGTTTTCAGCAATATAGCTACAAAGGAAAAACTAACAAAGGAACATTTCTCTCCATTCAAAGTTCTTCAAAAGATACTGCACAAACCTCAAACATTAAAAAAAGCCCAAGTCTTATTACCACACTACATCACAGAGAAGTCAGAGAAAATCTTCTTTTAAGACCAAATGGTCATGAATGCAAGGTACTACTTAGCTGCCAGCCTCTCCATATTCAACAGAACCTGGCTTCCAAGCACCAATCCCTTCATGCTTTGTTATGGTGGGTTAAGCTAAGCATGGGAAACAGCTAGTGCCATCCAAGGGTTATACAGCAATTATGATGTCGCTTGGTGAGATGCAAATGATTACTTTTAAACAGCTCCAGGAAAATTTTGATCTCTTTTTTTTGCTAGTTCTGCAGTACTGACAGCCAGCAACCAATGTCACCATTTTCCCTGATAAACTATACCATTTAACACTCTCATATCCACTGATGCTTAGAAAGCTCCTGATCTGCTTCCTGAACCACCACATTCTCCACGGTTCAAGATTCAACAGCCTGAACTCTAAAGCCTCCCCTACATCAGATCCATTCTTGAAGAACACACACTGAGCCACTTAAGATGCTCTTTTCCCACTGACATGCCACAGGTGCAGAAAAACTAAAACCACCTCCAGAGATTGACGGTACAAGGAAGAGGAACTATTAAAATGAGCTCTGGCTTATAGTTACCTACAGTTCTTAGCGTAGACAGTGGGATGGAAGCTCAAGTTATGACCCAAGTGACAAAAAAAACTGGGCAGGAGTTGGAAGGGCCAGCAGATCAGAGGATGAAGCAAAAATTAAGGACGTATTATGATAAGACCGCAAGTAAAAGCAGTTGTTGGCCAAGTTCCTATGCCTGTGAAAGACTCAGAAGGCACTCCTTGAGAACTCTCCCTTGTCCTTAAGAGGGGAGAGAATGAGAACCATGGATGCTTGTGTGCATGTGTGAGAGAGAGAGAGAAAAAGAGGAGAGCAGAGTCTTTGGGGACAGAAAGAACAGGAATCATTGTTTCAGCTCTTGCCCCTTGTCCCAGAAACCCTAAAAGGATCTTCTCTTGCCAGAGGTGGTATCATTTCAGCGACAAAGGATAGACTTTGCTGCCTGCATCCTCTTCTCCCCAATTCCTCCTCATCTATTTAAAGTTCCTTTATGGATGACAAGTCCACCACTTGGGGCAAGAGCCCGAGAGTGCAGTTAAGTCACAAAAACCTTATTTACACCAAAGTGTGTAAGATTCTAGCATTTTCTGATTTCAAATTTTTTAAAAAAAAAAGGTTTTTAAAAAGTAGAACCTAAATCTCTTAAAAAAAAAAATCACAGCAGAATGTAAACTCTAAGATAAGAGCATATACATGGGTGAGGGAAGGGCGGGAGGAAATGAACAAGCAAAAGAAAAATATTTAGAAATCCAGGGCCAAAAACAAACCACCTTTTTTATTTTCAATACTCCACAAACATCAAATGTGGCAGAAATAAGACTCATAAAGTATACCTTGAACACTGATTTTATATATATATATATTAATTTATTATATATATATATATATATATATATATATATATATATATATTAACCCTGAAAGTTTCTACCTGGAACAAGGAAAAATACATGGTTTAGGAACTTATTCCTAAACCAATTTTGGTGACCACAAATCAAATGAGAAAAAAGTTATTTTATATACCTATGTATCAAGAACAACAGTGAATTTTCCCCTTAAATTCTCCATGGTCTACAATGGAGGAAACGCAAACAGCAACCCATCCCAATATCTTGCCTGGGAAATCCCATGGACAGAGGAGCCTGGCAGGCTACAGTCCATGGGGTCACAAAGAGTTAGACACGACTTAGCAACTAAACAACAACAACTAAACAAAGGCGGTAAGAGAGAAGACACATCATGTAGGACCTTAAAGGTAGACCACAGTCTTGGTTTGCTCAAGATAGTCCCAGTTTATGCCTGTTGCTCTGACATAGTTATTAATAGTTCCACCTTTCATGTTCAAAAGCATCCTCTTCTGGACCATAAACTTTAATGGTCACTCTATGGGTGACTATAAAAAGTTTTTTACTCTGAGATTGGGAATCATGGGAAAGTTGTGAGTAAGAATATTTCATGAAGGCAAAAACCATAGAGGGGCAAGGATAGCAGCAGAGGTACCAGTTAGTCGACTACTGCAGTAACAGGAGCAAAGGATTAACACTTGATGGAATGGTTGAAAAGTGATGGGATTCTGAAGCCAGAGATGACAGAATTTATTGATGTGGGACTGGAAGAAAGAGGAGCCAAGAATTAACTCCACAATTCCTGGCCTAAGCATCCAGAGGAAGAATAGAGAGAATACTTAGTGAGATAGGAAAGTTTCTTTTTTGCGGGGGGGGGGGGCAGGATGAATTGAATGGAATCAGGAGTTTGGTTCTGGATTTGGTCGGTTGAAATGTCCACTAGGTGCTTAAATGAAAGCATGTGGGTATAGAGTCTGCAGCTCAGTGGAGAAGTCTGTGCTGGCGAGATAAGTGTAGGAATCATCCTCATATAAAGGGTGCAAGACTAAACCTATATACTTATCCTACGCAATAAATGTTTCTCTTTTCATAACTAAGTGCTAAAACAGAATAACCCAAGAATTTCTACAAATGCCCTATGGAAATACAAATTATACACCACGGATAGCGGCAGTTTTCAACATTTTCCCATAGCTATACATAGGATGGGTACATGAGATTTTTCTCATGCCTACTCAAATTCTTATATGACAGCCAACAACAAGCGGTGCAGAGAAGTATACTACCACCATAATCTAATCATGACAGCTATTTAAGTTCCTCATTAGGTGTAGGCTTCTTTCCATCCCCCTCAATAAAGTATATCAAAATTCTCAGAATGATGTTTTACAGGATTAAGTGGAACCTCTTTTTTTAGTCATCTGCAAAAGAACATTTTAACAGTCTCTAGCAACAAATTACTGTGACACTTCACAGCCTCATACCTACATACACATGTACTTCAACTGAATACACTGGAGTCTACTAAAAGATAAAAATGAATCTAGCTGAAAACTAGTAAGTCTTACTTTCTCTGAACCTAAATTTCAAAAATGTGAAACAGTAATTCAACTATATATACCCCTAAATTTCATAGTTTCTTTTCTTCACACACCTGAAAATCATTAAGTGTATTCTGATCCTATTCTGAAGGGATTAACACTCTAATCATATCCCAAGGCATTTTACTGGTAACTTGATGATTTATAAACTCCCCTCATACCCCACGAGACAGTAACTGCAGGCTAGTTACCAAAAAACTCTTTACTTACTCTACAAGTGTTAAGACTTCAAACAGTCCCAATCATTCCAGGAAAACAAACGTTGGGATCCAATATTTTGCATTCTTTTACATACATCTCCTGAGTTCAAACTTTGTCAGAAGCAATTACAACCTACATTTAATATGTACCGTAAGAGGCTGTAACACAATTTGTCTTTGGGAATTTTTTTATACGCCCGAGTAATATATATTCCTAAACCCTAAACTCGGAGTCTGGGCTAAAAAAGCTTCCAACCAACAAATCAATAAGGTTCAGCAGGCAAATCGAGCAAAAATTTCAAAGATGGGCTTTTCAGGGAAAGTCAAACAACGTGCCTAATTCACAAGTCTCGATTGCTTCATCTCCAGGACCCCAAATGGAAAGCTCCTCCTCCACCTCCGCTGGGCCCCAAGAGTTCAGAAATTCTAGACTTAAGCAGCCCAGCGGAGAGGAGAAAGCCTCTTGGGGAGAAGGAGGTGCGAACCTCGCAGCCGGTTGGGCGGGAAGCGGGGGCTGGGGAGCAGGCGTGGATTTCGCGGCACTTACAGGTCCGTCAGCACCAAGAGCTCCGAGTAGGCCCGGTGCAGTAGAAATTCGATGAGGGTGCTCAGCCGGTAGCCAGGGCTAGCCGCGGCCGCAGCGGCCGCTGCCACGGCGGCTCCGGGAGGCGGAGGCGCCGGGGCTGACGCGGGGCCGCCGCTGCCGCTGCCTCCGGGCGGGACCAGCTGGTGGTTCTCCAGCTGCACTGGGGCCATGGCGGCACAGGGCCGGGCTTGGCGCAGCGGTACAAGATGCGGCCCTCGAACCTCCCTCCCGGGCGCTCAGTCACCGCGCCTAAGTGGGCGCGGGCGGAGTCGCCGCCGCCGCCTACTACTGCCGAGCGGCCTCAGAACAGGAAGCCTTACGCCGGCCGCAGAGGCCCGCCCCCATGTAGCGACGAGCCCGCCGGCTCCAGGGACTGGAGCGAGGGGCGGGGGGGAGGGCGGGGAAGCGGGGCGGCAGCCGCAGAGAAGCAGCGCCCCAGCAACCATTCAGAGGCCGCTCGGCCAGGCAGCCGCAGCGTCCATATTGACGGCCGAAAGCGGAAGTCGTTAGGAAGAACGGAAGGGGAACCAAAGGGGGACTTCCGACAGCAACCTGTGCCTTTTCTCCAGGCGGTCGGGCGCGGGGACATTGTGGGGGGTGCGTGGAAGTGGGGCGGGGCCGGCGCGCGGGCGGGAAAAGCGGAAACGGGGGCTGCGGGCCGCCGGAAGTGAGTGTAAGGGCGGAGCCAGTGTTGTCATCGAGAACGTCAGCAGTTGCCCGGCCCTTGCCCTCGCCGCCCTCCGGAATTTAAAAAGATCCGATTTGTGCTGAGGTGTTCATCAGCGTTCCCCTGGTGGGTGCAACCCAGCCGGGGAGGACACCCTATTCCAGATGTTTGTGACCTGTGTTTCTGGACTCGAAAAGAAATTGTTACGGCTGAGCGCTTGTGACATCTCAGATCTTTGCACCTCCCACAGTCTGCCCATGCGCCTTTCGTGGGATAGGAGACGTTTCCGTCATTTTTTTTAACTGTGGGAAAAGATGCGAGAAAATATTATTGAGGGTAGAAGAAGGGCCACTGGCAGAATAACTTCACTTCAATGGAGTTGGATATAGGCTGAGCTCCTTACCGACCCCCAAAATCTGGCAGTTCTACCGCAGAAACAGTCTAAATCCTCTACCACTGATTCTCCCACTTGGTTCTTTCTTGTCCCTGCTGTTGAAGTAGCCGCCCTGCCTTCCAAGGACTTTTCAGTTCGTTTTCTATGCCCTACTGCCACATTTTCCCGCTCAAAATGCACGCTTAATATTTTGCTTTCTGATTTAAAGCCATGATTCTCAACCTTGCCTGCACGTTGGAATCTAGGGGGAGATGGAGGAGTGGGTGGTTTTAAAAATACTTATGCTCCTCTCCCCATAGATTCGGCTTTAATTGGTCGGGGCTTCAGGATTTTTAAAAGCTTCCTAGGTGGTTTTAATGTGCACTGTTTAAAAGCGTCAATTGCCGCCACCCTTTTCAAATATCTTTTTGCAGAGTCTTATCTGTGACTCAGGAGTAAGAGATGCACTTGCCATTTCCTAAGGTTAAAATACTCTCATTCTTGTCCACTTGTGTAATTCTTAGTCATTCTTGAAGACAATTCACCTGTCTTCTGAGGGTGTAATCTTAATCACTTGCTCCCTCTTTTGTGATCCTAAAGCACATTTACAGAAACAATACCATCCTAGTACTCATTAAAAGGCATTAGGATTACTTACAGCCCCCACAGGTACAGTTGCTGGAGGGTAGATACTCTCCCTAACATCCATCCCTATGCTGCTACCTTAGGAAACAAATTTTTTCTAAGTTAGCTAGAATGGTATCATTTCTTTGGCAGTTGTTTTGTTTTATTGAAGGTTCTTTTTCCTCTTTTGAAAACTGTTGACTTCAGCTAAAAAGCCCTGGTGGTCACATACACACAAGATGTACAAGATGGTCCTTAGTTCTCCAAAAAGTGAAAGTGTTAGTTGCTCAGTCCTGTCTGACTCTTTGCAACCCCGTGGACTGTAGCCTGCCAGGGTCCTCTGTTCATGGGATTCTCCAGGCCAGAATACCGCAGCAGGTAGCGGGCTATTCCCTTCTCCAGGGGATCTTCCCAACAGAGGAATGATACCCAGGTCTCCTACATTGCAGGTGGATTCTTTACCATCTGAGCCATCAGGGAAGCCCTTAGTTCTCCAGCCAAGTGTCAAACCCAAGCCCCCTGCACTGGCAGCACAGAGTCTTAACCACTGGACCATCAGGGAAGTCCCTGAGACGGTCCTTAAGGTCTTTTCTAACACATTCTGATTGTGGGATGTTAATAGGATTTTAACTCGGTCTTACTGTCTATATTAAACACAATTATACACCATGCCTCTTAGTATTCATCCTATTGGGCAGTAAGATTATACCTAGAGAAATTACAACCAGTTTGCAAATAAGAAAATTAATGGGTGGATGGGGGTTGTTTTAAAAAAGAGAAATTTTCACCCACATCCATCAGGTTAGATTTTAATGAAATTTCTGTATAGGTATCTTTAAAAATTGAAAAGTTCTAACAGAAAATAGGGAGAAAATACAGGAAAATAACTGTATTTTGCTTAAATTGTTGGCAATCGGGGAGGTAATTTAAATGAAAACTCCTGAAAGTGATAGCCCACCTCCCAACCTGATTAGTATAGCCACAGGCAAATATAGAAGAAATAAGTAAGGAAAGAGGGACAATGTTAGCATGTTTGGCTGAGATACTAAATGAATGGTTCATATCCAAATCACTTTTGGAAATAGTGTAATTTATCATTTTAAAGCCCACAATACAATGTTTGGCATTGTATTAATAGTATAAGTGCCGAATTCTTTCATTCCCAATTTTCAATTGTTTCTGTATTTGGTCATCACCAGATTCTATCACACCTCAGATAAAACTATCTGAGGACTAGCAGATGAAACTCAGAACTAGCAGTATGACATTTCCTCAGCTCTTAAATCAACCTAAATCCTGGATCTTTCATGAAGTCAATCTGATTTTAGTAAAAAGAACAGATTGATTGCAAAATATGGAGAAAAAAAGAGAACATTTCCCTTTAAGCCCTTTTGATGGAAAATTGACAAATTGGTACATATACAGTTAACCCTTGAACAATGCAGTAGTTAGGGGCACAGACTCTCCTCGCAGTCAAAAATCCATTATTTATATATAGTTTACAGTATAATTTATAGTCATCCTTCTTTAACCAGAATTCCTCCTTATCTGTGGTACCTTGATGTTCAACCTACCTCAGATCATGTAGTAACATTTATTGGAAACAAATCTGCATATAATGCAATTTAAACCTGTGTTATGCAAAGGTCAACTCTAGTTTCACTCTGAAACATACAGCTGCCCCTCAGACACAAAAGATTGGGAAAAGAATTGAAAAGGTTTTTTTTTTCTATGATATTATCATCAGTTCCTCCAAAACAGAGAGCAAAAGCAGTAACTGCATTCATTTAAGAGCTGCTCCATTCCCTGGTGGCTCAAATGGTAAAGTATCTGTCTGCAATGCAGGAGACCAGAGTTTGATCCCTGAGTTGGGAAGATCCCCTGGAGAAGGGAAAGGCTACCCACTGCAGTATTCTTGCCTGGAGAATTCCATGGCCAGAGGAGCCTGGCGGGCTACAGTCCATGGGGTCACAAAGAGTCAGACACAACTGAGCGACTAACACTTTCACTTTCCATTCGTAGTGAAGTTGAGGAAAGGAACTCACAGTACTGTGAGTATGATCTGATCAATCCAGAAAAAATGAGAACATTTTGATGGCTTTCCATATACGTAGAAGAAACCCCAAACTTCTTAGTATGGCCTTTAAAGCTATTAACACAGTAGTCTGCCTGCTTCCCCACCTCTGCCTCCTGCCTCTCTTTCCTTCACTCACTTCACTGTAACTGCCCTGGGTGGGTCTAGTACATGCCATTCCCTAAGGTGTTAGGGCTTATCAACTACTCCAGACACCTGAAACACTTGTTTCCCAGCTCTTCACGTGGCTGCCTTCTCCTCCTCCCAATATCAGCTTAAATGAGAAATCCTCAGAGAGGTCTCCCCTGACTGTATGATATTAGGCAGATGATACAAGGAAGTTCGTTGCAGCATTGTTTGTAGAAGCAAAAAAATATGAATAATCTTAACTGTCTCTCAGTAGGAGAATGGATAAGTAAATTACTATGTCTCTACATAGTAGAATAAATTAGACCTATAGGTACCAACATGGAGACACCTCAAAAACAATATGGAATGAAAAAAGCTATTGTTTTCATACTATTCCTATTTTTCTAAGCACACAAAATACTCCATAATTTAATATATTGTAGACAAAGTAAAAAATGTAAATGAGGATAATAGACACCACCTTCAGGATAGTAATTACATCTAGGTAGTGGTAGGGATGTGGTGATGCTTTATTGGTTATTAGCTATTAGTTATATCTAATGGGTTTCTTGGGCTTCCCAGGTGGCTCAGTGGTAAAGAATCCACCTGCCACACAGGAGACCCAGGTTCGATCCCTGGGTCAGGAAGATCATCTGGAGAAGGGAATGGCAACCAACTGCAGTATTCTTGCCTGGAAAATTCCATGGACAGAGGAGCCTGGTGGGCTACAGTGCATGGAGTTGTGAAGAGTCAGACATGACCAAGCAACTAACACACCCATACCCAATGGGTTTCTTGAAGATTGACCAGAAGGAAATGTGACTAATAGCTAGTAACCAATAAAGCATCACCACATCCCTACCCCTCCCTAGATGTAATTACTATCCTGAAGGTGGTGTCTATTATCCTCATTTACATTTTTTACTTTGTCTACAATATATAAAATTATGGATATTTTGTGTGCTTAGAAAAATAGGAATAGTATAACGAACATATTAATATCTATTAAATCTAGGGATAGAGGTATGATTGTTAATATATTCCGTACTTTTCATTAGTTTTGAACTATTTCATAATTTTTAAAAGTTTAAAATGTTTCTATTAGTATTAATTACACAATCTGCCATAACAAACACCCCCCCAAATCTCAGTGATTTAGCACAGTAAGAGCTTATTTCTTGTGCTCACAAAGTTCAGTAAAAATGTGCCTGATGGAGAGGCTCGCCTCTAAGCAATTACCCCAGCAATACAGGCTCTTTTCATCTTCATGAGACAGGCTGGGATCTGGGACCCTCTGCTGCAATGCTTGCACCTGGACACCTCTCCTCAAGCAACAAAATACAAAGAAACTACATGGGACTAGAAACAACTGTGTGCATGCACAGTTAGGACAAATTCTGGACCCCAAAGATACAGAGAGACCAAAAAAGAAAAAAAAACCAATGACCACTTTTGAGGAACCTGGAGCAAAAACTGGGTGTCAGGAGCAAAACCACAGGACCCTTGCACACAACACCATGTAAGAGATGGGCAAATCACCTAAGCCACCCCTCTGGCCAGCCCCTGAACACACCCCTACCCTCACCCCATGTAAGGAACAAGCTTGCCTCCACCACAGGTAGTGAGCAAGGAAAACTGTAGTTTGTTCTCACTCCCCTCTGCTACAGCAGGAGCTCCAGTAAAGCCTTGCCTAAATTTCTTGTCTAGCCTCTGATCAATTTCTGTTGATTGGGAAAGGCCAAGAACCCTGGTCTGTAACATTGGGAAACAATCGCTCCAACCCAGAGATTTTTTTTTTTTTTTAAATATTCACCCACATTCCTTTAGCCAGAATTAGTCACATGGCTTGTTTAAAGCCCAAGGAGCTGGGAAATACAAGTCTACCTGTGTGCCAGGAAGAAAATGTAATGGTTTAGTGGATAAATAGCATTGATTTTACCGCAATATTAAGGTAGCCTTTTTTCTTAGAGCACAGCCTACTGTGGGCAAGAGTCCCATAGCAGAAATGAAGTCACTCTTATAATCAACAAGAGTCCAAAATGCAGTGCTTGGGTGCAACCTCAAAAAAGACAGAATGATCTCAGTTCATTTTCAAGGCAAGTCATTCAACATCACAGTAATCCAAGTCTATGCCCCTGCCACCAATGCCAAAGAAGCTGAAGTTGATTAGTTCTATGAAGACCTAGAAGACCTCCTAGAACTAACACCAAAAAGAGATATTCTATTCATCATTGGGAATTGGAATGCAAAAGTAGGAATTCATGAGATACCAGGAGTAACCAGCACGTTTGGCCTTGGAGAACAAAATGAGGCAGGGCAAAGGCTAACTGAATTCTGCCAAGAGAAGGTAATGATCATAGCAAATACCCTTTTTCAACAGCACAAGAGATGACTTTCCACATGGACATCACCAAGTGGTCAACACCAAAATCAAATTCATTATAGTCTTTGTAGCTGAAGATGGAAAAGCCGTATACAGTCAGCAAAAACAAGACCTGGAGCTGAATGTGGCTCAGATCATCAGCTTCTCATAGCAAAATTCAGGCTTAAACTAAAGAAAGTGGAGAAAACCACTAGGCCAGCCAGGTACAACTTCAATCAGATCCCCTATGAATATGTAGTGGAGGTAATGAATAGATTGAAGAGATTAGATCTGGTAGACAGACTGCCTGAAGAACCATGGACAGAGGTCCATAATATTGTACAGGAGGCAGCGAACAAAACTGTCCCAAAGAGAAAGAAAAGCAAGAAGGCAAAGTGGTTATCCAAGGAGGCCTTACAAATAGCTAAAGAAAGAAGAGAAGCAAAAAGCAAGGAAAAAAGTGAAAGGTATATCTAACTAAATGAATATTTCCAAAGAACAGCACAGAGAGACAAGAAGGCCTTCTTCAATAAACATTGTATAAAACTAGAAGAAAACAATAGAAGGGAAAGACTAGAGATCTCTTCAGGAAAATTGGAGCTATCAAGGGAACATTTTGCCCAAAGATGGGCACAATAAAGGACATAAATGGTAGAGACCTAGTAGACACTGAAGAGATCAAGAAGAGATGGAAAGAATACACAGAAGAACTGCATAAAAAAGATCCAAATGAACCAGACTACTATGATGGTGTGGTCAGCCACCCAGAGCCAAACATTCTGGAAAGCAAAGTCAGGTGGGCCTTAGGAAGCACAGCTGTTAATAAAGCTAGTGGATGTGACAGAATTCCAGTAGAACTGTTCAAAATCCTAAAGGATGAAGCCATCAAGGTGTTGTATTCATTATGTCAGCAAATCTGGAAGACCCAACAGTGACCACAGGACTGGAAAAGGTCAATCCTCATCCCAATTCCCAGGGAGGATAGTAGCAAAGAAATGCTACCATCTGACAATTGCACTCATCTCCCGTGCTAGTAGTGTTAGCTGCTCAGTCACGTCCAACTCTGCAACCCCACGGACTGTAGCCCGCCAGGCTCCTCTGTCCATGGAGTTCTCCACGCAAGAATACTGGAGTGGGTTGCCATTTCCTTCTCCAGGGGTCCATGCTAAAATCTTGCATGCTAGGCTGCAGCATTATGCAAACAAAGAACTTTCAGATGTCCACTCTGGGTTTAGAAAAGGAAGAGGAACCAGAGATCAAATTGCCAGCATTTGCTGGATCACAGAGAAAGCTAGGGAATTCCGGAGAGACATTTATTTCTGTTTCATTGACTACACCAAAGCCTTTAACTGTGTGGATCATAATAAACTATGGAAAGCTCTTAAAGAGATGGGAATACCAGACCATCTTACCTGTCTCCTGAGAAATCTGTATGCAGGTCAAGAAGCAACAGTCAGAACACTGTATGGAACAACTGATTAGTTCAAGATTGAGAAAGGAGTACAACAGGGCTGACTGCTGTCACCCTGTTTGTTTAATCTATATGCTGAGCACATCATGAGAAATGTGGGGCTGGATGAGTTACAAGCTGGAATCAAGATAGGCAATAGAAACATCAACAACCTCAGATATGCATATGATACCACTCTAATGGCAGAAAGTGAAGAGGAAATAAAGAGCTTCTTGATGAGGGCAAAGAAGGAGAGTGAAAGAGCCGGCTTAAGACTAAATATTAAGAAAACTAAGATCAAGGCATCTAGCCCCATTACTTCATGGCAAATAGAAGGGGAAAGGTGGAAGTAGTGTCAGATTTCCTCTTCTTGGGCTCTAAAATCACTGCAGATGGTGACTGCAGTCATGAAATCAGAAGACATTTGTTTCTTGGCAGGAAAGCTATGGTAGACTTAGACAGTGTGTTGAAAAGCAGAGATATAACTCTGCTGACAAAGGTCCATATAGTCAAGGCTATGGTCTTCCCAGTGGTCACATATGGTTGTGAGAGCTGGACCACAAAGAAGGCGGAGCCATGAAGAACTGATGCCTTTCAAGTATGGTGCTGGAAAAGACTCCTGAGAGTCTCTTGGACAGCAAGGAGATCAAAACAGTCCATCTTAAGGGAAATCAACTGAATACTTGTTGGAAGGACTGATGCCGATGCTGAAACTCCAGTATTTTGGTCATCTGATGAGAGCAGCTGACTCATTGCAAAAGTCCCTGATGCTGGGGAAGATTGAGGGCAGAAGGAGAAGAGGGTGTCAGAGGATGAGATGACTGGATGGCATCACCATAGCAATGGACACGAATTTGGACAAACTTTGGGAGATGGTGAGGGACAGAGAGGCCTGGTATGCTGTGGTCCATGGGGTCGCAAAGAGTCGGACATGACTGGGTGACTAAACAACCACATAGCCTCTGAAATCAGACCATTTAGATTAAAATTCTAGCTTAACCTCTTATGATCTGAATGCTCTCCAGGAAGTTACTTCATTTCTCTGGGTGTCTCAGTTTCCTCATCCTCAGAGGATGATTATGAAGAATAAATGATGTTTATTCTTCTTAAAAAAATAAGTATTGAAGTATAGTTGATTCACAATGTTGTGTTTAATTTCTGATGTACAGCAAAGTGACTTAGTCATACATATATATCTTGTTTCTCATATTCTTTTCCATTATGGCTTATCACAGGATATTGAATATAGTCCCCTGTGCTATACAGTAGGACCTTGTTGTTTATCCATCCTATATGTACTAGCTTGCATCTGCTAATCCCAAACTCCCAATCCATCCCTCCCGCCACTGTCTTGGCAACCATGAGTCTGTTTCCATTTCATAGAAACCATTTGTGGTTTTTAAAATTTTTATTGAAAAATGACATTTATTCTTAATAACATTTGCAAAGGGCTTAAAATAGTCATTTATCTGTAAATATTAGCTATTACCATTATCATCACCTAGGAGCAATAATGCTTGTATTTGATTTTTCACCTAAATAACCCATGAACTTTCCATCTTCTGCCCTCAACTGACTCTCTCTCTAATATTCCCAGCACCTAGCATGTCTGGTTTTCATGAGTGAATAGAACAGGCATATTCCTTCATCTATACATTGTAATTTTACTTATATTGCATTAACATTTTGGGATTAAGATTGACTTACATATTAATATATTTACATGTGAAATGAAGTGTCTAGGAGTTCTTTTAAAATAGTTCAGAAACATAGTTACAGGAGGTGGTTGAAATAAGTTTGACAGAATATTGACAGTTATTAAAGCTGATGATGGATACGTGGGAGTTCATTTTACTTTTTCTCTTGTTTTCAGTATGTGTGATAATATACACAAGAAATTTGTTTAAAAAAAATTGAGAATGGGTAGTCAACTAAAGGCCTGGATCTTTTTTCTTCCCTAACGAACAACCTTTAATATATCTACTCAATTTTTTCAGATTTTAAGAACATTTTCTGTAATGTATAGAGTGTTTAAAACTAACTTTAAAAAAGAAAGCTACAATAAACTTCACTGATAACTGCTTATAAAAGAGATGAAAATGTCCAATATTTTAACAATTTTGGTTTCAGGCCTTGAAATAAGAATGTTTCCAAGGAGCTCTCAAAACACACACACACAAATATATAACCTGAAATTTTTCTAGCTACGTTAAAATTCAATATCTTTATTTTTCACCTCACGTAGTTACCTTTTGAAAATGTTTGTGGTGGGAACATTTAAGATACCCTTCTTAGCAACTTTCAAGTATAGAATACGGGTTAACTATAGTTCCAACGCTGCATATTAGACCTCCAGAACTTGGGACTTCCCTGGCGGTCCACTGGTTAAGACTCCCTGCTTCCACAGCAGAGAGTTCGAGTTCTATTCCTGGTCATAGAGTTGAGATTCCACATGCCACAAGATGTGGCCAAAAAAGCAAAGAAAAGACACCTAGATTCCCCAGAACTTACTCCATCTTAAAACTGGAAGTTTGTACCATTTGAGCAACATCTCTCCATTTCCCCAATTCCCAGCCCCTGGCAACCACCAAGCTACTCTTTGTTTCTATGAATCTGGTTTTTCTAGATTCTACATCTGAGATGGTACAGTACAGTTTTTAAAAGATGAGGGTGAACATAAATCACAGCAGGATCCTCTATGACCCACATCCCAGAATTTTAGAAACAAAAGCAAAAATAAACAAATGGGACCTAATGAAACTTAAAAGCTTTTGCACAACAAAGGAAACTATAAGCAAGGTGAAAAGACAGCCCTCAGATTGGGAGAAAATAATAGCAAACGAAGCAACAAAGGATTAATCTCAAAATATACAAGCAACTCCTGAAGCTCAACTCCAGAAAAATAAATGACCCAATCAAAAAAATGGGCCAAAGAACTAAACAGACATTTCTCCAAGGAAGACATATAGATGGCAAAAAAACACATGAAAAGATGCTCAACATCACTCATTATCAGAGAAATGCAAATCAAAACCACAATGAGGTACCATTACACGCCAGTCAGGATGGCTGCTATCCAAAAGTCTACAAGCAATAAACGCTGGAGAGGGTGTGGAGAAAAGGGAACCCTCTTACACTGTTGGTGGGAATGCAAATTAGTACAGCCACTATGGAAAACAGTGTGGAGATTTCTTAAAAAGCTGGAAATAGAACTGCCATATGACCCAGCAATCCCACTTCTGGGCATACACACCGAGGAAACCAGATCTGAAAGAGACACGTGCACCCCAATGTTCATCGCAGCACTGTTTATCATAGCCAGGACATGGAAGCAACCTAGATGCCCATCAGCAGACGAATGGATGAGGAAGCTGTGGTACATATACACCATGGAATATTACTCAGCCATTAAAAAGAATTCATTTGAATGAGTTCTAATGAGATGGATGAAACTGGAGCCCATTATACAGAGCGAAGTAAGCCAGAAAGATAAAGACCATTACAGTATACTAACACATATATATGGAATTTAGAAAGATGGTAACGATAACCCTATATGCAAAACAGAAAAAGAGACTCAGATGTATAGAACAGACTTGTGGACTCTGTGGGAGAAGGCGAGGGTGGGATGTTTCAAGAGAACAGCATCGAAACATGTATATCTAGGGTGAAACAGATCACCAGCCCAGGTTGGGTGCATGAGACAAGTGCTCGGGGCTGGTGCACTGGGAAGACCCAGAGGGATCGGGTGGAGAGGGAGGTGGGAGGGGGGACCGGGACGGGGAATACATGTAAATCCATGGCTAATTCATTTCAATGTATGAAAAAACCACCGCAATGTTGTAAAGTAATTAGCCTCCAACTAATAAAAATAAATGGAAAAAAAAAAAAAGATGAGGGTGAAGGTAATGACTTGCACAGTTAAAAAATCCATGGCTAACTTCACAATCAGCCCTCTGTATATGCTGTTCTGCATCTGAGGATTCAACTAACTGTGGATTGTGTAATACATATTTGTGTGTGTGTTAGTCACTCAGTCGTGTCTGACTCTTTGCGACCCCATGGACTGTAGCTCTCCAGGCTCCTCTGTCCATGGACTTCTCCAGGCAAGAATACTGGAGTAGGTTGCCATTCCCTTCTCCAGGGGATCTTCCGAACCAAGGGATCAAACCCAGGTCTCCCACATTGCAGGCAGATTCTTTACCATCTGAGCCACCAGGGAAGTGGGGGGAAAAATTCATGTATAAGTGGGCCTGGGCAGTTCAAACCCATGTTGTTCAAGGATTCCCTGTATTTGCTTTTCTTTGTCTGACTTACTTAACTTAGCATCTGCCTTCAAAGTTTTGTCTGTGTTGTCACACATGACAGGGTTTTCTTTTTTATAGCTAAATAATATGCATGTGTGCATGCATTTGTGTACGTGTATGTGTGTGTATCCCACAGTTTATTTGTCTGTTGACGGATACTTCAGAGGAGGAAATGGCAACCACTCCAGTATTCCTGCCTGGAGAATTCCATGAATAGAAGAGGCTGGTGGGCTACAGTCCATGGAGTCACAGAGTCAAACACAACTGAGCAACTGAGCGTAGGTTGCTTCCAGGTCTTGGCTCTTAAGAATAGTACTGCAGTGAACACAGAGGGTGCAGATACCTCTTTGTAAAATTCAATATCTTCTAAATAAATGATTTCTAGTGGGTGAACAAAGGAAAAAGAAAAAGAAGGGTATTAGTAGAAATAGAAGCGGGAAGGAACCTGTTTAGAATACAATTATTATATTCCGTCGAAGAATTAAGAGATGAAAATCTCCCCTTGCCTTGTTCTTCCTTTGTAATTAATAGGAAGAACCCTCAACCTGTGGATTGCAAAGAGTAAACCTAGCATCCATAGGTACCGGAAGTAGATTACATGATCAGAATAAGCCTCAGCACAGCAACAGCTGAGGCATCAGCATGGGAGTTCTGGTTCTCATGCCCCCAAGTCCCAGGGAGTGATTCAATGGGCTTGGATGGACATTCTGTGAGCAGTGAGTTGCATCACAGCTGAGGAACCCAAGGCCAAGGGCTAAATGCCTTAATTCCTATCAGCCAGATTGGAACAAGGTTACACTGGTGCCCATATGAGGGGGGAGCTGAGCTGTCCGACACACCCCAGGGATCCAGCTTTCCCGAGGGTGTCGGGCAGAACTGAATAGTCCTGCTATTGTGCGGGTGTCCCGCACAGCAGAATAGTTTTGATCCCACATTAGTTTTTGTTTTCTTTTCCTAGGACTCAGACGGGATGACAAACCCAGCAGCAGGGTTATTGCCAATTGCAGCTGTTGCTTAACTCAAGAGGACCATGTCATTATTTTGTGATGCTGCAGCACTGGGTTTAGAGAATGGAGGAAGTGTTAAATATTTCCACCCACCCCCCCAACTTCCTAGGGAAGGGAGATATTCTTTCTTCAGGTACCAGGGTTATTGTCCTCTTTCCATGGGCACATTGTTCATTTGTTCTAGGTCAGTAGCCATTATTTCTCCCTGGGGGCCAAAGGCTGCTCCGAGTCATCTAGGAGAGGGAACTACAATGGCCCCTAGAGGGAGCTACAATAGCCCAATCGCTTCACCGGTGGAACTAAGCTGGCTTCTCCCTTGATTCTATCATTTTCATTAAATCAGACAAGACTGTTGTGCGTTTCCCTTCCATAGTTTTGTCTTAGATCGCAGTTTGTGCCTGGCTTGGGGGTGCCCATCTTTATCTGGGGCATTTTGGGTCTCAGCCTCATCACAGTCTACCACAGAGGGCCCCCAAGTAGTAGAACAAAGATGGTGGAGTCTTTCTTCCACTTGAGGCAGGAGGCAGATCGAAGTATCTTCTCAGCCATTCTCTGCAGTGGGAGGCTCATCGTGGGAGCTGTCATTTTGTCCATTGTCCATTGTCAGTCTGGAGCACCTACAGCACTCAGGCTTTGAATAGTTTCTTCCAGGGTAGTCCGTGGGGTTTTTTTTAAAAAATCAGCCTCAGGGAAGTCTTTCCAGGTTGGCCATACTGTAGCCATTGGAACAGAAATCCAAAGTAGCAAGCCTTGTTGAGGGAACGAGTCTGTCCCAACTGAATGGTCTGCATGGTAGCCTGAAGCACGGGAGACAGCCTGGCTACTGCCATTCATTCTCTCTTGTCACACAGACACACCAGCCATGTCTTTAACAGCTCCCCCAGGCCATCAGCCAAAGCCATCTCAGGTCCCTCAGCAAGATGGGTCAATAAAAACTGAATTTATCAGGCTATGGGTTTGTCCCTGATGGTCTTAAGTGGATTTGGCTAGGACAATTTGGAGTTCCTATCAAGGTATGGCTGAAATCCTTATTTATTTATTTGGCTGCGTCGAGTCTTAATTGCGGCACGTGGCATCTTCATTGTGACATGCGGGATCTTTTCATTTTCATTGGGGCTCGCGGGCTTCTCTAGTTGTGGTGTGCAGGCTCAGTTGTCCTGCAGCAGATGGGATCTTAGTTCTGCAACCAGGAATCAAAGCCTCGTCCCCTGCACTGGAAGGCGGACTCTCAACCACTGGACCACCAGGGAAGTCCTGAACCAGGATCTTTGACTCAGTAATCACGTGCACATCTGCAGCCCCTTGCCTCTCATCTACTTGAGGCATCTCTGTCCCTGATTACATGGGTTTTGCACTGAATGTGAACTCTGATGGCTTCTTTGTTCCTGTGGTATTAGAAGTGTTATTCACTTCCTGAAATTTTAGAGGTCTGATTAGACTTTGGTGTCCTCTGGTGGAATCTGGCTTTTAACACCACCTTCTGTTGTCTGCATATCCACCATCTTGTCTGTTGTTTGTCTGAGAACTTATGAGAAATTGACTTTGGAAGAGATCTTTGTAAATATTCTGCCTTCCAGGAGACTGCTGATTCTTCCCGTCAGCAATCGAGATGACAACATTAGAGTTAAGGGCCCAAGTCATTCATCAGTGATATTTTTATGTTTGACCAAGTGTCAGCCAGATTCTTGTGGGCTTGTTGGTTAATAAACTTATACTAACTTCTGGCATAACTTCACTAAGAACAATTTGGAATTATGCCTACTTTGGGCAACTTTGACATGGATAAGGCTGTTCATTTGAGAGGAGCTTTAGAATAAAGAGAGACAAAGGAAAAAAAAAACTCATGAGGAGACTGACTTGTCTAAAAGACAGAGACCATGTTATTTTTTTCCATACAAGTGTTAATAAGTACTAGCTTTTTAACAGTATGATGATAAAATTATCAAGGCCCCAATAACATGCTAGAAGGGGTGTGGAGAAAAGAGAACTCTCCTACATTCTTGGAAATGTAAATTGGTGCAGCCACTATGAAGAACAGTATGGATGTTCCTTAAAAAACTAAAAATAGAGTTGACATATGATCCAGAAATCTCACTTCTGGGCATATATCCAGACAAAACTATGATTTGAAATGATACATACATCCCAATGTTCATAGGAGCACTATTTACAATAGCCAAGATATGGGAACAACCTAAATGCCCAAAGACTGATGAGTGGATAAAGAAGATGTGGTACACACATACACACACAGAGACACACACAGACACACACACAGACACACACGGGAATATTACTCAGCCATAAAAAAGAATGAAATAATGCCATTTGTAGCAACATGGATCGGAGAAGGCAATGGCACCCCACTCCAGTACTCTTGCCTGGAAAATCCCATGGACGGAGGAGCCTGGTAGGCAGGAGTCCATGGGGTCACTAAGAGTCAGACACGACTGAGCGACTTCCCTTTCAGTTTTCACTTTCATGCATTGGAGAAGGAAATGGCAACCCACTCCAGTGTTCTTGTCTGGAGAATCCCAGGGACAGGGGAGCCTGGTGGGCTGCCGTCTATGGGGTCGCACAGAGTCGGACCCGACTGAAGTGACTTAGCAGCAGCAGCAATGTAGATGGACCTAGAGATTATCAAACTAAGTGAAGTCAGAAAGAGAAAGACAAATACCATATGATGATGTCATTGTATGTGGAATCTAAAATATGACACAAATGAACATATCTGTGAAAATAGAAACAGGCTCAGATATAAGAACAGACTTGTGGGTCCTGAGGGGTAGGGAGGTTGGGGGAGGGAAGGATTATGAGTTTGAGGTTAGCTATTATATGTAGAATGGAATCTCCTACTGTATACTAAAGGGAACCATATTCAATATCCTATAATAAACCATAATGGAAAAAGAATATATATGTATAACTGAATCCCTTTGCTGTACAGTAGAAATGAATACATTGTAAATCAACTATACTTCAAAAAAATTAAAGCAAACTATCAACACCCCAAGTTATAGCTTAAAGCACCTCTAATACACATGCATGGTTGTGTGTATATGTGTGTATGTGTGCATGCTTCAGTTGTGTCTGACTCTGTTCGACCCCATAGACTACAGCCCGCCAGGCTCCTCTGTCAATGGGATTCTCCAGGCCAGAATACTGGAGTGGGTTGCCATGCCCTCCTCCAGGGGATCTTCCCGATCCAGGAATCGAACCCATGTCTCTTATGTCTACTTGCATTGGCAGGTGGATTCTTTACCACTAGCGCCACCTGGGAATCCCATGTGTGTATGACTCTGCGTTAAAATGTGTGTTTAGCTTTTAGAATGATAATTTTATTCTAAAACTGGTTCCTTCTCTTCTTTTACTTTTTTTTCTCTTTACACTTTACATGTTTCTCTTCTCTCTTTCAATTTACCCTTATTCATTTATATTATAAAACTGTTGTACGTTAACAGAAGGTTCCAATCCTGTGGCTGATATATGAGTTTATTTTGCCACCTTACAACTTATAAATATAATGTAAAAAGTATATTCAGGGAAAATTAACTAAGTGGTTCTTGGCTTCAAAAGTTGGCTATGTAAAGTAGATAATTTAAAAAAATGATTAAGGCTATACACAGTATAGGGGATCCCCTGGTAGTCCAGTGGTTAGGATTCTGCACTTTCACTGCTGAGGGCGCAGATTCAATCCCTGGTCAGGGAACTAAGATCCTGCAAGCCCTGCAGTGTGGCAAAAAAAAAAAAAAGCTATACAGAGTATAATAATTACCTAAAATACAAATATGTGTACAAGAAAATGTTTTTTCTGATGATGGATTTGTCTGTTACTTAAGGAAATCATTAGGTTGTTAAAATAGTCACTTCAATGTCATATGTATTTTATTTAATATACTAACACTAATTATATCTTAAAATTAAAGTCATTAATTTTATCTATTTATCGCTAGATATTTACATCCAAACACGTTCATATAAAAGTACATTATGGAATGATGTCACTGAAAATTAGGGAGTAGCGAATTCCAGGACTGCATCCCTCCACAGAAGCAACAAATGAGCTGGCAAGAACAATCATTATCAACTTTTGTACAACTCTAGAATTTGGTCAGACACAACGACCAAAGGAAGACCTGGTGAAGACAAAAACTGCTGTATTGAGGAAAGAGAGCACAGTGGCATTTTAAACTGCCCACTTACAATCCCCCCATCCCAGACTGGCAGCAGCCACAAGGACAGCAGTCCACACCCCTGGCGTACGTTGCCAGTGCCTCAGGGAGCAATGTGGAGTTTATTCTCAAATACTTGTGGTTGTGGGTTTAGACTTGCCTGGCAGCTCCCTAAAGGACCTGCACAAGACTTACCTTTGTTTTGCTCAACTGGGAGCATTCCCAGGCCTGGAGCAGCTTCCCAAACAGCTTTTACCAAAAGCATTTCAGGGCCCAAATATTGGCAATAGCAGCCCAGGACAAGAAAATAGAGAGACCAAAAAGCCCGGGAAGGAAGAGATTGGGAAAGGAGGTACATGAGAAAATAAGGACTTTTTTTTTTAAAATAAGGACTTTTAAAAGCTCCCACAAATACTTGGGAATCAAGAAGGCCACATGCACGCCCAGGGCTAGATGCATACTCAAAAAAAAAAAAACCCCAAACTCTGAAAAGATCCTTAACTCGCCTCTGGCTTGCCTTCAGGCTCTGTGCAAGCAGGATGTGAAGGTTAAGCAGAGTTGCAAAGGGCTTGGCTAAGCATTGAAGGAGTACCCTGACACTGAGCCAATTTGCAAAGACTAGGAGAAAGGGGATTTTTTTTTTTTCCTCCTCCTTCTTCTTCTCTTTTTCTCCTCTCCAGGTCCTTAAGGAAACTGTCAAAACATTATCTGACCACAAAGCTAACAGAGCAGATGTAGGTGGCCACGTATGACGAACAACACAGAACTTACAAAAATAGTCTAGAAAAGTCACTAAGCAAGCAAACAACTAAATAGATCAATGGAATAGAGTTGAGAGTTCAGAAAAGAATTTGTATATCTACAGCCAATTGATTTTTTATGAGTGCTGAGACCATTCAATGGGGGAAAGAATTGTGTCTCCAGTAAATGGAGCTGGAATAGCTAAATATCCACAAGCAAAAGGCTGAAATTGTTAAGAGGTACAAACTACTATGTATAAAATAAATAAGCTACAAAGATATACAGTACAACACAGGGAATATCACCAATATTTTATAATAACTATAAACCTTTAAAAACTGTGAATCACTATGTTGTATTTGTTGTTGTTCAGTCGCTAAGTCATGTCCAACTCTTTTGCCTGAAACTTATGTAGTATGGTACATCAAATATTCCTCAATTAAAATAAAGGTATTGGGCCCTTTCCTTATACCACATACCAAAATTAACTCAAAAATGGATCAAAGACATAAACTATAAAACTCTGAGAACAAAACATAATAATAAAACTTCATGATCTTAGATTTGGCAATGGATCCTTAGACTTGACACGAAAAGGATAAGCAATAAAAAAAGTAGATAAGTCGAACTTCATAAAAATAAGAAACTTCTGTGTATCAAAGGAAGCTATCAAGAAGTTGAAAATATATACAACTAACAGATGGGAGAAAATATTTGTGAATCATAAATCTCACAGGTATCGAGTATTCAGAATATATATACTATATATACAACTCAACAAAAAACAAACAACACAATTTTTAATATGTGCAAAGAATTTGAATAGACATTTCTCTAAAGAAGATATACAGGTGGCCAATAAGCACAAGACAAGATGCTCAACATCATTAATCATTTGGGAAATTTAAGTCAAACTATTTTAAAGTGTACAATTCACAATGAGATGCCATTCACTCCTAGCAAGATGGCTGTTATTAAAACAGGATATAACAAGTGTTGGTGAGGACATGGATGGTGGGAATGTAAAGTAGTTCACTACTGTGGAAACAGTTCAGTTGGTCTTGAAAAGTTAAATGTATAATTAGTATATTAGCATATTGTTAGCATATTAATAATTCCACTCCTATGTATATACTCAAAAACATTGAAAATGCGTATACAAAGAAATATTTGTATACAAATGTTCATAGCAGCACTGTTCCCAGTAGCTGAAAGACAGGAACAACCCAAATGTCTATCAGGGAACTTCTCTGGCCATCCGTTGGTTAGGACTCGGTGCTTCCACTGTAAGGGACACTGGTTTGATCCCTGGTTAGGGAACTAAGATCCCAGCGAGTTGCGGTGCGGCAAACACAACACAACACAACAAAAAAATTGTCTATCGATTGATGAATAGATAAACAAAATGTGGTAAATCCATACAATGGAGTGTCATTCAGTCATAAAAAGGAATAAAATACTGATATGTGTTACAGCATGGATGAACCTCAAAAATATGCTAAGTAAAAGAAGCCAGACACAAAAGGTCATATGTTGTATGGTTCCATTTATATTAAATACCCAGAACAGGTAAATCTGTAGAGACAGAAAGTAGGTTAGTGTTTGCCAGGGCCTGGGAGGGGAGAATGGAGAGTAACTGCTTAATAGGTACAGGTTTCCTTTTGGGATGTGAAAATGTTTTGGAACTAGATAGAGGGGAGGGTTGCACAATATTGTGAATGTGCTAAATGCCACTGAATTGTACACTTTAAAATAGTTAATTTTATATGAATTTTAATTTACCCTCATATGAAAGTACCTTAAGAGTAATTTGTAAAAGGTCTATAAATAGTAACAAATAATTAAGGGTATCTAAAGAGTCTACCTGCAATGTGGAAAACCTGGGTTTGATCCCTGGGATGGGAAGATCCCCTGGAGAAGGGAATGGCTACCCACTCCAGCATTCTTGTCTGAAGAATTCCATGGACAGAGGAGCCTAGTGGGTTGTAGTCTATGGGATTGCAAAGAGCTGGACATGACTGAGCAACTAACACTTTCACTTTTACTCGTACTGATAGATTTATTTACTTATAAAGGCATTTAAGTACTCTGTTGCCAATTATTACATGGATAAGCTACATAAAGAGTAAAAATTAGATTTGGGCTTTCTTTCTGTAGAACATCCAACTAATTCTTTGCCTAGAAAACAGAAGTTTCTGTTATGACCTATTTGAAATTTAAAGGACATACTTTGTTAAGGCTGAAAATATTCTTTCTGCTCTTTGTACTTCTTGCAAACTCTTGAATAATTTCAACAAAAGTTTCTTATTTTTTCAGTTAAGCTGTAAAGATCAGTGTTAATTATTACTGTGGTTTTAAAATGTATAACTGCATCTTGGTTTTTAAAATTATGACTTACATTAATGTCTTCTGTTTCCTGACAGTTCTTGATTTTGTCTTTCCCTTATCAGACCCTAAATATGAAATAATAAAGCTGTTAGGATGTCTTTTGTGTCTGAACTATCTTTGGATTTCCTGGAATGGCCTCATAAAGATTTACTTCTTCACCTCATAAAAAAGAAAGATGATAGACATAGGTTTGTTTCAGCATTCTCCACATTTAAGTGAGTAATTCAAAATTATTGTGAAAATTCTTTTGTTTCCCAAAGTTAAGATTTTGGGGGAGAAAGAGGTGGAGGAAGCTAGCACATGAAAAAAGTTCAATCTTCTTAGATCACTTATGTACAAGTTAAATAGAGTAGATACATTTCAGTGTGTGCCATTCAGGTTAAAGTAAATATCCTCATGTTCTAACACAGACTTACACAGTAGTTGTCTACAAAGTTGAGTTTCTTTCTAGATTTCAATACCTTTGTTGATCAGGGACCATCCTGGTCAACTCTCAGATATAAATCAAAAGCTACCGGAAGTTTGTCATTGTCCCCACTGTCCATAAAGTGTTCTTACTCCCAGGGTAGTTTTGACTATATCCTTATTAATTAACTATGTTAAACCCTAGAAGAGAAGGGGGCTTCCTAGGTGGGGCTAGTGGTAAAGACCTTGCCTGCCAATGCAGGAGACTTAAGAAACGTGGGTTCGATCCCTGGGTCAGGAAGATCTCCTGGAGGAAGACATGGCAACCCACTCCAGTATTCTTGCCTGGAGAATCCCCTGGGCAGAGGAGCCTGGCGGGCTACAGTCCATAGGGTCGCAAAGAGTGGGACACGACTAAAGCAACTTACCACGCAAAGGCAGGAAGTGAAGAACTAAACGCTTTTCTCTTCCAGCCTAGTGCTAGTGCTAATTAATATATAACACATTAGCCAGAAGTGTTCAGTCATATTACCGAGGCAGAGATAATCTGGCTAATTTTTAAAACTGTATTTGTTTAAAAGATATCACCAAGGATTTTTTTAAGTCTTTCTTTTTAAAATTTATTTTGCATTGCGCTGGGTCTTTGTCGCTGTATGCAGTCTTTCTCTGCACAAGCGAGGCTTCTCTCTGTTTGGGTCCGTGGGCTTCTCATTGCCTTGGCTTCTCCTATGGTGGAACACAGGCTCTAGGGCAAAGGGGCTTCAGTAGTTGAGGCGCATGGGCTTAGCTGCCCCATGGGATGTGGAATCTTTCTGGACCAGGGATCAAACCTGTGTTCCCTACGTGGGCAGGCAGTCTCCTATCCACCAGGGAAGTCCACCAAGGATGTGTTTTGGGTATGTCTGTGCCATAATCCTGTGGAAACAGTTAAGATGGGATAGATCCCATAGCCAAAGCCTCAAGCCTCTTTTAAAAAGTTCCAAATAGATTTACACGGGAGGTAAATATGTTTGGCCATTAGGTATCTATTTTTGAGACTCATCAGAGGTTATCAAAAAGCCACAACTTGAACAACAACCAAAAGGTTACTTGATTTAGTTGTTTTCTACTTGGAAAAATCCTGATGTTCTCTCTAGCAATGGGGACATTCACTTCTCTAGAACTGTTACCAAGCATCTTTGGGAGATACTACATCTTACTCAAAATCTGCATTGACCCTATCGCCTTCAGTCTTACATTCAATGGATGTGAGAAGAATTTTTCCTATCTCCTCTAAAACAGTGGTTCTCAACCAGGGGCTAGCCCCACCCCCGGGGACAGTTGGCAATATCTGCAGACGTCTGTTTGTCACAATGGGGGGCGGGGAGCTAATGGCACTGAGTGGGTAGACGTCAGGGATGCTGCTCCACATCCTACAGTGCCAGAACAACCCCCCCCCCACCACGCCAACAGCAAAGAGTTATGAGCCCAGAATGTCAGTAATGCTAAGGTTGAGAAACCTTGCTCTAAAACAAAGTCTTAAAGTCCATATGTATACGGAAGGCCGATTCATTTTGCTGTATGGTAGAAACTAACACAATGTTGTAAAGACTATACTCCAATAAAAATTAATTTAAAAAATAAAACAAAGTCTTTACAATTTGAAACCCAGAGATTTTGACTTCTGAACAAAGACATCCCTCCAACTTTGATGAGGATGTTACCAGGTACTCTTAACTAACATGGCAGGGCTTCCCAGGTGGCACTAGTGGTCAAGAGCCTGCCTGCCAAAACAGAAGAAACTAGAGCTGCAGGTTCGATCCCTGGATTCCCTGGAGAAGGGAATGGCAACCCACTCCAGTATTCTTGCCTGGAGAATCCCACGGACAGAGGAGCCTGGCAGGTGACAGTCCATGGGGTCGCAAAGAGTTAAACATGACTGAAGCACCTTAGCACACAACTAACACAACAGTAACACTGCAGGACACTGATCCTTGGACTCATGTCTCTCAAAGAGATATAAGCCACTCTTAAATCACTGGAAGACTGTATTGGCAGGAGACCTCAAACTAAAGATTCTTCTAAATCCTTCAGAAGGAGATGCCAGCATGAAGTAGACAGCTTTCGCCCAACATCCATAGCACAAGATAGGCTTTTTTTCCCTTCTTTGCCAGATTGAGATTGTTGACTTCTTTAACTGTAATATCCATAGAGCCTATTCTTTTTTTTTTTTTTTGGCCATGACATATGGCATGCAGGATCTTAGTTACCCAACCAGGGATCGAACCTGCATGCCCTGAGATAAGTCTCAACCACTGGACTGTCAGGGAAGTCCCTATAGGGCCAATTCTTAATATTGCTTTTTGAAGCCTTACTCACCCCTTCGTAAAGCTCTTACACCTGGCTACAGTTTGTTCATGATTTGGCTAAAAACAGACAATTAAACCAGCTGTTGAGTATGTACTCTCTATCCAACTTCCCTTGGTACAGATTTCTTGTGATAAACCAATTGGTCTTCTAGGTTATTGAACTCAATACTGACTATAGATGGCAAAGACATTTCCTTTAAAAATGAGATAACTTAGCTAATACTCCCATCTCTAGCTCTGTCAACTCTAGATTGGGATAAGATCTGTTGTCTTAATTTAATTTGAATACCTTCTAACTTACAAGTATTCTTCAAATTCTGATGACAAAACCTTCTCTTAGTATCTATCTGTGTTACAGCATTCAAAATGTGTGATCTTCAGAGACTTATGCTACCATTCAGATACTGTCACAGAAATTGACTCACCAGTTCATCTTACAGTGGAAGAAGTGAAAAGGACTGACTAATACAACTGCCCAAATAGCCTTCCAATCAATGGAACTCAGACAGTGGTGCCGACCTGGATTTCACAACATAATGTCCTACGGATTGAATGCCATAGTCCTTGGACCAAAGAAGGAATGGTGAAAGTCAAATTTAGTTCAGAAAGAGAAAGTAGGAATCTGCCCAGTCATTCATTAGGCTTGAGTAATACACAAAGTCAATTGCACAGTTCACTGGAAATAATATTTCTCTCAAGAACATGCTGCAGGTAGAAAATGTCACAGTAACCATGCTACTGTGACTACTGCTGCCATACTCACTAAGAAATTTTGTTCTCTAAAATCATGGACTGTCAGAAACTTTGCTGTTTGAAATTATATCTTCAGGTATAAAACATCGCACTCTTGCCTGGAGGATCTAAGTCACTTTGACCTAGACAAGCAGCTACAATTTCCATCCTAGGTGAACAGCTTCAGATAGGGGTACTGGTTTCAATATTCCTCATACATGTTTTTTTTTTTCATTTATTTTTATTAGTTGGAGGCTAATTACTTCACAACATTTCAGTGGGTTTTGTCATACATTGACATGAATCAGCCATGGAGTTACATATATTCCCCATCCCGATCCCCCCTCCCACCTCCCTCTCCACCCGATTCCTCTGGGTCTTCCCAGTGCACCAGGCCGAGCACTTGTCTCATGCATCCAACCTGGGCTGGTGATCTGTTTCACTATAGATAATATACATGCTGTTCTCTCGAAACATCCCACCCTTGCCTTTTCCCACAGAGTCCAAAAGTCTGTTCTACACATCTGTGTCTCTTTTTCTGTTTTGCATATAGGGTTATCATTACCATCTTTCTAAATTCCATATATATGTGTTAGTATGCTGTAATGTTCTTTATCTTTCTGGCTTACTTCACTCTGTATAATGGGCTCCGGTTTCATCCATTTCATTAGAACTGATTCAAATGAATTCTTTTTAATGGCTGAGTAATATTCCATGGTGTATATGTACCACAGCTTCCTCATCCATTCGTCTGCTGATGGGCATCTAGGTTGCTTCCATGTCCTGGCTATGATAAACAGTGCTGCGATGAATATTGGGGTGCACGTGTCTCTTTCAGATCTGGTTTCCTCAGTGTGTATGCCCAGAAGTGGGATTGCTGGGTCATATGGCAGTTCTATTTCCAGTTTTTTAATAAATCTCCACACTGTTTTCCATAGTGGCTGTACTAGTTTGCATTCCCACCAACAGTGTGAGAGGGTTCCCTTTTCTCCACACTCTCTCCAGCATTTATTGCTTGTAGACTTTTGGATAGTAGCCATCCTGACTGGCCTGTAATGGTACCTCATTGTGGTTTTGATTTGCATTTCTCTGATAATGAGTGATGTTGAGCATCTTTTCATGTGTTTGTTAGCCATCTGTATGTCTTCTTTGGAGAAATGTCTGTTTAGTTCTTTGGCCCATTTTTTGATTGGGTCATTTATTTTTCTGGAGTTGAGCTTCAGGAGTTGCTTGTATATATTTGAGATTAATCCTTTGTCTGTTGCTTCATTTGCTATTATTTTCTCCCAATCTGAGGGCTGTCTTTTCACCTTACTTATAGTTTCCTTTGGTGTGCAAAAGCTTTTAAGTTTCATTAGGTCCCATTTGTTTATTTTTGCTTTTATTTCCAATATTCTGGGATGTGGGTCATAGAGGATCCTGCTGTGATTTATGTCGGAGAGTGTTTTGCCTATGTTCTCCTCTAGGAGTTTTATAGTTTCTGGTCTTACATTTAGATCTTTAATCCATTTTGAGTTTATTTTTGTGTATGGTGTTAGAAAGTGTTCTAGTTTTATTCTTTTACAAGTGGTTGACCAGTTTTCCCAGCACCACTTGTTAAAGAGGTTGTCTTTTTTCCATTGTATATTCTTGCCTCCTTTGTCGAAGATAAGGTGTCCATAGGTTCGTGGATTTATCTCTGGACTTTCTATTCTGTTCTGTTGATCTATATTTCTGTCTTTGTGCCAGTACCATACTGTCTTGATGACTGTGGCTTTGTAGTAGCCAATATTCCTTATACATGTTAATCCAAGGGTTCACTTTGCAACATAGAGCTGATATTCAGCCTTTTACACACAGTCTTGCTTGAAACCTCCAAAACACTGATTCATTTAAATGTCACCTACACGCCACCCTGGGCTTCCCAGGTGGCTTACTGGGTAAAGAATCCACCTGCAATGCAGAAGATGCAGGAGACTCGAGTTCATTCCCTGGGTTGGGAAGAACCCCTGGAGGAGGGCATAGCAACCCACTCCAGTATTCTTGCCTGGAGAATCCCATGGACAGAGGAGCCTGGTGGGCTACAGTCCATGGGGTCACAAAGAGTCAGACACGACTGAAGCTACTGAGCATGCATGGATGCATTTGCCACCCTTCCCCCAAATTCCATAATGACTGTCACTTTTCCTTCATTTGATGAAATGCCCCATGGTTCCTCTTGTGTGATCTCCTTCATTGCAGTGGTTCAATGAACCTGATTTGTTACACTACAAACATGTCTTTGGTAGTCTGATTGGCCTAACACAGGGTAAACCTCCTACTTCCACAGACGCCAAAATGGCCAACAACGAGAGGTGATAAATCAGAATAAAGCATTTTATTACTACCTAGAAAACAAGAGAAGCATCAGCATAGTGGTACCAGTTCCTATCCCTCTAAGTCTCAGGAGGCAATGAGCTAGGCTACACATATAGTGGATTAGGCTGCAATTCAGGGCCAAGGGCTTAGTACATTCTGTGGCAAGCATCAGACAAGCCAATTCCCCTTTCCGCAGAGTAGTCATGTTTTGGTCTCCTTGACCAACTTAATACGTGACTCTCTATGGAAACCATTCAGTATCCAGGGATGGTCAGGCCTTAGTGTGGCACACTCAGCAAGGCCATTCTTGAGACCCATGCTAGACTATGTCTTCCTAAACCAGTGGAAAGATTTGTACAGAATTCATTTTTTGCTTCAAAACAATTTAGCCCATTATTTCTAGACATTTCTGAACAAGATAGAATGAGCCAAAAGGGAAGGAAACTCTCACTTCTAAGCTAAAAGCAAAGTTTAGAGAGAAAACAATGCTCCTGAAGAACATGTGAATATAACTTTGGTTTTTCTTTGATATTTCTGAAAATTACTGCCAAATTCCTACCAAAATTACTTCTCCCAAATGTTACCAAAAGATTGCTCTATTAGGTGCTACAAAGAGATAGGTAGCAGTGGAGCAACATATTCACTAAACCAAGGGTTCAAAATAAGATTGCCAAGCATCACGAGGTAGTCCATTCTTCAGTAATCTCATTTATACATGTTTTCTTAATTTTTCAGAGGTGGTTTTTTTTTGCCAGCCCAAACACCCTAAAATGTACCTGTTATATTGAAACTTAGACTATGTTGAATCCAAACTATTTGACTTTGAGGACCACCAAGACATAAACATACCACATGGATGAATCTATACCTTGAAAGCTTATATCTGAGTAAGCATTTATCATCCCCTGGAATCACTGTATAACAATTTTTCAGTGCAGGAAAAAGTTACATTATGTTGCCTTATATTTGGAAGCAAAATAACATTTCTGTCATGCTGAATTTCCTATCAGTCAGTTATTTCCTCTTTATGGATGTTGCACTCAATTATTCTAATGTTATAGGTCATTATTTAATGTCACAGTATTTCTCTTTGACAACAGAACACTTTTCCAGATAGAACAAAAAAAAAAACAGATTTAAGAGACCATGCAAAAACTTGTATTCATGAACACTAAACCCATCTGTTTCCGCTATGTAATTTTCACAGCCCATTTGCAGGCTTTCCCAGTTCTAGGGTGACCTTAGCCAAACACTAGATTAGCTTTCAAAATCACTAGGACTGTGGGCACTGATTTGAGAAAAACAGAATAAGCGAAACTCTGCCTGAGTAAAAACTAGTTATACTTAATTTTTAAAAAATTCTCAAAGCCCCCAAATCTCCTGTTGTATCAGCTAGAAATGATTTCGGTTACAAGAACAGACAATGTGGCTAGCAGTGGACAGGAGTTCATTTTTCTTGTATAACAAGGTGACTGGAGATTTGTGGTTGCTGAGGAATTAGTTCAGCATATCAACTGTACCAGGATCCTTTGCTTCTTAACTTCATGGTCCCAAAATGGTTGCTGCAACTCCAGACATGGCATGAAGCAGAGACAAAAATGGTTCTGGGATATTTGTCCTTTTCATTATGTAAAGCAAAGTTCTCCCGGAAGCCCTCTGACAGATTATTGTTTCTAGTTCAATAGTCAAAAACCATAAAGCATGGCCCCTACTGGCCATGAGGGAGACTGGGAAACCAAGGTTTTTTGTAGCCTCTAGAATGGAGATCAGGAGAGAGCAAAAGCAGGTATGAACAGACGTTGGTTTAGCCTGTCAACACATATGAAACACATAACTTCTGTGCTGTTCTGTTCTACTCATTGGGACACAGGGTAGCAAAATGAAAGAAAAATCAAAGTAGTTCTGTCTCCCCAGAGTTCATGATCTCATTTATTTTGCTAGAGCACAGACCCAAGCCACTGTTCAAGCTTTACTTACTAATATTTCCTTTAAGGTACTGTCTGACCTGACCCAGTTTAGCTTCCTGCCTGCATGCATTTGCTCATGCTGTTAGCTCAGCCTGAAGGGATCTCTCCCCCTGTCTACATATTAAACATTTCATTTCTTCTTCACCACCTGGCTCAAATAGTCTCTCTCCCATGAAGTGTTCCCCAATCTCCCCAACTGGGAATTCCCAAGATACATTAGTATTAATTTATCTGTGAGTTCCCAAGATACTTTAGTATTGTCTAAACAAGAGCTTGAGTGTTTTACATAGGGTGTCTCAAGCTTCATACGTTTACATAGGCTATCTCAACCCAGTGAAATAGGTACTATTGTTATTTCCATCCTATGGTTGTGAAACCAAAGTTCAGATTAAGTAATTGGGTTAAGAGCACAAAGTGTGTGAGAGCTACCAGAGTGATGATTCAACCCCAGTTTTATCTGATGCTCAAATCCATTCTCTTCACAGTATGCCATACCATTTTCTCTCTATAGCCATTGGCTGCAAGAAGATAAACTAAGATAGGGACAGCATCTTATTCACCTCTGATTAGCCTCCCCTCCTATACATACCCATTGCCCTGGAATTCAGAGGTGTTCACAAAGTTATTAAATAAGTAAAGCTGAAGCCGCTGTCAAATTGGTGGCAAAACAGTACATCAGAAGATTAGAAATCAGTCTGGGTTCACATCCTGACTTACTTGAGTAAGTTATCTACCCTATACCACAATTTCCTCACCAGTAAAATAAAAATAATGACTCCCTTCTCTGTCTTCATTAGGTTTAAATGAAGTACTTTTATGGAAAAAAACAAAACATGTGCACTTGATGGGATCTAGCATTCTCAAGACTAGTATCTTTCTTGAGCTCTTACAATATTTCATTTATTATTTCTTCACTCCTTCCCTTCTTCTATCTCTGTTTTATCCATGTAGAATCACTATCATGTGCACCTTTAAACTTGTGGATCTATCATCCGTGTCTCTTGGACTGTCTCTTATACTTTTCATTTCATCGCCTCTGTGCACTATAGTCTGGGAAAATGTCTTAGCTCAATTTCATCTGTGTTTAAGCCTGAAATTAAGCCAGTACACAACATTAGGGCACTCTGTTCTGAGTCTTACTGGTTGGGTGAATATTCTGATTGTTTGATGCCTATTCCATACTAGTGAACAAATAGTTTTATTATCATTCTTAGGTATGTTTGTTATTCTTTTTAGCCTGTCTCTTGAGTTTTTATTTCAATGATCATAAATTTCATTTCTAAAAGCTCTCATTATCTTTGCCCTCATGCACATTTCTCTAGACTATCTCTGGGGACATTATACTTAAAGTCTTCTTTGATTTGCCATGTTAACTGCTTCTTCCACTTGGGGAGTTCACTTTCTTTTGTGTCTGTTCTTGGCTTTGTGCTTGTATTTCTTTGAGGTATTTTCTTATTCCACCTATGGGTTTCTGTTCCATGTAACGAATTTGCCATTGCTAGTAATGAGGGGTTCTAAATAGGTTTCAGCTATCTGAATTACTCTGTAACATCATTTTTTCAGTACTAAGAAATAGAAGTATTTTTGCGTAGACCTTGTTCTGGCTATATAATTACCAGCCACGTGAGAGTGGGGCCTCCTTTATGAACAGGTGATGCTACATGGGAAGCTTTGAGGGGAGGGAGTCTCTTTGAACAATCAAAATCCCAGGGATACGCCTCTTCTGGGTTTGAAGTCCAAATTTATACCACCTACATGGTTTGGTGGGCTTCCCAGGTGGCGCTAGAGGTAAAGAACCCACCTGCCAATGCAGGAGACGTAGAGATGCAGATTTGATCCCTGGGTCGGAGCAGGAAATGGCAACCCACTCCAGTATTCTTGCCTGGAGAATCCCATGGACAGAGGAGACTGGTGGGCCACAGTCCATGGGGTCACAGAGAGTCACAACGACTGAAGTGACTAAGCGTGTGTGCACATGGTTTGGTAATCCCAAACTATAAAACAAATGTGAAGAATTGATCCTGGTCTAGGGATACCTCCTCAAGAACTTGACGTGCCCCCTTATTAGTTTGCTGCCTCTCGGCTGGAAATCTGCCTTTCTTGGCCCTGCTTTATGATACTGGACCTTGTAAACATTTCTCCTTTGCCAGAGAGTGTAATGTCAGGCTCTGTCAAATGAGGGTGCTGGAGGAACAGCGTAAAACACAGCAGAGGCCAGCACTCCCCTTTCCGGTCTGGTGTGTTTTTCTTTCCTGAATCTATGGTGTGACTGACTGTCAGTGGTGTGCAGGAGATGGAGTGGTGCTCACTATTCAGCAATTTTCACCAGAATCCCAGCAAGTGGCATCCTTGGCAACAGGGTACAGGAGACCCAGTGGCACGCACCCCCAGTGAGCTTCCCTGGCACCCAGAAAGACATCTCCCTGCTCTCCAGCCCCAGCTCACTAGCAACCTGGCCTTCCAGGTGTGGATGGACCAGCTCCGACCTGTTGCAACTCAGAGGATTTTCCCACCATCCAATGGGCTGCAACCCATCCTTTCTGATGAGGTCTGAGTCTCAGCCTAGGGGTGGGGAAAGGGCAGAGCTCTTTTAAGCTTTTTCCATCCTTGCATCCTTTCCCTCAATTTTCTTCAGAGTTCTCTTTTACCTGTTTAGTAATCACCTTTAACTTGTTAGTAATTCTTTGTATTAATTATCTTCAAATTACTGGTGTGGTTTATGTCTCACTGGATGCTAATTGATATGCCTGGTAAAAGTAAATGCAAAGAATTCCAGGTGCACTGGATACACACAGAAAGAAAAAAAAAAACAAAAAACACCCCACCACTTTTGGGCTTATAATAAAAAAATTATAAAACTTCATAAGGAAACAATCCATCATAAGTAGAAACCAGCAAACATAGTAAGCAGAAGGACTACAGGCCCCAAACCAGAGATAATGGAATAAAATTTGAAAGAAAACATAAGATCGGTATATTTTAGATAACTAGAAACCTAAAAGAAGGATCAAAACACTAAGAACAAGACTCTATGAAAAAAGAACAGATAGTTTAGGAAAAATAACCATAGACATATAAAAACAATACAGGCACTGAAACAATTTCATGGATGAATTAAAAAGCAAATTAAACACAGATAAAAAGAGAATAAATGAACTATGTGACAGATTTAAGGAGCTGTTTCACAATTTTGTGACACAGTAACCCAAAGATGGAAGATATTTTCACAAGTTGAAGAGACCTGGAAGATAAAATGTGTAAGAACTAGAGTGGTGTTTATAGTATGCTACCTTTTGAGTAAGAAAGAGGAAAACAAGACGATGCATTCGTATTTTATTATGTTTTAATAAAAAACTCAAAGGATGGGCTTCCCTGGTAGCTCAGTGATAAAGAATCCACCTGCCAAAACAGGAGACACAGGTTCAATCCCTGTTCCGGGAAGATCCCACATTCCATGGGGGCAACTAAGCCAGTGCGCCGCAACTATTGAGCCTGTGTTCTAGAGCCCAGGAGCCTCAATTACTGAGCTCTTGCATCACAGCTACTGAAGCCTGCTTGCCCTAGAGCCCATGTTCCGCAACAAGAGAAATCACCACAGTGAGAAGTCTGTGCAACACAAGTAGAGAGAAGCAGGTGCAGCAATGAAGACCCAGTACAGCCAAAAATAAATAAATAAATAAATAAAATTATTTAAAAAAACCCAAAACTCAAAGGATGCACCAAAAATGATAAAAAGGAGTACGTCTGTGTGAATGTGGTTGTGGTGGGGGAAAGGATAGATGTGGGCGAGGGTGGGACTGAGGCTTTTATTATTGCCTACATTTTATTTTTTTACCCTCAAGCTAACATCTCACTTTATTCTTTTCCAGTTTCATTGAGACATACCTGACATACAGCACTCTATAAGCTTACACTGAACAGCAAAAGCGTTTGACATTGTGAAATGATGGCCACCAAAAGTTTAGTGAACATTCACCATCTCATATAAATACAAAAAAACAAAAAGATGTTTTTCTCCCCTTGTGATGAGAACTCTTAGGACCTACTCTCTTCACTTTCAAATATACTGGAGAGCAGTGTTAAATATAGTTATCAGGCTGTATATTACACCCCTAGCTACTCATGTCTACATTTTATATTGGTGTAATTTACAAACCACGTGTGTTACTCGGATCCTCTGAGAAGAGAAAGCCAAGATGGAATAGGATTTGCAAGAGATTGATTGGAGGAAAAGGGGAGGGAGCCCAGAAGGTAGGAAAGAATTTTCAGACCACACTAACAAAAAGGGAGGCTAGTGCAGGCAGATCTTAAGACTGCAGTACAGTTCTAAGAAAGATTCAGCCAGGCTGATGAGGGGTCCTCAGGCCAAAGCAGCCCATCAGAGGAGTCACATGTCCTGCCGGAATTCTTAGTCTCCTGGCTGTGCTTAGTCACGGACTGGAAGCAGCCTGTGTGAAATGCGCCCTCAGTGGCCTCCAGGCTAATGTGGTGGTGGATTCAGAGTGCAGCAGCTGAGGCCATCTGTCAATTACACTCCCATAGCAAGAGATCTGAGTGGCATATTTTCAAAACCGCCACCCCATCTGATTACATTTTGTGCTCAAAGAAGGGCAAAATAAAGACATTTTCAGACAAAGATGGGAGGAGCTTATCACTTACAGACTGTCACCCTAAAATCTCTGCAGGATTCACTCTGGGAAGAAGTATGTTGAATCCTGAAGTTGAGTGTAGGATGCAGGAAGTGATGGTGAGCAAATTAATATGTGGGAAAGAAACTGGTAAATATACAGATAAATCTAAACAGGTATTGACGATTAAAAAACAAGGATGACAATAATGATTAATTTGGGTGTATTAAAAACAAGGTGGGGACTTCTCTGGTGGTCCCGTGGTTAAGACTTCACCTTCCAAAGCAAGGGACACGGGTTCGATCCCTGGTCAGGGAACTAAGATTCCACATGCCTCAGGGCCAAAAAGACAGACATAAACAACAGAAGTAATATTCTAACAAATTCAATAAAGACTTAAAAAATGGTCCACATCAAAAAACAATTTTTTTAAAAGCAAGGTAGAATGAAAACACTGGCAATGACACATAAAAATGGAAGGGAACGTTGGAGATAAGAGTATTTTAAGGTCTACTCATCAGTCAGGGTGTAATCAAGTCAAGAAGTCATACTGGATTAGAGTGGGCCCTAAATTCAGTGATTAGATTTGATGAATAGGAGAAAGGAAGGGGAGATTTAGATGCATAGAGGGAAGAAGGCCAAGTGATGATGGTGATGGACATTGGAGTGATGCAGCTATAAGCCAAGGAACATCAAGAATTACCAGGAGCTGCCATAAATTAGGGAAAACTAGGAAGAGGAAGTATTCTTCACTACAGTCTTCAGAGAGAACATGGCCCTGCCAACACCTTGATTTTGGAGTTTGAGCCTTCAAAACTGTGGGAGAATAAATTTCTGTTGTTTAAGCTAAGAAACGTGGGGTAATTTGTTATGACAGCACTAGGAAACTAATACAGTGCCAAACTCTTTTCCAGAGTGGTTGCACCACTTCAAATTCTCACTGCCAGTTTATGTGAGATCCAGTTTTTCTGTATCCTCACCAGCATGTGGTATTATTGTTATACTTTATGGTAGCTCTTCTAATAATTTTGTAGTGATATCTCATTGTGGTTTAAATTTGTATTTCCCTAATTTCCAGTGGTCATGTATGGATGTGATGTGAGAGTTGGACTGTGAAGAAAGCTGAGCACTGAAAAATTGATGCTTTTGAACTGTGGTGTTGGAGAAGACTCTTGAGAGTCCCTTGGACTGCAAGGAGATCCAACCAGTCCATCCTAAAGGAGATCAGTCCTGGGTGTTCATTGGAAGGACTGACGCTGAAGCTGAAACTCCAGTACTTTGGCCACGTCATGTGAAGAGTTGACTCATTGGAAAAGACCCTGATGCTGGGAGGGACTGGGGGCAGGAGGAGAAGGGGACGACAGAGGATGAGATGGCTGGATGGTATCACTCGACTCGATGGACATGAGTTTGAGTAAACTCTAGGAGTTGGTGATGGACAGGGAGGCCTGGCGTGCTGTGATTCATGGGGCAGCAAAGAGTCGGACACGACTGAGCGACTGAACTGAACTGAACTGAATGACTAATGAGGGCTTCCCTGGTGGCTCAGATGGTAAATAATCTGCCTGCAATGTAGGAGACCTGGGTTCGATCCCTGGGTCGGGAAGATTCCCCTGGAGAAGGGAATAGCTACCCACTCCAGTATTCTTGCCTAGAGAATCCCATGGACGGAGAAGCCTGTTGGGGTACAGTCCATGGAGTTGCAAAGAGTCAGACACAACTGAGCATCTTAAAAAAAATCAACAACAAAAAAATCAACAGACCATAAATATAAAAGTTTATTTCTAGATTCCCAATTCTTTTCCAGTGATCTATATGTCTGTCTCTATGCCAACACCTGAAATGCCAACACCATACTATATTAATAACTGCAGCTTATAATAAGTTTTGAAATCGGGAAGTGAAAGCCTTGTACTCTGTTTTTCCTTTTCAAAAATTGTTTTGGGTATTCTAGGTCTATCCCATTTAATTTTAGGATCAGTATTAAGTCAGAAACTGTGACACAGATGGTTTCTCACTCACAGTAAAAGTAGAATCCAGTGTAGCTTCTTGCATTGGCTCCCCATGTGGCTGTTCTCTACAGGGCAACACAAATGGGGGTCAGATGTTTACCTGCCCATACAGTGGGCTTCAGCACAGGAAAGGATCCCCCAAATTATGAGACTCTAAGCTTACATAAAATTTGTTTTCACATCTGCCCATCTTCCTCTTTAGAGAGGGAGGGGGAGACAGACGGACAGACAGAAAGAATGATTTCATCTTTATTCAGAATTGTAAACAAATCTTGGGGGAGGAGAGGGAAAGACCTCTAGATATATCGCCTTGGAATATAAGCAAATGTGTCTCTTAGAGAGACATGTCTCTGGGCTCCCTTGGTGGCTCAGTGGTAAAGAATCCACCTGCCAATGCAGGAGACGTGGGTTCGATCCCTGATCTGGGAAGATCCCATATGCCGGGGAGCAACTAAGCCCGCACCCCACAACTATTGAGCCTATGCTCTAGAGCCTGGGATCTGCAACAAGAGAAGCGACCATAATGAGAAGCCTGTGCACCGCAACTAGAGAGTATGCCCTGCTTGCCACAACTAGAGAAAAGCCCACACAGCAATGAAGACCCAGCACAGCCAAAAATAATGAACTAAAAAATTTATAATAGAAAAAGAAACATGTCTCTAAATCTCTAGCTTCTAAGGCCTTTGCTGTTCAAACATGTTCTTTACTCAGAAGACCTAACTGCAGAACTGTGAAATATCCCATGGAGAATTGTCTCCCAACAATCAGTTTGCTGATTTATGAAAACAACAACAACAACAACAACAACAAACTGCTGGAATTTTGATAGGGATTATGTTAATCTACAGATCAGTTTAGGAAGAATTTCCATATTAATAATACTGAGTCTAAAAAAAAATAATACTGAGTCTTCCAATCCATGAACATATTTCTTCATTTATTTCAATCTTTCATTTCCCTCATTAGTGTCTTAAAATCTTCAGTGTACTTGTATTTATTTTGTTAAACTTATCCCTATGTTAAACTTGTCCCTAAGTACTTTTATTATTTTTAATGGTATTGTGAATGAAATTGTTTTCTTTTTCCTTTTGGGGGAAATATAGTTGACACACAACATTATGTTAGTTTTAGGTGAATGGAATTGGTTTCTTCATTTTACTTTGGTTTGTTTATTGCTTGTAAACAGTAATACAATTGATTTTTATATACTGATTTTATATCCTGTGGTTTTGCTCAGCTTATTTATTAGTTCCAATAGTTTTTTTGTATGTAAATTCCTTAGGACTTCCTACACACAAGTCCATGTCATCTACATGAAAGCAACCTAAATGTCCATTGACAGAGAAATGGATAAAGAAGATGTGGTACATATATACAGTAGAATACTACTCAGCCATTAAAAAGAATGAAATAATGCCATTTGCAGCAACATGGATGGACCTAAAGAGTGTCATACTGAGTTAAGTAACTCAGGCAGAGAAGGAGAAATGTCATATGACATCCCTTATATGTGGAATCTAAAAAAAAAAAAAAATGATATAAATGGATTTACTTACAAAACAGAAAGATACTCACAGACTTAGAAAATGAGCTTATGGTTCCCCAGGCAGAGTAGGAGGAAGGGATAGTTAGGGAGTTTGGGAAGGTCATTTACACACTGCTATACTCAAAATGGATAACCAACATGGACCTATTGTATAGCACATTGAATTCTACTCAATGTCATGTGCCAACCTGGATAGGACTGGGGTTTGGGGGAGAATGGATACATGTATATGGATGGCTGAGTCCCTTTGCTGTTCACCTGAAACTACCATAACATTGTTGATCAGCTATACCCCAAAACAAAATTTAAAAGTTTAAATTTTGAAAAAAGAAAAGATCATGTCATCTGAGAATACAGACAGTTTTATTTATTCCTTTACAATCTGGATGCCTTTTGTTTTTCTTGTCTGATTTCACTGGCCAGAACCCCTGTACAATGCTGAAGTGGTTAACAGTCAAATGGCAACGGTCAAGTGGCAAGAGCAGGCATTCTTGCTTTATTGCAGATCTTAACAGGAAACATCCATTCTTTTATCATTAAGTATGATGCTAACTGCAGGGTTTTTGTATGTGTCTTTATCAGGTTGAGGAACTTCCCTTCTATTCTAGGTTTGTTGAGAATTTGTAATATGAAGGTCAAATGCCTTTTTTAAAAAATATATCAATTGAGATGATCACATGGCTTCTGACTCATTTCATGTTGTTCATTTTCAAGTGAGTTTGATTTTTTCTGAACTTTGAGAAGGGAGATACGGATTTATAACTTTATGGCTAAAGCTCTCTCCTGCTGTTTCTGAAAAGTGTCCAGAACTATGGTGGCTTAATTTCTGAGATCTCCAGCCTCCATTCCCTCCTCTACTTTTTCTGGACCTTGCTGTAGATCCAAGATACTCACTAGCCATTGGAATGTTACATCCTTTAGAGCTTTAGCTCCTGTCCTCGTGTTGGCCCTAAAAGCTTTCAGTGAGTAGCTGCAAGTTATAGTGTTGTTCTCAGGTCAGTGGGAGGCTCTACAGCTTCCCTATGTTTCCCTTTGTACATAAGCTGGTACTGTAAGCATTGTAGCTGTCACTAGTTTGTCTCTACTTGCTCATAGTTTGTGGTTTTTGGGGAGAGGAGAGGGGAATTTATTATCCAGTTTTGTTGTATAAATAGCTCCTATTTAAAAAAGAAACCTAGCAGCTAACTATACATAAAAATGGGAAACAAAGAACAAAAGTGAAGTATGTCGACTCCTGGGACCAGTACTGTGACAGATGTGTGTGTGTGTGTGTGTGTGTATGTGTGTGTGTGTGTGTTATATAATCCCTTTTGTTGGACCGCATCTTCTGTGCACCAGGTGGCAGAAATAATTGGGAATGGACAGGGAATAAACAACAAAAAACTCTTCACCTCTACTATCTCAAATTGCTAATTTCTTTTTTAACAATTTAATGAAAATTAGGTCACATTAGGAAGTGTGGAATTATATCTTACAAAGGTAGTTCTGAGTGGAGAAAAAAGGCAATTAACGAGCTGGTGCTTTGGTGTTGCAACAGATGTAACTTGAATCCTTCAAATAAAGATGTTTGAGGTTTCCATCATGGTAGGATAATGAGACCTGATATTATACTATATTCTCTGTTCAAGGTGGGAAACCTTCAGACTGAATTTTACTCCCAACTGTCACCAGAAGACAAATAAGATAAGCAAATATTCGTGACCTAAGGACAAGTGATTACTCAATCAAGTTAAAGTCCAACAAATTTGAAACCAGTCAAAGTAATCCAGAAGCTCTTGGTAGATACTTTTAAACCAAATAACTGTGCCTTTGATTATACCATAAGATGATTTATATGGAGAGATATATAAATATCTAGATTCAAATTTAAAAATAAATATTTTAAAATCTGGCATGCTATGTGATTAGAATTCTCAGTGACTAAAACAGGGAATTTCCATTTTTAAAAAGGAAAATGTTTCAATGGGATATTTCAAACCCACCTCCACACACACTATTCTTATCCCAAGAATTTTATTTCTGTCGTTGTGCAACATTTTGAATTTCTCCACAAATAACCTTATACTTTTGCTTTAAAGTCTATAAATGCTTAAAATCATGCATTTTAAACCTTAAAAGAACTCCTAGTTCACTTAATAACTTATGATACCCAAGTTTGGAATTGTAACTCCAATTCCTTAGCTGAGAATAAATTTTTTCTAATCATTTTTAAAAATCACCAAAATAAAAGACTAAAGAGTAACAAGAGGCATTTATTTTGAATATTGAGACTTTGTAATAAAAAGTAGGGGATATTCTCTTCTAGTCATTATAGTTTGTTGAGGAACCATAGACGGAAACTCATATTTGCAAAATGTTTTTAAAGTACACTCATTTGAAAGCAAATCTTAATTTGAAAATCAATTGAGTTTCAAATATTTTTCCAACTACCTAGTATACTCCAACTGGATGCCATAATAACTGGTTATGCTTTAAAATTATAGGAAGAATGATTAAAGGTTTTACTCAGGAAAATTAAAAATACACTGCAAAGTGATGATGCCAAAATAATTTGAAAATCCAGCTTTTTACAGTTATAGTGCCCATTAAACACCATCAAGCAATTCTTATGTTTGAAGAACACAGATGCTAGTTCCAGAAGGCTTCTCTGCTTCCTCCTTCATCTTACCAGCACAATTTATACGTGTTTTCAATGGAGAGAGAATAAAACTGCATAGCTAATATTATCTGCATCTAAGAAATAATTTATTTTATTTAAGCCTGTTCAAAATTGAGCTAACCTTGAAAAAGAGATTAAAGTGAAAGATTCCTGTATATCAACCAGTGTCCCCAGTTTTTTAGGGCAGGGAGTGGGGGAAGAAGATGAATGATACAGGAAAGGAAAGAGATCACAAAGGAAATGCAGAGAGAAGAAAAAAGAACAGGTACCTAAGGACAAAAACAAACAAAATCCTGGATTCTCTAAGATCTACAGTCTGGAGAAGATGGATGAGTACACATTCACAACTCTTATAAATACATTGTATGGGGATCTGGGGCTTCCCTGGTAGCTCAGCTGGTAAAGAATCTGCCTGCAACGCAGGAAATCCTAGTTCAATTCCTGGGTGGGGAAGATCCCCTGGAGAAGGGATAGGCTACCCACTCCAGCATTCTTGGGCTTCCCCGGTGGCTCAGCTGGTAAAGAATTCACCTGCAGTGTGGAGACCTGGGTTTGATCCCTGGATTGGGAAGATCCCCTGGAGGAGGAAATGGCAACCTACTCCAGTATTCTGGCCTGGAGAAGTCCATGGACAGAGGAGCCTGGAGAGCTACAGTCCATGGGGTCGCAAAGAGTGAGACACGACTGAGCAACTTAGCACAGCACAGCACATGGGGACCTGACAGACAATATTACCTTTCATTTTGTTGTTGTTGTTGTTCAGTTGCTAAACTGTGTCTGACACTTTCCAGCCCCATGGACTGCAGCACGCCAGGCCTCCCTGTCCCTCACTATATTCCGGAAATTGCCCAAGTTCACGTACATTGAGTTGGTGATGCTATCCAACCAATATAATCTTATTATTTAGAGTTATAACTATTGATAGAAGCAAAATGTTGTGATTGAAGGGTTTGAAAGGAATAGCTTGTAGAAAATATTTGCCCAGTGACCAGCATTATAGTTCTTAATGCATAAATCATCAGCCAATAGTTCCCTGTTGAAACACATTTAATTATAGTAGGCAACATGATTCACTGAAAAAATTTATTGAGCCCCTACAACATGTCAGGGATGGTTCTAAACACTGAGACTAAAGAGAAAACAAAGCAGATAAAAATTAATACTTTCAAAAAAAAAATTCATACCTTCATAACATTATATTCTGGTGGGGAAAAACAAATAAAAACAAGATAAATAAGTAAAGTTAGAGATATAAAGATACACACATAGATACAAAAGGCCTTCTCTGGTGGCTCAGACAGTAAAGAACCTGTCTGCAATGCAGAAGACCCGGGTTTGATCCTTGGGTCGGGAAGATCCCCTGGAGGAGGAAATGGCTACCTACTCCAGGATTCTTGCCTGGAGAATCCCATGGATGGAGGAGTGTGGTGGGCTACAGTCCATGGGGTCACAAAGAGTCAGACAATGACTGAGAGACTAACACTTTCACACTTGCTTTAACACTTAACATAGGACATGACTGAGCGACTAATAAACACATACACACATAGATACAAAAAGAGCTTATATCAGTGCTAAAGGGAAAATAAAAATGAAGCCGGGAAGGGGGGTAAAATGTCTTGGGCAGGGATGAAGATATGGAGATGAATAAGAAGGTGACATTAAATAATATATTAAAAAGCAGAGACATTACTTTGCCAACAAAGGTCCGTCTAGTCAAGGCTATGGTTTTTCTAGTAGTCACGTATGGATGTGAGAGTTGGACTATAAAGAAAGCTGAGTGCTGAAGAATTGATGCTTTTGAACTGTGGTGTTGGAGAAGACTCTTGAGAGTCCCTTGGACTGCAAGGAGATCCAACCAGTCCATCCTAAAGGAGATCAGTCCTGGGTGTTCATTGGAAGGACTGATGTTGAAGCTGAAACTCCAATACTTTGGCCACCTGATGCAGAGAGCTGACTCATTGGAAAAGACCCTGATGCTGGGAAAGATTGAGGGCAAGAGGAGAAGGGGATGACAGAGGATGAGATGGTTGGATGGCATCACTGACTCAATGGACATGGGTTTGGGTGGACTCTGGAAGTTGGTGATGGACAGGGAGGCCTGGTGTGCTGCGGTTCATGGGGTCACAAACAGTCGGACACGACTGAGCAACTGAACTGAACTGAACTGAACTGAAGGAAGTGAGGGGACCCAGTGAAAAAGAATTCCAGGCAGAAGGGAAGAGTAAATGCCAAGATGCTGAGACAGGAGCTTGTCTGATATGTTGGATGAATTACAAGAAGGCCAGTGTGGCTTGAGCAAAATGAAGGGAGGAAAGAGAAATAAGAGATGAGTCACCTCTTAGAGTTATAATTTTTCCTTTGTGATGAGAACTTTTAAGATCTACTCTCTTAGCAACTTTCGAATATATGATACGGTGTCATGAACTGTGGCCACCAGGTTGTACATTAAATCCCCAGAGTTTATTTACCATATCACTGGAAGTCTGTACTTTTTTACCACCTTCACCCAATTCTTCCACCCCCAAGCTCCTGCCTCTAGCAACCATATATCTGATCTGCATTTCTGTGTGTTTGGTTTCTTAGATCCCATCTGTAAGTGAGATCATCTAGTACATGGTATATAATATACATAGAACTGACTTCTGTGGTCTGACCAAATGAATAAATGATGGATATTAACTAAACACATCATGGTGATCATTTTGTGATATACACCTTAAATGTATACAATGTTATAGGTTGATTGAAGGCAGAAGGAGAAGAGGGTGACAGAGGATGAGATGGCTAGATGGCATCACTGATTCAATGGACGTGAACTTGGAGATAGTGAAGGACAGAGAGGTCTGGCATGCTACAGTCCATGGGGTTGCAAAGAGTCAGACACAGCATGGTAACTGAACAACAACCACCACAACAATTAGTTAATTATATCTCAATAAACATGGAAAAAAATAATGGCAGCACCAAGTGTGGATGAGGATATGGAGAAACTGGATCTCTCGTACATTACTGATGGAATGTAAAATGGTATAGCTACTCTGGAAAATAGTCTTGCAGTTTCTTTAAAGACATACACTTCTTTTTTTTTTTTAATCTTTTTTAAAGACATACACTTCTAATATGCCCCAGTGATCACACTTTCAGATATTTATTCCAGAGAAACAAAAACTTAGGTCCACACCAAAGCCTGTATATGATTGTTCACAGCAGTTTTATTTGTAATAGGCTAAAATTGGAAACAGCCCAGATGTCTTTCACACATGATGTGAAGCAACTTTGGTACATCTGTGCCCTGGAGTGAAAGTGAAAGTGTTAGTTGCTCAGATGTGTCTGACTCTTTGCGACCCCATGGACTATAGCCCGCCAGGCTCCTCTGTCCATGGAATTCTCCAGGCAAGATACTGGAATGGATGTCCATTGGCATTCCAGATGCCAATGCCCTTCTCCAGGGGATCTTCCCAACCCAGAAGTCAAACCCACATCTCCTGCAGCTGCAGGCAGATTCTTTACCATCTGAGCCACCAGGGAAGCTGCCATGGAGTACTACTCAGCAATAAAAAGAAGTGACTACTTACTATATATATAAAATAGGTAACTAATAAGGACCTACTGTATAGCATAGGGAACTCTACTCAATACTCTGTAATGAACTATATGGGAAAAGAATCTATAAAAAGAGTGGACATATGTATATGTATAACTGAGTCACTTTGCTGCACAGCAGAAACACAATATTGCAAATCAACTATACTCCAATAAAAAAATTTTTCAAAAAATAGGAAATGTGATGAAAAAAAAAAGTGAGTACTGATACATGCAACAGTTTGGGTGAATCCTAAGGGCATTATATTGAGTGAACACAAGCCAATTTCAAAAGCTCACATACTCTGTGATTTTATTCATATGAAGTTCTCTAGTGACGAAATTATAAAGAAGGAGGACAAATGAGTGGTTTCAGGGATTCGAGTTGGTGGGGTGATTATAAAGGGTTAGTAAAAGGGTGTTCTTTCCAGTGACGGAAAGTTTCTGTATCTTGATTGCTGTGGTGGTTACACAAAAGTGAAAAAGTGCCACAGAACTACACACACATTGTACCAACGTCAATTCACTGGTTTTGATATGGTTCCACAGTTAGGGAAGATGTAACTATTGCGAGAACATGAGGGAAGGGTACCTGGGATGTCTCTGTACTATCACTACAATTTCCTGTTAATCTATAATTGCTTCAAAGGAAAAAGTTGAAAAATGTAATTTTAAAAATCAACAAAAATAAAACTTTATTGAAAGACATTGAAGACCTAGAGAGAGAGAGAGGTCAGAGAGGTACCTGAGGGCAGCTCATGCCCCACCCATTGTGAGGTCTTAGAACTTGACTCTGAGTGAGCTGAAGAGGTACTGGAAGTTTCAGAGGTGTCATATCATCAGACTTAGGCTTTACCAGGACCCCTCTGACTACTGTGATGAGAACAGAGTGAATCAAGAGAGGGTTTCCTTTTAAGATTAGAGAAATAACAGCTTCTTTGCAAGGGATACTGACAGGACAGTCCAGTAGAGAGGTGGGGAAATTGATGACACAAAACAAAGAGGAATTATAACTTATCAGCAACTCAGCAAAAATAGCTAACTAGTCACCTTAAGCAAATTATATATATATATCTAACATACAATGTAATTTACTGATTTATTATCCTTGCTGTCTGTGGTCTAACCTCCACCTACTATAATGTAAGCTATACAGGGACTTTTGTTTGCTTGCATATGCCAAGCATGTAATAGGTGCTCCATATAGTTTTTGCAGCATGAATATACTCCTACAGGCATAAAGAGTAAAAGATTCTGCTGCATAAACACAAGAACTTGCTTTGGAGCGTAGGGCAGTGCTTGGGATGATGGGAAGAAATGGTGCCTAAAGAAACACAGAATTGCCAAGCCAGCCATTGGTATGACACCACCCTGTAGGGACACAGAAAGACATTGTCCTTTTATGCTTCATGTTTAGTTTTGAAATCCTTTTGTATCCAGAGTGAAATGTAGGGAAAGATTTTCATTCTCTTATCACATGACTACCCGAAGTACACACTTGATAAATACAGTCTGAAGTACTATGCTCCTTTTCAAAGGAGCGATTCTGGTATTAGGCCATACAGTTTCCTGAAACAACCCCAATCCTGAGGTACACACACCGACTACTGTGAGAATCACTCTGAAAGATTAAATATTTTTATTTTCTTAAAGACTATTTTTAGGGACGCATTAAAAATGGATTCATTTGGCCAGACCACAGAAGTCAGTTCTCCCAATTTTCTTTATACAATATGCTGAGTATTCTCTCTGACAGTAACCAAGGCCAGTGGAAAAAGGGCTTCTACTGCGGCACACTGACCCTCTTGTCCAGAGCATTCAAGTAAATGTCAGATTCTCTTCTCTAGTTTGGAAAAGTTAAGAAAGGGCATATTCTCTAGAATACAAGTTATGATTTCTGACACTTACAAGGGTACCTTATTCAAAAACAATTCAGCTTGAATTGCTGTTTAAGGGCTGGAGCTCATATACTGCTTTGAGCTAAAGTGTTTATTGCTCAGCTAAGAAACTGGACATTATTGTAAGTGGTAAATCCATTTATCTCTCTGTAACAGAGAATAATCAACACGTGCCTTTCCTGTCCTCAAAGAAGCAGTTGTCATCCTCATAACCTCGTAAGTTATAACTGAACTCATTATCTCATTCACACAAGGCTGCCATTTTAATTCGCGGGAATTACTATAGTAAACACTTCTCTAAGTAGAATACATGGAAGTTATATCTTTTTAAAGATTTTTTGATCTCCATATTTTAGGGGAAAGCCAGTCTTGGATATTTTGTGACAGAAATGAACTGAAATGATAGGTTACTGAGTTTTTTCAAATCAACATACAATATTGCTGACATTTTTGTGTGCATACACTTCTATGAACTCTAACACATCTATAGATCTGTGTAACCACCACCACAGTTAGGATACAGAACAACTACATCACACACCCCACCTGACTCCCTCTTGCTATCTTGTTGTAGCAGGAGTTGTCAAAGCACATTCGAGTCAAATCTGGCCTGTGGCCTATTTCTTAGGGCCAGAACTTAAGAATGCTTTTTACATTTTTAAAGTGTCACAAAAAGAACAAAAGTAACAAACAAAAATAAAGAACATGCAATAGAGACCATATGTCACCTACAAAGCCTAAAATTTACTATATGTCCCCCTGCAGGAAACATTTTGTAGTCATGCTCTTGCCCTGCCCCTAACCCTTGGAAACCACTAATCTGCTCTTTGTCATTACCGTATTGTCTTTGAAAGATGTCATACAAATGGAATCACACAGTATGTAGCTTTTGGAGACTTTGGAGCACTATGCCTTTGAGATTCATCCATGTTGTTGCATTTGTTAATAGTTCTTTCCTTTATATTGCTAAATGCATGTGTGCTAAGTCGCTTCAGTTGTGTCTGACTCTTTGCAGCCGTGGGGACTGAAGTCCACCAGGCTCCTCTGCCCATGCGATTCTCCAGGCAAGAACACTGGAGTGGGTTTCCAGGCCCTCCTCCAGGGGATATTCCCAACCAGGAATTGAATTCACGTCTCTTACATCTCCTGCATTGGCAGGAGGGTTCTTTACCACTAGGGCCACCTGGGAGGCTCTGAGTAGAATTCTATTGTATGGATATAACACCAGCTATTTATTCATTTGCTCGTTGAGGGACATTTGGGTTATTTCCAGTTTGGGGCATTGATGAATAGAGCTGTTATGAACATTCATGTATATATTTTTCAGTGAAAATAAGTTTTCCTTTCTCTAGGGAAATACCTAGGAGTGGGATTGTTGGGTCATATGATAAGCATATGTTTAACTTTATTAAAAAAAAAAAAACAACTGCCAAACTGTTTTCCAGAGGGGCTGTACCATTTTGCATTCCAATGACTAAAGTATGAGACCTCCAGTTGCTCTGCATCCTTTTTAGCACTTGGCATTGTCAGTTTTTTTTATTGTAGCCATTCTAATAGGTATATAGTGGTATTTCCTTGTGGTTTTAATTTGCATTTCGCCAATGGTCAATGATGTTGAATATCTTTATATGCGTATTTGCCATCCATATATCCTCTTTGCTGTAGTGTTTGTTCAAGCCTTTTGCCATTAAAAAAAAACTTTTTTATTATGAAATAGCTATATTCATAGGCTATTGCAGGTAGTATGAACAGGTCCCATGTAACCTTCACCCAGTTTTCCCAAATGGTTACATCTTACAGAACTATAGCATAGTATCAAAACCAGGAATTGACATTGGTATGATGTGTGTATATAGTTTGATGCCATATTGTCATCAATATGGTAGACTGATGTAGATTTTGTGTAGATTTGTATAGCCACCACTGCAAGGAAGATGCAGAGGAACTGCTCCATCACCACAAATATCTCCCTTGAGCTACCCCTTTACAGTCAGCCATGCACCTCCCCTCAAACATCCGTAAGCCCTGGCAACTGGTCATTTGTTTTCTATCTCTATATTTTTATCACATTGCAAAAGCCATATAAATGGAATCATATAGTATGTAACAGTTTGAAATTGCCTTTTTTTTTAAAAGTGATACTCTCAAGATCTATCCAAATTATTGCCTGTATCAAGAGTTCATTGCTTTTCATTGCACAGCCATTATTCCACGGGCTTCCCAGGAGGCTCAGTGGTAAAGAATCTGTCTGCCAAGAAGGAGATGCATGTTCAATCCCTGGGTTGGGAAGATAACCTAGAGAAGGAAATGGCAACCCACTCCAGTATTCTTGCCTGGGAAATCGCATAGACAGGGGAGCCTGATGGGCTACAGCCCACAGGGTCACAAAGTGTTGGACACGGCTTGGCAACTAACTAACCAACAACCAACCAATTATTCCATGGTGTAGATGTACCATGGTATGTTTAGTCATTCGATTATTGAGGAACATTTTGGTTATTTTGAGCTTCTGACTACTGCAGATAATGCTGCTCCAATCATTTGTGTACAAGTTTGTGTGGACATAAATTTCCAAATCTCTGGGATAAATACCCAGGAGTGTGATTGCTGGGCTGTATTTCAAGTTTTGCCCATTAAAAAAAAATTGGACTGTTTGTTTTCTTATTGTGTAGTTTTCAGCATTCTTTATTCATAATGGATACAAGTCCTTTTCTTTTTAATGGATCATATTTTCAGTGTCATGCCTAAGGAATCTTTGCCTAACCACTGACAATAACGATTTTCCCCTACTTTTCATTCTAAAAGGTTTATCTCTTTAGGTTGGGTTTTACTTTTAGATATGGGATCCATTTTGAATTAATTTGGGGATAAGGTGTAAGACTTCGATCCAGGTTCACTTTCTTTGCATGTGGATGTTCAATTGTTTTAATACCATTTGTTGAATAACCTGTTCTTTCTCCATTGAATTGCCCAATATGGTATATCATACAACGCAATGTTGGTGGTGGTTTAGTCGCTAAGTCATGTCCGACTCTTGCAATCCCGTGGACTGTAGCCTGCCAGGCAAGAATACTGGAGTGGATTGCCCCTTCCTTTTCCAGAGGATCTTCCCCACCCAGGAATTGAACCCAGGTCTCCTGCATTGCAGGCAGATTCTTTACTGACTGAGCTATGAGGGAACACTTCAATGCAATGTTATTGGGCAATTAAAAAAGAACTGAAATACTGATACAAGTTACAATAGGAATGAACCTTGAAAACATTAAACTAAGTGAGAGAAGTCAGTCACAGAAGACAACATATTGTATTCATTCCATTTATATGAAATGTTTAGAATAGGCAAATCCATAGAGATAGAAAGTAGTAGATTGGTGGTCGCCTACGGCTGGTGGGTTTGGGAGGAAATGAGGAGTGACTGATAATAGATATAGGGCTTCTTTTTGAGGGGATAAAGTTTTACAAGTGATTGCGGCAGTAGTTGCAGAACTTTGTTAAATATTGTATACTTTAAATGAACTGTATGGTACGTGAATAACATTTCAACAAAGCTGTTATAAAAACTCTTTTTGAAGAAGTAAGAATGTTTGTGAAATCACTTAATGACAGAGCATAGCAACAAGCAAAATTGAGGATAATTGAGCAAAAAGTAAGTAGTTCCAGTCAATTTTAGAGCAGGGCAATAGTAAGGGTTGCTCAGAAAGCTATAAAGTGTTCAGTAAGTTCTGAACATAAATTTCTTTAAAGGGACTCAAGTCTGTCATTGAGTGCTGGTAGGAGTGTAAATTGACATAACATTTATGGAAAGCAATTTGTTGATGTATGTCAAGAGTTCTCTTTTAAACCTGAAGAATCTTTTGCCTAACAATTCCACTTTGAGAAAACCTAAGAAAATAAAATACATTAAAAGATTTATGTGGGGGGTGGGTGGTAGGAAGGGGATGGATTGGGAGATTGGGATTAGCAGATGCAAACTATTATTACATAGAATGGATAAAAAACAAGGTCCAACTGTATAGCATAGGGAACTATAGTCAATACCCTGTGATAAACCATAATAGAAAAGAATATGAAAAAGAACACATATATAAATATGTACATATAATAACTGAGTCACTTTGCTTTACAGCAATAATTAACACAACACTGTAATTCAACTATACTTCAATTAAAAACAAAACAAAAACTCTGAAGGGTAGAAGAAAAATGTGTTGGAAGAAGGTACAGATGGAATGATGTGGATGTTTAGAGAAGAACCATTTCAATGAAATATATACACTAAATTTTAAAAAAGATTTATTAACACAGATAATACTAAAAGTTTAGAGATAATCAAGCAGAATGTGGGGAGGTATTGTATACAACCATGCAATGAATATGGAGCAGTCATTGAAAAATTCTTTCTCTAACACCTTTATGGAGATGTAATTGATAGATGAGAAACTGCATATATGTAAAGTATACAACTTGATAACTTTTGAGGTATATATATCTATTAAATATCACCTTAATAGGATAATGAACATGTTCATCACCCCAGAAAGTTTCCTCATCCCCCTCTTGCTCCTCACCAACTACCACCACCCACCAGGCAACCACTGATCTGTTTTCTGACCCTATAGATTAGCTTGCATTTTATAGAATTATATATAAGTGAAATTATACTACTTTGTACTTTTTTTGGCTTGGACCATTTCATTTAGAATAATTATTTTCATGATTCATCTGTGTCGTTGTGTGTTGCTGTTCTTAGTCGCTCAGTCGTGTCTGATTCTTTGCAACCCCATGCACCGCAGCCCACCTGGTTCCTCTGTCCATGGAATTTTCCAGGCAAGCACACTGCAGTGGGTTGCCATTTCCTACTCCAGGGGATCTTCCCAACCCAGTTTTCCCTCATTGCAGACGGATTCTTTACCCTCTGAGCCACTGTATCAATAGTTTACCTATTGATGGCTAATTGGGTGGTTGTTTCAGTTCTTGGCTATTAAATAAAGCTGCTATGAAAATTCACATACAAGTCTTTGTGTTGACATATGCTTTCATTTCTCCTGGATAAATACCTAGAAGTGAAATATTAATATTAATATATACAGTAGGTATATATGCAACCTATTGAGCAACTTCTAAATTGTTTTCCAAAGTGGTTATGCATTTTATATTTCCAACAGCAGTGTATACAAATTACAGTTCTTTCACATCCATATCAACTCTTGGCATAGTCAGTCAATTTTAGCCATTTAAAAAGGTGTGAGATAGTATTTCCTTGTGGTTTTAAATTCTAATTTCCAAATAACTAGTGATTTTGAATATTTTTTCATGTGCTTATTTGCTATTCATATATCTTCTTTGGTGAAGTATCTATATAGTTTGCTCACTTTTATTTATTGGGTTGTTTGTTTTCTTATTATTGAGCTTTGAGTGTTCTTTTATAATCTCAATACAAGCCCTTTATCACATACATGACTTACAAATATTTGCTCCTAATATGTTGCTCATCTCTTCATTTTCTTAACAGTATCTTTTGAAAACGAAAAGCTGTATATTGCAATGAAATTCAATTTATCTTTTTTTTTTTATGGATCGAGCTTTTGGTGCTGTATCAAGGAACTTTTTGTGTAAATCAAGACCATAGTTTTCTGTTTTCTTCTAGACATTATATAATTTTTACATTGAGGTCATTGATCTCTTTTGAATCCCTTTTTGTTGTCAGGTATGGATTCAGATACATTTTTATTTTGCATATGGATAGCCAATTGTTCCAGTACAATTTTTTTAAAACTATCCTTTCTTCACTGAATTGTTGTACCTTTGTCATATGTGTCCATTATGTGTGCAGGTTTATCTACTCCATTCCACTGATCTAATCGCCTAGCTTGATGTCAATCCCATGGCATCTGGATTACTGTAGCTTTATAATAAGATTCTGAAATCAATTAGTTTTGATCTAATTTTGTTCCTCTTTGTTGAAGTTATTTTGGCTATTCTAGGTCCTTTGTACTTCTATGTGAAATGTAGGACCATTTTGTCAGTTTCGACCAAAAAGCCTGCTGAAATTTTGACTGGGATTGCATTTAGCCTGTAGATCAATTTGGGGAGAATTGATATAATAGTATTAATCCTTATGACACATGAATACAGTATACCTCTTCATTTATTTAGGTCTTGTTTAATTTCAGCAATGCTTTGCAGTTTTTAGTATACTGATTTCCCACAACTTTTGTTAGATTTACTCAATTTTTACTATTTTTTTATGCTAAATTTTTAAGCTAAATTAAATGCTTTTACGTTAAAAGCATTTAAATAGCTTAAATGCTATTTAAAATTTTAATTTCTGATTGTTAGTGGTACATAAAATACAATTGATTTTTGTATGTCAATAAAAACTTCTATTCCTAGAATAAACCCCACTTGGTCATGGATATTGTTGGATTTAATTTGCTAAAATTTTGTTTAGAATTTTTGTATCTCTGCTCATGAGGGATATTGATCTTTAATTTTTCCTTTGTGTAAATGCTTTTATTAAGTTTTGCTATCAAGATAATTCCAGACTTATAGAATGATCTGGGAAGTATTTCTTTTCTTCAGTTTTTTTGCAAGAGTTGCAAAGAACTGGTATTATTTCTTCCTTAAATGTTTCATAGAATTCACCAGTGACAACATCTAGGCCTGGTATTTTCTTTGTAGAAACGTTTTTAACTGAAAATTCGATTTATTTAATATAGTACTTTTTAAGTTTTTTGTTTTTTCCTGCATGAACTCAAGAAAATCAATTTTGTTGCCCTCAAAGTAGCAGCTTAGGGTTTCATTTATTTTCTCTATCATTTTTCTGTTGTCTATTTCATTGATTTCTTCTTTAATATTTATCATTTCCCCTTTTCTGGTTAGTTTTGGTTTAATTAGGTCTTCTTTTTCTAGTTTCTTAAGGTAGAAGTTAATGAATTGATTTAAGACCTTTCTTATTTTCCAATATAAGTCCTTAAAGCTATAAAATTTCCCCTAGGTACTGCTTTAGCAGCATCCTGCAATTTTGATATACTGTGTTTCATTTTCATTTTCATTTAATTAAAAATACTTTCTAATTTTCCTTTTGATTTCTTCTTTTACCCATGGGCTATTTAGATGTGTGTTGTTTAGCTTTCAAATGCTTATAGATTTTTCAGATATTTTTGTTGTTGATTTTAATTTAAATTTCAGTGTGCTTAGAGAATATATTCTATATGATTAGATTCTTTTAAATTCACTGAGACTGATTTTATAGCACCTAATGTGTTCTATCCTGGTAAATGCTCGATATGCAATTGAGAAAAATATATATTCTGCTGTTGTTAGATGGGATGTTCTATAAATGTCATTTAGGTCAAATTATTTGATTGTGTTCTTCAAGTCTTCTATAGCTTTACAGTTCTTCTCTCTGCTTGCTCTATAAATTATTTAGAGGGGGTATTGAAATAAACTGCAACTGTGAAATTTACCTATTTCTCTACTCAGTTCTCTGAGACTTTGCCTCATATATTCTAAAAGTCTGTCATAAGGTATATGAATGTTTTAGATATGTCCTCCCTTTATCAGTATGAAATGATCTTCTTTATCCATGGTAGTATTCTCTGCTCTGAAATCTATTTTGTCTGATATCAATCTAGCTGCTCAAGCTTTCTTTTGATTCATGTTAGCATTCATTTTTCCATCATTTTACTTTTAATTCACTTGTGTTTTTATATTCAAAGTGCATTTCTTAACTTGTACTCTTACGAGAAAATAATTTACAGACTAGAATACAAGTATTACAATTCCTTTTGCCTATATTACAATTCCTTTTGTCTATAGCCTTACAGTTTCCAAAGCATCATTTTCCAAAAGTACATAAATCAGTTTCTTTTTTAAATTTGCACACATTAGAGCTCACTCTTAGAAATACACAGTTCTATGGATTCCATATAGTTCAAATGCAGTCATGTATCTATCACCCCAGTACCATACAAAACAATCCATTCACCCTAAAAGTTCCTCAGTGCATCCTCAACAACTCAAGTCTTCCCAGCCCTCAGTTCAGTTCAGTCGCTCAGTTGTGTCCAACTCTTTGCGACCCCATGGACTGCAGCACTAGGTTCCCAGCCCTAGGCAACCACTAATTTGTCTTTTGTTCCTATAGTTTTGCCTTTCTCATAGTGTAATATGAATGGAATTATAGAGTATCTATAATATGAAGCCTTTTTGTCTGTCTTCTTTCACTTAGTAAAATGCACTTAAAATTCATCCATATTGATGAATGAATCAATAGCTCATTCCTTTCCATTGCTGAATAATATTCCATTGCATGGATGGACTGTAGTTGGTTTATTCATTCCCCTGAGGAAAGACATCTTCATTGATTTCAGTTATTAGCCATTATGAATAAAGTTACTACAAACCTTTGTGTATAGTATCTTGTGTGGATACAATTTTTCAAATCACTTTACATGTATATGGAGCTAAAAAAATAAGCAAATCAGTATGTCCAGATTTCTCACTGTCAGAGAGGAAAGTTACAGACAAATAAGAAAGGAAAGCAAGACTGAGTTAGGTGATACTGGATTAGAGTCAGAGACAAAAGTATGAACTGGTATATATGTATGCATGCTCAGTCACTCAGTTGTGTCCAACACTTTGTGACCCTTTGGACTGTAGCCTGCCAGGCTCCTCTGTCCATAGGGTTTTTTAGGCAAGAATACTGGAGTAGGTTGTCATTTCCTCCTCCAGGGGATCATCCTGACTCAGGGCTTGAACCTTCATCTCCTGAATTGCAGGTAGATTCCTTACCTACTTCCCCATCTTATATTTATATATATGTATATATAGAGGGAAGTACACACATATGTATATATATAGAGAGAAATAATTATAGATATATGTGTATATGTGGGTTAGTATATATACATATATTACTTAGCTCTGTTCACTGAGCAAGCCTAGAAGCAATGTTACCCAATAGCAACAAGCACATCCAGATCTTGGTTTCTTCTCTTTATAGTCCAGTTGTCTTTTTTTTAATTAAATTTATTTATTTTTTATTGAATGACAATTGCTTTACAGAACTTGGTTGTTTTCTTTCAAACCTCAACATGAATCATCCATAGGTGTACATATATCCCCTCCCTTTTGAAGCTCCCTCCCCATTCCACCCCTCTAGGTTGATACAGAGGGCCTGTTTGAGTTTCCTGAGCCATACAGCAAACAGACATAGAGAATAGAGAGAATAGACTTATGGACATGGAGGGTGGGGAGGAGAGGATGAGATGTGTGGAAAAAGAAACATGAAAACTTACATTACCATATGTAAAATAGATTGCTAATGGGAATTTGCTGTATGGCTCAGATCTTGGTTTCTAAATACTGTCTGCTATTAAAAGAACCAGGGATCCTTACAGAAATAGCTGATTTTAGGATCAGGGCAGAGAGCATCTTGTAGTATTAGAAAATAAGGCAGTATTCAAAAAACAAAAAGATGAGCGCTACATTGCTCACCTCTGCCTGCAAAAGAGAAAAGTAAACTGCCAATTTATTTTAGCCATTTTTTATTGAGTGTCTATCACTAGCAGATGTACACAATTCCTAAATGATGCACTCATATCCACATGGTGAGCACCATCTTCTCCCCCACACTCTTCTTCGGATGAGGCCAGTGTGAACATGATGGGGAATACTGTGGGCCACTAAGTTAGGGGTGCGTCTCATTCAGTCTTTCCACCCACTTCCAAACATTCTGCCTGACAAATAGGAAGTGCTCAGTAAAAATTTATTGACCTATTAGAGGCCTGGCTTAGTCTGGATTCATAACTCTCAGACTCCAGTCTCCAGTTTGGTAAGGTTTGTCATGTTCTATAGACATTGCGGTTCCTGCTCGAAAATGGCAAACAAACCTTGCTTCACTTTCAAGGCAGTAGAATCATGAGGATATTTAAAATAGGAAAGGGCCATTGAAAACAGGAGCTCAGGACAATTCCTAAAACGATAAAAGGCAGATGATGATAGAGGTAGAAGAAGAGATTCTGGGTCTGTGTCTGTGTCCTGGTTCAGCTCTCTGTGGTGCATATGTTTTATATCTCTTACTCATCTTTCTTGCCCTTTGGAGTACAGATGCTCTGCCGCTTAAACATTTTTAAAATTATCATTTAAAATAAAGTGACCTACATAAATAAGTAATTACCATGGATTAATAAATAATAAGCAAAGAAAGGAAGAAGGAAAACACACACCTGCTCATGGGTGACACACACAGTGAATCAGTGGCAATATTCTGCCAGATCACCAGAACAGGGGAAAACCATGAAGGAAGAGAGAGCACTGAGGTTCAGAATATGCCCAGAAAAGTTTCACATAAATCTTAGAGGAAGGAAGACTTGCAAATCAGATAAATTTTCTCTGACTTTCAAAAATGCATTTTAAAATGCCTGAAATTGCTGGTATCTAGCATCTAGACGGAGAAGGCAATGGCAACCCACTCCAGTACTCTTGCCTGGAGAATCCCATGGACAGAGGAGCCTGGTGGGCTGCAGTCCATGGGGTCACTACAAGTTGGATACAACTGAGCGACTTCACTTTCACTTTTCACTTTCACGCATTGGAGAAGGAAATGGCAACCCACCCCAGTGTTCTTGCCTGGAGAATCCCAGGGACGGGGGAGCCTGGTGGGCTGCCGTCTATGGGGTCGCACAGAGTCGGACACGACTGAAGTGACCTAGCAGCAGCAGCAGCAGCAGCATCTAGACCCTGATGCTGGGAAAGATTGAAGGCAAAAGGAGAAGGGGGCAGCAGAGGGTGAGATGGTTAGATACCATCACTGACTCAGTGGACATGAGTCTGAGCAAGCTTCGGGAGATAGTAGGGGACGGAGGAGCCTGGTGCGCTACAGTCCATGCAGTCGCAAAGAGTCAGACACGACTTAATGACTGACCAGCACCACCACCACCAAGCTCTCCTTCCAGACTGTAGGAGCTGTGTTAACCCCATAACAAACCTACAACCAAGGAAAAGAAAATTCTGTCGGACCCAGAGACCATGTCTCTAGGAAAGAAGACAGGAAGTAGTTCAGGCTATAGAATGAACTTCTCAGACATCTTTTTCTTGGAACACAAGGTCAAGAATTCATAATCCTAACATTATGGGAGTATGGCTGGTTCTTAATTTGAAGACTATGTGACATATGATAGACTATTCAGAGGCAGTACGGTGGTCTGTAAGAATAGAGCCAGGAGAAATTACAGATTTTGACTTTCTGTCCTTGCTCTGCTCGTAACTTTGCTCATCACAACTTTGTCTCTTGCATTTTATTCTTGGGTCAGCATATTTTTAAATTTTATTTTTATCTGATATTTTTCCCAGCTCTTTTTATTTTGAAAAATTTTAATCCTATAGAAAATGTGTCAAAATAGTACAGTGAATACACATATATCCTCTACATATATTCACCAGTTGTCAATCTTTTGCCAAATTTGTTTTCTAAGTATGATTTTGTGTAAATGCTCACACACACCCAGACACACACTTTTTTAATGAATGATGCAAGAGATTTAAGTATAAGTTTCTGATATCTTGACATTTCACACATATATATTAATACTTCAAGCATATTTTTCTTAAGACATATGAGACATATGACATTCTTCTATATAACTATAATATGTATATCACATTCAGAAAAGTATCACACTTAGGAAATTTAACACTGATATACTCTTATTTAATATGTATTCACCACAGCACTGTTTACAATAGCCAAGACATGGATGCAACCTAAGTGTCCATTGACAGAGGAATGGATGAAGAAGATGTGGTACACATATACAATGGAATATTACCCAGCCATAAAAAAGAATGAGATTATGTTATTTGCAGCAATACCAAGGGACCTAGAGATTATCATACTAACTGAAGTAAAGCAGAGAAAGACAAATATCATATGATATCAATTATATGTGGAATCTTTAAAAATGATACACATGAACTTATTTACAAAATAGAAACAGACTCACAGACTTAGAGAATGAACTTATGGTTGCCAGACTAAATAATGGGGATAAGGGATAGTTAGGGAGTTTGGGATGGACATGTACACACTGCTATAATTAAAATGGATAACCAACAAGTTCTTACAGTATAGCACAGGGAACTCTGCTCAATGTTATGTGGCAGCCTGGATGAGAGGGGAGTTTGGGGGAGAATGGATACATGTATGTGTATGGCTGAGTCCCTTTGCTATTCACCTGAAACTATCACAACATTGTTAATTGGCTATACTCCAATATAAAATAAAAAAAAAATTTAAAAATGAACTCATTTACACACAGAAATAGACTCACAGACATAGAAAACAAATTTATGGTTGCCAAAGAGGATAGCAGGGGGCAGAGGGCTGGTGAAGAGATAAATTGGGAGTTTGGGATTAACATAAACACACTACTATATATGGGGCTTCCCAGGTGGTGCTAGTGGTAAAGAATCTGCTTGCCAATGCAAGAGACACCAAGAGAAACAGGTTTGATCCCTGGGTTGGGAAGATCCTCTGGAGTAGGAAATGGCAACCCACTCCAGTATTCTTGCCTGGAAAATTCCATGGACAGAGGAGCCTGGTGGGCTACAGTCCACAGGGTCGCAGAGTCAGACACGACTGAGCACTACTATATATAAAATAGATAAAACAACAAGAACCTACCGCATAGCACAGAGAACTCTAGTCAATACCTTGCAATAACCTATAATGGAAATAATCTGAAAAAGAATATACATATATATGACTGAATCATTTTGCCGTATAACTGAAACTAGCACAACACTGTGAATTAACTATACTTCAATTTTTAAAAAATGGTTGTAAAAAAAGAAAAAAGAGATGTTATTGAAAACAGTCATTTCAGATGGATTGTGTAAGGATGAATGAGACAAGAATGCAAAAAAAAAGTAAGACTATTTTAAAAGGTAGATAATAATTCTAATAATGGTTTTTATTTGTGTAAGATAATCTAAGTGCATGACACCTAAGAATGTAAAAATTGACACTCAGAGAAATACCAAAAAGCTGTACTGAACATGTCCTCATCAGCACAGTAATATATATTTTCCACATATAATCTAGAAAGTGATTTGTATCATTTAACATAGATTTTAAGCCCCAAATTTATATTTATAGTAAAATTTTATGCCTAAGTTTTTAATCTCATTTGTATTTACAACTATTTTCAGATTTTATTTGATAAGAGGAGGAGAAAAAAATGAATGAAGAAAGAAAAAGGAAACACAGTGTTTTAATTAGAGAAAATCACTGGATTTCTGGTAGTTGAATTTATCATCTGAATGAGTCTTGGCATAAAGCATAGTTTTATAAGGGGATTTCTTTAATTCTCAGGGTTTTTGTGTGATGCAAGCTATTAACAACTATGCAATAGTTTCCACTCCTACTGAAAGTGAAAGTCATTCAGTCATGTCCAACTGTTTGTGATCCCATGGACTATACAGCCCATGGAATTCTCCATGCCAGAATACTGGAGTGGGTAGCCTTTCCCTTCTCAAGTGTAACTTTCCAACCCAGGGATCGAACCCAGGTCTCCCACATTGCGGATGGATTCTTTACCAGCTGAGCCACAAGGGAAGCCCAAGAATACAGGAGTGGGTAGCCTATCCCTTCTCCAGCAGATATTCTCGACCCAGGAATTGAACCAGGGTCTCCTGCCTTGCAGGTGGATTCTTTACCAACTGAGCCATCAGGGAAGCCCTAGAACTGAGCAGAGTAGGCGCTTTCATAAATTATTATTAAATAAATAGTGGTTGTATATATAACCCACATAAAGCTGAGCTATATTATGCTCCAGTCTTAACATAGTGCTCTTTTCAAAGAAATGTCAGTTCAAAATTCAAGAAACAATTTCAAAAGAAATTTCATTTTTTTTTCTGATACAAATGAACTTATTTACAAAACAGAAACAGACAAGACTTAGAGAAGGAACTTATGGTTACCAGGGGGAAGGGTGGGAGGAGTGATTGACATATATACACTGCTATATTTAAAATGAATAACCAACAAGGACCTACTGTATAGCACAGAGAACTCTCCTCAACATTCTATAATAACCTAAATGGGAAAAGAACTTGAAAAACAATAGGTACTTGTATATGTGTAACTGAATCACTTTGCAGTACATCTGAAACTAACACAATATTGTTAATATAAAATAAAAAAAATTTAAGTAATTTAATTTCTAAAATTTTTTAGCAATTTAAAATGCTTTTATTGTGAAGCTCTAAAAAAACAAAACAGAAATATCATACGATACACGCAAACACAGAAACAAAACAAAACAAAAAAACCCCCAAAATCTTAAGAGACAAAAAAAGAATCAATAATCTATTTTTCAAAGAGAAAGCAGGAGAAGCAAGAACTTCGGTCTCAGACAGACCTGGGCTTGAATTCTGGCTCCAGTACTCACTAATTACATGACTCAGGAAAATGACTTAACATTCCTGAGACCATTTTCTAATCTAATATCTCAGACAACACCTACCCTCTAGGGTCACTGTATTAAAGGAGAACAGTGTAAGTAAAAGAGATAGTACACAATAGGAGTTCAATAAATGATGGCTGATATTCTCTTCCAGCACTGGCATATGTAATTTTCACATTGTTATAATCACCATCTAGCTACATTCTGTTTTCTTCCTCTTACAAAAATTAAACACATTTGTCAAAAAAAAATTAAACAGATTTGTCACATTAATAAACATCCTGAAAAAGCAATTTAATTTTTTAATAAAATAATTTTCAAGATTCCAAAGAGGGATTCTACTCCTATTACACAGGAATAGGAGATATTTCCCCATTTGTTTTTGAGGTATACTTGACAAAAATCGTATTTAGGTGTGTGATTTGATGTTCTGATATACATGTTGTTGTTGTTCAGTCAACAAGTCATGTCCGACTCTTCACAACCCCACGGACTGAAGCACACGAGGCTTCCCTGTATATGTTGATATACATATACTTCATAAAATAATAACCATAATCAAGTTAACTAATATATCATCCCTCCACAGTAACCTTTTTTTCTGTGTGTGTGGTAAGAAAACTTAAGATCTACTCTTTTAGCAAATTTCAAGTATACAATACAGTATTGTTGACTATAATTCACATTGCTATACATTAGATTATCAGAATTTATTCATCCTAAAACTTTGTACCATGTGACCAGCATCTCCCCATCGACCCCTCCATAGAGCCTCTGGCAATCACCATTCTAGTCTCTCCTTCTATAAATTCAATTATTTTAGATTCCACATTTAAGTGAGATCATACAGTATTTGTTTTTCTGTGCCTGGCATATTTCACTCAGCATGTCTTCCAGGTTCATCCATGTTGATGCAAATAGCAGGATTTTCTTCTTTTTTTAAAGTTGGATAATAGTCGATCCTCTATGCACACACATCTTCTTTATACATTCATCTGTTGATGGACATAAGTTGTTTTCATGCCTTGGCTATTGTGAATAATGCTGAACATAGGGGTGCAGATATCTCTTCAAGATAGTTGATTTCATTTCCTTTTGGTTTCTATCCAGAAGTGGGATTGCTGAACCATCAAGTAGTCCTAGATTTCATTTTTTGAGACACCTCCATGCTGTTTTCCATAATGGCGATACCAACTTGCATTCCCACCAACAGTGCACAAGAGTCCTCTCTTCTTTACATTATTGCCAACCCTTGCTATCTTTTGATTTTTTTATAACTGCCATTGATGCTTTTGAACTGTGGTGCTGGAGAAGACTTGAGAGTCCCTTGGACTGCAAGGAGATCAAACTAGTTAACCCTAAAGGAAATCAGTCCTGAATATTCATTGGAAGGACTGATGCTGAAGCTGAAGCTCCAATACTTTGGCCACCTGATGCAAGGAGTCGACTCAGAAAAGACCTTGATGGTGGGAAAGATTGAACGCAGGAAGAGAAGGGGACAACAAAGGGTGAGATGGTTGGATGACATCACCGACTCGATGGACATGAGTTTGAGTAAACTCCGGGAGTTGGTGATGGACAGGGAGGCCTGGCGTGCTGAAGTCCATGGGGTGGCAAAGAGTCGGACACAACTGAGCGACTGAATTGAACTAATCCTAACAGGTGTGAGGTGATATCTTACTATGGTTCTGATTTGCATTTCCCTGATGATTAGTTATGTTGAGAGCTTTTTATTGTACTGTTGGCCATTTGCCTGTCTTCTTTTGAGAAATGTCTGCTTATGTCCTTTGCGCATTAAACTGGGGTGTTGTTTTGTCTTGCTATTGAGTTGTAGGATTTCCTTATATATTTTAGATATTAACTTATCAAAGATATGGTTTGTAAACACTTTCTCCTTTTTCACTCTGCTGTTTCCTTTGCTGTGAAGAAGTTTTTAGTCTGATATAATCCCACTTATCTATTTTTTTGCTTTTGTTTCCTGTGTTTCCAGCGTCATAATAAAAAAGTGATAGCCCAGATTAGTATGAGAAGCTTTTTCACTATGCTTTCTGATAGAAGTTTCATGGTTTCAGGTCTTACATTTAAGCCTAATCTGTTTTGAGTTGATTTTTGTATATGGTGTGAAATAAGGGTCCAATTTCTTTCTCCTGCATGTGGACATTCAGGTTTCACAGAACCATTCATGAAGAGACTATCCTTTCTCCATTGGGTGTTCTCGGCACCCTTTTTGAAGATAATGGACTGCAGATGCATGGATTTATTGGGGGGCTCTCTATTCTACACAACACGACTGAAGCAACTTAGCAGCAGCAGCTATTCTACACAGGAAAACTTAAATATATTTTCCTCCTTTCGCCTTCTCTTTCCATCCCCCAACCTCAGTATCTCACATGCATGACAGAGACCCCAAAGGGTCTCCCTCCAGAACCCTCCATCTTCTCTCAAACTCATTTAGAGGTAGCTTTTGTCTCTTTCTGCCTCCTTGATCACCTTCAAGTTCTCTTCATTTCTCTTCCACTAATACCTGCTGCCCTTTTTGGTATAAATCAATTAAGCTCGTTCAAGTACCTACTACTTGTCACCTTCACCCATTACTCAGACCTGGAGCCTAAAGTGGGTTAGGTTATGGATAATTTCCCCACTCATATATATCTGTTACATATTAGTTATAGTTTGGTGCAGCTGCCAACGTGTGCCTTATTTAATGCAGAACAAAAGTGAAAGTACTTATGCTATATTTTGTATCCAAAATACTTTTCCATATACAAAAGTAAGTATTTGAAGGAGGGGGATGTTTTGAAAATTCCCATGGAAACTTGACTTTCTGGTACCTTCCAAGGAATTGCTTTTCCTTCTCATGAAAAAGAGATTTTATTATACATTTTTTTAAATAATAAAAATAAGATGTATGTATTTATTACTAAATCAATCCCAAACTGGTCACCCTTTCCACTGAGAGATTTTACCATATCTGTGATCACTGTTTTAAAGCAACAACTGGCAAATATTGGGGCTTCCCTGGTGGCTTTGTGGTAAAGAATCCTTCTGCTAATGCAGGAGATGAAGGAGACACAGGTTTAATCCCTGGGTTGGGAAGATCCCCTGGAGTAGGAAATGGCAACCCAATCCAGTATTCTTGCCTGGAGAATTCCATGGACAGAGAAGCCTGGCGGGCTACACCCCACTGGGTCGCCAAGAGTCAGACATGACTAAGCACTCGTGTGCACACACGCCAAATATTGCTGTATCGGAGGTACCTACATGTTTGTACCCAGAAAGAATAAATAGCAACTGCAAATCCCATCCTTATATTTCAGGATCCTAAGGGCAACCCTACTTCATCCGAATCTATGTAGAAAGTTTGTCTGGTTGTTTAAGGTTTAATTTTGGATTTTGCTTTCTTGCTTTTGTCCTGGGGAAAGTGACAAAAAGTCAGAGCACTCCTTCTGTCCCACAGGATCCTAGAAAATACGGCCCAGAAATTCCCTGAAAAAAGACAATTACAGACCACACACATTCTCATTTAACCTTCTCTACCACGTATGTCCACTTCTTTGTGTAAGTAAGTAACACTGCTGGGGACCAAGAACTATTTAAATATTTAAATTTTCTTGGTCCACAAAGTCCACAGAGTGCCATCACAGTAATTTTTTCATGTTGCCACTAGGCTAAAATTAATATCTAAAATTTCCCTCTATTAAGTAGTTGAATTCAAACAACTTAATAGGTATTATTTATGTCCTAATGGTTTACTGGGCATTTGAAAAAATTAATTGAAAGAAAAAAGCATTTTTATTTCATTCTTACAAAACTGAAACTGTGCATCTCAGATTGGGCCTTGAACCCAGTCTTTTAACTGAGATTACAAGACTTAATGAAGTTCAGTTTCTTGATGTCTCATTGCAAAAGAATTCAGTGAGAGACAAAGTGATAGGTAAGAAGTGGATTTACTCAGAGAGAAATACACTCCACAGATGGAGTGTGAGCCATCTCAGAAGGTGAGAGGCCCTGAAATATGGGAAATATGGGGGGGCAGTTAGTTTTTATGCACTGGGTAATTCATAGTCTAATAAGAGGGAGGATTATTCTATTTTGGGGAAAGGGCAGGGATTTCTAGGAATCGGGCCACTTCCCACTTTTGGGCCTTGGGTTAGCCTTAGAACTGTCGTGACACTGGTGGGCATGTTATTTAATGCTAATGCATTATAATGAGCATATAATGAAGCTCATCGTCCACTGGAAGTAGAATTTTCCGCCATCTTCGACCCAGTTGATTCGAACCAGTTTTTGTCATGTTCTTTGGCTATGTCGGGGCTTCCCAGGTGGTGCTAGTGTTAAAGAACCCACCTGCCAATGGAGGAGATGTAAGAGACATGGGTTCGATCTCTGGGTTGGGTAGATTCCCTGGAGGAGGGCATGGCAACCCACTCCAGTATTCTTGTCTGGAGAAAGCCATGAACAGAAAAGCCTGATGGGCTACAGTCCAAAGGGTTGCACATAATTGGACATGGCTGAAGTGACTTAGCACGCACATATGGCTATGTCATTCTTTTAAAGGTTGTGCCCTAAAAGGTTGTGTCCTGTTTCGAAACTAGTTACCTTCTAATGGGATGTGCATACCTGTTGGGCATTGCAGTTTCTCAAACCTTGAAATCTGACTGGACACCACCACAGTCATTTCTTGTTTCACATTCATTCTCACATGGTATTTGATTTTCTCACAACAACAACCAAAACCCTGGCTTTGCAAGAGGTGATCAAAATGATAGAGTAGGAGGATGCTGAGTGCACTTTCCCCCCGCTGCCCACAAACACATAAAAAAGACACTTACATGTGGAACAATTCTCACTGAAAACAAACTGGCAGAAAAGCTCTTCTACAACCAAGGCTGTAAAGAAAGACCCATGCAGAGTTGGGGAGGAAGGGAAGAGAAGCAATCAGATTGGGACCCACACCTACAGGAGGGGACACAGAAAAGAAAGGTATATCATGGGCTTGGAGATCCTCCCTGAGGAATGAAGGGTTCAAATCACACGCTAGGCACCCCAGGCCTGAGGTCCAAGACCAGGAGGATGAGTTTCCTTGGCTGGTTTGAAAACCAGTGGGACTTACAGAAAGACTGTAAGAAGCAGACTCTGCTCATAAAGTACATGCACACAAACTTGCTTATGCCTGAAACAAGGCGGAGGAAGCAGACTGAAACTGCCTAGGACTCTGGCCAGTTTCCTGCGACCATCTCAACGTGTGCCCCAGATTCTCTAGCACTGGCACAGCTTCTCACTAGAGTAAAGGCTAGTGGGAAGGAGAATGTACCCTCAGGGGGCAAGAGCCAGTTCAGACCAGGCACAGCACCTGAACAGGGCAAGAGTGGCCATTAGTGCTGTAATGATAAGGTAGAAGGTCCCCAAGAAAGAGAAATATGGCTTTCTTGACATGAGAAGGCATTTTTGGCTTAAGCCATTTTGTGATCTAATCCTGACTGCAATTCTTGTCCTCAAACAGGTCTCAGTAATTAAGCATCTTAAGGGAACAAAAGAATGCAGAAATATTGCCTGTTATCAGACTAAGAGAAGTAACAATAGCAAAGATAATAAAGACTCCCAGTTCTGTTTCAATGGAAAAGATCAACCTGAAGCACTCAATCACCAGATCAACTGGAACCTAAGGGATGATGACGTTGACTTTTTCTGTCCCTTGTGACTTCAATCAACTAAAGTTTGTACTCTGTTGACCAACCAAACTCCTTCAGGAATATGCATATACCCTCAGCTTAAAATTTCCCCAATTTTGCTGTTTATGGAGACACTGCTTTGGGAAAGATCCCTGATGTTTTCCATGTTTGCTATAGATAATAATAAATCCTTCTTCCTCCTGATCTTTGGCTTGACACCCATCAAGAGGTGAACCCAGTTTCTGGTAACACTGGCACTTGCAGAGGTGGTAGACTGGGAGTTGTCACGAGCTCAGACTGGCATGCCAGGACCATCCCAGCGTGCACTCTGGCCCACACCTGGTACCTACTCCAGCCCCTCTTGTTTCACTGCTAGTCCCCTCTGCAGAAAAAGTGCTATTGCTGAGAGGGGGGAGACTGCACACATAGAGGGAAATAAACCAATTTGGAGTCAACCCTCAGGGCTTCTTCTCCAGCATCTCGTGACCTGATCTCATCCTCGATAGGGAGGTGATGGCCACTGAGCATAAAAGAAGCTCCTGTTCCTGGCTTGAGCCCCTCTATCTATTCTGTTCTACCTAGACTATCTATCCTGTTCTACCTAGTCTATCTATCCTGTTCTATCTATTCTATCCTGTTCTACCCTCTATCTGTCCTGTATCTATTCTGTTCCTGGCTTGAGCCCCTCTATCACACTTTTCCTGGCTTGAACCCCTCTATCAGTAGCTCCACCTCCCGCCAAGGTGATAGCTGCCAGCACACCCTGGAGAAAGATGTGACCCATGCTCATGTCAGATCCAGCTATCCCACCAAAGTCACACAGATAGCATAGGGACACTGCCACACAAAGACACCACTTCAGGACCAGGATACATAACTTTCACCCAATTTCATAGAGACAGAGAAAGCGAAAAAGAATGAGAGGACAGAGGAATTTGTTTCAAATGAAAGAACAACAACAAACTCTGAAAAAGCATCTAATGAAACAGATAAATGAATTACCAGATAAAGAGCTCGAAGCATTAACAATAAGAATGCTAACTGAATTTGAGAAAGGAATAGGTGAACATACTGAGAATTTTAACAAGGAATTAGAAAATACAACAAAAGAACCTGTTAGAGTTGCAGGATACAATAACTGAAATGAAAAACACACTAGAGGAATTAATAGCAGACTAGGTGATACACTAGAATGCGTAAGTGATCTGGAAGATAGAATAATGGAAATCACTCAATCAAAACAACAAAAAGAAAAACAATATTTTTTAAATGAGAAGGATGTCTGAAACAACATCAAGTGCACTAACATTCACATTATAGGGGTCTCAGAGGAGAAGAGAGAAAGGGGTTGAAAATGTATTTGATGAAATTATGGCTGAAAACTTCCTAAACCTGAAGAAGGAACCAGATATCCATGAGCAGGAAGCACAGAGAGTCCCAAACAAGATGAACTCAAAGAGACCCACAGTAAGACATATCATAATTAAAATGGCAACATTTAGATTGAATTCTAAAGGCATTAAGAGAAAAAGAGTCACGTACAAGGGCACTCCCATAAGGTGATCAGCAGACTTTTCTGAGAAACTTTGCAGGACAGAAGGGAGTGGCATGATATTTTTAAAGTGCTGAAAGGGAAAAACCTTCTACTGAAGATATGCCACCTAGCAAGCTTATCATTCAGAATTGAAGGAGAAATAAAGAACTTCTCAGACAAGCAAAAACTAAAAGGGTTCATCAGTACTAAACTGACCCAAAAGAACCGTTGAAAGGTTTTCTGCAATTGGAAAAGAAAAGGCTACAACAAGAAGTAAGAATTTATAGGAAAGGAAAAATCCCACTAATAAAAGCAAATATACAGTAAAGGTTGTGGATCAACGTCTTTCAAATAAGCTACTATGAAGATTGAGAGAAAAAATTACCATAATTACAATAAACAGTAAAAGGATAAGTATTAAGATGTAAAATATAACATCAAAAAAACACAAAATGTGGGTGAGAGGAATAAAAAATGTAGATCTTTTGGAATGTTTTTGAACTTAAATGACTATCTAAAACAAGTAGATATAGTTATCGGTCAACACATATGAACCCTGTGTTAACCACAAATCAAAAACCTTCAATAGATACACAAAAACAAGAGAAAAAGGAATACAAGCATACCACTAAAAAAAATCACCAAACCACAAGGGAAGAAACTAAATGAGAAGAAAAGAGCATAGAACTACAAAAATAAGCAGAAAACAAGTGAAAAAGTACATACCTATCAATAATCACTTTAAAGACAGTAGACTAAATGCTTCAATCAAAAGACATAGGAAATGTCATATGATGTCACTTATATGTGGAATCTAAAATACGACAGAAATGAATTTATCTATGAGAAAGAAACAGACTCACAGACATAAAAAACAGACTTGTGGCTGCCAAGGGGGAGGGCTAGTAAGGGAGGGATAGATTAGGAGTTTGGGATTGGTAGATGCAAACTATGATTTGTAAAATGGATAAATAGAGGGTCCTACTATATGGCACATGGTGGTAGTTTAGTCACTCAGTCGTGTCCGACTCTTGCAACCCCATGGACTGTGTAGCCTTGCCAGGCAATTCTGTCCATGGGATTCTCCAGGCAAGAATACTGGAGTGGGTTGCCATTTCCTTCCCTAGGGGATCTTCCTGACCCAGGAATCAAACCCAGGTCTCCTGCATTGCAGGCAGATTCTTTACCGACTGAGCTACGAGGAAAGCCTGTATGGCACAGGGAACAATATTCAATCAGTTCAGTTCAGTTTAGTCGCTCAGTCGTGTCCGACTATTCAATATCCTGTGACAAACCATAATAGAAAAGAATATGAAAAATAATACATATATATGTATAACTGAATCACTTTGCTGTACAATAGAAATTGATGCAACATTGTAAATAACTATACTTCCATAAAATAAATTTTAAAAAGATGTATGGTAGCTGTTTGGATTTTTAAAAAACAAGATTCATCTATATGCTGCTTATAAGATACTTTGCTGTTTAGTCACTAAGTTCTGTCCTACACTTTTTGCAACCCCATGGACTTTATAGCCCGTCAGGCTCCTCTGTCTATGGGATTTCCCAGGCAAGAATACTGGAGTGGGTTGCCATTTCCTTTTCCAGGGGATCTTCCTGGACCAGGGATCAAACTCGAATTTCCTGCCTTGGCAGGTGGATTCTTTACTTCTGAGCCACCAGGGAAGGCCATAAGAATATAAGATTCTATATACTATATATAAATTATAAAAAAACAACTCAAATATATATACTGCATATCCATCTACTATATATTAAATGTATATAATATACACCCTGTGCCTTAGCCATGGCAACTACTATCAAATGATTCATGTTTCCAGACTTTTTCTATATAAAGTAAGATGTTGAAAGCATTAAACATCTAGGTTGCATAAACTTTGTCACCAATGTTAAGCTTAACTTTTATTTATTAACTAACTCCAAAGCCCCAAGGGGCTTCCCTGGTAGCTCAGAAGATAAAGAATCTGTCTTCAATGCAAGAGACCCAGGTTCGATTCCTGGGTTGGGACGATCCCCTGGAGAAGGAAATGGCTACCAGTGCACTCCACTATTCTTGCCTGGAGAATTCCAGGGACAGAGGAGCCTGATGGGCTATAGTCCATGGGGTCACAAAGAGTCGGACACAACACAAAGCCCCAAAGTGAAGTTATTGGGTCAGCCAAAAAATTCATTTGGTTTTAAGTGAAAATAAAAAGCATTTTTCATTTCCACCAAGAACTTTATTGAACAACATATTCACCAACCGAACGAACTTTCTGGCCAACGCCATAAAAGCCCTTTCTAGAAGTTTGTCTTCAACATGTCTTTGACAGTATAAGCTGCCTTGGGTTACTTACGTCTTCCTCTGCTTCAAATGCTTGTTTCTTTTTGGATGAATAGTACAGTTAATCACTGGGAGGGCAGGAACTTTATTCTCTGCCTCTTGCCAGAAAAGAAACCCAGAGTACAGCTCAAGCAGGAAGAGAAACTTTTCCAATGTATTCTAAGTCTTCCCACCTCCCGCCATCTAGTTAGATAACCTTTTCAGCTAAGCAGATGCTATCAGGACCCACGCTTAACGCCTATTTTCCACTCCAGAGGTCACTGCGGGACACTCCCTATGCACACTGATGGTTTCCTGCATCTCTGTATTTTCTGGACCAGGAAGCACAGTGGAAATGTCTGGATATTTTGAATTAACAACCCCAGGGCAATCCTTGGGACTTTAACTAACCATAAGGGGTGAGAATCGATAAATACTCCAGCTTCCTTAACGCTCAGCAGAGCGGTTCTGAGTGTGTTGTACTTAGAGTCAAAGGGGCTCTGGCTGGATTGAGTCCCAGCTGCCTGCTCACTGACACACCCTTAATCGGTTTCCCTCCTTCTTATCTCACTTCCTCACCCTCACTGTGCTTCCTGGGGTCACCTCCCAAATAAACTACTTGTCTCCAAATCTTTATCTCAGGGTCCTGTTTTGGAGGAATCTAAACGAAGGCAACCACAAAGAAACGTGATTGTCTACAACACTAGTTTACATCTCTAAAGGGCAGAATTCACAACTAGTTTTGCCCTTATCTTGAGATGCCAAGATTAGTCAGGAAGTATGTAAAAACTATTGAAATTTATGAACAATTTCCTTTATTAAGTATGAGTAAGACTAAATTCAAGGTACTGTGAAATGGTACCATTCTTACTGAGATTAGGTGTGAAGTCTGGGCAGGTCACTAGGGATTGGTCCTATCTGTGTCACCCATCCTCTGTTTCAGTGGAAAAATTCCTAGGTTTTCAGAAAAAAAAAAGTTTTTCTTGAAGAGTTTGTATTCAGCCTTTCAACAAGTATTCATTAAGTGCTGAGTGAGTGAGTGAGTGAGTGAGTGAAGTCGCTCAGTCGTGTCCAACTCTTTGCGAGCCCATGGACAGTAGCCTGCACCAGGCTCCTCTGTCCATGGGATTTTCTAGGCAAGAATAGTGGAGTGGGTTGCCATTTCCTTCTCCAGGGAATCTTCCCGACCCAGGGATTGAACCCAGGTCTCCCACATTGTAGACAGATGCTTTACCGTCTGAGCCACCAGGGAAGTCCTCATTAAGTGCTAGGATATATTAAAGACACTGGATATTGTATTGAAAGTATTACAATTTGTATATGGATAGTTGATAATTATTATACTTGAACTTAGAAACTTTAGTGGGATTTTTATAGTTAATTATGTTCTTTAAATGTCCTGAAAAAGAAATAGCAACTCTCACGGTTGAGCAGATACTGTAAATGGGTTTACTTAACACAAATCCCAGTGTTGGTAGTGTTTCAAGTATAATTTTCCCATGGGGTGTTTGCATATTTTTACTGACTACATTGTCATGGCTGCCTTATTTCTGACTGAGTTTTATTCTACCTCTTTCTACTTAAACTAGCCAGAATAAAACTGTTGTCTATAACTAAGAACCTTGATTGAGAAAATTGTAAACATCAGGCTAGAAGAAGGTTGCTAAAGATACACACCCTATTCTGGGGAAGAGGCATATACGTGAAAGCATGAGAGGGGCACAGGGTACCATTTTTGTGTGTCTTGCATTAATGACCCCCACAGAGCATCCACTATGTATATGGGATGACTGGTCCCTTGGACCAGCTTCTTTCCTCGACCACTCTAGTGCCTATGAACAAAGTGGTTATGGTGGCAGTGTTAAAGGCTCTACATGGCCCCAACAACATGGATTTCCTTTCACTATGGCCAGTCTAACTACTGTCACTGCTGAATACCCAGACTTCCAGCAGCAGAAACCAATGCTGTGCACTCAAAATGGACCACTGCTCAGGGAGATTAGGCAGCCAACAACATATGCTGTCAAACTTTACAATTTTTGCTGGTCTTTAGGTTAGAAATACTATCTCTATATAGTTTCAATTTGTATTTCTTTTACTATGAGTGAAGTTGATTTTTTTTTCAATGTTTAAGGGCTATTTTCTTTTCTTTTTCTGTGAGTTAGCTGTACATATATCTTACCAATTTTTCTGTTGGGTTTTGTTGTTTTCATCTCAGTTTTAAGCTCATTACATGTTAAACATGTTTACCCCTTGATTATAACATAAGTTGCAATTTTTTTTTTTACAAATTCGTCATTTGTCTTTTTACTATTCTTGTTTTTTTTTCTGCATGCAAAACTTTTTTACTTTTATTTGATCAAGTGTATCTGTCTTTTTCTTTATTGCTTCTAAAATTTAAATCATAGTTAAGAAAGTTTTCCCACTCTTAGGCTGTAAGGAAATTCACCCATATTTTCTCTTATTATTTGTGTGCTTTCATTTTTCACATTGAGAACTTTTATCTATGTGGAATTTATCCAGTGTAAGGAATAAGTAAAATTTTATCTTTTCCCATATGGCTATTCAATTGTTCCAATGCCACTTATTAGAAAGTGTTTCTTTTCCTATGACTGAGATAAGCCTTTACCATATACCAATTATTCATGTGAGCCTGTTTCCGGATTTTTAATATTCTGTTGTATTTGTCCACTCATGTGTTGATTTCATGCTATTTTAATTATAAAAGCTTTATAATATGTCTTCATATTTGTTAGAGCTAGCTCTTTTCATTGCTTTTATTTATTAAGGGATATCTATTCCTGCTTATTTATTCTTCTAAATGAACTTTACAATCAACATTGCTAGCTCTAGGGAAAAAGACTGATGAAATTATATTGAGATTGTGTTGAATTTATAGATTAGCTTATAAAGAATTCACATCTTTATGCTCTTACATTTTCCTATCAATGAACATGCCATGCCTTTGTACTCTTTGGATATTTTAGGAGTGTTTTATAGTTTCTTCATAAAGATTTTTCACATTTCTCATTATGTATATGCCTAGGCACTTTACTTTCTTTTATTTTGCTATTATAAATGGTGTCTTCTCTTTCATTATTTCTTCTAACTGGTTATTACTTGAGTGTGTGTGTGTGTGTTTGTGTGTGTGTGTATAAAGGCTTTTGATCTCTGCAGGCTAATTTAATATCCTGCTATTTAAATGAATTTTCTTCTTGTTTCTTCTATTTTTTTTCATTCTTTTGGGTTTGTCAGATATATAATATCAGCTGCCTCCCTAAAAGGATAAGTTTTACCTCTTCCTTTCCCATTATTATGCCCTCTATTTGATTTTTACTCTCTAACTGCATTGGCTAATACCTCCAATGCAAGGTTTAAAACTCATGGAGACAATGGACCTCCTTGGCTTGGTCTTCTTTCACTTTAGCATGAAAGCTTCTATCATTTCCTTATTCAGTAAGATGTCGTCCTTTGGGAAAATGTGTGTGTGTATAAAATCATGTTGTGGCAATATTCATAAGGTCCTATTTTAGCCATACTCATCATGAAAAAAGGGAGAGGGCCCAAATCAACAAAATGGAGATGAAATGAAAAAGGAGAAGTTATAACCAAGAACACAGACACAGTAAGAATCATAAGAGACAACTACAAATAACTAAACACCAACAAAATGGACAACCTAGAAAAAATGGACAAATTCTTAGAAAGGTACAATTTCCCAAGGCTGAACTAGGAAGAAATAGAAAATATGAACATTATCAATTACCAGTCCTGAAATTGAATCTGTAATTAAAAGATTCCCAATGAACAAAAGTCCAAGACCAGATAGCTTCACAGGTGAATTCTACTAAACATTTAGAGACGAGCTAACACCTATCCTTCTGAAACTATTCCAACAAATTACAGAGGAGGGAATACTTGTGAACTCATCCTATGAAGCCACCACCACCCTGATACCCAAAGCACACAAAGATATCACAAAAAAAGAAAATTACAGGTACTTCCCTGGTGGTCCAATGGTTAGAATCCACCTTGCTATGCACAGGACATGGGGGGTTCAGTCCGCTGTTGGGGAACTAAGATCCCATGTGCTACAGAGCAACTAAGCTGTGTACCGCAATTAGAGAGTCCTATTCTACAAAGAAATACCCCACATGATACAATTAAGATCCCGAATGCTGCAACTAAGATCCAGGGAAGCCAAATAAATAAATAAACAGATAAATACTTTTTTAAAAAAAGAAAATTACAGGCTAATATATCACTGATGAACATAGATGCAGAACCATATTAACAAATTGAAAAATGAAAACAATATGATCACCTCAACAGATGCAGAAAAAGCTTTTGATAAAATTCAACATCCATTTAAGACTCTCCAGAAAGTGGGCATAAGAGGGAACATGCCTCAGCATAATAAAGGCCATATACAGCAAATTCACAGCTAATATTCATACTGAATGGTGAAAAGCTGAAAGCATTTCCTCTAAAACCAGGAACAAGATAAGAATGCTCACTCTTGCCACTTTTATTCAGCATAGACTTAGAAGTGCTAGTCACAGCAAATAAAGAAAAAAGAAATAAAAGGAATCTAAATTGGTAAAGAAGAAGTAAAACTATCACTGTTTTCAGATGATATGATACTATACATAGAAAATACTAAAGACACCACTGGAAAACTATTAAAGCTCATCAACAAATTCAGTAATGTTGCAGGATACAAAATTAATGTATGGAAATCGGTTGCATTTCTACACACTAGTGACAAAATATCAGAAAGAAAAATTAAGGAAACAATCCCAATTACACCAAAAAGAATAAAATACCTAGGAATAAACCTATCTAAGAAGGCAAAAGATCTGTACTCTGAAAACTATAAGACACTGATGAAAAAAATTGAAGAAAACATAGATGGAAAGATATACTGTGCTCTTGGATTGGAAGGGTCAATATTATTAAAATGACAATACTATCCACAGTATCTGTATTGATCTACAGATTCAATGCAATTCCTATAAAAACACTAATGGCATTTTTCACAGAACTAGAACAAATAATTTTAAAATTTATATGGAAACACAAACTACCCAAATAGCCAAAACAATCTTGAAAGAAAAACAGAGCTGTAAGAATGATACTCCCTGATTTGAGACTATTATACAAAGCTTTAGTAATCAAAAGAGTATGGTATGGTCAGAAAAACAGACACGAAATGGAACAGGATAGACAGCCCAGAAATAAACCCATAGAGTTATGGTTAATTAATCTTTGACAAAAGAGGCAAGAATATATAGTGGAGAAAAGACAGTCTCTTCAATAAGTGGTGCTGTGAAAATTGGACAGCTACATGTAAAAGAATGAAATTAGAACGTTTTCTCACATCTTATACAAAAATAAACTGAAAATGAATTAAAGACTTAAATGGAATACCTGACACCATAAAACTCCTAGAGGAAAACACAGGCAGAACACTCTGTGACGTAAATTGCAGTAATATTATGGATCATTTTTTGGAGAAGGAAATGGCAACCCACTCTAGTATTCTTGGCCTGGAGAATCCCAGGGACAGGGGAGCCTGGTGGGCTGCCGTCTATGGGGTCGCACAGAGTCGGACACGACTGAAGCGACTTAGCAGCAGCAGCAGCATGGATCATTTTTAGCATAACTGTCAATTCTTAAATGTATAAGTAGAACAGATAGGTCACATTATTTATCTAAAAAATGTCTGTTAAGTATCACAGGGAAATGTTCCAGAATGTCTAACCTGGGAAATATATAATCCAAGGAGAGGGGTGTCACATGTGTCAATCACCAATTCAAAATGCGCTATGATGTGGGGCAGGGGCAATATAGCATTGTGGCCCTCTGAATGAAAAAGGCCCAGAGTAGAATCCTAACTCTGCAACTCATTTTGTGATCTTGAACAAATTACTCAGCATCTCAGAGCCTCCATTTCCTTTTATGTAAACTCTGATAATGAGAGTAGCTACTTTAAGGATTATTGTGCTTTGTGAGGTAATCATCGCAGAGATTTAGTTCACAACTTGGCACAAAATAAATGTTCACTAAAGGGTAGCTATTATCATTAAGTGCCAAAATGAATAGTAAAGATAATAAACACCATGAGAGGTCTCTGGAGGAGGGGGGCACTTAAGCTGGTTACATGAAAGCTGTGTAGGGTTTCAATAGACAAAGGGTTGAGGAAGGAAAAGAGGACTTTTTAGGTAGGAAGGAAAGGATCGCTAAAATTTAAAAGGTCATCTCAAAACAGTAATTGACTTTAGTTACTGTGTATTTTTTAAAAGGACCCACTGCCTTCTAAAAGCATAATTATTTAAAATTTGATTTGCTTTCCTCATTACATTTTGCAGAATACTTGAATATGAATAGCATGTTTTATTATGCATGTGAAAGAAAAACATTTTGAATCAAATTCCATGCTATCTTTAAAGCCCCCACTGATCCATCTTTTGTCTTTTTTTTTGTCTAGTTGCTATTTTGCATTCTAATTTGGCCCTGTCTTTTATTTCATTGCACCTATTACCAGAATGCTTGTTTAAACTAAATATTTTGAAGTGTTTCCTATTCAGTATTTGATGAATGTTTATTACTGTAATTCATTGTTCAGAAAAATGTACCATATCCCACATCAGCCATTCCACCCCATTATCCATGGGGTCTAAACTATTTCACAGTCATTAAATGAATATGTTATTTGGGGATTAAATCAACGGAAAGAAAGGAAAAGGGCATCCAAAGGTTGTGAGGAGGGAAGGGAGACAGCAATGAGGCTTAGGAAGAGAACAGCTTTCCCTGCAAGTAGGAAATACATAAAAATCCTCAAGCTTTCCCTCCCTCTACTTCCTCATACTGTCTCCCAGTCCTCTAAACGTAGTACAAACTTGTATTAATCTCTCTTCCGGACTAGGGTGGGGAGTGTGGAGGGTGGTTGTATAAACATCTATAGAACATATTGTCTTCCCTTGTGTTGTCTAAGAAGAAGACCCCCCCAAGTCAAGAATTTGAGTGCCAGTTGTTTATTTGGGAGGTAAACCTAGAAAATATCAGTGTGGGAATGAGGAAGTGAGACAGGAAGGGGCAGGAAGCTAATAAAGGGTATGGTCTTACCAAGAAGTTATCAGGGTCATTCATTCATTTATTTAAGTAATAAATGCTTCCTGGAGAAATTCCAGAAAAAAATATATAGCGACAAAATGTGAAGGGTCTGAGGTTTTGCCCTACTTGTAAGCTATTAACTTAGCCTGCCACAGATTCATACTCATGGAAGCTGGCAGAAGACAGGGTTGTAGGCAAAGGAATGTGTCACGTGTGGCACAGCTGGCAGCCCCTATATCTCACAGGACAAGGGAGAATGGCCCAGGTGGATGCTGCTTATATGGTATTTATCACGAAGTTCCCATCCCCCATTGGCGGGGGCTGTTCCTGGGGCATTAATTCTGTGGCATTTCTGGCCCACTGATCATTCCACCATACTTAGTTGCCAGAGCCAGTCCTGATCGAAATGTGGAGTTGGCTTTAATTGACAACCTCCCCGTCTTCAAACTTTCCCTAAGGCGATTCTGTCTCCATCTTCCACAGGAGAAGACAGGTCCACACTTTCATGTATCTTGATCTCTTCTTTTACTCTCAGTGAAGTCTGCCTTTGTAAACTCCTCACAGGGGCTTCCCAAGCAGTGCTAGCAGTAAAGAACCCACCTGCCAATGCAGGAGATGTAAGAGACGCAGGTTCCATCTCTGGGTCAGGAAGATCCCTGGAAGAGGAAATGGCAATCCCATGGACAGAGGAGCCTGGCTGGCTACAGTCCATAGGGTCGCAAAGAGACTGAAGCAACTTAGCACAACGCATGACGTGACATCTGTACTAGGGAGGAAACGGCTGGCAGCAGTCATTTTAACCATGGAACTGGGATGGAGTCTTAAAGCTAAAGATATAAACACCCTATCTGTGGAGACTTCAGATATCAGATAGCAAATGGAGGAGGCTATGGGGAAAATGCCTACTTCACTAAAGCTGGGATTTCCTGGATGTTTTGCCCGATGTCCGAATCCCCGGGCGGGAAGAGAGAAGGCTTCCAAGACAATGCAATTCGCAAAAAGGGAAGTTTATTACTGACTCGAGCCAGGGCCTTCTGCCACAACCAACGCAGTGGTGCAGGGTCAGAAAAAGCCTTGAGCAGAGGCTGTTACCCAAATTTATAAGGTATGCATAAGCGGTTAGTAGCTGGCTTAAGCGGATTGGTTACATGTTTGCAAAGCAATTTTATTGGTACAAACTTTCGCGGGCTTTTTTTCAAACCTGGGCGTTCGCGGGCTTTTCAGCTCTCCCTTTGTTTCTTACTGGGCGCATATTGATTGGCTGGCTCCAGGTTACCTGATGGGGGTAGGGAATCTTACCATTTCGGGGGAAGCCAAAACTTAGGTCCAGGCCGCCTGTCATGGTATTAACCCTGGCAGCCTCACACTGGATGATCCCCAGGTGGCCCAGGAAGGTTAGTGCCCTGCTCTGAGTGAAGCCTCCTAGGCATTGAGAACATGAGCCCTTGGACTTCCCTGTAGCCTCTTACTCTTCCACCTGACTCAACTCTGTACTAAATCACTTTGATCTGCATGTGTGTGTGGCAGGGGTCCTAATAATCTCCCTAAATCTGTTTTTTGTCCATTTTTCTCTTCTTCCTCTCCCTATATGATAGATCAGTGGACTGAGAAACAAAATTCCCTTGTTTCAGTTAGCTGGGTCATTGCATGAGCAAAGTACACAGAGGCTCCATCCTCCCTCATCCCAAAACACTCTAGTGAGAGGCCCTGCCCCCTTCTCCCATAACTCCCAGCCAGTGACATCAGAGGATACACAGCTCAATGTAGCTTACAGATTTGTAATCAGCTAGTACCACCCTCCAGGCCAAGGAGCATCGTGGAGTAGGAGGAATTTCAAGTCCCTAAGAAACAAACACTGCCCGCTAGGACTTTCCTCCTTGTGTCCAAAGTTAACACTGCAGCTCATATTGCTGAACTCAATGTCTTTCCACTATTGCTGAGATCTATATGAATTTCCATCCCCCACCCTTCTTATCTTCAGGTTCCCTCTAGGCAAAACATTTTCCAATGCCTTTTCATATCCATGAGATAATTATTTCGGGCACTTAGCAGATTGTTATTACTATTATTGCTGCTGTGGCTTATGATATGGCTTATGTTGTGGTCATAGCAAACACCCTCTTCCAACAACACAAGAGAAGACTTCACACATGGATGTGTGTCACCAGATGGTTAACACCGAAATCAGATTGATTATATTCTTTGCAGCCAAAGATGGAGAAGCTCTATACAGTCAGCAAAAACAAGACTGGGAGCTGACTGTGGCTCAGATCATGAACTACTTATTGCCAAATTCAGACTTAAATTGAAGAAAGTGGGGAAAACCACTAGACCATTCAGATATGACCTAAATCAAATCCCTTATGACTATACAGTGGAAGTGAGAAATAGATTTAAGGGACTAGATCTGACAGACAGAGTGCCTGATGAACTATGGACGGAGGTTCATGACATTGTACAGGAGACAGGGATCAAGACCATCCCCGAGAAAAAGAAATGCAAAAGAGCAAAATGGCTGTCTGAGGAAGCCTTACAAATAGCTGTAAAAAGAAGGGAATCGAAAAGCAGAGGAGAAAAGGAAAGATATACCCATTTGAATGCAGAGTTCCAAAGAATAGCAAGGAGAGATAAGAAAGCCTTCCCCAGCGATCAATGCAAAGAAATAGAGGAAAACAACAGAACAGGAAAGACTAGAGATCTCTTCAAGAAAATCAGAGATACCAAGGGAACATTTCATGCAAAGATGGGCTCGATAAAGGACAGAAATAGTAGGGCCCTAACAGAGGCAGAAAATATTAAGAAGAGTTGTCAAGAACACACAGAAGAATTGTACAAAAAAGATCTTCATGACCCAGATAATCACGATATGTGATCACTCACAGTCACCTAGAGCCAGACATCCTGGAATGTGAAGTCAGATGGGCCTTAGGAAGTATCACTATGAACAAAGCTAGTGGAGGTGATGGAATTCCAGTTGAGCTATTTCAAATCCTGAAAGATGATCCTGTGAAAGTGCTACACAAATTTGGAAAATTTGTCAGCAAATTTGGAAAACTCAGCAGTGGCCACAGGACTGGAAAAGGTCCGTTTTCATTCCAATCCCAAAGAAAGGCAATGCCAAAGAATGCTCTAACTACCACACAATTGCACTCATCTCACACGCTAGTAAAGAAATGCTCAAAATTCTCCAAGCCAGGCTTCAGCAATACGTGAATCGTGAGCTTTCAGATGTTCAAACTGGTTTTACAAAAGGCAGAGAAACCAGAGATCAAATTGCCAACATCTGCTGGATCATCAAAAAAGCAAGAGAGTTCCAGAAAAACATCTATTTCTGCTTTATTGACTATGCCAAAGCCTTTGACTGTGTGGATCACAATAAACTGTGGAAAATTCTTAAAGAGATGGGAATACCAGACCACCTGACCTGCCTCTTGAGAAACCTGTATGCAGGTCAGGAAGCAACAGTTAGAACTGGACATGGACTAATAGACTGGTTCCAAATAGGAAAAGGAGTACGTCAAGGCTGTATACTGTCACCCTGCTTATTTAACTTATATGCAGAGTACATCATGAGAAACGCTGGGCTGGATGAAGCATAAGCTGGAATCAAGATTTCTGGGAGAAATATCAATAACCTCAGATATGCAGATGACACCACCCTTATGGCAGAAAGTGAAGAAGAACTAAAAAGCCTCTTGTTGAAAGTGAAAGAGGAGAGTGAAAAAGTTCCACATTCAGAAAACTAAGATCATGGCATCCGGTCCCATCACTTCATGGGAAATAGATAGGGAAACAGTGGAAACAGTGGCTGACTTTATTTTTCTGGGCTCCAAAATCACTGCGGATGGTGATTGCATCCATGAAATTAAAAGACGCTTACTCCTTGGGAGGAAAGTTATGACCAACCTAGAGAGCATATTAAAAAGCAGAGACATTACTTTGTCAGCAAAGGTCCGTCTAGTCAAGGCTATGGTTTTTCCAGTGGTCATGTATGGATGTGAGAGTTGGACTATAAAGAAAGCTGAGCGCTGAAGAATTGATGCTTTTGAACTGTGGTGTTGGAGATGACTCTTGAGAGTCCCTTGGACTGCAAGGAGATCCAACCAGTCCATCCTAAAGGAGATCAGTCCTGGGTGTTCATTGGTAGGACTGATGTTGAAACTCCAATACTTTGGCCACCTGATGGTAAGAGCTAATTCATTTGAAAAGACCCTGATGCTGAGAAAGATTGAGGGCAGTAGGAGAAGGGGATGACAGAGGATGAGATGGTTGGATGGCATCACTGACTCAACGGACATGGGTTTGGGTGGACTTCGGGAGTTGGTGATAGACAGGGAGGCCTGGTGAGTTGCAATTCGTGGGGTCGCAAAGAGTCGGACATGACTGAGCGACTGAACTGAACTGAACTGTGGTTTATGATTATTCAGAAAAAAATCCTATGGCTTCAGAAATACGTCCTCATCTTATGACATTTATGTTTTTCCAATTGGTGGTAATAGGGAAAATAAGTGCAAAACTGAAGGTCAAGAGAGTACTGATTTCACAGCACCCCCTGCAGTGGAAAAAGTCTACAGAAGAGGACTCAATCTTCTTACCAGACCTTTGCCGTGGTTCCCCAGAGCCAGGTTCAGAGGCAGAATTCCCTAGTCCCAACACCGGGTCGGTGATGCCTCCCTCCAATGAGAGCCTGGGACTCTAAATGAGTCATCATCTCTTTCTTCGGAAGTTCAATGCTTCGATTAAAAGACAGAAAGAAGGGCTTCCCCAGTGGCCCAGTGGCAGGCTGGTGCCAAGGCAGGGGACATGGGTTTGATCCCTGGTCTGGGAAGATTCCACATGCCACGGGGCAACTAAGCCCTTGCGCCACAACTACTGAGCCTGTGCTCTTGAGCCCACAATCCACAACTACTGTGCCTGCGTTCTGCAACTGCTGAAGCCCATACGCCCAGAGTCTGTGCTCCCCAACCAGAGAAGCCACCACAATGAGAAGCCTGAATATCGCAACTAGAGAGTTTGCCCCCCGCTCACCACAACTAGAGAAAGCCAGTGAGCAGCAATGAAGACCCAGAACAGCCAAAAATAAATTAATAAACAATTTAAAAGACAGAAAGAAAATTGACAGATGGGAACACCGAAGATACAGCAACCCTAACCTATTGAGAGAAGTTTGAACTGTTTAGGGACTTGGACCATAGTGGTCTTTTACTTTGCCCCCTTTCTACCATCTCTGAGAGGGAGAAGGTAGACATTTATTGAGTGAATCTGGGCTGTGGAGAAAGCCAGATCTGATCCCACATGAATTTGCTGATCAAAATTATTCTGTCTGGTTGTCTCCAGATAACTGTTAGGGCTTTCCTTGCGACTGCTTGTACAGACGTGGCTTTGTGGATTCAAGTCTCTCCTGCTGAGGTTGGGGCAGAGAAAGCAGAATTAGGTATATAGTTACTGGGAGCACAGTTGGTTTCCCCTTTCATTCCTGCCTGCTGCCCCAGCCTTAACCACAGGCTATAGAGCCCAAGGGGATCGCGGCAGAGTCAGAGAAATACGTCTCCAAGACATATTTGTTTCCGGCACAAACCACCTCTGAGATAAATGAATGAGAAAAGGTCTGAATGCCCCCAACCATAAATTTCCCGCTCTGGCTTGTGACAAAAGAAAAAAAAAAAGACTCATAAATTTGTTTTTTAGTATCTTTAGTCTACCTGGAATTAATTTTTGTGTGTGGAGTGAGATAGCAGTCTGATTTCTTCTTTTTCCTTTTTACACACAGATATCCAGTTCTCTCAAACCATTTGTGGAAAAGTACATCCTTCCTCCTCAATCTGGAATACTACCTCTTCTCTATATCATTTCTATGACTGTGTAGACCTGTTTCTATTGTGTTACACTGGTCCCTGTCTGACTGTGAATCCTCAGCTCGGAATGTGACATGAGAGAAATAAACTTTGCTTTTTAAGCCTCTAAACTTTAGAGACTCTGTTTGTTATAGCAGTAGGCCTTCCATAATGAATACAGGAATTGGTACCATGAAAGTAGAGCAGCGCTATAACAAAAATCTAAAATTTTCAGCATTTGCTTAATGCCTAGGTAGCAAATGATGAAGAAATAAATAGAGCAGGCTAGAAATCTGGGGTCCCCAAGACAGCGGTACGATTATAACCCAGCAGGATCCTATGGGAGCCTTCCAGGGACAGACCCCTCCCCCATATCCTCTGCTTTAGCTCCTCTCTGAAGTATCTGGGTAATAGTGTCTGATGCACATTTCCTGAGTTGTTTTACGGATGCTAAAATCACCACCAGGCAATTCCTTGGCAGTCCAGTGGTTAGGGACTCTGCACTTTCACTGCCAAGGGCCTGGGGTTCAATTCCTCCCTGGGGAACTAAGATCCTGTTAGTCACTTGGTGAGGTCAAAATAAAATTTGTTTAATTAAAATTTATGAAACACCACCAAATGGAAGAAATTAACTTACTTGATGATCATCAGCACGTAGCCCCCAGATCTACTGGCGTCTAAAGGATTGATAATGTTAACCCCTGTGACATGGCCCTGTTATCTCAGTATCAAATACCCTGCCTTACCTGGCCTTTAAAAATGCTTTGCCTTGGGATCCTTGCTGGGTGCCCTGCAATAAATGCTGCACCTTACTTCACCACAACCTGGTGTCAGTAGACTGACTTTACCGCACACAGGCAAGCGGATCCAAGCTTGGTTGGGTGACACAACCGTTACTCTTTAACTTGAAAGGTACACTGTCTGCCTACCAATCCAGTTAGCTCTAGGGTAAAAACTAGAATGCTAATGTGTAGTGGTTTCTCTTTGCTGCTTCAGCAAGGAATTACAAGAAAAAGATGAACTCAGGCAAGAAACAGCCAGTTTGCAAGCAGGGGTAGAAGGGAACAGAGAGAGTCATTATATTAAAAGCTTCACAGGATTGGAAAATCCAACTGCTCCTGGACCTAAGTGATACATCTTTTCATCAAAGTTTAAGATTCAGCAAGACCTTTATGTCAAACAAGAAGACAAACAATGGACCCAGCGGGGAGGCAAGGATCAGATTGTAGTCATCATTCCTCCTCTCAGCAAATCTATTGTTCCAGATGGCAACAAGTTAGCATACATTAAGAGATAAGAGGGGAAGAGACAATAAGGAAGCAGAGAGTAAAGTAGGCCTAAGAATTCTGTCCAGAAAATTACTTTGATTGTAGATACCTTTAGGTGAAAGTGACTGGAAGCAAATTGAATAGACATCTACTTTCACATTTCATCAATTCTTTTTTTTTCCTTTCAGTTTTATTGAGATACTGTAGTCCCTTGGTATCCATAGGGATTGGTTCCAGAATCCCTGTGAATAGCAAATTCTTTGGTTGCTCAGTATTAGTCATTCAGTCATCTCCACTCTTCGTGATCCCATGGACTTCTCCATCCATGGAATTCTCCAGGCAAGAATACTGAAGTGGGTAGTTATTCCCTTCTCCAGGGGATCTTCCCAACCCAGGGATCGAACCGGGGTCTTCTGCATTGCAGGTAGATTCTTTACCATTGGAGCCTCCAAGTTCCTTCCATAACATGGTATAGCATTCACATATAACCTACTCATATTCCATATATTTTAAATCATCTCCAGGTTAATTATAATACCAAATACAATGTAAAGGCTATGTAAGAAACCGCCTACCTGTGGCAAATGCAATTTTTCCTTTTTGGAACTTTCTTTTTTTTTTTTTTGGCTGCACCACACAGCTTGAAGAATCTCAGTTCCTTGATCAGGGTTTGAACCCAGACCACAGCAGTAAAAGCACCAATGCCTAACCACCAGACCACCAGGGAACTCCTCTGAATATTTTTGATCCTTAGTTGGTTGAAGCCATGGATGCAGAACCCAGGGATACAGAGGGCTGACTGTATGCAGGGATACCTCATTGTAATGTGCTTCACTTTATTGTGCTTTGCAGAAATTGCATCTTTTACAAATTGAAGTTTTGTGGCAATCCTGCCTGCAAATCTGTCAGCACCATTTTCCAACATTTGTTCACTTTGTGTCTCTGTCACATTTTGGAAATTCTCACAATATTTCAAACTTTTAAAATTATTATTACATTTATTATGGTGATCTGTGATCCCTGATCTTTGATGTTACTATTATAATTGTTTATGGGGGCCACAAACTGTGTCCATATCAATAAATGACTGCTCCACTGACTGGCCATTCCAATCTCTCAACCTCTCCTCGGGCCTCTCTATTCGACTCACAACAATATTGAAATCAGACCAATTAACAACCCTACAGTGTCCTCTAAGTGTTCATGTGAAAGGAAGTGTAGTTGGATGCATGAGACAAGTGCTCAGGGCTGGTGCACTGGGAAGACCCAGAGGTATGAGATGGAGAGGGAGGTGGGAGGGGGGGATCGGGATGGGGAACACATGTAAATCCATGGCTGATTCATGTCAATGTATGGCAAAAACCACTACAATATTGTAAAGTAATTAGCCTCCAACTAATAAAAATAAATGGAAAAAAAAGAAAAAAAGAAAGGAGGCGTAGTATACCTCTCACTTTAAATCAAAATCTAGAAATAATTAAGCTTAGTGAGGAAGGTACATTGAAAGCCAAGACAGGCCAAAAACTAGGCCTCTTGTGCCAAACAGTTGTGAATGCAAAGGACAAATTCTTGAGGAAAATTAACCTGCAGCTCCAGGGAACACAGAAATGATAAGAAAGTGAAACAAGCTTATTGCTGATATGGAAAAAGTTCTAGTGGTCTGGATAGAAGATCAAACCAGCCCACAACATTCCCTGAAGGCAAAACGTAATCCAGAGTAAGCCCCTAACTCTCTTCAGTTCTATGAAGGCTGAGAGAGGTGAGGGAAGCTACAGAAGAAAAGTGTAAAGCTAGCAAACGTTGATTCATGAGGTTAAAGGAAGGAGGCCATCTCCAGAAAAACAAAGTGCAAGGTGAAGCAGCAAGTGCTGATGGAGAAGCTGCAACAGGTTATCCAGAGATCTAAGATCATTAATGAAAGTGGTTATACTAAACAACAGATATTCAGTATGGACAAAACAGCCTCCTTTGGGAAGAAGATGCCTTCTAGGATTTTCACAAGTACAGAAGTCCATGCCAGGCTTCAAAGCCTCAAAGGACAGGCTGACTCTCTTGTTAGGGGCTTAGGAAGCTGGTACTTGAAGTTGAAGTCAATGCTCATTTGTGTTGTTGTTTAGTCGCTAAGTGGTGTCTGACTCTTTTGTGACCCCATGGACTATATAGTCCACCAGGCTCCTCTGTCCATAGAATTTCCCAGGTAAAAATACTGGAGTGGGTTGCCATTCCCTTCTCCAGGGAATCTTCCTCCCTCAGGGATCGAATCCATGTCTTCTGCATTGGCAGGCGTATTCTTTACCATTTAGCCACCTGGGGTTCATTTACCATTCCGGAAATCCTAGGGCCTTTAAAACTTATGCTAAATCTATTCAGCCTCTGCCCTATAAATGGAACAGCAAAGCCTGGAGTACAGTACATCTTTTACAAGACAGTTTACTGAATATTTGAAGCCCGCTATTGAGACCTACTGCTCAGAAGAAAAGATTTCTTTTAAAATGTTACTGCTCATTGATAATGCACCCAGCCACCCAAGAGTTCTGATGGAGATATACAACAATATTAATGCTGTTTTTTACCTGCTAACACAACATACACTCTGTCACCCATGGATGAAGGAATCATTTCAACTTTCAAGCCTTATTGATTATGAAATACATTTCACAAGGCTACAGTTGCCATAGATAGTGATTCTTCTGATGGGATCTAGGCAAAGTCAATTGGAAATCTTCTGGAAAACTATTCGAGATGCCATTAAGAACAAAAGATCAAAATATCACATTAACAGGAATTTGGGAGAAGTTGATTCCAGCCCTCATGGATGACTTTGAAGGATTCAAGACTTCAGTGGAGGAAGTAATAGTAGATGTGGTGGAAATAACAAAGAAAACTAGAATTAGAAGTGGAACCTGGGAAGGGAGGCTCACGAAGGAGGGGATATATACATATATATATATATAAAATTATGACTGATTCACACTGATGTATGGCAGAGACCACCACAAAATGGTAAAGCAATTATCCTCCAACTAAAAAAATGGATGGAGAGGGTCATGTACACACTGCTATATTCAAAATGGATAGCCAACAAGGACCTATTGCACAGCGCATGAAACTCTAATTAATGTCATGTGCCATCCTGGATGGGAGGGGGGTTTGAGGGAGAATGGATACCTGTATATGTATGGTTGAGTCCCTTGTTGTTCACCTGAAACTATCACAACATTGCTACTCCAATACAAAATAAAACGTTTCAATTTTGAAAAAAATAAAAAAGTGGAACCTGAAGATGTGACTGAATTGCTGTAATCTCATGATAAAACTTGAACAGAAGAGGAGCTGCTTTTCATGGATGAGCAAAGAAAGTGGTTTCTAGAGATGGAACCTATTCCTGGTGGAGATGCTGTGAAGATTGTTGAGATGACAGCAAAGGATTTAGAATATGACATAAACTTAGTTGATAAAGCAGGACCAGGGTTTGAGAGGTTTGACTCCAATTTTGAAATAAGTTCTACTGTTGGTAAAATACTATCAAATAGCATTGTATGCTACAGAGAAATCATTCATGAGAGGAAGAGTCAATCAGTGTGATAAACTTCACTGTTGTCTTATTTTAAGAAATTGCCACAGCCACTCCCAATCCTTAGCTACCACCACCATCTTAATCAATCAGCACTCATCAACATCTAGACAATATCCTCCACCAGAGGGTGAGATCTTAGCTCCCCAACCAGGGATAGAACTTGTGCCCCTGCAGTGGAAGTGCGGAGTCTTAACCACTGGACTGCCAGGGAATGTGACTGTTACACACAATGGGAAGCCAAAAAATTCCTGTGACTTATTTATTGTGGTGGTCTGAAGCTGAACTCACAGTATCTATGAAGTATGCTTATAACTGACATACAGACTGTATAAGTTTCAAGTGTACAGAGGACTTCGCAGATAGTCCAGTGGTTAAGAATCTGCCTGCCAATGCAGGGGGTAGGGGTTGGATCTCTGATCCGGGAAGATTCCACATGCCATGGGGCAACAAAGCTCGTGCAGTGCAATTACTGAAGCCCATGCGCCCTAGAGCCTGTGCTCTGCAACAAGAAAAGGCACCGCAATGAGAAGCCCATGCACAGCAGCTAGAGAGTAGCCCCATGTTCCTGCAACTAGAGGAAAGCCCATGTGCAGCAATGAAGACCCAACGCAGTCTAAATAAATAAGTAAAAATAAATACAATAATAAAAAGTGTACAGCATAATGATTTGACATATATATTGTGATATGATTATCATCGTAAATTTAGTTAACATCCATCATCTCACATAGATAGACAGGAAAGAAAAAAATCTTTCTTTTAATGAGAATTTTTAGATTTACTCTCAGCAACTTTCAAAGTATACAGTATAGCAGGGTTAACTGTAGTCATCATTTTATACATTACACCCTCAGTACTTATATATCTTACAACTGGAAGTTTGTACCTGTCGATCACCTTCATCCAGTTTTCCCATAACCCACCCCATGAATCTGATAACCACAAATCTGATCTTTTCTGAGTTTGCATCTTTTTGTTTTGTTTTTTAGATTCTGCATATAAGTGAAATCATGCAGTATTTATTTTTTCTGTCTGATTTATTTAACTTAGTATGTTAGGTCCATCCATATTGTCACAAATAGCAGGATTTCCTTCTTTTTATGCCCAAGTAATACTCCATTGTGTACACACACACACACACACACACACATATCACATCTTCTTTGTATATTCATCTGTTGATGGATACTTACGTTGTTTCCATGCCTTGGCTGTTGTAAATAATACTGCTATGAACATTGAAGTGCCTGTGACTGTTTGGTTCGTCAATTCTAAGAGATGCTTTTTTTTTTTTTTAATAACATTTTAACTTTCCAGAAATCAGAAGTGTCTTACAATTGATAGTGAATTACAATCTGTTTGCCAAGCATCTGTCCTGATATATCTGTAATTGTGGAAACATGCGGGTATTTATCCATAGTAATTCATATTTTTGTTTTGTTTTGTTTTTTGACCTTTGTATTTTATTCAGAGTATAGCCATTTAACAATGTTGTAATAGTTTCAGATGCATATATAGCATATTAAAAATTCAACATATACAGCAGATAATGTTCAGTATTGGATCACAGTTTTTCAAAAATCTGTGAAACTAAAAAAAAAAAAAAAAAAAGACTGCTTTGTGCATACAAACAGCTAGACATAATACAATGGAGGAACTGTGGCAGGGTAGGAAGCAAGGTGTGATACCAGAGTCTGCTGCTGGCTTTGTTCCCTTGGACAAATCATGCATCTTCTTAAAGTTTCACTTCTCTAGATCAACTGTGTTTTCTAGCATTACTTCTTCATTAACATCCCACTGTGGTTATGCATGCATGCTACATTGCTTCAGTCATGTCCGACTCTGTGCGACCCCATAGATGGCAGCCCACCAGGCTCCTCTGTCCACAGGATTCTCTAGGCAAGAACACTGGAGTGGGTTGCCATTTCCTTCTCCAGTAATTCATATTGCTATCACTTTGGTTGGGTTATATGCACTGTTGATACTGTATCTGTTAAGTTCAGTTGCCATTTAAAACATTTGCAAAATATTATCCCACTATTGGCCATTAAAATGAAAAATTATTGTATTTGCAAAAGGCATAGAACAGCAAGGCATAAATTTGATATTAATGAAGGCTCAAATTCTTAAGTTAGGATCAAGAAGTACCAGCACCAAAACTTTCAAAACAGGTGCCTAAGACTTGAGAAATCCCAGGGACAACAGAAGAATGTTAACTAATGCAGCATTACCAACTTTCTAGATGACAAAGAGGATGGAAAAGTTTTGGGGAAAACTTGCAATAGCAAGAAACAGGTTGTGAAGGTGATACAGCTCCCAAGAAAAGTATTTCCCCAACTTCCTCTTCATGTGTGATCATGGGGAATAATGGACAAAGAAGAAACTCCCAGAGCACAAGGCCAGACTCCATAGAGGATAACAAACATGGAAATTCTTCCCATCAGTAGAATCAGAGCAATCAGGCTAGTCAAAGAATTTAATGTACTGTTAGGGGTGGGAGTCTTTGCATTATCTGCTAAGTGGACATAATAATCACTACGGATCAATGACTATTTTGGTTGGTTGTTTAGTTGCTAAGTTGTGTCCGACTCTTGCAACCCCATGGACTGTAGCCTGCCAGGCTCCTCTGTTCATGGGATTCTCCAGGCAAAAATACTGGAGTGGATTGCCATTTCCTTCTCCAGGAGATTTTCCTGACCCAGGAATTGAACCAGGGTGTCCTGCATTGCAGGCAGATTCTTTACCGACTGAACTATGAGGGAAGCCTTATTAAATAAGAGCTTCATTTTAGTTTACCTTCTTCCCATAACACCATCAGTTATTGGGCAGGGAGGGAGCAAATAACTACTCTTTTTTGTTTATATTTATAGAGACCATTGGGAGCCACAGTCATTAAATTCCATTTTCCCTTTCTCCAAAACAATAGAGTCATAGTTATGATGTGGCTGCCTGGCATGGGACCGCATTTCCCAGTCTTCCTTGCAGCAAAAGGAAGCCATGTTGATATGAGAAAGATTTCACCAGTGGAATGTGAGTAGTAATGAACTTCAGCTTCCCTTACCTAAAAGAAATTCTCTGACTCTGGGATTCTTCTCTTTCTCTCTGCTAGCTGCAATAGTAACTAGTGACCTTAGAAGCCATGGGTTGAAGATGCCAAAATATACTACCAGCCTGTAACTTGGAACCGTGATATAAAAAAGAAATAAACTTTATTCTTTAAATTAAGTTCCTAAATGCTGGCAATCTCTTTTTTAACAGCACATAACCTTTAACCATAACTAACACACATAATTTACAACTGTTTAAACCTACCATGAAGATTAAAAATATTAGATAACTTCGAATGGGTGAAAGAGTAAGTAGTTTTGTTTGGCTTGGGTTTTTTGTTTGTTTGTTTTTAGTTTAGTTTAAGGGATTCCTAGAAAAAGGTTTAAAGACTCCTGGGACTGGTCATACTTGGTGGTTTCTGTTTCTCTACTTTCTAGTCTAACTCAGCAACCTATGGTAGTCTTGATTTGTCTACCTCCAGAAAGAGGGGATGAAGGTTCCAAAAAGGCAGATATTTAATCACTTGTTCTACTCTCTACAACCTCTAGATATATCAGATGTCTTCCCCACCCATAGCTTCTTCCAAGGGAACCTCCCCTACCTTCACCTCCTCTTGTGAAACTTGCCCATACTGTGTTTCATGTGACTCAGTGCACCCCATTTCGCCACCCCTGTCATGGTCATAACTGACTGAGCCAGGGTGGGCACCGACCAATGAGCCAATACATAGACAGGCCAGGAACCACTGATGTAGCCTGGTCCCAAACACCAAATTGGCTCTAACATACTAGTTCTTTTTAGAAAATATGGGGGGGGGGAAATGGCAAAGGAAACAAAGGATGTCTAGAGAGAGGCCATGAATTAGTTCCGGGACCATTCAGGGAAGAAAATAAGTTATAAAGAAGCAAGAGCTGTGCATTGGCAGAAGCAAAGGGATACAGAATAAAACTAAGCTCTACAGAAAAGAGGAAACAAGTAAAGCAGAGAGGGTATTTCTGTCTCACGTATGGTGTGCCAGTTGTCCTAGTTATCTGCTCTCGACTACACACACATGGGCATTGTGGATAAAATCAAACAAATATCCTTTAGAATGCATAGCTGAGATAAGATAATTAAATCTGGAAAAGGAAGAAGGAACAAAGTAAAGCTAAAACCAAAGTGGTAAGCTCGCACTGATGGAGAATTTATTGTTCTCAACAAATAAGAAGCATGGCAGGGATAAGAGATAAAGAGCTCTCTCAGTGAAAGGATGGACCATTATTCTACCCACCAACAAAGGGACATCATGAGGACACTTGTCAATCTAAGGTTGACAATTGTCAGCACTCCCAAGTGGGACTTACATCAGCAGGGGAACAGAGATTAAATGTCTCCAATGTGGCTTCCCAGACACATGGTATACCTTAGGTACACCAACTGTGTTTGAATAATCGAGTCTAGTCCTTATTTTGGGGAAGCCAGTCTGAGGGCAGTTATCCAATCTGTTCCGTTTGCCCACACCACCAGCTGAATATTTGTACACCCCATGGAATGAGTCATGCCTATGAAGACAAAGTTGGGGAAAGCTATCTGAAGTGCTGACAGGTGTTTTGTGTGAGGTTTTAGCAGCTTGGGCCCACACTGCTGTTTTTGATAGACTTATCAATAAGATTAAGGGCAAAAAAAAAAAAAAAAAAAGATTAAGGGCAATGGTGATCAAACTGTGGCCACAGCTGACTAGCAGAGAACAGTAAACCCAGCAGTCAGTTAAAATATAAGTGTTAGTCGCTCAGTCGTGTCCGACTCTTTGCAACCCCACGGACTGTAACCAGCCAGGCTCCTCTATCCACAGAATTCTCCAGGCAAGCGTACTGGAGTGGGTTGCCATTTCCTACTCCAGGGATCAAACCCAGGTCTCCTACATTGCAGGCAGACTCTTTACCATCTAAGCCACCAGGGCTAGGGCCAAAATATAAAGTGTGAAGCAAAACAGTTAAGGACAGCCACACGGGGGACATTTTCCTTTGTGAGGAAGGCTCCAGAGATGGTTCTGAAAGACAAAATGCAATTAGTGTCCCTCCCTCCTCTGCTCATCTTGGCATCTGAGGCACTCCCTCCCCAAGTGCTGATGTTGTTCTCCACAAAATTGATGTGGCTCATTTCAGCAGCCATAACTTCACCTTTTTCTGATCATCTATCACTCATAACCAAACCAATGGTCCACAAAGATCAGGTGCAAGAGGGACAAGGGTTTTTTAAAAATAAAACTTAGACCTGGACTTCCCTGGTGGTCCAGTGGTTGAGAATTCACCTGCTGAGGCAGGGAACACAGGTTAGACCCCTGGTCTGGGAAGATTCCAGATGCCGCAGGACAACTAAGTCCGTGACTCACAACTACTGAGCCCATATGCTGCAACCACTGAAGCCTGCATACCCTCGAGCCCGTACTCTGCAACAAGAGAAGCCACCACAATGTGAAGCCCTTGCACCACAACTAGAGATTAGCCCCCAATCGCCACAACTAGAGAAAGCCTGTGTGCAGCTACAAAGACCCAGCACAGCCATACATAACTAAATAATTTTTAAAAAACATTAAAAAAACTTAGACCTATGGGTCTAAGTTTGGCCCATATGGGTCACTGTAGGAAGGCTCAGTGAACAGTATACTCAATTAAGTGGTCATTATCTTTATGATTTAGACCATGGCAGTGCAACAGAGAATCCAGATAGCTGAACCAAAATTGTTTCAGTCCTCTTGGCCCTTAATAGACTTAGTTGCTGTCCAAGAAGTGCATCAACTAGGCTGACTTGGGGTTGCCCCTAGGGAAAAAAAGAAGCACCATGCCTAGAGATGATCAGGATGGAGTTCTAACTTTTCAAAAGTTGACCTTGGCTGCCTAAGAAGTGGGGCTTCCCAGGTGACACCGTGGTAAAGAACCTGCCTGCCAATGAAGATGTTAAAGGACACGGGTTCCATCCCTGGGTCGGGAAGTTCCCCTGGAGAAGGAAATGGCAACCTACTCCAGTGTTGTTGCCTGGAGAATCCCACGGACAGAGGAGCCTGGTGGGCTATAGTCCATGGGGTTGCAAAGAGTCAGACACAACTGAGCGCACACACACCTAAGAAGCAACTGGATGATCCCCTTTTGGGGGCAAACTGCCCTCAGGGACCAAACTGCTTTCAAAGGTGTACAGACCAGGAAGAGGTGAGGGAAACAGAGTCAGAAACCTTTTTAAGTTAATTTTTAAGAGGCTGGTTAAAACCCCACCGGATGCCTGTGGGTGACAGAAGCATGGGGGAATAATGGAATACCTTGACAATCAGCCCATTGTATGTGGCTTTATCCACAAAAGGGGCATTATTGTCAGCCTGCAAATATCTGGGGAGCTGATCACATGACACAGGTTAGCTTCAAGGGCCACAGTGATTGGTTGGGACTCAGCTGATCAGACTAGAACTGCAGGACAGTAGCCTGAAAAAGTGTCAACGTCAGTGAGTCCCCACTGATAGATCTTGGGGGGTGGCGGCGGTGGTCAAAGGTCCAATGTAAATCTTCTGGGACTAGATGGAGTCAGTGCCTCATATAATGTAGCCTCCCTCGTTGTGAGACAAATGGGTCAGCTTTTGACAAGCGTCATGAGACTGGCAGGAAGTGGCAGCCTCTGCCATAGAAGCAGATGTTTATTTTGTATGCAATCTGTGAGGGTGGATGTGTTGCCATGTCTGATCTAAACTGCAGTGATGATCATCTGGGCAGTGTGGCCTTGATTAGCAGCTTGATTTTCAGATGGTCTCATCTGGCCTTTCCATGGGCATTGACATGAGTGACCCAGATGGTCTGATTAGAAGTCATGATTTGCTTCCACACTATATGGCCACAAAGAGGGATGTCTTTGATCTATTGTTTTCCAAGTGGCAGACCAGGCAACTAGGCCATTGGCAATAGCCAAGAAGTCAGTGAAAACAGAACAAGGTCCATCAAAGGGAATATTGGTCAGAGCTATGAGAATGGCCTTGAGTTCTGCCCCACTAAGTGGAGCCATCTTCATATTTGGTTCTGTATGGCTGGTGGTGAAGTTGAATAGCTGCAGCATCTTAGTAGACACCACTGGGTTTCAGTTCGAACCATCAGTGAACCAGGCCCAGGCATTCAGGGAACTTCTGTGAGTCAAGGGTCCCATTAGCTTTATTTCTAGGAACAGAGTGGGGGATAAATTATCTCCCAAAGGGACAGCTGTCACTATTTCATTTAATGTTGAGATCCTGTTTGGGCCAGGCAGGCTACTTTCTTGAATATACCATTTTCTTTTGACAAGTGAAGCTTATTGGACCCATCCCACCTTATTAGTCATGGAATTCAAGTTGACCTAATGGCAATATCAGGTTGGAGAGTCACAAAGCCTCCATGGGTCAGGAGTTCAGTTTTGACAAGAGCCTAGGAGAAAACTAATAGCTATTAATACTTTTCTAAAGGGCTGTTTCTAGCAGCCATGTCAAGGAGGTGATTAGTCCAAAACCCCAAGGAGAATTTCTGGGGGGAGGCTGCCTCCCTTTGCCAGAAACTTTAATCAGCAAAATCATCTGTCATAATCATTATATTTATAGGACCCTAAACCCTGATGTTGGGAGGGATTGGGGGCAGGAGGAGAAGGGGACAACAGAGGATGAGATGGCTGGATGGCACCACCGACTCGATGGACATGAGTTTGAGTAAACTCCGGGAGTTGGTGATGGACAGGGAGGCCTGGCGTGCTGCGATTCATGGGGTTACAAAGAGTCGGACACGACTGAGCGACTGAACTGAATTGAACTGAAAGGTAGAACGCACACCATAACTTGTAAGACAGCTTCAAACATGGTCTGTTGGCATAAACCCCATTCAAAGGATGCTGACTAGCAGTTTAGCTGATATAACAGGCCACATAGCATGCCCTGTGGGTCACATACCATTTCCAGTACCCAAAGGGTCCCATGAGGTGCTGGGCTTCCTGTTTGGTTTGGAGGGCCAAAGAGGGAGCCATTTTTCCATGATTGCCACAGGGATTGAGTTTTACAAATCCACTCACTTAATCTCAAGAAACCTTGTCAGGTGAGAAGGCCCCTGAATTTTTTCAGGTTTATCAGCCACTCCTCCTGGTTATCTCCATGGTATGATAGCTTAACTATCAAGGTCACTGAGCCTGAGGCTTTTGACTTGCCAACAAGGCATCATCCATATAGCAAAAGCTTTGGACATGGAAGGTAGAGGAACTTATGCTAAATCCTGATTCACCAACTGGTGGCACATGGCAGGGGAGCTTAGATATATATCCCTGGGGGATACTATAAACATATATAGGAGGCCTTGCTACTTGAATGCGAACTGACCTTGCTCCTCAAATGTCAGTAAGATGGCACAGAACATGTTTGTGACATCTAAGACTGCATACCACCTGTCATCAGCCTGTGTAACGGATTCAGTTGCAGTCCTATGTCTGAAACAGTCTGGGCTTTGGGAGCAACAATTGAAATCAGTTGGTAATAATCTGCTATAAGCCTTTAGCTTTTGTTAGTCTTTTTTTTTACTGGTCATTAAGGGCTGTCATTTTGAGATCTCTGATGTCTTTAAGTCTTTAATCAAGGCTGTGATTTCCCTTTCTCTTCCTGGGGGGTTTGTTAGCTTTTGGTGAATCATAAGAGCTAGACTGAAAAACTATTTACACTTCTGCTATAGACTATATTTCTGTCTTTTCCCAAAATTTATATGTTGAAATCTAACCCCCAAGGTAATAGCCTTAGGAGATAGGGCCTTTGGGAGGTGATTAGGTCATGAGGGTGGTGCCCTCATGAATGAAATAAGTGCCCTTATAAGAGAGACCTCAGAGAGTTCCCTTGCCCCTTCTTCCAGGTGAGGACACGGCAAGAAGATGATCCAGAAAGTGGGTCCTCACCAGAAAATGAATCTGTTAGCACTTTGATCTTGGACTTGCCAGACTCATTTGTGCTGTTTATAAATCACCCAGTCTGTGTTATTGTGTTATAGCATCCTGAACTGACCAAGACAACTTCCCACTAGTATTTCTGTCTATGCTGCTCTTCCCAATGTCAAAAATCATCTCTGGCACTTATGGGATGAAGATATAACACACCAATTCCTACTATACATTCAGATGAGGAAGCAAAAATGACAGTACTTTAAATTGGCCTAATGAACCCCATTGATTAGATTTCCTTCCCCACTGTCAACCATGCCTAAATACTATTATCTAGATCTGAGGGCCTTTTCCTTCCTCAGATCCCATAGGATAGTGACTGGGCATCTGTATCCAACAGAGCCATAATGGTTTGAATCCCTCACTTCTCCCAAATTCCCCTTCGATGGGTGCATAAGGTTTTCAATCCCGCTTGGGGTAAGTAAACTCTTGGCCCTAATTCTAAATCATTTTTTTCCTAAAAGTGGCCAAGGTTAGGGTAGTGGAGGGAAAGACTGGGGACATAGAGGGAGGGAGTGGGTCTGTGCTATTAAAGAAAAAGGGCTTTGCAATTGAGCAGCATAGCAACAGCTCATGATGCAACCAAACAAACTTCACTGTTTTTAATCCACCCAACATTTTACATCAAGCAACAAAGTTCTTTATGGCTGACACCATTGATTTCAACTTTGGGTACCCCTTCACACCAGTTATAACCAGTGTGGCTTCCTGGCTGAAGCTAATGGGTTTGTACCTGCTGGATTACAGGGGCTTGACTTGCACAACAGTGACCTTCTTAGAGGATTTCACCTTAATCCAGGGCTTCTGTTGTCCCATCACCAAGACAACATCTCTTACATTCTCACCTGGTTTCAACACGAGGGGAATTTTCCAGGGCAGTAGGGTTGACTGTAAGAATCTACCTAGCTTTGATCCAGTCAATTTATCATTCTCTAGTGGGTTATCTTCACCAGAATTTTAAACCCAATCTCAGGCAGTAAGAGCCTAAAGGCTAGTCAATGCCTCATTTGTGGATTCCCATGGTAGTTTTCCTGTTTGGGGGAAGTCTCCCTGGGAGGCCCGAAGTTCCTTTATAGGAGCCAGAACCAACTGTAAAAACTTCTGAGACCTTTCACTGTCCTCTCCTAGTAGATCTAAGGCAGATATGATAGACCTCTGCCAAGGGGCTGAATCAGAGGACAGAACAGCTGTTGCCTTCTTCCTTGAGAAGCATTACTAGCCTCACTCCCTCATCTCCCAAGTGAAGCAGCCAAACTTCTAAAATTTTGCCTGGTTTCTGTCCATAGTGTCCATGAATTCCCCTCCTTTCATACTTCTCTGCAACTGTTGTGTGAAAGAGGACAGAATCTTTTGCACACCTTGGATAAATCTTAGTGCTGTTATGTTGTATATATATAAATATACCATGAAAAAAAAGTTTTAAATAAGACTGAATGAGAAAAACTAATCTAAGTAGAATTAAAGTGTACGTATCCTTCGGTGGAAGACAATTTCCCATAGGTCTCTCATGTTTATACACATCTTGCAAGTGAGGCAGTGACTATTTGTTTAGTTTAATGTAGTTCCACTTCTTTATCTTTGCTCCTGTTCCTGTTTCTGCTGTCATATTAAAAAAATCATCATGAAAACCAACATCAAGGAAATTTTCCCCTATGTATTATTCTGGGAGTTTTATAGTTTTGGGTCTTACAATTAAGTCTTCAGTCTATTTTGATCTTATTTTATGATGTAAGATTAATTAATTAATTGTAATTGATTAATAATATTTAAATTATAATATAATTTTATTATATCATATAAGATAGCAGTCCAGTTTCATTCTTCTGTACAGAGATATCCAGATTTCCCAACAGCATTTATTGAAGAGCCTATCCTTTCTCCATTATGTATTGGTGCCCTTAGCAAAGATTAGTTGACCATGTATGTATGGGTTTATTTCTGGTTTCTCTATTTTGTCCCATTGGTCTATGTGTCTGTTTTTATGCCAGTACTATACTGTTTTAATTTCTGTGCTTTGTAATATAGTTTGAAATCAGGAAGTGTTATGCCTCAGGCTTTGTTCTTCTTTATCAGAATTCTTTTGGCTATTTAAAGTCTTTTGTGGTTTCATATGAATTTTAGGATTTTTTTTATATTTCTGTGAAAAATGCTAATGGGATTTTGACAGGGATTACTCTAAATTTGTAGATTGCTTTGGGAACCACAGACATTTAACAATATTAAGTCTTCCAGTTGAAATGGAGAATATGAGACCCCAAAATATGCCTTTTTGCACAAAAGAATTATTTTGACAGGTTATTTTCAAGAAACAGCAGACACAGGAGAAGTTCTGAAAAACAATTAGAAGCTATCTTTTTGTAAGGGACATTTAAATTTATAAAGGAAATTTCCATTTGTAAGTGTGTCTCCCTCTCTGTAACAGGAAAAGAATAACAGCTCTAAATCACAGGAAATGCTCATCAATGGAGAAGGCATCTACTTAAAGCTGTAAACAAACTTACTCTCGTTTACTGTGCTTTTTCTGATATCCTCCCATAACTGGCTCCCTTGCCCTCTAACATCGCTCTTTTGCCTTTAACTACAGACAGTAGTCAAGGTGATGTCTTGGGCCATTTCAGAGTTACTCATTTTTCCTGGGTATCTCCCAAGAGGTTATTAAACAACATGTTATTAAACTTATGTTTTTCTCCTGTTAATGTCTTTAGTACTTCCCTGATGGGCCAGTGGTTAAGAATCCTCCTGCCAAAGCAGAGGACACAGGTTCAATCCCTGGTCTGGGAAGATTCCACATGCCACAGGCAACTAAAGCCCATGTGCCACAACTACTGAGCTAGTCCAGCAGTCCATACAGTCCACAGGGTCACAAAGAGTCAGACATGACTGAAGCAATCGAGCACGCAACAAGGGAAAAACAAGCAGAAGTTTATTAGCATGTGTATCATGCACACACTGGGAGCACTCAAAGATGAGTAACTCAAAGGGGAGGTTAGAACTTGGCTTATATATTGTCAGAATAAAAGACCAATACCTTTCTAGAGATACAAGACAAAGGAGAAGGGCTTTTGAGTTTCCAGGGTGGCAAATAGTGGGAAGACAAATGCTTGGGGGAACTAGTGGAAGATAAGGACTACTTAGGTTTTGTATGTAGATCCCTTTGGCCTTGTCTCTGACTAGATGAGGGTCTAGAGTTTTCCACAGTTATTAACTTTTCTCATTCTTGGGGGAGAAAAGAGAGGGGAAGGGGAAAGCCTCTTCAAATGTATATCCTGCTTTTAGGCAAGTAGAGACCTTTTCGTGTATCTGCTTCTTCTCAGTTGCCTTAAACTCAAATTGATCCTTATGGCACAGTGGCATATTTTGGAGTGGCATATTCTGCTATCCTTCAGCTCTTAGCATTTATAATTGCCCTTCACATATTTTATTTCCCTGTACTTCATTCTGATGTCCTCAAGTGTATCTCCAGTACCTAGCCTGAAACACAGTGGGTGCTGACTTGAACTACCTTAAAATTACTGCACTTCACCTTCGCTTGACAAATGCCAGAAAATGAGTGTCCAAAAAAACTATCAACAGAGGCCTAACAACAGAGTTCTAGAGGCCAAGGTCCCCAGTACAGTCCTTTATTCATACAATTTTCATTTTGTATTGTATTTGTGTGTTTGAGAATTCATTGTTAATCTCTTGACAAACTGATTTACATTATAGCAAGTTGCATCCCCACTCAGAGATTATTTGCATTTAAAAGCAAAGGCTGAAAAGGAGAATTCCTATTGCCAGGGAGGAATTCCAAGTATCTGTTGCTGGCCAATGAGGTGAATTTTTCTGAAGGGGCCCGAAACTGTTGGAGAAGGGTTGGCGTCGGCGGCGGCGGGGGGGGGGGGGGGGGGGGGGGGGGGACACAGACTACCAAATCATGCCATAGAAGGAAGTGATTTTATTTTGATTGTAACTAGCAACAAGGGGTATCCTGAAGACTTGAACAGAGTCCTAAGGAGATCTGAATTTGCAAAGAGAAGGCGAGTGAATGTACTAGCACTTAAAGAGTTAAAGAGAAATTATGTTTCTGCCAGCAGTTCCTGGGACTCTGTCCAAACAGCATGCTGTCAGCAGCATCAGCCGGCAGGAACGCATAATCTTCCACCCTTAGGTTTCGGTGGGTAATATTAGCTTAAAAAACACTCCAGATTTTCCGTGTTCATGTGGTATAACTCACTTCAGACATGCCCCTTTCTCCAATAGTCACCTCCTACACTTGAGGAAATTTCTTTCTTTCTCTCCTTCTCCCCTTTCCCCCTCCCCCTCTCCTCTGCTTCCTCCCTCCCACTCTGTCTTTCTCTCTTCTCTCTCTCTTTTTTTCAATACAGCATCTAATTCAGGAAACCAACCAGCATCTCCCAGGAGAGAAAGGCAGCTTTTCAGACTGGAGAGTCGCTTTTCTTTCATTTACCATCATTCTTTGAGTTAAAGGAGTACAATGGCGTCCGGTTTTAACATTTCTGGAATCAAACATACTACCTAATTCTTTCCTCCCCCCATAAAAGGTCTTATTAAATTGATGGTCAACCAATGACATGGCATGTTAGGGTGGAGGAAAGACAAGCCACAAAAACACCCTCACTGTTATTACTTTCATCCTGGTAAGAAGTATGTTACTTCGCTGAGGAGCAACCCCTCCCCCCATCTCTGCCGAAGAACAAAGCAAAAAGACGTCTCATGCACTATACTGTAGTGTATTTCAAATCAACAATATTAATTATATGCAAAACTCCATGATGTATATAGAGCTGACTAATTCAGTTCAACTAAAGCATATTGAGGCTTAAATGGAGCTGGCACTAAGGTTACAAAGAATAAATCATGGCCTCAACTTTAAGTAGCTCAGTGTGGTCAGGGAGACAGTCTACAGATAATCATAAAACAGTATGGTAAGCACTGTAATAGGAGTTCAGAAGAAGAAACAGTAAAAATTTTGTGGTGAATGGAACTTTAAGTTCTTTACAGAGAACTGCAGTAGCTTTCAAGCCCATTGTCTCATCCTACAGTGAGTAACATATTTTTTTAACTTATTTATTTTTTAAATGAAGGATAATTGCTTTACAGAATTTTGTTGTTTTCTGTCAAACTTCAATATAGTAACACATTTTTATTGAAGTTTTTATTGAGGTAATTGTGGATCCTCATGCAATTGTAAGAAATCATACAAAGAGATCCTGTGTATCCTTTGCCCAGTTTCCACCAACAGCAATATTTTGGAAAACTGTATAATAATATCACAACTAGGATATTGATATAACCCACTGATATTATTCCGATTTCCCCAGTTTCACTTTACTTGAGTGTGTGTAAGTTCTATACAATATGATCACCTGTGTAGGCTCATCTACCCACCACCACAGTCAAGATACTGAAGAGTCCCAACAAGGATCCCTCCTCTGATTGCCCTTTCATAACCACACCCACCTCTCTCCCACTCCTGTCCCTGACTGCCTGAATCATTCGTTTGTTCTACATTTCTAAAATTTAGTCACTTCAAAAATGTTCTATAAATGCAATCACACAGTATGTAACCTTTTGATACTGGCTTTTTGTGTTCGGTGTAATTCTCTGGAGATTCAGCATGGTATGGAATACTACATGGTATGGAATTTCGTAATATGGAATATCACAGTCTGTTTACCATTCATCAGTTGAAGAACAGCTGGGCTGATTCTAGTTTTAGGCTATTACAAATAAAGCTGTTATGAACATTCACATACAGGTTTTTGTATGGACACAAGTTTTCATTTCTCTGGGATAATGCTCAGGAGTGTAATTGCTGAATTTTATGGTAGTTGCATTTTTAATTTTTTGAGAAACTGATAAACTGTTTTCCAGAGTGCCTATACAATTTTACACTCCTGGGGCTTCCCTGGTGGCTCAGTGGTAAACATTCTGCCTGCCAATGTAGGAGACATGGGTTTGATCCCTAATCCAGGAAGATCCCATATGTCATGGAGCATGTAAGCCCGTGTACCACAACTCTTGAGCCTGTGCTCTAGAGCCTGAGAGCCCCAACTATTGAGCCCATGTGCTGCAGCTACTGAAACCTGAGCCCCCTAGAGCCACCACAATGAGTAGCCCGCATACCCAACTAGTAGCCCCCATTCATCGCAACTAGAGAAAAAAACCCATGCAGCAACGAAGACCCAGCACAGCCAAAAATAAAATAAAATAAAATAAATTTTTATACTCCTACCAGCAACATATGAGAGATCCAGTTTCTCTGTATCCTCTCCAGCATTTGGTGTTGTCATTGTTTTCAATTTGTAGCCAGTTGGATATGTGTGTAATGATATCTCATTGTGGTTTTAAGTTGAATTTCCCTAATGGCTAATAATGTTCTACATCTTTTCATGTGCCTATTTGCCATCTGGATGTCCTCTTCAGTGAAGTGCCTCTTTATGTCTTTGGCCCATTTTCTACTTGGGTTTTTGTTTTCTTTACTATTGGGTTTTGAGAGATTAAAATATATGTGTGTGTGTGTGTGTATCTCCTAGATGGCAATCCTTAGATATGTGGTTTGCAAATACTTTCTCACAGGCTATACCTTGTCTTTTCAGAGCAAGAGTTTTTAATTTTGATTATGTCCAATTAATCAACATTTCTTTTTATGGCTCATGCTTTTGATATCAAGTTTAAGAACACTAGCCCTAGATCCTGAAGATCTTCTCCTATTGGTGCATTCCACAAAAGCCTGCTACTAATTTCTGAGAAATCAAACAGTGGAAGGCAAGCAGTAAGTCAGAATTTAGTAAGAATACTATATGAGTGTGCTTGGGTTGCCATAACAAAATGCCACAACATAGGTGGCTTAAACAACAGAAATTTATTTGCTCACAGTTCTGGAGGCTGGAAAGCCAAGATCAAGGTGTTGTCAGGATTTGTTTTTCTGGTGAGACCTCTGTTCCTGGCCTGTAGACAGCTACCTTCTTGCCCTTTTCCACATGGCCTTGTTGCTATTGTTGTTCAGTTGCTCAGTTGTGTCCCACTCTTTGTGATCCCATGGACTGCAGCACTCCTGGCTTCCCTGTCCTTCACCATCTCCTGGAGCTTGCTCAGACTCATGTCCATTGAGTTGATGATGCCATCTAACCATCTCGTCCTCTGTTCCCCCTTCTCTTCCTGCCTCTAATCTTTCCCAGCATCAGGGTCTTTTCCAATGAGTTGGCTCTTCGCATCAGGTGACCAAAGTATTGGAGCTTCAGCTTCAGCATCAGTCCTTCCAATGAATATTCAGGGTTGATTTCTTTTAGGACTGACTGGTTTGATCTTCTTGCATCCAAGGGACTCTCAAGAGTCTTCTCCAGCACCACATTTAGAAGCATCAATTCTTCAGCATTCAGCCTTCTTTATGGTCCAACTCTCACATCCATACATGACTATTGGAAAAACCAGTAGACACACGGCCTTGTGTCTGTGTAAATAGGGGAGAGAAAGAGCTTTCTGGTATCTCTTTGTCTTCTTATAGGGACACAGTCCCATTGGATTAGGGCCTTATGACTTCATTTAACCTTAACTACCTCTCTAAAGGCCTTGTCTCAAAATGAGTTTAAGTCTTAAGAGTCAGGAACTCTAAGCTTGGGGGCCCTTGGTGGAGGCCATTTTCTTCCACGTGGACTAGGAAGTGGGGCCTGGTGGATTTGACAGGAGAAAGAAAATGCAACAGATGCAAAGAAAGAGAAAGCAGCAGAAATAAGGGACAGAGAACATTCCTGCTCCAATCCCTCTCTTGCTGTGTCCTGGCCTTGGGTACTATGGAACATCCCTGAATAAGCTGCCCTTATTGCTTTGAGGAAGGTGAAGGGGACAGGGAAGGAGGAAGAGGAGAAAGCAGCATCTTGGACCTCCTGCCCAATCTCTCCTGCCTATTTTCAGTCCCTTTGGAACTGCCCTTCTTGGCTGGCACACTCTTTAGAGCGGTTCAGTCTGTAAAATACAATGTAAGCCACACACTTAATGTTGAATGTTCTTACAGCCATATTTTAAAAAGTATAAAAAGACAGGTGAAATGAATTTTAATAATATATTATATTTAACCCAGTATATCCAAAATACTATCATTTCAACATGTAACTGAATTTTTTCATGACCCCAAGTGATTCTCATTCAAAAGACAGGAAACATACTCTTGGTCGCCTCAGAAGGCCTAGAAATTCCTCTGAAAGGTGGGGGCTAAAGGAAGGTCTGTAGCTGGGCTAAGCCTTGGGCCTCTCAATGGTAGCTCAGTGCCCTGGGTGAGGGCAGCCATGTGAGAATTCCAGGTTTCAGTTTGACAGCACCTTAACCACCTCACTGAGACCTCTTCTAAGTCTGTGATTCTAGTTAACTCCCTAAAAGCTAAGAGTAAGGACTTTCTTCTTCATCATCATCATCCATCTGTCTATCTACCTACCTACCTACCTACCTACCTACCTATCCATCCATCCATCTCTATCATCTATTATCAGATGAGCTCTGGAGTCAGAAATCTCTGTTTTGCTTCTGTGTCTCTTATCAGCTCCATGATCTTGGGCAAGTTATCTCAACTTCTGTGAGATCCTCTTTCTACACCTGTAAAGTGGGGATAATGACAGTACCCCACCTATCACTCATGGGGTGAAGATTAAGCAAGTGAAGTATGCAAAATGTGAGAAGTGAGAAAAACACAGTAGCAAATGTTAAGTGCTCCATAGTTGGTGGCCATTACTATGGCCTTCCTCTCTAAAGGACCAACAGCTTTCTAGCAGCTAATAGAAAGAAGAGAAAACATAACATACAAAGAATAAAGAAACAGAGACACTTCAAATTTTGATGTGGGCTTAGCACAGAAGTTCCAGTCCACATTTGGGTTTCCACTTGAAGGCCAAAATAAAATGAAAGCGCTTCCCTTGTCTCAGCACACAAAATTTTGCACATTAAACACTAAACTGTTTGCACACTAAATTTTGAACATGGGCTACTCAGATGAACTTCTTCTTGGGTAATAATCTTTTCTCCTTCCTTTTCCCACAGGTTAAGGGAAATCTGTAGACCTTTTAGCATCCTCATTAAACACACACACACTTTTCATTTTCCCTACCAGTCACAGCTCTTTGCATCTGTCATTCATAGCGATTTTCCCCTGTAGCATACATAAGTCATTTTAAACAGACATTCTGGAAATTACCTTTACTGTTGTTAAAAGAACCCCTAAGGGGATGGGTAAGTGCATTTGGCTGAAGTTCACCTACATCCCCACTGAGTTAAATAAATGCCCCCATTACAATGGAAGGAGAGAAATAAACAGCAGAAAATTCAAGCTGGGAGAGAATTTAGAAATTATTCAACAAATCTTTCTTAAATTATACCTGAGGAAATGAGCCCAGAGAGACTGGCAGCACTTGCTTCTAGTAAGTTCCCCAGTCCACACCTGCCCGGTGACACTTGCCATGTTGCCTTATGGTTCCTAGGGTGTCTGTCTTGTCTGTGATCCTCTGAGGTCATCAGAGCAGGGACTGAGTTTTATACATCCAAGTCTCCAGCACTGTAACTTGAGACATGGTTCAGTTCAGTTCAGTCGCTCAGTCATGTCTGACTCTTTATGACCCCATGAATCGCAGCACGCCAGGCCTCCCTGTCCATCACCAACTCCCAGAGTTTACCCAAACCCATGTCCATTGAGTCGGTCATGCCATCCAACCATCTCATCCTCTGTCGTCCCCTTCTCTTCCTGCCCTCAATCTTTCCCAGCAACAGGGTCTTTTCAAATGAGTCAGCTCTTCACATCAGGTGGCCAAAGCATTGGAGTTTCAGCTTCAACATCAGTACTTCCAAGGAACACCCAGGACTGATCTCCTTTAGGATGGACTGGTTGGATCTCCTTGCGGTCCCAGGGACTCTCAAGAGTCTTCTCCAACATCACAGTTCAAAAGCATCAATTCTCTGGTGCTCAGCTTTCTTTAGAGTCCAATTCTCACATCCATACATGACTAGTAGAAAAACCATAGCCTTGACTAGACAGACCCTTGTTGACAAAGTAATGTCTCTGCTTTTTAATATGCTATCTAGGTTGGTCATCACTTTCCTTCCAAAGAGTAAGCGTCTTTTAATTTCATGGCTGTAATCACCATCTACAGTGATTTGGGAGCCCCAAAACATAAAGTCACCCACTGTTTCCACTGTTTCCCTATCTATTTCCCATGAAGTGATGGGACCGGATGCCATGATCTTAGTTTTCTGAATGTTGAGCTTTAAGCCAACTTTTTCACTCTGCTCTTTCACTTTCATCAAGGGGCTCTTTAGTTCTTCTTCACTTTCTGCCATAACGGTGGTGTCATCTGCATATCTGAGGTTATTGATATTTCTCCCGGCAATCTTGATTCTAGCTGGTGCTTCTTCCAGTCCAGCGTTTCTCATGATATACTCTGCATATAAGTTAAATAAGCAGGGTGACAATATACAGCCTTGATATACTCCTTTTCCTATTTGGAATCAGTCTGTTGTTCCATGTTCAGTTCTAACTGTTGCTTCCTGACCTGCATACAGGTTTCTCAAGAGGCAGGTCAGGTAGTCTGGCATTCCCATCTCTTTAAGAATTTTCCACAGTTTATTGTGATACACAGTCAAAGGCTTTGGCATAGTCAATAAAGCAGAAATAGATGTTTTTCTGGAACTCTCTTCCTTTTTTGATGATCCAGCAGATGTTGGCAAGTTGATCTCTGGTTCCTCTGCCTTTTCCAAAACAAGCTTGAACATCTGGAAGTTCATGGTTCAAGTATTGCTGAAGGCTGGCTTGGAGAATTTCGAGCACTACTTTACTAGCGTGTGAGATGAGTGCAATTGTGTGGTAGTTCGAGCACTAGTTGGCACTGCCTTTCTTTGGGATTGGAATGAAAACGGACCTTTTCAGTCCTGTGGCCACTGCTGAGTTTTCCAAATTTGCTGGCATACTGAGTGCAGCACTTTCACAGCATCATCTTTTAGGATTTGAAATAGCTCAACTGGAATTCCATCACCTCCACTAGCTTTGTTCATAGTGATGCTTCCTAAAGCCCACTTGACTTCACATTCCAGGATGTCTGGCTCTAGGTGAGTGATCACACCATCGTGATTATCTGTGTCGTGAAGATCTTCTTTGTACAGTTCTTCTGTATATTCTTGCCACCTCTTCTTAATATCTTCTGCTTCTGTTAGGTCCCTACTATTTCTGTCCTTTATCGAGCCCATCTTTGCATGAAATATTCCCTTGGTATCTCTAATTTTCTTGCAGAGATCTCTAGTCTTTCCCATTCTATTGTTTTTCTCTATTTCTTTGCATTGATCGCTGAGGAAGGCTTTCTCATCTCTCCTTGCTATTCTTTGAGACATGGTAGGTGGCGAGTAAATATCTAATCAGTGAGTGAAATGCTTTTGGACTTGTCACAGTCCATCCTGGCTTGGTATCTGGCATTAATGAAAGATCAGAATGAGGTTTTTTAGTGTCCATCTTTTGGGTTCCCAGGCTTTGTCTGTGTTCTCTGATATGCATTTGCTCTTCCTAGGGCTAAATTTTTATAAAAGGTGGCAGAGTAGAGTGACCGGGGTCCCAGGCATAACATGAAACACAATTATCTGATGGGGATTCCAAAGTGTGATGAGAATTAAAAACCCTCAATGGGCTGCACCTTAGAATGGCCATTTTCACTACCTAGTGAAAAGATCTTGCCTGAGAATGAAGCCTAGAGAGAGGACATGGGCATTAAGAAAAGGAGAGAAAGTCATTTTTCTGATGACATCATCTGAGGACCTGCACCCAATCATGCCTAAATGAAGTCAGTACATCTGCATTTGCTCTTATGAGTCAATATACTGACTTTTTATGGAAATCAAGCTGACTGAGGCTTCTGCCACTTGCCATCAAAGAGCATTGTTTAATAAAATAAAGACCAAGGACTTTCCTGGCAGTCCAGTGGTTAAGATTTCACCTTCCAGTGCAGCGGGTATGGGTTCGATTCCTGATCAGGAAGCTAAGATCCCATATGTCTTGTGGCCAAAAAACCAAAACATAAAACAGAAACAATATTGTAACAAATTCAATAAAGACTTTAAAAATGGTCCACATCAAAAAAGATCTTTAAAAAAATAAAGACCAAATAACTAGAAAACAATAAAAGCCAACTCATATGCAGTGTTAACACTGGATGGTACTGATCACAAAGACAATAGAAGTCCAGAGGCACAAGAGCTGGGACGAAGTTAATGGAGGTAATTGGAGTTGGACTGGGTGTGATTCCTGTTGTGATAATAATGAAGCATCAAGGACTGTGACTGGCACCTTATAGTAGTATGTTGTGGTATTATATGGTATAGAATCAGGAATATTACATAAGAAAGGAAGAAGGGTGGGCCAACAGAAATGCTAGCTTTTATCCTTTTTAAAGATTAAGAGGGTTGATGGAGGGGGGTAGAAAATCAATGTGGTACAAGACTGTTAGATTTAGACAGTCATCCAAGTCTACCCGAGCATCTCGGCTGAACACAATCTACTCTCTAGAGCAGTGGTTCTCAATTTTGGTTGTCCATTAGAATCACTTAAAGAGCTTTAAAAAATCCAGATACCATATATACAATAGAATATTATTCAGCTATTAAAAAGGAGTGTGTGCCAAGTCGTTTCAGTTGTATCTGACTCTGCGACCACATGGACTGTAGCCCGCCAGGCTCCTCTGTCCATGGGATTCTCCAGGCAAGAATACTGGAGTGGGTTGCCATGCCCTTCTACAGGGGATCTTCAAGACTCAGGGATCGAACCCATGTCTCTTATGTCTCCTGCATTGGCAGGTAAGTTCTTTACCACTAGTGTCACCCGGGAAGCCCATTAAAAAGGTGGGAAGCCTGCTATCTGCAACAGTATGGATGAAACTTGAGGGCATTATGTTAAGTAAAATAAGTCAGATAGAGAAAGATAAATACTGCATGATTCCCACTTATATGTGGAATCTGAAAAATTCAAACTCATAGAAAGAGAGTTGAATGATGGTTACCAGGGGTTGACGTGTGGGGGAAATAGAGAGATATCTGTCCAAGGGCACAACTTTTCCATTTTAAGATAAGTAAGTTCTGGGGATCTAATGCACAGCAGAGTGATTAAAGTTAACAATACTGTATTATGTACTGGAAATCTGCCAGGAGAGTAGATCTTAAATGTTTTCACTGCAAAATTAAAAAATTATGAGATGACAGATTTGTTAACTAGCCTTCACATGGTAATTATTTCACAATGTATACTTACATCATTATATTGAACACTTTAACTTATACCATGTTAAGGTGGCACAGTGGTAAAGAACCCACCTGCCAATGCAGGAGATGCAAGACACATGGATTTGATCCCTGGGTCAGGAAGATCCCCTGGAGGAGGGCATGGCAACCCACTCCAGGATTCTTGCCTGAAAAATCCCACATACAGAGGAGCCTGGAGGGCTACAGTCCATGGGGTCACAAAGAGTCAGACATGACTGAGCGCACACACACAAAGCTGGAAAAATTTCAGACAGCCAGGTCACACCCAGAGCAAGTTAATCAGAATCACTGGTATCAGCATTTTTAAAAACTCCCCTGGTGATTCTGCTGTGTAGCCAGGCTTGACAGCAAGTGCTCTGGGGCAGTACTTCTCCAACTTTAATGTGCATGTGAATCTTGTTCAGGTTTGGAGCGGCTCCAGAATTTAGGGCGCTAAGTATAGTTTAGGGCGATGGTGATGGTGGTGGGAAGGTTGTTCTTTCCAATTCATCTGGTCAGACTTCCCAAAAATAATCTGTGGACAGCTAAGTGTGGTGAGAGGTGAATGGGCTACATAATACCAGTTCTGATGCAGAATATAGGATGCCCCACTGTCCTTGTTTGCCTGGGTCTCAGGGGTTTCCCAGGACATGGGGCTTTCAGTGCTAAAGCAGGAAGTTATGAGTAAATCGGGATGGTGAGTCACTCTACCCATCCCTGATCTTCTGGCCAGTGAAGTTCTAGCCACCGTCATGAACCTTTCTAACCAAATTGGCACTATAGGTAAAGTGGGGGCAAGCAGGACCAAAGAGGATGCTGTTGGGAAAGGAGAAGGGAATCGCTGGGCACATAATCCTCCCTGAGGCCATCAATAGATACAACGGCAAGAGAAGGAAGACGAGCATTCTGGCTTTGCCTGGCTCACAGGCATCTATCCAGGAGCAAGGAGGCCTGACGACACAATAATCTTTGATTTAACACAGAGAAGCTGCTTGATAATTCAGGGAATTCAAACTAGAGGGCACCGGAGAATTACCCAGAGAGCTCATTCGAAATGCTGACTTGGCCCCTCCTTTAGGAAATTTTCATTCAAAAGGTCAAAGGCCTTCGAACCGGTACCCCAAGTGATTCCACACCACACTCTGAGAATCACTGATCCAAATGGCCTGCTGGCTGGTAACGTGGTCTGTCAAAGAAAGCTTTCCTGACCAAGGGATGAGTTGATCCAAAGAGATTCAGCAGAACTGGTGGGTGATGGTAAAGCTTCACAAAACAGCAGGGTCACACAATTTCAGGAGTGAATTCTAGCAAATCTCTAAGGAACAGATAATTCTAATGTTTTTAGGGTTCTAGGTCATAGACAAAGAAGGAAATATCAATACTATTGATATTGATAAATATCAATTCTATTAAGCCCAGATAACATTGAAATCAAACCTAGCAAAAATCACACAAAAAATAAAACTGCAAACCCTTCTCACCCATGAATGTCAATATGCTGCTGTTGTTGTTTAATTACTAAGTCGTGTCTGACTCTTTTGCAACCCCAAGGACTGTAGCATACCAGTTTCTTCTGTCCATGGGATTCTCCAGGCAAGAATACTGGAGTGGGTTGCCATTTCCTTCTCCAGGGGATCATTCCAACCCAGAGATTGAACTCATGTCTCCTGCATTGGCAGGTGGATTGCTTACCACTGAGCCACCAGGAAAGCCAAAATAAAAATCTGAAATAAAATATTGGCAAACAACCAGCATCATATTAAAAGAATAAATTACTGTCACCAAATAGGGTTTATACTAAGAATGCAAGGGTGGCTCAATGTGCAGAAATTTACCACTATGATACAAAATATTAATAGAGCCAAAGAAAAATTCACATGCCTGTTTTTGTAAATCATGTAATAGCATTCTACTCCATGTGTTTTCTTTTTTAAGACCTGAGTGTTACCTAATCTACCAAACCATAAACTTGGACATGCAAGCGAGTGAGCTAAATCACTTCAGTCATGTTCCGACTCTGTGCAACCCTGTGGACTGTAGACTGCAAGGCTCCTCTGTCCATGGAATTCTCCAGGCAAGAATACTGGAGTGGGGTGCCATTTCCTCCTGCAGGGGATCTTCCTGACCCAGAGATCAAACCGGAGTCTCTTATGTTTCCTGCATTGCCAAGCGGGTTCTTTACCACTAGTGCCACCTGGGGATCCATAGACATGTTTAGCAATTTTTGGTTATAAAACAAAAGTGGAATATGCAGAACCAGGCTCTAATAAGTTAGCAAATCAAGAGAATGCAAGCAGGTGGCTCAGACTCTCATGGTACTTATTCTTACTGCTCTCGTTCAGTTACACCTGAGCCCTCATGGCCTCTGTTCCCAATGATCTCTTGCATCCGCTTCCCAAATGGATCTGTATGGTATGCTGGCACCAGCCAGAAGTGAATGACTGCTGCACGACAGCCCCATTCAGGAGTGGCCCTGAAAACAGTGATGAAGGCAAATCCACCCAGGAGGTAGAACATTTCGTTGTTTACCTTGTTGGGACTTAGATGACTGGATCCTCCCTGGCTCATAGGCAGTGACAACTGGGTTATCCAACTGGTCTAGGACTTTGAAGGGACAAGATTGGAAAATTGGTGACAAAGCTGTCTTGAGGGCAGGTATGTGGCTGAACTTCTGGGACTAAGCCCAAAATATGAAAGTTATCATATCCATGTATTAATAAATACCCACCAGATGCATGTACTGCAGAGCAGGCTCTCAACAGTTAGATGGACTGGACAACCCATCCCTGAATGTCAGCCAGCCTCTTCCTCCAGCTATCCTGCTGCTTACTCAATGATCTATGAACTCGGGGTCATAGCATCCATGAACCAGGCAGCAGAGGCCAGTGCCAAGTCTTTGATATGGTGCCATCCCCTGAGAGGTCCAGGCGTGTGGAGCAGACATGAGTGGGACTTGAAGTCTGGTGCCAGCCTGAGCCAGCTGAGCCCAGCCCAAACTAGCTGAACTACCAACCAACCCACAGACCTGTGAGCAAAAAATAAAATGTTTGCTCTATTAAGCCTCTGAGGTTATGGTGCTGTTTGTTATGCAGCAGAAACCTAATATGCTCCTTTTATTAATCTTCATTGAATTATCCTAATTGGATTGTGCCATCTGTTTCCATTTATAATCCTGACTGAATCATTCTTGCAAGATGACTCAAGGCCGCACAGACCTCCAATGCAGACCTGTCTTCTCAGTTCCAAACCCATAGATAGTTCATGGTCTACTCCCTATCTCCTGTTATATATCACAAAGTCACCTGAAACTCAACACTCATTCCTCTATCACAAACCTGGTCCTCCATCTCACTCAGCAGCACCGCCCACTGAAGTGAAACCTGGGAACTCTCCTGGACACCCACCTCGCTGTCACCCCTGTATGCAAACCATCACCAAGCCATGTTAACTTAACCTCTTAAATATCTCTAAAATATGTTTGTTTCTCTTTACCACAACCACCAGCACCACCCTAGCCTAAATCACCAACGCATGCTCAGTCACTCAGTTGTGTCTGACTCTTTGCAACCCTGTGGACTGTAGCCTGCCAGGCTCTCCTCTGTCCATGGAATTTTCCAGGCAAGAATACTGGAGTGGGTTTGCCATTTCCTCCTCCAGGGGATCTTCCCCACCCAGGGATTGAACCCATGTCTCTTGTGTCTCCTGCATTGGCAGGTGGATTCTTTACCACTGAGCTACCTGGGAAGTCCTAAACCATTAATCAGTTCAGTTCAGTTCAGTTCAGTCTCTCAGTCGTGTCGGACTCTTTGCAACCCCATGAATCGCAGCATGCCAGGCCTCCCTGTCCATCACCAACTCCCAGAGTCTACATACCTCCCACTTAAAATAAGCTTCTGAATCTTGGCTATTAAGTGAAAGTGAAAGTAAAGTCGCTCAGTCGTGTCTGACTCTTTGCAACCCCATGAACTGTAGCCCACCAGGCTTCTCCATCCATGGGATTCTCCAAGCAAGAGTACTGGAGTGGGTTGCCATTTCCTTCTCCAGGGGATCTTCCCAACCCAGGGGTCAAACCCAGGACTCTCGCATCGTAGGCAGATACTTTACCATCTGAGCTATTAAGTGACCATTAATAAATAAGTGGATAAAGAAGAGATGTGGTTTATACAGTGGAATACTATTCAGTCACAAAAATGAATGAAATCTTGCCATTTGCAGCAACATGGACGGACCTAGAGGGTAGTACGCTAAATGAAATAAGTCAGAGAAAGATAAATACTGTATGATTTCACTTACATGTGGAATCTAAAAAAACAATCAAAAGAACAAACAAAACAAAATAGAAACAGAGTAACAGATAAAGAGAACAAACAGGTGGTTGCCAGAGGGGAGGGCAATGGGGAAGGAGAGAAATTGGTGAGAGAGTTAAGAGGTATAATCTTCCAGTTACAAAATAAACAAGTCTCCAAGATGAAATGTACAGTGTGGGGAATATAGTCAATAATTATGTAACTTCTTCGTATGGTGACAGATGGTAACTAGACTTATCCTGGCGATCATTTTGAAATGTATGGAAATATTGCATTGTGATATTGTTCACCAGGAACTAACATAGTGTTGTAGGTCAACTATACTTCAAACAAAAACAAAACAAACAAACTCATAAAGAGATCAGATCTATGGTTACCAGAGGTGGGGAATGAAGGGAGAAGGATTAGATGAAGGGAGTCAAAAGGTAATAAACTTTCAGTTATAAAATATATAAGTACAAAGAATATAATGTATCAATACAACATGATTAACATAATTAATACTGTTGTATGTTATATGAAAATTAAGAGAGTAAATAATAAGAGGTCTCATCACAAGGAAGAAAATATCTATTTCTTTAATTGTGCATCTATATGAGATGATGGATATCCACTAAACTTACTATGGTAATCATTTCATGATGTACCAAGTCAAATTATTATGCCATACACCTTAAACTTATATAGTACTGTATGTCAATTATATCTCAACAAAACTGGGGGAAAAGGGGGAGATATAGCATTATAAAGATGTCAGTTCTCTCTAATGTTATATATTTATTTAATAGGATCTCAATAAAAATGTTTTATTTTCATACAGAAGAATCTGATTGTAAAGATCTAATATGTGTGTTAATCGCTCAGTCGTGTCCAACTCTTTATGACCCCGTGGACTATCACCCTCCAGGATTCTTGTCCATGGGATTTCCTAGGCAAGAATAGTGGAAGTGGGTTGCCATTTCCTTTTCCAGGGGATCTTTCCGACCCAGGGATCGAACCCAAGTCTCCTTCATCAACAGGCAGATTTTTTACTACTGAGCCACCTGGGAAGCCCCTGGTTCTCCATACAGCAATCAAAAAGTTCTTTGAAAATTCCATTTCAATCACATACCATGCCCCAGTTGAAGATTTGCAATGGTTTCCCATTACTTATAGGATAGAGAGCAGAGTATTAACATAGGTCTCAAGGCTCCATCACCCCACTCCAGTACTCTTGCCTGGAAAATCCCAAGGACAGAGGAGCCTGATAGGCTGCAGTCCATGGGGTCGCTAAGAGCCGGGCACGACTGAGGGACTTCACTTTCACTTTTCACTTTCATGCATTGGAGAAGGAAATGGCAACCCACTCCAGTGTTCTTGCCTGGAGAATCCCAGGGACGGGGGAGCCTGGTGGGCTGCCGTCTATGGGGTCGCAGAGTCGGACACAACTGAAGCGACTTAGCAGCAGCAGCAGCAAGGCTTCATGTGGTATGGCTTTGGCTTGACTGCTTCATCCCATAACTCTAGTCTCTGTATTTGCTGTAAGAGTTCACATGGCCTCCTTTATTTGCTATATACCTTCTTACCCCTTCTGTTCCTTTCTCCTGTAAAGCTCCTTCTCCCCTCTGTCTTATTAATACCTGTCCTCGCCTCACACCTCAGCCCAGGCATCACCTCAAGGAAGCCCTCTCTGACTTCCCCAAGTCTGGCTCCTAGCGTGGCATATTTTACCTTTGTGCGATGGCTTGATTAATATTGATCACCTCTTCCCCCTACCCCCGCCTGACTCACCATAACGTGATCTTCAAGAGGGCAGAGGCCATGTCTGGTTTTGGTCATCACTGTATTCCCAGAACAGAGTGTGACACATCCTAGGGACTTGGCATCTATTAATTAATTATTAACCATTTGATGGATCAGGTGTTGATCTGAAACATCTCTATGGTTCATGTCAGCTCTAAACTCTGGGTTTTCATTTCAGGTCCTGCCTATGGGATAGAGGGGCAACAGGGCAAGCAGCCAACTAGGGTTAATTAGCAGTCTCCACGTAGTCAAAGGCATTGGTTAGAACTCGAAGAAGCCCTTTTCCTACTTCAAAGATCCTGCTGAGAACAACGTGGCAGGCGCCAGCATGGGACTGGCCAGACAGTTCTCAAGAAATGCTTGACACAGGCCAGAAAACCAAGTGTCAGAAATCCTGGAACAGAGCCTTTTGCCAGGAGGTTCCCTGCCTTGTTGAGCTGAGAGAGAGAGAGAGAGCTCTAAATGCCGCTGATTAATCACCAAGGCTGACGCTCAGCCATTCCAGCACTCTGCTGCTGCTTTTTGTCAAGTCTTTACCCCTCCCCCACCCCTTCTAGAATGACCTCAAGTAACTGCTGTCTTGAAACTTCCTCAGATGGTTGACTTGGCTAACGCCCAAATATCTCTCATCCCATACTGAGGTGTCCGCGAAGGAGGGAGGGGTAAGTTTCTCTCCTAGATTTCACATTGTATGATTCTGTTATTCTAAATCCTAAGGATTCCTTTTCCCTTTTAAAGAGTGAACTAGTGACACTTTGACAGCATGACCTGGACTCTATTCAGGAGAAAAGAGCTAGGAAATTCCATGTACATGAATCACCCTGCCACGGGGGGGGGGGGGGGGGGGGGGGGGGGGGGGGGAGTTGAGGGGGGGGGGGGGAGGCGGTCCTTCAGTCCTTATCCCACAGCAAGAACTCTGTCCAAAGGTCAGATAATGCTCTGAATCCATACTTACCAGGCAGCCCACCATTTCCAACAAAGCTTCTGCTGAGGCCCAGGAAGGAAGGCGTGAATGGGGGAGTCGGGACAATTTGACCCTTAGGAAGGGGTGCTGCTCTGGTTGTGAATAAAAAATCCAACATCCTGTGTGAAAAGGAGGCAGGAAAGAGGAGTGAGTACATGCCTGGGTTCTGAGTTTGGCTAGTAGAAAAGGTATGTTTATTCATAAGGTGAAATACTATACAGCAGTGGAAAGGATGGCCCAGAGCCACACTATCAACATGGACTCATTTTAATTTTTTAAATTATTTTATTATTATTTTTGGCCACCCCATGCAACATGTGGGGTTTCAGTTCCTTGACAAAGGATTGAACCCGTGTCCCCTTCATTGGAAGTGCACAGTCTTAACCACAGGACCACCTGGGAAGTCCCAACATGGACTCATTTTTAAAACCTAATTTTGGAGGGAAAAAGCTAGTTGCTGAAGCATACATAGAGGATACATGCACATACACACATATGCTGCCATTTATAAAATGTTAACATGTGAAAATATAAAAATCATTTAGTTTAAATATATATATATATCCCTAATGATTTATAATAGGATATAACAAATAGGATTTATAATATATATATATGTGATATATATGTAATAAAAATATAAAAATACACATGGAAATGATAACTTCAAATTTGTGGTTGTCTTGGGGGTAGAGAGGCTGATAGTGAGAAGGGGCATACAGAGGACTCCAACTATACCTGACATATTTTATACTAAGTTAGGTGTTTGTTATATTGTTCTGTATATCTTTTGGATATCTGAACTATTCCATGATGATTTTTTAACCTTAACTGTGGTAAAATGCACAGGTATAAAATTTACCATTTTTTAAAAATGTACCACCTTAACCATTTTAAAGTGTATAGTTCAACCAATTCCCCCAACTATTTTCATCTTGCAAAACTGAAACCCTGTACCCATTTAAATAACAGCTCCCCATTCTCCCCTCCCACAACCCATAGCAAGCACCAAGCCATTTTCGGCATCTATATTCTAGGTCCCTCATGCAGTTGAAATTATACAGGATTTGTCTTTTTGTGACTCGCTTATTTCATTTAGCATAATGTCCTCAAGGTTCATCCATGTAGCATGTGTCAGATTTCCTTCCTTTTAAAAGCTGAATAATATCCCAGTGTATGGCTATATCCCATTTTGTTTATCCATTCACCTATCTACTGACACTTGGGTCCTATATTTTGGCTTTTGCAAGTAATAAGTGTACAAATGAACAAAATGAACAAGTATACAACTATCTCCTCGAGACCCTGCTTTCCCTTTTTTGGGGTATATACCCATAAATGGAATTGTTGGCCATGAGGATTTTTTTAAAAGAAGAAAGAAAGCTTAGGTTTCAGGGGGGGTTTGAGGATAAAGTTCAACCCAGGGATCGAACCCAGGTCTCCCTCATTGCAGGCGGATTCTTTACCATCTGAGCTGCCAGGGAAGCCCAAAGTTAAACCATGGACTTGCATTTTGATTGGGACGGTCTCTCAATTATGACCACCCAAGTTACCAGCGTCCCATGAGCAAAATCACTGCTAGATCCAGGGACTTTCCTCCTGATTTCAGCTGAAGCTATAAATACTCCCACTTCCGCCACTGCATCACTGCTGGGCCCACCCCCGCACCTTTCCCTTCTTCTTTCTGTCACTGCTGGGAAGCCCCAGCCTCTGCTTCTGGACATCATCCAACTCCTTTTCCTGTCCTGCGCACTGCGGTCCCCCAAGCTGCAGGAAGCCCATTTCTGACTGCCAAGGAGGAAAGAAGGCAGCTGCGTTTCTGTTCTCCCAAGTTGCAAATTAGAGTGGATTTTCACCAGGAAATAACACTCTCCAATAAATGATTTCCCGATCATCATTAATACTAGAGTCCCTCTTCCTTATGGGTGCCATGGGCTCCAGTGGCCTGCTTTGGGAACTGAAGTCATTTGTAACGAGCTGAGGAAAATCTGTTCTGAATTCTAAACAGATTCGCCAACAAATTTCTGGAACGATACCAATTTTTAAGTTGTCAGTTCTCTATGCAGCCCTAGGGGACCAAGTGAAGTTTTCCTTTGCTAAAGGGAATGACTCCAAGGAACCGAGCTTGCTGATGGGTGAAGTAAGACAGGGGAACTTCAGGGGAACTCCCAAATAATTTCCTGGGAAACAAAATGACATCATGGCTCACCTGCCCAGCTCCCTGAATTCTTTAGAGTATCCACTTTTCTACCAAAAAAAAAAAAGCCTTTCTCTCTCCACAGCCCCACATGTTAAGCATGAATGGCACAACAATAAACTCCAGTGATCTGATCATTTGCCACACAACGTGATTCCTAATTGCTTGAATAATACCACACAATGGAATCATTTCCTCCCCAGTAAAAATGATTTCTCTTTGCCTGAGTGATAATATCCTGTTGAAATATAATGCTGTTCCAGACAGTGACTACATAACGTCTGGAGTCTTCCCCCCGCCCCCAATATAACCTTTAAATGCTAAGCATTAGAAAGGAGGCAGTAACAAGTGATAGAACATCTTCCCAAATGAAGAGAAGAATTCTTTGCATTTACGTTGGAATCTTCTAATTACCCAACGTCCTTGGATAAAATGGTGAGTCAATAAATCTACAATGCACAGACAGTCCTTGCTCTGTTCCTTTGGAGAAGATCAGTTGTGTGACAAGAATGGAAATGGACTTTTCCATAAAGCTGGGATGCACTATCACATCTGTATTTGAACAGGCACACACGCCAGGCTGTTAATTTTAATGCCCCAATTTAATCCTCATTATGTGCATCGCCGGACCCATAAAAGCCACATTTTCTTTAGAAAGTTAAACTGCCAGACATTTCTTGTCCAGTGGTGCGGAGAGCTTCAGGAATACAGAGGAAAGAGATGTGGTCTGTTCTCAACGAGTTTAGATGATAGGCAATTCTCAGTATCATAGTTCAAAGTGCAAAGAGTCAAACATGGGAGAGATGAGAAAAGGAAGGCCCAGAGAGGGGAAACGGCTTTCCCAAGGTTACAGAGTGGACTTGTTTAGGTGAAATCACGGAATGGACTTGTTTAGGTGAAAACCCAGTGCCCAGAATAGGACCCCCATTCTCCGTCTTCACAACAGCCAAGTGAAGACAGGCCCAGCGCTGTGCTAGATTCGAATGTTTCTGTAGGTGGAAGTGTTCCCGGCTATGTGGCTTTCTCCTATGGGATTCCTGGGAGATGCCTTTGCTGGGTCCCTCTGACTGTGGCTCTTCAGATGGGCATGATATACTTCCTCCAACTGCCGCTCCCTTTTTGGCCCCTGACTCTGGGGGGGAGGCGAGAGGCTGGTGGGGGGGGGAGTTCTCCACCCAGATTCAATATTGATGCCACCCTCTCTCCAAGAAATCTTCTTGGGCAAGACTTCAAACTGTTGCAGATTTGACAAATACCACTCCCTGCGACCCTCACCTAGGCATATTTGCATGTCCATGGCTGTTCATAATAATAGCCCCAAATCGGAAATGACTCAAATGCCTACCGACTGTAGAATGGACCCTTAAATTGTGGAATATTTATACAGTGTGATGCTTTACAGCAGTGAGGATAAACTATCTCCAACTACATACAACAATATGATGAATCTCATAAACATAATGTTGAGCAAATAAAGCCAGGCGCTAAAGGGCACATACTGTATGATTCCATTTATGTAAAGAACAAAAAGAGTCAGAACTAATCTACGCTCAAGTAGATCAGGAAGGTGGTTTTCTTTGGGGGGAGGGGTGGTAGTGACTAAAATGGGGTAAAAGGGCACTCATAGGAGGCTAATGTTCTGGTTTCTTTTTTAAAAAAATATTATTTTTATTGGAATACAATTGCTTCACAAAGTTGTGTTGTTTTCTGTATAATGAAGTGAATCAGCTATATGCATACACATATCCCCTCCCTCTCAAACCTCTCTGCCACAGCCGCCCCCCCACATCTCAGCCCTCTAGGTCATCATAGAGCACCAAGCAGAAATCCCTGTGCTTTTATAGCAGGTTCCCACTAGCTATCTGCTTTACACATGATAGTATATATGTCAGTCTGGTTTCATGGGGATGTTCAATTTGTGAAAATTCATCAAGTTATAAACCTATTTGTGCACATTGGAACATGGATTTTGTATTTCCATCACGGTTAAAAAAGAAGGCTCCAGCCTGACCCTTTATCCACCCTGGCTCCCCGACACGGGTGTGCTGGCTGACTCCAACGCAGCCCGTTTGTCCCTCAGCTGCAGGCTGCAGGTTGGACTCAGGCTTCAGTCCAACCACAGGGAACACACTGCCACCTCTTTAAGGGGTCCCCTTAATGCCCCCCTCATGAAGCTGAAAGTTAGAGGGTAGCTCTCCCCTGCCCCCATCCCCCAGGGCAGGAAGAGGAGAGGGATACTCTAGCATGGCAACAGTCTTCCCCAAAGAATCCTGTTCACAAATCCTCCTTCCCTCTCCCCTCTCTTGAAGTCTTTATAATCAAAATTATTGAGGGCATTTGATACTCTTAAAGCATGTCTTTTGTAAAGTCTGCCTCTGTGCGCCTGTCCACACTCATTTTGGATTATGATGTCTTCCACATCGGTGCATAACAGCACCAGGAAGGTCCCATTTTGATATCATGTTCTGTAGGTAAAAAATAAATCCATCCACCATAATGACTTATTGCAGTCACGCAGTGCCTAAAGTTTATAAAGAGAACTCAGATCTATTACCTTGCTTAATTTTCACAGCAACCCTATGAGGCAGATGTCTTCATTACTTTCATGTTACAAGTGACAGTGTATATCTTTTTAAAGCCTTATGCTGGGCATTTCACAGAGCTCTTTTCATTTTCACACAAACCATCAGAAGTAGATATGATCCTCCAACGTCCAGAGAGGTAAAACAACCTAACTCCAAAGCAAGAAATTTGGTGAGGTCACCTGAGGTCACACAGGTACTACATGAGGACATTGAGATCCCAGGATAGGTGTTCTGACTCCAGATTTGTTCTGTTTACCCCCATTGAGGGAAGGCCAAGGTGGGAATGTTCTAGAAGTGAGCTTTGGAAGAGACAGGCTTGGGTTTGAATGGCAAGCCTACTACGTGATTTGAGTTATTTTACCTTTCTGGACTTCAGATGATATAGTCTACTTCTGATGGTTCTTGTGTAAAATACCTAGCACAAGTCTCTGAAAAGATATTGGTTCCCTTCTCCCTTTGTACAAAGTTTTCCAGTCTAAGGAAGGATAGATGCAGAGGGACAAGTAACCAAAGAGAGGGATTACTGGATCATATGGTAATTCTATTTTTAGTTTTTTTAGAAACCCCCCATATTGTTTTCCACAGTGGCTGCACCAATTTACACTTCCACCAACAGTGTATAGGGGTGTTCCCTTTTCTCCACATCCTTAATAGTATTTCTTGTGGTCTTTTTGATGATAGCCATTCTGACAGGTGTGCAGTGATATCTCGTTGTGGTTTTGATTTGCATTATTTTGCTGATTAGCAATGTTGAGCATTTTTTCATGTGCCTGTTGGCATCTGTATATCTTCTTTTGAAAAATGTCTATTCAGGTTGTCTGCCCATTTTTTAATCAGGTTGTTTGATTTTTTGATGTTGAGTTGTATGAACTATTTCTATTTTAATATAAATTTATATTTATATTTTGTATATAATTTATATTTATATATTTTACATTCTGGATATTAATCTCTTACGGGTCATATTCTTTGCAAATGTTTTCTCACAGCTGGTAAGTTGTGTTTTTGTTTTGCCCATGGTTTCCTTTGCTGTGCAAAAGCTTTTAAGTTTAGCGAGGCCCCATTTGTTTATTTTTGCTTTTGTTTCCTTTGCCTTAGGAGACAGATCCCAAAAAATGATGCTATGATTTAGGTCAAAGAGTGTTCTACCTATGTTTTCTTATTCTGCTCCTGAGTGTCTATTCAAAGAAAATGAAAAAACTGATTTGAAAATATACATGCATCCCAATGTTTCTGTGCTCAGTCGCTCTATAGTGCCTGACTCTTTTGCGACCCCATGGACTACAGCCTGCCAGGTTCCTCTGTCCGTGGGATTCTGCAGGCAAGAATACTGGAGTGGGCTGCCATGCCCTCCTCCAGGGGATCTTCCCAATCGAGGGATTAGACCCAGGCCTCCCACATTGCAGGCAGATTCTTTACCATCTGAGCCATCACGGAGACCCAAGAACGCTGGAGTGGGTAGCCTATCCCTTCTCCAGGGCATCTTTCCGACCCAGGAATTGAACCAGGGTCTCTGGGTCAGATGGTAAAGCGTCTGCCCGTTACGCAGGAGACCTGGGTTCGTTCCCTGGGTCGGGAAGATCCCCTGGAGAAGGAAATGGCAAATCACTCCAGTACTCTTGCCTGAAAAATCCCATGGATGGAGGAGCCTGCTGGGCTACAGCCCATGGGGTCGCAAAGAGTTAGACACAACTGAGCGACTTCCTTTCCCTTGCATTGCAGGTGGATTCTTTACCAACTGAGCTACCAGGGAAGCCCCATGGATGCTACAGCAAAGTAAATTATGTGTATATGTTTCCCTTCACATGCCAAGTTGAATGTATACTCTATGTATTAGAGTTCTGCCACAGCAGAAGTGATACTCTTTCAATGTACAATCTCAAACCAGGAAAAAACAAACCCTGAGCATTAGAGCAAAATCAACACTGTTTCTTATATTCAGTATTACTGAAATTACCTACTTGGTTCTCCTTTCCTTTTTTTCCCCCTTAATGGACCAGATAGGTAGGGATGAATAGTTTTTAAAGAGGTTTAGATTTATCGGATGATCACCATGCCACACGCTGCTAGGAGCTCTGTAAATACTGTTTATTTTAATCCTTATGGCAACTGTGGCAGATACCATTAGTTGCCTAGGTAACATCCATTTTGCCCTTCTTTCTATACTTCTCACGATGCTTGGGTGAGCAGGCAACGGGGTAGGAGAAGGGATCCGCATAGCCTAGCAACAGCCCTCTCCAAAGAATTTTCTTCACAAATGCCCCTTCCTTGTATGGCTCTGGTTTGTTCAGGATGATACTGTGCCCAGGTAAAACATATCACCTTTCCAGGCTTCTTTGTTCAGGGAGGCCTGTGACAGAGTATTACAATGAGGAGTAAGCAAGGTTGCTACTCAGGCCATTCAGGGAACCTTTTTTTTTAAAACAAAATTTTTTCCAAGAAGCATCAAAATATGTATGCAAAGTTTGTATTTGCCACCTAGCAATGTCCATAGTGAGAAGATGCACTACATAGACTTGTGTTTATTAGAAATAATTGGACTGTTTGGAACTCCATTACCCAAATTTCATGGGCATATGTGTCGGCAGACTTATATATGCAAATTTTGCAAGTATTTTAAAATCTGACAGTAATTAAAAAATCTGACAATAAATAGGTCAGATCAAATTCTGGTGCAGCCCCTATGGAGAACAGTATGGAAGTTGCTTAAAAAACTAAAAATAGAGTTGCTATATGATCCAGCAATCCCACTCCTGGTCATATATCTGGAAAACTCTAATTTGAAAACTTACATGCACCCTAATGTTCACAGCAGTACTATTCACAATAGTCAAAACATGGAAGCAATTTAAGTGTCCATTGACAGATGACTGAATAAAGAAGATGTGGTATACGTATACACACAATGGGATTCTACTCAGCCATTAAGAAGACTGAAATAATGCCATTTGCAGCAACATGGATGGACCTAAGCAAACGGAGAAAGACACATTCATATGATATCACTTATATGTGGAATCTAAAAAAGTAGTATAAATAAACTTATTTACAAATCAGAAATACACTCACAGACATACAAAACAAACTACGGTTACCAGATGGGGTAGAGAGGGGAGGGGAAATAGGAGTTTGGGATTAACATATACACACTACTATATATAAAATAGAGAAGGACCTACTGTATAGCATATGAAACTATATTCAATATCTTGTATTAAACTATAATAGAAAAGAATATACATAAATAACTGAATTACTTTGCTATGCACTACAGACTAATACAGCATTGCAAATTAGCTATAATTTAACTAAAAATAAATTAAGTTTTTAAAAGAAAAAAATTCTACCCACAGGTGACTTAATACTGGTCAAAACAGCATCAGAGCCAAGACACAGGGCCAAGCATAGTTTGTGAGACAATTACTCACATATATTTCATTTTATAATGTGGACATTTTACAGTAAACAACCTGAGAGGAAGGTCATTTTGGAAATAGTGGCCAAAGGGCTGGTATGCCATTTTAGTCATTCACAAATGTAAACTCCTTTAATTAAGTATAACATGATTTTCATATCCTTTCCCCAGATGTCAGTTCTTGCTTTTCACTTGATCATAAACTTATTTTAATAGTAATTTAAACATATGAGGGCCTGGTTTCACTTTTTGTAAAAAAAAAAAATTCATTATTTCCTTGTTTTTTCAAACTGAGATATAATTGACATATAACATTATATTATCTTCAGGTGTACAAGAAAGCGTTTTAAAGGAAAGCCAACTCAGCTAGCTTTTCTTTGGCTTTGTGCCTTTTGTCCTTCACCATTCTCCCTAAAATATGGATGTGATCATCAGAGATGAAACAACTACCTAAGAAGCATGAAGACAAAAAAGTAAGCACGCTCGCACCCAAAGTAAGGAGGAGTCTGGGTGCCCGTGGCAGTATGGAGATACTATACTCATTCTGGACTGCCTTCTCCTAAACTTCTTCAATGTGGGAGAAAAATATACTTCTGTTTGGTTGACCCTCTGTGGTCAAGTTTCTATCCCATGTAGCTAAACACATGATAACTGATACAGTTGTATGCTGAAGTTAACCTTTTCGAAAATTGTGAAATTTATCATGCATAGAAAGATTGAAATAGGATTTAGAAATAAAGTAAAAGAAATTTCCCCTTGCTTCCTCCTGGAACCTGCTCTACTCTCCTCCCTGAGAGGAGACAACCGCTCAGACTTCTTGTGGTGGTATTTTTCCAAGGTTGTTGTTATTCCCTTTAAAACATTAGTCTCTTGTCTATTTTTTTAGAGTAATGAGTTCCATCCCCCAAGGTGCATTATGACAATAAATAAGACTTTTTTGTCAGGTATAGAAACAAGGCAAAATAGCAATTTGATATTGTTATAGATTATATTCCATATAAAATTATTACACAATATTAGCTATTTTTCCTGTGCTGTACCTTACTACCTTGTAACATCTACTTTCTAACTACTGGTTTGTACCTCTCAATCCCACTCTCCCATTTAGCTATGAGCTCAGCTGGTAAAGAATCCACCTGCAATGCAGGAGACCCTGGTTCGATTCCTGGGTCAGGAAAATCCCCTGGAGAAGGGACAGGCTACCCATTCGAGGCTTCCCTGGTGGCTCAGACAGTGAAGTCTCCTCCTGCAGTGTGGGAGACCTGGATTCGACTCCTGGGTTGGGAAGATCCCCTGGAGGAGGGCATGGCAACCCTCTCCAGTATTCTTGTCTGGAGAATCCCCATGGACAGAGGAACCTGGCAGGCTATAGTCCATGGGGTGGCAAAGAGTCAGACACAACTGAGCAACTAAACACAGCATAGCATTACCTCTTTAACCTCTGATAACCACCAACCTATTCTCTGAATCTGTGGGTCTGTTTCTGCCTTGAATAAACAGGTTGTTGTTTGTTTGTTTGTTTTTTACAAAGCAAAACTCGATAGGGACAAAAGTTTGGGAAAGAAGGCAACAGCAAAATTTTAGAAGCAAGAAAGCAGATATATAAGTACTTACTGATCCAGCAGACCGGCAGAGGCTGACTCCTAAGTTTCTAAAGGAGATTAGGGAGACCAAGAAGCAAGCTCATTTCTGCTGTGAAACTCCAGAAAGATCTGGGATTTGGATGAAACCTATACCTCTGAAAGTGGGTTGTAAGTTGGACTAGAAAACAAAAGGTTTCATTGAACGTGTCTGTATCAGTCAGGCCCTAGTCAGGAGACAGAAATGGCACCAAGTATTTGAACAGGGGCTTCGCTGGTGGCTCAAATGGTAAAGAATCTGCCTGCAATGCAGGACACCCGGGGTTCGATCCCTGGGTCAGGAAGATCCCCTGGAGGAGGGAATGGCAACCCACTCCAGTATTCTTGCCTGGAGAATTCTATGAACAGAGGAGCCTGGTAGGCTACAGTCCATGGAGTCAGACACAACTGAGTGACTAACACTTTCACTTTGTTTCATTTGAACAGAAGGAATTTAATATAAAGAATTGTTAACTAGTCATAAAGTTATAAACTAGGTAGCTAAAAGGGTAAAAAGAGAACTCTAAGGTATTATGGGAGCAGTAACTACAGGAAGCAGCTACCATTCCCAGGGCTGGAGGGGAAAAAAGGAAAAAGGATGACACTATTAGAGTCTAGAAGCTTGGAGGAGGGGCTCATAGGACTGTGACCCAGACCCCTAAGAAGGGGTTGGTGCTCAGCTGGTATTGGTGTCTCTGGTGTGGGGCCACGATGAGGCTGGATCTGTGAGTGTTGGAAAAACTGCAAACTGACTTCCTGTTGCTGGAGGAACTGCTGCTGAAGTGAAGAAGCAGTGCTGGGTGCTGCTCACAGCCGTAGGAAGACAACTGGAAGTAGCTTGTTCCTTCTTTATCCCCCAGCCTTCTAGTTTCCCTCTGTTGCCCTCTACGGGAAGAGCCTAAGAAGGAACAACTGGCAAAATGACCATGGTTTACAGAATTTCAACCCCAGCATTGCAAAACTGAGTACAGAAGGGTTGGGCTTAGAGCTAGGAGACAATAACATATTAACCGGCAGTGCTGGTATTAGAAGCAAATTTAAACCCAGATCTTCAACCTTAGCAAAGGAACTGCAGCTCTCTCCATTCCAACTGAATATTGAAGTATATTCTCTGGAGGGTAGAGGGTCTCTGGAATGGGGGGATGTTAAGCACTGTTGAAAGTGGGATCTACTGAACGTCAGGACCTCTTCTCACTCTTCTCCCAAAGGACTTCCACCAAAAGTCAGATAGATACATATTCTCCAGTCAGGAGATTGGAAGCTTCTTCTCTGAAAACCTGGCAGCCCAAGACAAAAGACCTAACTATCCTGATATCTAGATTACAATGAAATTTATAAGCAATAAGCCCAACCAAGTTCTCACCCAGTTAGGTTTTTAATCTTAAACATGAGGTTTATATATATATATATACAACCTTAAGGTTATAATCTTAAACATGAGAGGACAGCCTAGGACTACCAGACATCTCAGGAAACTCTCTAAGATGCAAGACAGAGGCCAAAACATTGAGGAGAAAAAAGAACTTGGAGGAAACAGATACTATGCTGAAAGATACCACCTTTAGTATCTAATATTTTCTGAAAATTAGAGAAGATGTTTTTGTTTAGTCGCTAACTTGGTCCAACTCTTTTGTGACCCCATGGATTGTGTAGCCTGCCAGGCTCCTCTGTCCATGGGATTCTCCAGGCAAAAATACTGGAGTGGGTTGCCATTTCCTTCTCCAGGGGATCTTCCTGACCCAGGGAACGAACCCGTGTCTCTTGCATTGGGTGGCAGATTCTTTACCACTGAGCCACCAGAGAAGATAATGTGACCAAATAAAAAGAAAACATTCAGAGAACAGGAACAAACCCTTAGAAATCAAAATGAGGATAGCAGAAATGAAAAACTCAACAGGAGGATTGGAAGCGAAAGCTGAGGAAATCTCCCAGAATGTGGAGTAAAAAGACAAATGAAAGATAGGAAATAAATGATTTTTAAACATCATTGGGTCAGTCAAGAAGTCCAACATGTGAAAAATATGAGTTCCAGGGTGAGAACACATGGAAAATGAAGAGTAGAAATCAGCAAAGAAATAATTCAAGAAAATTTCTCTGAGTTAAAGGATCTGTTTCTAGGTTGAAAGGGTTCACTGTGTATGAGTTGAGGAAAAAAAACACAACTATACCACATGGGTGGTATGGCACATAACCATGAAATTTTAGAACACAGGAGACAAAGAAAATATTCTATGAGCTGCAGGGGAAAAATTATTCACACCAGACTGGGGTCAACCTCAGGGAACTGTTAAGAGACCTCAGCCTACTGCCCAGGTATTCTGGCAATAATTATATGCAACTATAATAAATATCTATCATGTGTTAATAATGATAAAGACCAAAGACTTTACATATGTCATTGCTTTTAATTTTATAACCATCCAACAAATGAGGTAATCCTATTCCCATTTTAAACTTGACTTGAATAACTATCCAAGGAGGTATTTGACTTGAATAAGTGCCCACAGCTATTAAAAGTTAATAACAATAGCTAACACATATTTATTGCTTACTGTGTGCCAGACTCCATGCTGTAACAGACACTGCAGATTGCCTGGCCAACAGCCGTCCCACCCCTCCTGTACCTGCTAACAAAATTCTTATTTTGTTCAGGTATCTCTTCCTCAGGAAAAGGGACCTTATCTCCAGAATGATTGTGTAAGTCAGTCAGAGTGATCCTATTCCCCTTATGTCAGTGATAGATTGAATTAAAGGCAGGCTATGACCCAGCTCTGGCCAAAGATGTGGGAAGGAAAGTCAGCGAGCAATTTCTGGGAAAGGTTTTGTCATTTTTAAAAAGACACAAAAGAAGGAGATGACTCTCTTCTGCATATGGTACTGTCTGGAGGAAACAGCAGTATGTATGGCAGCCATTTTATGACCATGCAGGGAGACACCCTAGGAAAGCTTGAAAGTTGATGTTGGAAGAGCACAAAGCTTGAAAGAACTTAACCAATCCTGAAACTTCTCAACAGCAACATTTGCAACCTAGAACACAATGGAAACTTCAAAATGCCAAGGAAAATTAATTTCAACCTATAATTCTATACCTGTAAGGCAATCGATTAATGTGGGCATAAATTAGACCTTTTCAGACATGCAAAGTCACAAAAAGTTTACCTCCCATGCACCCAATTCTCAGAGGCTACTGGAACTGCTTCACCAAAAAAAGAGTGACACAGGGACCAGGAAATAGGGGATGTAGCTCAAGAGAGGGGCAACAGGATCTCCCAGGATGATATTGAAAGGAAACACTAGGACAGCAGCTGAGCCCCAGGAGTAGAAGACAATAAATATGTTCTAGATTAGGGTAGGTCAAATATCTCCAGGAGTTTTTCAAGAAGGCAAAACTGATGGAATACTTGATGAATTTGAACATATTGAAAGGAGATGTAGACAGTAAAGGAAGATTGAGGAGGTGAATTCATCATTAAGTATGTAGGGAACGACACAAGTGAGAAAACCAGACAGCTATTAATTCCAGGAAGAAAAAGTTGAGCCAGCAAGGACAAGTCATCATAGGGTACTACACAGCTTAGCCATGAATGATATTTACATATTACAATAATGTAAAGAATGAATATTGGCTCAGCCAAATTGTGGTATATCTATATTGAGAGGCTTGAAGGTGGAAAGTGTAGCTGGATACAGTAGGCAAGGACAGGGGAGTTCATGAAGGAGCAAAAATATTTTTCAAATGAAAACATCAGGAGATAATACCTACACTGCACAAAGCAAGAGCTGTCACCAGAAGCATGTTATTTAGTGCTATGAAGGGAAATACCAAGAGAAAGAGTTATAAGAGAACCAAATGGCTGCCTTTGGGGAGTGAAACATGGAGGTGATGGTGAGTAAAGGACTGTTCTTTTTCCATCATTAGCCTTGTAGGATGGATTGACTGTTTAGGAATCTGAATAACTTTAGTAAAAATAAAAACTAGATTTAAAACTAAGAACCTCTCCCCCAATTTTTTTTAAGAAGCCAATTATTAACTTCAAGACAAATAAGAGTTATTCAAGAAAAGAACACAAAATGTGCTCAGCTGTGAATATTAATTACATAATGTGCCAACTATGTTCTCCTTGCCTTCCAGATCCATCTACCCTTCTCCACCTGCTCTGTGCCCAGCAGGCAGCCCTCTGTTGACTCCACCAACAGGCTCCCTCTGGCTTCCAGGAGGGTTTTGCCCCGGGAGAGCCCCAGCAGGACAGCAGAGGGAGGCAGGGGGACCGGCTGGGGATGTTACACCTGGCTGTCTTTCCAGCATGGTCATCTCTAGCTGGCTGCCTGCTTTCACAATGGTTACAAGTGTTATCAGGCAGCTCCCTCTATCTAGTCCTCACTCCCCAGGTTCTTTGGGGCCTAGGAGTGGTCATGGAACCCCCTCAGTTTTACCAGTCATATCCCTAGTGGTTTCCCTATACCATGCCTGTGCGTGCATGCTAAGTTGCTTCAGTCATGTCCAACTCTTTGTGACCCTATGGACTATAACCTGCCAGGTTCCTCTGTCCATGGGATTCTCCAGGCAAGAATACTGGAGTGGGTTGCCATGCCCTCTTCCAGGGGATCTTCCTGACTCAGGGATCTAACCCAGGTCTCTTACATCTCCTGCATTAGCAGGCAAGTTCTTTACCACTAGAGTCATCTGGGAAGTCCCATACCATGCCTATACTTTTACAAATGGTCCCTTATTAAAGGAAAAGGTGGAGGGGGGATAAATTAGGAGTTTGAGACTAACATACACACACTACTATATATAAAATAGATAACTGATAAGGACCTACTGTACAGAGAACTATATTCAACATTTTGTAATAATTCATAAGGGAAAAGCATCTGAAATCTGATTCTTTAACTGAAACACTATGCTGTACATCTGAAATGAACATAATATTATAAATCAACCATACTGCAATTTTAAAAATATATATGTGTCTAACAAAAAAATAAAATATATAAATAAGAAAAAAATTTAATGGTACTTTATTAAACTTTTTTCAAATGACTCAATTTTGAGTGTGTCATCTGTTTCTTCCCAGAAGCCTAATACATATAACCATGGTAATATAAACAATGAATATTGACTTAATTTTTTAAAAGTTCATGATATATTGGGAGGTAAGGAGGGGATCCCCTTCAAGGATCACTGCCTTGTCACGGTGAAGGGGCTTGCATAACCTGATGAAGCTATGAGCCATGCCGTGCAGGGCCACCCAAGATGGACGGGTCATAGCAGAGTTTGTTGTTCAGTTGCTCAGTCGTATCCGACTCTTTGTGACCCCATGGACTGCAGCACACCAGGCCTCCCTGTCCTTCACCATCTTCCAGAGCTTGCTCAAACTCATGTTTGAGCAAACTCACAGCTATGAGCCATGTCATGCAGGACCATCCAAGACGGATGGGTCATAGCCAAGAGTTCTGACAAAACATGATCCACTGGAAGAGGGAATGGCAAACCACCCCAGTACACTTGCCATGAGAATCTCCTAAACTGTATAAAAGGCCAAAAAGATATGACACCAAAAGATAAGTCCCCCAGGTCTGAAAGTGTCCAATATGCTACTGGGGAAGAGCGGAGGAGAATTACCAATAGCCCCAGAATGAATGAAGCAGCTGGGCCAAAGCAGGTACAACACTCTGTTGTGGATGTGTCTGGTGATGAAAGTAAAATCCACTGCTGCAAAGAACAGTATTGTATAGGAACCTGGAATGTTAGGTCCATGAATCAAGGAAAACTGGACATGGTCAAGCAGAAAATGGTAAGAATAAACATCAACCTCCTAGGAATCAGCAAACTAAAATGGACAGGAATGAGTGAATTTAACTCAGATGACCATTACCATCTACTACAGTGGGCAAGAACCCCATAGAAGAAATGGAGTAGACCTCATAATCAACAAAAGAGTCCGAAAAACAATATTTGGGTGCAACCTCAAAAATGACAGAATCATCTCAGTTCATTTCCAAGGCAAACCATTCAACATCACAGTAATCCAAGTCTATGCCCCTACCACCAATGCCAAAGAAGCTGAAGTTGATCAGTTCCATGAAGATCTAGAAGACCTCCTAGAACTAACACCTAAAAAAGATGTTCTATTCATCACTGGGGATTGGAATGCAAAAGTAGGAAGTCAAGAGATACCTGGAGTAACAGGGAGGTCTGACCTTGGAGAACAAAATGAAGCAGGGCAAAGACTAACTGAATTCTGCCAAGAGAATGCATTAGTCATAGCAAATACCGTTTTTCAACAACACAAGAGACAACTTTACACATGGACATCAACAAATGGTCAATACTGAAATCAAACTGATTACATTCTTCATAGCCAAAGATGGAAAAGCTGCATACAGTAAGCAAAAACAAGACCTGGAGCTGACTGTGGCTCATATCATCAGCTTCTCATAGCAAAATTCAGACTTAAACTAAAAGAACTGGGAAAAGCACTAGGCCAGCCAGGTATGACTTAAATCAAATCCCATGTGAATTCGCAGTAGAGGTAACAAATAGATTCAAGGGACTAGATCTAGTTAACAGTGTGCCTGAAGAACTATGGACAGAGGTCCATAATATTGTACAGGAGGCAGTGAACAAAACCATCCCAAAGAAAAAGAAAAGCAAGAAGGCAAAGTGGTTATCTGAGGAGGCTTTACAAACAGCGGAAAAATGAAGAGAAGTAAAAAGCAAGGGAAAGAGGGAAAGAAATATCCAATTAAATGCAGAGTTTTGAAGAATAGCTAGAAGAGATAAGAAGGCCTTCTTCAATGAACAGTGCTTAATAATAGAAGAAAACAACAAAAGCAGAAAGACTAGAGATCTCTTCAGGAAAATTGGAAACATCAAGGGAGTATTCCGCCCAAAGATGGGCACAATAAAGGATAAAAATTGTAGAGACCTAGTAGATGCTGATGAGATCAAGATGAGATGGAAAGAATACACAGAAGATCTGTACAAAAAAGATCTTAATGAACTGGATTACTACGAAGTTGTGGTTAGTCACCCAGAGCCAGACATTCTGGTGTGCAGTCAAGTTGACCTTAAGAAGCACTGATGTTAATAAAGCTAGTGAATGTGATGAAATTCCAGCAGAACTATTCAAATCCCTAAAGGATGATGCCATCAAGGTTTTACATTCATTATGTCAGTAAATCTGGAAGACCCAGAAGTGACCACAGGATTGGAAAATGTCACTCCTCATCCCAATTCCCAAGAAGGGTAGTACCAAAGAATGTGCTACCATTGGACAATCACACTCATCACCCATGCTAGTAAGGTCACGCTTAAAATTTTGCATGCTAGGCTTCAGCATTACGTGAACCAAGAAATTCCAGATGTCCAAGCTGGGTTTAGAAAAGGAAGAGGAGCCAGAGATCAAATTGCCAACATTCACTGGATTATGGAGAAAGCAAGGGAATTTCAGAAAAACATCTATTTCTGTTTCATTGACTACGCTATAGCCCTTGACTGTGTGGATCATGACAAACTGTGGAAAGCTCTTAGAGAGATGGGAATACCAGACGATTTTATCTGTCTCCTGAGAAACCTGTATGAGGGTCAAGAAGCAACAGTTAGAACCCTGTAGGGAACAACTGACTGGATCAAAAATGAGAAAGGTGTAAGACAGCGATGTCTGCTGTCACCCTGTTTGTTTAACCTATACGCTGAGCACATCATGAGAAATGCTGGGCTGGATGAGTTACAGGCTGGAATCAAGATAGGCGGGAGAAACATCAACAACCTCAAATATGCAGATGATACCACTCTAATCGCAGAAAGTGAAGAGGAACTAAAGAGCCTCTTGATGAGGGTGAAGGAGGAGAGTGAAAGAGTCGGCTGAAGACTAAATATTTTTTTTAAAAAACTAAGATCATAGCATCTGGCCCCATAACTGAATGGCAAATAGAAGGGGAAAAGGTGGAAGTAGTGACAGATTTCTTCTTCTTGGGTTCCAAAATCACTGCAGGCTGTAACCATGAAATCAGAAGAGGATTGCTTCTTCACAGAAAAACAATGACAAACCTAGACAGTGTGTTGAAAAGCAGAGACATAACTCTGCTGACAAAGGTCCGTATAGTCATGGCTATGGTCTTCCCAGTGGTCACCTTTGTGAGCTGGGCTATAAAGAAGGCAGAGTGCCAAAGAAGTGAAGCCCTTGAACTGCAGTGCTGGAGAAGACTCCTGAAAGTCCCTTGGACAGCAAGGAGATCAAACCAGTCAATCTTAAGGGTGATCAACCTTGAATATTCACTGGAAGGACTGATGCTGAAGCTCCAATATTTCGGTCATCTGACGCGAACAGACGGCTCATTGAAAAAGTCTCTGATGCTAGGAAAGATCAAGGGCAGAAGGAAAAGAGGGCATCAAAGGATGAGATGGCTGGACAGCATCACTGATGCAATGAACATGAACTTGGGCAAACTCTGGGAGACGGTGAGGACAAGGAGGGCAGGCATGCTGCAATTCATGGGGTGGCAAAGAGTCAGACGCAACTGAGCAATTGAACAACAACAAGGAGGGGAAATATGTGCATATCTGAAGAAGGTGTATGGAAGGGAGCTCTAAATCCCATTATCTAAAAATGAAAAGATTTAAGAAATAGGAGTATATTCATACTATTTAGAAATATGAAAATGAATCTCAGCAGATTTCTGATTTCTTATTTGAATACCTGAGGAATAGCTTTCAAAATTGTGTTTTTCAGACTATGGTTTGAGACCCATTAGTAGGATTTGAAATCTATTTAGAATCAGTCAATTCTTTAATTAATTAGAACAGAGTAGAAATCATCAGCATTTTTTCACAAGTAGAGTAAATACGGATTTGTTAAGCTGCTCAGTTTTATATTTCTGTGTGTGTGTGATATAAAATGCATTTGAGTTGGGCTCAAATAAGCTTGAAAGTCACTATTCTAAAAGAATGGTGGTTGAAAACAGGGCAGAGAAGTAAATAACCTAACCCAATAGGGTTAAAGGGCTATGTTATTCTCTGAAGACACAGCTACATTTTGAATAGATGACAGTAGTAATAATTCACCACACTTACGTGAGGCCTTGCCAGGTTAACAGTTTCCCATGCAGCTCTTATTTTATTCACCCTGTGTGTTATAAGGTTTTGGCTCAACAGCTTATAAAGAAAGAAATTCAGAGCCTCTCTGTTGGAACAATTTATTGGTTTTTCATGGAAGCCACTACATACACAGAAATAGAATTGTTCAGAATGGGTCTGGGAGAATGCTGCAATAAGTTATCAAGCAAGAATAAAAATTATATCCAATGCAGTAGGAAATGGGATGGAAATCCAGACCTATTTGCAATGAACTGATACTTAAACTACCAGCCAGGTGATTCAGGGCTTAAGCTAACAGAATTCCTAGAATGGAGAAACAAAAACACCATCTCAGAGGAATCAATATCTAACTTTCATTTTGTTAGAGAGATGGGAAATGAGGTCCATACTGCTGAAGTAAACTGAAAAAGTGTACTATTTTCAATCTAGGAAAGAAGAGTTTTGAGATTAAAGCTTCAAGAAGGTACCATATTTATCATACCTAGTTGAAACTCTCTATATAATTGTGGTATTCCAACTATATTTATTCTATAATTTACATATTTATAGAGCTTCCCTGGCGGGGCAGTGGTAAAGAATCCGCCTGCCAATGCAAGAGATGGAAGAGAGTGGGTTCGATCCCTGGTTTGGGAAGATACTCTGGAGGAGGAAATGGCAACCCACTCCAGTATTCTTGCCTGGAGAATCCCATGGACAGAGGCACCTGGGGCGTCCATAGGGTTGCAAAGAGTCGGACACGACTGAGCACAGCATAACTAGCAGCTAGTAAAGCTCCTGACATATATCACACATATTTTTTTGGAGATGAAAACATTTATTTCAACTAAATTATTTCATTAAAAAATTCTATAATGCCATTAAAAAAGGAAGAAAATAGAAACATACTTAACTGCCTTTAAAGACCAAGAAAACCTCTAAAGAACATATAAACACATATATATTTCAAAGATTTCCACTGTTTTAACAATAGTGCATCAATAAATACTTACCCAATGTTAAACCAACTTTAACATGACTTTAGTTTCTAACATTATCCACATCTCATATGTATTTATATGAATATATACACTAAACCACAATTTTTCCACCAACTTGTGCAAGGTGAATAACAAGTGGTTAAAAAATCGATAATTCCCATGCATCAGAATGTCCATCTGTTTGAGTTCCTCAGGGTTCTAAACACAAGTGACAAGTGCAAAATTTTAAATCATGAGAATAAACCCTGACAAATGCTTTCAAGTCTATTTTTTACTGTGACAACTAGCTGTGAGTGGCTCATCAATTAAAAGTCAGCCCTCACAGAACAGCGTGATGGCATTGGTGAGCACAAGCTTCCTGCTGCTTCTGTATTTTCAGGTGGAGGGGTGATAATGCACTGAAAAGGATGAAATGCAGGCTGCTTCTCCACCCATCATGCCCTTACATCCAGCAGCACGGACTGAGAGGGTCCTGTGTCTTCACCTCTAAGCCAGGTGCCAGAAAGAGCCAAAGGAGGAGGAGATGGGAGTCTGCTCTCAAGGAATGTTAGGTCTTGTTGGGTCCTCTTGAGACAACTAGAGCATGGTATCAGATGGCATCTGATAAAGAGCTAAGTTGAGTACGGACTACCTTAGCAGTCCAGTGGTTAAGACTCTGTGTTTCCAGGGCCTCCACTGCAAGGAGCGTGGGTTCGATCGCTGGTTGGGGAACTAAGATCCTACATGTCGCATGTGGAATGGTGAAAATATAAAAGCTAAGTTGTGTGGATTGAGAAATAAGTTCAGCGAAAGAGATCTGTGCACTGGTGCCGTTCTGTGTCTTGTTTGGAGAAGTCCTGTGGGCTGTTGAAGAGAGTGAGGCTCTCATTTCCTACACTGCACTTGACCAGGCCACAGATGGACCTAAGGGCCGACATGTGCTTTTGAGCCCATTGCTGAAACCCACCAACCTTACAGCTGATCTCTTAGGATCTCAGCAACCTAGATGCCTGTCTGCCTTCAACTTGCCCATTTGCCTCCAGAAAGCTGAGTTACAAGAAGGAAAACCAAGTCCTACAGACAGCCCACAGGGTACAACAGAACCACACAGCACGTGCATCGGGCAGGTCCTCCCTTGCACACAAATGTCCATTCTGATTGGTTAAACAAAAAAGAATGTATTGATGGACATTAGAGGTGCTTACAGGATCTCTAGAGCAGTGAGAGAATCAGGCTTGTAAGCAGGAATTATGCCATGAGACTGCTCCTGCTGTGGGGTCTGAGCACCACAGTTCACATGGACAATGCTGGGCATGGGACCCTCCCACTAGGACCTCTGCCACTGCTGCACTGAAGGCTGGACATCCCTCCCTTCAAGAGCTGCCATCCTTATTATAATGGATTCTGTGCCATGCCTCTGACTTCACTCTATTCCACTCATAGGTGCATCGTTGTATACCCACACTTTGGCTGCAAGTCAGTCTGAGAAAGCAAGGTTCTGCCTTTCGACTTGGGAGGCAAAATATACAAAGTCCTCCTAACATAGGGAGGGTGTGCAGAGGTGCCAGGCTGCCAAAAGGCATGAAAAAAAATGTTCATTTCTTAAGTGAGCCTTAGGCAGAATGTACACAGAGTTCCAGTCCCACATTGTTGACCTCTCTACGCACTGCCTCGGTGACATTTGAAATCTGGCATTTCCCATCCATTAGAAGAGCACAGTAATTCTCTTCTTGATCTTTCAAGGTCATGGGATGCTCGTGCTGGTGAGGTCACTCACGGCAGCAGCAACAGCAGCCAGAGAGAGCTAAAGACGGACGCAGCTTAGGAAGTGCCTCCTGACACACACACACAACACAAGTGATGCTTGTGAGGAAAATCCCGAATTGCAGATCAGATCTTCATTTGCCTGATAAACCAAACACTAAAACAGGACTTCAATTTTCTCTTCAAATTTGGAATAGAAGGTCTCAGCAAGGATTAGTGACTGTATTAGTTTCCTGTGGCTTTTGCAACAAATGATCACATACTTTATGCCTTGAAACAATACACATCTTCCCTGGTGGTCCAGTGGTTAAGACTCGGCACTTCCAGCGCAGGGGCTATGGGTTTGATCCCTGGTTGGGGAAGTTCTGTGGATTTCCCTGGTGGCTCAGACAATAAAGAATCTGCCTGCAATGCAGGGGACCTGGGTTTGATCCCTGGGTTGGGAAGATACCCTGGAGGAGGAAATGGCAACCCACTCCAGTATTCTTGCCTGGAGAATCCCATGGACAGAGGCACCTTGGGGGCTACAGTCCATAGGGTCACAAAGAGTCAGACATGACTGAACGACTAACACTTTCACTTTCACTATCTGTGGGGAAATTCTGTATGCCGCATGGCATGGCCAAAAAAACCCACACACACCCACATTTATTCTCTTATAGTTCTGGAAGCCAGAAGTCTGAAATCAGTACCACTGGACCAAAATCAAGATGGAGGCAGTCCCACATTTACTCCAGAGGCTCTAGAGGAGAGTCCATTCCTTGTTTCTTCCAGCTTCTGTGGCTGTCAGCATTTCTTGGCTTATGGCCACATCACTACAATATCTACCTCCATCTTCACACCACTATATCTGTGTGTGTGTGTGTGTGTGTGTGTGTGTGAAATCTCCCTTTGCCCGTCCCTCTTATAAGGATAGATATGATTGCATTTAGGGCCCACCTGGATAATCTAGGATAATCACTTCATCGCAAGATCCTTAACTTAGCTTTTGCACAGCAAAGGAAACCATTAACAAAATGAAAAGACAACCTGCTGAATGGGAAAAAATATTTGCAAATGATATAACCAATAAGAGGTTAATATTTAAAAATATATAAACAGCTCATATAACTCAACATAAAAAAAAATCCCAGTTAAAAGATGGACAGCAGACCTGAATAAACATTTTTTTCAAAGAAGACAACAGGCACATAAAAAGATGCTCAACATCGTTAATCATCAGAGAAATGCAAATCAAAACCACAATGAAGTATCATTCACACCTGTCAGAATGGCCATCATCACAAAGGCCACAAATAACAAATGTTAGCGAGGATGTAGAGAAAAGGGAACCCTAGTCCACTGTTGGTGAGAATGTAAATTGGTGCAGCCACTCTGGAAAACAGTATGGAAGTTTCTCAAAAAGCTAAAAACAGAACTACCATATGATCCAGTAATTCCATTCCTGGTTGTAGACCCCAAAACAACAAAAACACTAGTTTAAAAAGATACATGCACCCCAATAGTCATAGAAGCATTGTTTATAATTACCAAGATATTGAAACAGTGTAAGTGTCCATAAACAGATGAATGGATAAAGAATACGTGGTACACACACACACACACACATATATATAATGGAGTCATATATATATATATACATATATATATATATATGTATATATATATGAAAAGCCTGATGCTGGGAAAGATTGAGGGCAGAAGGAGAAGAGGGCATCAGAGGATGAGATGGCTGGATGGCATCACCAATTCAATGGACATGAACTTGGGCAAACTCTGGGAGATGGTGAGGGACAGGAAGGCCTGGTGTGCTGCAGTTCAAGAGGTCCAAACAACAATATATATCTATATAATGTAATACTACACAGCCATGAAAAAGAACAAAATTTTGCCATTTGCAGCAACATGGATAGACTTAAAGGGCATTTTTCTTTGTGAAATAAATTAGCTAAAGAACAACAAATACTGTATGATATCACTTATATGTGGAATCTAAAAAATACAACAAACTAGTGAACATAATAAAGAAGCAGACTTACAGATATAGAAAACAAACTAGTGGTTACTAGTGGAGAGAAGGAAGCAGGGAAGGGCAATATAGGGGTAGGGAATTAAGCGTTACAAACTATTGGATATAAAATAAACTACAAGGATATATTGTATAATGTGGGAAATATAGCCAATATTTTATAACAACTATAAATGGAGTGTAACCTTTTCTGGGAGGCCATGCCACATGGCATGCGGGATCTTAGCTCCCCAACCAGGGATCAAACCTGCATCACCTGCAGTGGGGTCGCAGAGTCATAACCACTGGACCACCAGGAAAGTTCCTGGAGTATGACCTTTAAAACTGTAAATCACGATGTCGTATACCTGAAACTTGTGTACATCAACTGTATCTCAATTTAAAAATAATTTTTAAAAGATCCTTTAACTTAAAATCACACCTGCAAAGACCCTTTTTGAAAATAAGAACATTCACAGTTCTAGGGCTTCGGACCTGATATCTTTGGGGAACATTATTGAGCCTATGATGGTGGTAGAGGAGGGCTGTAGAAGACAGGACTGGAAGAATCAGGAAAGACCAGAGCTAATCAACTATATAGTTGTGTCCTCTCCTAAGTCATCTCAACCAACCTCAGGCATCCTCAGAATCTAATAAAACTAAATGATCCCTGTTCCCAGACTTAGTTCTTAGAGTGATTAATTAATCCCTTTGACATGAAATTGTCTTCAAAGCCAACATAAGCAAAACCATTTGGAAAGTAAAACAAAGGTTGTTAGTTACAAACATCTCTTGACAGTTATAGACACAAACCTCAGTTCGGTCCCTCATTTGGTTCTGTAGTTACTTTAGACAACTGACTTTTTGCTGACTCAGCGATAGCTAACTACAAACTAGCACCAAGGGCTGGCTTGTCTAGGATGCTAGGTTTGGATCCTGCTCTGCCATCCTTGGGCTTTCTGGTAGTTCAGATGGTAAAGAATCTGCCTGCAATGCAGGAAACCTCGGTTTGATCCCTGGGTCAGAAAGACTCCCTGGGGAAGGGAATGGTAACCCACTCCAGTATTCTCGCCTGGAGAAGTCCATGGACAGAGGAGCCTGGTGGGCTACAGTCCATGGGGTCACAAAGAGTCACTCACGACTAAGCGACTAACACTTTCACCTTTCTGCCATCCCTAATGGTTTGACCTTGGGCAAGTTCTTTGCTTTCTGTGCCTTTTTTTTTTAATGTGGACCATTTGAAAAGTCTTTATTGAATTTGTCACAACATTGCTTCTGTTTTATATTTTGGCTTTTTGGCCAGGAGGCATGTGGGAATCAAACCCCCCGACCAGGAATCAAACCCATACCCCCTGCATCAGAAGGTGAAGTCTTAACCACTGGACCACCAGGGAAGAATCTGTGCCTGTTTTCCTGTCTCTAAAATAAGGATGATAAGGAGACTTAACCTCATGAAGTTGTTATAGGACTAAAATGAGACAGTGTGTATAAAGAATACTCAGCATACAGTAAGCCCTGAATAAACATTAGTCCTTGTTGTTGCTTTTATAATTGTTGTTATTACAGTTCCCATGCTGTTCTTGTGATGCAAATATGGTATATAGGAGCCAAACCATATTAAAGGGACTTTTCAAAAGAGATGAAATGAGTTTACCAGTGACTAGCTACAAAAGGAGAAACATACACATTTAATTCTGCTGAGTTGAATGGAACATAAAAGCTCAAAGTTATAGTGTCATATAGACCTCAAATAAATTAAGTGATTTTGTTGTTGTTCGTATGTCATAACAATGATTCAAACACAATGGCAGGAATTTTTCTCCAAGTAAAAGGCTTTTGCAGACCTCAAGATATAGAGTCTGTCTTCCAGGCTTAACATAACTCCCTTCATAATTTTTTAAACATATCCATTTTCATGCAAGACAGCAGGGGCAGCTTTATTAACAATATTTATCCATTAAATGGGAACTTATCCCAAATATCTTGGGCTGCACATTTTTACTATAATCGGGTGGAATCAATAAGCAAATATATAACTTATGTTTCTGTTTATGTAGTCTCAAGAGTATTTATTTAACAAAGCCCACAGTGTGGCTGGTAACTGGAGATGTTGACTCAACCAGGTTCCCCTGTACAAAATGCAAGGCTTATGCAATTTTATCTGAGGTGTGAGTCACAAAAGCCCTTTTAAGTAAATTAATGGTCACTGATGGAAACAATTAGGAAGTACCAACAAAATTTCAATTAGTCATCTTATTTTCTCCCTATTCTTGTCCTGCCATATTGCCATAGTGTCACAGTTTTAAAAATTTAATACAAGGCCTTTTATTTGATATGATTTTTGTTGACTGATGGTATAGTCTGACACATTTTTAAAATGGCAACATAGCCAAAGTTTCATTAAAGTCTGATTAGCATATTAAACATAAAACATAAAAAGTATTGGTTGCATATCTACTCTCCAGCGCTTAGAAAAGCAGCTTATTAAGTTGAGAGAGTATAGATAGACCATTTTATTTTTTATTTTTTTTAGATAGACCATTTTAATATATTTTTGTCTTTATTATGGCCCCTTAAAATATGATTTATAAAATCTTATTTTCTAGTGAGCTCAGATTTGCAAATGGAAAGAGTGAGGATTCCTTTAAAGTCAGGTAACAGATGCATCTAAGTTTGAGCACAGAGAATTTAAAAAAGTAAAGTCGGACTCTTTTAAAGCTAGTACTTTTTCACTAGACATTTGGAGGGTGTTTCTCCCTCTAGAATAAAAGGGGAGGAGCTCTGATGTTTGGTAAAGAATGGAGAAATCCCAGATGGTGTTTATGATTCTGGAAGAGTTTTGCCCTTTTATGCCCTGGAAGAGTTTTGCCTCTTGAAAGATTCAATATAAGTTTAAATATACATTCTTGTCAAGCCCAGAGAGTTGGTGATTAACAACCATTATATCTTAGTGATTGCTTTTCATTTACATTTAAATGTTTATAGTCTTCTAATCTTTCATTCTCAGATTTTTCTATGGTCTTCATTTATATCTTAGTTCGCATTTCTCTGCAAGTTAACTGCAAGACAAGTCCAAGAGCAGCTACAGCAGTTTATTGGAGAGGTGAAGGAGAACATGCGTAGAGGGCTAGGGAAGTGAGTCCAAGAAGAGGAGGCATTAAAGGGTGGATTATCCATGCGCTTCCCTGGCAGTCCAGTGGTTAAGACTCCATGCTTCCACTGCAGGGAACTCAAGCTCCATCCTGGTAAGGGAACTAAGATCCCACATGACACACAGTGTGACCAAAAAACAAAAAGCCAAAGAATTGATACGGGACTTCCCTGGTGGTCCAGTGGTAGAGAGCCTGCCTGCCAATGCAGGGGACCCGGGATCAATCCCTGGTCCAGGAAGATCCCACATGCCATGGTGCCAAAACTAAACCTGGGCACCACAACTACTGAAGCTGGCACACCTAGAGCCCGTGCTCCTCGACAAGAGCAGCCACCGCAATGAGAAGCCTGTGTACCACAAGTAGAAAGTAGCCCCCACTGGCCACAACTAGAGAAAGGCCACACATAGCAATGAAGACTCTGCATAGCCAAAACTAGATAATTTATATATGTGTGTATGTGTATATACATATATGTGTGTGTATATATATATGTATACACACAAACACACACACACATACACATATACATATCACGAACCATTCTTTCTTGTTGTTCAAGGACCGTCCTTTCTCAGCTTTCACTTTAATTGCTGGTTTTCTCCTCTCTTCTCACTCCATACTCTTCCTGGGCCATCTCTTACTATGTCATCCAATGACTGCTTTTCTCCCTCACGTGCATATCCAGACAAGGCTGTTCCTCTGTGTCCTTGACTCCCTCCCGCAGCTGCCAACCTGGGAGCTCTTCTGCAGTCTCACAGCTCCTCAGCTCCCCTGCCCTGTCTGAACCCCCATCTAAATCCTCTGTGTTCAAGCTTGAACACATCTGTCACCTGATTTTAGAGGGATCCTAACGTTTCCATTTGCAAATCTGAGGTCCCTCATGATTTTATAAATCTTAATTTAAGATACTATAATAAAAACAAAAATATACTAAAATGGTGTCTCTAGGGGACTTCCCTTGCGGTCCAGTGGCTAAGACTCCGTGCTGCCAATACAGGGAGCCCAGGTTTGATCCCCGGTCAGGGAACTAAGATCTCACAACTAAAGATCCTGTGTCACAATTGAGACCCAGTGCAATCAAACAAATATATATATTTAAATAAAAGGCCTGTCCATATACACTCTTAATAAGCTGCTTCTCTAGGCGTTAGAGAGTAGAAATCCTCCCAATGTGTTTCACATCCTGTGTTGATTATACAGCTGCCCTCCACTTCCGTTAGTGGCTCCGCCCCCAGAGACAAACCCATTCTCCATTTTCGGCCAGGGCCCTTGGGCCTAAGCTCCTTCCTGACTCTCATCTAGCCAAACCCATCAGGCACTTGCCCCAGTCTCACCCACAGTGTGGTGGGATGGGACTCGTTCTAGGGTCCGGCTCACAAGATCAGCATGGCAGATAACTGGATTCTGGAGCAAGGAGGACCAGGAAGGTCAGGCACATTGGAGGGAAGCTTCTTCCTTGAAATTTCTAGATGAGAGGGAGGGAACTCCACCTTCTAATTCTCCTGCCACTCTGGATGCTCGACTGAGTCCTACTGCTGTAGTTATTTGAGGAGAAGATGGCCTCACACATCCCCACTCCCTTAGTGGGTCAATGGAGCACCCAGAGCTCAGCTGTTATGGGAAAAACCTCCAACTGGGTCTTTCTGGTTTTGCCTGGCCTGAAACAAAACAAAAATCTCTTTAACCATCAAAAAACAAAACAAGGAGGGGATGTATACATACCTATGGCTGATTCCTGCTGATGTATGGCAGAAACCATCACAATATTGTAAAGTAATTATCCTCCAATTCAAAATAAAATTAAAATAAAAAAACAACATCAGATTTTTTTTTCATGATTAAGAAGTTGAATATTTTATTATTAAATTGTTTATTCTCCTGCAAGGCTGTTGCTTCACTGTATAAAAATAGCACCAGCAAACACAGTATATTGCAAAGTTAAGACAGTAATATTCTTCACTGGACACTATACAACTAACAAACTTTTCTCCACTGCCAGTTGTTTCTAGTGGGAAGATCATTTTGACCCAAATCCAAGGATAGCTGTAAGCAAGTTACAATGTCATATAAGGTATAAGATAACCATGTTATCCTTGAATTACATAATTTTTGTAATCAGTTTTATCAGAGATAATTTCAGGAATTCTGAATAGTATAACTGGAGCCTAGCCTAAAAATCACAGGATGCTGTGGAAAAGATACAGTGTTTATCTGAAGGCATTAGAAAGTTAAGGGGTATTTTCTTCAGGAAACATTGTTACAAGTAGTTTCTTTTGCTAAACGTTGCTTTTTAAATATCTATCCACCACTAATTTAAGACAACTACGCTAGATTAAGTTGTTTCAAAGTAGTTTATTTAGGGGTTCCATTTTCATTCCTCAATAGATTTTCTGTATTTTTCATATGCTTCTTCACTCATTAGTTCATCTAGTTCTGAAGGGTTACTGAATGTCATCTTGATCAGCCAACCATCTTCATAACAAGACTTGTTGACAAGTCCTGGATTTTCTGCTAGAGCTTTATTAATTTCTGTTACTTCTCCTGATAGAGGGGAATAGAGTTCACTAGCAGCTTTCACACTTTCCAAAGCACCAAACTCCTCTTGTTTATTCAACTTTGTCCCAACTTCAGGCAGGCTACAGTAAACAACATCTCCCAAAGCTTCCTGTGCAAAATTGCTGATTCCCACTGTTCCAACACCGTTTTCTGTTGTTACCCATTCGTGTTTTTCTGTGAGTTTCCGCACCGACAGCAGAGCAGGGCCGGTGCGCAGCGCCCGGACGCCCCCGCCCGCAGTCCCCGGGGCCGCAGCGAGCAGGGCGCGCTGGGTGCCGAGACGACGCGCAGGCTGCCGACCGCGCCCGCACGCTCCGCACCGCTTGCAGCGCCCTGTGCGCACGGGTGCAGAGGGTCTCCGCGCGGCTCCTAGAGCACCCCGGCCGGCGGGGGCGGGGCGGCCCCGGGCCGGAGCGAGCCGGAACATCGGATATTTACTTTCGCAACTTTGACAAAATGCTAAAACCTGAATACATGGGAAATTTTTCTCTAAATAAAAACTTTTAACTCAAAACAACAATCCCCAAACCCTTTTCCCAGCACAATGGGGCCTAGTAGTACTATACTACACAGTGAAGGAAGGCAAGTCAAGTAATTCTTCAGAAAACAAGAAAAAAAAAAATCTCCTTTAGAGGATTTTCTAGCCCTCTCTAGAGACTGAAGGGACACAATTTAATGTAAAAGGAAAAGGGGAGAAAAACAGATATTTAATCCCCCATGACTGGGTACTCTATCTGGGTGGTATTTTTTTTTAATCAGGTGCCAGGTGATTCTCATGTAGTCTGTTCCAGACCAACACTCGAGAGACAATGATCCCAGGAACAGGGTCAAACCCTTGCTCGCCTCTCTGGCCTCCTCTCCTTACTGGGCACCACCACCTTTTGTGGACACTGGAGGATGAGCCGAGAGGAAACTCAAGAACTCCAGGCAGAAGAGGATCGTTTTGGCAGTCTTGTCTTCTGCTAGGACTACTCAAGGAGAGGGACCTCACCAAGCCCCTCACCTCTACCCTGACCCTTGGGAGTGCTGATGAAAATCACCTTTATGGCAGAGTATTTCCAAACTCAGATGGTGTGTCAGATGCCTTCCCTCTCCCTTCCAGATCCCCTCCACCCTTCTCCATCCACTCTGGACCCTGCAAACAGTCCTCGATGGGCTCCTATGCCTATGCTACGCAACTGGAAGGCACCACTAGGAGACAGGAGGCGGGGAGGAGAGAGATGGGGGTATCTATTTCCCTCAAAGCCCTCCTTGCTGGGTCTCTGAGGGCTGGCTGGTTACATCCCCGAACCACAAGTCACTGCTCTTGTCAAGATGCCCTCTTCACAGAATTCTCTCATGAGGTTCCAATAACTACTCCCTCCTTCTGCTCCTTCTGGCCTGTGGCTTCCCTATATTCTGATTGGCCTTTGTAAATCATCTATTAAACTCATCTCACTTTACCCAATCTGAGGGTGCCATCTGCTTCCTGCCAGGATCTGGAATGATACAGATGGCTTGTCTGACAGGCCCTATTGATGGAGATTCCAAGGACTCCTTATTATTTTAGGCAGAGGCGGGGCGGCCTGCAGATCGCTGGAGGTTACTACAGGTACCTGGAATGAAGCTGGGAACTTGAACTCTTCCGAGGCAGAGACTGTGCCTTCTTGTCTGTGCAGCCCCAGCTCCACAGAAGGGCCAATTTTTCTTCTTAGGAGGCCCTCTAAACACAGGTTTCCTCTCCTTTTTTCCGTTCAGGGACGCTGCTGTCTTAGAAGGATCCCTTTCTCAAAAAAAATGATGTCCCTACCTTGGAAATAGGTTCAGGAACATTATTCTTTAGGAAAGGGACCCTTCTAAGACAGAGCCTGTGGACACAGTGGGGGAAGGGGAGGGTGGGACAAATTGGGAAATTAAGATTGACATATATACACTATCATGTGTAAAACTCATAGCTAGTGGGAAGCTGATTTAGAGCACAGGGAGCTCATTTCGGTGCTCTGCGATGACCTACAGGGGTGGGATGGGGGGCAAGTGGGAGGGAGGTCCAAGAGGGAGGGGATATATGGACACCTGTAGCTGATTTGCTTCACTGTCCAACAAAACTAACACAACATTGTAAAGCAACTATATTCCAATTTTAAAAAAGAATGATATCCCTGAGAGGCTGTACTTTGAATGATTTTCTGTCAAGATCAAAACAATCAGTGAGTCCGTGAGCAGGAATTAGATGCCAGCACTCTGAGAGCTAGAACAGACCCCAGAAAGGGGCTTGGGCTGAGAAGATGAGGCTCTCAAACAGCGATGGAGGAAGAATATACTCTAACAGGGAGAAATAGAGAGCTCCAGAGGCCTCCAGCTAGTCCACAGCTTTGCTCAAGGCAGGAGGAAGTGCTGACCTCAGCTTAATGGAATCAGGAGAAAAACAAGAGCTCCCACCACTGTGCAGGGGTGTTTCCACTTCTCACCAAGCAACAGGGATAAGCCAGTTACCTGCAAATTTTGCAGTATTGAAATACGCTAACAGTCATTTGAAAAATATGCATATGAGACCTTTCATTTTTTTGGAAAGCCAGTGTACACCATGATTACAACCTATGTCTAAATATATACATAGCTTGATAATGAAAGAAATACACATGAACATATTTATTGTATTGAGTGTGGACTCTGTGGAATTTTCTTAAGCTTTATTAAGGTATAATTGATATACAAAAATTGTGTGCTTTTAATGTATATCTCTTGATGGGCTAGAATATATACATATAAACTGTATGATCATCACAAAGTCCTAAACATATTTATCACCTTAAAAAATTTCCTTATGTTCTTTTGTGGTGTTTTCTGTTTGGGGGGGGTGCTTTTTTTAAGAAAGAATATTTAATATGAGATCTATCCTCTTAACATATTTAACTGTAGGTACTATGTTGAACAGCAGATCTCCAGAATTTATTCATTCTGCATGATTTTTTCATTAAAAATTGTTAATCTTCTTTTTGTTGTTAAATCTATAATACTTTTTTCTATAATCACTTTATAAAAAGCAATGTTAACATCATGACTGGCTTATAAAAATTATTAATCCCATAAATTTACTTTTATAATAAACGCAAATGGAGGAAGAACTCAAAGCAAGTATTTATATGAAATTGGACAAGGTATTTCCTTTTTTAAAAAATTTTCTTTTTGAGGTGGACTGGATTTTAAAGTCTTTATTGAATTTGTTTCAATATTGCTTCTGTTTTATGTTTCGGTTTTTGGCTGTGGGGCATGTGGGATCTTAGCTCCCTGACCAGGGATCGAACCCACATCCCTTGCATTGGGAGGTGAAATATTAACCACTGGACCACCTGGGAAGTCCTGGACAAGGTATTTTCTTTTTAACCTCCTTTTCCTCATCTATGTAATGAGATAAATGGTCTCTACAGTCCATTCCAGATTTTACAAAACGTAATTCTGAACTGCTAAAATGAGTCATAAAAATGTGAATACAGAAAGAGGAATTTTGATTATTTTAAGATTTCCATAAAAATCAAGAAATAGGTAGAACTGGTTGTGTCCCACTGTGGACTGTGATAACAAAAGTTCTGTCTGTCCAGCATGGCTTCCTTATTTCTTCATTTGGGTCACTTTAAGATCCCTTCCTCTACTCCATATGGCCCTAGTGGGCCAGTGAATCATAATGCTCACTCTTTAATAGGCATTTTGTGGTCACATGACCAAATCAGAGCCAATCAGGACCTTTTCTAAAATTGATATATGGATAAGGGGACAAAGAACGTCTCTTTCGCCTGGAGCTATTAAATCTTTCTGCCTATTACCTGGGTGACCTTAGACAAATCAGTTAACTTCTCTGGAGCCTCAATTTTCTCACCTTAAATGAGGCTAATAATAAATCTTCCTCGTGAAAATATGAGAGGATCAAATGATCTAAAGCATGAGAAATGCTATTATAAACTTTAAAATACTTTGTAATATTATTAATAAATTTATTCTTGTCAAACATAAATACAAATATATGATAAACTGATCCATTATAAGGTATTGGTCAGTGACATATTAAACCATTAAATCTCTCAGGGGTAATTCCAGCTTTTAAAGAGACTTACTTTATAAAGCATAGAAACAGGCTACAGTAATTTATACTGTCAGAAATTAGATAGTGGTTAACTTTCAAGTGAGGCTAGTGATCAGAAGGGGCATGAGGGGGCTTCTAAGGGATGTTGGTTATGTTCTGTTTCTTGACCTGAGTTCTGTTTATGTAGGTATATTGTTATTGAACATTCATTGACCTGTATACTTAAGATATGTGCCCTTTTCTGTATGTATGTTATATATTTTAATAACATATTCTTAAAACTTGAGGATGTCTGTTTCTAAGAAGATGGAATAGACATTTTCTTACTCTTCCCACTATGTACAACTAAAAACTCTGGGCATTATATATGAAATGAACATAAGAAGACTCTAAGTGGAGAAAGAAGGAAGACCTGCTAAGGACCTCACTATTCAAGGAACAAAAAGGTAGTGAGTGTTCTGGATTTTCTTTTTAAGTCATATATCCCAGATTTGTAGATGAGAAGGCTGGCACCCAGAAATGTAAACAAGGGCAGACAAAAAAAAAAAACCCTCCAAAGCCTGTTCTTTCTAACCAAAGGATCAAGAAAGAAACCACACAGGAAGAGAAAACTTTCAGACAGTAACTGCACTACTCGAGCTAAACACCACAGAAAGAAAATTGTGGCCCCACCTCCACTCACACCAGCAAGAGCAAATGAGGAGGCTAGAATTTAACTTTTGCCATGTTGTAACTAGGTACCTCAACCCATCCACCAGGGTGGCATCAGAGAAGGCCAAGAATGGAGCCAACTCTTTCATCCCTGCTCGGTGGTAATGAGGAAACCACATGGGTAATGAGGAAACTACCCTGAGCCCTTTCTGCTGAGGTGATAGCAGAAGAAATTTGTAGAGTCTAGACTTTCACCATTGCTCAGCAATATTGAGGCCACCCTCTCTCTCCCTAGTGTGTCAGTGGAGACCTAGTGGAAAGCCTGAACCTCCATCCCACCCAGCAATAATAAGGGGATCCCCTACAAAAGATGCCAACAGAAGCTAAGTAGATTTCTATGCTGACTGGTAGTAATGGTGGGGGTCACCACCCCTCTGTTGATGGAGCTGTGTCTGAAAAAAAAACCAGCTAAAATAAAAGATTTAAATAAGATACAGTCATAAGATAAAACCCAAAATGTCTAGGTTTCAATCAAAAATCACTTGTAATACTAGGAATGAGTAACATCTGGAACTAACTGATAAAAGCTGCCAACACTGAGATAAAACACATGTTAAAATTATTTGACAAAGACTTTAAAGTAGGCTTCATGAAATAATTTATGAGCAAACACACTTGACACAAATTAAAATATTGAAAGTCTCAATAAAGAAATAGAAGACAAAGAACCAAATTGAAATTTTAGGTTGAAAAATATAGTAATCAAAATTTTAAAACTCAACAGATGAAGCAGAATAGAAACAACAGAGGGAAGAATCAGTGAACTGGAAAGTAGAACAATAGAAATTACCCAATCTGAGAAAGTAGACTATAAACAAACAAATAAATAAATATTAGGGCCTCAGGGACATGTAGGACTTCAACAAGAGATTTAGTATTGGTATCACTGGAGTCTAAAAAGGAAAGGAGAAAGTGGATAGGGCTTAAAAAAAAAAAAAAAAAGATTCAAAGAAACAATGGCTGAAAATGTCACATATTTGGCAAGACATAAACCTAAGAGTCAAGAAGCTGAGTGAACCTCAAACAGGATAAACCAAAAGAAATACAAACCAAAACACATATAATGAAATTTTTGAAAACTAAAGACAAAGAAAAATTGTGAAAGCAACAAAAGAAATGACATCGTATGACAGGAGAAAAACAATTTGAATAACAGAAGATTTCTTATCAGGAAACAAACCTAAAAGGAAGTGGCACAATATCCTTCAAGTACTAAAAGAAAATAATTGTCAATCTATACTCATATCCAGTGAAAATACTCTTCAGGAATGAAGAGAAAATCAAGACATTCTTAGATATAAAGAAACTAGGAATTTGTTTCTGGCATATCTACCCTAAAGAATGACTAAAGGAAGTTTACTAAACCTAAAGGAAATGATAAAAGAAGAAACCTTGGAACATGAGGAAGGAAAAGAGAATATGGTAAGCAAAAATATAGGTAAATACAATAGACTTCCCTTCTCCTTTTGGGTTGTATAAATTATGTTTGATAGCTGAAGCAAAAGCTATAATAATGTCTAATATGGTTTCAAATGTCTTAGAGGAAATACTCAAAACAATTATAAATGGGGGAGGGCAAACAGATACAAAGAGAGAGAGGTATTAAATATCTACACTACACTGAAACTGGTAAAGTGATGACACAAGTAGACTGTCATAAATTATGTGTTATATAGGGGGGAAACTCCAATACTTTGGCCACCTCATACGAAGAGTTGACTCACTGGAAAAGACCCTGATGCTGAGAGGGATTGGGGGCAGGAGGAGAAGGGGACGACAGAGGGTAAGATGGCTGGATGGCATCACTGACTCGATGGGCATGAGTTTGAGTAAACTCCGGGAGTTTGTGATGGACAGGGAGGCCTGGCGTACTGCGATTCATGGGGTCGCAAAGAGTCGGACACGACTGAGCGACTGAACTGAACTGAACTGAATGTAATTTTTAGAATAGTCAATAAGAAAACAACACAAGGAGATACACTCAAAAACACTACAGATAAATCAAAATGGGGCTTCCCTGGTGGCTCAGTGGTAAAGAATTCGCCTGCCAATGTAGGAGACATGGGTTTGATCCCTGGGTCGGGAAGATCCCCTGGAGAAGGAAATGGCAACTCGCTCCAATATTCTTGTTAGCTGGGAAATCCTATGGAAAGAGGAGCCTGGTGAGCTACAGTCCATGGGGTCACAAAAGAGTCAGATATGACTTAGCAACTAAACAACAACAAGTCAAAATGGATTTTTTAAATGTTCAAGGAACTCCCAGGAGGGTAGAAAAATAAAACAGAAAATAAAGAAGGGAGAAAACCAACAGAAAACAAGAAATAAAATGGCAGATTTAATTATACTAAATGTAAGTAGTCTAAATATACCAATCACAAGACAGAGATTGGCAGGGTGGATGAAAAACCATGACTCAACTCTATGCTGTCTAAAATAAATTCATTCCAAATATAATGATAAAGGCAGACTGAAAGTAAAAGGATGGGAAAAGATATATAATGCAAACATTAATCAAAATAAAGTGTAGGAACCATTATATTAATATCATATAAAGTAGACTGCAGAGAAAACAAAATTATCAGAGACAGAGAAGAATATCATATAATAATTAAAAGGTCAATACACCAAGAGGACATAGAACTCCTAAATTTATATGCAAACAAACAACAGAGCCATAAAATATGTGAATTAAAACTAAATAGAACTAAAAGGTCAGTGAGTGAGTGAAAGTCACTCAGTCGTGTCTGATTCTTTGCAATCTCAAGGACTATACAGTCCATGGAATTCTCCAGGCCAGAATACTGGAGTGGGCAGCCTTTTCCTTCTCCAGGGGATCTTCCCAACCCAGGGATCAAACCCAAGTCTTTTGCAGGCAGACTACCAGCTGAGCCACAGGAAAGCCCAGAACTAAAAGGAGAAATAGACAAATTCACAATTGTAGTTGGAAATCTTAACATTCCTGTCTCAACAACTGATAGAACAACTAGATGAAAAATCAGCAAGGATATAGAAGAACTCAACAATACCTTCATTCAACAGGATCTAGCCAATATTTATAGAATACTCTACTAAACAGCAGGAGACTACAGCTCAAGAATTGAGAAAAAGAAGAGCAAATAAATGTAAAGCAAGCAGAAGGAATGCAATAATAAAGAGCATAAATCAATGACATTGAAAACAGTAAAACAGTAGAGAAAACCAACGAAACACAGAGCCTTTCCTTTGAAATCATCAATAAAATTGAAAAACTTCTAGCAAGATTGACAAAGAAAAAGATACAAATTAGCAATGAAACAGAAGATATCACTACAGACCCTGCAGACATAAAAAAGGTAATAAAGATCTGTCCTGGTGGTATAGTGGATAGGAATCCACTTGCCAAAGTGGGGAACACTGGTTTGATCCCTGGTCTAGGAAGATTCCACACGCCACGAAGCAACTAAAGCCCATGCATCACAACTACTGAGCCTGCCCTCGAGAGCCTGCAAGCTGCAACTTACTTAGCCCACGTGCTGCAACTCCTGAAGCCCGAGGGCCTAGAGCCAGTGCTCCACAATAAGAGGAGCAAGTGCAATAAAAAACGTGCTGTACCACAATCAAGAGTAGCCCCCACTCACCACAACTAGAGAAAAAAGAAAGCCCATGCTCAGCAACAAAGACCCAGAGTAGCCAAAACATAAATAATTTGTTTTAAGTTTTTAAAAATAGGATAATAAGGGAATACTAGGAACAACTCTACACACCTAAATTTGCCAAAATAGAAGAAACAGTTCAATTACTCAAAAACCGCAAACTACAACAACTTACTCAATATGAATTATAACTACTAAGTATATTGAATTTGTATTTTAAAAACTCCCCCAAGAGAAATATTTGAAGTCAGATGATTCCGCTGGAGAATTCTACCAAATATTTAAAGAAGAACTAATAACAATTCTATACAATCTCTTCTCGAAAACAGTAGAGGAGGAAACTGTTTCCAATTTATTCTATAAGCCTATTATTACCTTGTTAAGAAAATAAAGACAGTACAAAGAGAGACTACATACTAATATGCCTCATGAATATACGTGCAAAAATTCTTAACAAAACATTAGCAAATAAAATTCATCAATGTATAAAAATAATTACACAAGACAAAGTAGGATTTATTCTAGGGATGTAAGACTGGTTCAATCTTCTAAAATCATTCAATGCAACCCACCATATTAACAGGCTAGAGAGAAAAATCATATGATCTTATCAATTGATGAAGAAAAGGCGCTTGACAAAATTCAATATCCATTTATGATAATGAGAAAACTCTCAGCAAACTAAGAATAAAGGGGAACTTCTTAAACTAGGTAAAGAGCATCTACAAAAACTTTATGACAACATAATACTTCATGGTACAAGACTGAGTGCTTTCCCCCTAAGATCAGGAACAAGCTAAGGATACCTGTTCCCACTACTTTTTTTAAACTAGTACTGGAAGTCTTAACACAATAAGGCAAGAAAAAAATAAAAGGCACACACATGAATTGGAATGGAAGAAATAAAACTGTGCCTATTTGCTAATGACATGATGATCTATGTAGAAAATCCTAAAAAAAATCTACCAAAAAGTCTCTCCAAGAATTAATAAGTAAGTTCATTAAATCTGTAGTATTGAAGAACATATAAAAATCAATCATATTTCTATTTACTAGCAATGAACATGCAGACATCAGAAGTAAAAATAAAATATCATACAATTGTTCAAAACAAAAGATATACAGGACTTGTATGGTGAAAACTACAAAGTGTTGATGAAAAAATAGATAATTTAAGTAAATGGAGAAACATATGTTCTAAGTCTGCCAATTCTCCAGAAATTGATACCAGTTTAACATAATTACTATCAAAATGACAATAGAGTTTTTGTAGATATAGGCAAGATTATTCTAAATTTTACATGAAAAGACAAATGAACTAGAATAGCTAAAACAAAATTTAAAGAATAAAATGAGAGGAATTACGCTATCCAATTTCAAAAGTTACCATGTAGCTACAATAATCAGGACTGTGTGGTATTGGTGGAGGAACAGACACGTGGATCAATGGGATAGAATACAGAACCCAGAAATAGACCCACACAAGTATGGTGAAATTATTTTTGGCAAGGTGCAATTAAATGAAGGAAATATAGTCTTTTCAACAAATGTTGCTGGAACAATTGGGTATCCACAGGCAAAAGATGAACCTTGACCTAAGTCTCACTCCTTATACAAAATTTACTCAAGTGGATCATCAAATTATATGTCATATATAAAACCTTTAGAAAAAAAGCATAAAAGATTTTTAGGACCTAGAGCTAGACAAAGAGATTTTAGACTTGACACCCAAAGCATAAGCAATAAAGAGAAAATTGATCAATTAGACCTGAACAAAAGGAAAAACATTGGCTCTGGGAAAGATCCTGCTAGACAAATGAAAAAAACAAGCTAAAAACTGGGAGAAAGTATTTGTAAACCATATATATATCCAGCAAAGGAATAGTATCTAGAATATACAAAGAACTCTCAAAACTCAGTAATTGAAAAATAAAACAAACAATCCACTTAGAAAATGGATTTTTTAAAATGAAGAGACATTTTACTGAAGAGGTTATTTTTGTTGTTGCTGTTGTTGTTTAGTTGCTAAGTCGTGTCTAACTCTCTTGCAACACATGGACTGTAGCTCATCAGGCTCCTCTGTCCATGGGATTTCCCAGGCAAGAATACTGAAGTGGGTTGGCATTTCCTTCTCAGGGGATCTTCCTGGCCCAGGGATTGAATCCAGGTCTCCTGCATTGGCAGACAGATTCTTTACCACTGAGCTACCAGGGAAGCCCGAAGAGGATATACAGATGGCAAATAAGTACACATAAAAAAGTAAAACATCCTTAGCCTTTAGGGAAATGCAAGCCCATCAGATGGCTAAAATAAAAATAGTGACAACATCAAATGCTGGCGAGGATGCAGAGAAACTAGATCACTCATACCTTGCTGGGGGGGAGGCATGTAAAATAATACAGCCACCCTGGAAAATAGTTTGGCAGCTTCCTAAAACACTAAATTTAGCCTTTATGAAAATGCAAACCCATCAGAATAGCTAAAATAAAAAATAGTGACAACATCAAATGCTGGCAAAGATACATAGAAACCAGATCACTCTTCCTTCTGGGGTAGGGGGGGAGGTGTGTGTAAAATGATACAGCCACCCTGGAAAATAGTTTGGCAGTTTCCTAAAAAACTAAATATATGCTTACCATATGACCCAGCACTGGTACTCCTAGGCATTTATACGAGAGAAGTGAAAACTTATGTTCATGCAAAAAACTTGTACATAAATGTTTATGGTAGCTTTAGTCATAATAGCCTCAAACTGGAAACAACTTGTATGTCCTTCAACAGGTAGCTGGTTAAACAAACTGTGGCACATCCATACCATGAAATACCACTCAGCAATAAAAAAGGAATAAGCTATCAATACATATAACAACCTTCAGAGAATTATGCTAAGTGAATAAAGCTATTCTAAAAACGCTACATAAAGTATGACTCCATTTATGTAACTTTCTTGACAAAATCCTAGAAATGGAGAAAAGATTAGTGGTTGCCAGGAACCAAGGAGGGGTGGTGTGCAACAGAGATAGGAGTGGCCATCTGAGAGATCCTTGTGATGATGGAACTGTTGTGTACCTTGACTGTACCAGTGTCAATATCCTGGTTGTGATATTGTGCTATAGTTTTGTAAGATATTCCCATTGGGAGAAACTTGACAAAAGATACATAGAATCTCTATATTACTTCTTATAACTTCATTTATAATTATTTCAAAACAAAATATTTAAAAACAAATGAGGAACAGAGTCTCCTAAAGAGCAGAAAACCTATAAGACTAAGAGGAAAAGCAACTAATGGTATGATTTCAGGAATGCTGGCAAGTCAGTAGAAGAGGGAGATAGATGCTCCCCTTCGTCATTTTCATTAAAGTCAACTCTGGTAACTAATATAGAGAGATACTTACAAATGGATGATTTAAGGATTCTTCGTACATTACCCTTTGTAAAATTTGGAGTCACCAATAAAGGCAAGACAAGAGTTTGTGTCTGACTCTTAGCTCCAGACATAAAAGACTTAAAAATCTTACACGGTGCTCTGTGTGATTATATAGTTTAACTATAGTGGTTTATGTAAAAAAGATGAGCACCTTTGTGATCTTCACCAGAGAGGAATTTGCAGCTGAAAACATTTCAGTCCTATCTAGATAAAATTTCTAAATTTCTAAATTTTCTTAGAGAGGAAACACTCCTGGTCTCAGATGTGGTTACAGGCCAAATAATCTCCTCATGACTCATAAAATACTTCTTTGGGAGGAAAAATACCTCTAGCATTACCAACAGGGTTGCAAAAACTAAGCAGACAAATTTTGTCAAGTCCAGAGTTTTTTTCCAGGGCTGTGTGACTCCTGTTGTGGTGTCCTGGTGGGGAAGCTTGGTAGAAAAGCAGGAGCCAGTGGGGTGGAAATGGACGGAGAGATTCTTAAAGAGAGACCCTTGGAGCCAATTATCTCTTCGAGGTGAGCCTAAGAAGTTCAGGAAATATGTCTTAAGACAAGAAGGAATTGCACTAATAATTTAATCTTTCAGATTCTAAAGGTCACTGTGAGAACCAAAATCTACCGGAGAAATACACATTAAAGACACGACCATGAAGATAGTGGCATTAATCTTGAAGTGGGCCACCTTCAAGATCGAGCATTCAGAGGAAGAAGAGAGAGAGGAGCGACAAGGAGGTGACTGGCGCGGTTAGTGGTCATGGGCTCAGCATTTGGCCCATACTGTCTCCAGGTTCCAAATCCTACCCTAGAAGGACTGCCCAACCTTCATGGGTTGGCTGAGGCAGGGACTCCCAGTGCTCGAGGTAGACAGCTGAGAGTAACCCGGTAAAATGATTTGGTCTTTTAAAAAGAGTACGGATATGCAGCCAGCAACCAGGAGATCGAGGCATGGTCTAAGCAAGGATCAAATAGAAGGGGCCCAGGGATAAGAGATGAGGTAACATGGAGCCCTGAATCAGGAACAACAGCCAAGTGAGCAGAAACCAAAATTCAGGCTGCAGCTAACAGCTGAGCAAAGCTGGGCTGAGGAACAAATGAAGGTGTGGTAGGCAAAATTCTAAGATGGCCTCCAAGTCCTTCCCTTCCCCTCCCCCTCTGCAGCCCCCACCCCCACCCCCAATACACACTCTGTATTGTAGGGTCACCTTGTGGGTAGGATCTGTAAATATGGGGGGATAATCATTCCATGGATTAGGTTATACCATACAAGGTTCTGTCATAGACTGGAGCGAGATTCTCCTGCTGCCTTTGCAGTCTATAGATGCCGAGAGAGATCCCCTGCCAACAGCCAGCAAGAAAATGAAAATCTCAATCCACAACTGTAAGAAAATGAATTCTGGCAACAATCTAAATGAATTCTAAAGGGGATCCTGAACCTCAACAACATCACACCCCTATCAGGCTGACACCTTGAGACTATAATATTGGAGATCTGTATTGATACATGTAAGTCTTCCTGGCTCTTTTGTTCCAGCTTGGTGGTATTCCATTGTATAGTAATGAATCTTACTGATAAAAATTTAAGTTGTTTCCAGTCTCTTGATGTTGCTAACAATGTACATGTGTTGAATGAATGAATGAGCAGCCTGGTGAGACCCTGAGCAAAGGGCCCAGCTAACCTGTGCCAGGATTCCTGACCCATGGAACTATAATAAATTCATGTTGTAGAAGCCACAAGTTTGTGGTAGTTTGTTACACAGCCATAGAGAACTACTATAGAAGGTCTGGCTTAGATTCAGGAATGTTGTGATCAAATATGACTGGTGACAGTGCTTGGCTGGGTAGAAGGATACCACAGGGCACTAACTTCAATTGAGGCAACTGTAGACGACACTCCAGCCCTGCCACGGCTGTCTTTAAGAGGCCTTGGCCACTTCCAGACATCACCAGGGCAGAGTGTAAATTGGCCCAACATCCTCAAATGTCAATTCAGCAGTATATGTCAAAATTACAAGAACATAGGAACTTTGACCCATGAATTTATCCCACACATATATTAGTGGACATGGGAAATGATCCATGTACAAAGTTATCCATTTGACAATCCCACTCCTGGGTGTATATCCAAAGAAAACCATAACATGAAAAGATACATTTGCCCCAATGTTCATTGCATCACTATTTACAATAGCCAAGACATGGAGGCAAGCTCAATGTCCAGAGACAGAGAAATGAATAAAGAAGGTGTGGTTACATGTATACAATGGAATATTACTCAGCCATAAAAAGAGAACTAAATAATGCCATTTGAAGTAACATGGATGGACCTAGAGATTATCAAACTATTTGAAGTAGGTCAGACAGATAAAGACAAATATATGATATCACTCGTATGTGGAATCTAATTTTTTTTTAATGATACAAATGAACTTATTTACAGAAACAGACTTATGGATATCAAAAACAAACTTATGGTTACCCAAAGGGAAACATGGTTGGGGGAGGAGCTTGGGATTAACACATGCACACTACTACACATAAGATAGATAACAAACAAGGCAACTGTGAAGCACAGGGAACTCTACTCAATATTCTGTGATAATCTATGTGAGAAAACAAGCTGCAAAAGAATGAATATATGTGTATGTATATATATATATATATATATATATATATATAATTGAATCACTTTGCTGTACACCTGAAATTAACACAATATTGTAAATCAACTATACTCCAGTAAAATTTTTTAAAATTTTAATTTTAATTTAATTTAAATTAAATTTTAATTTTAATTTTAAAAATGTTATCCATTTGAACGTTCACTGGCTCACTCATTCATTTATTCAACACATGTACATTGTTAGCAACATCAAGAGACTGGAAACAACTTAAATTTTTATCCATAAGATTCATTACTATACAATGGAATACCACCAAGCTGGAACAAAAGAGCCAGGAAGACTTACATGTATCAATACAGATCTCCAATATTATTTTAAGGGGAAAAGCAGAACAGAGCATACATCATGTTAAAAGAAGGAGAGTGAGGATATATATTCACACTTGCTCATACTTGCATTAAAAAAAAAAGTCTCTGGAAGGTTATAGTGACTGTCTAGATCAGGAGGATGCAGACTAGGTAGGTGGGGGTAGGCACTGGAGCGAGGCCTTTCACTATGAATCTGGTTATACTTTTAAAAATATTTATGTCTGTGCTGGGTCTTCATTGCTGCACTCAGGCTTTCTCTAGTTGTGGCAAGCAGGGTCTACTTTCTAGTTGCGCTGCTCGGGCTTCTTATTGCGGTGGTGTCTCTTGTTGCAGAGCATGGGCACTAGGCATGCAGGCTCAGTAGTTGGGGCACACGGACTTAGTTGCCCCAGGCATGTGGGGTCTTCCCAGACCAGGGATCGAACTCATGTCCCTTACATTGGCAGGTGGATTCTTAACCATTGGATCACCAAGGAAGTCTTGGTTATACTTTTTGATTTCTGAATCATTTTGAACTATCAGCTATATAAAATGTTAAATGTATGGATTTTGAAACTAAAACATCTTAAAAAATGCTTTGGTTCAGTAGAGTTACAGAACCACGTGAACTTTACAGCATTACCTCCCCACCACACGTACACACACACACACACACACACACACACAGAGTTTTCTTTGCCATGTGGGACCAAGATGTCAGCATGCGAAGGAGACTCGCCCCCCTGGCCCCTGGGTTGGATTTTGCAGCCTGAACACTATCCTTTAATAGAAGCTCCAATTCCAGCTCCCTGGGGAAAATTTAAGGACTGTTTTTCCAGAAGCTACCAAGGCTTTGAGCCTGCACCAGGGCACCTGCTGGCATCTGAGATTCCCCTGGGACATGAGTACCTGAGCGTTCGGCTAACCACCAAACCCCAACCATCTGGGAAAGTTTGAGTTCAAATAACCAAGCAGTCCTGTCCTGCACCGCTGAATCCAACTCAAGCAGCGCTGAGATTCAGCTGGGATGGATCTATGCTAGTATCAGTATTAGACCTGGAATCCATTCTGATCGCGTGGTGCCTGTGGTCTACCATTTGTTAAGTATTTTCGCTATCACCTCTATCCTCAGATGCTTCTCATCTCACTCCAATCCACCCTACTGCCTCCTCCCCACTACCCTGGGCTTCCTCCCCTTATTCTTCCTGTTGCTGCCAATCACCTTCGGGTATTAGATCAGGACCCAGCAAGGAACAGATGATACACTCAAATGGGGTCATTTGAGAAGAGTTTAATAAGGGGTTATTTATGAAAGTGTGGGCAGGGTATAGAGAATTAATTCACTATGGATAAGGCAGTACCCTGGGGCAAGAGGAGCGACTGACAGCGGAGACGGCTGGCTGGAGAGGGCCCTGGCAGGAGCTAAGGCTTGTGGTTGATTAGAGAAAGCAGCCAGCTCACTGTGACTCATCAGGGAGAGAGCCTGGGAAACTAAAACCCCCAACCTCACTCTCCTTCCTTCCATTACATTTTCCAAACCCAACGGAGGACACAGGAACCTACTGATTCTATCCACAGAGGTCACCTTCCCGGCACAGAGCATGGTGGGGAAGGGTGGAGAGTGGATCTGGAGGGCCGTATGTCTAGGACCCCTCCCATTACATTTTAGAAAAGCTTTATCACAGAAAACTTTCCAACATTAAAAAAAAGGAGAGAGAATACCATGATGCACCCCACGTACCCATCATCCCATCAACAGTGATTAACTTAGAGCCAATCTCATATCCTCTATATCCCCACTCACTCTGTCCCCTTATTTTGCAGCAAATGCCAGACATCGTATCATTTCATCTGTCAATCATTCATATCATCTCTAACAGATAAGGATTCTTTTTCAACCATAAAACCATTAGCAAAGATGAATAAGATAATTTATATATAATATGATAAATGTATATTTACATAATAAATATAATAAGGTACTTAATACCATTGGATATCCACTGTCAAAATTTCAATTGTCCAATAAATATTGGACGTGTCTTTTGAAAAAACAATTTGTTTCCTGAAATCAAGATCCAGATGAGGACTAATACTTGAAAATGGTTGCTATGACTTCTGAATCTCTTTTCAATCTATCACTTCCCCCTCCATCACTTTTCTTTTTCTTGCAATTTATTTGTTGAAGAAAATAAGACATTTGTCCTGTAGCATTTCCCACAGTCTAGATTTCGGTGATTATGTTCCCATGGTCTAATTTAGGATGTTCTTTCTTTTGGGCTTCCTGTAAGATTGTAGTTGGCCCTAGAGGCTTAATCGGATTCAGGTCCGATTTTTATTACTACTTCATAGATGGTGATGTATTCTTCCTTCAGGAAGCACAAAAAGTCTGGCTGGCAATTTTTGTGATGTTAGTAGCTATGGTGATTATACCCAGATCCATTAATTTAATAGAGATAATAAAATGATGATATTCAAATATATTCCCTTTCTTATATTGGTTTTGGGGTTTTTTTCAATTCATAATTCCTCATGGAACTCCCTCATGCCACCTGGTATAGCCCTAATGCTTCTTTTTTTAATGACTGCATCATTTTTGTGGTCTGGATGTAATATCATTTATTCAGCCATCATCCTATTGACAGGCTTTTTCTTGGTGCCCAGTTTTTTTGCAACTATGAGCGATGCTGCAATAAAACATCTTTTTACATATGTCCTTACTAGTCCTTTCATTCCTATAGAATAGAGTCCCAGGAGCGGGGATGCTGGGGAAATGAATTCTTTTAATAGTAACAGATGTTACCAGATTACTTTCTAAATTAACTGTAATACTTAAATGTCCACCAGCAATGTGCAAGAGTACTCTTTCATCCATATCCCCATGAGCTATAGCTGCTAAAGCCTTTATCATTTTTTTGCCAGATTATGCATATAAAATAATGCCTCATTGCTTCTGTCTCTGGAGTCAGAGTGCTGTAAATTCTGACTCAAATTCTGACTAGATGTGTACCTTGGTCAAAAGAACCTCTTGGGATCTCAGTTTCCTTATCTGTAGAATGGGGTGATAATAATATCGGTCTTAGCATGTTACAACATGCTAGGATTAAGTGAGCTAAAAGATATAAAGTACTTAGGACAGTGTCTGGCTCATTGCAAATGCTGATCATTATTTTTCTGTCTAGTTGAACTTCCTCTCTTTTCCAGCCTAGAGCTTCATGACTGTTGTTGTTGTTTAGTCGCTAAGTTGTGTCTGACTCCTTTGTGACCTCATGGACTATAGCCCACCAGGCTCCTCTGTCCATGGGATTCTCCGGGCAAGAATACTGGAGTGGGTTGCTATTTCCTTCTCCAGGGGATCTTCCAGACTCAGAGACTGAATCTGCATCTCCTGCATTGGCAGGTGGATTCTTTACCACTGAGCCACCAGGGAAGCCGGAGCTTCATGGCATATCACATCTATTCCTCTATCACCAGCACCTCAGCTTCCTGAGTCACCTGTTCTTTTGCACTCCCACCGTTGCCAAGTCCACTCTCCTCACCTCTTACCTAGGCTCCTGATGCAGTGATGCAAACAATGCCGTTAAGGATTTAGGCTCTCGGGAGCTCCCCAGTGGCTCAACGGTAAAGAATCTGCCTGCTAAGGCAGGAGATACAGGTTCGATCCCTGATCTGGGAGGATCCCACATGTCTCAGAGCAACTAAGTCCGTGCATCACAACTATTGAGCCTGTGCTCTAGAGCCCAGGAGTCCCAACTCCTGAGCCCACATGTCACCAGTTTCTGAAGCTGGCGCACCCTAGAGCCCATGCTCCACAACGAGACAGGCCACGGCAATAAGAAAAGCCCTGCATCGCAACTAGAGTAGCCTCTGCTCGCTGCAACTAGAGAAAAGCCCACACAGCAACGAAGACCCAGAACAGCCAAAAAATAAAGAAATACAACTCTTAAAAAAACAGCAACAACAACAAAAGAATTTATGCTCTCTTTTCTCAGACGGGTCCTGACCACTAATTAGAAATTGATGTGTCTCTGAGTCCATCCTTCTCACCTCCCGAAAGCAGGTAGTCTAAACTGTCACATTTTCTGATCCTCTACCTGACTACCTTTTTAGCGATGACCTTGAATCCCTTACCTATAACCATGTAGAGGTAGATTCAGCAGACTAACCTGCTCAACACACATTTCGGTGTGTAGAGTCTGAAAAGATAAAAGGTTCCTTTGTAGGCGGGGTTTTAGATGTGATTTGGGTGATGCCAATTAGAGGCACTCATGCATCAGATGGTGGCTTGTCTCACAGTGAAAAATAATTTTTCAAACTGCTTTGAAATACAGTATTTTGACTGCACAAACCTAATCGAATATACACCAAGGACAAAGCACTCCAAAAAAATCTTAAACTGCTTTCAGCAGTCTTAGTAACGTTGTTATTGCTATTTTCACACACACACAAACAATAAGTCTAATTAATAATTATGTTAAGGTTGCTAGGAATCAAGATTTTCCGTAAAAGATAAAAGAGAGATGCTAGTATAAAATAAAATATATGAAATATAAGCTCTTTAATCATAAACTCAAATTGGAAATAAATATCAGTATAAACTCATGATTTAGTGGGGTTTTTTTAGTTTTCTTTTTTAAGTTGCATCTCTTATCTTTATATACTGAATAGGCATAGATGACTATGCCATAGGTGACTAAATAGTGATAAGCACACTAGTACCAAAATGGTGACCTCTAAATATCATTTTCCCTTAAAGGACACAGGGCTCCTTAGAGAAATGACTGGTCCCACTCAAAAGTAGGAAGTGTACAAAATAAGCAAAGAAGCTATCAATGACTACTGGTGTTGTGTCAAAAGAATACACACTGGTGCACCCACTGGTTTAAAGGTGCACCCAACTGGTTTAAGATGGGATCATTTGAGCATCAAAATGAATAAGTATTGCAATGGATAAATGGCAATTTTTTAAATTTATGAGATCACAATGATACTTTAAAAATGAAACAAAAACTCAGAAAGCTCACTTGTCATCCTTGGAGGTTGCTAGAGCACCAATTCATTCTTCTGAAAATCAGTTTTCAAAAAAAGAGAAAAAAAAAAACATTTATCCTGTCTTTCCTGTATATGAACTGAATTTCTTTCTTTCTTCTTTTTTTTCGGGGTGGGGGTGGCACTTGGGCATGCAGGATTCTAAAGAGTTCCCCTACCAGGGATGGAACCCTCATCCCCTACAGTGGAAGCATGGAGTCTCAACCACTAAACCGCCAGTGAAGTCCCTGAATTGAATTTTTAGGTAACCAAATAGTTGACAAAAAATGTTTTTCTTTTTAGACGAATTTTAACTAGTATGCAGAATAATGATCATCATTTTTCAAGTCATAATAAAATAGTGGATCTTAGCAATGATCATCAAAGGCTGCTAAAACTATTTGGGGAAAAGGTTGGTAGGAAACTTCACAATGGATGAATCAGGTTGACACCACCCAATCCCACTAATCAAATCCCAAAGAAGGGCAATGCCAAAGAGTGCTCAAACTACCTCATAATTGCACTCATCTTACACACTAGCAAAGTAATGCTCAAAATTCTCCAAGCCAGGCTTCAAAAGTAAGTGAACCATGAACTTCCAGATGTTCAAGCTGGATTTAGTAAAGGCAGAGGAACCGGAGATCAAATTGCCAACATTCGTTGGATCATCAAACAAGCAAGAGAGTTACAGAAAATCATCTACTTCTGCTTTACTTACTATGCCAAAGCCTTTGACTGTGTGGATCACAACAAACTGTGGGAATATCAGACCGCCTGACCTGCCTCCTGAGAAATCTGTATGCAGGTCAAGAAGCAACAGTTAGAACTGGATGTGGGAATGTATGGCAAAAACCACTACAATATTGTAAAGTAATTAGCCTCCAATTAAAATAAATAAATAAATTAGGAAAAAAAAAACTGAATAGGAACAACAGACTGGTTCCAAATTGGGAAAGGAGTAAGTCAAGGCTGTATATTGTCACCCTGTTTATTTAACTTGTATGCAGAGTACCTCATGAGAAATGCTGGCCTAGGTGAAGCACTAGCTGGAATCAAGATTGCAGGGAGAAATATCAACAACCTCAGATATGTAGATGACACCACCCTTATGGCAGAAAGTGAAGAGCCTCTTGATGAAAGTGAAAGACAAGAGTGAAAAAGTTGGCTTAAAACTCAACATTCAGAAAACTAAGATCATGGCATCCAGTCCCATCACTTCATGGCAAATAGATGGGGAAACAATGGAAACAGTGACAGACTTTATTTTTGGGGGTCCAAAATCACCGCAGATGGTGACTGCAGCCGTGAAATTAAAAGACACTTGCTCCTTGGAAGAAAAGTTATAACTAACCTAGACAGCATATTAAAAAGCAGAAACATTACTTTGCCAACAAAGGTCTGTCTAGTCAAAGCTATGGTTTTTCCAGTAGTCATGTATGGATGTCATGTATGTATGTCAGTCATGTATGTATGGCAACCCATACAAGTATTCTTGCCTGGAATATCCCATGGACCGAGGAACCTGGCAGGGGTCACAAAGAGTCGGACACAACTGAAGTGACTTCACTTCACTTCACTTCATGTATGGATGTGAGAGTTGGACTATAAAGAAAGCTGAGCGCCAAAGAACTGATGCTTTCGAACTGTGGTGTTGAACACCCTTGAGAGTCCCTTGGACTGCAAGGAGATCCAACCAGTCCATCCTAAAGGAGATCAGTCCTGGGTGTTCATTGGAAGGACTGATGCTGAAGCTGAAACTCCAATACTTTGGCCACCTGATGCAAAGAACTGACTCACTGGAAAAGACCCTGATGCTGGGAAAGATTGAAGGTGGGAGGAGAAGGGGATGACAGAGGATGAGATGGTTGCATGGCATCACCGACTCAATGGACATGAGTTTGAGTAAGCTCCAGGAGGTGGTGATGGACAGGGAAGCCTAGTGTGCTGTAGTCCATGGGGTCACAAAGAGTCGGACACGACTGAGCGTCTGAACTGTAAGAGAGACAGCACACATTATCTACCTCTTGATGTGATGTGATGGAAAGTGCACAGCATCACCCATTAAATTTTTTGTCTATTAAAAAAATCCCTTAATCTAATCAAACTTCTATGTCTAATTACCAATTATTAGGAAACACAGGGAACAGAGAATGAGTTGCATGACACCCCACAGAAGCAATCAACCCAATCCAAAATATAATATATCCTACAGGATAAATGATCCTAGTTTCTCCAGTAAATCAATGATATGGAGGAAAAGGGAGAAGGGCTAATATAGAATAAAAGAAACTTAAGAGCTATAATAACCAAATACAATATGTGAAACCTGCTTGAATCCTGATGAAACTAACTGAAAATTATCTTTGTGAGAACTGGGGACTTTGAATATAACCTGGGATTAGATGATACTAAGAAATTATTGTTCACTTTCTAAGGTATAATAGTGGCGTGGTAGTTATATTTTCAATGTCCTTATTAGGTGGAGATGTTTACTGAAGTGTATGGATGAAGTTACATATATATTATAATATTATATATTACATAATATATAATATTGTATATATTATATATATAATTTTTAAGTTTTCCATAATAAAAATGTTTTTAAAATAAATGTTCTTTAAAGATGAAAAAAGACTAAGAAATTGTCACAGACTGTAAGAGACTAAGCCGACATAATGACTAAATGCACAATGATGTCCTGAATCAGATCCTGAAAGAGAAAGGGGGAAATCCAAATAATGTCTGTAGTTTAATTAAAAGTATTGTACCAATGTTAATTTCTTAGCTTTGATAAATGTACCAATTAAGGCTGTCTTAATAACAACAATAACAACAACAAGGATGTCTTAGTCCATCCAGGCTGCTATAACAAAATACCACAGACTGGCTAGTTTATATCTTGCAGTTCTAGAGGCTGGAAACCCAAGATCAAGGTGCCATCATGGTCAGGTGAGGGCCCTCTTCCAGGTTTATACTAGCTGTCTTCTCACTGTGTCTTAACATGGCAGAAAGAGGTAGGAAACTTTCTGGAGCTTCATTTACACAGCACTAATCCCACTCATGAGAGTTCCACTGTCATGACGTAAGCACCTCTTAAAGTCCCCACCTCCAAATCCCCTTTGGGGATTAGGATTTCAATGTTTGAATTTTGAGGGGGCACAGACATTCATACCATAGCAATGATTATGTAAAATGTTAACATTAAACAAAACTGGGTGAAGACTATACAGGAATACTCTGTACTGTCTTTGCAACTCTACCATAAATCTAAAATTGTTTTAAAACAAAATGTTAAAAATAAATGTTCTTTAATTTCTACAGATAACAACTTTCTTAAAGTGAACTTATACTTTCAGAGAAAAATGCTTATGTCTCTATTATTGGACTTAAATAATTTTCAAAAGATAAGGAAATTGGCATACTTACACTACCTCCATGTGTTTTCCCTCTAGGACCTCCAGAATTTGGTAGGCTATATTATGATTTCTATTTATAGCACCATAGTATATATATAATATTCATATTATATTCTCTTTCTATAGTTGCTTTAGACTTTAATGGACCCATTGATCACTACTAGTCATTTTAAATATTATAGCTGTTGGCTGAAATGTATCAGGCAGTCGTGTCTTCAAGAAAGGCTGGACTTCCCCAGTGGTCCAGTTGTTGAGAATCCGCCTGCCAATGCAGGGGACACAGGTTCGATCCCTGGTCCAGCAAGATTCCTCATGCCATGGAGCAACTGAGTCCGAGTGCCACAACTACTGAGCCCACACATCTAAAGCCCATGCTCTGCAACAAAAGAAGCCACTGCAAGGAGAAGCCTGTGCACTGCAATGAAGAGCAGACCCCACTCGCCACAACTAGAGAAATCCCACATGCAGCAATGATAACCCAGCACAGCCAAAACTAAATAAATAAAATTTTTAAAAAAGAAAGAAAGTCTCTTGGAAACTATAAAGACATCTGTTTGTGCCATTATACCTGGATGGCAGTCTGACTTGGCACATATTCTCTTTCCCTGAGGACTTGGTAGACATTAACTCCTCCGTCTTCGAATGCTGGAAGCTACTATAGAGACTGGAAGCCAAATGATGTTTTTTTTCCCCCATTCACAGTGATTTGATTTATTTGCAGGGATTCTCATAGGATTATTTCTTTATCTCTCCAGTCCATTAACTTTGTCAGGATATGTGTTTAACTTAGTTGTACTATATCAATTTTACCTGGTACGATTCTGTTCTTTCAAGCTAAAATTCAAGTCTTATTTCTGGAAGCAATTGAATTATTTGTTTGAACATTTCTGTTGATGTTGCTGTTCCATTTAATCTATTCTCTTATTCAGAAACACCAATCATACATGTGGTAGATCTTTGTTCTCCATATATGTCATTTTCTCTTTAATCCTTTTATACTTTTAAAAACTATTTGTTATATTCTCACTCATTGTGTTCACCCTCCCAAGTATTTCTTCCTTGCCTGTGGCTTTTTTTCCCAGCAAGATCTCTGCTTCTTTTTCCTAATATGACCTTCATTTCTCCTTTATTTTTATGTCTTCTTCATTTCTTTCTTGAACTCTGTCAGTTCATTTTTCATACCTTTATATCATTTCTTTCTTAAGTTATTTTATCTCTGTTTAAGCTCCTAATTCACAGATTTAGTTTTTATTAAGTTTTTGCATTCCTGTATGAGTCTTTGATCATGATTTTTAATTTTTTTCCATGGAAAAATATTTCTAATGTGTGCTCTTTGGCCTTCTCTTGGCCATGAGCCTTTATTCTTGAAGATATTTTTGAATAGTTCCTATATGCTGTTGTTGTTCAGTCGTATTCAATTCCTTGGGACCCTATGGAGTGCAGCACACCAGGCTTCCCTGTCCTTCACTATCTCCCGAGTTCCTATATAGGCTCCTTTTATTACTAATATTTCAATGATGACTGATTTTCCTAGACCAGCTCCTTGTGGAAGGCAGAAAGGACAAGGTTGAGCTCTGAGCAGCAAAACATTTCTGAAGTTCAGAATATGGAGCACCTCAAGGTATAAGAAAATCTAAGTAAAAAACCACAGGATGAGCTCCATAGCAGAATGATGATGACAGAGGGAACAGTTGCTAAATTTAAATGTATACCAAGAGAAATCGTTCGATCTGAAAAACCAATAGAACAAAGATTGAAAAAGATTAATGGGAGCCCCAGAGAACTGTAGGACAATAGCAAAAGGGTTAACATTCATATCATCTGAGCTCTAAAAGGAGAGGAAAAAAAGTGTGGTGCTGAAAAAAATAATTAAAGAAATAGTGACAGAAGACTTCACCAATTTGGTGAAAGACCTAAACCTCCAGATTCAAAAAGCTTGATGAATCCCCAAACAAAAGCAAAAACAATTCCATACCCAGATACATCATAACCAAACTGCTGAAAACTAAAGGCAAAGAAAGAAATCTTGGAAGCAGAGTAAAACAAGGTATTCTTATAGGGGAACAAATATTCGAATGAATGCGGTTTTCTTATCAGAAACCATGGAGAAAAGTGGCACATTTTTTGTGTGTTGAAAGAAAAGTCAGTACAGGGTTTTATATCCAGTGATAATAGTAGTCAAAGTGACTGCCAGCATAATTGCCCTAAAAGAATTGCTAAAATAAGTTCATCAGACAAAAGGGAAATAATAACAGAAGGAGTGAAGGAAGGACAATAGACATCGTAAATATCTGAGTAAATAAAATGACCAATCTTTTTCTCTCAAATTATTTAAAATATATATGATTATTGAAAGCAAAAAAATTATATCATTGTTTGATGGAATTTTCATCATATGCAGATAAAGTATATGAGACAACTATGACATTAAAGGAGGTGCATACAGGGACCTATATGGTGGCAAGTTTCCTATATTCTACTTGAACTGGTAAAACATAAACTCAAAGTAGATTGTGAAAAGTTAAGTATGCATATTTTAATCCCAAGAACACTTTCACACACAAACTATAAAAAGAGATAGTAAAAAAAAAATGGATAAATTGAAATGAAAATGTTCAAATAATACAAAAGAAAGTAGGAAATAGAAACAGAAGAACAAAAAACAAAATTAACAAACAGATAATAAATAACAGTAAGTCTAAGTGCAAACATATCAACAACTGCATTAAATGTAAATGGTCTGCACACACCAATAAAAAGACAAAGTTCCAAAATACATTAAACAAAAACTGAGAGAACTAAAGGGGGGATCAACAATTATATTTGGAAACTTCAACACTCTGTTCTCAGTAATCAACAGAATTAGTAGAAAATCCAATAAGAATATAGAGCTGAATAACACCATCAGTCAACTGGATCTGATAGATACTTATATAACAACCCCCTAAACAAGACCTGAATACACTCTTTTCAAGTGCACATGAAACATTAATCTAGACAGACCATATCCTGGGTCATAAAACAAACCTCAACACATTTGAAAGAACTGAAACCATGGGGTATGTTTCTGACTATACTGGAATCAAACTACAAATCAGTAACAGAAAAGTCTCCAACAGGAATTTAAGCAACACTTTCCTAAATAACTCATGGATCTCAAAATAAGAAAATATTTTGAAGTGAAGAAAAACAAAAGAGCATTTCAAAATTAGTGGGATGCACCTGAAGAAGTACTTAGATGGAAATTTATAACATCAAATGTTGATACTGGAAAAGAAGAAAGATCTCAAATCAGTAATCTAATCTTCAATGCTAGGGAAAAAAAACTAGAAAAAGAACAAAAGGAACTCAAAACAAGCAGAAGGAAGGTAAAAAAGATGAGAGTAATCAATGAAACTGAAAACAGAAAATCAAGAGAACAAAACCAATGAAACAGAAAGCTGGTCCTTTGAAAAGATCAGTAAAATTGATCTGACAAGACTGAAAAGGAGAAAGAGAAGATACAAATTACCAATATCCAGAATGAAAGCAAGAATATCACTATAGACATGGTAGACATTAAAAGAAAAATAAGGGAATGTTATGAATAGTTCTACAAACAAAAATTTGACACGTTAAATGGACCAATTCCTCAAAAAGCAAAATTTACCAAAAATCACTCAAGATGAAATGGATAACCTGAATGGTCCAATAAGTACAAAAGAAACTGAATTCATGCTTAAACACCTTTAAAAAAGAAAAGCTCTAGGTCCAGATAGTTTTACTAGCAAATTCTACCATACATTTAAAAACTAAACAAAATAAACACCACTTCTAAACAATCTCTTTCAGAAAATAAAAGGGAACACTTCCCAATTCATTTTATGAGGGCAGCATTACTGTGATACCAACACCAGATAAAAACATTACAAGGAAAGAAAACAACATATGAATATATATCCCTTAAGGCAACAAACACAAACAATACCAAAAACATTAGTAAATCAAATCTAGGAATATATAAAAAGAATAATACCCTGTCACCAAGTGGAGATTATTGCAAGAATGCAAGGCTCATTTAATATACAAAAATCAGTGTAATCCATCATATCAACAGGCTAGTCGAGAAAAATCACGTGATCATGTCAAATGATGCAGAAAAGGTATTTGACAAAAGTCAACATCCACTGATTAAAAAAAAACAAAAAGTCTCAGCAAACTAAGAAAAGAAACTTTCTTAGCCTGATAAAAGACATCTACAAAAAAATATCTACACAGCAACATCAGTGTTAATGATGAAAGGTTAAACACTTTCCTTCTAAGACTGGGAACAAGAAAAGGAAATACACTCTCATCACTCCTATTCAGTTTCATACTAGAAGTCCTAGCCAGTACAGTAAGGTAAGAAATAGAAATTAAAGGTATACATATTGAAAAGGAAGAAACACAACTGACCTGCTTTACAGGCAACATGATTGTGTATGGAGAAAATCCCAAGGAAGTCCACAAAATTATTTTCTAGAACTAATAAAGGAGGTTAGCAAGGTCACTGAATACAAGGTCAACACATGATATTTTGTTATATTAACAATCTGGCAATCACTTTTCTATACATTAGTAATTTGGAAACCAAAAATAATTTTTTGGCTGAGTCACATGGCATGCGGGATCTTTTTTCCCTAACCAGGGATTGAACCTGTGGCCCCTGCAGTTGTAGCATAGAGTCTTAACCTCTGGAGCACCAGAGAAGTCCCTCCAAAGTATTTTTAAAATACCATTTACATAGCTCCAAAAATGAAATATCAAGATATAAATCTAACAAATCATGTATAAGATCTACATGTGTGTGTGGGTGTGCTCAGTCATATCTAACTCTTTGTGACCCCATGGACTGTAGCCTGCCAGGTTTCTCTGTCCATGGAATTTTCCAGGCAAGAATGCTGGAGTGGGTTGCCATTTCCTACTCCACGGGATCTTCCTGACCCAAGAATCAAACCCAGGTCTTCTGTGTCTCCTGCATTGGCAGGTGGATTCTTTACCAATGTGCAACCTGGAAAGCTGATAAGATCTATATACTAAAACTATAAAAAGCTGAATGAAGAAATCAAAGATGTAAATAAATGGAGTGACATACTGTCTTCATGAATTGGAGGACTCAACAGAGAAAAGATGACGACAATTCCCCGAAACTGATCTGTAAATGTAACACAGTTTCAATCAGATACCTAGCATAACTTTTTTTAGATATAAACAAGCTGATTCTAAAATTTATATGGAAAAACAAAGGACCTAGAAGAGCTAAAATGATTTTGATAAAGAAGAATTAAGTTGGAGGAAACACACTGCTGATTTTAAGACTTACTATATAGCTACAGTAATCAAAATGATGTGGTGTTTTTCAGGAGGATAGACACAGATTAAGAGACACATAGATCAATAGAACAGAATAGAGAACTGAGAAATGGCGCTTCCCTGGTGGCTCAGATGGTAAAGAATCTGCCTATAATGTAGAAAACTGAGGTTTGATCTCTGGATTGGGAAGATCCCCTGGGGAAGGAAATAACAACCCACTCCAGTATTCTTACCTGGAGAATTCCATGAACAGAGGACCTTGGTGGACTACAGTCCATGGGATCGCAAAGAGCCAGACATGACTGAGTGACTAACACTTTCACACTTTCACAGTAATCAAAATGATATGATATTTTGCAGGATAGACACATTGATTACTACAATAGAATAGAGAACCAAGAAATAGACCTACATAAACATGTACAACTGATTCTCAACAAAGGTGCAAAAGCAATCCAACAGAGAAAAACTGCCTTTTCAACATGGGGTTGGAACAATTGTACATCCTCGGGGGGAAAAATCTCAGCCTAAACAATCCTAAAGGAAATCAACTCTGTATATTCATTGCAAGGACTGATGCTGAAGCTCCAATACTTTGGCCACCAGATGCGAAGAGCTGACTCATTTGAAAAGACCCTGATGCTGGGAAAGATAGAAGGCAAGAGGAAAAGGGGACGAGAGAAGATGAGATGGTTGGATGGCATCACCAACTCAACAGACATGAGTTTAAGCAAGCTCTGAGAGTTGGTGATGGATAGGGAGGCCTGGCGTGCTGCAGTCCATAGGATTGCAAAGAGTCGGACACAATGAGTGACTGAACAACAACAACAAAACATCTCGTAGAAAAATTAACTAAAAATGGATCATGAACTTAAATGTAAAACTATAAAAGATTCAGGCAAAAGTAGAACAAAACCTAAAGGACCTAGGGTTAGGCAGAGAATTCTTAAACTTGACAACAAAAGCACGATCCATAGAAGGAAAAATCAATTGGATGTCGTCAAAACTAAAACTTTTTCTCTGTGAGAGACCCTGTTAAGAGTGTGAAAAGAGAAGTGATGGCTTGGGAGAAAGAATTTGATAACTACAAATCTGACCAAGCATTTGTATCCAGAATATATAAAGAATCCTTGAAATACAACAGCAACAAAACAGTCAGAAAATGGGGAAAAGACATACACAGGCTTTTACCAAAGAAGACATGTAGATGGCAAATAAGCACATGAAAAGATGCTCATCATCATTTTTTTTTTTTTTGATGCTCATCATCATTAGCTGTTAGGGAAATGCAAAATGAAATCCCAGTGAGATACTACCACACACCTATTAGACTAGCTAAACAATACAGTTGGACTATAAAGGAAGCTGAGTGCTGAAGAATTGATGCTTTTGAATTGTGGTGTTGGAGAAGACTCTTGAGAGTCCCTTGGACTGCAAGGAGATCCAACCAGTCCATCCTGAAGGAGATCAGTCCTGAGTGTTCATTGGAAGGACTGATGTTGAAGCTGAAACTCCATTACTTTGGCCACCTGATGCGAAGAGCTGACTCATTTGAAAAGACCCTGATGCTGGGAAGGATTGAGGGCGGGAGGAGAAGGGGACGACAGAGGATGAGATGGTTGGATGGCATCACCAACTCAATGGACATGAGTTTGGGTAAATTCCAGGAGTTTGTGATGGACAGGGAGGCCTGGCGTGCTGCAGCCCATGGGGTTACAAAGAGTCAGACATGACTGAGTGACTGAACTGAACTGAAACAATACAAAACAAAATAAACACTGACAATACCAAATGCTGCCAAGGATGTAGAGCAACTGGAACTGTCATACACTGCTGATCAGAAGGCAAAATGGTAGTCACTCTGGAAAGCCATGCAGAAGTTTCTTATAAAGTTAAACACATACTTAGCATGTGTCCCAACAACCCCACTTCTAGGCATTTGTCCTAGAACAGAGGTCATCACACTAAGACAAGCAGTTCACATCAAGCCAAGGATCTGCTTTTGCATGGCCTATAGGTGAAAAACATTTTTTACAATTTTAAAGAGTTTTTTTAAAAAAACAAAAATGGATATGTTAAAGAAACTATATGTGGCCCATAAAGCCTAAGGAATTTACTATCTGGCCCTTTAGAAAAGATGTGTGCCAACCTTTGCCCTACATAAACAAAAGCTATGTTCACACAAAAACTTGCACATTAACTTTTATATTCCCTCTATTCCCTTTGCCCCAAACTGGAAACCACCCAAATGTCCTTCCATTGGTGAATGGATTAACAAACTATATGTGGTACATCAATAATAATGAAATTCTACTCAGCAATAAAAAGGAATAAACTATTATTGCACAGAACAACCTAGATGAATCTCAAAGGTATTATGCTAAGTTAAAGAAGTCAGTCTCTAAAGATCATATACTCTATGATTCTACTTATATGACATTCTCAAAAAAAATTATAGAGACAGAAAGCAGATCAATGGTGTTTGGGATGTGAGGATTTGACTATAAAGGGGCAGAATGAGAAAGTTTTGGGGGGTAACAGAACTGTTAAGAATCCTAATTGTGGTGGTGGTTACATAAATCTATATATGGTTCAAAATTCATAGCATTGTACACCAAAGTAAAAAATCCATTTTACTGTATGATCATTTTAAAAGGGAAAAAAAGTAAAAAATTTAAAGTGGTTAAACATTTGCCAATGTGCAACTTATTTTTAAACTAGCTCATGAAAGAAAACAAAATTTTAAATTGAGCTAACAGCAATAACAATTGACTTCCCAGGTGGCACTAGTGGTAAAGAACCTGCCTGCCATTACAGGAGACATAAGAGGCATGAGTTCGATCCCTGGGTTGGGAAGATCCCCTGGAGGAACGCATGGCAACCCACTCCAGTATTCTTGCCTGGAGAATACCATGACAGAGGAGCCTGGTTGACTACACACAGTCCATATGGTCGCAAAGAGTCAGACACAACTAAGCGACTTAGCATGAACATAGGCACAATAGCAGTGACAATAGCAAAACAAAGGCAAGTATGCTGGTGCCATTCCAAGAAAAGTTTAGATAGGTTATTAACCTCTGTCATGTTGTCAAGCATTACTATAGAGATTATACTATGGAAAATTGTTTATGCCAGCAAGGAGATGAAGTGCTAGGTGGTAAGTGTCATGGATCTAGGGCAGATGGAGGATCATTAGACATGCACAAATATTGTTCTGCAACATCAATGCCTCTGGAATAGCATTACTAATTAGGACATTTAAGGCTTCATTGAGAATCTGGCACAGATTGGAACAGTGGGCTACATGTCGTTCCCAGAAAGGACAAATAATATTTTCAACTTTCATAACCAATGCCTAAAATATCACTGCAGAACAATAACTGGTTCAGCATTCACAGGCAGGCACCATGGGAGTTGGGTTTTCTTTGTGCCTCCCAAGCACAAGTCCTTCTGTTATTGGAGCCCTGTGGTAATGAACACTCTAACATTACCTCCAGATGGTGGCAGTGATGAACAATAACTCTAACCCCCATTCATCCCATTAAACAGTTCCTAGTCAGGTTTTACAAACAAACATGATATTGTCTTTCTTTGCCATCTGAGGGCATATCTCTCTATCTAGTCTCTCAGAGTCCATTTTTCCAAGTTAGTTGAAATAGGATTCCTTCGAGATGAGAGAACCAAGAAAAAGGAAACACTGATCATACATCTCGAAGTCTATCATATGCTCTTTCCAACATGTCTGAACCTCTACAAGTGCCAAGAGAAGAAAATAAACATATTTTCTTTGATATTCACCTAACAGAAAGGGAGGGTGGGAAATGTAGTCTAGCAATGTTCCCAAGGAGAACTGGTAAACAGCCAATCAGTCTTTGCCACAAGTAAATTGGTGGCAACAGAGGATGAATTGAAGAGAGACCACTTGGAACAACTTTCCCCAGAGGGTATGCACTGAGTGATCAATGTCAGCCAGGAGTGAAGACTGAGGCAGAGCCACAAGACTGTGATCTCAGACTTGTTTATGAGTTGAGTCTTCCAGGAACAGATGTTAAGACAGAGTTAGGGATGAGGAGGTTTATTGGTAGGTAATGCTTGTGAAAGATAAAACGGGGAGAATGCAGACTGGGCAGAGCCAGCTTCAGAATGCAAAAAAGACGTGACAGTCTTAGCCTGTTGTATTACAGGGAGCTCCACAGAGAAGGTTGCTCATTACGGGAGTTTCACACTAGACAGTCATGGCAAGGGCCTGACGCCCCCACCATCCTCAGATTTTGTGTGGGAGCTACCAAGGAAGAATGGCCTCGGCTCAAAAGCTGGGGTATAATGATGTCAGCAAAATGGCAGAACAGGACCTTCCTTCCTCCCACGGAGACATCAACAGAACGTGGATAAGAAATCCCTTTATGACAAATCCAGAAACCAGTTAAAAGGTCCCTGTACACCAGGCAAGCATGAAACCAGCTATATTAAAGCCAGTAGGAAATTTTGTGACATCCTCTTACCATAGTCCCTGGCATAGTGCCATAAACTCATGAGCAAACTTCCAGCTCCTGGCTTCTCCAGAGGGAGGGAAAGAGAAGACTAGACTGCTTATCCAATGTTCTGACTTTTCAGAAGAGGCTACCCGAGGGACTGGCTTCTGTCTCGCCTGTCTCAGACCACTGACAGGACCCAGCATGCTTTAAGTGCTTAGGGGCCACTGCGAACAACAATCACAAAAAAAGACCTAGGCAGCATGCGGTTGCTCCTAAGGACAGCAGACAGAGGCCTCTCCCTCAAGCAGAAAGGGAAGAGTAGAGCGTATGTCTAATGTTCTAGTTTTCCAGGGGGCTGCCCACGAGACTGGTTTCTGTCTCAGAGCATGGACGGAAGCTAGCATATTCCAAATGCTTCAGGGCTGCTAAAGCCCAGAGAGATCAGTGCAGCCTGCTGCTGCTAAGGGGCGCCCACGGTACAGGGGACAGAGGCCAGTACAGGTTGGCGGCCTCTCCCTTAGTAGGGAAAGAGTGGAGCAAGCATCCAACACCCTGGCTTGTTATGCAGCTGCCCAAGGGACTGGTTTCTGTCTAGCACAACTTGAGGTGCTGACAGGACCTGATATACTCTAGATGCCTGGGGGCCACCAAAAAGCATACCACTATGGTGCCATGCTGCTGCTTCAAAGGATGCACAGTACGACAGACAGACGCCAGTCAGCGTAAGCAAGAGATTATGAGTTCCTGCAAGAAAAAAAAAGCCAAAAAAACAAGCAAATCTCTTTAATGAGAAATCTACATTGCACAAGTCCAGAGAAGAAACATCCACAGAAAAGTCTGAGAGGCCCCCCAGAATCTCTAGGCAAGTTGTTTAGTGAAGGTCTTCCCTTGTACAAGGCAGTCCTAAAGACAGAAAGATGGCTGGGTTTTTTTTTTTCTAATATCAATATATACCAACACAGTTATAAGCAACATTAAGAAACAGGGGGAAATGGCCCAATCAAAGGGACAAAATAAATCTGCAAAAGCTGACCATAAAGAAATGAAGGTATATGAATTACTTGACAAAGAATTCAAAATAACCACCATTAAAAATGCATGATGAGTTCAGAAAAATTATAGATGGACACAGCGAGTTCAACAAAAAGATAGAGAATAAGAGAACCAAATAGAATTTTGGAGATGAAGAATGCAGTAACTGAACGGAAAAATTCACTAGAGGAGTTCAACATCAGACTTGGTCAGCAGAAAAAAAAAAAAACAAACAGCAAACTCAACAGTTCATTTTGAAATTTTCCAATCAGAGAAACAAAATGAAAAACAATGAAGAAAGCTTAGGAGATTTATGGGATACCATTGCGTAGATCAACATAGGCATTATGATAGTCCCAAAAGATTAAGAGAGAAAGAAGGAGAAAGCTTATTTAAAGAAATAACAGCTGAAAACCTTCCAAATCTGGGAAAGGAAATAGCATCCAGATATAAGAACTCCACAAGCTATATGATAATCAAATTGTCAAAAGTGAAAGACAGAGAATTTTGAAAGCGGCAAGAGAAAAGTGATTCATCACATTCAAAGGAACCCCTGTAAGACAATAAGTGGATTTTTTAGCAGAAACCATGCAGACCAGAAGGAATATATTCAAAGTACTGAAAAAAAGAAAAAAAGACTGCTAACCAAGAATACTCTAAGCCCAAAAACTGTCCATCAAAAATGGGAAGTAGACACTTTTCCAGATAAAGAAATGATGAAAGAGTTAACCACCAGTAGGCCAGTCTTACAAGAAATGTTTAAAGTGAATCCTTCAAATTGAAATGAAAACACAGAAAACAGTAACACAAAAGCATATGAAAGTATAAAGCTCACGATTAAGGATAAATATATAGATAGATACAGAATACTGTCATACTGCAACTATGATGCATGAATCACTTTTAATTGTGTTATGGAAGTTAAGATACAAAAGTATAAAAATAACTATACAATGTTAATGGACACACAATATGAAAGATATGATTTATGACATAAATAACATAGAGGGGGGAAAAGTAGAAGTTTTTATGTGATTGAATTGTTATCAGCTTAAAATAGAATGCTACAACTATAAGATGTTTTATGTGAGTCCCATGGTAACCACAAAGAAAATGCCTATAGAAGACATATAAAAGATAATAAGGAATCAAAGCAAGTCACTACAAAAAAATAAATAAATAAAATCAATGAAACTCAAAGGAAGACAGCAAGAAAAGGACAGAGGGACAAAATACCTACAAGACAAACAGCAAACAATGATCAAAATGGTAGTAGTGAGTCCTTCCCTATCAATAATTACTTAAAATGTAAATGGATTAAAATTCCCCAATCAAAAGACATGGAATGGCTGAATGAATAAAATAAAAGATTCAACTACATGCTGTCTTCAGACTCACTTTCAGTTAAGGATACATATAGGCTGAAAACAAAAGGACAGAAAAAATATTCCATGCAAATGGTAACCAAAAAAGAGCAGAAGGGGTTACACTTATAACAGACAAAATAGACTTTAAGTCAAAAACTGGCACAAGAGACAAAAAAGGGCATTACATAATAATAAAAGGGTCAATTTACCAGGAAGATATAACAATTATAAACATATATGCACCCAAATTAGAACACCTAATTATATGAAACAAACATTGACAGAACTGAAGGGACAAATTAACAGCAACATGACAATAGTAGATTTCAATGCTCACTTGAACAACACTATACTCCAAATGGATTTAAGAGACATTTAAGAATATTCCACCCAACAGCAGCAGAACATTCTCCAGGATAGATCTCATGTTAGTTCAACAAAACAAGTCTCAACACATTTTAAGGAGATTGAAATCATACCAAGTATCCTTCCTGACCACAATGGAATGAAGCTATAAATAAAAAGCAGAAGGAAAACTGAAAATTCACAAACATGTGGAAATTAAACAACATATTCCTGAACAATTAATGGATCAAAGAAATCCAAAATATCTTGAAAAAGATGATAACTAAAGTACAACATACCAACACTTAAAGGCTACAGAAAAAACAGTACTAAGAAGGAATGTTACAGTGATAAACACCTATGTTAAAAAAAAAGAACAAAGATTTCAAATAAGCAACCTAACTCTACACCAGACCTCAAGATTTGTTCTTATTTCTCCATATTGCTTTGGCTATTTGGGGTCCTTTGTTGTTCCATATAAATGTTAGAATTGTCTCAATTCTATTTCTGTTAAAAAAACAAACAAACACCATTGGAATTTTGATAGGGATTGCATTGACTCTATAGATGGTTTTGAGGGGCATGGACATTCTAACAATATTAATTCTTCCAATTCATTAACTCAGAATATCTTTCCATTTATTTGTGTCTTCTTCCATTTCTTTCATCCGAGTTTTGTACTTTTCAGAGTATAGACTTTCAATTCCTTGATTAAGTTTATTCTTATGTATTTTGTTATTTTTAATGCTATTGTAAATGAGATATTTTTCTTAATTTCTTTTTCAGATACTTCATTTTTACTGTACAGACATGCAACTGATATTTGTATATTGATTTTGTATCCTGCAACTTTATAGAATGTTTATTAGTTGTAACTGGGTTTTGTGCTGTTGACTCTTTATGGTTTTCTACATAGAAAATCATGTCATCTACAAATAGAAATAATTTTATTTCATGATGTATGGAAGTCAAATCATTATACTGTATGCCTTAAACTTATACAGTGCTATATGTCACTTATATGTCAATAAAATTAGAAAAAAAAAAAGAAAAAATACTACATCGTACAAAAGTGATTAAAAAAAAATAGTTGCTGAGGATGTGGAGTAATTAAAACACTTGTGCACTGTTGGTATTAATAAGAACACAAAATGGAGGGAAAAAAGAATGCAAAATGGTATAGCCACTATGGAAAATACTGTGATAGTTCCTCAAAAAATTAATAAAAGGATTATGTATGATCTCAGTTCAGTTCAGTCGCTCAGTCATATCCGACTCTTATCTAACAATCCTATTTCTAGGTATTTACCCAAAAGAATTTAAATCAGGATCTCAAAGAGATATTTGCATTTCTGTGTTCATCGCAACATTATTCACAACAGCCAAGAAGTGGAAACAACCTAAATGTCTTTCAACAAATGAATTGATACAGAAAAATGGTATATGCTTTCAACGGACTATTATTCAACCACAGAAAGAAGGAAAGACTGTCATCTGCTACTACATAGATGTACCTTAAGGACATTATGCTAAGGAAATAAGCCAGTCACAGAGGGACAAATACTATATATTATTCCATTTATATGAGGCATCTAAAGTAATCAAACTCATTGAAGAAGAAAGTAGATTGGTAATTGCTAGGGAGTGGGGGTGGGAGGGTTGCTGCTCAATGGGCATAAAGTTTCAGTCATCCAAGATGAAAAGGTTCTAGAGATATGCTGTACAAAATATGTCTACAGTTAAGAACATTATATTTCACACTTAAGAAGCTGTTGAGGGCAAAAAAAGAATTTTGTTGAGGGTAAATCTCATGTTACATGTTTTTTTAGCTCCAAAAAAAAAAAAGAAAAAACTTGAGGCAGAACCTCAAAGCATTAACTGTAAAGCCTATCTGCATTCCATGCAGCTGAATGATAACTTTCTGCTTGAACATCAAAGTGGTGTACCTCTATAGTGATTATACCCTGTCCTTTTCAACATCTTATAGCAGTGACTGAGATGAAGCCATAGAAAGATAGAATCGACATATCTGCAGCTGAATCACAATGTGAAGATAGCCCTTATGATAGGCAACTGAGTTTGAAAACTTGATGAGACAAAGCTGGACCGAATCAAACAAAATGAAATCCAAAAGAGATAAACAAAAAAGTTTCCCATATAAGTTCATGATAACCAACTATATAAGTACTAATGGTGAAATTTTTCCATTCATATGCAAAGATCTGAAAATTTTATATGATTACAAGACAAAAAAAATGCAAGAATGTATGCTATGGCTCCTTAAAAAGCCAGAGAAGATTGTGGCTGCATTAACAAAAGTATAGCATCTAGAAGAAGGGAGGTGATATCCCATCTGAAGCAGGTGCTCCCTTTGGGGGCATCAGTATTTAAGAACACTGACAAATCAGACAACATTCAGAGGAAGGTAACCAGGTTTTTGGAATGTCAAGGAACCATGTAATATTAAATCCAGATGAAGGAATAGGGTTCATTGGTTATAAGCACTTTGTAGTTTTCCTATGAGGACTTATATAATTGTAAAATAAACAAAATTTTAGTTGTACAGATGTTTTCCAAATTGTTTAACTTTTTAAGATAATTATAGATTCCACGGGAAGTTGTAAAGATATTAATAGTACAGAGAGGTCCCACAAGCCCTTTACCTAGTTTTCCCTAATGATTATATCTGACATAATTATAGTACAATATTAAAACCAGGAGCCTGACATTGATACAATGTGTGTGTACAGTTTTGTATCATTTTGTTACACATGCAGATTTGTGTAATGACAACCACAGTGTTTACCAGTCTTTTCAAAGAACCAGCTTTTTGTTTCACTGACTTTTCTCTATTTTTTCTGTTTTCAACTTCATTAATTTCTGCCCTTACCTTTATTATTTCCTTTCTTCTACTTCCTTTGGGTTTATTTTTTCTTTTTCTAGGTTCTTAAGGTGGAAGCTTAGATTATTGATTTGAGACTTTGCTTCTTTTTCCTTTTGTTTTTTCCAGCCGCCAGGGAATTCCCTCCACCTTTCTAATGTAAGCATTTAGTGTTATAAATTTTCCTCTCAGCACAGCTTTAGCTGTGTCCCACAGATTTTGATAAAACATGTTTTCATTTTAATTTTCCTTCGGTTGGGCTTCCCTGATAGCTCAGTTGGTAAAGAATCCACCTGCAATGCAGGAGACCCTGGGTTGATTCCTGGGTCAGGAAGATCCCCTGGAGAAGGGATAGGCTACCCACTCCAGTATTCTTGGGCTGCCCTTGTGGCTTAGCTGGTAAAGAATCCGCCTGCAATGTGGGAGACATGGGTTCAATCCCTGGGTTGGGAATATCCCCTGGAGAAGGAAAAGGCTACCCACTCCAGTATTCTGGCCTGGAGAATTCCATGGACTGTATAGTCTATGGGGTCGCAAAGAGTTGGACATGACTGAGAAGCTTTCACTTTCAGTTCAATGTATTTTTTAAAATTTCACTTGCGACATCCTTTTTGTCACATGGATTATTGGAAATGTTTTGTTTCATTTCCAAGTTTTTAAAAATTTTCCTGTTATCGTTCAGGTATTGATTTCTAGTTTGATTACATCATAGTAAGAAAACAACCCTATGATTTCATCTTTTAATTTTGTTGAGGTTTGTTTTATGGTCCAGGATATGTTCTCTCTTGGTATATATGTTCCACGAGAACTTGAAAGGAATGTATATTCTTCTTTTGTTAGGTGGAGTGTTTTATAAATATTGGTTGATGGTAGTGTTGCATTCTTTTATATCTTTGCCGATTTTCTGTCCAGCTGTTCATTGGTTGTTGAGAGGAATGTTGATGTCTCCAACTATATCTGTGGATTTGTCTATTTCTCTTTTCAGTTCTCTCAGTTTTCTATTCACATATTTAGCTGTTCTGTGGTTTGGTGCATACATATTTAGGAATGCTATGTCTTCTTGGTGTATTTACTCTTTTATCATCATATAATATTCTTTCCTCTTGGTAATTTTTTCTCTGTAGTCTACTTTATGTTCTATTGATATAGCCACTCCTGCTTTATTTTGATTAATGTTTAAATTATAGAGCTCTCCCATCTTCTCCCTTTCAACCAACCCATATCATATTTTATATGTATATCAATACAATTAAATTCAAATATCCATATTTGAAATGTATTTTTTATAGACAACATATAACCAAGTCATTTTTTAAATCTATTCTGCCACTCTCTCCTATAATTGTGCTAAGTCACTTCTGTCGTGTCCAACTCTTTGCAATCCTATGGACCGTAGCCCGCCAGGCTCCTCTGTCCATGGGATTTCCCAGTCAAGAATACTGGAGTGGGTTGCCATTTCCTACTCCAGGGGATCCTCCTGACCCAGGGATTGAACCCACGTCTCTTATGTCTCCTGCACTGACAGGTTCTTTACCACTAGCACCACCTGGTAAGCCCCCATAATTGGTATATTTAGGCCATTTAAATGTAATGTAATTAGTAATATATAAAATCTTATGTCTGCCTTTTTATATTTTATGTTCTGCTTATTTTCTGCTTTTCATTTCAGTTTTCTTTTTCCTGCCTTCCTCTGGGTTTCTAGAATATTTTTTAGAATTGTGTAGTTTTTTTTTTTTTTTTTGCATCTATCTCCTTACATAGTTTTATTATTAGTTCTTTTAGGTAATACTCATACTAATATATATAAACATACACATATTATTCCTGTCTGCCAGTGTCACTATTTTACCAGTTTGAGTGAAATGTAGAAAACTTACCTCCTATTGTATCCCTTTACCCTCCCCAATTTATGATATAATTGTCTTAAATATTTCCTTTACACACATTTAGACCCACATACAATCTTCATGGGGGCTTCTCTGGTGGCTCAGACAATAAAGAATCTGCCTGCAATGCAGGAGACATGGGTTCGATCCCTGGGTCAGGAAGATCCCCTGGAGCAGGAAATGGCAATACCCACTCCAGTATTCTTGCCTGGAGAATTCCATGGACAGAGGAGCCTGGTGGGCTACAGTCCATGGTATCACCAAGAGTCGGACATGACTGAGTGACTGACACTCACTCACACTCACAGTCTTCATGGCTCTTGGTACGATGAATAATTTTCTCTTGAAACCTATAAGACCTGGGATTTAATTCTTAACCAGCTTCTAGGTGAGGCTGATGCTGCTGGTCTACCGACCACAGTTTGAGAAACAAGTTTCTCTGCCTCTTTTCTCAGTGAATGTTCAAATAATAAAAACATTTAAATAGTTGGCTTTCTGTGCAAAAGAAATATTAACATCTGATCTCAGCCCACAGATGACTGTCCTTCTCGTAGGCTAAAACATAAAAGAAAACACAGGTACCCTGAAATGCAGCATTCTCACCCCCAGAAAAACTTGCCTCATCTTTTGCTCAATATTATGTTTTAATCCTGTAGCTTGCACACCAAGGCCTTTCCTAAAGTCTATTCCCTGAAATGCCAGCCTCCCCTGCAAGGTATTAAGAGGGCTTCCTGAGGAAAAGTGATTCTCAGATCAACTGAATTTGGAAAGCATATAGCCTGCACTTTTGGAAACTGACAGAGTCTACTAATTTCCTAAAGACTACAAGAGTACTGAAGTGAAGAAACCTGCTTCATTTTGTTCAACTCAAGCATACTTGAGCCCCAAATCTTTTAACACCTATTAGCCTCTCAAAGTCCAGCAGAGTTCATGCAATCCAGATAGAAAGAAGTGCTGCACACAAGGCACTTTGGTATGTTTTTCCTTCAATAATACATTATGGAAAGTATATTACTGGAGGCTCAAAAGGGAGGGGATATATATATATATATAGTTACGACTGATTCACGATGTTGTATGGCAGAAACCAACCTAACATTGCAAAGCTATTATCCTTCAATTAAAAAGAATAAAAGACAGGGGAAAAAAGGAAGTATATTATTAATACTATACATTATTAGGTTAGTGTTCAAATCAGGTATGGCTTCACAGGAAAACACTTAAATCCTTATGCTTGGGTATGCAATCTCTTGCCTTAGTTTGGACTCCCCCAGAAACAGAGCCCAAGACAAGAACTGGAGCACAAATTTGGGAAGCAGGGGAAGATGATCTCAGGAAACATCAGTAGGAGAGTGAGAAAGTGATGTGGGGGTAACACGGAGCCAAAAAGTTGTTGAGCAGATTATGGCTATAGGCAATGGAGCCTCCCTCCCGCTGGGGAACTCTGGGGAGACAGCACAGGACACGGTTTGGTCACCTCCTCCCAGTGAAGAAAGGGAACCAGGGTATTTATCATCTCCATCTCTGGCTGAGGGCTGCTCCCAGGGGTGTTAACTCTCTGGCATTTCCTGCCTGCCCTGCCCACAGGGTGAGTCACAGGTGCTCACCGGAGGGAGCCTGAGTCCCTGAAGAGTAAGTGTGAGTGGGGCATTGACAGCGTCTGCCACATCTCTGGATTCTGAACTTATTTTTCCGAACAAAATGCCATTTGTAGCAACATGAATGGACCTGGAGATTATCATACTAAGTCAGAGAGAGAAGGACAAATAACATATGATATCACTTACGTGTGGAATCTCAAACATGACACAAATGAACCTATTGTTCAAACAGAAACAGACTCATAGACATGGAGAACAGACTTGTGGTTGCCAAGGGTAGGAAGGGTGACGGAGGGATGGATTGGGAATTCGGGGGTTGGCAGATATAAACTATTACGTATAGAATGGATGAACAACAAGGTCCTACTGTGTAGCACAAGGAACTATAATATATTCAGCATCCTGTGATAAACCATAATGGAAAAGAATATTTTAAAAAGAATGTATATATAACTGAATCACTTTGCTGTATAGCAGAAATTAGCACAAAATGTAAATTGATTATACTTCGATAAAAATATATTAATTAAAATAAGTAAATAAATGTGCTTTTCCTAGTCTCTTCTTGGCTTTCATGTAGGTAAAACACAACCCTATTAGTAAAATATTTTTGAGGGTGCTGAAACAAATCATTCATTTATTTATTTTCTATGTATATTCTAATATATTATATATACATATATATATATGTATATGTATGCTTTTTTCTTTCTTTTTTTTAAGAAACCACCTGGGAATGCCCAGGTTGGCTATAGTAAGATGGGGAGCAGGCTGGGAAGGACTGACATCTCACAGGTTCCCCTCCCTCCCTGGAATGGCACAAAGGTGAATGGGACAGTCTCAGCTGCAGGGACACGGGCCATCAACCCCGCTTCTAGGAGGAGAGCAATCCCACAGAGCAGAGAGCCTGTGACCTCTGACAGCCACGGCAAAGCACAGCTGACCATGTGATTTCGGCACCATTAGGAAGGACACACTTGGGTGAACAAAATGTCCCTAAAGATGCTCAGAGCAGGTGATGGGAATCCAGGCAGAGGTGATGCTTAAGGAGACAAGAGAACAGACAGGCAGTGGGGGAGAGTCATCACCTTCGTCCAGTAGTTGGGGCCCGTCCCTGGGAAGGGGTTTGGGCACGACTCTGGCTCCTGTGAGGGAGCTAATCAAGGCTAAGGCAAGGTCCACCTGCTAAGAGGCTTTTAGGAACCAGTCAAGAGCCCACGGCAGAGCCTTCAATACAGAAAACAGACCCAGTCCAGGAGAGAGTAGAATGTGGCTTCTAGTTAGGGAGACAGAAGCTCATGGTCAAGATGATATTAACTGCCAGGCTACCCTGTTTCTGGGTCCCTACCTATGGGGCCAAGTCTCCTGAGATAGCCCAGGCTGAGGCCAGAATTTGTTCTTGAGCCTTGGGAAAACGGCACGACAGATGGACACTGAGCAGCCTTACCAGTAGGGGAGGGCTTCCCAGGTGGCGCTAGTGGTAAAGAATCCTCCTGCCAATTCAGGAGACTCGGGTTCCATCCCTGAGTCAGGAAGATCCCCTGGAGAAGGGAATACCAACCCACTCCAGTATTCTTACCTGGAGAATCCCATGGATAGAGGAGCCTGGCGGGCTATGGTCCGTGGGGTAACAGAGTCAGACACCACTGAAGCAGCTTAGCACGCACGTGGCAGTATGGGAGGAAGTTCTCTGCAACCAGGCAAGGCTTGGCGCCCTATTCTGACATTTGCAGTCAGGTGGTCAGGAGTTCTAGCCACCCGACCCACCCATCCTTCCCCATACCTTCCTCGAGGCCTCGCATATCCCCTCCTCTTCCCCGCCCCACTGACCACCTCCCCCCACTCCCCAAGCTTTGGAGCGCATCCAAAACTGGCCATCAGGACCCTGCCCCATGGCCTTGAAAACCAGCTGACTTCTGGGATGGCAAATCATGGGAACTAATGGTTCCTGTGACAACATCCAGAGCTTCCGTCCTCTATAATTCAGAGATAGAATTGGCAGGTAATTTGAAAGGCGTGCATTTTTTAATATTTAAAACCGTCTCTCCTCGAATTTTCTGCTTGCCTAGTGTTAATGGCCCCTTCTCTCCCTCTCCCTTCTGATGACACTGTCTGTACTTGTCTATTTTAGTTGGTTTCCTGTTAAACCTGCTTCCTTTCCTCTTTCTATTCTCGCCCCTTATTCATCTTTTCCCTTCTGCTCATTCATTTGCCATATTTTTTTTTTTTAAACCGGGAGTTTGACCCTGTCGGACTGTCCCCATGCCCTCATCCCCACCCCCAATGAGATTTGAATCTCTTCATTTATATGGACATCACCAGCCATTTATTCCGTGTAGCACTTTCCTTAACCCGTTTCCTTTTCGTTTTGTTTCGAATCCGTCATTACACAGCTTTCCCTGGCAAATGTTCAAGACAAAACTGCTTATTTGTCTAAGCTCTCTCTCTCTCTCTTTCGGTTCTTCTTTCTTTGCTCCCTTCTGCCCCCAGTTTCCTGAAAGTCTGCCTGAGGATCTATTTTATGTCTTTGTTTATACCAATAACAAATGCTTCATTTACTGTTTTGAATAAATGGTGCTTTTCAGCTCCTGAAGAACTTGTTTCTCCTTTGAAAACACTGTATTCAGAGAATCAAATAAACCTCTCTGCTAGTTTTCTTGAACCAATTCTGCATTCTCCTTCCAGAATTCCAAATATGTGGCATCATGCGTATTTGGAGCCAGACTTCTGACAAGATGCCCTCCGTCACCCACGGCTTCTTGATGAGTTTTTCCATCAAATGTGACTTTAGTTGTTAAGATGTCCCAGGTGATTAGACTTGCCGGCAGCCTCCTAAATACTCAGCTGAAGAAACCTGATATTGTTGGGAGAGGCTGTTCGGGGGAGATTATTTTGCAGCGGTAAAACTCAGAGGCTTGATGTCGGCAGAATTTTGTTCGCTTCTCAGAAGTCCTTTCACTGTGGAATGTCAGGAAGTCCTCCTAAATCTCTTTGTCTCTCTCCAGCTGCAGTATGGAGGCAACAATACCCCATCACAGAAGTTCTGTGAGAAAAATATTCTAAAATATTAACAGAACGCTTTGCACCTCTTGGGTATTTCACCACAGAGTGCTCAGTCGCTTCAGTTGTGTCTGACTCTCTGCGACCCCATGCTTTATAGCCCATCAGGCTCTTTTGTCTGTGGAATCTTCCAAGCAAGAATACTAGAGTGGGTTACCATGCCCTCCCCCGGTGATCTTCCCGACCCAGGAATCGAACCTGCGTCTCCTGCATTGCAGGCAGACTCTTTACCTGCTGAGCTACCAGGGCAGCCCATTTCACCACATTAGATCTAGCAAATGACCATTCTTTGTGCCAGTCAATCACTCTGGGGCAGAGAACTGTTGGAAGTGGTAAGACTAGCCAGAGGGCAACCTGCGGAGTATACTGCTCCAGGCATATCTCTTTAGCTTTCCATTATTTCATACATCTGACAGTTCATATTTGTTTTCCTGAGACTATCTGTTCCTTATGGTTCAAGTTAATAAGGGCTGATGGAGTAAAAAAAGATGATGGAAAGGCAGTATAACATGGTGATTGAGAATACAGATTTGCACGGACATGGAGAAAAGACTGGTGGTTGCCAAGGGGGGGGAGGGTGGCAGAGGGATGGGGCAGGAGGTCCTACTGTACAGTACAGAGAACTATATTCAATATCCCATGATAAACCATAATGGAAAAGAATATTAAAAAGAATGCATATATGTATGATGTATAACTGAATCACATTGTTGTACAGCAGAAATTAATACAACATTGTAAATCAACTATACTTCAATTAAAAAAATTTTCTTCAAGAATATAGATTTGGAAGCCAGGTGCCCTGGGTTTGATACCTGGCTCTGCCATATGTAGTTTTGTGGCCTCAGGCAACTTTCTTAACTTCTCTGTGCCTCAGTTTCTTGATCTACAGGTTGAGAATCATGTTATGAAGCTTAAGCAAGTTAATATTTGTAAAGGGCCCATTTGGAACAGTGCCTGACACATAGTGAGCATGTTAAAGTACTCGGTAAATAAAAATACTGTTCCAATCCTAATGTTTTTAAAGTCATACAATCTTTCTCAAAAAGAATTGAGTAAGATATATCAAAAGACTGGAAAGACAGCCTTCTTGTGGCAATGTGGAAAATAAAAGGTCAGCACAGCAAAAATAAAATTATTTGGGGAGTGCCATCAAAATGACCCTGTTGGCAAGATTTCATACCGTGAAACAACAACTCACTGATGGTTGTGCTGTTTATAACTGAAAGGAAGGAAGGACAAGGGGGAGGGAGGCAGGGAGGGAGGGAAAGAAGAAAAGAAAGTCCTCTGTGGTTTTGATTCTTTTTTTTACAAATATAGATCCAAGATCCAAGAGCGTTTCTGTAGAAATTTGGGCAGTGTAACAGATTGTATGTGCCCAAAATGGCTATATCAAGCAATGTATCCCACCCCAAATACTCTTTTTTCATTGTGACACAGACAACTTTCCCACCAAGAGTGGGGTCTGTGTTCCTTCCTCTGGAATCTAGGCTCATGACAGATCCAACCAGTGGAGTATAATGGAAGTGATGCTAACGTGAATTCCAAGCCTAGCTCATAGAAAGGGTACAGCTTTGCTCTGCACTCTCGCTCTCTCTCTGGATACTCACTCTTGGAATCCACCCACCATGCTATGTGAGCCATCTGAGGAGGCGACCGTGTGTTGGTATTCTGGCTAACAATGAACATCAGACACTAGATAAGTGAGTGAGTGAATGAGTGAGCCTTTGGAGGTTTCTAGCTCCCAGTCATGGAGTCTTCTCAGCTGAGGCCCAGACATTGTGGAACAGAGACAAGCTGTCTCTGCTGTCCCCTGTCTGAATCCCTGAGCCACAGAAACCATAAGAGATAATAAATGACTACTGTTGTTTTAAGCCCCTAAGTCTTAGAACAATTTGTTATGCAGTAATAGATAAGGTAATACAGGAACTATAAGAAGGTTAAGACCATGGTCTCTAGGAAAGGACATCAGAATTTTCCCACAGTGAATCCTCCTACACTGTTGGTGGGAATGTAAATTGGTGCAGTCACTATGGGGAACAGTATGGTGGTTTCTCAAAAAACTACAACTACAACTACCATATGATCCAGCAGTCCCACTCCTGGGCATATATCCAGAGAAAACCATAATCTGAAAGGATACATGCACCCCAATATTCATTGCAGCACTATTACAATAGCCAAGACATGGAAGCAACCTAAACATTCATCAACAGAGGAATGGATAAAGAAGATGTGGTACATATATGCAAAGGACTATTACTCAGCCAAAAAAAAGAATGAAATTATGCCATTTGCAGCAACATGGATGGACCTAGAGATTACCATACTAGATGAAGTCAGGCAGAGAAAGACATATATCAGATGATGTCACCCATTATGTGGAATCTAATTTTTAAAATAATACAAAATAATCTTACATATATCAAAAACAAACTTATGGTTACCAAAGGGGAAAACGTGGGGTGGAGGAGGGATAAATCAGGAGCTTGGGATGAACATACACACACTACTATATATATAAGATAGACAACCAACAAGGACCTACTGTATAGCACAGGGAACTCTATTCAATATTCTGTGATAACCTATAAGAGAAAAGAATCAAAAAAATGTATACATATATACATACATATATGTATATATACACATATATACATATATACATATGATACATATATATCAGTTCAGTTGCTCAGTAGTGTCCAGCTCTTTGCAACCCCATGAATCGCAGCACACCAGGCCTCCCTGCCCATTACAAACTCCCGGAGTTTACTCAAACTCATGTCCATCGAGTCAGTGATGCCATCCAGCCATCTCATCCTCTGTCATCCCCTTCTCCTCCTGCCCCCAATCCCTCCCAGCATCAGGGTCTTTTCCAACAAGTCAACTCTTCGCATGAGGTGGCCAAAGTATTGGAGTTTCAGCTTCAGCATCAGTCCTTCCAATGAACACCCAGGACTTATCTCCTTCAGGATGGACTGGTTGGATCTCCTTACAGTCCAAGGGACTCTCAAGAGTCTTCTCCAACACCACAGTTCAAAAGCATCAATTTTTTGGCACTCAGCTTTCTTCACAGTCCAACTGTCACATCCACACATGACCACTGGAAAAACCATAGCCTTGACCAGACGGACCTTTGTTGGCAAAGTAATGTCTCTGCTTTTTAATATGCTATATAGGTTGGCCATAAATAACTTTCCTTCCAAGGAGTAAGCGTCTTTTAATTTCAAGGCTGAAGTCACACTGCTTCCACTGCCTCCCCATCTATTTCCCATGAGGTGATGGGACCAGATGCCATGATCTTAGTTTTCTGAATGTTAAGCTTTAAGCCAACTTTTTCACTCTCCTCTCACTTTCATCAAGAGGCTTTTTAGTTCCTCTTCACTTTCTGCCATAAGGGTGGTGTCATCTGCATATCTGAGGTTATTGATATTTCTCCTGGCAATCTTGATTCCAGTTTGTGCTTCTTCCAGCCCAGCGTTTCTCATGATGTACTCTGCATATAAGTTAAATAAGCAAGGTGACAATATACAGCCTTGACGGACTCCTTTTCCAGTATGTTGTTCCATGTCCAGTTCTAACTGTTGCTTCCTGACCTGCATACAGGTTTCTTAAGAGGCAGGTCAGGTGGTCTCATATTCCCATCTCTTTCAGAATTTTCCACAGTTTATTGTGATCCACACAAAGGCTTTGGCGTAGTCAATAAAGCAGAAATAGATGTTTTTCTGGAACTCTCTTGCTTTTTCGATGATCCAGCAGATGTTGGCAACTTGATCTCTGGTTCCTCTGCCTTTTCTAAAACCAGCTTGAACATCTGGAAGTTCTCGGTTCATGTATTGCTAAAGCCTGGCTTGGAGAATTTTGAGCATTACTTTACTAGCGTGTGAGATGTGTGCAATTGTGCGGTAGTTTGAGCATTCTTTGGGATTGCCTTTCGTAGGGATTGGAATGAAAACTGACCTTTTCCAGTCCTGTGGCCACTGCTGAGTTTTCCAAACTTGCTGGCATATTGAGTGCAGCACTTTCACAGCATCATCTTTCAGGATTTGAAGTAGCTCAACTGGAATTTCATCACATCCTCTAGCTTTGTTCGTGCCACAGTCCACAGGGCCTCAGAGTCAGACACTACTGAAGTGACTGAGCATGTATGCATGCATATGTATATGCATCACTGAATCACTTTGCCATGCACCCAAAACTAACACAATATTGTAAATCAACTATATGCCAACAAAGTTAAAAAATTTTTTTAAAGAAACAAAAAAACTTAATTTTCCCATGGCAAATCCTATTTAAGTCTTTGGCATCCATGTCACTTCATATTAAAAATCCCCCACCCTTTCCCTCTTCCCCAGTAAGAAAACTCATCATTCTAAAACTTTGTCAAATTAAGTATCTCTGAACAGGCACCACACTTGGGAATCTTGAAAGCCCCTCACAAGAGATCCAAGATTCCCTGACCAGGCTGCACCCGAAGATCCAGTGAAGGAAGAGCTAAAGATTTTACACTTAAGAGTAATTATGAAATGTTCTGATGTCTGGAGCCCATGAAAAGCACAACCAACAATGTTCTGAACTTATTTCCTACTGTGTCGGCTACAAGTGTATACAATAAATGTAAGAAAATATAATTTAAAATAACTAAGGGGAAACACCAATCAACCCTTCATTGCATTGTTTCCTAATCAAATATACAAGTTATCCATATTTCATTTAGACAAATTAAAAAGTGAAAATTTTAAAAATAAAAAGAAATTATACATGTTAATGATATATATATGCAATAAATTGTAATATACAATAAATGTTGTAAGATATTCACCTGGATATATTGATAGGTGACCACATGAAACATTCAATTCTGTATCCTATTTTTCTCACTTAAAGATTTATCTGTACATCTTTCCATGTCAGTAAATAAATATAAACCATTTTAATAATCATATAGCAACCCATTGTTTGAATATACCACATTTAATTTAATCAATTTCCTTTTATTGGGAATTTTGTCATTTCTATTTATTGTTTAATAAAAATTGTATATGTTAAGATCTACATGCTGTTCAACATACATTGTGAAGTGAATACCACAGCCAAACTATGAACATATCCATCTCTTTAAATAATTTCCTTTTATGTGTGCACATTACATGTGCATATTGTGTGCGTGTTGTGTGTCTGTGTATGGTGAAAACACCTGATATCTACTTTCTTGGCAAATTTCCAATATATAATGCAGTATCATTAACTGTATCATTAACTGTAGTCTAATTGCTGTACATTAGATCTCTAGAAGTTATTCATCCTACATAATTTTGACTTTGTGCCCTTTGACTAACATTTCCCCATTTCCCTCATCTTCCTGTCCCTGGTAACCACCATTCTACTGTCTACTTCTATGAATTCAACTTTTTTAGATTCCACGTTTAAGTGAGATCATGCAGTATTTTTCATTCTGTGTCTGGCTTATTTCACTTAGCATGATGTCTTCCAGGTTCATCTCTGTTGTCACAAATGGCAGGATCTCCTTTTTGAAGGCTGAATGATCATCCATTGTGTGTGTGTATATATATATATATATATATACACACACACACTACATCTTCTTCATCCATGTATCAATCAACGGACAGTTAGGTTGCTTCCACATCTTGCTATTATGAATAATACTGTAATGAACATGAGACTGCAGATATCTCTATGAGGTACTGATTTCATTTCCTTTGGATATATACTCAGTAGTGGGATTACTACTTCCATTTTAAATTTTTTGAGGAAACTCTATTATACTGTTTTCATGGTGGCTATAACAATTAACAGTCCCAACAACAGTGTGCAAGGGTTCTTTTTTCCTCCACGTCTTCAACAATGCTTATCTCTTGTTTTTTGTTTTTTTTAAATCTCTTGTTTTTTGATAACAGTTAACCTAAGAGGTGTGAGGTGATATAGCTCATTATGGTTTTGATTTGCATTTCCCTGATGACTAGTGATGGTGAGTACTTTTTAATGTACCTGATGGCCATTTGTATGTCTTCTTCAGGAAAATGTCTATTTAGGTCTTTGCCCATTTTTTAATCAGATTGGCTTTTTGTTACTTAATTGTATGAGTTCCTTATAATTGTTTCTGGATATTAACACATTATCAGACATATGGTTGGCAAGTATTTTCTTCCAGACTGTACCATTTTGTTGATTATCTCCTTTGCTGTGAAGACGGTTTTTGGTTTGATGTAGTCCCACTTGTTTACTTTAGCTTTTGTTGCCTGAACTTTTAGTGTCATATAAAAAAAAAAATCACTGCCAAGGCCAATGTCAAGGAGCTTTCTCCCTATGTTTTCTTCTAGAAGTTTTATGGTTTCAGGTCTTATGTTTAAGTTTTTAATCAATTGTAAATTGAATATTGTGTGCATTGTAAGATAGAGTTTCAATTTAATTCTTTTGCATGAAGCTATCCAGTTTTTCCAACACTATTTATTGAAGAGACTATCCTTTCTCATTGTATATTCTTGGCACCCTTGTCACAAGTTAGCTGTCCGTATATGTTTGAGTTTATTTCTGGGCTCTTGATTCTGTTTCATTGGTTTATATATCTGTTTTTATGCCAATACCACACTGTTTCCACTTGCTTTCTATTACACAGCCTGGCAGTGATCATACTTCTACACACACATATCTGATTATTTTTTATGATAAATTCCTAGAAGTAGAACTCTAAGATCAAAGAGTGAGACCATTATACTCTTCCGAGAAACAGTGCTCTAATCCCTCTAGAAAGATTCTAACAATTTAAACATACACCAGCAGTAAATGAGAGTTATATACTTGTTAGCAGTCAGATTTATTATTTTCTAACTTGGCTAAACTTGTAAGCAAAGAATTGTGGATCACTGTTTTAATTTACACCTTTTAAAGTTGAACATGTTTTTCTTTTGTTTTGGTTTGGGTTTTGGCCATTTGTAATTATTCTGAAATTGCCTACTCCTGCTCTGCCTTTTAAAATTACTATATAGACACTTTTTAATGTTTTAATTATTTTTGTGGTAAAGATATTAACTCATTGTCTTATCAGAGATATTGTAATTACTTAAGCTTCATTCATCTTTTAATATTATTAATGGTGGTGCCTTTTTAAATTTTTCCAAATTTTCTAAGTAGAAAATAACTTCTATTATTGTGATAATTTTTTAAATGTCTGACATTAGCATATGCCATATACGCAAAAAGTCCTTGGGGGGAAGATTGCTTTTTGTACTTCCCATATTTACTAAAATGAGTAACTAAATTTATAACCTTAAAAATGCACGAAAGAATTTTATTTTCTTAAGTGCAGAGACATTTTGTGGTCTATGTGAATGGAATGTCAGAAGTAAGAAGGAGGATGGTTGGGGGAGGGTGGGGAGAGAGGTGAAGGATGAAATTGAAAATGAAAATGGGAACCAGATCAGCAAGGAATTTGAATTCTGTGTCTGGGTTGCAGTTGGCACTTGAAGGCTTTTAAACAAGAAAGTGCTCTGATAAGATCTGTATTTCAGAAGGAGAGCTCTTGCTACAATGGGAAACATAAATTAGATTTTGGTACTAAGAAGCCATTGGTGATGGTATCAGTTGTTTATTGCAGCAATAATGCTGTGTAACAAGGAACCACAGAACCTCAGTAATATACCAGAGTGTTCATTTCCCCTGTGTCTGGGGTCAGCTGGAGGCCAGCTAGGCAACCCTGCTGGTCTCTACGGGGGCTCATCCACATGTCTGGGAGTAATTGCCCATTGGCTGATCTAGACTGGCCTTGGCTTGTTCCGGATTGTCTTTTCATGGATGTTTGTATTGCTAACAGGCTTGAAAGATAGAGACGGTATCTCCCTCCACAGCAAAAGCAAGCACGCTTATTTACCATCTATTATGAAAGATTCAAGTGTCCTAACTTTTGAGTTTTTCTCCTGTAATGCCATCCACTGTGTGTGCAGGCATCCATCTGAGCCCATCCACATCAACCTCATCAGACTTGGGGAGCAAGTCTGCTTGCTGCACCATGAGCAATAAAATCCTTTACCTTTGACCAAGAAGTCACATGTCTCTTGCCAGCATACAGGAAACTGTGGCAAGTTCACAAGACCATTCACAGTTTATTTTAAAAAGAAAAGTGTTTATACTTTTTCAGTTTTATTGAGATGTAATCGGCATACCGTGCTGTATAAGCTTACGTACAGCATAATGACTTGACTTACATATATTGTGAAATGATTACCACAATAAATTTAATTAAAATCTATCACCTTATATAATTACAAAAACAAATTTTGTTTGTGATGAGAACATTTAGAATCTATTCTCTCAGCAACTTTGAAATACACCATACAGCAGTGTTAACTATAGTCATCACATTGTATGTTACATCCCTAGTATCTATTTACCTTATAACTGGAAGTTTGTATAATACCTTTTGACCACTTTCATCCAATTCCTCTTCCCCCCACCTATATCTCTAGCAACCATAAATCTGATCTCTTTTTCTAAGAGTCTGGATTTTTTTAATGAGTTTTGCTTTTGTTCTTTGAGTCTACATATAAGTGATATCATAGAGTATTTGTCTTTGTCTAACTTGTTTCACTTAGCATAATGCCCTCAGGGTCCATCCATTTTGTCAAAAATGTTAGTATTTCTCTTTTGTTTTTTGGCTGTGTGTGTGCGTGTGTGTGTGTATACACAAGTATCTATATATGTGTATATATACACACACACACAACACATTTGCTTTATCCATTTTAGAACCTTCACAGTCCTTGACATCAGTAGCTTCTCCCTCGCAACCACTGGATCCTTGAGTTATCTTTGACAGTTATATACCCAGTGCTGGGCACAGGGTTTTTATTTAACTGGCACTTCAGAAATACTTGTCAAATAAAAAAATTACTCATTTTTTATTTATTCTTTATTTTCAATAAATAGACTTGGAGATACCATTTTATCTGACATGGTTATTGATCTGTCATTGTAACTCCAAGTAAGCTTTCTCCTCCAGTACTTCTTAAGACAGTGGTATCACAGCATTAGGGTACTTGGGTGTACTGTAATTTTTAAACCATTTTGGGGTGGTGTCTGTTGCAGATTTAGTTTCCTTATATCCATAACAGTTATACATGGACTCATAGTTTTCTGAAATTTCATTTTATTATGAACTTTGATTTATGAAAAATTTTCCTACAGACTTTAGAAAAGACTCTTAAGAAAAGAAACTTGTAATGCTTCCTTGTACACTTACAAGTTGGATTCCCATCTGTTTGTTCAATTGAATGGGTAAACTCAAACAGAAAACAAGAGAAAATAAAAATAGGGAATCTATTGACTCAAAAGGGGAGAAATGGATAAAGGTTAGGACAACTTGTCCATTCAACTTTATTGTGCAAGTTTTCTGCAGCTGTCTATTCAGCTGCTGAAGTCTGGGTTAAAGATCAAAAGAGAAAGCTCTACACGCACATATTTTCCATTTAAAAAAAAGTTCAAGAATTTGCAACTCAAACATTTCAATACATTAAAAATCCAATGATGAATTTTAATAAAGCATATATGCAGGCTAGAAGACATTCAACTCAGATTTAAACATTATCAATATTTAAACTGTATTAATTTTAAAACCTCAACCCAGCACACTTAGAGAGCCTGTCTCCTGCTGACTATGGTGACAATCTCCAGGCTAAACGTGAGTCATAACTTGTGACATTGCAGACAGCATCTGTGCAGTGGGGCGTTTCACTTCTCACTTTGGTTCATGTTTGCTTGGGCTGATTGGAAAGTAGGGACGTAAGAGGAAAGCAAATGTGAGACTAGGGTTCTCCTAATTTCCTTCAAAAGGCTCTGGACTAAGAAATATTTAAAAATTTTTAAAAAATGGAACAGATGAGGTTATTTGAGTTTCAGTAAGTACAAAAATGCAATGGAGACTTAATGCCACAGAACTGCATGCTTAAATATGGTTAAAATGATAAATTTTTTTAATGTGTGTATGTGTGTATGTGTGAGTGTTCATTCGCTCAGTTGTGTCTAACTCTGCGACAGCATGGACTGTAGTCCACCAGCCTCCTCTGTCCATGAAATTTCCCAGGCAAGAATACTGGAGTGGGTTGCCACTTCCTACTCTAGTGGATCTTCCTGACCCAGGGATGGAACCAGCATCTCCTGTGGCTTCTGCACTGGCTGGCAGATTCTTTAACGCTGCACCACCTGAGAAGCCCTATGTTATGTATTATGTATATTTGACCACAATTTTTTTTAAGTGTAATGGAGTAAGATCCATAAAATATGTTTAAATTTATAATGATTTAAAAACTTGTCACTTTAGAGGATATCAGGGAACAAATTCATCATCTGAAAACTAAAAATAAAATTTAAAAATCATCTGAAAAATAAAGAGAAAGAATCAAACATATATCCTGCTTTTCCTACAGAAACTGTACCACTAGGTAACCAGAGGTAACATCAGGGAAGCATTTCTTTATAAAGTTATTCTAATCAACTAATAAATGCAAATAAAATGACAGAATTAGCTTATCACCATTTTGTATCTCTCAGTGAAGTAATTGACCCAGACAATGAGAATCAACAAGTGCTAAAGTTGTAAAAGAGACACAATCAGACATGGCATCTCCTAGGGAAAGACTTCAGCACTACTTATAGTCTTGCGAACATCTGGTCAAACCTTTGAATCCAGGTGACTATTTTCAAGAAAAGCTGGGTACAGGATATATGTTGAAATGCACCATGAATGTGTCATCAACAAAATTCAAATTGTAGGAAACTCTGTAGGTCAAATTGTCCATGTTCTTCAATAGGTAACATAAAGGGAAAAGAAAGCAACAAAGAAGGGGGCTATAAATTAAAAGAGGTTTAAAAGAGGGACTTCCATGGTGGGCCAGTGGTTAAGAGTCTGCACTTCTACTGCAGGGGGCATGGGTTCCATTCCTGGTTGGGGAAATAAGATCCCAAATGCCACATGACACAATCCCCCCCCCTCAAAAAAAGAGGTTTAAAAGATGAATCAGTAACTTTCTAATGTGCAAGTCTAAACTAGAGTGTGTAAAGATGCACACTTGTATAACGAACCCATAAAGAAGTGTGAGGAAAGTTATTACTACAAAAAATCAAAACCATGGGCATGGAGGAATTTCCTCGCCTGGATGGTAGTTATGAAGGTGTGACCTTATAAAAATTCACTAATCTATATATTTGTTCTGTATGTATTTCTATGTTTTATTTTATAATAAAAAGATAACTAAATGGGAGTCAGACTGCCATGTGGATGTGACCAGCTAGTCAGAAAAAAAGATGGTGAGAGAAGTGGTGAGCCCTCAGAGTGTGCCTAAGCGCCAAGCTTTTGCCCAGCTACATGTGGGCAGGTGGCAACTGAACTGTACCATGAGTTTGGGTCAAGGCAGAGTTTGGAATTTCTGGCAGAAATGGATGTAAGAGGGCTCAGAAGTTGTTTTCAGCTAATCATATTTTAGTTCCTGGAGCAATTTTGTTCTCTGGGCATCATAGCTCAGTCCAACCAATTGCCAGCAAAAACTTGGAATTATACCTTCAATACTATGCTGTTTGAAGGGTGAGAGTGAGAAAGTACTCATTTTAGACACCTCATTTCGTTAGAGAAAAATGCTATAGCATCCAACTCAGCAATGTGCTTACAGCTGTCTCCAAGGCTGCAGGCTAACTCTTTTTCCACCAAGAAATGTGAAGAAGGTGAAGAACTTATGACATAAATGATACCAAAAAGCCCAGATTGTAAGTCCTCAAGGGGAAGGAAATATAAAATATCAGAGCAGGAAAAACAATGCCAAAGATTCCACCAAAGATTATATTTAACAATATGATGCCAATAAACACCTGTGAGAATCCAAAAATCCACAAATCTGACACAACCAATTGCTGGTGAGAAATATGATGCCAATAAACACCTATGAGAATCCAAAAATCCACAAATCTGACACAACCAATTGCTGGTGAGAACGTGGAACAACAGAAATTCTCATTCATTGCTGGTGAGACTGCAAAAATGGTACAGCCATTCTGAAAAACCATCTGGCAATTTCTTACAAAGTTAAACATAGTCTTACCATACAATATAGCAATTGTACTCCTAGGTATTTACCCAACTTATTTGAAAGTTTTGTCTACCTAAAAACCTGCATGTCAATGTTTTTTTTTTTTTTCATAATTTTAAAGTTTACTTTAAAAATGTAAATATCTCCCAATATTTAACAGGTAAAGAAAATAGCATATTGGTTTATTTTCTGTAGTTGTTATATTTTATTTTCCAAGTAATACTGATTAAAAATATTTACACACCTACTTTTAAGTCCACAGTTTAGCACTCTTATTTGTATGGCTTTAAAAGTTATAGCACAAAATCTTTACATTAAGGATTGGGGGAAAAGATTCATTCAAAACAAAGCCTGATATATTATATACATGTTTTTCTCTGTACTTTATTTTAAATACATTAATTTTTAAATGATGCTTATCTTGTTTTCATCTGGTGGTAAAATTACTAGTGCAACTTTTCATCAAAATAAAGTTTACCACAGATATAAATGAATTTTCCCAATTGAAAATGGCCCTTCAGCTGCCATTAAATGAACTTTCTCAATCTAAGTGAAAAAGAATTGGTAGCTGTCATTATAGGAAAAAAATATAAAGTACTACAGCATCACCTACACTGCTTACAACACAAATTTTGAAAGAACTAGAGATGCTTTATAGAAGTTTAGTTGGTTTTGAAAAGGCACATGGGGGTGTGTGTGTGTGTTTTTTTTTTAAACATTCTAGAAATTCGCCACCACCACTCTGTTTCTGTTGCAGAGATGACATCTATTACTATCCATCAGGGCAGACAAGGATGTTGTTCAAGCTAAAGGAAGCCAGAAGCCAAAATTTAACTGCACAGTAACAATGCACTTTTCTTCATGCAGTCTTGTTTCCTATATATTCAAATTTTCTAACATGCATTAGAATACATAAACTTGTATTCTAATGATTTTACATTTGATTTTACAACATGGGGTGGGGGGGGGGGGGGGGGAATTGAGGAAGGACAAGACCAGGGAAAGAGAGTAATAACTCTTACCACAATGAAAATATACATTCATACCCAACTATATAATAAGAATATAATTCATTTTAAATTTTCTAGAAATATACTTCTCAAAGCTTCCCATTCACTTATGGGAAAGATCCCTCCTCTGTGGCAAAGTGGGGGGAAATCAGTCTGCTTCCATAGAAACAGTTCAGCACAACAGGAAAGTTTAACTTTGGTCCACATGTCTGTTAGCGTAAGGACAGTCACCCTGCCCATCATCAGTTCAAAAACCCAACAGATAACTTTAAAAATATATGCATTTGTTATTTCACTCTAAAACTGGCATAGGTGTTCTGTTCTCATTTCCTGCCTTTTCGGCTTGGGAATCCACTGTTGATTTGGTCTCTAAAGCCTCAGCATCTTCGTGTTCTTCTGTAGCAGCCTCAGCAGCATCTGCCTGGGTAGGCTCTCTCTCCTCTTGGTTCATGATTTCAGGGGTCACTTGATCCAAGTCTGCTTCTAGAAGCTCAGTTTGTACTTCCACTGGCATCTGATTTACCTGTTCAACATGCAGCTCCTCTACATGGACTTCAGTACCTTCCTCAGTCTGAATTCGCCCCACTTCTTGATAACTTACCTGGACCTGCTCTGGAAGCTCACTCATGTGCGGCTCGTGCACTTGGCTGTCCTGGAGCAGATCTGGATGGACCTGTTCCACAGTCACTTGTGCTGAGTCCACCTGAACCTGGAGCAGTGGTAACACATGCACCTTCCCAACTTGTTCTATAATAGTCATTGACGTCACAGGTTCAGTTTGCACACATGTTTCTACTGAAAGAACTTTTTCAGTTACCAGGTGCTCTGAAATATTGTGAGTATCACTGAGATGCCTCCTTAATTCATTTCCTTGCATAAACCACAAGTCACACAGAGTACAATGGTTGGGTTTATCTCCAGTGTGTATCACCAGGTGATCTTTGAACTGGTCCCACCTGTTAAACACACTATTACAGACCTGACATTCATAGAGCTTCTTTCTCCCCTTTTTTGCTCCCACTCCAGTTTGGCATGCAGTCAAGTGACATTTGAGGGTACTATTTCTAGCAAATCGTTCATGACAACTTGGACATTCAAAAGGTTTTTCACCTGTATGTTTTCGAAGATGCTCTTTAAAATGTCCAAAGTGGTCAAACTGCTTCTCACAGTACTGACATATGTGTATTTTTTTCCCAGTTCTCTGCTTCTTACTGACTCCACCTTCTTCCAGGTGGTAACGACTGAGGTGCTGTTTCCACGCGCTCTCCCGAAGATACCTTTTATTGCATATTTCACACTTGAAACTCTCAGTGGAGTGTGATTTCATGTGTTCCTGTTTGCTTGTGGGGTCAGATGCACAGCCGTCTTCATCTTTATTCTGCCCTTTTCTATCGCCTTGGCGGTACTTGCTGGTAATATCTGCCAACAATGCCAGAGAGGAATCATCAGAGGAACCTGTGCTCTGAATGTACTTTATGGACTGCTTGGCAGAAGCCACTTCCTCCAACGTTTCGATGCCTTCATCTTCTACTTCGATTGTGCCTTCGGCAATCTCCACCTCAATTTCAACACGTTCAGATTCTGCAGATGGCAATGACTCAGTGATAACATTTGAAGTTTCTGCAATCTTTCTTTTTTTTGCTTCATTTTTCCCTGTGGTATTTTCCTCTAGTGGAGCTGAGTTTTCTTTGTTTCTGACTTCAAGGGCTTTGATAACTTCTAGCATCTGTAGAAACTCTGCTGCTTTCCATACATCATTGGCTTCTTCTTCTCCTTGTATCATTAACTTTGCTGTATATGTGAACTCAATCAAACGACGAAAGGCCATTTTACTAACACCTTCTATCTCCACCAAAGGTTCCTGAGTAAACTCCTGAAAGAATTTATAAAAGAACTTGCTGCAAGCAGCCAAAACAGCCTTGTGGGCCTTAAAATGGTGTCCGTCGACAATCAGGGTGATGTCAGTAAACCGGTCCTGCTCTCGCTGTTCATTCAATCGGTCCAGGATCATTTTATGATGTTCAGGGAACTCCTGAAGGCATTCCATCATCTCTTCGGCCTCCATGGCCGTCCGGTTGCTCTACAAAAGAGAAGCATGATAATGTACACCCATGAGCTCGGGCTGAGGAACAAAACCCCTAAAGCACAAAATAACAACAAAAAAAACAAAACCCCAGCAACGTGAAAGAAAGGGGGAGGGTGAGGCAAGAGGAGAGGAAGGCGAGGGAAGAAAGAAAGGCGAGCCGTTGGGGGCCGGAGCTGCGGCCGCGTGACTCCGAGCCTGACCTAATTGGAGTCGGGAGACGCGAGCTGGAGCGGGGTGGGCACAGCACCGGAGGCTCCGAGCGCCGGGGTGCGCAAGTCCGGCAGGGGAGAAGACCCTACAGCCGCCGCGGCCCGCTAACGGCCCGCTAACGGCCCGCTAACGGCCCGCTAACGGCCCGCCAAGCCCCTCGGCCGGGCCCTGGCTCCCGCCTTCCCTGGACCCGGTCGGCCCACAACGACTTCCGGGTCACCTCTCCCTCCCCCGCCCTCCCTCTTCTCCCCCGCCCCGACTGGGCAAACCTGCATGTCAATGTTTAGATCAGTTTTATTTATAATCACCAAAAACTGGAGCAACCAAGATGTCCTTCAATAGGTGAATGGATCAACAAATTATGCTACATCCATTCAGTGGAGTACTATTCAGTGATAAAAAGGAATGTGCTATCAACCATGCAAAAAAATACAGATGAATCTTAAATGCATATTGCCAAGTGAAAGTACCCAGTCTGAAAAGGCTACATACTGTATGATTCTATTCATATGACATTCTGTAAAAGGCAAAACTATAGAGACAGTAAATAGATCAGTGGTTACCAGGGGTTTGTGGAAGGGGGAGGGTTGAACAAGTGAAGCACAAGGGGTTTAAACTATTCTGTGCAGTACTATAATGACAGATACATGACACTATGCAGTTGTCAAAACCCAGAGAACTTTTTAGCATAAAGAGTGAGCTTGATGTGGGCAAAATTCTTTTAAAAATCATTTAGGAGGTCAAGGGATTCCAGGATGGAATAGACTATGACAAAAGAATCTAACTATATTACAAGTGTATGGAATAACCTCACTGAAGGGGGTGGGGGAAAAGGTAAGTTCCTAAGTAACTTTGGAAGGGAGTGGATACTGAAAATCTCCAGTAGATACTGGTAAGGATACCCCTTTCCTATCCACTGGAAAAGAGTGGATACTGGATTTTAGTGGATACTAAAATCAAAAGAAACTGTGTATAAGCAGCACATTCTGGTTGATAAAGTGGCTTCCTAAGGAAGGTAGAGGTTAACAATTCTAATACTGCTGTACATGTATCCTGGATATCAGCAATTAAGCAAATAGATGGCAGATCACAGAAGTCAGGTTTCTCACCATTAAAGTGGGAGGTTCCAGACATCAAGGGGGAGAAAGCTAGAATGATCCATGTGGTACTGGATTAGAGTTGGACACATCAGTATGGAGACAGACTTAGCTTAATATAGATATAGATGAATGCATGTAGAAATATTTATAGGTGTGTAGATATACATTTTTTAGTATACATACATATATTTCCTTGCTCTATGATCTGAGAATGCCTAGAATCAATGATAAGCTAGTAGCAACAAGCACACCTAGTACCTAGATATTGATTTCTAACACAAATTTCTAATTTTTTTTAAAAGGCACGCAGGCTCTTTGAAGAAATGAGTGAGGGCAGGAAATATATAAAATAAGCCTAGAGCATCTTGTAGTGCCAAAAGGTAAAGTAGTACTAAATACAGACACACACACACACACACACAGCAGCTATGGCAAAAGGACAAGGAGTCAACTAAGAGCTCCTAGAGCCAAAACTAGAACAATTCAAATAACAAAATAAAGTACTATTAGATTATAACCCAAATATTCATGAGTCCACACTAATATAAATGACTGAATGAATAAATGGGGAAGAAGAGACTAACGTGCCTATGCAGAAGAATTTCAAATAATTTATGTAGATACTTCACCCCTAAGGAGGTAGAGTGTATCTTCCCACTCCTTAAGTGTGGGCTATACATAGTCTCCTACCTACAAAGAGAACAGTCTGGAAAGGGGGAGAAAGGAGTAGCTTTACTAGAGAAACCTGACAAACACTATCTCAGCCAGGTGAAAGTGAAAGTTGCTCAGTCGTGTCCGACTCTTTGTGACCCCATGGACTCCACAGTCCATGGAATTCTCCAGGTCAGAATACTGGAGTGGATAGCCTTTCCCTTCTTCAAGGGATCTTCCCAACCCAGGGACTGAACGCAGGTCTCCTGCATTGCAGGCAGATTCTTTACCCCCTGAGCCACCAGGGAAGCCCAAGAATACTGGAGTAGGTAGCCTATCCCTTCTCCAGCAGATCTTCATGACCCAAGGATCGAACTGGGGGTTCCTGCATTGCAGGCGGATTCTTTACCAGCTGAGCTACCAGGGAAGCCCTGGTCAAGCCAGGTGGTCAAGATCAACATTAAGAGTGACATCATGTTGATAGTTTGTGTACTGGGTATGAGGTGATGAGAATTTCATTTTACCTCTGTGGTCTTTCTCCCCCAAATTCATAACTCCAGTCTAATTGTGAATAAAAACACCAAACACATCCCCATTGGAGGACATGCTATAAAACACCTGACCACAACTCCTCCAAATCCTTGTCTCAGGCTCTGCTACTAGAAGAACACAAGCTAACAGAGCCTTCAAGTTCACTTAGTCCAGGAAAAGAATGTGTGAAAATGTGAAGTGACATCCCCCAGGTCCCACATTTAATTTGCAGAGCTGGGTCAGCGACTCACACAAAGTAAGTGCTCAAAAAACTATTGTTTGGGGACTTCCCTGGTGGTCCAGTGGTTAAGACCCTGCACTTCCACTGCAGGGGGAACAGGCATGATCCCTGGTCAGGGAACTAAGATCCCTCATGCCACTCAACCAAAAAAAATAAAATAAAATTATTGGTTGAAGAATTAAGAATGAAGGTGTAGAACCCACGTTTCCTGCCTGCTAGTTTGGTGCTCTTCCCAAGAAGAAATTTCCCTCAGTTGTTAAAAATTCCATAACATTTGGGGGTTACGATTTCATAGATAAACACACAGATGGAGATGGTAACTGTCAGCCATTAGGATGAGAACCTATTCCTTATGAAAGGCTGTATGCTTTGAGGGGGGCAGGGACCACCCAGGAACAGTAAAGTTGGAAATTGGATGGGAGTTAAGATCAGAAATGGAAGGTAGTGGTAGGTCACCAGGCTGAGTGGTACAAGCAGGAGCCTAGAGTGGTATCAGTGCATGAGTCACCAAATCCAAGCAAGAGTGCTGGCGTATAAGGGGCAATAGGGTCACAACCCTGGCGAGAAGCAAGGTAGCAAAAAGTAAGATGCATGCAGGATGGCCCTCGACAAGGTGCTGTGGAAAGCCCTCCCCTATGGGGGGACCCTATAGAAGGGTCCTGTTGTCTTAAAGTGGCAGTGTTCAGAGTGGGCTACAAGTAATTCACAAAACAGCAATTACTGAGATTTACAGTTTGCGGCACAGATTGCTAGTTGCCTATCCACTGCTCATTCTTCTCTTCTTTGTTATGAACAGAAACCCTATATTATTGGTGGTAACAATGCACTCAGCTTGAAAACAATACTTTTCCAGCTTTCCCTGCAGATATTGATGACTGATGAGGTGAAAGCAAAAGTCATTGCTTTAGACTTCTGAGAAAGTTTTGGAAAGGAAACTGACTAATGCAAGTGATTTAAACTTTTGCCCTTGCCCTTTCCTCCTGCCTACTGCCTTGAATGTATATATATAATGGTTGAGTTGCAACAGCCATCATGGACCACAAAGCAATCTTCATGATGGAAGCCATGCACCAAATACAGGAGAGCAGAAAGAAGGATCCTGGGTCTTAGATGTGTGTGATGGTGGTTTAGTCACTCAGTCGTATCCAACTCTTGCGACTCTATGGACTGTAGCCCGCCAGTCTCCTCTGTCCATGGGATTTCCCAGGCAAGAATACTGGAGTGGTTGCCATTTCCTTCTTGAGCAGATCTTCCCAACCCAAGAATCAAACCCATGTCTCCTTCATTGCAGGCAGACTCTATACCACTGAGCTACCAGGGATTCCCCTAGATGTGTGCAGAGCTGCCATATCAGCCCTAGATGACTACCCTGAATTCCTTTCATGGGAGAAAAAAATAAACCCCTATCATGTTTAAGCCACGATACTTTGCATTTCTGTTACAGACTGTGAAGTCTAACCGTAACTGATACATTAACCAAAGACCCTAAAGGAAGGGAAAATTTTAAATTTATGTATGAACTATCCTAAAGAAAAATGCTAGAGATGTTAAGTTTCCAAAGGTAATGATTAAGCCACTTAAATCCATCAACTGATGAATAAACAAAATATGATTCAGCCATACAATGGAATATATTTTGGTGATAAAAAGTACAGACACATGCTACAACATGGATGAACCTTGAAAACATTATACTAAGGGAAAGAAGCCAGAGGTCACATGTTGTGCAATTCCATTTAAACAAAATGTCAAGGATAGGCAAATCAATAGAAACAGAAAGTTGATCAGCGGTTGCGTAGGGTTGTTGGAGCTTTAGGAGGATAAAGAATGACTGCTAATGCGTATAAGGTTTCTTTTTGGCAGAATGAAAATGTTCTAAAAGTATACTATGGTAATGATTGCACAACTCTGTGAATGTACTAAAAACCATTGAATTGTGCATTTTAAATGGGTGAATTGCATGGTATGTGAATTATATCTCCATGAAACTAAGTAAGGAATTAAAAAATGAATATAATGAATTGAAATACATCAAATAGACTAAAAACCCACAGGCTCATGATGATTTTTCTTTAAAAAAAAAAAGCTCTTTGATCATCTTTAGACAATATTGATGAATAAAGGTAAGGAATCAAGCATTTATTCTGCCTTTCTTATATGAACTGTACTTCAGGGTATACAAACAGTAGACAAAAGAAAGTTCTTTATTATAGAAAGTGAAAGTCACTCAGTCGTGTCCGACTCTTTGCGACCCCATGGACTATACAGTCCATGGAATTATCCAGGCCAGAATACTGGAACGGGTAGCCTTTCCCTCCTCCAGGGGAATCTTCCCAACCCAGGGATTGAACCCAGGTCTGTCACATTGCAGGCAGATTCTTTACCAGCTGAGCCACAGGGAAGCCCCTTATTATAGAAAAATTTCCACTAATAAAGGTAAAAGAAATGACAAAATTAGAATCTCACAAATGTGTAAGCCCTAATGAAATAATGGATCAAGGCAGTGTTTTCCATCAGGTGAAAGGCTGATGGAAACTTTAAAAGAAGGACTAACAACAACAGAATCCAACGATTAATCTTAGCATCACTAAAAATGGGACAGCCAGACATTATAGGCCTCCTGATATGATGCAACAGGAAGTACACAGTACTGCTTACAAAGTACTTTTTTTTAATTGAAGTGTAGTTGATTTACAATATTGTTACTGTCAGGTGTATAGCAAAGTGATTCAGATATATTTTTTTCAGGGATAGGTTATTACAAAATATTGAGTATACTACTTCCCTGTGTTATACAATAGGACCTTGTTGTTTATCTATTTTATATATAGTCATGTATATATAATTCGTCCCTTCCCTGCTTTCCCCTTTGGTAACCATAAATTTGTTTTCTATGTGTGTGTCCATTTCTGTTTTGTATATAAGTTCATTTGTTAGAACATTCTCTACATACACAAAAATAAACTCAAAATGGCGTAAGCCTGGATACTATATTCTTGCCAATAAAATCAAACCTGAATTTGATCAAGCCTCTAAACCTAATTGCCAACTTATAGGAAATACAGGGTTTAAAAGAGCATATTAAATGACAATGGGAAAAAAAAATGACAATGGAGGCATGGATACAATCAGCCAAATACTAATACTGACTGTGGGGAATTTGCCAGTGCAGATGTGTCCATTTTTTTCTGCAAACTGATAGCAAGAATATAAGAGGGTAAGTGTATGGCATGGCCAAGGGAGGAAAGGGTAACCTATCAAAAAGACTAAGATGGGCTGTAGCCTGCCAGGCTCCTCTATCTTTAGGATTTCCCAGGCAAGAATATTGGAGTGGGTTGCCATTTCCTTCTCCAGGGGATCTTCCCAACCCAGGTATTGAACCCAGGTCTCCTGCATTATAGGCAGATTCTTTTCCGACTGAGCTACGAGGGAATCCCAAGAAGTATATTAACCACATGCAAGGAGGGACTTTGGTTCCTCGTTTGAAGAAACTATTAAAATAAATAACTATGAGATAATGTGGAAGATTTTTGACTGGATACAAATGATATTTTAAAATTGTTAGTATTTTTTAGTTATGATAAGGGTTATGTTTGGGAATAACAAATTTTTATCTTTTAGAGATATATACTTAAATATTTACAGATGAGAAGACGTAATGTCTAGGACTTGCTTTAAGATAATCTCATGGTGGGGTGAGAAAAGTAGTTGGGAATGTAGATGAAAGAAGACCAGTTATCCGTTCATAATCATTGAAACCATGTGACAGGTACATGATGGTGCAAACACTGTCCGACTGGTAGATATGTTTGGAAATGTTCCAGAGTAAAAAGGGTTGTTGTTGTTTTTTTTAGTGTTCTTTGGAACACTGAGTTGAAGCTTGAGCATGTTTTCCACATAAATCCGTATGTTTTTTGCCTAGTAAATTTTATGGGAATTCCTTTTTGCCTAATCTGACTAAATCAGATCATAAGGAGGGCAGAGAGGCACACTTTGAAATCAGGTCTGGGTTTGTTGTTTTTTAATTGAAGTATAGTTGATTTGCAATGTTGTGTTAATTTCTGGTGTACAGCAAAGTGATTCAGATATACAGATTCATGTTCTTTTCCTTTACTGTTTATCACAGGCCTGCATTTGAGTGCTGGTGCCACTATTCACTAACTTTGTCAGATACTTAACCTTTCTGAAGCTCAATTCCTTCACTGGTCAAGCAGGCATCATAATAAGAGCTTCTATCTCCTGGGGTGGTTGGGGGGGATTAAACAAGATAGAGAATACAAAGCACTCAGCACAGTGCCTGGCAGTGCTCCATAAATATTAGGGGGCTGCTAATTCTTAATTGTTTCAATTGTCTATTGCGGGTTCACTTGGCTGGGCTGGGAGCTTCTTCTACTCTGTCTGCTGTCACCTGGGACTACAGTCATCTGGTGGTTGAACTGAGCTGGAACAACCAAGACGGCTCACACAGATGGCCAGCAGTCTATGCCAACTGTTGGCTGAGAGCTCAGCTAGGGCTGTTGTGCATAGCATGTAAGCGTGGCCTCTCCGTGACACTCCGGCTTCTCACTTCATGGTGGCTGGGTTCGGAGAGGAAGTGCCCAAGAACAAAGTGGAAGCTGCCAGTTCTCAGGACCTGCAACTGGCCCAGGGTCACTTCTGCCACATTCTGTTGGTTAAAGAGTGACAAGCCCTGTTCAGACACAATGGGAGGGGAAAGGGACTCTACCTCGTAATTTGGACGGGGTAAAAGAACTTGTAGCCCTCTCTAATCCACCACCAACAGTGGGCCTGTTTCCTCAGTGCTTCGTCCAGAGATAAAAATATAGATTCCAAGAATCACACCAAAAAACCTTCGGTCTATGTCTCTAGAAGGTAATTAGACCACACTGGCTGATGTTTTTCCTGCTGCTCAGTCGACTAAGACAGGGCCTGGGGAATTGGAGGGGTTAGGCCGCCGCCCCTCACCCCTGAGAGGAGAAACTAGGCCAGGACCAAGTCTTCACTGCAGAAACACCTTGGTATGAGTCAGTGGTTCTCAAAAATAATTCATGAGACCAAATTAGGTCATCTATTTTTAATTTTTGTGGTTATTAATTTGACAAATTGTAATTCAATACTGTTCTCACAGGCAATAATTCTTGAGACTTGAGAAACTATTAGTATTCCCTTCTGAGGTATTCTTTCCTTAATTCTTTAGTGCCAAGGCATAACAAGCTTTCCATATGTTTCTTCTCTTACCCTTTGACCAGCAATATCTGGCTCTCACGTATTCTCTGATATTAGTAAAAACACTGTCCAGGAGAGGTGTTTGTTTGATTTACTGTGCATTAGACAAACACAAAGTTTGGGTAAGAAATATTTCCTAGAGCTAAAAAATGCAAAGTTAGTGGCAAGTCTGGGCAATGTGAGTTTTACATAAAGACAGACCTTTGCTTCTAATTGGAACATTTACAGTAAATAAATGATTGATAAAGACACCCGGTTGCCTCTATAAACAAGGAAGTGGGGAATCCAGCCATGTTGAACACTGTGTTTATTTTCCGTGGAAAGAGGATGTCAACTGCTAATCATGGGCATGCCACAATTTAATTTCTACACAAGACCCCTTCCTGACTTTCTATAAAGCCAAAAAAAAAAAAAAAAGAAGAAGAAGAAATGACGTCTAACTTTCTTTGTGCAGAATTAAGTGCTATTAATTTTAACATAGCTTATCAAAAAACCAACCAAACTAAAGCCCTGAGGTGCTTCTAAGCTTGGATTCATTTTGCTGTTGAAAAGATCCCAGCTGACAGCTGTGATATAAATGCATGGAGAAGGAAATAAACACTGGCTCTTTGACCATGATCTGGAAGTTATGTCAGAAGAGTCTGGCATTTTATCAATTGGCCATAAAGCAAATATGGGAGGGAGGGGATGGAGAGGAGGGAACGGTCACATATTACTGGCCCATTCTGAAGTTCTGAGCACATCAGAGCATACAGCTAGAGGCTCAGAATCATGATGACACACAAGGGGGTAAAAGCATTTCCTTAGTAATGTCCTTCTCTAAGCTAAGACCCTTGCTGACATATTTGAGGAGATTTCTGCCTTGTTTGAGACTCTTTCTGACTTATTTAAGCCCTTCCTGACTTGTGTTGGCATTCTCTGGTGTCTCAGAGGATAAAGAATCTGCCTGCAATTCAGGAGATGCGGGTTCAATCCCTGGGTCAGGGAGATCCCCTGGAGAAGGGAATGGCAATCCACTCCAGTATTCTTGCCTGGAGAATTCCATGGACAGAGGAGCCTAGCAGGCTACAGTCCTTGGGATCACAAAGAGTCGGATAAAACTGAGCAACTACCACTGACTTGTTTTAGACTCAGTCTGATGAATTAGATACCCTTCCTGATTTGTAGGGGACCCTTCCTAGCTCATTCGAGACTCTTCCTGACATGTTTGAGACCATCCTAACTTGTTTTAGGCCTATCTTTTCATGTAAGGCAAGCTTCCTGACACATTTGAGCTTGTTCTGACTAGATTGAGATACCTCCTAATGGACTTAAGACCAGTCCTGAGGACTTTGACACACTTTCTGACATGTTTGAGACAGTCCCCAACATATTTGAGACTCATCCTGCCTGAGATTCTCTCCGACATATCTAAAACTCTGACAACTTGGAGATTCATTCTGATTTGTTTGAGACTCTTCAAAACTTGGGCTTCCCTGATGGCTCAGACAGTATAGAATCTGCCTGCCAATGCAGGAGACACGGTTCGATGCCTGGGTCAGGAAGATCCCCTGGAGCAGGGAATGGCAACCCACTCCAATATTCTTGCCTGGAGAATTCCATGGACAGAGGTGGGATATACCCCATGGGTTCACAAAAAGTCGGGCACAACTGAATGACTTAGCACACATGCACTTCCAGACTTGTTCGAGAACTTTCCTGGTGTGTTTAAGACCATTCCTGATGTACTGAAACTATTCCTCTATGTTTGAGCCTCATGTACATATTTAAAACTCTTCTAAACTATTTCAGATGCCTCCTAACTTGTTTGAGATGATACCTGCCATGTTGAAGATCCCACTTGACATATTTCAGACCCTCCTGACATGTTTGAGACTCTTTGTGACTTGTTTAACAGCTTCTATCACTATGTGAGATACTCTTTGACATGATCAAGACTCTTCCTCAGTTGTCTGAGACCCTGCCTGATCTATTTGAGAAACTTCCTCATGTATTTAATAAGCCTCTTCCAGACATGTTCCAGACACTTCACTACTTGTTGGAGACTTCCTGACATTTTAGAGAACTAGGTTGATTGTTTGAAACCCTCTCTTTCTGTCTGTGATCCTTCCAAAAATATTTGAGACCCTTCTTGACTTGTTGAGACTCTTCCTGGCTGAGACCCTTCCTGAGGTAATGAAAGCACTTCCTAAGATCTTCCTGCCATGTTTGAGACAGTTCCTGGCTTGTTTGAGAACATTCATGACACGTTTGAGACCCTTGCACATATCTGATCCTTTCCTGGCTTGCTTCAGGCCTTCCTGATATATTTGAGACTTGTGCTGACACATTTTGAAACTTTTCTGACTTGTTTGAGAGTGTACCTGAAGTATTTGAGACCCTTCCTGACTTGTTTTGACCATCTTTGTGGCTATGTGATACCATGCCCAAGTTGGTTTAGTTTCTTTCTGATAAAGTCTTGTCTGTTTGAGAACTTTCCTGACTTATTTTCGACGCCTATTGAATATGAGATCCTTCCTGATGTATTTGAGACTCTCCTTGACTTCTCTGAGACCATTTCTGACATATTTGAGACTCTAGCTGATGTAATGAGACCCATCCTAATAGATTCAAGAACTTTCCTATTTGAAACTCTTCCTGTCAATTTGAGATACTTCCAGACTTCTTTGTGATTATTCCTGAAATGTTTCCAACTTCTCCTGGTGTGTTTGAGATTCTTCCTGGCTACTTTAAGACTGTTCCTGACTTGTTTTAAGCTATTTCCTAATGTATTTGAGCCCTTCCTAACATGTTTAAAGCTCTTCACTGAGCCACTTCCTGTCATGCTTGAGACACTTGCTGATGTATTTGAACAACACTGGCATGGTTGAGACCTTTTATGACATACTTGAGATTTCCAGCTTCCATGTTTGAGACACTTGCTAACCTACTTGAGAATTTTCCTGATGTCTTGAAAGACTCCTTGATTTATTTGAAATCCTTCCTGATATATTTGAGACTCATCCTAACTTGTTTTGACATTCCTTTTGAGGTTTTTGAGACTCTTTCTATTGGAGACCCTTCCAGATGTATTTTGTGTTTTTGTCATTGTTGTTTTTTGCCCCACCTCAAGGCATGTAGGACCTTAGTTCCCAGACCAGGGATTGAACCCACACCCTGCAGTAGAAGCATAGAGCCTTCAGTACTGGACCACCAGAGAAACCCTCCTTCTGGATGTATTTTAAATTCTTCCTGAGGAATCTGAGACTCTGACAAGTTTGAGATCCTTCCCTATTGTTTGAGACTCTTTCTAATGTATTTGAAAACCTTTCTGACTTGTTTGAAACTCTTCCTGAGCTGTTATAGACCATTCCCAAAGTATCTGAGACTCTTCCTGGTTCTGAGATTGTAACTGATGTACTTAAAACTCTTCCTGATTACATTCAAATACTAAATTTTTGGGAGACACTTCCTGACATATTTGAGAATCTGCTTGCCTATTGTAGAAACTCCAAGTCTGAGGCCCTACTTGACATTTTTGAGACCCTGGGAAAGATTGAAGGCAGGAGGAGAAGGGGACGACAGAGGATGTGATGGTTGGCTGGCATCACCGACTCGATGGACATGAGTTTGAGCAAACTCTGGGAATTGGTAATGGAAGGGAAGCCAGGCGTGCTACAGTCCATGGGGTCGCAAAGAGTTGGACACGACTGAGTGACTGAACTGACTTTGGACTGTTGGAGACTCTTTCTGATGATTTTGGCACCGTTCTTCATTTGTTTCATGGCCTTTTTGGCCCTTGGAAAGCCTCCCAGACATGTTTGAGACCCTTTCTGATGAGTTACAATCCTTGCTGAGGTATATGAGAATTTTCTGACATAGTGAAGACTATTACTCACTTGTTTGAGACTTTTCCTGACATATTTGAGACTTCTCAGTTTGAGATGCTTTCTGACTATTTAACACTATCCTGACATTTGTTTTTTCTTTTTCTTGGCTGTGCCGCGCTCCTTGTGAGATCTTAGTTCCCCAACCAGAGATTGAAACTGGGCCTTGTCAGTGAGAGCACAGAGTCCTAACTACTGGACCACCAGGGGAATACCCTTTCCTGACTATTTTTTAATTCTTAATTGCTTGAGACACTCCCCGATGTATTTGAAACCCATTTTGACAAGCTTGAAACTCTTCCTCTCTATTTACCACGTTTCCTCATACATTTGACACCATTCCTGAAGTATCTGAGATTCTTCCTGTCTCTGAGACCCTTCCTGGTGAATGTAAAACTTTTCTTGACAACCCTCAGATAGACTCTTATCTGTTGAAGACACTCTTGCACAAGTTTGAGACTCCACCTTTCTACTGTGTGAGCCTTCTTAACCAGATGAGACCTTTCTTGACTTGTTTCACAACATTTTCGACCGACTAAGATACTTCTGACATATTTGAGATGTTCCTGAGAAAATTCTTCACATATTTAAGACTTTTCCAGATAGTATGATCCTTTGTGACTTACTTGAGATGTTACCTGCCATGTTTGAGACCCTTCCTCACCTGTGTGAGACTCTTCCTGAAGTGTTAAAAGATTCTCCTTATATTTGAGAGTCTGCTTCTCGGGGTAAGACACTTCCTAATATATCTGAGACCTTTCCTGAGTTGCATCCGAGCTTCCTGATGTATTCTTCTCTGTTTGAGACCATTCCTGAAACATTTAAGGAAATTCCTGACCTTAAAACTTTTGCTGAAATGTTTGAAACAATCTATGACTTACTTGAGAAATATACAGATATGTTTGAGACCCTTATGGTTGTTTTTGAAATCCTTTATCTCTGTTGAAACCCTCATTGATGTCTTTAAAACTTTTCCTAATGACTTTGAGATGCTTCCAGAATTGTTTAAGAAGATTTCTGATAAATCTGAGATCCTTTTTTTCTGTTTGTGAGGCTTCCTGACACCTGAGTCCCTGAGCTCCTGAGTCCCTTCATAATGCTTCATTCTCCTCCTGATATAGTTGGGATTCTTCCTGATGTATTTGAGGCCCTTCTTGACTTTTGAGACTGTACTTAACATGGTGACACTCTCTTGTATCTGAGACACTTTTTTTCTGTTTGAGATCTTTACTGGCTTATTAATAACTCTCCTTAACTACTTTGAGAAACTTCTTGACTTGTTTGAGATATTTTGTCATGTACTTTCTGTTTCAAATACTTCCTGACAAGTTTAAGACTCCTCTGTATGTGTTTGAGACCATTCGTGCTGTATTTAAGAACCTGTCTTGTGTCGGACTTCCCTGGTGCTCCAGTAATTAAGAATCTGCCTGCCAATGCAGGAGGCATGGGTTCGATCTCTGATCCAGGAAGATTCCATGTGCTGCGAAGCAACTAAGCCCATGCACAACTACTGAGCCTGCACTCTAGGACCTGGGAGCCACAACTACTGAAGCCTGAGTGCCCTAGAGCCCATGACTCACAACAAGAGAAGCCACCACAAAGAGAAGTCCACACACCACAGCTAGAGAGTAGCTTCAACTCGCTGCAACTAGAGAAAACCTGCACGCAGCAATGAAGACCCAGAACAGCCAAAAACAAATAAATAAACATATATATATATTTTTTTTAACTGTTAAAAAATAATGAACCTTCCTTGTGTATTGAAGACTCCTCCTGAAAAGTTGAGCATAACCATGCCTTCAAATTCTACATGACATATTTGAGACCTTCTCTGACATGCCTGAGACACTTCTTCTTTTGAGACTCTGATTGAAATCTTTGCACCCCTTCTGGACACGCTGGAGACCCTTCCTTTATGTCGGAGACCCTTCCTTTATGTCTGAGACCCTTCCTGACAAAATTAAAACTCTTCCTGACTATTTTGAATCCTGATGGTCCACTTTGAGAGAATTGATGATTTCAGACTTTTTCTCTTTCTTGGCAACAATTCCTGTCTTGAGACACATCCTAACATCCTTGAGATTCTTCCTGATGTATTTGATATCTCTACCGTATTTAGGTTTACAGGGCTGCTGTTAAAAAAAAAAAAAAAAAAAAAAGGTTCCACAAACTGGGTGTCTTAAAACAACAGAAAGTATCAATAATTCCCTCACAGTTCAGGAGCCCAGAAGTCTGAAATCAAGGTATCAGCAGGACTGATTCCTTCTGGAGGTTCTGAGGGTGTATCTGTTCTATGTCTCTCTCCCAGCTTCTTTTGGTTGCTGGCAATTCTTGGCATTCCTTGATTTGTGGACATATCACTCCAATCTCTGCCTCCGCCTTCACAGGGCATTCACCTCCCTATGTGTCTTCATACGGCCTTCCTATAAGGACAGCAATCATTGAATGTAGGGCCCACCTTAACCAAGTATGGCCTCATCTTTACTAATTACATTCGCAAACGCTCTATTTCCAAATAAGGTCACATCCTGAGGTTCCAGGTATATATGAATTTGGGTGGGAGGGAGGCATTATTCAACCCAGGTGCATGTACTAACATATTTGAGATCCTTCCTAACTGTTTGGAAGATCCCCTGGAGAAGGAAATGGCAACCCACTCCTGTATTCTTGTCCAGGAAATCCCAAGGACAGAAGAACCTGGTGAGTTAAAGTCCATGGGGTTGCAAAGAGTCAGACACAACTGAGCGCATGTGCGCATGCTAAATGTTTGAGACCCTTTAAGACACATTGCAAATGGTCGGGTGAATTTGAGACCCTTTCTGACTTGAGATGCTTCCTGATTTTTTTGAGAATTTCCCTAATGTATTTGAAGCCCTATCTAACTTGCTTGTGACTCTTTCTGTTCGAGTCTTCCTGAATTCCTGACACGTCTGAGATTGTTCCTGCCATATCTACTACTCTTGTTGACGTATTTCTGAATCTTCCCAATTTATCTGAGCTACTTGCTGACTGAGACTGTTCCTGGTATATTTGAGACTTCTCTTTTACTGCATTCCTGATGGATTTGAGCAGCTTCCTACCCATTTAACACTCTTTCTGACATATTTGAGAAGACCTCATGAATTTTTTGAGACTCTTCCAGATGTATAAGAGACCTTTTCTGATGTTCTTGAATCCCTCCTCAACTTGGCTGAGATCTTTCCTGACAAGCTCAAAACATCTGAGATGGATCTGAGACACTTCCTGCTCTTTGAAACACCTTACTGACTTCTTTCTAGCTTGTCCTTACTATTTTGAGAACTTTTCTGAATTATTTGAGATGATTCCTGATGTATGTGAGACACTTTCTTCTCTGTTCTGGCTTCTTCCTGACAAGTTTGAGAGTCTTCCCGGAGACAGTTCTTGCTATATTCGAGAACCTACCTCGTGTATTTAAGATTTCCTGACATACTTAAGAACCTTCAAGACTTGTTCAAGATTCTCCATGACATATTAAATACCTTGTCAAAATTGCCTAAGATCCTTCTTAACTAATTTGAAACTTTACCTGACACATTTGAGACTCTTCTGGAGGTGTTTGGGTCTCTTTCTCTCAGTTTGAGGTGCTTACTGACTTATTTTACAAGTTCTTCTTGACTACTTTGAGAACCTTCCAGACTTCAGGTGATTCCTGGTGTATTATCTGAGACTCTTTTCCTCTGTTTGCAACAGTTACTGATATGATTGCTACTCTACCTGGTGTATTAGGTTCCTCCCAATATACCTGAGGCTCTTTACCCTCTCAGTTGTATCGAGACACTTCCTTTCTGTTTGAGACCCTTATCTACACCTTCGAGACTTGCTCCCCAACTCAAAATCACTTAGTGAAATGCTTAAGACCCTTCCAGAAGTATTCAAGACACTTACTGAACCTCACTGACAAATGTTCTTCACAACTACTTTGAGATCCTTCCAGTCCGATTGAGAGGATTCATGATGATGCATTTCAGATCCTTCCTCTCTTGACACTTCCTGTCATGTTTGAGACACAACTTGTCATGTCTGAGACTCTTTCTGATGATAATGAGCCCCTCCCCCTCCCATGTATTTGAAACACTCTGTGACATGCATGACCCTTCTTGATGTATTTGAGACCCTCCCTTTTGGACAGGTATGTGAAGTATTTGGGACTGTTCCTCTCTGAGACATGTTCTGGCTTGTTGGAGATGCTTCATGATATGTCTGCAACTTCCTGACCTGTGTGAGACACTTCCTCACATGCTAGAGACTGTTCCCTACACACTTTCCACTCTTTCTGATAGTTTTGAAAATCTTCTTGCTGTCTTTGAGTCACTTCCTGACTGTTTGAGACCATTCGTGACATGTTTGAGATTCTGCCTGTCTCTCTATAATCATTCCTGACAGATTTGAGAACGTTCCTTTCCTATCTGTGATTCTTCCTGACGTATTTGAGAGTCTTCATAACATCTTTGAAACTCTTCCTGACATCTGTGAAATCTTTTCTAACTTGCTTGAGACTCTTCCCGACTTGTTTGAGAATCTTCTTGACATGGTTAAAACTCACAAATGAACTTGAGCCACTTCCTTCAGCTCAGCAAACCTGACTGATTTATTTATGGTCCATCCTTACTACCTTGAGAACATTCTCACTTATTTGAGATTCTTCCTTATGTATTTGAGACTTTCCATCTCTGTTCTAGACTGTTCTGGAGAAGTTTAAGATGCTTCCAGTCATGTGTGAGATTTTTCCTCACATATCTGAGAACCTTCCTGACATATTAAACCCCTTCCTGACATGTTTTAGAGCACCCATGACTTCTTTGAGACTCTTCCTGATATACTACGAACATTTATTGCTACTTGCTTGAAATCTTCCCTCCTCAACTTACTTGAAACCTTTCTTGACAAGTTTGAGACTCTTCTGAAGGTATTTAGATGTCTTTCTCTCTGCCCGAGACCTTTATGTACTTGTTTGACTTGTTTGAGAATATTCCTGATGCATGCAAGGCCCTTCCTCTCTACTCGCGACATTCCTAATAGGTTTGAGAAACTTCTTGACCTGTGTGCTCTTCTTCCTGATGTATTTGAAAGCTTTCCTAATTCATTTGAGTCCCTCCCTTCCTGAGATGTTGATTCTCTGGGTTGTATCAGAGACACTCCATTTTCTTTTGAGACTCTTACTAACTTATTCATAACCCTTCCTTATTACTTTGAGAAGCTTAGTTTGGTTTGAGAGGATATGTGATATATTTCAGATCCTTCTTCTCTCTTTGTGACACTTCTTGTCATGTTTGAAGCACATCTTGACATGATGAGTCTCTTCCTGTCCACTTGAGATGTACCTGCTATGTTTGAAACACTTACAAAGTTGAGGCTCTTCCTGACTGACTCTCTCTGACTTGCCCAAGACCCTTCATGACATGTTTGAGACCAGTAGTTATTTCTTTATTTGACACTCTTCCTGACAAGTTTGAGACTCCTTGACATATCGTGACCTTTCTCAACTATTGGAGACTGTTGCTCTCAGTCTGAGGCATTTACCTATTTGAAACACTTCCTTACTTTGAAAGTGTTCCTGGTTTGTTTGAGATGATTTGTGATGGCTGAGGCGCTGTTTCTCTAATTGTGACCCTTTGTGTTTGAAAGTGTGAAACACTTTTGAAATACGTTTCAAAACATGTTTGAAAGGGTGAAACGTGTTTGAAAGGGTGAAATATGTTTGAAACACTTCCTGACGGTTTGAGACCCTTCTTAATAGATGACACTTTTCCTAAATTGCTGGACTGTTTAGGACCATTCGAACGGGCTTCTCTGGTGGCTCAGACAGTAAGAATATGCCTGCAATGCGGGAGACCTGGGTTCAATTCCTGCATCAGGAAAATCCCCTGGAGAAGGGAACGGCAGTCCACTCTAGTATTCTTGCCTGGAAAACTCCATGGACAGAGGAGCCTGGCAGGCTACAATCCATGGAGTCACAAAGAGTTGGACACAACTAAGCAGCTAACACTTTTACTTTCACTTTAGGACCATTAGAGACATATTTTACACTCTGCCTGACAAATTTGAGATACTTCCTTACCAGTGTCAGACCCTTCCTGGCTTGTTTGAGTTGACTCAGTTCAGTTCAATTCAGTCGCTCAGTCGTGTCCAACTCTTTGTGACCCCATGAACCACAGCACGCCAGGCCTCCCTGTCCATCACCAACTCCCAAAGTCCACACAAATCCATGTCCATTGAGTCAGTGATGCCATCCAACCATCTCATTCTCTGTCATCCCCTTCTCTTCCTGCCCTCAATCTTTCTCAGCATTGGGGTCTTTTCCAATGAGTCAACTCTTCGCATGAGGTGGCCAAAGTATTGGAGTTTCACCTTCAGAGTCAGTCCTTCCAATGAACACCCAGGACTGATCTCCTTTAGGATGGACTGGTTGGATCTCCTTGCAGTCCAAGGGACTCTCAAGAGTCTTCTCCAACACCACAGTTCAATAGCATCAATTCTTTGGCGCTCAGCTTTCTTTAGAGTCCAACTCTCACATCCATACATGACCACTGGAAAAACCATAGCCTTGACTAGACGGACTTCTGTTGACAAAGTAATGTCTCTGCTTTTCAATGTGGTGTCTAGGTTGGTCATAGCTTTTCTTCCAAGGAGCAAGCGTCTTTTAATTTCATGGCTGTGATCACCATCTGCAGTGATTTTGGAGCCCAGAAAAATAAAGTCAGCCACTGTTTCCACTGTTGAGTTGACTACTCTATTAGATATTCCTCTTGACTATTTTAGTCTCTTCCTGCTGGTAACATGACTCCTGGTATATTTGAGATTCTCCGTAATGTACTGCCATTTTTCCTAACTATTTGACCCTTTCTCATAAAATTTTAAGATCTTTATTTTTTGAGATGCTTCTTAGAGATTTGATACTTTTCTTGATAACATGACACCTTTCCTTTGAATTTGAGACCTTTAGTGATGTATTTAAGATGTTCATTTCAGTTTGGAGCCCTTACTAACACATTATGAAACCTTCCTGATTATGTTGAGATGATTTCTGTTGTATTTGAGACATCTCCTCTCTGAGAGCATTTATGATGCATTTGTGACACTTTCTGATCTATTTAAACCTTTCCTATATGACTGAGACCCTTCTTGTTTTATCTATGACCCTTCCTGAGATAATTGAAACTCTTCCTTACCATATGGCTTCCCCAATAGTTCAGCTGGTAAAGAACCTGCCTGCCAATGCAGGATACACAAGAGACATGAGTTTGATCCCTGGGTCGGTAAGATCCCCTGGAGAAGGAAATAGCAGCCCACTCCAGTATTCTTGTCTTGAAAATTCCATGGACAGTGGAGCCTGGTAGGCTACAGTCCATGGGGTCACAAAGAGTCAGACATGACTGAGTGCACTCACACACACACACATACATACACACTTTACCATATGGCTCAGCAATTTCACTTCTAGGCATATACTCCGTGAGAAATAAAAACTGATGTTCACACAAAACTTGTACTCAAATGTTCATAGTAGCATATATTATATTGTTTATACTTTTGGGCTATTATTAATTTCTATTATTAATATAAAAATAGAAACAACCCAAATGTCTATCAACTGATGAATAAATAAAAATGTGGTATATCCATACAATGGAATATTATTCAGCCATAAAAAGAAATGAAGTAACTCATATATACTATAGCATAGATGGATCTTGAAGACATTACACTAAGGGAAAGAAACCAGGGAAGAAAAGGTCACATATTATATGATTCCTTTTATATGAAATGTCAAAATAGGCAAATTCATAGAGACAGAAAGTAGATTAGTCATTGTCAGTAGCTTTGGCTAGGGAGGAATGGTGAGTGACTGCTAAAGGTCATGGGGTTAAGAGTGATTCTTAGAGTGATGAAAATATTCTGCAATTAGATAGTGGTGATGGTTGCAAGACCTTGTATACACACTAAAAGCCACTAAATTATATACTTTAAAGTAGTGTATTTTACTGGATGTGAATTATGTCAACAAGAAAGTCTGTTACAAAAACAACAAACTCTTCCTGATGACTTTCAATTTTGAGAGACTTCTTGATATACTCAAGATCTGTTCTGACTTTTTAAGACCTTTAAGAACATGTTTGAGACATGAAAACATACTCCTCCTGATGTGTTTTTATTTTAAGGTTATGCATGGCTTTATTTTTCTCCAGCTTTATTGGGATGTACTTGACATTTAACATTGTGTAACTTTAAGGTATACAATGTGATCATCTGATACAGGTGTATATTGTGAAATGATTACCACATAAGGTTAGTTAACACCTCCATTACCTAATATAACTACCTTTTCTATGTGTGTGGTGAGAACATTTAAGATTAACTCTCTCGGCAACTTTCAAGTATATAATAAACTATTGTTAAATATACTCACCATACTATACATTAGATCTCCAGAACCTGTTCATCTTACAAGTTTATACTCTTTGACCAACATATCCCATTTCTCCCAACACCACCACCCCCACACCAGCTGCTGGCAACTGCCATTATACTCTGTTTCTATGAGTTCAGCCTCGTTAGAGTCCATATATAAGGGAGATCATTCAGCATTTATCTTTTTTTTTTTTTAATATGGAACGCTTCACGAATTTGCGTGTCATCCTTGCACAGGGGCCATGCTAATCTTCTCTGTATCGTTCCAATTTTAGTATATGTGCTGCCGAAGCAAGCACTCAGCATTTATCTTTATGTGACTTATTTCATTTAACATAATGCCCTCAAGGTCCATCCAGGTTTTCACAAATGGATTTCCTGCCATTTTATGGCTGAATAATATTCCTGCATGTATATGTATAGATCACATTTTCTTCATCCATTCTTCAACTAATGGGCCTTTAGCTTATTTCCTTGTATTGGCTATTATTAATAATGCCATACTGAACATAGGAATGCAGATATCTATTTCAGATCCTGATTTCATTTCCTTTGGATATATACCCAGAAATGGGATTGCTAAATCATATGGTAATTCTATTTTCAAATTTTTAAGGAACCTCTATACTGTTTTCCAAATGGTTGTACCAATTTACATTCCCACCAAAGTCAGTAAATTTTTTTTTTCTGCATTCTTGCCACCGCTTGTTATCTCTTGTCTTTTTGATGATAACCATTCTAACAAGTATGAGGTGATAGCTCACTGTGATTTCGATCTGCATCTCCATGACGATTGGTGATATTGAGCACCTTTTCATGACTTGTTGGCCATTTGTATGTATTCTTTGGGAAAATGTCTTTTCAGGCCCTTTAACCATTTTTAATTGAGTGTTTTGTTGTTGTTGTTGTTTTCTTTTTGCTATTGAGTTGTATGAGTGCCTTATCTATTTTGGATATTAGCCTATCATCAGATACAAGGTCTGCAAATATTTTCTCCCATTCCATAGGTTGTCTTCATTTTGTTTATTTCTTCTTTCACTGTGCAGACGCTTTTTAGGTTGCTATAGTCCCACTCATTTATTTTTGCTTTCATTGTTTGTGCTTTTGGTGTCATATAAAAAAATCACTGCCAAAAATCATTAAGGAATTTTTCCCTTAAGTTTTTTTCTGGGAGTTTTATGGGTTCAGGTCTTATGTCTAAGTCTTTAATCAATTTTGAGTTAATTTTTGTGAGTGATGTAACATAGGGATCCATTTCATGATTTTACATGTGAATATCCAGTTTTCCCAGTACCATTTATTGAAAACACTATCCTTTCCCCAGAGTATTCTTGGCTCCCTTGTCAAATATTGTTGACAGTATGTGCATTGTTTTGTTTCTGGGTTCTCAGTTCTGTTCTGTTTGCCTATGTGTCTATTTTGATGCCAGTGGTATACTGTTTTTATAACTATAGCTTTGTAATATACTTTGAAATCAGGAAGTACAATGCCTCCAGCTTTGTTCTTCTTTCTCAAAAGTTCTTTGGCTATTCACAGTCTTTTGTACTTCCACATGAATTTTAGGATTGTTTTCCTATTTCTGTGGAAAATGTCACTGGAGGACTTTCCTGGTGGTCTAGTGGTTAAGAATCTGCCTGTCAATGCAGGGGACATGGGTTTGATCCCTGGTCGGGGAGGACCCCACATGCTGCAGGGCAGCTGTGCCCATGCACCACAACTACTGAAGGCCACTCGCCTAAGGCCCATGCTTGGCAACAAGAGAGTCCACTGCAGAGAGAAGCCCATGTACCACAACTAGAGTGTAGCTCCTGCTCCTCACAACTAGAGGAAGCCCACACACAGCAATGAAGACCCAGCACAGTCAAAAAGAAAGAAAGAAAATTTTTTAAATGCCACTGGAATTTTGATAGAAATGCACTGAGTATATAAATGGCTTTGGAAAGTATGGACATTTTAATAATATTAATTCTTCTAATCCGTGAACACAGGATATCTTCCCCTTTTTTGTGTCTTCTCAATTTCTTTCATCAAAGTCTTATAAATTTCAATGTACACATCTTTTACCTCTTTGGTTAAAATTTTCCCTAACTATTTTAGGGAACTATTTTTAGAACTATTTTCCTAACTATTATATTGTTTTTAATGCTATTATTAATGAGATTGTTTTCTTTTTCAGATATTTCATTGTTAGCATATAGAAATGCAACTGATTTTGTATCCTGCAACTTTTCTGAATCTACTGATTAGCAGTTTTTTTGTGAAGACTTTAGGATTTTCTACATGAGATTTTATTATCTGCAAACAAAAACAATTTTATTTTTTGTTTGTATATAAGTCACAGGTGTACAACATTATAATTTGACAGCTATACACACTATAATGTGATCACTCCCAGAAGTCTAATTACTATCCATCCCCATATAATTGACTCCCTTCATCCCTTTCACCCACCCCCAACCCCTTTCCTCTCTGGTAATCAAGCTGTTCTCTGTATCTATGAGTTTGCTTTTGTTTTGTTTAGATTCTACATATAATGGAAATCATACAGTGTTGGTCTTTTTCCTTCTGACTTATTTCACTTAGCATAATACCCTGAAGGCCCATCCATGTTATCACAAATGACAATATTCTTTTTGGCTGAATAGTATTCCATTGTATATATACACCTCATCTTCTTTATCCATCCCTCTGTCAATGAACATTTATGTTGTTTCAATATCTTGGCTATTGTACATAATGCTACAATGAATATAGGAGTGCCTATATTTTTTCAAATCAGTATTTTCATATTCTTGAGATAAATACCCAGAAGTAGAATAGCTGGGTCATATGGTAGTTCCCTTATGGCTCAGCTGGTAAAGAATCCACCTGCATTGTGGGAGACCTGGGTCCGATCCCTGGGTTGGGAAGATTCCCTGGAGAAGGGAAAGGCTACCCACTCTAGTATTCTGGCCTGGAGAATTCCATGGACTGTATAGTCCATGGGGCCGCAAAGAGTTGGATATGACTGAACAACTTTCACTATCCACTATGGTAGTTCTATGTCTTCCCTGGTGGCTCAGATGGTAAAGAATCTGCCTGCAATGCAGGAGGCCCGGGTTCAATTCCTTGGTGGGGAAGATGCCCTGGAGAAGGGAATGGCTACCCTCTCTAGTATTCTTGCCTGTAGAATTCCGTGGACAGAGGAGCAAGAAGAGCTACAGTCCATGGAGTCGCAAAGAGTCATACACAACTAAGTAACTAACACTTTCACTGTCACTTTTCATGGTAGCTGTATTCTTAATTTTTTTTAGAAATCTGCATAGTTTTCCATAGTGGCTGCACCAATTTACAATCCCTCCCAAGTGTACAAAGATTCCCTTTTCTCCATATCCTCTCCAATATTTGTTATTTCTTGTCTTTTTGATAACAGCCACTCTAATAGGTATGGGTGGGATGATATCTTACTGTGGTTTTGATGTGCATTTCCCTAATAATTAGTGATGTTGAACATCTTTTCATGTGCCTTTTCATCTTTTCATGTTGGTCATCTATATGTCTTCTGTAGAAAAATGTCTATTCATGTATCTGCCCACTTTTAATTAGACTATTTTTGTTGTTGTTGAGCTGTATGAGTTCTTTATATATTGATAGTAACATCTTATTGGATTTGCAAATATCTTCTCCTATTCAGTAGTTTGCTTTTTTGTTTTGATAATGGTTTTCTTCACTGTGCAAAAGCTTTGTAGTTTAATGTAGTCTCATTTGTTTATTCTTACATTTGTTTCCTTTGCCTTTGGAGTCAAATCTACAAAAACATCACTAAGACCAATGTCAAGGAGGTTACTGCCTATGTTTTCTTCTGGGGATTTTATGGTTTCAGGTCCTACATGCATGTCTTTAATCCACTTTGAGTTCCTATTTGTGGCATAGGATAATGGTCTAGATTCATTCTTTTACATACGGCTGTTCAATTTTACCAGCACCATTTATTGAACAGACTTCCCTTTCTTCACTGTATGTTCTTTCTCTTTTGTCATAAACTAATTGTCCATACATGTGTGGGTTTATTTCTGGGCTCTCATTTCTGTTTCATTGATCTGTGTGTCTGCTTTTGTGCTGGTACCATACTGTTTTGATTAAATAGCTTTGTAGTGTAGTTTGAAATCAGGGACCATGATACTCCAGCTTCATTCTCCTTTCTCAAATCACTCTTTGTGATTCCATGGACTGTAGTCTGCCAGGCTCCTCTGTCCCTTGGATCCTCCAGCCAAGAATCCTGGAGCAGGCTGCCATTCCATTTTTTCCATTTCTTCTAGGTAATATAATTTTTTACTGTAGAATTTATAATGGTCCTTATTATCCTTTATATTTTCCACATAGCCCCCACTCCTTGGGTGGAAGATCTACTTCAGGTGCAGTACACTGAGAATACTGGGGCATCAATCACTATTGTCCCAACTTGTTCTTGAGGCAGAGGTTTCATGAAGGAAAAGGAAAACTGAAAAGACCAAAGGCTACCAAACCCTTCTCAGTGCCCAGCTCCTAAAGCAGAAAGAAGCATGTGACTTTTCCTCTCCCCAGCTATGGAGCCATGGCTTAGAAATTTTGCCCAAAGGGAGAGGCAGACCATAAAACAGAGCCCTGGACTCTTTCCAAAGGAACTAACTCAAGTCTAAGGATACTATCAAAAACAATGCAGGAACAGTGGAAAGTGATTAGGAGGAGACTGATAGTTTCATTAGAGGCACAAACTAAATCACAGGCCAGCTAGTTTACAGGGAGAACCAGTGAGAGTGCCTGCTAGAATACCCCTTCTAGGGTCAGAAGAACCCTCAAAGATTGACCTCAAGAACCCTCAAAGGTTGACCTCAAATACTATCCCTCTAAACTAATCTGGATTTAAAGGGTTCCTTCTGTGGGGCAATTTATGTCCCAGGGCATTGTTGAAAGCAATAGAGCAATCAGCCAGCAATTAGTGGGTTTAACAGCTGGGTGTGATCAGGGAAAGAGAGCTTCAAAAAGAGTCCTGCTACAACTTTCATCCCAGACTGACTGCTCATGCCCAAGACTTTGCCCTCCGAGGAGCAATATCAGAGGTTTCACACTGAAGGGGAAATCAACTTCACTAAAATAATCCAGCCAGTCACTAAGCAAGTAAACAAACAACGATAACTAGCCTCAGGGGCAAGATTATCAGTGTCCAGCGTTGCTGTAATACTTTATATAAAATGTCCAATTTTCAACAAAAAATTACAAGACATAAAAAAAAAAAAACAGGAATGTATGATTCATACACAGGGAAAAAATCAGGTAACAGAAACTGTCTGTGAGAGCAGTAAGATTTAACAGACCAAGACGTCAAAGTAGCCATTATAAATATATTCAAAGAACTAAAGGAAATCATGCTTAAAGGAGAGAAAGATATGCTCACTATGATTGACTGAACATCTGTGTTCCCCTCAAAATTCACATGCTGAAGTCTAATCCCTAATATTACGGTATTTGGAGGCAGTTCCTTTGGGAGATAATTAGATCAGGAGGGTAGAGCCCTTAAGAATGGGATTACTGTCCTTACAAAGAGACCCCAGAGAGATCCCTTGCCCCTTTTGTCTTGTTAAGATACAAAGAAAATTCAGCTGTCTATGAACCAGGAAGTAGACCTTTACCAAATATGCCACCACGTTGATCTTGGACTTCCCAGCCTTCAGAACTGTGAGAAATAAATGTTTCTTGTTAAAGCTACCCAGTCTGTGGTCTTTTGTTATAGCAGCCCTAATCAACTAAGAGAATAACCATGTCTTATCAAGTAGGAATAGCAATAAAGAGATTGTTGTTGTTCAGTCAGTATTCTCTGGAGATATAATAAAGAGAGATTATTAAAAAAAGAACAAAATGCAAATTTTGGAGTTGGAAATACAATAACTGAGACTTTCAGTATCTGATTCGGCATGTAAGAAGCTTTGGAAGTTGCCACTCTGTCTTGAAACCTAGTGAAAAGTTGAACAGACTGAAAAAGCAACAGCTCTTCTTGGATTTGTAAGAGGGGAGAACATAGGGCAAATTACTACCCCAAGATGGAAGAGATAGACAAGTGAACACAGGAAGTCACAGCTTAGTTGAACAGAGACTCACCAGTAGAAATGACCATAGGAACCACTGCAAGGGTAGAAAAATCTGAACTGTAATTGATGAATTGCTAGAGGTTCAGTATGCAACTCTGAAAGCTAAAAACTCCAGAGGGACTCAATTAAGGGGGTTTCCATAATATTGTGAGATTTACCTCCAGGATTCAACCAATTTCCTACAATTAATATTGGAGAAAAATCCCGTCATAGGGATGGGGATAGGAAAGGAAGTATTTTGACATACACTATCATACTCTACTCTTAACAATATCTGCCTTCATGGGAAATTAATTAGAGTCTAACCTGTTGAGTTATTATCAAAACCTAACTGACCTAGGAGGAAGGGAAATACCCAACTACAGCCCATTATAGACATCCTGCCCCAACTATAGGAGAAGAAAAGACTAGAAACTCTTGTGAAGTTCACAGTCCAGAGGCATAGTGTCATTAAAAGACTGAGATCTTATCACAGGACTGTATAATCCTCTCCTTCCCCCAGCACCTCACCACATTACTAAGGCTTGTTTACAGCAGTTCCTTTTACGCAGTACATCATGTCTGGCTGTTAAGAAAAAATTACAAGATACCACAAGGCAAAAAACACACTTTGAAGTGAGAGTAAGCCTCAGAAGCAGACATGGGAAGAATGTTGGAATTATCAGATCAGGAATTTAAAACAACTATAATTAAACTACTAAGGGCCCTAATAGATAAAGTATGCAGCATGTAAAAACAGATGGGCAATGTAAGCAGAGAGATAAGAATCCTAAGAAAGAGCCACAAAGAAATTTTAGAGATTAAAAACACTAACAGAAATGAAGAATGCCTTTGATGGGCTTATTAGTATACTGGACATGGCTGAGGAAAGAATCTCTGAGCTAGAGGATACTTCAACAAAATCTTCAAAAACTGAAACCAAATAGAACACAGTCTGAAAAAAGAAAAACAGATAAAAAATATCCAAGGTCTATGGAACAACTTTAAAAAAAAAGTATAACATCAGCATAATGAGAATATCATAAGGAGAAGAAGGAACAGAAGAAATATTTGAAACAATGACTGAGAATTTCCCCCACATCACCGTTAAACGCCAAACCACAGATGCAGGAAGCTCAGGGAATGCAAAGCAGGATAATGACAATAAAACTACACCTCAGCATATGATTTTCAAACTACAGAAAATCAAAGATAAAGAAAAAGCCTAAAAGAAGTCAGTGGTTTAAAAAACAAACAAAACAGCAAGAACTATAACAAAACCCCACAACATCTTACCTATAGAGGAACAAAAATAAGAAGTACAAAGATAAGAACTACTCCTCAGAAGCCACACAAACAAGAGGATGAAGTGAAACATTTAAAGTGTTGAGAGGTCTTTATCTTTCTGGCTTGCTTCGCTCTGTATAATGGGCTCCAGTTTCATCCATCTCATTAGAACTGATTCAAATGAATTCTTTTTAATGGCTGAGTAATATTCCATGGTGTATATGTACCACAGCTTGGATGTTTCAAGAGAACAGCATTGAAACATGTATATTATCTAGGGTGAAACAGATCACCAGCCCAGGTTGGGTGCATGAGACAAGTGCTCGGGCCTGGTGCACTGGGAAGACCCACAGGGATCGGGTGGAAAGGGAGGTGGGAGGGGGGACCGGGATGGGGAATACATGTAAATCCATGGCTAATTCATTTCAATGTATGACAAAAACTACTGTAATGATGTAAAGTAATTAGCCTCCAACTAATAAAAAAAATAAAATAAATAAATAAATAAATAAAAATAAAGTGTTGAGAGGGGAAAAAACCCAACAACCTAGAATTCTTTACCCTGCAAAATTAACCTTCAAAGGGGAAGGAGAAATAAAGACTTTCTCAGCCAAACAGAAGTTGAGAGAATTAGCTGCCAGTAGACCTGCCATGCAAGGAGTGTTAAAAGGTGTTCTTTTAAGAGAAGGAAAATAATATAGGTCAGAAACTCAATCTGTATAAAGTAAGGAAAAATATCAAAAAAGGAGTAAGTAAAGGTAAAATTAAAACTTTTCTCTTTCTTATTCTTCATTGATCTAACAGACAACAGTTTGTTCAAAATAATAATACCAACAATGTATTTGATTATATATGCTTAACATATATATCACATATATAGATATATACTTATGTATGCTTAGATATGGGCTTCCCTTGTGGCTCAGTGGTAAAGAATCCGCCTGCCAATGCAGGAGATGGGGGTTCAATCTCTGGGTCAGGAAGATCTCCTGGAAAAGGAAATGGCAACCCACTCTAGTATTCTTGCCTAGGAAATCCCATGGACAGAGGAGCCTGGAGGGCTACAGTCCATGGGATCACAAAAGAGTCAGACACGACTTAGCCACTAAATAACAACAGTAATCAAAATTAAGTCAAAATCACTATATTAATTTCAGACAGAACAAACTTCAAAGCAAGGAACATTATCGAAGATAAAGAAGGGCATTACACAATGATAAAGGGGTCAGTTCTGCAAAAAGACATAGCAATCATTAATGTGTATGTGCCTAACAACAGTGTTAAACTATGTGAGTCCAAAACTAATAAAATTGCAAAGAGATGTAATGAGTCCACTATCATAGTTGGAGACTTCAACTCTATCAGAAATGGAGAGTGCACAGAAACATTCTCCAAGACCATATGTTAGGCCATAATACAAATGTCAATCAATTTAGAAGGACTGAAATAATAGGAAGTATGTTCTCTTAACATTCAGAAAATTAAGATCATGGCATCTGGTCCCATCACCTCATGGGAAATAGATGGGGAGACAGTGGAAAACAGTGCCAGACTTTATTTTTTTGGGCTCCAAAATCACTGCAGATGGTGACTGCAGCCATGAAATTAAAAGACGCTTACTCCTTGGAAGGAAAGTTATGACCAACCTAGATAGCATATTAAAAAGCAGAGACATTACTTTGCCAACAAAGGTCCGTCTAGTCAAGGCTATGGTTTTTCCAGTGGTCATGTATAGATGTGAGAGTTGGACTGTGAAGAAAGCTAAGTGCCAAAAAATTGATGCTTTTAAACTGTGGTGTTGGAGAAGACTCTTGAGAGTCCCTTGGACTGCAAGGAGATCCAACCAGTCCATCCTAAAGGAGATCAGTCCTGAGTGTTTCTTGGAAGGACTGATGCTGAAGGTGAAACTCCAATACTTTGGCCACCTCATGCGAAGAGTTGACTCATTGGAAAAGACCCTGATGCTGGGAGGGATTGCAGGCAGGAGGAGAAGGGGACGACAGAGGATGAGATGGCTGGATGGCATCACCGACTCGATGGGCGAGTTTGAGTAAACTCCGGGAGTTTGTGATGGACAGGGAGGCCTGGCGTGCTGCGATTCATGGGGTCACAAAGAGTCGGACATGACTGAGCGACTGAACTGAACTGAACTGATGTTCTCTAATCACAGCAGAATGATATTAGAAATCAATAAGTGAAAGAGATTTGGAAAACTCACAAATAAGAGGAAATTAAACAACACTCCACTATTACTTGCTTGAGACCTTTTCTGAGGTGTTTGAGGTTCCTCCTTACTACTTAAGTCTTCCTATCAGACTGAGATACTTTTTGACATGTTTGAGATCCTTCTTTGTCACAAATAAAACTTTTAGTCACCGTTAAAAGTCTGAATTTTTTAACTGATTCTTGGACTGGGCTCATATCCATCAGCCTATTCAACTTTAGTACCTGTCTCATCCTTGATAGCTTTCCAGAACTACTACCATCACCTCATCAAGCCCCATGAGTTTTCCCAATTCAAACTTGGGCTTCTTCAGTACCCTTACTTCTCTAACAATGACATCATGGAGTGGTAAGTACTTTGGCAAATCTCATCTATGTCTTTTCCAGTACTGTCTGGAATCAATTTATTGACCCCTTCTTTCAAGTTATTTGTCTATAACTCTAGGGTCATGATTTTCATCATCATCTTCTGGATTTGGCAGACCTGTTGCTGCTGAGTGTAAGAGATCTCCCAAATCTAATTGTTGCATTTTTAAATAAAATAGACAAACTAAATAACTTTCAATAGTCTTCACACTGACATGCGCTTCAATCACAGGCTGCCATTTTTTGACCACGGAGCACATTTTGTCACAGGTAAACTCCATGCCACAAAGTTAGGTAGCTTTGCCCCGAATAGCCTCAGTAATTAGCTTGAGTATTCTAAATGCAACTTCATCATCCTGCAGATCAACAAGGCTCATTTCAAAAACATGATATAATTTGAATTCTTGAGTTCTCATGCCTAGTGTTTTTCCAGTATTTCTTGTATTGAACATAACTGGTGCTTTCACATCATACCAATCTTTCTAAGGAATTGGATCAACCACTTTCTTCTTGGTTTCCTTTTTGCCACCTTTCATTAGGTACCTGTTCCTGCCAACCGTCAAGGCACTGCTGCTCAGAGCACTTCGTTCATTCTGAGACTCTGACTTCTCTATCCTGACATGTTTTTTATTTTTCCCTATCTATTTGAGATTCTCCCTGACTTGTTCTACCCTCTTCCTGACGTATTTGAGACCCATCCTTTTATACATATGTGTGTATATATATATAGGGGAAAATATATAGGCCTACTCACAGACTCTTGTTTTAAAACTTAGAAAGTTTTAATTTGGCTTAAAAAAGTTCCCCTCTCTGATAAGACCAAAAAAGTGGAATTTTCTTCCCTTTTCTCTTTCTTAATTTGGTAGTTACCACAGAATAGTTTTTAATTCTAAGCAGTGAAAACCAAGGGGGGAAAGGGTTGCTGAAAACTGGAGTATTTATTTGTAACCAACAATTACTCGGACGATCACATGGGCTCCCCTGGTGGCTCAGTGGTAAAGAATTCACCTGCCAATCCAGGAGACATGGGTTTGACCCCTGGGTTGGGAAAGATCCCCTGGAGAAGGAAATGACAACCCACTTCAGTATTCTTGCCTGGAGAAATCCCATGGACAGAGGAGCCTGGCGGGCTACAGTCCACAGGGTCGCAAAAGAATCAGATATGACATAGTGACTAAGCAGCAACACCACACCGGTACCGAAAGACCCACCTGAATTTTGTAATTGAACGTCTGTGCATGCAGCAAAAGCCCAGAACATTTTGAGATGCAGAGTAGTATCAGATCACCATCTGGATCATAAATAATTTATACATTTTAAATAATTTGGAATCATATGGGTCAGGCAATAAATAATACACTAAATCTCAGTGAGAAAAGAATTCTCCAAACGTTGTATCTGTGAATCCAATTCAAATCCTAATAACAGTTTTGAGAATTTGATCAGAATGCAGGAAAGGCCCCTAGTGCTTATGTAAAACTAAATGAACATTATTCTTGATTTTTTTTAAACATATCAAAGAACAGCTGATCAAATTAAGGTTAAATCTCCCCTGTCTAGTCATGGGAGCCAACTAGAATTGAATTCCACATCCAATACCCTGTCTTCGGATAAGACTTTGATGTAAGACTTCCTTATCAGATCCTGACCAAATGTGACTTTACATGCTGGGTCCTGAGTATGAGAAATATGGTCAATGCTTTAGGGATTTTTGAGAGAACTTGCTGAGATATCTGATTATTTTCCTTTTTTAGTGGCACTGGGGCTTTGTTGCTACATGCGGGCTTTCTCTAGTCATGGCGAGCAGGGGCTACTCTAGTTGCAGTGTGCAGGCTTCTCATGGCAGTGGCTTCTCTCGTTGCAGAGCAAAGCTCTAGGTACCCAGGCTTAGTTGCTCCAGAGCACGTGGAATCCTCCAAGACCAGGGATGGAACCTGTGTCCCCTGCATTGGCAGGCAGATTCTTATCCACTCTACCACCAGCAAAGTCCCTGAGGTATCTGATTCTTGAAGAAAGACAGAACACAGCAGAAAGAGAGTTGGAGGGCTGATCTTAAAGATGGTAAGACCAAAAAAAAAAAAAAAAAAGATGGTAAGACAGAGCACTGGGCTGCCTCAGACCTTGGGAGTGGGGCACTGGCAGGGGGTAAGGTCAAGCTGGATGTTGTCATGAAGTCACAACAGAAGCTCTTCCAGGGTAGAACCAGGAGCCTGAAGCCTAGAAATAAACTAGGTTAGGAGCTGGCAAGGTAACTTGACCACTGACCTTCACCAGGCACTTGTCAGTGACTTTGGTCAGTCTTTACAGACCCAGCCATCCACCTGCCAACTCCTCTTCAGGCAGTGCCTTAAAGGCCCCGCAGATGAAGCTTCAGTATTACACTCTCTGGGGTGGATTTCAATGAGTTGATTGGACACTTTTTTTTTTTTGGTCTTATTGGGAAATGAAGGATCATGTGCAGTTCCTCTGAATTTGAATATGTGTGGACACAAATGTGTGTTTTGGGGTACTTCAAACTTTTATTTCAAATATATTGAAAGAGCTCTTTTGGACTTAGATGTCTGTTTTATCATCTATCACTTTGGATAGACACAAAAAAGAAAATTATATTACAAAATAAATTGGTGAAGGTATTCCTCAGGCTTCTTCACACTGAGTATAGTGATAGATTTACTTCACACTAAAGTATATAAAATGCTACTAGTCCTAAAGTCGCTTATATGTAAAATCCAAAAAAATTAAAATAAATAAGCTTATAGAAGCAGAGGATAGAATAGTGGTTGCCAGGGGCTGAGGGTGGGGGAATAGGAGAGATGTTTAAGGGTACAAACTTGCAAGTAGTAGATAAATAAGTCCTGGAGACTAATACACAGTACAGTGATTATAGACACCCAAAATTGTATTATAAACATTAACCTTACTAAGAGACTAGATCTTAATTGTTCCAAACATGTGAAGAAATGATTATGTGATATGATAGAGGTGTTAACTAATGTTACAATGGCAATCATACTGTGATGTAAATATATCCATCTATATGTCGTACACTTTGAACTTACACAATGTTTTATGTCAAATATATCTCAATAAATAAAATAAATTATATATATAGTTGGTGGGAATATAATTTGATACAACCACTTTGGAATATAGTTTTACAATGTCCACTAAAATTAAACATACGCTTACCTTATCACCCAGCAATTCCACTCCTGAATACATACCTAACAGAAATCAGTGTATATGTTCACCACAATACGTGTATAAGAATATTCACAGCAGCACTGTTCATACTAGTCAACATTGGCAACAACCAAAATGTCTATCAACAGGAGAATAGATAAATACATGGGTTGTATATTCATACAACAGAATAATATACAGCCACAAAAAAGAACAAACGACTAAGATACACCCTAACCTGGATGAATATCACGGACACCATGACGAATGAAAGAAGCCAGACACAAGAATAAATACTGTATGATTCCACCTATATCACATTCAAGAAAAGATAAAACTAAAAGATTGTGTGAAAGTTAAAGTGTTAGTTGCTCAGTTGTGTCCGACTCCTTGAGACCCCATGGGCTGTAGCCCACCAAGCTCCTCTGTCCATGGGATTCTCCATGCAAGAATACTGGAGTGGGTTGCCATTCCCTTCTTCAAGGGATCTTCCCGACCCAGGGGTCAAACACAGGTCTCCTGAATTGGAGGCAGATTCTTTACCATCTGAGCCACCAGGTAAGCCCAAAGGACTGTAACAAAAGTCAAAATAATTATTACCTCTGAGAGGAGGGTATTATTAACAAAAGCAATAAATGCTCATTGTAAAATACAAACAATGCTGCCTGGGCCTCTCTTTCCTGGTGTATCTACAACACTAACTTCTTACCATTAAGTCTTTGTTTTAGTCAGGGAGGCCTACCCTGACCTATATAATAGGTATAATTTACCCTATTATAAATTGCAGTCCACACTCCTCAACTCTTGATTCTTTTTATTGTCCTTTTTCACTTTTTCTATTATGCTTTTTACCTGCTAAAATACTCTAGAATTTATTCCTTGTATTTTTTGCTTACTACTTTGTCCTGTTGCTAGAACATAAGCTCCTCATCCGTTGACTGGCTTTGTGGGGAATATAAAGACCTGGCCCACTTGCCCCAATTCAGGACATCGCCATAGGTTAACTCCTGCTCCCAGACCTCCCCATAGGATCCACTGAGACCTTTGTTACAACTGCTTCCAAACCCAACTTTTCCCTCTGCCCAATCAGACTTCACTCACTCCCCAAAAGTATTGATTTCTAGAGAACTTCCCAGTAAGTTTCCTGTGTGTGAATCAGTCTCAAAAGTCTGTTTCTGGAGTATCTGAACTGTGACTCTGAACTCACTGAAACAGAGAACAAGGCAGGATCAGGTACAGGGGAAGAGTCACGAGTCCAGATTTGGACACGTTATCTTTGAAGCAACTTTGCCATATCTAAGAAATGTCAAGCAGGCAGTTGCATGTATGAGAAAAAGAACAGACTTTTTGCCTCTTAAGCTGCTCATGATATAATCAATAAGATAAGATGTGCTCCCCCAAAAAAACCCATAATATGAGGTTGCAGTTGTTGTTCAGTTGCTCAATCATGTCCTACCCTTTGTGACCCCGTGGACTGCAACACGCAGGTAATATGAGCTAGTGTATTACATAAGATTATAGATGATGTGCTAGAGAGGTTCAGAGATGGTCAGGAAAGATCTCATGGCAAAGGTGACATTTTTTAATGTCATCAGTGAAGATGGGAGCAGAAGTGGAGCAATGTGAGCTAGGCCTGAAGATAAAACACCCAGAGCAATACAGGGGGCAGGGTCAGTTCAATTTGAATGGAGGGTCAGGTGCACAAAGGGGCTTAGTGGGACACAAGGTTAGTAAGTGTATTAACCATTAACCAGAGTTCTCCAGAGAGAACCAATAGGATATGTGTATGTATTGAAAGAGATTCATTATCAGGAGTTGGCTCATATGATTATGGGTGAGTCCTCAGTTGCTAAGTCTTGTCTGACTCTTTGTGATCCCAGGGACTGTAGCCCACCAGACTCCTCTGTCCATGGGATTCTCCAGGTAAGAATACTGGAGTGGGTTGCCATTCCTTTCTCCTAGGGATCTTCTTGACCCAGGGATCGAACACGCCTCTCCTGCGTATCCTGCATTGGCAGGTGGATTCTTTACCACTGAACCACCTGGGAAGCCCCACATGATTATGGAAGCTGGCAAGTCCAAAATCTACAGGGTGGGCTGGAAAGTTGGAGACCCAGAAGAGCTGATTCTACAGTTCAAGTCCAAAGGCCTGTAGGCTAGAGACTCGGGAGAGCTGGTAGTGCAGTTCTAGTCTGAAGACCAGCTACTGTAGAGCCAGGAAGACCAATGTTGCAGGTGAAGTCTGAAGGCAATCTACTAGATAATTCTCTCTTGCTTGGGGGAGGCTGGTCTTTTTGCTCTAGTCACACCTCCTAATGATTGGATGAGACCCATCTACATTAGGGAGGGCAATCTGCTTTACTCAAAGTCCACCAATTTAAACATTAATATTATCCAAAAACACCCTTACAGAAACACTCAGAATAGTTTGACCAAATATCTTGGCACCCCTTGAGCTAGCCAAGTTGACACGTCCAGTAAACCATCACAGGAAGGTATGGGTCAATTGAGGAAAGACCTTGAATGCTAGCATTCAGGCTATGGAAGCTTAAAAAGTTTAGAGGCCAGAGGATTGGAATGAGAGATCCTGGAGGCAGAGAGAGAACTTAGGAGACTACTGTAATCATCTCAGCAAGAGGCAAAACAGGATAATGACAGTGAGACTGGAGGTCAGTAAGACTTTGAATGCTAGAGATTAGGCTGTGGAAACTTCTAAAGGTTTAGAGGCCACAGGATTGGAATGAGAGAGCCTAGAGGCAGAGAGAGAACTTAGGAGCCTACTGTGATAATGTAGGCAAGAGCGAAAGCAAGATAATGACAGGGAGCCTGAAGGGAGGAAACAGAGGTAAGCAATGTGGAACTGACAAGACTTGGCAAGTGACCAGTCCTGGGGGATGAGAGAAAATACGCAGAGAATGACTTTGTAGTTTCAAACCTACGCAACTAAGAGAATGGTGAAGCCACTGAGAGCGATGGCGGGATCGGTAGAGAGATGCCTATCTCCTGAGGGCTCCTCTTGTTGCAGGGTTTGGGGCATGTTCAGGGTATCAACTGATACGGGACTTCCCTGGTGTTCCAGTGGTTAAGAATCCCTGGTGGCCCAGTGGTTAAGAATCCACTTGCCAATGCAGGGGACACAGGTTAGATCCCTGGTCTGGGAAAATCCCACATGCTGTAGGGCAACTAAACCCATGTGCCACAACTACTGAACCCACACACCCTAGAGCCCGTGCTCCGCGACAAGAGAAGCCACTACAAAAACAAACCTCAGCACCTCAACTAGAGAGTAGCCCCTGCTTGCCACAACTGGAGAAAGCCGGCTTGCAGCAACAAAGACCCAGCACAGCCAAAAATAAATAAACAAAAATAGATATTTAAAAAATTATTGTGTAACAAATCACCCCAAAATGGTGACCTAAAACCAATAAAATATTTTACTCACAAATCTGAGGGTGACTGGGCTCACACAGCTGTTCTCACCCATTGTAATGATGAATTGTATTAATTTTGTGTTGGTAACAGGAAATTAATTCTTCACATAGGTATTATTAAATGGCTGATAAAAGTAAACATGTCTGCGTATTACCTACTGAACTTTTTTTAAAATTGAGCACTGTTTTATCTACTGACACTGATGAATTCTAGATCTACTTCACTGCCCTAAAAGAAAATTATCTGCTGTGCTACTCCTTCTATGCTAAGAAAGCGTTCTGAGTTAGAATATGAAATGTCCAACATGCTTTAGAAGTAAAGATTGGTTGAATGAGGTATCTTAAATTAATTTTAGATCTCCCTTTGATTGTAGTTTTATTGCACTTAGATGTTAATCACCCAGTCGTGTCTGACTCTTTGTGATCCCATGGACTGTAGGCCACAGGCACACTTGATCTTACCTGAAAGGCTGAGAAGCAATGATTGTAGTTTTCTAGGATTTTATTAAATATTCTAGATCCAGTTAAAAATTTTAAAACAACTTCATTGCAGCATAACTTACTACCATAAAATTCACCCGATTTTTAAAAGTGCAATCCAATGATTTGTAGCCAACTGATTGAGCTGTGCAGCCATCACCACAATACAGCTTTAGAACATTTGTATCATCCCAATCCCAGGCAACAATTGTCTCTACAGATTTCCCTCTTCTGGACTTTTCATATAAATGGAATTGTACAATATACGTTCTTTCGAGTCTGGCTTCTTTCATTTAGCATGATGTTGTCAAGGTTCATGCATGTTATAGCATGCATCAATACTTCATTCTTTTTTATAGCAAAGTAATATTCTACTGTATGGATACACCACATTTTGTGAATATCTACATACAAGTCTTTGTATGAACATAAGCATTCATTTCTCTTGTGTAGATTCCTAAGAGTGGATTGACTGGGTCATACGGTAAATTTATATTTAACTTTTTAAGAAACTAACAAACTGTTCTCCAAAGTTATGGTACCATTTTTTCTTACCTACCACCAGTAGTGTTCCTATTTGTTCACATTCTTGCCAGCATTTGTTACTGACTGCCATTTTTATTTTAGCCATCCTAGTGAGCGTGAAATGGTACCTCATTGTGGTTTTGATTCATATTTCCCTCATAACAATGATGTTAAGCATCTTTTCATGTGCTTATTAGCCATTTGTACATTGTCTTGGGCAAGATGTCTATTAAAATCCTTTGCTCATTTTTAATTGGGTTTTTGGTCTTTTTAAAGCTGAGTTGGAAGAGTTCTGAAATAACAGGTTGAAATTGAATAAAATCAATACCATCTTTCTGGAGTACATATGGTATTATGATTCAAATGCCCTAGAACTGTATTTATTTTTGTTTATCCCTCTAAGTAGGCATTGTGGTGGATACTACATGCAGCCCACATCCAATGATCAGTGCAAGTGTATAAAGTTCTGGTCATTTCCACCCACCTCTGGACAACTCTGCAGGACTACTCTAACTCCAGCACTCCCCAGAGAGTCACCAAGTCTGTCACCAGGCTTGCATCAAAGCTTAATTTCTCCAACTTCTCAGTCCTGCTTTCTTCCCCTCTATTCTACAGGTGTTGATTTCAAGAGCACTTTGTCCCCCATCTTTATTGAGATATAGCTGACAAATAACATTGTGTAATTTAAGGTGTACACTGTGTTTATTTTATATATTTGAAATTTTGCAAAATGATTACTATCATATTATCATTTCTTTGTTGTGGTGAAAACATTTAAGATCTACTCTCTTAGCAACATTCTAATATATGATACAGCATTATTAGCTATAATTTCCCATTAGATTCCCAGAACTTGTTACTCTTATAACTGGAAGTTTATTCCCTTTGACTAGCATCTTCCCATTTCTCCCATCCCCAGCCCCTGGTAACTCTGTTTCTCTTAGTTCAGCTTTCTTAAATTCCACAGATTAGTGATACCACGTAGTACTTGTTTTTCTCTGACTTATTTCACGTACACACATAGTACTTGTTTTTCTCTGGCTTATTTCACATAGCATAATGCCCTCAAGGTTAAAACAAGTTTCACAAAGGACAGGATTTCCTTTTTTCTCATGACTGAATAACGCGCGCGCGTGTGTGTGTGTGTTTGTGTATGTGTGTATATCTCACATCATCATGTTCATCCTTTGATGGATACTTCAATTGTTTCCATATCTTGGCTACTGTGAATAAGACTACAATGAACATAAGAGAGTAGATATCTTTTTGAGATATGGAAGTGGGATTGCTGGGTAGTTCTATTTTTAGTTTTGTGAAGACCCACTATAGTGTTTTTCAAAATGGCTGTACCAATTTACATTCTGATCAACAGTACATGAGGGTTCCTTTTACTCCGGTCCTCACCAACACTTATCTCTTGTTTTCTTGATCATAGCCATTCTAATGGGTGTGAGGTGATATCTCATTGTGATTTGGATTTACGTTTCCCTGATAACTAATGCTGTCAAGCACCTTTTCATATGTCTGCTGGGCATTTTTATACCTTCTTCCAAAAAGTATCTATTCAGGTCCTTTGCCCATTTTTTAATTGGACTTTTTTTTTTTGCTACTGAGTTGTATGAGTTCTTTATGTATTTTAGATATTAACCCCTATAAGATCTATGATTTGCGAATATTTTCTTCCATTCTGTAGGTTGCCTTTTCATTTTGTTGTTCATTTCTTTGGCTATGCCAAATATTTTTAAGTAGCTATAGTTCCACCTGTTTATTTTTACTTTGTTGCCTGTGCTTTTGGGATCATATCCAAGAAATTTCTGCTAAGACCAACGTCAAGAATCTTTTCTCCCTATGCTTTCCACCAGGAGTTTTATTGTTTTCAGTTCAGTTCTGTTCAGTCACTCAGTCATGTCCATCTCTTTGCAACCCCATGGACTGCAGCACGCCAGGCTTCCCTGTCCATCACCAATTCCCAGAGCTTGCTCAAACTCATGTCCATTTATCATTTTGGGTCTTATGTTTAAATCTTTAACCCATTTCAAATTAATTTTTGTTAGTGGTGTAAGATGGGGATCCAAATTAATTCTTCTACATGTGATTATCCAATTTTTCCAATACCATTTATTGGAAAAAGTATTCTTTCCCTTTTGAGTATTCTTGGCTTCCTTGACAATTAGTAGACCATACATGTGTGAGTTTATTTCCAGGCTCTCATTCTGTTCCATTGGCCTAAGTGTCTATTTTTTACACTAGTATCATACTGTTTTCCCTTCATGGATCACAGCTTCATTGTGGGAAGGGGCCTGCATAACTCAATGAAGCAATGAGCCACTCTGTGTGAGGCCATCTAAGATGGATGGGTCATAGTAAAGAGTTCTGACAAAACGCGGTCCACTGGAGAAGAAAATGGCAACCCACTCCAGTATTCTTGCCTTGAGAACCACATGAACAGTATGAAAAGGCAAAAAGATATGATGTCAGAAGATGAGCCCCCAGGTCGGAAGGTGCCCAAATATGCTATTGGTGAAGGAGGGAGGGCAATTACCATTAATAATAGCTCCAGTAAGAACGAAGCAGCTGGGTCAAAGCGGAAATGATGCTAAGCTGTGGGTGTTTGGTGGTGAAAGTAAAGTCTGATGCTGTAAAGAGCAATATTGCATAGAAACCTGGAATGTTAGGTCTATGAATCAAGGTAAATTGGACATGATGAACCAGAAGATGACAAGAGTGAATATGAACATCTTAGGAATCAGTAAACTATAATGAAGGGGAAGGGGCAAATTTAATTCAGATGACCATTATATC